>NC_060138.1:670975870-672225870 GCF_021461385.2 Schistocerca piceifrons | reverse complement strand
TGAGGATTTGCAGAAAATAAATGCTTGGTGTAATGACTGGCAATTATATCTCAATATTATTAAGTGTAACCTACTGCATCTAACAAGGCAGAAATCCCCATTAATGTACGAGTACAAAATAAATGCCCAGTCTTTGGAAGCAGTAACATCCATCAAGTATATGAGTGTGACTATTCAAAATGATCTCAAATGGAATGATCAAATTACACAAGTAACGGGAAAGGCGAAGTCTAGATAGCAGTTTATTGGTAGAATCCTGAAGCGATACAGTCCTTCAACAAAGGAAATTGCTTACAATATGTTGGTTCATCCAGTCTTAGAGTATTGTTTGTCTGCATGGGACCGTGACCAGTTGGTTCTGATTCAAGAGATTGAGAAGGTCCAAAGAAGAGTGACAAGATTCACAACTGGTACATTTAGCCATCACGAGAGTGTTACAAATCTCATAGAAAGTTTGTAGTGGGACACACTTGGAGATAGATGACACACTAAACAGTGGAGACTGCTCACTAAATTCTGAAATCCGATCTTCGCTGAGGATGTAGAGCACATATTATTACCACCAACTTTCAAATCATGCAATGATCACCATTCAAAGATAAGGGAAATTAGAGCTCATACTGAGGCATTCACAGTCGTTTTTCCCTTGCGCGATCTGCGAGTGGAACAGAGGGGCTGAAATATGACTTTGGCACAAATTGTGCCCTCAGCCACACACCGCTTGGTGGCTAGTAGAGTATTTATGTAGATGTAGATCTATTCATTTTAAGATACAAAAAAAAGAGGATTTGTGTCAGATGAGGAAACCTAACTATGAATCTCAAGTTTTTCAAGGGAATAAAAACCAATAGTTCACCATACACACTTAGTTCTTTCTAAAAATTTACATATCTGAAAAATAATGCACAGCAGAAAGTCTGAGTTCAAAAAAAGGTGAAAAGGTACTGAAAAGTGATGAAACTGTAAGGTGAAAATATTTTCATTTTCACATACTGTTAATGATTTCACAGTAGGCTCAAAAGATCCCTATGACACATCACAAAACAGAACATAGAACAACTGCTGGCACATAGTTAGAAAACTTAATGAAGTAATGACACTATGCTGCTAAGCTAATGAGAAAGAAGAACCTCAATTGTTTACATGTAGATAGCTTTCTAATCTGAATAAGAAACAAATATAAAAAATGCTGATATTTGCAATGAAAGAGCACAAAAATTGTGGGATATAAAACAAGTGATACATAATCAAAAAGACAAGTCAATAGTTAATTAAAAAAGGAAACTGTAAAAACTTGAGTCGTTAAAAGAAATCATAACAAGATCACTATGAAATTTTCTATTTGTACTAAGAATATGACAAAAACAAATGAACTTGGTAAATCTCTGTGGACTGAAATATCCTGGACCAAAGCACAAGTTTTAAACTGGATATCTCATACTACTGAAGTGAGGAGAGATCCCCAAGTGGATTAGGAAGTTCCTTCAACATGAGCACAGAGGCTGGAGGTGAACCACAAATTCCATATACAGGCCAAACTACTTGAAGAATACCACAGTACTTCAGTTCATAACACACTTTCAGCTTTACACATATAAAAAATGCATCACAACTGGGCAAGGTGGCACAGTGGAGGGACAGTGACCTGATACGTGGGAGGAGTATATTTTAAATCCTTTGTGACAACTCTTCTTTTTGTTCCCTACATTTTTCCTGAAATCAGCTGAGGAGAGTATTGGAATGGCTTCTCTAACAACATGATGGTCAATTCCTTTTCCACTCAACCAAGTTAGACTTTTTTTTCATTTACACCCACTGTAATCTCTGGTTCTCCTCTAATTCTCACCAACAAATGATATAATAAATGTTATTACATTTCTTGCCATTTGGAAAAACGTTAAGAGAAATGGAAGATACCTGGGAACCACAGAACAACAATATAGTTAAGTATCTAATGAATAAATTCATTGGAGAAACAGGATCAGGTATGGATACGTGAGTGGGTTATGTGCACAGATATTGAGAAAATTGTTAGTCTTCTGAAGTCAGTATGTTACTATTTTGCAATAGAGAATTCTGCATAATGGTGAATATTGGGGCTCAGTTTCATAGCATAGCATCCAGAATTATTGTGTTAGGAAGTAAGTCCATTTGGTCATCCATTATAGAAGGGGTCTGTAACAAATACTGTACAACAACAAGCAGCAGCACTAAAAATTTATAGAAACACAACTGTTTCAAAAGACATTGACACCATTGTCTCATCTTCTCATACTGCTTCAATTTCTGTGTCTGGAAACAACTGATATTACAATTGGAAAACCTGAATGATAGAACATCAAACAGAGTTACATCGGAATTCAATTTAAAGGTAACTTTTTATACAAAATGGACAATATATATTTCAGTGTGGTGCTCTGGCTTCACAAACTGGGCCTGGTTGTAGTGGAATGTGTACTAAAAAACATAGGTATGTGACAAACATAAGAACTGCTGTTAAAAATGATTGATAGTGAGAAAGATGAATTATGAACTAAATTCAGTTTGTGGCATCCACTAATTTTCTTTAATGAACCATGTATTACTAGTAACAGGAGTTCTTTCTTCATGGAAATCTTTCTTTATTAAGTTGTAACTCCTCATTATTTTAAGATAATTAATTCCCATGAGACAGATGTGAACATAAATACAAAAATATGAGTATAGAGACTGAGAGAAATCGTTTTCTTTAAGCTATATGTAAAACTGTTTTATTTTAAAATAGGAACTCGAGGCTTTCTTCCACATAACATTATTTTAAGCAACAGTATCTCAAGAAAAAAATGCTTTATTGGTATCAAAGTAGTGTCTTGACACTTTCAGTGAATTTAAGATGATTATAATACGACACTGCAAGGTCCTGGTTGGGATACAAATAATGAAAGGAGTAAACGTAATTACCCAACATATAATCAAGGCACTAAGCAGTTGCAGGGAGCTGCGCGGGATTAGCTGAGCGGTCTAAGGCGCTACAGTCACGGACTGTGCGGCTGGTCCCGGCAGAGGTTCAAGTCCTCCCTCGGGTATGGATGTGTGTGTTTGTCCTTAGGATAATTTAGGTTAAGTAGTGTGTAAGCTTAGGGACTGATGAACTTAGCAGTTAAGTCCCATAAGATTTCACACACATTTGAACATTTGAGTTGCAGGGACACAAACAGTACCGAAGATGTTGCTGAGCCTATGTTTCTTAGGTTCAAATAATGACTGTGCCTGAAAGTTCAGCATCATTGTCAGTCTTGTTTACATAGCTTTTGATCACTCAATGCCTTAAGTGCACACTATTTACATTACTCAAAATGATTATAGAGATAATAAGAAATTTTATTTGTCATAAACACTATCACATAATAAATTAATTGAAGATCCACATTGTTGGGCTGCATCATATTCCCTGCAGACTTACATACAAACTAATTGTTTTAATTTACTTTACTTACCACAGTTCTCGGGAGCTGTCATTGCCTGCAGCATCCTAAATGAACGAGAAGGAATACAACCTCCAGTATATTTCTTAGGCTCCTGAACTTGTTGCTCAGATGGTGGAATATATGGCTGAGGAGATTCTGCAGAAGCACACAGATGAAATGTATAGTATCTCTGGTATTTATAAAACATAAGCATTTTATTTTATTTTAAGGCAAATTAAGATTAAAGACATTAATTTCTTAATCTGTGGCAAAATCAGCACTGATGATTAAACAGTGGCATGTAATTACATCCATCCTAAACAATGTACAACATACCTGTTGCCACAGACCAACACCTACCACTGAGTTTATTTCAGGACTCTGCTTGATGATATGATACCTGCTTGACAACAGCCTATCAGAAGGAATTGGCTATATTCCTCCACAGACACCCAACATCCAGCAGAGCTACAGCTGCCATGAAAAAAGGAAGCTCTACCTATGTTATAGTAAGCAGCTGAAAATATTCTATAACAGGTAACTTACTACATTTTAAAGTATATACTTCAGTACTTTTGAAATCATGAACAGCTGTGTTGACAAAACACCAAATGGCATTTTGAAATGAAACATTTATTTGAAAAACCACAAAAGCATGACAATACCCCAATACTGTCTGTGTAAAACAAAAACACACTTTACATCACAGACAGCCATTGTACACAACTGCCAAACCAAAGAACAAAATTACGATGACCTGTGAAAGACAACTTCCAAAAATTATTAGTACACACACACACACACACACACACACACACACACATATATATATATATATATATATATATATATATATATATATATATATATATATATATATATATATATAAAAACAAAGATGAGGTGACTTACCGAACAAAAGCGCTGGCAGGTCGATAGACACACAAACAAACACAAACATACACACAAAATTCAAGTTTTCGCAACAAACTGTTGCCTCATCAGGAAAGAGGGAAGGAGAGGGGAAGACGAAAGGAAGTGGGTTTTAAGGGAGAGGGTAAGGAGTCATTCCAATCCCGGGAGCGGAAAGACTTACCTTAGGGGGAAAAAAGGACAGGTATACACTCGCACACACGCACATATCCATCCACACATGTGGGCTCCGGAGATGGGAACTTGCCCTTCAGTATATCCTCTCTTCTCGTCATCCGCCAGGCCTCAATCTCCGCTAATTTCAAGTTGCCGCCACTCATACCTCACCTGTCTTTCAACAACTTCTTTGCCTCTACACTTCTGCCTCGACAGACATCTCTGCCCAAACTCTTTGTCTTTAAATATGTCTGCTTGTGTCTGTATGTGTGGATGGATATGTGCATGTGTGCGAGTGTATACCTGTCCTTTTTTCCCCCTAAGGTAAGTCTTTCCGCTCCCGGGATTGGAATGACTCCTTACCCTCTCCCTTAAAACCCACTTCCTTTCGTCTTCCCCTCTCCTTCCCTCTTTCCTGATGAGGCAACAGTTTGTTGCGAAAGCTTGAATTTTGTGTGTATGTTTGTGTTTGTTTGTGTGTCTATCGACCTGCCAGCGCTTTTGTTCGGTAAGTCACCTCATCTTTGTTTTTATATATAATTTTTCCCACGTGGAATGTTTCCTTCCATTATATATATATATATATATATATATATACATATATATATATATATATATATATATATATATACACACACACACACACACACACACACACACACACACACACCTGTCCTTTTTCCCCCTAAGGTACGTCATTCAGCTCCCGGGATTGGAATGACTCCTTACCCTCTCCCTTAAAACCCACATCCTTTCATCTTTCCCTCTCCTTCCCTCTTTCCTGATGAAGCAACCTTGGGTTGAAATTTGTGTGTGTGTTTGTGTGTTTTTTATTGTGTCTATCTACCAGCACTTTCATGTTACAGCATCTTTGTTTTTTACATATATTTTCATATATCCTGCCCTGAAATGAGATCCATCCTTCATGAAATCCTCCCCACTCCACCAAGAGTGTCTTTCCGCCGTCCACCTAACCTTAGTAACCTCTTGGTTCATCCCTATGAAATCCGCAAACCACCTTCCCTACCCTCTGGCTCCTACCCTTGTAACCGCCCCCGGTGTAAAACCTGTCCCATGCACCCTCCCACCACCACCTACTCCAGTCCTGTAACCTGGAAGGTGTACACGATCAAAGGCAGAGCCACGTGTGAAAGCACCCACGTGATTTACCAACTGACCTGCCTACACTGTGACGCATTCTATGTGGGAATGACCAGCAACAAACTGTCCATTCGCATGAATGGACACAGGCAGACAGTGTTTGTTGGTAATGAGGATCACCCTGTGGCTAAACATGCCTTGGTGCACGGCCAGCACATCTTGGCACAGTGTTACACCGTCCGGGTTATCTGGATACTTCCCACTAACACCAACCTATCCGAACTCCGGAGATGGGAACTTGCTCTTCAATATATCCTCTCTTCCCGTTATTCACCAGGCCTCAATCTCCGCTAATTTCAACATACACACAAAATTCAAGCTTTCGCAACAAACTGTTGCCTCATCAGGAAAGAGGGAAGGAGAGGGAAAGACGAAAGGATGAGGGGTTTTAAGGGAGAGGGTAAGGAGTCATTCCAATCCCGGGAGCGGAAAGACTTACCTTAGGGGGAAAAAAGGACGGGTATACACTCGCGCACACACACACACACACACACACACACACACACACACACACACACACACACACACACACACACACACACACATATCCATTCTTTTCAAGCTTAATGCCATCTGTAACTGTCAATTTAAGATACCTGAATATTCACTTGAGGAATGCAAATTGTGCCTATGTTGGCAAGTCTTGAACTCTCAATGCAACATTAACAGCATGTGGTAAATTTGGTCTTATACCTTGTGTCGAATACATACAACTTCCAACTATTTCTTGATAGAGTTTATTGTTATTAAGAGGAGGTGACTCACCCAGTATCCATCCTGGTTCAATGGGTAAAAATAATGGTTTTGCATCCATCACACTATATTTCTCTAAAATTCTCTTCACATAAGCAGACTGATTTTTTTGAACACAATTGTCAAATTTCTTGATTTGTAATCCCAAGAATCAATCAACCTTTTCTACAGTGATCTGGAAACGTTTACCCAACTGTTCAATAAACTTAGTTGTTGGATCATTAGAGCCTATGGCAAATCCATCATAAACATAAACCAGCAATACCAAGTTTTTAACATAAAACATTCATGGATCTGAACAGCTCTCCCACAAATTACATCCATTAAGAAATTTAACAATACATTTATACCAGCATTTCATGTTTGATTCCCAGACAGGTTGGAGATTTTCTCCACTCATGGACTGTGTGTCATATTGTCCTCATCATGATCTCATTATCACTGAAATGCAAGTGGCCCAATTTGGCATCACCTGCAACTTGACTTGCAACTCGGTGGCCGAACTTCTCCGGATGGCATCTCCCGGCCATCAACGCCACACAATCATTTCATTTTCATTTCCTCAGTAATTTACACATACATCCAGTACCATCATCAAAGCCTTCTGGTTCTTACATGTATATTTCCTCCTTCAGAATACCATTGAGAAATGCTGTCCTCAGATCAGATTGCCTTATGCACCAATCACGCTGAACTGCAACACTAAACACAGCTCTAATCATCTCAGATCTTGCAACAGGGCTCAACATAATCTGTTCCAAAACACTGAATATATCCTTTTGTCACCAGTCTAGTGTTATATCAAACTGCCATTTTACTTGCATTTAATTTTGTAGTAAATAACCATACATTTTAACCATCTTTTGTGTTTTAGTTCTGTGAACTAGTTCCCATGTTTCATTTCCTTTTAGAGCACTCATTTCTTCCTCCATTGCTTTCTTCCATTGATCAGAATTTTCTGACTAAACTGCTTCTTTATAGTTCCTTGGTGTGTCACAAAGAGGCATCAGTCTTGGTTGGTGGGCAGAATCTTTACAGTAACATGATGGTTTCCTCAAATTTCGCTGGCCAGGGAGGCCGAACATTTCTAGGCGCTACAGCCTGGAACCGCGCAATCACTACGGTCACAGCTTCGAATTCTGCCTCGGGCATGGATGTGTGTGATGTCCTTAGGTTAGTTAGGTTTAGGTAGTTCTAAGTTCTAGGGGACTAATGACCTCAGAAGTTAAGTCCCATAGTGCTCAGAGCCATTTTTTGAACCTCAAATTTCACCGTTCACATAAATTATAGCTTCCTGTGTCTTCATTTCCTGCTTATAAGCTACTCACAACCTATCTTTCAGTATCATACAGATGATTATTAACCCTTTCATCAGTTATTGCTACATCTTGCTTCATAAAATTCCACTGACTATCCTTTTCAAAATCAACATTTTCAAGTTCACTCTCTGTAACATTTTCATCTACATCTGATATATGAATATCCTTTTCTGTCTCTCGAATAACTGGTTTCTGTTATTGTTTCCAGCTGAATTTTACATCTCTGCATGTATGCACAGACATCTTTTCAGGAAAATAAACACAGTATCCACAATCATCATAACCAACCACATATCCTTTTAAAGATTCAGCATCAATCTACTTCTGTTTTTGTGTAGGAATCCACGCACGGCATTCTGTTTCAAATATCACAAATTATCCAAACGACCTTCCCTCTTCAAGAATATTTCAATTGGAGTTTTATCTTTAATCTTTTTGGGACCAGACCGATTCAAAGTGTATGTTGCAGCCAAACAGCCTCTAGCAACAATGCTTTTAGTAGGTATTCAGTAGAGCAGAACCAAGATGTATTCTATTTTGTCACTCAGCAACTCCATTCTGCTGAGGAATATATGGTGCAGTAATTGAATGTTTCGTTCCAATTAAGCCATTTTTATCATGGAACTCTTTGCCACCATCTCTATTTTATTACTTCACAGTAACATCAACTTGAGTCTTTATCATTTTAATGAACGGTGGTAATTTTTCTTTAACTTCATCTTTGTGTTGCAAAAGGTATGTTACTCTAAAATTGGTAAAATCATCCTTGAAAGCAGCAAAGTATTGATGGCCTTGCAAATCATTTTCTCCATCTGGTCCACAAACATCTGCATAAACTAATTCTCCACGTTTAGTGGGTTTCTGTGTTCTTTTGTCATATGCTAGCCAGTGATGTTTACCATAGACACATCCCTCACAAAAGCTACTGTCAATCTTTGTATCTATACCACAATCCTTCAAAAACTGGTGCACATAGGTTTCATTTTGATAATCCATTTTTACATGCCACCTCTGTAAAGTCTCATCAATTTCAGCAACAACACACGACTTGTCTTGACGAACAACCTTCACAGCTAAACGATAAAGCTCATTTTCACCACTGGATGTAGCAATCGCAATAGGAATATTGTTTTTGGAAAATACCCACAATTTGCCATCATTTTTGATTATTTGATTTATTCCTTGTTGTGCTGCCACACACTGTTGGATGGCTTGCAGAGTATAAATGTAGATGTAGAAAGTAGATTACAGCATCCATCAGGACAAAACCAAGTATCTTCAAAATATTGTTCTGTCCATTTTTGACCATTGAAAACCCATACATCAATGCGACCTGTGCCAAATGCTTCAATCTGCACACCATTATTGGCACTATTCATCTCCCTCAGAGTTTCAAATCGTTCATACGTAGTGTACCAATTACACTGATCTGTTATGTGATGTGTCGCACCACTGCCGATGTACCACACATCAGAAAAATTGTTGTATCCCACCATTAAAACTTTTCTCTCAGTTTTTGAAGTAGGCCTATCTGTACAACTACAACTTCCTGAATGTTCCACTGCTGTTACACCTTTTGACAACATAGCACAATCTTCTCTTTTGCCTGTCATAGTACTTGCGTTTGACCACTGACCCTTTTTCGTACTTATGAAACTAACCAATCTGTTTTACACTGTTTTGATAAGTGAGTTGCTTTACCACATGGAAAGCATTTTCTGTCTTAATTCCTTTTACAAAGAGATGTTTTTAATGTATCAGATTCAGATGAAGACTGATGGTGTCTTGATTGCTGTTTGTTAATCTTCATTTTCGACATCATTGCTGTAGCTACACTTTCATCTCCATGGTGTGTTATTGTCACTTCATAATTTAATCACAATTTTTGTGACTTATTCCATGTCTTATCTTCAGCAGGTAAATCATGCCATGCAATATAAATGTAACTGAACTCTGCAGGCAAAGTTTGCAAAAATCATGCTGAGACGTCACCATCATCAATCAGCTTGTCTAACAATGTCAATTGAATTTGTTCTTAATCAAGTTTGCTTGAATGGCCTTGCATACAGGGTAACCAACTTAGCATTTTTGTCACTAGATTTAGCGTTTTTTTAATTCAGTCTGGTGATAAGATTTTTAGTTTTGTGACATGCTTCATTTCTGAACATTTTAAAAGCATTCCCGCAACTAATTTGGAGTTTTTTGAAACAATGATAGTAAATTGTACATTAGTTTGACATGAAATGTGAAGAAATTGTTGGAATGAATTTACCATTCCTTGTTAGCATCCACAAAATATCAGTGTTACTGACATGGTAGATATTAATTACAAGTACTGTGTTAATGTTTCCAATATACCAGTATTTTGATATATCACTGTTCAATATCCAAAATTTTTCCTGGGATTCCCTACCCTATGGCTTATCATGACATTGAAATGACAATAACAAAATCAATGTAGTTCTCCATTTGCACTTTTAAGAAGCTGGTTAGTGATAGTCACTTTTTAATAAATTCATTGAACTGTTTAAGACACAGTACCTGCAAAGACTTCAAGCAGATTGGCTAAAAATTGAACACTACAAAAAGTGGTTGTGTAAAGTGGAGGGAGATGATGCAAAGTGCTGTTGTAAGTATTGTAAAGTGCAGTTATCAGCTAAATTAAGTGATTAACGAAGCATATGAACACTAACAAGCACATAAAAGTGGAAGTACCTTTTTGTTTTCCATACGTATTACCATTCAAACCAGTGAATCTTGAAACAAAAGTTTCATTATTCACTGGAAAGCACTGTTCTTTCACAGTAACTGACCACATGTGTGAACTCTGTAAATCGGGTTTTACGGATACCAGGAGTGTGAGAGAACTTAAGATACACAGAATAAAATGTTCTGCTACCATTTTCAATGTCACAGGACCATATTTTGAGGAATATTTGTTAAAATATATTGGTGGTGGGGGTTACAACTTAGTGACTGATGAAATTAATGATTATTCATTTATGAAGTCATTAGGTATAGCCATCATGTACAATTCAGAAACAAACTCAAAGCATTGCTACAACCTACTTGCAGATAATACAACTAAATGAATGTGCTGCTGACTCTCTTATCTCAAAGACTTGTATAAAGGATGGAGGTTTGAATTTTGCAAAATTAGTAGCAATTGGGACCAACAGTGCATTGATAATGATTGGTATCAAAAATGGCGTGAATGACAGTCAGAAAACTGAATTATTTCACTTGCAGTTAATTAGATACATGTGTCATTCTCTGCAACAAGCAATTTCCTGTACTACTGTAGAATTCCTTCCTAGGAACTTTGATTTTCTACTCAGAGAAACCTAAAACTTGATCTCCCATTCATCAGTTAGACAAATTATATAGAAGCAGCTGTATGGAGCAATTAATGACCAAAAACTGCCTTTGAAAATTGTGAATGTAAGTTGTCTTAAATCCATTGTTGGGATAGTAAATCAACTACATAGTGTTTTCCTGGCCCTAATTTCGCCTGACAAATGTCTCAGTACTATAAAAAAGTTTGTAATTGATATAGCAAAACTGTTTACAGACGATAAAGACATATTAACAGCTACTAACTTACAGTGGAATAATTTACACAATGTACAATAGGATGAAGTGGATGACTGTGTTAAATTTTGGGTAGAAGTATATTGTTATAGAAACTCTGGAAGAGAAAATTCTTTCCATGAACTGGCAAATATCACCTCAAGTGTGTTGTCACTCCCAAGTTCTAATGTAAATGTTGAGCATGTGTTCAGATTTGTAAACAATACAAAATCAAATGAAAAGAACAAATTGAAAATTGAGCCATTGCATTATATATTGTGCATAAAACATGAACTAAAAATGGAAGGCAAATGTTGCCATTCATGTGAACTGCCAAAAGAGATGTTGCAAAAGATAGGGACCACCATTGGTACTCTCAACAATCATCATAAGCTTCAGAACAACTTCAGCTACATTCTCTGAAGAGAAGATAAACAGCAAAGACAAGAAAATATAATTGAGCATGAGGGGGTGATGGCAGAGCACAACAGTATGTTTAATCAAGGTACCTATGTTTAATTTTAAGTTAGTGAAGCATAAGTAGATTTTTAACAGGCATTTGTCTACCTGTTTACTTAATTCTGTACTGGTATATTACACATTTTTACATCAATATAATGAAAGGAAACATTCCACGTGGGAAAAATTATATATAAAACCAAAGATGAGGTGACTTACCGAACAAAAGCGCTGGCAGGTCGATAGACACACAAACAAACACAAACATACACACAAAATTCAAGCTTTCGCAACAAACTGTTGCCTCATCAGGAAAGAGGGAAGGAGAGGGGAAGACGAAAGGAAGTGGGTTTTAAGGGAGAGGGTAAGGAGTCATTCCAATCCCGGGAGGGGAAAGACTTACCTTAGGGGGAAAAAAGGACAGGTATACACTCGCACACACGCACATATCCATCCACACATACAGACACAAGCAGACATATTTAAAGACAAAGAGTTTGGGCAGAGATGTCTGTCGAGGCAGAAGTGTAGAGGCAAAGAAGTTGTTGAAAGACAGGTGAGGTATGAGTGGCGGCAACTTGAAATTAGCGGAGATTGAGGCCTGGCGGATGACGAGAAGAGAGGATATACTGAAGGGCAAGTTCCCATCTCCGGAGCCCTCTCCTTCCCTCTTTCCTGATGAGGCAACAGTTTGTTGCGAAAGCTTGAATTTTGTGTGTATGTTTGTGTTTGTTTGTGCACACATTTTTACATGTTTTATAACACATTTCAGGCATCATTTTTTAATTGTTTTGTTATATGCATGTTACAGTTGTCATTTTTCCCACTATTATGAATACTAGTGTTGTGTTATACATAGGTTTATTCTTTTTACATTTTTGATAATACTGGTGTCCTATATAAAACACAACACCAGTATTGCAAATAGTGGAATAAACAATACCAGTATTACCAAACTATTTGCAATAGTCATATGATGTTTTACATAGGTTTGTTCTTTTCCATGTTTTTATTGTTTTTATCAGTTTTTGTTTTTAGTTCCTCCCCAACCAAAACCCCCTTACTTCCACGTCTGTCCCATTGATTTTATTTCATTTATCCACAGATTCTCATTTTCTAAAATTTTTTGGTTGTATAAGGTTGTATCACATGAATGGATTTACATTATCTACATCTGTATCATCTCTTTTCCATGTTTCATTTCTTTGTTTCTGATATCAGAATGCATTACCAGTGTACGATCACAAATTTTGTTCATGTGATGTAACTCTAAGGTGCATATTCGCTGTGCTACACTTCTTTGTTTGTGAAGAGTGATTATGCTTTCATATATTTGCTCTGTATTATCTTTGGCTTAGAAATGATGTCATTGGTCAGGGCTGACAAGTTGTAGCCTATTCTTAAGTCTTCCACCATATTATATTGAAGGCAGAAATCTAGCGACTTTCTGGGATTTTTTTATGTTAAAACTGGTGAAAATTGAAGTTCTCATGCTGGTCACTCTACTAGTATACCATCAGTTGCTTCCCACAAAATGTTATGAAATTTGTGTTGAAGCAGATAGATATTTTTGGTTGAGTGAACATCATAAATTTTATGTAGCTTATCCCACATCTCTTTAGCAGTCTTGCATTCTCCAACAAAAAGTAATGGCTGGTGTCAAGCGATAGACTTAGCCATTTCCTTGCCTTTGCAGTTGCCTTGGTCCAATTAGCAAGACTGGTTTCATAATTTTGTTCACTTTCTTCTTGCTTAAGCAGCTCACCATCTATGACATCAAAGATTTCGTCACATTATAAGATAGGTCTCATTATAATTCTTCAAGTCTTCCAATTTTCATCAGTGAGTTTTTCAATTTGCTGTCTTTCATTGGCCATTGTCTCATCTTCTACACTGCTATAACATAAAGTTATCACACAAATCCACTACAACTGTTGCACTTTGTGAAAACTTTATCGACTATGCCCATCTGCTACTATGTTGACAAAACACCAAATGCTGTTTTGAAACGAAACATTTATTCAAGAAACCACAAAAGTGCAACAATACCACAATACTACCAGTCAATAACAAAAATACACTTTACATCACAGACAGCCATTTGATTTTTTTTCTCCACATTTTTCCCTCTTCTTCATTGTTCTTCTCCTCAAAATAGTTTTGGTTAGTTTACTATATGACCAATGTGTATCACTGTCCCTTCCCTGAAACATTTTTGTTCACCAATGTTTTCAGTGCTGACTCTTACATGCCCATTATTAATTTGTCTAAGGTTTTTAAGTGTATCAGTAAAGTGAATTTTCTTGTCTGTCTGCCACACACTATTCCTGATTTTTTTGGGAGTCAGTTTGATTTGGGAATTGCTGATACAAAATCATCAGGAGAATTATAACTTGCAAATCATTAGATCTGAAAGGCACTATCAGGGAACAAAATATAAAATTAATAAAAAAATAAGTACAAGCCAGTTTGATTCTTTTTGGGATATACTAGTATGCTACAAGTGCCTGACAATAAATAATTCCTGTATTCCAGTGCTTGCCAAGAATAGTCTTTATGTCAGATATGCATTGGTTTATGGATGTCATAAACCCATATTCAACGCACGTTTTACGATCAGGTAGGCATTCTCACAGTCAAAACCTTCTGTTGGCAGTTGTGCTATTTGGGATATAATATTGAATTTTTCCCTTGAAGACCTATTCTGCCAACACCTGCTCTGCCTTCCTGTGTTGACAGAATGCCTACTGACCCCTGAGTTCATTAAAAATGTAGACAGTACTTTTAGGAAAGTCTTTTGACATGCTTTTTTCTTTTAAGATAAATTGGAACAGTTCTTTTACATTGAATGAATGTGTTGGTAGGTCACTGGATAATTCTCCATACATGTTTATCTTGTTAACTGAAAGCAGTCAACTAATATTTCTCAGGAGAGCAATTTAGCAGGTGCATTCACTTTTTCTATATGCTCTAAAACATCTTACTGAACTACCTGTAGCCAAGATGTGAACAATCGACCAAAATAGGGAATGCCAAACACTCATATGTGACTGATTGATACATTGTCCATAGAAACATACAACAGCAGAGAAATGTTATTAACTTGTCAGAGCCTTTATAGACAGAAAATATTCTGCCCATATAGTCTGGAAAAATATTTGCACTACTAATCCCTACCTGTCACAATACCAACTCATAGCGACTGTGAATCAGTACCCTCCTCCAATTATTAATATCACTAGGCCCTTGAAAAGCTCAACCACAGCCTTCAACTTGTTTCTGAATATATCTTGTGTAAAATGGGGAATGGCTTATCCAGAATTCTATCCTTACCACTCAAAGCAGTATTCCTTCACTCAGACAACCTATACAATATGTTTATCCCTATCACAATCCAGCTCTCAACCTTGCTCTGCACAAGTCATTCATTAGTGCACAACCCAGGTGCAAAACCTCCCAAATGCAAGACCTGACCTACATAATCACCCACTACAGTTCAGTAACAGTCATTTCATATCCTGTTTCTTCCAATTTCCTGTCTAATCTAAATATATGGTAATTATCTAAAATTTCTAGATTCTTCTTTTTTCAATTTTTTTGTTTATATTAGATTCACATTTGGTTCAAATGTGAATTGTGGTTTATTCATTGATGTACATTTGCAATCCATGTAGTTTGAGAATGGGAAATATGTCAAAAACTTACTTTGCACTGCAGGAATTGGCATGGGTTTCAAAAAAGACAATTATGTGAAACCCAGCTCACACTATTCATCCACAGACACGAGTTCCCAGGTAGATGCCATGTTTCTTGACTTCCGCAAGGCATTTGATACAGTTCCCCACAGTCATTTAATGAACAAAGTAAGAGCATTTGGACTATCAGATCAATTGTGTGATTGTATTGAAGAGCTCCTAGATAACAGAATGCAGCATGTCATTCTCAATGGTGAGCAGTCTTCTGAAATAAGAGTGATTTCAGGTGTGCCACAGGGGAGTGTCACAGAACTGTTGCTATTCACATTATACATAAATGACCTTGTGGATAACATCAGAAGTTCACCGAGGCTTTTTGTGGATGATGCTGTAGTATATCGAGAGGTTGTAACAATGGAAAATTGTACTGAAATGCAGGAGGATATACATCGAATTGACACATGGTGCACAGAATGGCAATTGAGTGTCAATGTAGACAAGTGTAATGTTTGGTGAATATGTAGAAAGAAAGATCCTTTATCATTTAGCTACAATATTGCAGGTCAGCACCTGGAAGCAGTTAATTCCATAAATTATCTGGGAGTAGGCATTAGAAGTGATTTAAAATGGAATGACCATATAAAATTAATCATCGGAAGAATGGATGCCAGACTGAGATTCATTGGAGGAATCCTAAGGAGATGCAATCCAAAAACAAAGGAAGTAGGTTACAGTACACTTGTTCACCCACTGCTTGAATACTGCTCACCGGTGTGGGATCCGCACCAGATAGGGTTGATAGAAGAGATAGAGAAGATCCAACGGAGAGCAGCGTGCTTCATTACGGGATCATTTAGTAATCATGAAAGCATTATGGAGATGATAGATAAACTCCAGTGGAAGACTCTGCAAGAGAGACGCTCCATAGCTCAGTACGGGCTTTTCTTGAAGTATCGAGAACATACCTTCACCAAGAAGTCAAGCAGTATATTGCTCCCTCCTTTGTATATCTTGTGAAGAGACCATGAGGATAAAATCAGAGAGATTGGAGTCCACACAGACGCATACCGACAAGCTTTCTTTCCACGAACAATACAAGACTGGAATAGAAGGGAGAACCGATAGAGGTACTCTAAGTACCCTCTGCCACACACCGTCGGATGGCTTGTGGAGTATGGATGCAGATGTAGATGTAGACAATAATTTTTAGATCAATAAGAATATAACACTAAAATGATGTCCTTCATATAAATATGACGGATATGCATCAAGTTGCATCCAGCTCAATTACCAGTTCATCTTGCCTAAATTCATCTGCTGAGTATCGCATATTAAAGATACAAACCATCCCGTTTCTATTTAGATCCATACTCATCACAGTGGATGCCATCTCCCTATACATCAATGTTCCACATTCCAATGGCCCAGCTGCCATCAAGCACTACCTCTCACAATGTCCTTCCAACTCCAAACTCACTACCCCATTTCTCACACATCTAACCAGTTATATCCTCACACACAACTACTTCTCCTGTGAGGGAAAGATATGTAAACAAATCTGTGGCTCAGCCCTGAACACTTGCATGGCACCTTCCTATGCCAAACCGTTTATGGGTCACCTAGAAGAAAACTTCCTATGATCCCAAAACTCCAAACCCCTTTCTGGTTCATGTTAATTCCACTTCATGATCTAGTCCCAGGGCTAAGACACTGCACATTCATTCCTCCAAAGGCTCAACGCCTTTTTCCCCATTTGCTTCACCTGGTCTCCTCAGCCAATTTGTCACCTTCCTGGATACTGACCTTCACCTCTGTGATGGCCCCATCCATAATTCCAAACCTCTGCTTATATCAAGCCCACCAGCCACCAACAGTACCTGCAATTTGACAGCTGTCATCACCTTCACACCAAAAATTCACTCCCATATATCCTGGTTGTTCGCAGCTCATGGTTTCGCAGTAGCATTCTCACTTCCTAAGCACGGAATCCCGGGTTCAAATCCTGGCGGAGTCAGGGATTTTCCCTGCCTCGAGATGACTGGGTGTTGTTGTGTTGTCTTCATTATCATCATTCATCCCCATTACAGTTGGAGGAAAGCAATGGCTAACCACCTCCACTAGGACCTTGCCGAGTATGGTGGTGCGTGTCTTCTGCATCGTTCCCCTATGCTTTGTCAAGGAGTATGGGACTTCATCATCATCATCGTATCCTGGTTATTTGTAGACAGCATATCTGCAGTGACCAAAATTTCCTTGTCCACTATTCTGAAGGTGTCACAAGGGCCTTCATGGACAGGCGCTATCCCCCAAAACTAGTCCGCAAACAGATATTCCTCACCACATTATCACACATCCCTAATTCTCCCACCATCCCCAAGAACTGGCTGCAAAGGAGCACCCCCCCTCCCCCCCGCCCTCCAGCCCCCAATCGCCCAATATAATCCCAGACTGGAGCAAATGAATCACGACTTTCGCAAGGGCTTCAACTGCCTATTATCTCAATCAGAAAATAGGGTCAACCTACTCACAATCCTTCTCCAGTCCTTTTAAAGTGGTATTCCTCCACCAAAACTAACTACACAACATCCTGGTCCATTGCTATGCTATTCCACTTTCACTAACAATCCTTTACCATCATGATCATGCCCCAACAAAGATCCAAGAGCATAAACTGCACAATTCACCTGCCCAGCATGTCCTACTCTAGTCCTGTTCCAATCTTATCCTACCTAATCAGATGCAGAGCCACCTGTGAAAGCAGCAATGTAATTTATTTAGGAATGATGTAAATAGGAAGTGCAGGGAAGACAAGGCAAAATGGATGTAGGAAAAATGTGAAGATATTGAAAAAGAAATGGTCATCAGAAAGACAGATGCAATGTATAGGAAAGCTGAAACAAACTTTGGTGAAATAAAAAGCGAGAGCATCAATATTAAGAATGCAATGGAAATTCCATTGTTAAACACAGAGAAGGGAGTGGATAAGTGGAAAGAGCATAAGGCCTTAATGAGAATGAGGATTTGACTGATGGTACGGTAGAGATGGGAACTGATATGGAAGACATGGGCAATCCAGTATTATAGTCAAAGATCAACAGAGCTCTGGAAGATTTGTGATCAATAAGACAGGGCAGATAGACAACATTCCTTTAAACTTTCTAAAATCATCAGGAGAACTGGCAACAAAATTACTATACAATTAGAAACCTATCAACAGACTTTCAGGAAAATATCGTGCACACAATCCTGAAGACAGCAAGGACTGGTAAGTATAAGAACTATTGTACAGTCAGTGTAATGTCTCATGTATCCAGGTCATTGACAACAGTAATATACAGAAGAATGGACAAGAAAATCCAGGAGCTGCTAAATGTTTATCACTTTGGTTTTAATAAAGATAAAGTCACCAGAGAGTCAGTTCTGCTGCTATGCTTCATAATTAAGAAAAATCAAGACACATTCATTGGATTTGTTAACCCAGAAAAAGTGTTCAACAATGTAAAAGGGTGCAAGATGTTTAAAAGTGTGAGAAAAATAGGAATAAGTAATATGGAAAGACAGATAATATACATATGTACAAGGAACAAGAGGGAATAATAAGAATGGAAGACAAAGAATGAAGTGCTCAGACTTTTCAATTTGTACATCAAACAAGTAATGACAGAAGTAAAAGAAAGGTTTAAGAGTTGGTGAAAGGATATCAATGATATCACTGATGATATTGTTATCCTCAGTGAAAAAGAATTGGAACTGCAGACTTGCTGAATGGAATGAGCAGTCTAATGAGCACACATTGTGGATTGAGAGTAAATCAAAGCAAGACAAAAGTTATGTGGAGTAATATAAATGAGACTAGGTGATAATTAACATAAAAATTGGATACCACAGAGTAGACAGAGTAAAGGAATTCTGTTACCTTGGAAGCAAAATAACACATGATGGATGAAGAACATAAAAACAGAGTAGTACAGGCAGAGAGGGCACTCCTGGCCAAAAAAGAGTCTACTAGAATCAAAGGTAGGCCTTAGTTAGAGGAAGAAATTTTTGAGAAAATACATTTTGAGCACAGAATTGTATAGTAATGAATCATAGACTAAGGGAACTCCGGAACAGAAGAGAATTGCTGTGTTTGAGATGTTGTGCTACAGAAGGATGCTGAAAATTAGGAACTGATAAGAATTGAGGAAGTCCTCTATAGGATCTCCAAAGAAAGGAACATAAACCGCTGACAAGATGACAGAACGGGATAACAGGACACGTTCAGACATCAGGGAATAATTTCCATGGCACTTGAAGGAGCTTTAGATGGCAAAATTTATAAGGAAAGACAAAGATTGGACTACAGCTAGCAAATAATTGAGTAGTAGGGTGAAAGTACTACTCTGGGGTGAAGAGTTTTGCACAGGAGAGGGGAAAAATGTGCTTCATAGGAATGAGATCAGATGATCTTGGGGAGGAAGGGGTGTGGGGGCTGGGGCAGAGGGGCACTACACTCATGTTCAGTGAGTGTTCTTCAGAGAGTTCTTACACAATTTCAGACTGCTGGAGTGATTCATTGACTTGTTGGTGGTACAAATCGCAAGTAGCTTCCAGAATTGTTTACTGGTAAGAGACAATGGCTGACACATGAGCCGACCTCATTTCTTCCCACTTAAACATTCCCAGCACAGGAATACCTCCACTACCTGCCTGAATAGTATGCTGTTGTCAAGGTGGGTGCATCATAACATGTGGATTATGACATTCTTGATCCCACAACCCACCAGACCAGGTGACTTTTTCCCACGTTTCATAGATTCAGTGGTGGGGTTATCACATCAGCGCTAACCTCTGTGCCTTGTGACAGGTGGGAAGCAGAGTCACATATGTGGAGTGGTGGCATCTGTACCTCATATTAAGGATCTTCTTCCAGATGGTTCAGCTATTCATTGGTTGTTACTAAGAGATGAACTGATGACAGATTTACTGGACTGTGGCCTCTTCTCTTACAATCTGTTACAGTGAAAGGCAAACACTGTCATTGTCACTTTATTACCCACAGTTGCTATCTTTGGTGGCAGCAGTTCTTGCTAAATTGAAAAGCCCAGTGCTTGCACAAAACAGCACACAACTCTCACAGAGTGAACTATTTGCAACTTTTTAATAAACTCCCACAGTCAGAATTCAGTACACCTCCCAATCATTTTAAAAGTAAGTTGTATAACAGGTTAATAAACAACCCACTCTACAGTTTAAGAGAATTCTTGAATACTATTAGTGTAAAAATTGAATTTTAAGATTACGATTACAATTTGGTGCGACCAATAAAGATAGGATAAATGATTTATGCATGTCATGTGAACATTATCAATATAGTAGTTGCTACTGTATCATATCATTAATGTAAAGTCTATTCCACAGCACATGGTCAACTGCTAATAAAGAATCTGAACCTATGGAATGTTCATTCACCAAACATCAACAACCAGCCTGCTATCAAAAGCACTGATACCAAACTTCCTGTTGATCCTGCATTTATCTATCACTCTGATGACATGTGCAACATTTGATGACAATCCATTTGTTTGAGTTACCAAACAATTCCATCCATCACAATGATGGGCATGCTCACTCTCCAACAAAGCTACTGCCTCAAATTAAATGGCTAGCAATTGACAGCAGGCAGTTGCTGCCTACAAGTAAGTGTAAATGACTTTTTGCTGTAGTTTGTCTACTGGTAAATTATCTCATAATAAACAATAAATAACTTCATGTTCCAAAACCATAAAAACTATCTCAGGGGTCACACAAACAAGAGTACATATTCTTTGAAAAGCACAGAGATATGCTGGTCTTTATCATACGACTGAGGAATATGATGATTCTCTCCTCAAAAATTAAAGTGATGAAGCTCATGCTATTATCTCTCTATCACTCATGAGGTCTTACTCTGTGGATCAGCCATTAAAAAACCAAAAGCATTACCATTTTTTTGCTAGCAAATGAGAGAAAAAGTGACATGTTATGTTTACAGTGTACTTCATCAGTCACTGAAAAAGGCAGGTGCCCTTTATAATTACTCTTATCCCTGTTCCCTTTCATTCTTCTAATGAATATTGTTCAACTGCAACACTTGAACATCTTATCTTTTCCTCAGAGCAAAATTTCCACTCTGCAGTGATGCATGTGATGTGGTATGTATTACACTTAGCATGCAGGTATCATTCTGAAACCAACTCCTAAGCTGTGACTAACACTTTGTTACAAGAGACTGGTGAACACCTAAGTAGACAGGCACATGATAAATTTTTAAACAGTGTGGCAGATGTTGTCTGCTTACATTTTGTCCCTATCTCATTCCATATTCTCTGTCTCTGAACAACTGGCAGAGCTGGTGCATGTTCATACTGCCACAACCACAGCTTCTGACTCTCACTCATAAAATTAATACACTGTATATGCAACCCACCCATTCTCATTTTTAGTCTAATATGTGTCGAGCTTCTTTTACATTATCCATATCAAGCATCAAAAAGGCAGAATTGCCATCACCAACACAAATATCAACATTAAATGTACAACAGAATCCTAAATTGCATACAACAAATAGAACTGGTACAATAATAATATCAGCTGGCATGTTATGTGGTACATTTTCTCTTGTTGAGTATGCATCTCCCCACAGTTCATCTTTTTGCGTGCTCTATTCTTGGAGGTTGAAAATACTGGTGAGTAGGTAGTATTGAGTGACTGGAGCTGTGTATGTAAAGGCTACGTGTGTGTGTGTGTGTGTGTGTGTGTGTGTGTGTGTGTGTGTGTGTGTGTGTGTGTGTGTGAGAGAGAGAGAGAGAGAGAGAGAGAGAGAGAGAGAGAGAGTTGGGGGAGGTCAGTCATAAAAACACACACACACACACACACACACACACACACACACACACACACACGCACACGTGCACCAGACAACATGTATGGGGCTAGCACTGTGAAATTCAGCGACTGTGCTACAAAGGTCAACAATGAACTGTCTGTCTATAAGATGAATGGCTGACTTTACTTATATGATCAGTTATTTAAAAGCAAGTATATTTTCACTACCCAATACAAAGCAGATTCATGTTAAGTAAACTTCAGGTTACTTTATAAAATATCTTACATAATTACAAATAATTGCTTTCATCGCACTTGTCGTGATACTTTCCACACTGCTACCTTTACATGGAGGTCTGGAAAAAATATTTGACCGTAAATATTGACTATGTACCTGTAGCTGGCTGTACACTGGCTGGCCTTTGTGGAGGTCCTCGAGATGGGGCTGGAGCAGGAGGAACTGTAGACAGATATGTTGCACATGCATCACCTATCTAGAAAGTAGTATAACATTTACATGCAGTCCAAGGCAGTTACTGAATTGTTGGAATAAGTAATTGAAAACTGTCCTTTTGGAGTCTTTTAGTTTCCTATGGTATTTACTGTAATATGAATGAGCATTATTTGCTGAAAAATGCTAACTTTGAAGACTTAATTTTGTTCTTAATAAAATTAACACTGTAATTCAACAGTGCACACAACAGAAGATACTGCAGATACAGAACACAGTGGAAACTGCATACAGCAAATGACTGACAGAAAACTCGTGGAAAAATATTATTAAAAATTAGATTCTATATATTGTGCTGATGATAACTAAATGATACTCTATGTTAAGCTGATGGTGCCCATTACTGATTCAAAATCAGAATTATACACAGCCAAAGATAATAATGACAGCTTTATTTTCATAAGTGAAGCTCAGATGAAAAGGCCTAATCAGATGAATGAGAGAATATAATATTGTAACTTTTACAGCACAATACATACAATGCAGAATGTCTAAAGTGAAACCTGGTGCTGAACATATTTTACAATTTTGAATTCTTTTCTCCCTTTTTCATTTGCATCTGCATACATCTGATAAGTATTCAAGTTTAGTTTTACCTTCAGGCGCAAGCTCCATTTTACACTCAAGTTTATGGCCTTCTGTGATAAATGGTTATATTTCCTGTCATGAACAATGATAATAAATTTTGACTATTATCAGCCAGAACGTACACACACCTTAAACTTGACTGTCCCTGGTATACTTAGTATAAACCAAATTTCTTACCTATGATCAAATACTTTTCTCAAAAACTTCATCTGATTAATAAAAAGATACTTTTTGGAAGCAGAGGCAACTTAAAAGTTCTGCTGTCCCTTTTAGCACTCATACAAAAAGATGCAAAATCATGGTCTAAAATGTTAATCCAGATATTTTGTACTAGGTCTCATGAGACAGAACACTCATTGACAGAATACTCATTGCCTTCTCAAGAAAATGTGAAAACTAAGAAACTACACAAAACATGGTTATGCAGCATAGGTTAGTACAGTTGCAGCTAATAACGTACATTGCCATGCATAATCCAAAACTAATGAAACAAAATAATTTTTATTGCAACTTTAAATCAGAAAATTAGCACTAACACATGCAAATTCTGCAGTTATATCTTTCTAAGGTGGCATATTTTGTTAGTAGTAAACAGAAAATAAAGATTTTCTCTGAGTAAAGCCCTAGCATTGCTATAAATTCCTTGCATTTTATGACAATTACAGTACATCTAAATATGTGGTGTTTTCATGTTTTGTAAACTGTTACTTCATCAGATAGATCACAGTGTTAAGTGTTTTGTTTGTTTAAGAGAATATTAACAATACAATGAGAAGCTCCAACATTACTTCAGTTCCTAAAAAATAAGGAAAAACAAAACTCGTTTTGACTTTACAGAAATACAAGCATCCAAAAGCAAAAGCATTTGCAAGTTTTTACAGAGACTTAATTGATAGGGTGAAAAGGGATGCACGGAGAGGATGCATATCATCTTGAGGCATACTTTCATATGAGATCTCTACACCCATTACACAAAGTTTCAACTTGTACATTGTTTTCCTTCTTTTTTTTTTTCTTTAACTGAGGCCTGAGTCATAACTATAGTTTTCTTCCAAAACATTATCACTTCTTCAACTCAAGACAGTAAAAGTCTGTGAACTCCTAGGTTCTGGCTGGTTGGTTGATTTGGGGGAGGGGACCAAACAGCAAGGTCATTGATCCCTAGGTTTTGTTGCTGGGTAAATGCTATGCATTTTTTCTTTTCTTTTTTTTTTTTTTAATATAGCTCAGTAATTCGTTGAGAACAGTGTTGTTTCAAACAATAAAATTACGATGTAATTGTTCGTAGAATTTTTTATACATCTGAAAATATGTTTCCTGGAAAACTGATTGCCTTGTGGGTGGAATCATGTGAAGTGTGGCTATAAAATAATAGGACTGATTCTTTCACAGAGTAAGCACAAATGTGCCAAAGATGAATGACCAATAGCTGTGAGGCCTTCTCAGTTGAATCCAGTGTCTTTGGTGTCTGTAAATAAATCAGTGTGGCTGGGGCCGTCTTATTATTTTGTTTTGTCAGAAAAATGATAAGTTAATAATAGAGCAACAAATTCTCATGAAGTTTCACATGGAATTTGGAAAAACTGCCACTAAAACCTATTGTTTGTTGAAAGAAGTGTATGGCAAAGACTGTTTATCCTGTATGCAGGTTTTTGAGTGGCTCAAGGATTTCCAAGGTGGCCAAGAAGACGCTGAAGGAGACTCACACCCAGGACGCCCTTCAACAACAGAAATAGATGAAAATATCTCAAAAGTATGTAATCTGATCAAGCTGACCATCAGCTGAGTATTTGATTGATTGCTAAAACAGTAGGAATTGACAATGAATGCATAAGGCAAATTTTACATAGCCAATTTACCATGACAAAATTGTCAAGATTGGACAAAAAGGAGCTAATGAAAATGTTTGTACTGACACTTTGATTACCACTGAAAATGATCCTAATTTCTTGGAAAGAGAGATAACATGTGGCAAACTTGGTTTTTCACTTATGATCAATAAAATAAGTGTCAATACATGCATTAGAGGGGCCTGGCTTCACTAAGAGCAATGAAAGACTGAAAGAGCAAATCTAAATTCAATATTCAAGGTAATGTGTAACTACACCGGGTTCCTGAAGGTCAAGCTATTAACCAACATTACTATTTTGAGGTTTTTGCTCAACTCCATGAGAAAATAAGGAAAAAAAGGACTTGAATTATGGAAGAACAAGTCATGGACTCTTACCAAGACAACACACTTGCTCATACTGCATTGTATAGTTAGAGGTTTCTAGCAGAATGCCGCATCCCAGTATTAGACAGCCCATCTCTTTCACCTGACCTAGCACCATGTAACTTTTATCTATTCCCAAAGGTTACATTTGCCTTAAATGGAATAACATTTCAGTCCACTGAAGCGGGGAAAGAAAAACTGACATGTGCCATCAAATAGGACACAGAGGAAGACTTCCAGTACTGTTTCCATCAATGGAAAATTTGCATGGTACATTGTAGGGATACAGGAGGGGAGTATATTGACAGTGACAATAAATAAATAACTATGTATGTGTTTGAAATAAAGTGTTTACAGCAGTAGTCCTGTTATTTTATAGCCACACCCCATAAGAAGTGCATACAACACTTTCATGACATTGAATTTTATTTGAACTCAGAATCACCCAATTCTGTATCAAAAGCTGAAAAAGTGACAGGACAAACATGTACTCTGTTTTGTTGCTGTATGTCAACTAGAGCATTTAGCATTTTTATGTAATGAAAGGAGGAAAGGAAACTATGGTTTCATGTCCTAACACCTGATAGGCTATATGCTTCAATTAGGAAAGGATGAGAGCAGAAGGCAGCAGTGGAAAATTAAATCTGCTACTTCTGAATGTAAATATAGTACCTCATCCACTTCCCCACCTCACTTTGGTGATGTGATATTATCATGCTGGAGAGAAATGGAAGATAATGAATCAGAGTTAGTGAATAAAGTAGCAGGAAAAATGAAAATTCCAAATTTATCTCATTAAAGAAATGAAAAGATAGAAACAGAAAATATGTAAGTACAAGCAGTTACAGAAACTGAAATGGGAAGGGACACCAACAGTAAAGGGAATCCTAAAGATTAAATTAAGTAAAAGACAACTGAATGGGAGCAGAAATGAATGAAATATTAGACAATGTTCATCATAAATTTTCACTTCTAATATCAGTTAATTTCAATGTAATTATAACCCTTTTACTTTCATAATTAAACTTCTCTCTTTTCCTAATTAGTTTTACATTACTCCCTCCCCATTAATATTCTTATGACTGTGTCACATTCTCTGCTTTCTCTTTCTCTATGCCCCCTCCTTCCTACAGATTTCTTCTCCATCTATCTATATCATTCTCCTCTCTCTATCCTTTTCACTGTTGCTTTCCTGTGTGAAATTTTGTTAGCTCTCCAAATGCTGCCTTTATTTTTTTCCCCAGTGGTATAGTATATGCTCAAACAGGAGCATTAATGTCTTGTCCATCAACTTTTTCAACTTTGAGAAAGAACTGATTGACTCAAAAACTAAAGAAACCCTTGTGTTTTCTTTACTAGTTGCTTATAAGTCTTGATAACTTAGGCATTTGGTGCTATCAGCCTTCATATATTGCCAAAAATGCTCGGTGCCAATTTTAAATGAAACTGCTTCTGATGAGATGTTTATGACTGCATTAAAACTGTTAAAAATATCACCTAAAAAGTAAAATGGAACAGGTAATGTTGGTTTACCATTTGTTTCAAGTGATTAGTGTGAAGCACTCCTTCTAGTGTGGATGCAAGTACAAATCAACATCATTTGGAGACTATGAGCTGTATAGAAGTTGTATCCCCCCCTCCAATTAGTTTCCTGTTGACAGATACAACTGGATGTTGACATCACAAAAATCAACGAAGGCTCAGAAATAACACATAAATTTATCTGCCACGTATTTTGCCAGTGTGTTTCAAACATTGGCCACATTATGAAAATGCTTTACATAAGGCAAGAAGTCTATAAAGCTATGGAGATGTTTTAGAAAGAATGGCCTAGTTGAAAGGTGAGTATGATGTAGCATTGGAAAGAAAACATGGTGACGCTGGATTTCCATGTTGTGTTGGTGCCTTGGAGGCTCTCTGAATGACTGCAAATAGTGGTTTGAAATCATACTGAATGAATCCCAATGCCATGTTGTCAGGGTTAATGTTGATTTATTATTTCACAGTACTGGAAGAAAAAATTTCTTGTATCTTGAAACCAATCATATCTGAATGCCATAATTCTGTACAAATTCTAAAAATGATGTGGCACATTGTCAATCCAAATTCAGCCATCTGCATCCTAATATATGTGTAGAGAACTTGTAATCTTTTTTATGGCTAATTACCAGTGTTACAGTCTGGCATTGGACTTTGGAATCGGCTCAATGCCTGTATTTTGGAGCTAGGTACATAAGTCACCACACAATATGACAATGTCACTTGTGGTGATCAAACCAGATCAATTGGAACCATGTGACATGTGTAAGTGACCTGGAATACACAATGGACCCACCATTACTCCATCACGATACTGGAATATTCGAGATACATGACATTTGTACAATTTATCTCTGGGTCTTTAAGCAAACCATACAGAAGCTCATAGTTCTGAGTAACCCATCAATGAGGTTTCTCCATGATCTTTTGATATACTGATTAATTGCTTAAAGCTTTGTACATGCTTTATTAAAACTGTCGGGCTAGTCACATAATTGGCTTATGACAACAGTGCAAACAGATGCTCATAGTCCCTCAGTTCAAGGGAATTTTGACCATTGATATAACAACCATAGATGTTTGTGTGTGTGTGTGTGTGTGTGTGTGTGTGTGTGTGTGTGTGTGTGTGTGTGTGTGTGTGTTTTGGACAGTTTCTTCTAGGTGCGTATTCTGTTGGTCACTGAATATTCTGAACTGGACTTCCAGTTGTCATTTTAAGATACAACTGAAATACAGTGTTTATATAATGATTTTTTGTGCTGTGTCATATTCATGTTTTCCAGATAAATCAAAACTTTTACACAATTTGCATCATTACAACTATATTTCAAGGTTTCATTGTTGCAGAGTTTTCATGTGGTAAGGGTTTTCTGAAACAATTTTATTTAAGCCCCCTCCATTTTTAATAGTTTTCTCTAACACACTGCACCAACATTCCATTAGAAAGGAGAATACTACCATATCAACTTTCTCGTTATCTCACTTTACTACTTTTTTATTACTTGTTTTTACTATGCATGGATTCATGCATGGGAATGTCACACTTGAAACATTTGTCTCTCATAACTATGAAAACACATGCAGGGATTTCCAGCAAACACCATCTATCATGTCCCCTCACCAAAGTCTGAACCACTTGCTCCATCAGTCATGCTTTGAAGCATACGAAAAGCACGTGAGGGAATTGCTGGCCCTCTGTATCTGGGATCTGATTCATTGTGCAGAAAAGAGTCCTCGTCCACTAAAGGAAACAGCAAAATTAAATGTTTTCAGCAGTAGCTCATGAAAATATAATGTATAAATATGCAAAGAGCCTGAAATGTTTACCAAAAACCATTCCCCAAAAGAAACTTCTATTAGCTGCAATATAAATAAATTGTAATACAGTGTTAAAGACCAACAAGTCTGCCATCTACTGTCTGCAGAAGCTTGTCCTGAAAGAGGAGGTATATTTACATCCATCACCGGTTTTCATCTGCCTGAAAGCTAATACTAAATTTAATTTTTTATACCACTTTCATCCAACATCTTGAAGACTCTCGAAGGGATATGACCACCTCTGTACCTTGGATTCTCTTCTTCCAACAAATGGCTTTCTTCTGCAACTGTCATTAAGTAAAAACAGAAAGTACTATACCTGAATATCACTCTCAGTGAGAAAATTACAAATGTAATCACAGTATTTCAGTTTCATGTTATTCTAAAGCTAGGATCCAGGTGAGTAGTTTTCAGTTACTTGGACTAGAATCTCATTAAATGTACTCTCATTAGCTGACAATAAAATAAAAATTTCAGCTAGTTTTTATATTATTTATGAGACTAAATGTGACTCAGCAACAAGTTTTCATTCTCTTTGGAGCATGACTGTCAATAACTCAATGTTCCTGCTGTCTGGTGAGTGGTGTTCTTTACTTCTAAATTATTAATGTTTTGCTATAAATTTCCTTACTATATCAATAAAGCACTAATAAATTTGCTGTTTGTTAATTTATTTAGAAAAGTCAGAAACATAATTGTACTGGATCTTACTGGTTGATAGGGTATCATGTGAAGTCTAACACATATTCTACAACAATAGAGTTTGAAATATTACATTTTCCTTTTAAGATATTTGCCAAGACAATAAAAAAGTAAGGATTTTCTGTTTGTTCTAAAACCTTTGAAAGCAGTTATTAGCTGATGAACCCAACATGTACTCATAATAACTTTGAATCAACCAATAGCTTAACATAGCACCTGTGGAAATGTTAGTCAGCTTATACAAAGTCATGAATTCAATCGCAGTAATACAGCCTATGTGTCATGACGAATGAAGCACCAACAGTTACTTAACAATTTATTTTATTGCAGTATATGACTGACTCAGTCATATCCTTGACAGGTATAGAACAAATGTCAGATAAGTGGCAAGATTACATTGAATGTATGCACAGTGGAGAATAACTGTACAGTTGTGTGAGAGAAGTTAGGTAGAAAGTTTTATGGAAGAATTAACTGACTCTGTATTTATGCTGCACAGGCACAGCTTTAGGTTTCCATACTGGGGAAGGCTGTGACATTTAACATTCGGTACTAACTTAGGCCTCTGTCTATGCTACAGATCAGTCAGACACTTTATCACAACAAATCATACTAAAAGACACATTTTGGAGATAGCTTCAATGCAATGAATGTTAGCTTCACTGTATGCTTAATATTTTTCATATTTTCAATTCTAAATTTGAGATATTTAATGTTTTGTATGTTGCAAGATTAAACAAAGATGTTCGCATGAGGTCATGGGGCTTGTTCTGTGATTTGATGATAGATACAATCTGAGCAACTGCCATGCTGATTTAACTGTTAGAGGAACTAACAGACATTACTGTATTTGTTGGTTATTATATTTACATGTGTATATTATGAAAATATGTGAATGATTTATGCAATAAAGCACTCCGTCTTCAAGCCACAAGTGGCCCATCGGGACCATCTGACCACCGTGTCATCCTCAGTTGACGATGCAGATAGGAGGGGCATGTGGTCAGCGCACCGCTCTCCCGATTGTTATGATGGCTTTCTTTGACTGGAGCCGCTACTATTCGGTCGAGTAGCTGCTCAATTGGCATCACAAGGCTGAGTGCACCCCGAAAAATGGCAACAGTGCAAAGCGGCTGGATGGTCACCCATCCAGTGCTTAACTTTGGTGATCTCACGGGAACCGGTGTATCCACTGCGGCAAAGTCGTTGCCGGTTCATGCAATACACAACATTAAAGATGTCACCAAAATGCAGATTTTTAATATGGTTTGTGGTGGTAAAGTGCTGGAAAATGTGATGTTGCTGGGAAAACGTGTTAACCGCCCTTCTTAGGTAGTTACAAAGGGAAATTGCTTCCTATCACCTAATAATCCATGTTTTGCTTACCTTAATTCACTTATTCATAGGTGAAAAGAACTTGTCTCCTCATGTGCACAGCAAAATGGGCTACGACCATTTCATTGAAATTTGGATGAGTTAACAGTTCTTTTTCAAGAGAGCACATCATGAGCATACAAACTCTGCCATTATTAATAGTATTTCGCATGACTGTTTTCACCAGTTATAGCATCCACTGAGAAGCAGTATTCTGCCTCTCTAGTCATCACTGTGATGATCACTATTATCGGTAGCAGGTTAACACTTTCAGGAAAAGTTTTTACCAAGTTTTTTTCATAAAGAAATTCATTAAGGTCACCTGGTGCTTTCATGAATCCTATTGTCTGTGCAACATATTCAGTTCATGACATAAGTCTGAAGACTATAATTAAAACAAATTAACAAATGCTTTAAGTTCTTTTTTAGGAAAAGAAATGATATTTTGAAACCATATCAGTTCAAACAGCTGTGCAGTTGACAGGTGACCATTAAAATTGAATCAATCACTGATCTGAGTCATGATGCAGCCAAAGGTGTCTCAGGCACACATCTTTCTTGATTCTGTGAAAAATTGGTTCTTATTGCTCCCATTGATGGTCAATGTCAAGTGAGGTCCAAACATAACATGCTGGATACTTGCTGCAAAGTGAAATACATATTCAGTAGTTTTCACTGCATCAGTATTCCTTTGCTGCAGTTCATCGAACAAAATATCACAATGAGGTATGACTTTATTTAAAAAATGTAACCAGAAGAGGAAATATTTGTCTTGAAGAAAACCCTTCAATTCCTTAGTTTTGTTTATTGACATGTAACCATTTTCACAGTTGTCAGTAATTTGTTCCCTGCACTTAACAATTTTGTTTTGGTATTTGTATGCAGCAGTTACAATCTGTGATTTGAAATTCCATGTGATGGACTGAGGACAGGTAGGAATACGTTTCTTCACTATTTTATCAAGAACAGCTGTGCATCTAGGAGACTGGATAAAAAGGTAGAAATTCCTTACACGTAAGCGAAAAAGCATACTTGCTTACTGCCTATCACATAATGTTCAATTCTTAAATTTGAATGATGTGTGAATAAAGTGAGCTTTTTCATATACATCTTTAATCCTAGTCGGAATTCCACTTTTGTGGTCACTCATATCAGGAGGACCATCGTAACACTAACCTATAATGTTTTTTCTGGTGCCTCATTTACCTGCTGAGAAGAGCTACAGCTCCACCATCTGGTGGGAATCTTTCATTTATATTCCCCAGTATCTTATATCAAATTATTAGGGCCAGCTGTGATAAATTTGCACAGGCTGTGGTTTCATTAACTTTGATTGTGAAAATTTGTTCACTCCTGATAAGATTAAGGCATACCTCATAAACTGATTACAGCAGTTCATTTTGAATTATTTTGGACAGACATAGGAAAACATGATTTTCTGATTTTTCAGTGTGTTGCTTCAATATACTATCCAGTTTTTACATTTCTGGATTCTTGGAATTTTCTGTTTCATCATGGCCCCTTAAGCCAAACTTGGATTTACCACAAAATTTAAAACAGTTTTCCCAGTACATGCAGATTTTTTGACATATTTTCCTTGTCTGTATATTAAGCAAGTAAGCACTATCTACTTGGCACACTTTTTCCACAATGAAAATTTCATAATGCAATTTTAATGTCGTTTCCTCAAATTATGTTTTTCTTTCTTTCTTTCTTTCTTTTCTTCCCATTGTGTAAAATTTCCATTCTCAGTCCAAGCACTATCACTACAATTTCTAACAAGATAAGTGACATGGGAAAATGCATTTCTCACTTCCCAAACACACAACCACTCAGCTGCATTGGACATTGCTCTATTAAAATTGTGTATATACATCCTTGCCTGGGTGTACACCTAATAAACTGCACACTGAATTCATATTGTGCTGTTTTCAGACTTACAGTATGCTGCAATTATTCACAAGGAAATTAAACCCACTGGGACTCAAGCACAATACACTCTCAAAAAGAAGTTTGCTAATAATGCACTTTATCCCACAAGCACAATCAGCAAGCAAGGAAACGAAGTAACAGGAGACTTTTTGCATGCTTATTTCTTCTATATATTTGTGAAAATCTTGCTTAGGTGGTGACACTTGTATTACCATATTATAGCACATTCTATACGACATTTACAAACTTATTCCTACAGCAGGTGGAACTGCCGATGCCAGAAAGAACAAAACTATCTGAAACACTATCAAAACATTGATCAATGATGACACAAAGCATAACTGAGGTATAAAGATGAGATACAAAGAGATAGGAATCCAATACAGAAGTAGTGGAACAAGAAAATCATGTGGAAGTTGGTAGGACAGATACGTTGGGGTCCCATAAGAGCTATACTACATAACAGCCATGCCCCTGAAGTCTACAACGCAGAGCTAACCAATATTTCAAGGTGCAGCTGTAAGACCAGTTACTATATGTTTGAACCCATTATTTGATATCAACAATTCAAAAAATTCTGGTGGTTATTTTTAAAATCTAAATGGGGAAACGTGCAAAATGCAGCCTGATAATTTAAATTCTGTAATAAATTATTGATAATCACTCAGATTCTTTAACTAAGAGCTGCACCTGGTCCATAGTGTGACAGAACACTACATATCTGAACGCAAATAAGTCAGCAGGGGACAACAACAAACTACCATAGTTATTATAGTCAGTCAGAGATATAATAACTAGATTACTACATGTGATGACCAGAATATGTGAAAGCAGACACATACCATCAAGTTTCAAGCAAACCATTATCATCAAACTACCAGTGAAGGTGAAAATATTACACAGAAAACTTAAGAAAAATTGGAGAAGTACTGAATGACAAACATTCTGACTCTATAAAAGGTAAACATACCAATGAAGCATATCTAATCTTGTACTTAGTAATAAAAGGAAGCATAATGTAAAAGCAGGAGACTTCCATTCTATTTGTGGACCTCAGTAAACATTTGAACAATGCAAAGTGAAATACCAATATTATGAAAAAGACAGATTGCTACTCGTCATACAGCAGTCATGCTGAGTCGCAGACAGGCACAACAAAAAGACTACTAAGCACATAAGCCTTTGACCAAAAGGTGGTCTACTAAACATGTAAGCTTTTGGCCAGAAGGAAGTCAAGATGTTTGAAACCCTCATGACGACAGGCATAAGGCACAGAGAGAAATAAACAATTACTAAAATTTAAAGTTACTGCCCTCTCTAATAAGCTTAAAGTTGAAAGTATTTTAAATTTAATCTTCATTTCTTCCTCACTGTCACACTTCAGTACAAATGCCAACACTCTGAATGATTCCTGCTTAATTACTTTCCATCAAACTTTCTTTTCAAAATTCTCATTATTTCACATCCAACAGCCACCTCTCCTTTGCCTTTTGTTATGAGAAGTTCTGAAGTCCTGTTTTTGAAGAGGAATTATTAAATGCTACAATCTTGATATGTATGAGACCAATAACAATTATGTTGTAAGTGAAATAAATGATTTTAAGTCTCTACTCAGAATCAAATATAGCTATTAATGTGAAATGCATGATTAATTGCTAAATTTATAGCATATTTACAAATACAAATGTACTGTCAAATCAAACAGCATGTTTAGATCGCTTCCACTATTTTGCCCCCATGTAGTTTCTCCAATCAGTATACGTCATCTATTTTTTGTCAAATTCTTCCTAGTTAAAAAATCTCAAAGACTGCATGCCATTAATATCCAAATTGTTGAACTATTAACAAATTTCAGTTATATTGTATAGCACATACTGGTACAGACAAACAACTCTCCATATCTTATTTATGATTCTTTTTTCCCTAGTCAGTCTCCTCTCCCTTTACTCTTTCTCCATATCTGCTCTCCCTTTCTCTCTTTGTCAGAACAGACGAAAGACAGTTTGTCATGGACAGGGAGATGAAGTCATTTTCGTTAATTGCTCTCTCATTATGCTAGTCCCATTTATTGTCTCTCTCTTCTCACTATTTACTTCCTCTTTTTCTCGGCCTGTCTTTCCTCTCTGTTATGCATGAGTCTCTTCCTTCAAGTAAAGCATTTGTTGTGAAGACACTCCACTTTTCAATCTGCTTCTGCCACTTGCTGCCCTTCAAGTATAAGCTGTAACACCCTGTTAATTTCTTATGTAGTTTAGTTCAATGTATAACTTTTTTCTCCTGTGGCTCATGTTTTGTATGGTTCAAAATGGCCTGAGCACCATGGGACTTAACTTCTGAGGTTGTCAGTCCCCTAGAACTTAGAACTACTTAAACCTAACTAATCTAAGGACATCACACACATCCATGCCCGAGGCAGGATTCGAACCTGCGACCAGAGTTGTCGCGCAATTCCAGACCGTAGCGCCTAGAACCGTTCGGCCACTGCGGCCGGCATGTTTTGTATGTTTTTGTTAACATTTCTTGTTTGGCTTGACCATATATCCTGAATTTGCATTGAGCTTTGTGTTCCTCCCTGCCTCTAACCTCAGCCTTTGAAGGAAAAATTTTGTTTTGGTTTGTGTGTAAATCAATATTCATTTTATATGCTGTTGGTTCTTCACTGATATTTATTCTTGTTCAATAGCAGAACAGTTACTATATTCCAAATTACTGAGTATTTGATGGCAATTATATTATATAAACAATCGAGAATGTTTCTAACTCTTACCCTGAGCTTTGAATCTGTTCATAAGTGCACGATCATCCTCACTCAGCTGAAGTTTTCTCAGTTGCTGCACTGGCACGCCTTGTGTTGACTGATTGCCATAAGGATACTCCATATGCTGACTATTCTCATTGCCTGCTGAAAAATTCAATGTGATATGTGTTATTTACAAATTTCTATTATAATGAAATCCACACATTAACATACATGTGGAAGATTTTCAAGTATTTATTAGCAGCTGTGTATTAAACTTCAATCTGTAAGTGTTAGTTAGATATTTTCAGTTTGCAATAAAAAAGTGTATAAATGCTTCTGATTAATAAGTGTTTTAATCTTAATGAACATCAGTCAGTGTAAAGTTCAACAAACTGGTTTTAAATGTCAGAAATTCTCTACTAATCTATAGATACATGCACCCTGATGTTCCTTGTTCAGTGTTTCGGAGAGGGTGTGTATGTATAGCAATAATTAATCTTTCTTTGCCATTAATGAATACAGCACAGTAAAAATGACTGCTCAGCTTCCCCTGTATGATATCTTGTCTTATCCTTATGATCACCAAAGTGTAATCTGATATACTATAAATATTCTTGGAGTCATCACTGAAAACTAGTTCTTGAAATTTCGTTAACCCATTTCTTGAAGTATTCATTATCTTCCTTCAGCACATGACCTTTTCCCAAACAACAATATCAAGAGATAAAAATGCAGACTATGCTCTTTTATCACAAACATTGTTGCTTTAAGAGTTTCAAACATTTCTGTTTGAGTCTTTCATGTACCAAATAAGACTGCAGTTACACGTAATACAATTTTGAAAAAACTATTTATTTTAGTCCAGTGTGGACTGAATTCCATATAACTGAGAAATATTCTACTATGTATTGTACAAGAACATAAAAAAACTCTCTCTTTCAAAGAGAAATTCCATTTTCCAATAGTCCTTCCAATTAACTGAATCTCACCACTTGTTGGCTGTTTTTAATGTATTCATTCATCTTCAAGCATTTTACATGCTATCAATGTTGTTATTGTTTGTACACAGTAAAGAATATCAGTTCTAAGGAAAACAATGTAAACTAGATAACATAATACTAAAGACAACACTCAGTCTAAGCCAGATAACCATAAAATACAGTAAAAGGGGTAACAATATAGACATGTTAGTTAGCATACAAATTCACAGCAAGATAAGAGTCAGAATATAAGGCCTTCCTTCACACAATGAAGGAATTTCTCAATGGCATAAAATGCATTTTGGCCAATATTGTATATCATCCCCAGATATCTTTAATGAGACAGTGCATCCAGACTGAATTCTGAAAACAATCGCTGAGGCTATGGCTAAGTCATGTCTCCATGATATCCTTTCTAGGACTGCTAATTCTGCAAGGTATGCAGGAGAACTGCTGTGAAGTTTCAAAGGTAGTAGATGAGGTACATCTGGAAGTAATGCTCTGAGGGTTGGCGATGAGTCTTGCGTAGATAGCTCAGTTTGTAGAGCACTTGTCCATGAAAGGCACATGTCTTAAGTTCGTATCCCAGTTTGGCACACAGTTTTAATCTGCCAGGAAGTTTCAAGATAGTACATTGAAATGTGTATGTTCTGACAAGCATAGGTTTGTTTTAAACAACAATATGCAAGTTTTCAGTTAAATCTAACTGTAAGAAAGAAAATGCTGTGCTGTGAACAGGTGTGCTTTCATTTTCTTTCTTGCAGGCAGTTTCAACTATGATAGCAGGATATTTAAACAAGTTGTCTTCCCATATGTTCTGTTTCTCCAGATATATAATTTTTAACAAAAATTGTATACACAACAATGTACTGTTTTTTCCTTCCTCACAGCTGTTAACAGAAAAACTGTATATTAGGAAATTTCCATTTATGGCTTACCATATTATGACTAGAATATCACTATGCAACCTGCATCGACCAAAATTCTGTAATGCTTCTGAAATAAACAATATTATTTTGGAAAAAATTGTAGAAACACATAAGGAATACCAATAAATCAATACCATGGTCACCACTGAACATGCAGTTCAGTACAACAAAAATGTCTTAAATTCACTGACACAGAATCCAGCTGGCTTTCCACCACACAGAATGTAAGACAGGGCTGCAGTCTTTCATTCCTACTGTTCAATCTGTATATCAAAAGACCAACAAAAGAAATAAAAGGAAAAATCAGGACTAAAATTTGGGATGAGAGGATATCAATGATTCACTATCCTCATTGGAGGTGAAGAAGAATTAATGAATCTATTGAAAGGAATGACAGTCTAATGAGCACATAATACAGACTGAGAGTAAACTGAAGAAAGACAAAAGTGATGAGAAGTAGAAGGTATGAGAATTGTGAGTAACTTATTGTTAAAATTGGTGATCACAAAGTAGAAAAAAATTAAGGAATTCTGCTGCCTTGGAAACAAAATAACCCATGACAAATAATATACAATGACCATAAAAGCACAAGAAAAATGGCATTCATGGCCAAGAGAAATCTACTAATATCAAACACAGGGCTTCAGTTTGAGGAAGAAATATGAGGGATATTGATAAGCAATGCAACACATGTTTTTCTCATCCAATTTTAGTTTAAAGCTATGGAAATTGTTGTGGGACACCATGGAATATTCCCACTTCAGCCTCTTTAGTTTCACAAAGTTCCAATAGGTGGCACTGCTAAATGTAGCCTCAAAACTGGCATCTGTAACGGAGGTGCATTTCAAGCAGAGAGCTGTCATTGAGTTTCTTTTGGGAGAAAAAAAGAACATCATAGATATTCAAAGGTGCTTGCAGAATGTTTACCGGGACATGACAGTGAACAAAAGCACAGTAAGTTCTTGGGTGAGGCATCTGTCATCATCACAACTAGGTTGCGCAAACCTGTGGAATCTCCATTGTGTCAGCTGGCTGCACACAGCTGTGGCTCCTGCAGAGCTGGAACATGCAGATACTCTCATTCAAGGTGACTGATGGCCCACAGTCACACACCTCCCTGTTCAACTGGATGTCCCTGTTGATGGTGCTGACACACTTATCCACCAATTGGGGCATTCAAAGGTGTGTGCCTGCTGGGTTCCTCAATGCCTAACAGAAGACTTCCATCTGTTTGTCCCAATGAAGGATGCACTCTACAGGAAGCAGTACATGGATGCTGGGGAGGTTATTGATGCAGCAAGATTTTGGCTCTGACATCAACAAGTAGAGTGGTACCATGCAGGCGTACAAACCCACCCAGTAATGTGGTGGAAGGCCATCACATTGAATGGAGATTATGTTGCAAAAATATGGTGAATAATATGGTATGTTGGAATCCTGAATAAAACCAACCTGCTTTCATAAAAAGAATGTATTGCATTACTTACTGAATGCCCCATGTATCTGAGAATGCATAGCTGAAGCACAGGATTGTATGGTAGTGAATCATGCATGGATTGTGGGGAAACTGGAACAAAAGCAAACTGAAGAATTTGAGATGTGATGCTACAGAAGAATGTTGATATTAGATGGACTGTAAGGTAAAGACTCAGTGAAGAGAGGAAGGTAAGGAAATACTCTGACAAGAAGAAGGGACAGGACGATAGAACATGTCCTAAGACATCAGGGAATAAACTTGATGGTACAAGAGGGAACTGTAGAGGGTAAAAAATATAGAGGAAGACAGAAATTGGAATACAACAACAAATGCTTGAGAATGTAGGTGGCAAGTGCTGCTCTGAGATGAGGAGGTTGACACAGGAGTGGAATTTGTGGCAGCCCACATCAAAGCAGTTATAAGACTGCTAACTCAGAAAATCCGAAAAAATAAAGAACTTATCCCAACTAATTTACCAATTCATTTTAAGTAATTGGCATTCCCAATCAAGGTTTTATTTCCAATAAAAAAAAAAACCAAGGTTCAAAGTCAGACACTCAAATATATCGGAACTCATTTACAGTCAGATTGTTTCTCCCATGGTCAATTGTATGTTGATCTTTCATGAAGCAGTAGTTCAGAGAATCAGTTCATACTCTTACCACAGAATATCCAAAAAATGAAAAACAGTGTGTATTCTCCAGTTCTGTAATTGTATTTTGCACAAAAAGTTTTTTTAAAAAAACTGTAAAAACCAAAATTGAAAAAAGGAAGTCTTTTTAATTCCTATGATACATACTTTATTATAATTTCGAGTTCTGTACATTCAAAGTGGGTGAAGTCACAATTTATATCCTGACACAATTCCCAGGGATAGCCTGGTTTAGGATGTATATCTGGTTCCCATTTATATTTAGCAACTGCTTACACTGTCAGGTGCAGCTGGAGAGCCACGGAATTACGTATATGAAATACTACATATACTACTACTATACGGAATACTACACACATGGAACACTTTGAAATACTTCAGTTACAAATTCATGAAGAAATTCAACACAACCATTTGCAGCAAGTGTGGAACTGCATACACAGATAATTTAAACCAACTGCAGCAAGCAATTTGCAACAGTGCTCAGATGCAGTAATTTCAATATGTCTATGTTGTCAGTAGATTAATTTGTAATATTTTCAGTGATTTCAGCATGTCTATATTGTCAACAGATTAATCTGGAACAATGCTTTGTCATTATGACTATAAAACATGCTGCCTTATTCTTACTGCAATATTCGTTACAAGAGAAAATGTACAAAGATAAATCCCATGTTGTTAATATAATCAAGAACAGGTGTAGAGAGGTAGCTACATTAACAAAAATATTAAAAAATTTGCAGAGGCTGGTATGTTAGCAGATAATCTGTAAGTTTTTCTTTGGAAAATTTAATTTTAAGTATGCCAAAATAAATTTTGAACTGTCCATTAGAAAATTTTCCAACATCTTGAAAAATAAAAATGATCTCTTCAAATATGCCATACTTGAACATTATTGAGAGATGAAAATGATGTGTCACATTATGATCCAAATTTAGTCCAGTGCACAGCCCTCACATGTCATATGCTTCACCACACATAATATAGATATTATATACTTGTTATATTACAGCAACTACCTCTTTTGAAGACTTTTTCTTTTCATTTATAATTTTATCTTAAAAATTTCTCTCATAACAATTCATGCTACTGGAGACATCACATCATGTTATTTTCCACTCTACACCATTTCTATACACATAGATCACTTACCATCAGTATTGTCAGTATCTGTTATTTTTTGCAGCACTCTGAATGATCGAGACTGAATTGGAGCCCCATTTGCACCAGGAGGGCCCCAGCTCTGCTGCTGTTGTAACTGCCTAGGATTGTGCTCAGCCGTACTGAAGGAACATAAACTACATGTAAGTTTGTTAATTTTCAAAACTGGTGGGGTTAGATATCAAAAATTAACACACAGGATGTGATTACTAAGCTAAAAATGGAAGTATGAAATTAGTATCACAGATGAAAATAAATATCAGCTTGAAATTCTGCACCTAAATGGTCTCTGTAGGTGGGTGGCAATAATAGGAAACAAAAGTTTGCTACAAATTCTTTGTAAAATAGTGAGAAATATATCACAAATGAGAGCATGACTCTAAAAAGATTTAGTGGCTCAGTTGTTAAGAAAGTTTTTTTATGAGTTTGCTAAGAACATTTCTACTTTGTCTTTTTGTTCTACTAGGGGTATCTGTATGAAACAAGTTGAAATTTTCTGTCAGAAATTCTAGTTTTACTTCGCTAATATTTATCAGTCAAAGTTGAAAATTACACACAACAGATCAGTGTAGCAACTTCATTACTTGTGCTGTTAAAATAGTTTCTACATTCTTCACAGATTTGGAAATTACACGAGTTGGAGGGAGAATCAGTAGAAATCAGATATTGTAACTGTTGACAGAGTTATTAATACACAACATTTATTTAAATTATCTAGTCACACAGAGTATTTCAGGTAAGAAGATAACATTGACTGTATATCCACAAGGCAAAATTCCAAATACCACTTACAGGCACTTTTAAAAGTAGGAAAACTTATACCTAACTTTCTGATCTGCTACTTCCTTCCTCAAAGAGGATAGAGGGATAGTTGGAGATGTTTGGAAAGAAGGAACAGATCATTCAAACCCTAGATAGAGAGGGACCCACACCTTCTGGGAAGACAATATGTCTTTGCTTCCACCCATAGCTGGGTCCCTTTTAATGTGGGGTCTGATGTGTCACATTATGATCCAAATTTAGTCCAGTGCACAGCCTTCACATGTCATATGCTTCACCACACATAATATAGATATTATATACTTGTTATATTACAGCAACTACTTCTTTTACCTTCTAAAACTCACCTGAAGAGAGAACTAACAGAGTTCTGTTTCTTTTTTAACTGTTAAATTTGTCTACTGGCAGTCTGTGGAATTTCGCTACATGTGGTAAGAACCTGCAGCTTGTTTTGTCGCCTTAAAATTTTATGGTTTTTATTCTATGTACAATATTTTTTTATGTTATACTAAATCAGTAATCATTTTTGTTGCTGACAATCAAAATCACTATCAGCTGAACAGTGATCTACATAATCGCAACACAATATAGAGAAATAATTTTCACATAGCCTTTGTCTCCCCATCTATGGCTCAGAGTGAGTTATGTACTCTGGTGCAAAGTAATTCAACGAGTTTGTGTTTAACATAAAGCAAGAAATTGAGAATAATAATTAGCCCAAAAGAAAATTAGAAGCATGCTTTATTATCCACTCTTTCTACAAATTATCTGAATACCAATATTTAAAGAATAAAGTTCTGTTAACTACATGGCAAAAAAGCAAAGTTGATTGTAAAATTACATGACAAATAGTAATGTACTGTAAACATGAATCAGTTTTTGCAGATTTAGGTAACTATTTTCTTCAAAAAATACCATTGCAATATTAACCAACCAATATGAAACAAACAGTAACTATTTAAAGTAAATTAGGAGTAGCAGCCTTTTGAAAAGAAGCACTTTTTATTTGATTAAATTTAGCTGACGTAAGTATGAATGGCATTAAACTGTACAGTGAAAGATTATGGTTAATATGTATATGGAGTAACTTTCTGTTCTATGTTTGTCCTTTCTTGATACTTTCCTTAACTCATTCCCCATTTCTAAGGGTTCTGCTATATGAGATCTACAGAACACAGTGAATATATGAATGGAGCTTTTGCTCAGACTGGACAAGGATGGGTGTACAAAGCAATACACTTCATACCAAATGTATGCTTATTATCAAAAGTATGATCATATGGGGTTTCAAGTGAAAGTTGTGACTGGATTGAGGATTTTTTGGTAAGAGGGCTGCAACAAGTTAACTTGGACAGAGAGTTGCTGACAGGTGTGGAACTAGCTTCAGGCATGCCTCAGGAAAGTGTGTGAGGACCCTTGCTGGCCATCTTGCATATTAATGACCTTGTGGACAATATTAAGAGTCTCCTGAGACTTTTCACTGATGATGCAGTTATTTATAACAAAGTAGTATGTGAAAGAAAATGCACAAATATTCAGTTATATTTGATAAGATTTCCAAGTGGTGCAAAAATTGGCAATTTGCTTCAAACGTTCAAAAATGAAAAATTGTGAACTTTATCAATGAGTGACAGCTGGAATCAATTAATTTATACAAATACTTGAGTGTAACAATTTGTTGGGATATGAAATGGAGCAATCAAATAGACTCAGCTGTATGTACTGCAAGTGGAAGACTGCTGTTCATTGGTAGAATACCATGGAAATACAAACAGTTTACCAAAGAGACTGATTGAAAAACACTCCTGTGATCCATCCTAAAATATTGCTCAAGTGTGTGGGACCTGTACCAAATAGGACTAACAGGGGATATAGAAAGAGTGCAAAGAAGGGCAGGATGAATGGTCACAGGTTTCCTTGACCCTTGGAAGAGAGTTATAAAGATGTTGAAGAATGGAACTGGCATACACTTGAAGATACACATGAACTATCCATGAAGACTCAACTAGATGGTTTCTAGAACCAACTTTAAGCGATGAATCTATGAATATATTACAATCCCCTGTGTATAGTTTCTAAGAAGTAGTTATTCCTGTACTCCAAATATGAAGGAAACAGGAGAATGTCCTAACATCTGGTACAATGGGCTGTATCCTCTGCCATGCACTTTACAGTGGTTTGCCAAGCATGGATGTAGAGGTACATAAAGATGTAGATGTACAAATGGTGTGGTATGGCTAAGGAGATGATCCTGACATTCACTTGAATGTGGTTTAGGCTGAGATGTAACTTGCTTGTTAGGAGATCTGCTTAATGAAATATTCAGGAACAAATTCATATAGGAGCAGTTGATACACTTTTCAAGTAAAATATTCAAATTTTTCATGTTGTATGTAAAGTACACCAGGAGATGCATTCAGTACCTTCACTGCCCAATAACGATGGTGATGTTATTGATGACAGCACCCCTAAAACAGTTTTCTGAAATTCCTTCACAAAAGAAGACGAAGTAAATATTCCAGAATTCTAATCAAGAACATTTGGCAACATGAGTAACTTAGAAGCAGATATCCTCAGTGTAGTGAAGCAATGCAAAACAATTAAGAAAGGTAAGGCCTCCAGTCTAGACTATACATCTTCAGACTATGTTGATACAATAGCACCATACTTTGCGATCATATACAACCACTTGCTCATAGCAAGATCTGTGCCCTAAGACTGGAAAGCTTCACAAGTCACACCTATAACCAAGAAGGGAAATAGGAATAATCCACTGAATTACAGACCTGTATCAATAATGTCAATTTGCTGTAGGATTATAGAACATACGCTGTGCTCAATCATTATGAATTCAGAGTTACCTACAAATAAAACGATCAATTGAAAAATAGCCAAAACGGATTCAGAAAATATAGTTCTTGTGAAACACAACTAGCTCTTTATTCTCATGAAGTAATGAGTGCTATTGATAGGGGATGTCAAACTGATTCCATATTTTTATAATAGAGGGAAACATTCCACGTAGGAAAAATATATCTAAAAACTCTTTGTCTTCAAATATGTCTGCTTGTGTCTGTATATGTGTGGACGGATATGTGTGTGTGTGTGTGTGTGTGTGTGTGTGCGAGTGTATACCCGTCCTTTTTTCCCCCTAAGGTAAGTCTTTCCGCTCCCGGGACTGGAATGACTCCTTACCCTCTCCCTTAAAACCTACATCCTTTCGTCTTTCCCTCTCCTTCCCTCTTTCCTGATGAGGCAACAGTTTGTTGTGAAAGCTTGAATTTTGTGTGTATGTTTGTGTTTGTTTGTGTGTCTGTCGACCTGCCAGCACTTTCATTTGGTAAGTCACATCATCTTTGTTTTTTAGATATGATTCCATATTTTTATATTTCCAGAAGGCTTTTGACACAGTTCCTCACAGTCGAATTCTAATTAAATTGTGTGCCTATGGAGTATTATCTAAGTTGTGTGACTGATTTCATGATTTCCCATCAGAAAGGTCAAAGTTCATAATAACTGATGGAAAGCCATACAGTAAAACAGAAGTTTTATCTAGCATTCCGTAAGGAAGTGTTAAATGTCATCTGTTGTTCCTGACCTATATAAACATTGTAGGAGACAATCTGAGCAGCCTTCTTAAATTGTTTGCAAATGATGCTGTCATTTACAGCCTTATAAACTCATCAGATGATCAAAACAAATTGAAAAATGATTTAGCCAAGATTCTGTATAGAGAAAAAAGTGGCATTTGACTCTAAATAATGAAAAGTGTGAAGTCACTGACATGTGTACTAAAAGGAATCCACTATATTGCAAAATTCTTTGGGATTACAATTACAAATAACTTGAATTGGAACAATCACATAGATAATGTTGTGGTGAAGGCAAACCAAAGACTGTGATTTATTGGCAGAACACATAAAATGTAACAGGTCTACTGAAGAGACTGCTTAAACCATACTTGTCTGCTCTCTTCTGGAGTATTGCTGTGTGGTGTGGGATCCGAATCAGATAGGATTGATGGAGGACATCAGAAAGGTTCAAAGAAAGGCAGCTCATTTTGTATGAGTGTGATAAGGTAGAGAGTGCCATCGATAAGGATACATAAATTGGGTTTCTGGACATGATTATGTCAAGGAATTTACCTGGGAGGACCAAGAATAATGGTGGGCTAGAATGGATCCAAGTAATCAATTATTGTTAATTGTTATTAAGGTTTGTGAGGGAAGCAGTCATTAAAAGAGATTTGCAATACATTCATCAACTTACATTTCACTGGTTCCAGGACCGCTTGGAGTTGGGCTTGTTGGTGAAGCTGAAGAAGGATTAAATTTATTGTGAACATAGACTGGCTGTCTCTGTTGCACATGTTGTTGTGCTGATGGCTTTGATTGGCTGGGTGCTGGTTCACCTTCAATTTGGATTGGTATGATTCTCGTGTTTGTTTGCTGATTTGTTGCTGAAGGGGTTGACTTATTTGCCTGAACTGGAGTATCCCGTCCCTCTACCTGAAAGAAAGGTTTTTCAAAACTCACAATAGTCATCACTTCAGGTTTTTCATAAAAAAATGTGCAAAACCCACAGTAAATGTACAACATATGAATGTTAATAACTTTTTTGTCCATAGAGTGTATACTTACCAGTTAGCAAAATAGAAATGACAGAAGAAGCCTAACAAATACATATTTTTGAGTTCCACATCAGCTTGAAATAATGCAAGTATATACTAAAAATCCATGAAGTTGTAAATGAATGTCAGTATTTCTCTTCTTTTACAAATAATACAGAAGATGAAATGATAGGTGATTAACAAACTAAATGAAATGCTCTGGTATTATAGAAGATTCAAATACGAAAGAAAAGAGAAATCAGACTACAGTAATATATTCAGTGTATGTAATTACTTCAGTCTAGCTTGTGGGAGTAAGCACAGAAACTTTCATTATGTTTCAATCAGTCCTTCTACATGACCAGCTCTTTCACAGAGTCAGAATATGTACTCAATCCAAGATATAGTGCTATAATTATGTTCCTTGAAACTCCTGTAACTTCAAAACATGTACAAACAAATAAGAAATTTTAATTTATTTGAAGTGCACTTTCTTGTCCTCTCCCTTATGGGCTCAAATCAAAACATTACACTCTCAGTATTGTTTTTCATAGCATAATCTATTTCTAATCAACTATTTAATTAGTACTAATCTGTTATTTTGCCACAAGTAAAAATTCAAGTAAATAGGTAGAGTGACCTGTACCTTCCTTTAAGAGGTGCTCTCAGAAACAAGTGAAGTGCAAAATAATATTCCTGGTTAAATTTCGTGTGTTCCTTTCTCACAAAGGAATAAGGAATTGATTGAAACATGTCACCCTCTCACTTCTTTCCAGGTTTCCAGAACTTGGATCTTCATCTCCTGAAGATGAGCAATGACTTCCAACTTGTTCCTCTTGTTATGTACAGTTTTCTCAACAAAAATTTCCTCTTCATACAACTAAACAACTTTTTCAAAAAGTCTGTGTTTATTTATTTTTAAAACTGCCCTTGTGTGATAGAGGTAATGTTCCAAAACAAAACTTGTGATGTGGCATTGGGGAGTAATCACACTTACTTGTATGGGTATGATCCGTGTACCACTTGGTGCGGGTGTGGGTGTGGGTGTAGGTGTTGGTGTTGGTGCTGCTGCTGCTGAGGGTTGTCTCTGCACAGGAGTTTCATCACGGTTGACCCAAGTTGGCACTTGTTGCTGCTGGGGGCGCTGACTCATCCATGGTGTTGGTGCTTTGTTCAGGGAAACAGGAGACAATGGACTGGCAGTCTTCTGCTGATCTTGCTGCTGCTGTTGTACTGGAGGTATGTAAATGGAGCCCACTTGAGCTCTTCCACCTTGTGGCTGTACAACAGGTGGGATGTAGATGCTTCCAGGTTCATTTTGTGGTGATGCAGGTTTTGCCTGTAAACATGAGGATTTCATACATGCTATGGAGTCGAGCAGTTCTCTTACACTTTTAGTTTTAGTGAAAAGAACTAATGAAACTGAATATTACCTGAACAGGATATATATAATTTTTTTGAATGGAAAGTAAAACCCAATTGTTAGTTGTCTAATCATATGGTTGTCAACAATAATTCACAGAACATCAACACATTCTCAACTGTACATTGTTGAACACAGAAGAAAGTAAATTGTGATTCATATATGACAAAAAATCTGAAACTTATAACTGGAGTGCAGCTATATTATCACAATATGTCTGTTTTGGACCAAACATCAATAAGACAATCTACTGTTTATTGTATATGACATACCAGAGTGATGTTTATTGTTGAGACATTATTAAATCTTACTCCACTATAGTTTCTGAAGTTACTTTTATAAAAACTGTCTGTATAACTGTATAATTAATTTTACTCCATCCATACAAATGAAGGGTCACCTTACCTGTGTTTGAGACCATTGTGGTGGCTGTGTTGTGGCTTGATTCTGATTAACTGGCTGAGGCTGAGGAGGTGGAACTGGAACTTTCTGCACTTGTGGTTGTGAGTGAGGTGGAGAAACTGGTGCCTTCTGCACTTGTGGTTGTGTCTGTACCTGTGGCTGTGGTGGAACTGGTGGTGACATTTGTTGGTTGCCTGTTGGAAAGACAGCGACTGGCATCTGAGGTTGCATAGCAGCCAAAGCTGATGGTGGGAGCTGGCCATGTGCCAGTGGTGATGTTTTTTGTTGTACCTGGAAAAGAAATTTGGCATTTTGATGGTGATGTAGTTAAAATATGTGGAAAATAATTTATACAGAAAAATCTGTACAATCCAGAATTCACATGAGATGAAAACCTACGTACAAGGATAAATACCCAGAACAGATCCACATTAGTTCAAAACAAAGGTAAGGAATAAGCAAGAAATGTTATCCAACATACAGATAAAAATGTAGGACTATGTTACTGAATAAAGAATAAAAAGAAATTTTTAAATTCATCAATGTGATTTGCAAATCTGTAAATGGCACAATCACTCATGCTCAGAATCAAAGAACTCATCATCCGTCAAAAGAGGGACTGTTTGGAAATCACACAAGACCTATCATATATCCCTTGTAATGTTTCTTGACACAGCAGTCTACATTCCTATTAAATTTCTAAATGGGCCCATTGTTCAAACGTTTTATTTTGTTAAATAAATAAACATGTGGGCTGAAAGCTGGTGTTTTTGGTGACTTTCATTCATATTACCTGTCACTTGCTAAGAAGAAATTTTTTTGCTATTTATTTGATCATAATTTCATTTTGAAGATATTGCTCTTGATAGTTGTCTTTATGAAGACAAGTAGGCCTTACCTGCTAATCTACATAACCACCAAAATAGATATTTCCAGGATGTGAACAAAAAATGAGATCATACAAGCACTCTTCTGCCGATTAAAAGGGATTGCATACACGTGCACTTAAAGATGAGAAAATCATCTTATCAAAAATTACTTTTGTGTGTTGGCATATTCTTTCAAAAGAAAGACTTTGCTTAAGCTAGTGCTATACAGATAATCATATTTATTCAGCTACCAAGCTTTCATTTGACAAACATTCCTGCCACAAAAAACTGAAATCATTTCCACTGACAATATAGAATAATTGTGATCGAGAATCAGTCAGTGTACATTTTCTTCAGTTATCCTGTGTACTTGTATATCATTAAATTTTAATTAGAGTAAATGGATTATGTTTTCCTTTTTCACACTGCTGGTAAACATATGCTAAACACTTCTCCAATAACACTCAGTTGAATGTCATCAGTTGTTACATATAAATTAGATAAGGTCTTTCACATAATATCACAGTATGGAAGTATTATTAGAACTCGACTTCTACAAAAAAAGAGGGATGAGGGGGTATACATGATACCATTAACCACTTCACAGAAAAATAATTTAGGAAAAGAAACCATATTTTAACACAATCACTGTAGTGGACAGCATTACAGCACCATATAAAAAGTTTCTTCTTTAGCTCTGAACTAAAGATCAGCAGGCATCAACATTCTGCCACAAACAACTGTTTTGGTACATCAGATTGATATCCATTCACGTCATCTCAAAATACTTGTTTTCCACTTTTGTTTTATCTGTGTTCCCTCTCTCTTCATTTCGATTCTCCCATTCACAAAAATTATTAATCACTACCCTACACATCCAGTATTTATTCTGACCTCAAGTCTTCTCCACTTTCTTCTGCTCCCCCCCCCCCCCCCCCTCACCATTTACAACCTCAACCCCCTTACAACCCAACCCTCCACCCAGCCCCTCTATACACAACACTTTTCTAGCTTCTTGTTATTTCCTCTCATTTTAATATGACTGAAACTCCAATCTAATTTTTAATACACATCTCTGATGAAGACTGTAACTGCAATATCTTTGTAGACATAATGCCTTACATGAAAAGGAATTGTATTTTGTCCCCACCAAGCAGAAAATTTTTTACTCATGTGAAAATAATGCAATTAAATTTCTGAAACATTTAGTTGGCAACAAGTCACTTTTACAGTAAATTATTAAATTTGTTTACTTGTAGAAAATGCATTCCAAGTTACTCACTGGCTGTTCTGGTACACCTTCTGCATTAGCATTTCGTGTTATGCGTCTCTGCATCCTGGGGCTTCGAATCTGTGACAGATCGAGGCCCCCTGGTGTGTAAGTGAAGGGCTTCTTATCCTTGGTCATCATTGCATTCTGAATGGCAGCAGGTGGCTCATAGGCGTTGCCTGTCTGCCCTACACGTCCACCTGTGCGTGTATCTGGAATCTTGAATAAGAAAAAGAAAAAAAAAAAAAAGGTTAGCTTGCAAAGGCTGTCAAATAGAAAGTGTACATATTAACTAGTTAGACAAATAAGTACATGTATTAAAACATAGACAATTTGGTCACAGTACAGTACTGTGAATTATAAGATCCAGATTTTCTCATCTCAGAGTGTAGATCAACTATATGTCATACTCAGGATGAGTTTTACATGGTAACAAGTGGAATGAAAGCATCTAGAACAAAATTCAGAAAACTCATTCTTTTAATAATGACAGACACTGTCTCCACTGGCTGCAAGGCAATTGATCAAGCAGAATCCTTTTTTTATTTCATCTGAGAAGAAATTTGTAATTTGTTTCATATACATCAGTAGAGTTCTAGTAAAATTTTCCTCCCTCCAACACATTTTTGAGGTTAGGTAACAAAGTAGTTACATGGGGACACATCAGATCCAGCCTGTGCACACAGAAGTTCCCATTTTTTTCAGTGGCTTCTCATCTTTGTAAACACACAGATTTACCTGCAATGTGTCGTTATGTGGCTCCTTTTCATCTACAATTATATAAGAACACCAGAAGTTCTTTGATTTGTGTTTCAACATTTCCAAACACAATTCTGCAATTTCCTCCTTCAACTCTGTTTCTCTGGAGACAATGAATGTGACAGCTATAGCGAGCTCTTCATAAATATGTTCTATGTGTATTCATTCATCTACATGTACACACACACACACACACACACACACACACACACACACACACACACACACACACACACACACATCAAAAGCCTAAGTAAAATGCATGATGGAAGGTGTGTTGTACCAAAAATAGAGACTTTCTGTCATCCTTCATCTGCAACTGACTTTTTGTTGATTTTGCATTTCTCAATCAGTTGGTAACCTTGACAAAATTTTAAATTCTTTACAGAGAAACTGAAGAAGAAGCAACTCTGCACAAGTAAAACAAGGTTAAATAAATTGTGTAAATACCACTTCAATTTAACCCATTGGCTGTTACATGTCACAATGTAAATCACACTTTAGTCATGTGGCACGCCAACATTAATAATTATTGCTACAGATCTTTAGAATACTAACTGATTCATAGGTCCTGTCAGTGCATGAAAAACAACATGAATGAATACTGGGCAGTTACACGCACAGAAGAAGAATATATTTATATGGGTTCTCAATCACTGTCCCTGGACTATCAAAAGTCAGTTAATTTTTGCTGATTATTGTTATTAGTATAGTATCATCAGCTTCAGAGAATGTTCAGCTTCACCCTCCTAAACATTTTTTCATATATAAACAACTCTGGCTGTTTCTAAGAAGGTCCAAAGTTATATTGCAGCTACAGTTGGCCCTAAGGATGCCAGTAATTTGTTACACTCATTGCTGGCATTGAATTTTTAATAGAAAATGCACATGACATTTTGGAAGGTGACAGCAGCAAAGATGTTGAAAGCAGAAGTCAACCATGTTGTTGTGACTTATGCATTGTTAAGAAAAGGAAGCTTAAGGCTGCCCCAAAGACTGGGAGAAAAACACCAATAAACCAATCAGATTGCATCAACAGGCATACAATGGATGCAAAGAAGTATAAGTGGCAAAGTTACTCAGTGTTCTGTAAGAGCCAGAAAACTATGTTTGACATTTACTTCAAATATGTGTCAGAAATTCATCCAAAGAAAGTGTTATACATTTTTACTGATGATAGGCAATCAATGCTTAACACATTTTGTTAGATGATGCCACTGGATCAGAGGAAGACTTATCTAACCAGTCTTGCGGACATTATTCCACCAAAATGTCCTAGGAAGATCACTAAGAAATCCTGGAGAAATTAGATGGAAAAACAAAGCATGCAGAAAATAAAATTCTAACTACTCTTTTGATATTCAATCTAGACTGAAAAATATTGCAAATAGAAGGATGAGTTCTGATTCAGAAACACTGCATTCTTGAATAAAATGAGAAAAGAAAAATGATGAGAAGAGCTTCATAAAATAATTTCTTAACAGTTTTCCAAACTTGTTGTAGCAACACTGCAAGAAACCCTTCTCCCAGCTTTACTACTACACAATCCAAATTACTATTTTACAGATTCTATAAGAAAAAATGCAACGTGGAGAAAGTTTCACAACACACATGGTTTATGAACACACTAACACTAGCTTATTTTCTCTCTAAAAAGATCAGTGTGACTTGTGTTGTAGTTACAGGCTCAGAAATGTGAGTGTAGATTGTTCAAAGCACCACAAAGAACAGAGCGAGTGTGCAAGGCTGCAAAGAGAGACAAATAAAAATTATGGCCAGCAGAAGATCTGCTGGGAGTATACCATGAATGCTGGGGTCATTAATTTAGGTGTGCCATTATGGTTATTACCACTCCTGAACCTGTTTTGTTCTCTGAATAGTTCCCATCATTATAAACATCTACTGCATATTCCTTGAGTTTGTAATTTTCTCCTAAAGTTACTGTACGTGCTGGATGGGACCACTGTTTGTAATATAAAGGAGTGTCTATGAAATGGGCCGTGTGTTCAATTTTTATATTCTTCAGCTATTGTGTGGAATTTAATAGTTAGAGGTGTAATGCCTGTTAGAATGCGCAATGCTACAGTTGATGTCATTCCTTGTGCCTTAGCAGTTTTTATGTTGATCAAGTGCTGGATTCTTCATACAGTTATATTTTCTTCTTAGTATATGACTCCAAACAGGAGCTGCATATGCCAATATTGGTAGTATAGTGCCATTGTAAATTATTTCCATTGCTCCAGAACCAAGTTCCCAAATAAGCCTTGCTGATTTAGATAAAGAATGAGTAAGTTTCATACATTTTTCAGTCACATACTGTATGAGCTCAATAAACAAATTTAGAATCAATAACTATACCAAAGTATCATAACCTTTCATCTTGTTGCAAATCATTATTGTGCAAAACAATACTAACTGTTGCTTTGTCTTTATGCCTTCTCCTTGTTAATAGCTTTATTTTCAACTTTTGCTCAATAAAAACGGATTTTTTTGTTTTGGGCCCAAGCTGTGAGTTTTTCCATTTCTCTATGCAGAGCTCCTCAGTAATAGTGACAGTTTCTGCTTTGGTCAATATGATTAAGTCATATGCAAGTGCTACTATCCTTGTGTCAGCTGTGTAATCCAAATACAGCAGAGAATTATACTGGATATTCCAAAAATCTGGGCCACAGCAAGCTTTCTGAACATCAAGACTGGCTATTATTATGTACTGTCCTTGTGATGTGCTTTCATCTATGAAGTTCTTAACAGCCAACATGCATTTACTATCCCTTTCTGTGGAGTAAATTCATACTTATAGTTGCCTAGGATATCCTTAGAGGAGACACGGTGCATACTCTGTTATTGCTTTTCCCTCCTTATGCAGAATGATGATGGAACAAAATTTGGATATTTCCATAATGTTTTCTTGACAAGGTTTGAGAATTGGTACTATTTTGGCTCTTTTTCACCATCTCAGAAAGCAAGCGTTCTTCCACAACTGTTATATAAAGAGGCAAGATAGTTGGGAAAAGCGCTATACAACTGAAGAAGAATCTTACTAGTAACACCATTTTCATCAGGCGTATTCTTTGCAGGCAAGTTTGTTATCATTTACTCTATCTTTGTCTCTGTAAAATCTACATCATCTATTGTTTTGTTTGGTTGTAACGTTTGAATTTTTATTAGTGTATGATATTTCATGTCTTTTATTATATTGTCCTCAGGCACAAAATATTCGAGCATATAGGGTGCAGTTTTGATTAAATCCATTGTTGTCATGTTGTCACTTTTCCTTAGAATTGTCATGGGAGTATTATCTCTGATTTTCTCTGGAGCAATTTTAAGAGACAGACTGCATTCCAAGATGTTATTTCTTGGGGTCAAGCTGCAGTATTGCTTTCAGGACTGTGCTTTTGCTTTCTGAATAGCTGTGCTGTTCCTTCTTTTCTTTACAATATCATTGCCTCCATAGCCCTCCCCCTCCCCCCCCCCAAATTCTGGCCTGTTTCTTTCAAGTTGTGTACCATTTCTTAAGTTCACACACTGAACCATGAAATACACTTCCATATCATAACACAACCTCCTCCATACTACACTGTTGGCATTACACGTGTAGGCAGGTAATGTTCTCCAGGCATTTGCCAAACCCAGCTGCTTTCACTGGATTGCCAAAGGGTATAACGTGACTGATTGCTCCAAACCACTCATTTCCAGTTACATGCAGTCCAGTGGCATCACTTTCTATATCACCTCATGTGTCGTTTAATATTAACTACAGAAATGTGGTGGCTTTTTAACTTCCTGCATGCAGTCATTGTGCTAGCTGCACTGTTCTTAGCACTTAGGATCTTTCCAGTGATTCCTTCCGTTGATTTCATAGGATTTTGTACAACCATCCTCCACAATGCTCATCAGTCCCTGTCCACCACTACATGAGGTCTGGTGGTCTTGGCTTAGCTGTGATGGTTCTTTCATGTTTCCACATCACAGTCACGTCATAGACAATTGACTTGGGCAACTTCAGAAGGGTCGAATTGTCCCTGATGGATTTGTTACTCAGGTGATACCCAGTGACTAGACCATGTTCAGAGTCATGAGCTCTCCTGACTGCCCCGTGCCACTGTTACTGCCTCTCTACTGGCAACACAGCATTACCCACCTCCTTTTATACCGGTTGGTCTCCTTCTTGTGATATTTAGTGGTCAGTTCCACATTACATTGGGGTATACAGACATTTTTCATCACATAGTTTATGACCTAAAATTCACCAAAGGTAAGTTAGCCAGCAACTACATTTTTCACTAAAAGCTTTTCGGAATGTATGATGGATTACTTAATTTCGAACTGTCACAGTAACTATAATCAATAATGAAAAGAGAGCAAGTTCATTGTCAAGTTGCAACATGAGACTATAAGGTACGAAAGAATCAAATGCTTTTATCAAATAGTTTTCTCAAAATTAAGTGAGAAAAACTTCATAGTGGAGCACACACACAAATCTCATACCAGTGGTTTCTAATTATTTTGTTCAAGAAGTGCAGATTTTACTGAGAGTTGGATTTAACTTTGCTTCATTTCCGTAAGAGATTAATTAAGTTGACTAAAGCTTCATCGTCCAATGAAGACAGTGTCCCAAGTTAACTCTGAATCACTTCTATTGGCACAGAGTCACGTGCACACTATGCCATTGTCACATACCTGGCCTACATGTATTACATCACTGCTCATGCCACGTTGGTGGTTGTCTTGCCTTAAAGAGCATGAAACTGCATTTCCTATCCAATAAGCCTTGATATGAAGAGATATGAGATAAAAGCCATGATCTTATGGAGTCTATTATGGGGATGGCAGTTATCACTGAAACAACCAGTTTTCGGTTATATCAGTTTTTTACAACACCAGTTTATGCTGAGTATTAAAATCACTCAACACAACACGTTTTGGGAATAACTGATTTTCAATTTTTAATTCCTATTGCTTTCTGAAATAAATGTAGAAATTAATCAAAAGTTGAAAAATTTTTACTACTTTAGTTTCAATATACATAGAATCAAAATATTAAATTAATTAGGTGAATAACAGAAAAACTTTGTCCATCCACCATTAACTGCTTTTCCTGATAAGTGGCTGAATACTACAAAAAAGTCACCAGTATTCTCCAACTGATTCTAACTTAAAAACTCTGCTCAAATATCATATTGTGCTGTATGTGCAATATTACTTAGACGCCAGCTGTGCAGAAGGTGCAGAAGGGGCGGAGGGGGTGGGGGGGTGGGGGGGGGGGGGGAGAGCAATGTTGTTAGTGGGGAGCGAGTGGCCTCCTTGCGGGTGGAACAGTGTAGTGGTAGGGGAGGTGTAGTTCTACAGCCACCTAACACACAGAACACGTACACTACACAGTGAGTCTGCAAAAGATTGTATTAACAGATTATGCCAAAAAAACAAACAATTCGATAAGTCAACCGTTTATTATTAAAAACACAATTGGTAACAGATTAAGCTGAAACTGGATCAGAGCGAGTGATTTATTTTCACTTGTCTTAAAATTAGCTTCAGTGGTGTTTACACAATTTCACCTCACAAACATGCTAATGCAGCCACAATTGTGGCATAATCCTGAAACAGACTACAATTAATCAAACAACTGAGCATAAACAAAGGTCGATAACTTATGAAAAGCTGGTATCTGGTATACAAATAAAAGTATGATTCTATCATTTGTGGTGTCACAATCCATAATAATGCTCATTTCACCAGCTATCAACAGCCCTTGGAAGACTTACATTATTTCATTGAAAAAAATTGTAGTCACTGGTAGATTGCAGTACATAAGAAAGTTATGCATATTAGCTATGTGGCAAAATACTCTCTGCTTTGCATGCTATAGTTTGCCAAAAATTTCTTTTAGCATCTTGAGCCGTTTATGAAACCTGAACGACAGTATGAATATTTCACTTCCATTATCTTTTGCGCAGTGTATCAGAAGTGTACATATAATCTATTTTCTCGTCTCAAGTTCAACGAAAAATTCTATATGTCAGCTCCATTTCATGTGGATTAACATGCACCAAACACAAATTCTTAACGACCTCATTTTTTTATAGCAAAGTATTCGAATTTAGTCAGGACATTGTTAAATATAGAAATATCACAATAACTGTGACTGTTAATGAAATGATAGGCAGTCTTCATCATGAAGCAGACGATTCAGGCTATGACAAGTGCGAGAATCATTCTTTTTACGAAATAGTTTCTTTAAAACAAAAGGATGCAGCGCAACTGGTGTGCGCATACCTCTGTTCTTGCAGTAGAGCTGAGGCAGGTAGAAAACATTTCATTCATAACAGAGGAAGCTCACAGCTGTGCATGCGAAAGGCAATTGGGGCAGCCATCCCTTCGGAACAGATTGGTGGACTCGCCCAGTGCTGGGCACGAGAGTGTATTTCCATGCAATGGCCAAATAATCCTGCGCGAACTCTAATTGTTGATCGTACCACTATTTGGGCATTATGAAAGTCAGTGCTGAAGTGTGAAAACTGAGGTTGAGAACTGTTTTTCTTGTTAATTTGTGCATTTTCATGGGCTACAAGCAGATCAAGGCATATTATGTATTTCAGGCAGCAGATCAGCTACTTTCTATTTTAATCATGATCCATAAATGAATTGTTAAGTTTTAAGTTTTCTCATCATATGATGTCGCAAGTTTGTTGCGGCTCTTTCTGTTTTTAGTCTATTGAAGCAAATGGAACATTATGCTTCACTGGTAGCGCACTACATAAAATACTTCCAGACCATGGATGGTGCCATTCTGTAATACAACTGATGTCTACTGAGGACAATGACGTGGGGCAAGTCTTCTAAAGCGCATGTACACGTATACCATCTAATACGGCACACCACATGGTATTAGGTACAGTTAGAGTTGCAAAACTCTGCTGTAGACTGTCGTAAGTAAGTGTAGGCTATCGTGGTTTTCCTAGTAGCTTTGGTCAATTAAGATCATAAGCACTCCGTCTTCAGGCCACGAGTGCGCTACCGGGACCATCCGACCGCCGTGTCATCCTCAGTGGAGGATGCGGATAGGAGGGGCGTGGGGTCAGCACACCGCTCTCCCGGTCGTTATGGTGGTATTCTTGACAGAAGCCGCTACTATTCGGTCGAGTAGCTCCTCAATTGGCATCACGAGGCTGAGTGCACCCCGAAAAATGGAAACAGTGCATGGCGGCCTGGATGGTCACCCAGCCAAGTGCCGACCACGCCCGACAGCACTTAACTTCCATGATCTCACGGGAACCGGTATATCCACCGCGGTAAGGCTGTCAATTAAGATCGTACTCACATTATCTACACGTTAGGTGTGCTGCATGCTTGTCGGGCATTATCTCATTTGGTCGCTTCGTTTTGCGTATGCGATCAATGTCTTATCAGATTCCCCATAAAACCGGAAGAGGTGAACCGTATAGAACCTGAATGTGGATATATAAAGGGCAGTGCAACATAAGGGAAATTTTTGTTCTGCATAGTTATCCTCCTATTGGAGGGCAGCGTGGAGGGTAAAAATCGTAGAGGGAGACCAAGAGATGAATACACTAAGCAGATTCAGAAGGATGTAGGTTGCAGTAGGTACTGGGAGATGAAGAAGCTTGCACAGGGTAGAGTAGCATGGAGAGCTCCATGAAACCAGTCTCAGGACTGAAGATCACAACAACAACAACAACAACAACAGTGTTTCATCGTATACCCCTTAGACGATATGGTTGACTCCAAAAGATTGCAAATTATTATAATCGGATACCGTCGCCTTTCTCATTTCATATTCAGTTACTACCAACATTGTATCACAAATCTCAAAGCAACAGTTTCCTATCACGATGTCACGGAGTTTAGATATTCGGTTCAAAAGGCTCTGAGCACTATGGGACTTAACATCTATGTCATCAGTCCCCTAGAACTTATAACTACTTAAACCTAACTAACCTAAGGACATCACACAACACACAGTCATCACGAGGCAGAGAAAATCCCTGACCCCGCCGGGAATCGAACCCGGGAACCCGGGCGCGGGAAGCGAGAACGCTACCGCACGACCACGAGCTGCGGACTTAGATATCCGGAAGAAATCTAAAATACAAAGTGTGTTAAAAAAAGAAAAAAACGAAATTTTGCTGTGTCAGCTTTATTGCTTATTGTACAACATTTTAAGCACTGTCCCTTCAAAACAGTCTCCTCTACCGTTCCCATCGTTTCTTCCAGTTTTGGAGCGCCTCCTGGAACACATTTTGTGGGATGGCGCGCAGATTTCTCATCGCATTGCTCCTCTATGGTTTGGAAATGACGTCCTTTTAACCTATTTTTCAGTTTGGGAAACAGGAAAAAGTCTGCTGGGGCTAGCTCTGGAGAAACGGTGTATGGAGCACGACTGGAATGTGGTGTTTTGCAAGATAGTTCCAGACAAGGAGTGACGCGTGAACTGCCGCATTGCCATGATGCTACATTCAACTCTGGTTTTTCCACAGTTCAGGCCTCTTCTTGCTCACAGTATCCCTCATGCGCATTGGGATTCTCTGGTAGACTTCCTTGTTTACCATCTGACCATGTGGCAGAAATTCATGATGGATAATGCCTTTGTATTAAAAAAACACAACCCATCCACTGCCCCGACTGCATCGTCGTTTCAGCATCATAGACGTATACCCTCGTCTCATCGCCCGTTATAATGTTCTTAACAACGTTTTGCTTGTCATTATCAGCGGAAAACAGTTCCTCGCAGATTTCAACCCCTGTCTCTTTCTGATCTTCAGTCATCAAACGCGGTACGAATTTTGCCCTGACGACGCATTCGTTTGTCACTCAAATGTTGATGGCATGATCCCCACCTCCTCAGCAACTTCCCGAACAGTTAAACGAAGATTTCCGCGAATCTCAGCACGAACACTATCCACATGGCTATCATCATCTGTTGATGTGGTAGGCCGTCCAGATTTGGAATCGTCACAGACCGACACACTGCACTGCTGGAAACGTTTAAACCACTCGTAACACCGTGTGCGTCTCATACAGTCCTCCCTTTAGGCTTGGCTAAGCATTTGGAACGTCCCTGTGAAAGTTTTGCCAAGTTTGTAGCAGAATTTCACACATACACGTTGTTTCCAGAATGAGATTTTCACTCTGCAGCGGAGTGTGCGCTGATATGAAACTTCCTGGCAGATTAAAACTGTGTGCCCGACCGAGACTCGAACTCGGGACCTTTGCCTTTCGCGGGCAAGTGCTCTACCATCTGAGCTACCGAAGCACGACTCACGCCCGGTACTCACAGCTTTACTTCTGCCAGTACCTCGTCTCCTACCTACCAAACTTTACAGAAGCTCTCCTGCGAAACCTTGCAGAACTAGCACTCCTGAAAGAAAGGATATTGCGGAGACATGGCTTAGCCACAGCCTGGGGGATGTTTCCAGAATGAGATTTTCACTCTGCAGCGGAGTGTGCGCTGATATGAAACTTCCTGGCAGATTAAAACTGTGTGCCCGACCGAGACTCGAACTCGGGACCTTTGCCTTTCGCGGGCAAGTGCTCTACCATCTGAGCTACCGAAGCACGACTCACGCCCGGTACTCACAGCTTTACTTCTGCCAGTACCTCGTCTCCTACCTTCCAAACTTTACAGAAGCTCTCCTGCGAAACCTTGCAGAACTAGCACTCCTGAAAGAAAGGATATTGCGGAGACATGGCTTAGCCACAGCCTGGGGGATGTTTCCAGAATGAGATTTTCACTCTGCAGCGGAGTGTGCGCTGATATGAAACTTCCTGGCAGATTAAAACTGTGTGCCCGACCGAGACTCGAACTCGGGACCTTTGCCTTTCGCGGGCAAGTGCTCTACCATCTGAGCTACTGAAGCATGACTCACGCCCGGTACTCACAGCTTTACTTCTGCCAGTACCTCGTCTCCTACCTTCCAAACTTTACAGAAGCTCTCCTGCGAAACCTTGCAGAACTAGCACTCCTGAAAGAAAGGATATTGCGGAGACATGGCTTAGCCACAGCCTGGGGGATGTTTCCAGAATGAGATTTTCACTCTGCAGCGGAGTGTGCGCTGATATGAAACTTCCTGGCAGATTAAAACTGTGTGCCCGACCGAGACTCGAACTCGGGACCTTTGCCTTTCGCGGGCAAGTGCTCTACCATCTGAGCTACCGAAGCACGACTCACGCCCGGTACTCACAGCTTTACTTCTGCCAGTACCTCGTCTCCTACCTTCCAAACTTTACAGAAGCTCTCCTGCGAAACCTTGCAGAACTAGCACTCCTGAAAGAAAGGATATTGCGGAGACATGGCTTAGCCACAGCCTGGGGGATGTTTCCAGAATGAGATTTTCACTCTGCAGCGGAGTGTGCGCTGATATGAAACTTCCTGGCAGATTAAAACTGTGTGCCCGACCGAGACTCGAACTCGGGACCTTTGCCTTTCGCGGGCAAGTGCTCTACCATCTGAGCTACCGAAGCACGACTCACGCCCGGTACTCACAGCTTTACTTCTGCCAGTACCTCGTCTCCTACCTTCCAAACTTTACAGAAGCTCTCCTGCGAAACCTTGCAGAACTAGCACTCCTGAAAGAAAGGATATTGCGGAGACATGGCTTAGCCACAGCCTGGGGGATGTTTCCAGAATGAGATTTTCACTCTGCAGCGGAGTGTGCGCTGATATGAAACTTCCTGGCAGATTAAAACTGTGTGCCCGACCGAGACTCGAACTCGGGACCTTTGCCTTTCGCGGGCAAGTGCTCTACCATCTGAGCTACCGAAGCACGACTCACGCCCGGTACTCACAGCTTTACTTCTGCCAGTACCTCGTCTCCTACCTTCCAAACTTTACAGAAGCTCTCCTGCGAAACCTTGCAGAACTAGCACTCCTGAAAGAAAGGATATTGCGGAGACATGGCTTAGCCACAGCCTGGGGGATGTTTCCAGAATGAGATTTTCACTCTGCAGCGGTGTGTGCGCTGATATGAAACTTCCTGGCAGATTAAAACTGTGTGCCCGACCGAGACTCGAACTCGGGACCTTTGCCTTTCGCGGGCAAGTGCTCTACCATCTGAGCTACCGAAGCACGACTCACGCCCGGTACTCACAGCTTTACTTCTGCCAGTACCTCGTCTCCTACCTTCCAAACTTTACAGAAGCTCTCCTGCGAAACCTTGCAGAACTAGCACTCCTGAAAGAAAGGATATTGCGGAGACATGGCTTAGCCACAGCCTGGGGGATGTTTCCAGAATGAGATTTTCACTCTGCAGCGGAGTGTGCGCTGATATGAAACTTCCTGGCAGATTAAAACTGTGTGCCCGACCGAGACTCGAACTCGGGACCTTTGCCTTTCGCGGGCAAGTGCTCTACCATCTGAGCTACCGAAGCACGACTCACGCCCAGTCCTCACAGCTTTACTTCTGCCAGTACCTCGTCTCCTACCTTCCAAAGGTTTCGCAGGAGAGCTTCTGTAAAGTTTGGAAGGTAGGAGACGAGGTACTGGCAGAAGTAAAGCTGTGAGTACCGGGCGTGAGTCGTGCTTCGGTAGCTCAGATGGTAGAGCACTTGCCCGCGAAAGGCAAAGGTCCCGAGTTCGAGTCTCGGTCGGGCACACAGTTTTAATCTGCCAGGAAGTTTCATATCAGCGCACACTCCGCTGCAGAGTGAAAATCTCATTCTGGAAACATCCCCCAGGCTGTGGCTAAGCCATGTCTCCGCAATATCCTTTCTTTCAGGAGTGCTAGTTCTGCAAGGTTTCGCAGGAGAGCTTCTGTAATGTTTGGAAGGTAGGAGACGAGGTACTGGCAGAAGTAAAGCTGTGAGTACCGGGCGTGAGTCGTGCTTCGGTAGCTCAGATGGTAGAGCACTTGCCCGCGAAAGGCAAAGGTCCCGAGTTCGAGTCTCGGTCGGGCACACAGTTTTAATCTGCCAGGAAGTTTCATATCAGCGCACACTCCGCTGCAGAGCGAAAATCTCATTCTGGAAACATCCCCCAGGCTGTGGCTAAGCCATGTCTCCGCAATATCCTTTCTTTCAGGAGTGCTAGTTCTGCAAGGTTTCGCAGGAGAGCTTCTGTAAAGTTTGGAAGGTAGGAGACGAGGTACTGGCAGAAGTAAAGCTGTGAGTAGCGGGCGTGAGTCGTGCTTCGGTAGCTCAGATGGTAGAGCACTTGCCCGCGAAAGGCAAAGGTCCCGAGTTCGAGTCTCGGTCGGGCACACAGTTTTAATCTGCCAGGAAGTTTCATATCAGCGCACACTCCGCTGCAGAGTGAAAATCTCATTCTGGAAACATCCCCCAGGCTGTGGCTAAGCCATGTCTCCGCAATATCCTTTCTTTCAGGAGTGCTAGTTCTGCAAGGTTTCGCAGGAGAGCTTCTGTAAAGTTTGGAAGGTAGGAGACGAGGTACTGGCAGAAGTAAAGCTGTGAGTACCGGGCGTGAGTCGTGCTTCGGTAGCTCATATGGTAGAGCACTTGCCCGCGAAAGGCAAAGGTCCCGAGTTCGAGTCTCGGTCGGGCACACAGTTTTAATCTGCCAGGAAGTTTCATATCAGCGCACACTCCGCTGCAGAGTGAAAATCTCATTCTGGAAACATCCCCCAGGCTGTGGCTAAGCCATGTCTCCGCAATATCCTTTCTTTCAGGAGTGCTAGTTCTGCAAGGTTTCGCAGGAGAGCTTCTGTAAAGTTTGGAAGGTAGGAGACGAGGTACTGGCAGAAGTAAAGCTGTGAGTACCGGGCGTGAGTCGTGCTTCGGTAGCTCAGATGGTAGAGCACTTGCCCGCGAAAGGCAAAGGTCCCGAGTTCGAGTCTCGGTCGGGCACACAGTTTTAATCTGCCAGGAAGTTTCATACACGTTGTTCTTCAAGCTCCTTCATTGCACTAACCCGACGAGCAGTCTGTCACGTACTTACTTCAGAGGCTGTGGTTCGCTTGCTAATTGTCAGAGCGACACGAGGCAAATGGCAGTTCGTTGTCTAAACCTGCCGTTAGATGCGCTCAGTAGCCGGCGCGCTCTCTGCTGGTTGTCGCAGTATTTCAGAAGTCCGGTTTCTTTTTGAACGCACCTCGTATGCGTTTAGAACGCGACAAGTTTGCAACGTCCATGCGACCACGTTTAAATTCATCTATTCAATAACACTGATCAACTTGTTTTCTCGCTCACGAGTACCAGTAGTTATAATGCACTTTTTTATTGTGTTTTCCAATATGTGTTTGGAATTTTTCCGTTACCTGCAGTTTGTTTTTATTTCAACTGTATAAAATAAACTTTTTTCGTCCTTTTATCTATTGTCAAATAAAGGTTCCTGGAGCATTGTAAATATGGTGGGACAAATAAGCTAACTCAAATGTTACCGGTGCATCCACAGACGTGTACAGTTATGCGCAAACGTGATCTAGTGTAGCAAGCATTCATCAGATCGATGACAGTTGTGAGATAAACGTTGAATTGATTTGTCCCTTGACTTTCCTAGGACATTCTGTATAGTTCTGTACTGTCATTTAGTGAGAAAAATACCAGCTTACCGAGCATCCGACTAGATTTGTGACGGGATTCAGAATTTTCTTGCCGATAGAAGACAGCACACGTTCTTTCGGAACAAAATCGACCGGTGTAATTTCGGGGGCACCTCTATGGAGTATTATTGGGCCGCTACTGTTCAGTTGACAGTGGACAACACACACACACACACACACACACACACACACACACACACACACACACAGCCTCTTGTCCGCAGCATTGTCCATGTATGTTTATGTCACATGTTGCATAAAGATATGGCTCTGGTGTTTTACACCATACGACTCAAGAAATGATGTTAAAATTATCTTTGATATTCAGCCGTGTGCCATGCCGTTGGTCCCGAAACACGTTGACAAATTTTGTTGAAGTGATTTCATCAAAATAAACACGAAACAATTTAAATCTCGCACTTAATGTACCTTCCCCCTTCTATTTCTTTCCCCTCCCTTCCACCTGCTTCATCACACGCTGTCCCTTTTCCAACTGTTTTCTCTCACTCTGTACATCTTCCACCTGCCTCCTCTTAATCTGTCCCTCTTTCGCCTGACTCCTCAAACCCCCTCTCTCTTCCATCTGCCTCTTCACACCGTCTCCCTATTCCATTTCACATACTTTTCCTCTTCCACCTCACACCGTCTCCCTCTTCCACCCTATTCCTTCAACCTGCCATCTACCCCTCTCCATCTTCCACCTGTTTCATAAACCACCACCCCTCACTCTATTCATCTCCTTCTGTCCCTTAGTCCATTTCTTCCTCCCCCTCTCTCTGTCTGTCTCCTCCCCCTCTCTCTGTGCCGGCCGATGTGGCCAAGCGGTTCTAGGCGCTACAGTCCGGAACCGCGCGACTGCTACGGTCGCAGGTTCGAATCCTGCCTCGGGCATGGATGTGTCTGATTTCCTTAGTTAGCTTTCAGTAGTTCTAAGTTCTAGGGGACTGATGACCTCAGAAGTTAAGTCCCATTGTGCTCAGAGCATTCTCTCTGTGCATCGGCTCCTCCCCTTCCCTCTGTCCACTTCCCCCTCCCTCCTCTCTGTCCATCTCCTTCTCTCCCCTCTCTCTGTCGATCTCCAATCATCTACTTGTCCCACCTGTCACCGCTCCTCCCCCCCCCCCCCTACTCTCAACCGCCTCCACACAGCAGTGGCCGTCCACCCATATACCGCCTGCAATGTATTCCAGTACTATCCGCACAATACTCCGTTCCTGTAGGAAATCCAATTGAACACACGGTCCTCTGGGTATTTCACAGTGAAGAAACACTATTTTTCCACCCTCACCTCCACTTCTGTAGGCGGCAGGTTTCCTTACCCTCATAATGCTTCTTTACAGACATTAAGTGATATGTGTACCACGTATGAGTGAAATTGATCCATTGGTTTAGGAAGAGAGGTTGCAAAATGGTTCAAATGGCTATAAGCACTATGGGACTCAACATCTGAGGTCCCCTAGACTTAGAACTACTTAAACCAAGCTAACCTAAAGACATCACACACATCCATGCCCAAGGCAGGATTCGAACCTGCGAGCGCAGCAGCAGCGCGGTTCCAGACTGAAGCGACTAGAACCGCTTGGCCACAGCGGCCGGCAACAGAGGTTGAATATATACAAAGATACGATACAGCTTATAGATACATAAATGACCAAATGGTTAACGTCAGAAAAAATGTGAAGCTACACTACTGGCCATTAAAATTGCTACACCAAGAACAAATGCAGATGACAAACGTGTATTCATTGGACAAATATATTATACTAAAACTGACATGTGATTACATTTTCATGCAATTTGGGTGCATAGATCCTGAGAAATCAGTATCCAGAACCACCACCTCTCGCCGTAATAACGGCCTTGATACGCCTGGGCATTGAGTCAAACAGAGATTGGATGGAGTGTACAGGTACAGCTGCCCATGCAGCTTCAACACGATACCACAGTTCATCAAGAGTAGTGACTGGCGTATTGCGACGAGCCAGTTGCTCGGCCACCATTCACCAGACGTTTTCAATTGGTGAGAGATCTGGAGAATGTGCTGACCAGGGCATCAGTCGAACATTTTCTGTATCCAGAAAGGCCCGTACAGGACCTGCAACATGCGGTCGTGCATTACCCTGTTGAAATGTAGGGTTTCGCAAGGGTCGAATGAAGGGTAGAGCAACGGGTCGTAACACATCTGAAATGTAACGTCCACTGTTCCAAGTGCCGTCAGTGCGAACAAGAGGTGACCGAGACGTGCAACCAATGGCACCCAATACCATCAAGCCGGGTGATACGCCAATATGGCGATGACGAATACACGCTTCCAATGTGCGTTGACCGCGATGTCGCCAAACACAGATGCGACCATCATGATGCTGTAAACAGAACCTAGATTCATCCGAAAAAATGACGTTTTGCCATTCGTGCACCCAGGTTCGTCGTTGAGTACACCATCGCAGGCGCTCCTGCCTGTGATGCAGCGTCAAGGGTAACCGCAGCCATGGTCTCCGAGCTGATAGTCCATGCTGCTGCAAACGTCGTCGAATTGTTCGTGCAGATGGTTGTTGTCTTACAAACGTCCCTATCTGCTGACTCAGGGATCGAGACGTGGCTGCACGACCCGTTACAGCCATGCGGGTAAGATGCCTGTCATCTCGACTGCTAGTGATACGAGGCCGTTGGGATCCAGCACGGCGTTCCGTGTTACCCTCCTGAACCCACGGATTCCATATTCTGCTAACAGTCATTGGATCTCGACCAACACGAGCAGCAATGTCATGATACGATAAACCGCAATCGCGATAGACTACAATACGACCTTTATGAAAGTCAGAAACGCGATGGCACCCATTTCTCCTCCTTACACATGGCATCACAGCAACGTTTCACCAGGCAACGCCGGTCAGGTGCTGTTTGTGTATGAGAAATCGGTTGGAAACTCTCCTCATGTCAGCACGTTGTAGGTGTCACCACCGGCGCCTACCTTGTGTGAATGCTCTGAAAAGTTAATCATTTGCATATCACAGCATCTTCTTCTTGTAGGTTAAATTTCGCGTCTGTAGCACGTCATCTTTGTGGTGTAGCAATTTTAATGGCCAGTAGTGTAAGAGAAACTATGGCACACACGGACGTTTACCGAAAATCGTTCTTCCAATACTTCCCATAAGGTGGCCTGCGGAGTATACATGTACGTGTAGCAAAATTTCCTGCTCTTTTATAGAATTAAAGAGACATATCAAACCAACTTTATAATAACTTGGATCATATAGAAAATACATTACTAGTAACAGTTTGCGAATTAAATAAACATTCAGAGAGAAACAGTGCGAAACCTGCTTTGAGGGACTTACCTCAGTGGCAATACGAACGGCAGGCAAGGCTCCAGCACCTGGAGGCGGCGGTGGGGGCGGCGCTGGAGGTGCGGGGGCGGGGAAGGGCGGTGGCGCTGGCGCTGCGCTCACTCCATCACCTGCGTGTAAACACAAGGCGCTCAAGACGACGGTACCAGCTATTAGCTTCGACATTTTTCCTAAAGAAACTTTTTCTGATAATATTATTCCAGTAGATTCTTGTCATCCCCAAACTCACAAAATCGCCTTCTTTCATTCTGCAATTCATCGTGCTGTGAGCACACCTTTAGATCAGAACTGTTTAGAAAAAGAAATATCTCTATTAAAAGCAACGGCTACTAACAATGGATACGACCCTAAATTAATTGACCAAATTGTTAAGAAAAAAACAGCTGTAAAATGTTCAACTTTAGGAGATAACAGGGCGAAAAAGAATGAGGGTAATAACTTTATTTCTATTCCATTTTTTGGGGAATGTTTCATATAAGATAAGAAGAGTTTTACAGAAACAATACGGCTACAGAGTTGCCTTTTCCGTAAATAATACCCTGAAACAAAGAGTAATTCATACTATTGGAGCACGGGAAGAACTCAGCAAAATTACGTGTAACGACTGCCCAAACTATTACATTGGACAGAAGGTAGACCCATTAAAGCAAGGTATAAAGAACACATGTTAGGTAAAAATGGGGAAAACGTACATAATTCCACGTTTGCCGAACATCTATGGCTTTTACAGCATACGCCAAGTGAACTGGACGACGTAGAGTTGCTTCACGAAGCGAATAAGGGTTACAAAATGGACTTGCTCGAAGAATTAGAGATTTTCAAGCATCTGTCTCTAAGAGATGGTTTTGTTCTTAATGAACAGGTGCAACTTAGAAACAAAAATTTTTTAGACAGTTTAAAACCCCTCCTTGCCTTAATGTAATATAGTGTGGCTGACTAGAAGTTAGTTTTCTTGCTTGTTGATGCCGGTGAAATGCGCTTTTCCTGTCTTGTTGGGATTTTACATATTTTTGATGTTTGCTGTTTGTGATTTTCAATGTGTATGGGCGGCTAATTGACTAGCATGTTTTTATCCACAACGACAGATGGTTTCGGTTTATTATAACATTTTGGTTGTTTTCGCTAGTATGTATTTCACCGCCTGCGTTACGCGAGATTGTCGCGCATTACACTAGTGCCCTCTCTCATTAGATGTGTTCCATAGTGCAAGCTTCATCTGTTTGACACTAGGACACAGGTAAATTTGGTTCCATATTTTCTATTTTACATAAATGTTTTTAAATGGTCTGATATGTTTTATTTATTATGACAGAAAGTTTGAATTAACACAACTTTTAATAATTTTTGATGCGCTTATGTAGGTATTCATAGATTTTAATATGCGCGAGTGTCTGGCACATACCGCAAGTGCCCTCTCTCGGCGAAACCATCTGCCCTAGTGCTTTCACACTCTTGTCTCGATAGTTCATAGGCGAAGTACTGGTGCTAAACTGTTCGCATTGACCCTGTGCCCATAGTCATGTTGTACAAATGGAGAAGATGTCCTAATTATTGACGACGCCTCTGGCACAATTGATTTATTAATCTCCTTTGCATGATGTAATTTTAGTAAGTAACTAAAAGATTTTGTGCCTGTATTACTCTGGTAATTTCACTGTTACTTAAGCATTTGTGTTTCTCACTTCCGATGCTAAGGCTTTTCTGATGAAAGTGTCTTCCTGTTCTGGATTTTTTACTTCTGATGAAGGTATATTTATTTGTACTGAAACCTTGGTCAAGAATTTTAATAAAAAAGTTTTAACCTGCAACTGTTTTGGCTGTCATCCTTTATCGTGAATGTTTGAAGTGTTAATGTTCTCCCCACTCCATCAATCGCTCCAGTCTTTTCTATTGTGGCCCATCTATCTGTTAAAACAGGTTTTCACAAGATTTTTTATTGTACTGCATTACAATGTATGTACGATGCACCAAATGATTTCGATCCGCTCAGTGCGTGAAAAGCGAATGGCATATTCTCCAACGTCTTAAATTGATTTCCTTCAGTTGTGTATTTATGGCAGGTTTGTCATTCTTTTCTGCAGGTTCTAGCAATTTACAAAAAAGTCAACGCCTCTCAGTTTAAAGGTACACATACTTCACCTTACATTTCCATCCACAGAGTCATCAACTAACATTGTATTATACATTTCTCGCCCGTAACGGGCAGACCATGAATCAAGCCCATTGCTTGTGTCTCGGTTATCATCAGTAAAGACAGGCCCCTCTGGCGACAACTGATTCATCTTACTATCTTGTTTCTCGTGACGTATAGGCAACTGTTGAAATAATTTTGTCAACAGTACTTTGTCCTGTCAGCTTCTACCCATATGAAACCAACCGGCAGCATACCTTGTTCGTTGACATCGCTGTCACCGCTGGAAGAAAGCCAAGCAGAGAACTGCTTATACTTGGTCATTCACTAGTAACTCATATGATTGTAAGGAGATGTTACAGTGTTTTTAGTACCTTATCTCATCAAATGATTAACCATGTGAATTCGGGTATAGTTACTGATGGTTACAAGGTCTTTGTTTACACAGCGTCCGTATCTTAACATCACAATTCCCTTCAGATTGGCATGCATGTATGTAGGAACAGGCACTGTTATGACGGTTACAGCTGTGGTAAATATTACGAAAGCGATTAACTTTTTGCGAATACCGATCGACGTCAACTGTTTGTGACTGATGAAATTTTGTGCCTGAGTGACTGAGCGGTTCTAGGCGCTACAATCCGGAACCGCGCGACCGCTACGGTTGCAAGGTTCGAATCCTGCCTCGGGCATGGATGTGTGTGATGTCCTTAGGTTAGTTAGGTTTAAGTAGTTCTATGTTCTAGGGGACTGATGACCTCAGAGCCGGCCGAAGTGGCCGTGCGGTTCTAGGCGCTGCAGTCTGGAACCGCGAGACCGCTACGGTCGCAGGTTCGAATCCTGCCTCGGGCATGGATGTGTGTGATGTTCTTAGGTTAGTTACGTTTAACTAGTTCTAAGTTCTAAGGGACTAATAACCTCAGAAGTTGAGTCCTATAGTGCTCGGAGTCATTTGAACCATTTTGAACTGATGACCTCAGAAGTTAAGTCCCATAGTGCTCAGAGCCATTTGAACCACTTTTGAGACTGAAACCCGGATTTCCCACATATCGTGAGCGGTCGCCTGAACTTGTATTTGTTAGTCACAACAGTACTGTGTACAAATCCCAGTGTACGTGAAGAGAAATAGTGAAACGTTGTGCAGCGTCTGACTGTACGAATGAATTGGGGAAATGAACCAATATCCAAGGTACGTGAATACGTTTAGATATTTTACTCACAGTCACAGCACTCACATTTTCATGGGGTAGGCATTACTGACTACATTTTTCTTTAACAGCAGCTGCTGTTTTTGAAGGTACAGGTGAACATGAGACTCAAGACGTTTCTTTTTATGGTGCTGTAAAATGTTGCTGAGAATACCACACAGTCAGATATCAAATTCAGCTGCATACCGCATGTGGCACAAAACGCAAATAATGTAGTGTACCAGATACTGGAAAAAATCATGTGATGTCAAATATATTTCTTCTCTGCCCGGGGACTGGGTGTTTGTGTTGTCCTCATCATTTCATCATCATCATCATCATTCGTGACAGTGGCTAGATTGGAAAGCGAAAAAAATTGGACTGTGTACAAATTGGGACTTTGTACGGGCGCTGATGGCCGCGCAGTTGAGCGCCCCACAAACCAAAACATCGTCACCATCAAATATATTTCAGTACTAAACAACTAAATGCTACAGTTCGCTCTCGTGCTAACGTGATAAGTTGCATTTAGTTGTGAACAAACAGTTATGGCAAATTTCTTGCAGTACGTAAAAAAATGGTGAACAGTGACTGGTTGCCGTTTGTTCATAAGTTAAATTGCTCTCTTGTAATTACACTACGGTCGCAGGTTCGAATCCTGCCTCGGGTATGGATGTGTGTGATGTCTTTAGGTTAGTTAGGTTTAAGTAGTTCTAAGTTCTGGGGGACTGACGACCACAGATGTTAAGTACCATAGTGCTCAGAGCCATTTGAGCCTTTTTTTTGTAATTACATACTTAAATGAGAAGTTATGTTTGTGACGTAATTCAAAGGAAGATGTGTTATAACCAAAGGAGCGTAAGTTTACCACCACAATAGTCACCGAGGCGCCTTTCAAATTGTCCGCTGTTCACAACAGACCACTTAAGGGATTGTGGGGCCTTGTTCTCGATACTCTAATGAGCCCGAGAAATCGCTACACACAGACACCTGTGTGACGGAGGTAGAAGTAAACCAGCATTCTCAGTGCAGTTCATCAGAGCGCGCGCGGTGTCTCCAATCGCACACTGGACGGTGCGGCTTGTTTGCACTGTGCAGTCTGCCCACGTGCCTCGAAGGCCGCCACACACGTAACTGCATACTTGACAAGCACGCATGCACAAGCGTGCTAGCGTAAGCATGCTTGAGCGTGTGTGGGATAAATCTGCGCAAGCGTCGGGACTGTACAAGCAGCTTCATGCTTGATCGATTTTCGATTCGCATGCCAGTGCAAGCATTCAAGCGTATGCATCATTGACGTGTGTGCCAAGAATAGCCAGGCTCTTGCAAGCATTTGGCAGTAATTTTATTTGATTTAGCTATTCTCAGACCCTGTTAAATGGTTCAAATGGCTCTGAGTTCTATGGGACTTAACATCTGAGGTCATCAGTCCCCTAGAACTTAGAACTACTTAAACCTAACTAACCTAAGGACATCACACACGTTCATGCTCGAGGCAGGATTCGAACCTGCGACCGTAGCGGTCACGCGGTTCCAGACTGAAGCGCCTAGAACCACTCGGCCACAACGGCCGGCCTGACCCTGTTAAATTACATTCTGTAGAAAGGTTGTCCTGTATTATAGGACAAGTTAAAGAATTCATTATTACATGAAAAAAAAACAGGGGAGAACAGTAATGCTGTCAAACAATTTTTGGCGCATGTCTACCGCGAGTAGTTAACATGGGAATAATATTTTCGCTTCTTCAAACACTATTCACTCCACATATCACATTTCCTCTTTCTTCATAATACAAGAAAAAAGGCTGCCTAGATCATGGCATCGTCGTCTGAAGTCGATATTTTCTGACAAACAAACTGATGCTTGTACAAGCATTCTTGGGCCGTGTGGAGACGCGAGGAATTTGTGCATACTTGCGCAAGCACTCTTGCTGTTACGCGTGGGGCCTTTAGAGTCATTTCAAGCTTTAGACGGTGCGCGCACTCTCACTTTACGTCAAGGAAGGCTGTCAGAGCGGGAAGTTGCCCGCTGAATTGGCGTACACCACAGTGACGTCATTTGAACATTCAGTTAGTATCGTGTCTCTCGTAATACTGAAGATGTGCCTCGTAGTCGTCGCTCACGCTCAACAACACTACCTCATGACCGCTACCTACAAACTATGGCGCACAGGTACCTTGAGAAGAATGCAACAGAACTGCGCGCCATCTTCATGCACGCAACTGGGAAGGCTGTGTCGACCGACCGCACGCAAATGTCACCACACGATCAGTCTGGCCTATTGGCGTCCATATAACTTTTCCCTCCCCCCTCCTCCCCCCCCTCTCCCGCTCACCGAGCACAGTGTTCAACAGAGAAGGTGGATAAAGGAACACTTGGATCAATGGCGTCAGTTCTGCTTCACCGACGAGTGCAGAATGTGTCTGACAGCTGATGATCGTCTTAGAGGCGTGTGGAGGCGACCAAATACCTGTGCACGGCTCAAGAATGCGGACCCATGGGTTCACCAACCCAGGTGGATCAGCTGCGTTGTGGACCGGTATCACGTAAGGGTGTGCGATCCTCTCATCGTTATCGAGGGTAAATCCATGGCTATACAGTATCGGGACAGGACTGTCCAACCTGTTGTCCAGCCTGCAGTCAAAGTTTCGACGATGCGTCGTCTTTCGCAACAATAGTGCACGAGCATAGCGCTCCCATCTCATGAACATTGGAATGTAACCCCGCGCACGTTCGTAGACACGAGAGTGGTGCCTTTCCTTTTTCGGGCAATATTTTTTGTTTATTATCATGTCTCTCAGCTCATAATTAGATAATAGTTATCATAACTTGAATGTGCTGATATGAATGACACGTGTGTATCACACAATCGCTAATGCTGATCTACTTCAGTCACAGTGATAAAGAGTAAATAAAGTGACTAATTTACTTCGCATTGCTCCATTCACATACACAACTTCGCATGCATATTCTAGTCAGGATTCAGTAAGTTTGTATCTATGTATTTATTAATGGCACCTATACTGATCCCGGTGAAGAGTAACAGAACCTTGGCCTATTTTCCTTGGACCATTTTCTCCCCACTCTGTAGCTCAGTAATTCCATTTTGACACATCAGTAGCATGAGTTATGATTTTCTTAAGCTTCTGTAGTTTTCTTTTATAGCTGTGACGTCCAGGCTGTTATTTCTCCTCTAGGTTCATAATATACCATCATCATCATCATCATCATTTAAGACTGATTATGCCTTTCAGCGTTCAGTCTGGAGCATAGCCCCCCTTATACAGTTCCTCCATGATCCCCTATTCAGTGCTAACATTGGTGCCTCTTCTGATGTTAAACATATTACTTCAAAATCATTCTTAACCGAATCTAGGTACCTTCTCCTCGGTCTGCCCCGACTCCTCCTACCCTCTACTGCTGAATCCATGAGTCTCTTGGGTAACCTTGCTTCTCCCATGCGTGTAACATGACCCCACCATCTAAGCCTGTTCGCCCTGACTGCTACATCTATAGAGTTCATTCCCAGTTTTTCTTTGATTTCCTCATTGTGGACACCCTCCTGCCATTGTTCCCATCTACTAGTACCTGCAATCATCCTAGCTACTTTCATATCCGTAACCTCAACCTTGTTGAATCCACCCAGCTTTCGCTCCCATACAACAAAGTTGGTCGAAAGATCGAACGGTGCACAGATAACTTAGTCTTGGTACTGACTTCCTTCTTGCAGAAGAGAGTAGATCGTAGCTGAGCGCTCACTGCATTAGCCTTGCTACACCTCGCTTCCAGTTCTTTCACTATGTTGCCATCCTGTGAGAATATGCATACTAAGTACTTGAAACCGTCCACCTGTTCTAACTTTGTTCCTCCTATTTGGCACTCAATCCGTTTATATTTCTTTACCACTGACGTTACTTTCGTTTTGGAGATGCTAATCTTCATACCATAGTCCTTACATTTCTGATCTAGCTCTGAAATATTACTTTGCAAACTTTCAATCGAATCTGCCATCACAACTAAGTCATCCGCATATGCAAGACTGCTTATTTTGTGTTCACATATCTTAATCTCACCCAGCCAGTCTATTGTTTTCAACATATGATCCATAAATAATATGAACAACAGTGGAGACAGGTTGCAGCCTTGTCTTACCCCTGAAACTACTCTGATCCATGAGCTCAATTTACCGTCAACTCTAACTGCTGCCTCACTATCCATGTAAAGACCTTTAATTGCTTGCAAAAGTTTGCCTCCTATTCCATAATCTTGTAGAACAGACAATAACTTCCTCCTAGGAACCCGGTCATATGCCTTTTCTAGATCTATAAAGCATAGATACAATTCCCTGTTCCACTCATAACACTTCTCCATTATTTGCCGTAAGCTAAAGATCTGGTTCTGACAACCTCTAAGAGGCCTAAACCCACACTGATTTTCATCCAATTGGTCTTCAACTAATACTCGCACTTTCCTTTCAACAATACCTGAGAAGATTTTACCCACAACGCTGATTAAAGAGATACCTCTGTAGTTGTTACAATCTTTTCTGTTTCCATGTTTAAAGATTGGTGTGATTACTGCTTTTGTCCAGTCTGATGGAACCTGTCCCGACTCCCAGGCCATTTCAATTATCCTGTGTAGCCATTTAAGACCTGACATTCCACTGTATTTGATGAGTTCCGACTTAATTTCATCCACCCCAGCCGCTTTATTGCACTGCAATCTATTGACCATTTTTTCCACTTCCTCAAATGTGATCCTATTTCCATCATCATTCCTATCCCATTCTACCTCGAAATCTGAAACATTACTGATCGTATTTTCACCTACATTGAGCAGCTCTTCAAAATATTCCCTCCATCTGCCCAAGGCATCCACAGGATTCACCAGCAGTTTTCCTGACCCGTCCAAAATGCTTGTCATTTCCTTCTTACCTTCCTTTCGAAGACTGCTAATTACACTCCAGAATGGTTTTCCAGCAGCTTGACCCATAGTCTCCAACCTGTTTCCAAAGTCTTCCCACGATTTCTTCTTGGATGCTGCAATTATCTGTTTGGCTTTGTTTCTTTCTTCAACATAACTTTCTCTGTCTACCTGGGTTCTGGTATGTAGCCATTTTTGATACGCCTTCTTTTTCCTTTTACAGGCTGCCTTGACTGTATCATTCCACCAAGCTGTTTTCTTCATCCTACTTTTACACACTACTGTTCCAAGACATTCTTTAGCCACTTCTAGTACTGTGTCCCTGTACCTTGTCCATTCCTTTTCCAATGACTGTAATTGACTACATTCAACTAACTGGTACCTTTCTGAGATCGCTGTTATGTACTTGTGCCTGATTTCCTTATCCTGAAGTTTCTCCACTCTTATCCTTCTACATATGGATCTGACCTCTTGCACTTTTGGCCTCACAATCCCAATTTCACTGCAGATTAAATAATGATCAGTGTCCCCAAAGAATCCCCTGAATACACGTGTGTCCCTCACAGCCTTCCTGAATTCCTGATCTGTTATTATATAGTCAATGACAGATCTGGTTCCCCTGCCTTCCCAAGTATACCGGTGAATGTTCTTATGTTTAAAAAGGGAGTTTGTGATTACTAAGCCCATACTGGCACAGAAATCCAAGAGTAGTTTCCCGTTCCTGTTGGCCTCCATATCCTCTCCAAATTTACCCATAACCTTTTCATACCCTTCTGTTCGATTTCCAATCCTGGCGTTAAAATCACCCATGAGCAGAACACTGTCCTTGTCCTTTACTCTAACAACTACATCACTGAGTGCCTCATAAAAACTATCCATCTTATCTTGATCTGTCCCTTCACAATGCGAATATACTGACACAATCCTAATTTTCTTGCTAGACACCGTCAAATCTATCCACATCAGTCGTTCGTTTACATACCTTATTGCAACTACGCTGGGTTCCATTTCTTTCCTGATGTAAAGCCCTACACCCCATTGTGCTATTCCTGCTTTGACTCCTGACAGGTAGACCTTGTATTCTCCCACTTCCTCTTCTTTCTCACCCCTTATCCGGATGTCATTAACAGCTAAAACGTCCAGCCCCATCTTACTTGCAGCCTCTGCCAGCTCTACCTTCTTCCCAGAGTAGCCCCCATTGATATTAATAGCTCCCCATCTCGTTACCATTTGTTTGCCATGTCGTATCTTAGGAGTCTCTGGTTTGTCAGTTAGAGGTGGGACTCCGTCACCTCCAAAGGTCCGAGGCATTTTGCTCTGATTGTTGCCAGCATCATATTTAAGGTACCAGGGAAGCGGGTTGCTAGCCTTACTTGCCCCGAGTCCCATTGGGTTTTACCCCTAACGGCTGAGGGACTAACCGGTGGATTTGATAGTCTTTGCCGTATGAGCACAAAGGTGACCACGACTCAGAATATGTCCGAGATGCCCAGCCTTATTCCAAAGTACCTGGTATCCCGACTGTCGGGACCACTTACTTGGCCACTCATACGTTGCCCGTGGTTCATGAACTAGGACATGACTACAGGAACCCACACCATGAACCACACCGGGTGTTCAAAATGTCAGTATAAATTTGAAAACTGAATAAATCACGGAATAATGTAGATAGAGAGATAAAAATTGACACACATGCTTGGAATGACATGGGGTTTATTAGAACCAAAAAAATACAAACTTTCAAAAAATGTCCGACAGATGACGCTTCATCTGATCAGAATAGCAATAATTAGCATAACAAAGTAAGACAAAGCAAAGATGATGTTCTTTACAGGAAATGCTCAATATGTCCACCATCATTCCTCAACAATAGCTGTAGTCGAGGAATAATGTTGTGAACAGCGCTGTAAAGCATGTCCGGAGGCATTGGCGTCGGATGTTGTCTTTCAGCGTCCCTAGAGATGTCGATCGATCACGATACACTTGCGACTTCAGGTAACCCCAAAGCCAATAATCGCACGGACTGAGGTCTGGGGACCTGGGAGGCCAAGCATGACGAAAGTGGCGGCTGAGCACACGATCATCGCCAAACAACGCGCGCAAGAGGTCTTTCACGCGCCATCTGTCGGACATTTTGTGAACTTTTTTTTTGTTCTAATAAAACCCCATGTCATTCCAAGCATGTGTGTCAATTTTTACCTCTCTATCAACATTATTCCGTGGTTTATTAAGTTTTCAAATATATACTGACTTTTTGATCACCCTGTGTTATATGCATTCACAGTGTTTTTTCCACTATTTTATTGTAACACTTAAGTTTGGCATCTTCCTTTTTCTGCTGTTTTCAGCCGTTTCATGGTCTATAACCACACACTGACGGGACAAAAGTCATGTGATACCCTCTAATATCGTGTCGGACCTACTTCTGCACGGCGTAGTACAGCAACTCGACGTGGCGTGGACTCAACACGTCGGTGGAAGTCCCCTGCGGAAATATTGAGCCATGCTGCCTCTACAACCACCCGTAACTGCGAAAGCGTTGGCGTTGCAGGTTTTTGTACACGAGCTGACCTCCCGGTTACGTCCCATTAAAATTCGGTTGTATTGATGTCGGGTGACGTTGGTGGCCAAATCATTCGGTCGAATGTCCAAAAACGTTCTTCAAACCAATCGAGAACAATTGTGGCCCGATGACATGGCGCATTGTCATCCATAAGAATTCCATCGTTGTTTGGGAACATGAAGTCCGAACGCAACCACTTCCAGTCAATGATCGGTTCAGTTGGTCCAGATGACCCAGTCCATTCCATGAAAACACAGCTAACACCATTATGGAGCCACCATCAGCTTGCACAGTGTCTAGTTGACAACCTGGATCCATGGCTTCATGGGGTCTGCGCCACACTCGAACCCTACCTTGCCCGCATCTCGTGGTCGTGCGGTAGCGTTCTCGCTTCCCACGCCCGGGTTCCCGGGTTCGATTCCCGGCGGGGTCAGGGATTTTCTCTGCCTCGTGATGGCTGGGTGTTGTGTGCTGTCCTTAGGTTAGTTAGGTTTAAGTAGTTCTAAGTTCTAGGGGACTGATGACCATAGATGTTAAGTCCCATAGTGCTCAGAGCCATTTTTGAACCCTACCATCAGCTCTTACCAACTGAAATCTGAACTCACCTGACCAGGTCACGGTTTTCCAGTCGTCTAGGGTCTAACCGGTGTGGTCAAGAGCCCAGGGGAGGCGCTGCAGGCGATGTAGAGCTGTCAGCAAAGTACTCGCTCTGCTGTCCTAACGGATACATTCGTCGTACGTTCCCACATTGATTTCTGCGATTTCACGCAGCGTTGCTTGACAGCTCCATGCAAACTCTGCTGCTCTCGGTCGTTAAGTGAAGGCCGTCAGCTACTGCGTTGCCCGTGGTGAGAGGCAATGCCTGAAATTTGGTATTCTCGGCACACCTGACATTGTGGATCTCTGAATACTGAATTCGCTAACGATATCCTAAACAGAATGTGTCATGCGTCTATCTCCATCTACCATTCCGCGTTAAAAGTCCGTTAATTCACATCGTGCGGCTATAACCTTTTCGTCATGCGGCCGGAAACCTTTTCACATGAATCACCTGAGTACAAATGACAGCTCCGTCAATGCACTGCCCTCGTATACCTTGTGTACGCGATACTACGGCCACCTGTATATGTGCATATCGCTATGCCCTGACGTTTGTCGCATCCGTTTTGTGTGATGATAAAACCTCCCACGACGATGGAAAAGGGCACGTGTACAATTTTTGATATGGGACACAGATTCCGAAAGGCTAAGTACTGGAGAAGAACTTGTTCTGGGAAATATGTTAGTGAAATAAGAGAACTTACGAATCGTAATTTGTACACTTTAGTAAACTTATTCATATGCATGTAGTTGCTAATGTTGTAAAGAAGAAAAACCTGATCAACATGTGGCGGTTCATCTTGAGGGTTGGCAACATGAAATTGCATTAGTACACGGCATATGGCTCGCATGGACGAGGAATCTTCAACCAGTACTATATCAACTGCACGTGCAATGATGTTCGGGAAGTAATAAGATAACAGCAAATACACCACCATCACTCACAGAAAGTGCAAGCTTTCTTCTGCTGATTTCGCATCTCGCGTCATGTTGAAACAATTGGCGCTGCGGCGATGTACCGGTATGTTCGACCCTCTCTTTCCTGCTTATGTGCCTGAAACGGATGAAGCCTGTTTTACCACAACCACAATCCTGAGTAACCGCAGCGGTTATTTATAGACCCTTGTGTGTCTCCGCTACAGTAGTCAAGAGTCTAGAATTATCATTACAAATGATCAGAGAACTATTATTTGGGCACTGTCAGAGGTTGGTTAACAGGTTTAAGATAGGCACAAATTCCAAACGGGGTAATGTGGATTCTGCATATAGGGAGTTAAGGAGATTAGTGTTTAACATACCATCAACAACTAGATAATTAGGGAGAAACACAAGCTTGGACTGGCGTCCCTTTCAAAGAAACCATCCAGGCATTTACCTTAAGTAATTTCTGAGAACATTTGTCGTTAAGAACAGCTGTTTTTCTGCTCAAGTTGCAGTTGACGTTCGTGGAATTCGTAACGCGTTCTGAGTTCACCGCCACCGCCTACCAAAGTAGTATGAAGTCTAAAGATGGTCAGTAACTGACCGAAACCGGTGAACACAAAAATAAAGGTTTACTGAGGTCGAAACTGTTTATGCTAATTTTAAATTTACCTTAAGCAATTTAGGGAAACCCGGAACAGCTAAATCTGAATGAGTGGACGGGAATTTCAAGCTCCATCCTCCCGAATGTGAGTTCAGTGTATTACCATCACAGTGCCACAAAGCTCGAGGCAAGGTCTACACAAGTTCGAAACTGAAATTTAAAAACTGTAAAAGTTTCATCAGATCCTGTAAGGAATGAATTATTGCGCTTTCGGAGAAAACAAGGGCGTGTAGATGTGAAAACGGACAATCAATCTATTATCACTGGCGTTAAAAATTCAGAAGAATGTTTTATCAAACGGAACAAAAAACTGAAAGTAAATTATCAGAGCAGTAGTTTTGCTCAGGGAAAGGTAGGGGGCACTCGAGGAGTAATTCTAGCGCTGTGCTTAATAACAGAAGGCAGATTTAAGAGAAACAAGGAGACATACGAGTACATTGTTTTTGTAGATTCAGAGGACTCTTTTCATCATATGGAATACAATAACATATTTTCCTTTCTTAGCTAATGTGGTGTCCAGCAACAAGCACAGAGCGCTAAGCAGTTCTGTTGGCGGGGTTGATCACTGTCTCTACTGACAATTTGTGTACTTCATTTATTTATTTGTTTATTTATCGTACTGTTACAACAACAAATAGTAAGAAGTAAATATAGGGAACATTCGTGTTGTGAAGAGTCAGAGTGAGAAGGAAGTCGTTGTGAGAGTTGTTTGTCATCATCAGCATAATGACATCGCAGTGGTCACTGAAAATGTAAGGGAATTCAGTCGAGTGCTCAATCAAATGGAACTTGTGCTAGCTGGTGCCTGTAGCGTGTACTCAAGCAAAACGAAAACTAAGGTAATTATGTATGCAGCTGGTGGATAGTTACGTGTTAATCTTGGACAAGATACTCTGGAAGATTTGTATGAAATTTGCAATCTCGTTAGCAGAATAGATAAAAGAAGGAAGATGCAAGACAGACGTAGAAGTGGGGGTTACACAAATCAGAAGTCCTTGCCATAAAAAAAAGCTGCTGAAATTCAAGAATATAAACACTGAGATCAAAAAAAGATGGACGAAAAGTCATTTTGAGGTCCATGGGCGCAAACTGTTGACTATGATGAAGACAGAAATGAAACGATTACAAGCGCTTAAAATGTGTTGCTGTAGGAGGCTGTTGAAGATGAAGTGGGTTGATCGAGTGAGAAATGAATACTTTCTGCCATCAGTCAGAGAGAAGAAATGCTTAATATAGACCATAATAAACCGAGACAGAAAATAGCCTGATACATGTAACGACAAGAGTTGTTGCAAAAAAATGGTTGAAGGAGCGGTAGAGGGAAAAAATGGGAAGAGCAAGCCTATATACACATCAACAAAAGTTTTGCATCACCTCTTTATTTATAAATTCAAAAATTGGTTGTGAGGCATGCATACGTATTCATTTGCAATGTGTCCATATCCACCCATGGGAGTGGGGTAGGGGGGGGGGGGGGGTCACAGTACTTCTAAGCAACGTCAGTAACTGATAGAGCGTCGTCCCCTGGCTCGGATGCAGGCTTAAATCCATCGTGGCTTACCATGGATGAGATCATGATCCAAATTGTCCCACTCGTCAATGGCGAGTCGAACAGAGTACGTGGTCGTTGTCGACGTCCAAAACCACCTCGTTCCATCGATCCCACACAAGTTCGATTGGGTTCTTGTTCGGGGAATAGACAGACTACTCATTTCTGGCGATACTAGAATGCTGAAGGAACGTGTTCAAGACAACAGCAAGGTGAGCACGTGAGTTATCATCAAGGTGAAAATCTCACCAAATGTTTGGCGATATGGTCCCACTGTTGGTTCAGTATCTCGTCCCTGTACCTTAGAGCAGTGAACTGCCTCCAACAACCACGAGTGATGTATGGTGGCCCTTGTTGCACATGTGGGACAGTGTTGGAAGCGTTTGATATTATTGGGCTGCCTCCACTCACGTTGTCTGCGATTATCAGGATACAAACAGATCTGAATTTCGTCCGTAAACAACACAATCCTGGGTCGCCCAGTAAGCATGGTGTCTTTCCAATCTGTAACTGAGCCAATGGTGTTATGGAGTTCGACGTGGTACTCGCCATGGTCGTCGGGAATGAAGATTCACTTCATGCTATCGTCTCTTACCAGTTTGACGCGATACGAGTACATGACGTACCATAGCCCCCTTCGAAAGCCAAATTCAGTTCTGGAGCACTCATACAACGGTTTCTTTGATTCAGAAGTTGTAGATATCAATCATCCAATGCACCCGTCGAATTTGGACGGTCTGTGCGATGTAAATTCTTAATACCATCTGTCAAATGGATCCCATTCCACGTTAACACCATATCGCTCACTCCAGTGCACAAGTCGAGCAATTCCCCTGGTTGACAATCCTTCCGCGCGTAACATTATGATGCAGATCCGATCACTGGTCGCGGCTGTTCTTAATGGGATCGTGGAAGTTTACTCTACTGTTCCACAGACGTCGCTAATGCGTCCCTACTGGTGCTTTACTTTCAACTGGAGTGCTACAATCCATTCGAGTGCAGCGTGCTACCCGTAAGCAGCGCTCATGGTAACTGCGTGTATGTTGACAAACAACGCCAAGGATGACCTTCCGATAGGTACAGGAACAGTCACTATAGCAACATGCCTGCACGACATATCGAGGTGATGCAAAACTTTTGTTGATGTGTTTTTAGGAAGGTAGATCGTAAATGATGTAATATGCTGCAGCTGTACTGAAACGAAGAGGAATGATGGTAAGCGACGGGAATACAAAACTGCATGTAACCAACCTTAGGACTGATGACCGGAAAAACAACAACGACTATCTACCCTCCCCGCTGAATTGCATCAGTGTCTCCGAGAGATGCGTACCCCACATTTCTAGAACAAATCCCACTTTATGTTCGTACATGTACAGTATGTGGCCACGACATTATGGAATCCTAATCCTTGCTCGCTCTGTAGCACACCTTGTTCCCGCATCCGCTACGTCAGACGTTTCCTGAAGAGCAGGTAGGAGGAGGACGTCTTGTTTCGTAGTGAGCTCTCTCACTTGATCTGATCCTATTTGATCGTTTCTTATCCGTCGTGAGAAAGTCTAGAAAACAGCATTTTAAACAATTATTGAATAGATAAATAAAATCTTTTCTTTTAAAAATGTGCCTACTTGCATTTTATCACCGTTAATAGACCATCGATAAATTGGAAATGTTCTCATTTTCATTTTTAATTCGTTCCCGAATGCGATTTACCTATCTTAAAGTGATACACGTGCTCTACCCCACCATCATGGTAACACCCTTTATATTTTCTACAATCTCAATCATGCACCTTTCTCAGCTTTCCTTTGTAAAACTCTGTTCATTCTCCGTACATTCCTGGGGACTGATTACCACGTAGTTTGGTCCCTTTACTCCCCACACCAGCCAACCAACCACCATTTCTGTTTTATAGCTTTTTTCTTCATATTATTTAGTCTGTTGTTCATAAGATTATTGCTTACTGCATATTGCTTATTTTTTGCTGATGTCTTCTCTAAGTTCTTCTTTTCGTGCGTATAAGGGGTTTTTCATATAAGTACTTAATTCTCAGAACACCCAAACAGTGTGTGTGCATTCGAATACCATACTTAGTGAACGACCATTGTGTGATAGTATTGTGCTAGCCACTGAAATTGCAACATAGACAGAATATCAAATAACAAAACTTTACATATTGTGCAAATGCAGTACAGAAGGAACATGATTAAATTTTTGTATTTGATTTGTGCGTATACAGAGTGCGAAATTTAGTACACAGAGCTTACACCTCTGGCAGCAACAACTGCTCTGTCCGTCCTGGACATCGCGTCGAATTGAACTTGGATGAGAGAAGAGGGTACGTCATTCCATGCTGCTTCAAATCTATACCAGGGTTGATTGGTCATATTGGTTGGTGAGTTATGGTGTGCCAGTCTATCGACAACCCATGGAAAGATGTTCCCATTGGCATAGAGACCTTGAGAACGCGCAAGCAGGACAACAGCCGAGCATCCTCTGTGTCGAGACAGATCATGACAGCGAGGGCAACACGCGATCTTGGGTACCGTTGTTCAAAGATGACGTCACGGAGAGCTTGAAAAAAAGGCACATCTGTCGCCCATAATTCCTCGGAACTGCAACAGCTGTTTTCCGGATCACCGATTATGTGACCGAGAGATGACTGTGTTGTGTGTCCAGTGGCACAGCATTATCATCACAACAGGTGCTGGACGCGGTATGACTGTGACAATACTTCCTGGCAATGTTCATACTACTCGTAGCCTCCTCACAGGAATCTGTCCATTGGGATCTTGCACGCAGAATAGGGACTCGTCTGAAAAGACGGCGTGGTGCCATTCCTGTGTCCAATGATGTTGGGCGCACGACATCGGCGCGTCTCTCTCTGGTTCCGCGTTAAGGGGAAACTGCATCAGTGAACGCCATGTTGGCAGTCCATGGTGCCCCAGACGCCATCGCATGGTCTGTGTTTATTCGAGGGGGTGGTAAAAATAATGCCTCCCAATTTTTTTTATTCTGTTGTCAGAATCGGTTGAGGTGTTACATGTCACGCATATTACAGGGTCGGCCGGCCGCTGTGGCCGAGCGGTTCTAGGCGCTTCAGTCCGGAACCGCGCTGCTGCTACGGTCGCAGGTTCGAATCCTGCCTCAGGCATGGATGTGTGTGATGTCCTAGGGTTGGTTAGGTTTAAGTAGTTCTAAGTCTAGGGGACTGATGACCTCAGATGTTAAGTCCCATAGTGCTCAGAGCCATTTTTTTTATTACAGGGTCGACTTCGATAGAGGGGTTCCAACTTGTAGCGTGTAAAGGTGGCGTGTGAAGTAAATACATCTGTTCGTGAGAAATCTGTGCCTGGGAAACAGCGAGCTCTATTGAGTTCCTTACCGCAGAAAACGTGCCACACTCGGAGCACCCTCTCCTTCAGCATGAGAATGCCAACCAATACACGAGCGCAGCGACAGCCATCCGACGCCTTGGGTTCACCGTCATCGTTCATCCTCGATATAGTACCGACATGGCCTCATCCGATTTTCACCCAAAACTTAAAGAACGTCTTCGAGGACTTCACTTCGATAGTAATGAAGCGATGCAAGCAGAGGTGAGTCAGCAGGCATTGCGCACCATAGTAAACCTTCCATGGTTCGTTAGGAACACAACGATTCACAACGACTTACAAATAAACACTGTTCCAGAGGAGATTCAATCCATACCGGAAAGATTAGATTTCCTTCCTCCACCAACACATTCATTCGTGAATTATCCGTGTATGAAACATCACAAACATAAACGTCCTAAATTTATACTGTTACTCCATCGGGAATCCGGGCTGAGGCTGACATCCGGCATGGACTGAAGTAACATCGTTCTTGTGCAACGCAGCTATCTCTTTATTCGCACGAAGTAATGGCCGCTATCGACAGGGGATCTCAAGTTGATTCCGTATTTCTAGATTTCCGGAAGGCCTTTGACACCGTTCCTCACAAGCGACTTCTATTCAAGCTGCGGGCCTATTGGGTATCGTCTCAGTTGTGCGACTGGATTCGTGATTTCCTGTCAGGAAGGTCGCAGTTCGTAGTAATAGACGGCAAATCATCGAGTAAAACTGAAGTGATATCAGGTGTTCCCCAGGGAAGCGTCCTGGGACCTCTGCTGTTCCTGATCTATATAAATGACCTGGGTGACAATCTGAGCAGTTCTCTTAGGTTGTTCGCAGATGATGCTGTAATTTACCGTCTAGTAAGGTCATCCGAAGACCAGTATCAGTTGCAAAGCGATTTAGCAAAGATTGCTGTATGGTGTGGCAGGTGGCAGTTGACGCTAAATAACGAAAAGTGTGAGGTGATCCACATGAGTCCAAAAGAAATCCGTTGGAATTCGATTACTCGATAAATAGTACAATTCTCAAGGCTGTCAATTCAACTAAGTATCTGGGTGTTAAAATTACGAACAACTTCAGTTGGAAAGACCACATAGATAATATTGTGGGGAAGGCGAGCCAAAGGTTGCGTTTCATTGGCAGGACACTTAGAAGATGCAACAAGTCCACTAAAGGGACAGCTTACACTACACTCGTTCGTCCTCTGTAAGAATATTGCTGCGCGGGGTCCTTACCAGGTGGGATTGACGGAGGACATCGAAAGGGTGCAAAAAAGGGCGGCTCGTTTTGTATTATCTCTTAATAGGGGAGAGAGTGTGGCACATATGATACGCGAGTTGGGATGGAAGTCATTAAAGCAAAGACGTTTTTCGTCGCGGCAATATCTATTTACGAAATTTCAGTCACCAACTTTCTCTTCCGAATGCGAAAATATTTTGTTGAGCCCAACCTACACAGGTAGGAACGATCATCAGAATAAAATAAGAGAAATCAGAGATCGAACAGAAAGGTTTAGGTGTTCGTTTTTCCCGCACGCTGTTCGGGAGTAGAATGGCAGAGAGATAGTATGATTGTGGTTCGATGAACCCTCTGCCAAGCACTTAAATGTGAATTGCAGAGTAATTATGTAGATGTAGATGTATGCTGCCGGTCACGCATCTTTGTAAACAATGTACTGTGGCACTGTAAATTCTAATGTTTAAATTGCAATATTGTGCATACTAAACAACGTTTTGCTCTTTTTATTTCAAATGTCATGTTGTCCTATTGTTACATATATTGTTGAAATTATTTGTTAATCTTCTGTTATTTATAGTTACTAATGACCTAGTCGTTGTAACTCAAAACTTGAATCCACGTTCTATACTCATTTGTATTTTGTCATCTTGTGGGGTTTTTATTGCCTCCATGGCAAATGTTTTACCCCATTACTGTCATTTTCAGCTAGATACGCGAAATATTATGTAATTGGGTGGAAAAATCCGCGGGTCGGGACTCTATAAAATAAAAACGGAGTTTATGGCTTCATCAACAAAACTGGTCTTCCGCTTGGAGAAATGTGTTCGTCGCCAAGGTTACTACATTGAGAAATTAATATGTAGACATGAAGTATGAAGTTGTAGAATGCTAATAACGTTTTTTTTTTTTTTTGAAAAAAAAAAGCGTTAAGGGTTTTCATATAAAATATTCGGAGGCATTCCTTTTGAGCAGGTCCTCGTATTTGTATTGCTACAAGCAAGTCCATTTCCGGATTCGGCGTGTGTAACGTGACTGTACGATACTGCACGGCCGAGCGCACAATGGGTCCACCTTCTGGGGCACTAGTCCCGTGGGGTCGTTGAGGTCTTGCATGTACTGAGCATGGATCTCCTGTATTCCGTGTTCACACAGCAGACCTGAGATTCCAACCAACGCAATCTGGAATATCGCGGAACCATTGATCGCAGTCTTGAAAGGCCACAGTCCTGCCGTTTTCGAATTGTAACACACCTTGGTAGACTTTTCTCCTTCTTACACGAGACATAATACGATGATCTAACAACCAACCAACACTGAAATGAGAGTTTTGAACGAGAAACCCACTGTTTAGTCCTTCCTTATGCAGAAAATGCGATTGCCGATAATCTTACATACTTTGTGCGAACGATCTGAAATGTTAATCATTTGCTTAGTCAAGCAAGAAGTAGACTTCCTGCTAATCTGACGCTTGTGGCACATTCACCGTGTTCATGGTGTTGCTGCTTGAACACACGACAGTGTAGATTGATACTCCTTTGACTTTCTATTTCGTATATGATGTTTAGTCCGGCACTAGCCGTATTAAAAATACTTTAGCGTTTGTAATATCAATTATCGGAGTACAGCGTTTTGACGTACAGAGCCTTATAAACCGAGAGTCACTTGTAACTCTTCAGAATTGTTAATTTTCTTATGTTTCTCCTCTCTCTCTCCGTGCGTCTTTGCTGTAGCATCAGGATGCTGTTGGGTAGAAATATCAACCTTACCTGGAAATAAAATACAGAGAGTAAGCTTCGAAGGGCTAGGCAGAACTTACCCGCAGGTGTCCCTGGTCCTGGGCTGGGTGAGCCTCCTCCGGAAATCTGGCTCGACTGTCGTCTGCAAAAAAAGAAAACAAATTTTACCTCACATATTAAAATGCTGCACTTTATAAAATTATAAAATATGAGAACAAAATATAAGTAACAGAGTTGTCCTCAATGACCATCCTAATTTTATTTTCTTTTTCTTTTTTTTTTTTTTTTTCGTGCAGCCCTCCAAACTCCATTTGTTCCACTGATATTCGGACTGCATACCATCCGGCCATCTTCCGAGTGAGTCAAACGACTCAAGCTACAGCCTTTTATCGTCTTTGCGGTTGATTGTAGTTTCTTGGGTTCCTTTTTTGATTACATTCTCGATCTTCCTTATTGTATTCTTCATTTGATAAGTGGTTTAATATTCAATAAGAAACACAATTTAACCGTTCTAGTTCCACTGGGATCAATATGATCCCATAACCACATTAGAAAATCATATCTCACTTATTTTCAAAGCTTTTTTTTCAGAATATATAACTTTCTCTCTCTCTCTCTCTCTCTCTCTCTCTCTCTCTCTCTCTCTGAGTCAATTGTGTCCAAAGATGTTTTGTTCAATTTTATATTTACAACACATTAAAATGTATTCATGTTGTTTTTTGCACTGAGTACCACTGGGGTCAATATGACCTCAATCTAAATTTCATTTTTGTGTCTTGAATGTAATGTTTATGAAAATAGAATCATTATTGTTACATTGAACAAATGTAGTGTATCTTTTTGTGTTAATTCGTTAAATAACTGCCAATATATTCTATGTAAATTACTTGGGATCTATAGGACCCCAGTTGCACTCAGTGAGAGTAGAAACACCTGGTAGTAGGCCGGTTAAATGGGTAATGCCTTATTTACATGACAGAGTGGAAGAGAAGAGTTCTCTTGTAAGTTTTAGAGAAGCAGCACGACAACGGGGAGAGAAAGAAAGGATGAGAGAGAGCGCTCTTCGGAGTTTCGCGTGACCAGGAGCGTCTAGACTTGTCAACGTCTTGTTACCATCCTCGACTCGGCGAGAGGATGGGTCTTGCAACAGCGCTGATCTTCCATCTAACTTACTCGACGGAAGAAACATCGCGTGAAACGAGCCCACGCTACGTCTACAAATGACGGCGTGTCACAGTTCAACCACCGAGACAAATTACTGGTAGCAGATTTTATTTTGATTTACGAGGGAGGCAGCGATAAACTGTTGATCGCTGCCTCTTTTTTTAAATCGAAATAAAATCAGATTAATTCGATAAATTATAAACAATGGAGCCAACAGTTACACAGAATTGTAACTGACAAAAACAAGTCTGTGTTCAAATCAGTTTTCAGTAGATATTTGTTACAATGGGTAGTAATGATAGGTTACCTGAACACGGGAGAAGTTGAAAATTAAGAGAGAAAGATTCAGGTTTTTTCGATCATCTTTTAACAGAAAACCACTCATACGATATAGAATTTACATTCTGTAAAGAAAAGTAGAAAGGTGACCTTGGTAGAAATACTTGAAATAAAAAAACATGACACAGAATGCCAGCTTAGTACTAAATGCTCAAACTTAATTTTCTATCTCCCCTCTTTTAAATTAAGTTTCAGTTAGAAAGAAAAGAGTGAAATTGTAAATTCAAAATAATTTTTCGTCAATTGTTAAATGTATCTCTACAAAAAAACTTTGTATCCTTTTTTGGTTAATGTAATTACTTCTACGCGATTAAAAATGCAATACTTTCCTATGTCAACACCCCGCAAGTCAGGTTCGTATCTTCTGTGTAAATAAAATCCGTGTAAGCTGCACTTCACTGTTTCTTTGTTCACGACACACAGTTGTCACCTGAAGAGGCCTAAGAAGCCGAAAGGAAGTGGGTGACCATATAAACTAATTTTGCAGAACATCAATAAGTGTTTCTTATTTAATATAATAATGACTTTTAATAGAAAGCAGCCGGCCGCGGTGGTCTCGCGGTTCTAGGCGCGCAGTCCGGAACCGCGCGACTGCTACGGTCGCAGGTTCGAATCCTGCCTCGGACATGGATGTGTGTGATGTCCTTAGGTTAGTTAGGTTTAAGTAGTTCTAAGTTCTATGGGACTGATGACCACAGCTGTTAAGTCCCATAGTGCTCAGAGCCATTTGAACCATTTGAATAGAAAGCACAGGATCTAATAAACACCCTCTGGCCAGTTTTACGACAAAAAGTAAGGAACGACTTAATCAAGCCTGATACAATAGAAAGTGGTTAAAGAAAATTTGGAATAGGATTCATTTATAAAACGGAGCAGCGTTTGTGTTTCTTTTCATTACTGAATAGGTGCGTTCTGGGGATTATATGGTTCAAATGGCTCTGAACAGTATGGGACGTAACAGCTGTGGTCATCAGTCCTCTAAAACTTATAACTACTTAAACCTAACTAACCTAAGGACATCACACACATCCATGCCCGAGGCAGGATTCGAACCTGCGACCGTAGCGGTCACGCGGTTCCAGACTGAAGCGCCTAGAATCGCACGGCCACACCGGCCGGCATTTTGCAATACGTAACTGACGATGAATATTGGTAATGATAATGGCACTTAAGTACTTTGGCTAAAGTAATAAAAAAAAGTAGAGTGGCAGTCTGGGGCATGCGTTATGGGAGTTGAATTCTAGTTAAAGAATGGAAGGGTGAAGAATAATATTTAACAGCCCGTCAACATCGACGACATTACAAATCGGAACTGCTCAAAGATGGAGAAGGAAATGCCATGACCTTGCTGAAGTAAACATTAGGATTTCATTAGAAACGATGCCGGCCGGTGTGGCCGTGCGGTTCTAGGCGCTTCAGTCTGGAAACGCGTGACCGCTACGGTCGCAGGTTCGAATCCTGCCTCGGGCATCTATGTGTGTGATGTCCTTAGGTTACTTAGGTTTAATTAGTTCTAAGTTCTAGGTGACTGATGACCTCAGAAGTTAAGTCGCATAGTGCTCAGAGTCATTTGAACCATTTAGAAACGATTTAGAGAATCCACGGAAAAACAAAACAAGGACGACCAGACGGAGATTTTAACCCTCGCGTAGCCAGTTCTTACTCCAGTGACTTAATGACACAGCTATTTTGAATGTGACAGGAACAATACTAACCTGGTGAAACAGTGTGTACGGAAGGTTCAAATGGCTCTGAGCACTATGGGACTTAACATCTGAGGTCATCAGTCCCCTAGAACTTAGAACTACTTAAACCTAACTAACCTATGGACATCACACACATCCATGCCCAAGGCAGGATTCGAACCTGTGACCGTAGCGGTCGCGCGGTTCCAGACTGAAGCGCCTAGAACCGCTCGGCCACACCGGCCGGCGTGTACGGAAGGACTTGAAGGACGGATGACGATTGGCAAACAGATTCAGAATTGTGTAGTGGATACATCTAGCAGGAGATCCCATCAACGCCGTCCCTCCACGTATGAGAAAAGAAAGAGAATTTGTCTGATTTAAATTCATTCATCATAATCGATGTTTTTCGGAAGAGTGCAACTGTAATGAAACATTTCACCAGTTACTTTTTTCATGCAAGCACGACGCCTTTAAGGAATTTATTCCCATTTTCAAATGCAGCTACTTACACTGGTATTGTACGTGACGTCTGAGGGTGTTGTTCTACTTCGCTTGTCATGCAGCCGTCTTTTTCTGATCTTACTGCGATCGCAAAATATAAATTTGGAATTTTTTACGCACTAACGTTAAAGAATAGTTAGAAAATAGTATTTTCTAAGTTTGTGTAAAAAATTCCAAGATTTATATTTTCCGATACAGTAAAAATACAAAAGACTATTGCAGGGCAAGAAAAGCAAAACAGCACACGCGCAATCATCACATGCAATAAATAGTTGCACTTGAAAATAGGAATAAATTCCTGAAACTCGTCGTGATATACGTGCAGTGTTATATTTAAATCGAAATTTCTGTAGCTTGTAGTTATATGTAGCACAGCAGATGCAGTAAGCGAACTGGCTTGTGAGACTTGACGCAGTTTCCGTCTCGAGTGCACGTGCTGAGAGGAAAGACGGCAGCGGACCTTGCCCCACATGGTCTGCCTTGGCCGGCCATACTGGGCAGCGACCCGAGGCCACGTGAGCTCCAGTTATCACAGGTCGCGTCATCATTTCTACACAGCTACCTGCTATCAGCAACGTGCAATCCGCGTAAAATACTTTCATTTCTAATCCAGGAAGGTATTCATAAAATGAAAAGTAATGTGTTCACAGGCTCACACAAAATACGTGGCACACAAACCTTAAGAGAACAATAGAAGCATTGTTTAAGAGGTAGGAGGAAGTTGACAGTAATTATATGTATAAAAGAATTAATGTACAGAACATCTGTTGACACTACACAATAAACACATTACTTATAAAGTTACTGAAGATTGATGTTTCCGAAATCAGCTATTTCGTGGTAAGTATCAGAAAAGCCGTTCGGGGAACCGTGAAGCGCATTCATAAGAAGAATAAAATTGTCGATGCAGACGCGTACAGCCGGGTTCACATCGATTTAAATGGCGAGAGATACGTTATTACACCACAAGTTTAAAGAGATAGCTACACATTAGCACCTGCCGACGAAGTTACCTATCACACACTTTTTTCCCTACGTGAGTGTGCTAGACTAAGCTTGTTAGATTGGAGCAGATGCGTCCGAGCAACAAAAGATAAATTAAGTACAATTGTACGGTTCTGACCAATATATTTGTAAAATTTCCGATAGCCCAAGGCAAATTCTAGAAGTGGAAGTCTGTTCCCACATATTCCTAATTGGTATTCATCTTGCCTCCCTCCCATCTTTTTTTGGTGTATGGCTGGCAAAACAGAGATTTTCTTCACACCCTCTTCAAATTAAGTTGGCTGTGAATAATAGTTGAATAGTCGTTTCGCCATATTTTAGCTCTATGACTTTCATAATCACATTTCCGAACAATTCAGTTAAGGTTTTCGGAAATATAGTGGTCCATTTGTCACTGAAAGCTGCAAACAAGCAGGAGTGGTATGGATCGTCGAAGTCAGTCACAAAGTCGACGTTCCAAAACTTCCCTGGAATGTTCACTCTGATTGAAATCATTAGTACTTGTGTGTCATGAGACGAACTGAAGGTGTCATCATACCCAGAAGACAAAATTGCAATAGAAGCGATCTTGGAGTGTCTAGCACTCGGCCAATCTCCGTTGCACGGGACGCAATGCTTGTAGCAGATACTTGCGTCGACGTAAGCTAGCGCCGTCGTGACGTTGTAAGTAGGGGCTGTCACGGCTGAAGAGGCAGGCTAGGAAGTTACCGAACGTCGGCCTAAAAAAGTCGTTCACTGCCAGCATCATCATACTTTCCTGAAACAACGTTGCCATGTGCCACATAAGCACTCCTCACCCACCCCGTTCCTCCATTTTCGGATTCTAGGGTCCCATGCAATTTCGTTATTTAAATAGAATCAGAGGATCGATACCCTTAGATTTACAAACAGTAGCTGACAGAAATCTATTCGTCGCCTCATCCGAGAGTTAGCCATCCCTCATACTGTAGGGTGTATTTTGCGTCAAAGTTTGTATTTCAAGCCATACAGTATTCAGTTACTACAAGCCGTTCATGAATATGATATACAAAACGTGTAAAGTTCTGTAGCCGGCCGGTGTGGCCGCGCGGTTCTAGGCGCTTCAGTCAGGAACAACGCGACCGCTACGGTCGCAGGTTCGAATCCTGACTCGGGCATGGATGTGTGTGATGTCCTTGGGTTACTTCCTGGCAGATTAAAACTGTGTGCCGGACCGAGACTCGAACTCAGGACCTTTGCCTTTCGCGGGCAAGTGCTCTACCGACGAGCTACCCAAGCACGGCTCACGGCCCGTCCTCACAGCTTTACTTCCGCCAGTACGTCGTCTCCTACCTTCCAAACTTTACAGAAGCTCTCCTGCGAACCAAGCAGGACAAACACTCCTGAAAGAAAGGATATTGCGGAGACATGGCTTAGCCACAGCCTAGGGTATGTTTCCAGAATGAGATTTTCACTCTGCAGCGGAGTGTGCGCTGGTATGAAACTTCCTGGCAGATTAAAACTGTGTGCCGGACCGAGACTCGAACTCGGGAGGTACTGGCACAAGTAAAGCTGTGAGGACGGGGCGTGAGTCGTGCTTGGGTAGCTCAGTTGGTAGAGCACTTGCCCGCGAAAGGCAAAGGTCCCGAGTCCGAGTCTCAGTCCTGCACACAGTTTTAATCTGCCAGTTTCATACCAGCGCACACTCCGCTGCAGAGTGAAAATCTTATTCTGTCCTTAGGTTAGTTAGGTTTAAGTAGTTCTAAGTTCTGGGGGACTGATGACCTCAGATGTTAAGTCCCATAGTGCTCAGACCCATTTTTTTTTTTTTTTTGTGAAATTCTGTGAATTCATTCTGAGCGTGGAGACTGAAGGTAACAATTTTTTTTCACGTTTAGAGTTCAGTAATGACGCAACATTCCATTTAAGTGGAACAGTGGACCACTACACCAGCCACCTATCATAGCCGAACACGAGAGAGACTGTCCTTAGCTTCACGTATTTTGCGCCTCACGTATTTTACGGTTCGCTTTTTTTGGGGGGAAAAATTGTTACAGAAGTAGCGTACTTGGATATGTTGGTCTGGCTTTTCCCACAGCTGCGAGAACATGGCAAAAACCTTATTTTTCAGCAGGACGGAGCATCACCATACTGGTATAGCTATGTAAGAGCATTTCTTAATAATGAGCTGTTTCAATGACGGATCGACTGTGAAGGGAGTACGGATCTCGCATTGCACCATTGGCCTCCAAGGTTTCACGTTATGTGAATCTTGTGGAAGTTTGTGAAAGACTCCTCTTATGTGCCACCCCTCCAATGAACTTTGAGTGAACTCAGTGATGCCGAAAAGTAAAAGCAGTAAACATGGTAACTCCAGACATGCTCTCAAAAGTATGGGACCATTTTGACAATCATCTGGATGATGATACACGCATCCGGTGGAGGGCAAAAGTATGGGACGATTTTGACAGTCATCTGGATGATGGTCGTGTGTCCGGTGTAGGGGAAAAGTTTGATGAAACTTTTTGCAGCACTCTGTTGACTTTTTGAGTAGGTGATATTTGCCTGGCCAGTTTGCTTGTGTTCCTGCTGAGCACTGCGTTGAGCGACACTGATTGGCTGCAGCCAGCAGCGGTGGCGGCCATGTGTTCGCCACAGACAAGGTCGTCGGTGTCCGGCGAGGCCGCGGCGTTCTGTTTGTAGCCTACATGGCTCTGCTCGCTGCCGGGCCTTAGCCTATTCCGCAGACCCGCACTTCCATTCCCGTCATCGGCAAGGCCGCGCGCCACTGGGAGACCTGTCTCAGCGGCGTGATCTATTGCCGGCCCTTCCGAGGGAGCAAAGATTTCCGTTACGCGCAGCACCTGCTCTCCGCGTCTTTCTCCCTTTTATAGACAATGAGGTCCATGTCATGTAACGAATGTTTCGGTTTCACTGCCCGTGAGAGTGGAGTATGAGACAACTGGGTGACGGTCACGTATTTCGTGCAGAAGTAACGTCAGTCGAGAAACGTGAAAGCCTGCGTATCTGGATATGGAGAGAATGAAATCTCTTATTGTACTCTACAATGCTTGCATCAGAGACATACCATACTTCAAATACATTTTGTGTCGATGTGCTCCAGATTTTGCAAACGTCCATAAAGTTAATGAAAGCTGGTACGATATTACTACTAAACTAAAGAGCAACATCAGTTTTCACATGCTTAAAGTATTGACTGAAGTCGCTTCCATTTGTGAGTGATTATGCAGGGTGGTCAGAAACAGTCTGAAAAGCTCGTGTGGGTGTTTCAGGGTACATTGTGCTGAAAAATAATTGTTAAGAAAAAAATTCGTTACGTTGTGTTAATTAGCATTGAAGTTAGTCAGTAACGCCGTTGTATGCAAAAATTCAAGCGTGTTCTTCGTTTGGTTTCCTAAGAGAGCAATAAAAATTTTTAATTAGGCGGTAGTAAGGATCGAAACCGAGCCAAAGACTGAGCAGTCTCGTGCGCTATCAACTACACTATGAGAACAACTGACACTAATCTGGCGGGCCATTTGAATTCGCGCGCACAACGGCCTGATTGGCTAACTTCAAAGTTAACTAACTCAGAAACGGCTGAAAGTGCGGAATTTTTTTTCCAACGATTACTTCTCAGCACTACGTATCCTGCAACGCCCTTACAAGCTTTTCAGACAGTTTCTCACCACACTGTACAATTATAAAAGTTTCCTTGCTTCAGTACATCCCGTATAAACTCATCCTCGTGGAGCCATGAAAAGTACAGGAAGCCTTGCTACATTCCACAGCACTACACACCCTTTACTTGTAATCATTTTCTTTGGATATGTAAGAATTGAGTAACAAGCTGGATTTTATTTGTGAAAATAAATAGTTCCACGTGCAATCGAAGAGCCCTAATTAGAAAAATCGTAGGAAACTCACTCCATAGCCTACTTTGGTAGCTGTGTTCCATTAAAAATTTATGGCAGGATCATTAACATGAGGTCCTCAGTAATGGAATCGATCCGATCCGACCTTTGAGCTGAAAGGTACCTTACAAATCCTTCGTGGAAGCAACTTCGATTATGAGGGCGTGGGAGGCATTTTACCTTAAGAAACTTCCTTACCTTTCTAAAACAAACTCGTGAAACTTTTGGAACAGTTTCAGGAGTGAAGACGGCATCTTCACATTCATGATAATAATTTTGTGTATAATAACGAGCTCATGGTTTGAATACTAATTCTAATTGTTTTAATTGTTAAAAAGTGTGCACTCGTTCGAGGTTTAGTCACTGCTAGAAACTGTAGGTATTGGTTTGAGAATGTGAGCGCCCATCTGCCAGTGGCAGAGATGTATGTTTGCTTTTGACGTTGTTATGGTCTTCAGTCTGAGGACTGGTTTGATGCAGCTCTCCATGCTACTCTATCCTGTCCCAGCCTCTTCATTTCTGAATAACTAGTGCAACTTACATCCTTCTGAATCTCCTTACTGTATTCATCTCTTGGTCTTCCTCTACGATTTTCAACCCCCACACTTCCCTCCAGTACTAAATTGGTGATCCCTTGATATCTCAGAATGTGTCCTATCAACGGATCCCTTCTTTTAGTCTTCTTTTCTCCTCGGTTCTGTTCAGCACCTCCTAATTAGTTATGGGATCTACCAATCTAATCTCCAGTATTCTTCTGTAGCACCACATTTCAAAATCTTGAATTCTCATCTTGTCCAAACTGTTTATCGTCCATATTTCACTTCCATACATGGCTACAGTTCACACAAATACTTTCAGAGAAGACTTCCTAAAACATAAATCTATATTCGATATTAACAAATTTCTTTTCTTCAGAAACGCCTTTCTTGCCATTGCCAGTCTAAATTTTATATCCTCTCTACTTCGGCCATCGTCAGTTATTTTACTGCCCAAATAACAAAACTCATTTACTACTTTAAGTGTCTCGTTTCCTAATCTAATCTCCTCGGCATCACCTGATTTATTTCGACTACATTTCGTTATCAATGTTTTGCTTTTGTTGATGTTGATCTTGTACCCACCTTTCAAGACGCTGTCCCTTCTAACTCCTTTTTTGTCTCTGACAGACTTACAGTGTCATCCGCAAAGCATAAAGTTTTTATCTTTTGTCCCTGTACTTTAATTCCAACGCCAAATGTTTTTTTTTGTTTCCTTTATTGCCTGCTCAGTGTACAGATTGAATAACATCGTGGATAGGCTAAAAAATTTTGCAAATGTGACTTGTTAAGCTGATAGTTCGGTAATATTCACTCCTGTCACCACCTGCTTTCTTTGAAATTGGGATGATATAAACCGTACAAATTATATATTAAAATGAGAAATCTGGACATCGCTTTTAGCAGTACAATAAACAGGTACTGCACAACAGTAGCGCAGTCTGTTTCAGTACATAGGGAACTTTCTGTAATCTGGCAATATATAAAAGAAATGAATTGGGTGAAATACCATAGTTTGTATTTCAAAAGTGTTGCTAATATGCTTTCCTAGCGAAGCGCAGCTAGTACGTTTCCTAGAGAGCTGCAAATTAGCGCCACCGTAACTGTGCATACTACGAATAGGTAGGTGACTGTGATTTGTGCACGTCTAGCTGCATGCAGCGTTTATGGTTTATAGAGGATATCTGACATCGCGGGCACGATGGACAGTGTAGTTCCCTCCAAAAGCATCAAGGGAACTGTTCGCTTGTATCTCATGTAATGGGCAGACAGGCATTAGTGTTCTCTTGTGCTCCCACTCCACGGATCATTACGGAGAACATTGTGTGATTTAAGTCGAGATGTTAGAATATGATCAGCACAAGCTGAATTGCACGTGTCACGATGTCATATTTCGTTGATAAAGCTCACTGCCATACGGATTCAAATCAGTCTCTGCGTGATCACGATGTAACGTCCCCAAACATAGAGGTCGGTAGTGTTTGTGCTGCCCCTGACGAGTGGATACCTTTGCACGTGAATTTGTGGTAGCGTTAACGGAGGAGGAAAAGATCTACAGTTACTTCCAACAGGAGGGAGCAATTGCCCATACAGGCGGCCAAACCTACGAGCACATTTACGCAATCTTCACGCCTGACAGAGTTGTTAGCAGAGGCCAGTCTGGTCGCGTTCCTAACTGGCAACCCACGTCATCTGATCTGACAGTTCGGGATAAGTCGCTAATATTTGCCATTTGGAAAACCACTTTTACATAGGACCTAGTCACTTCAATACCAGTGACCAGTGAAACGGTTAGTAATATCAATAAGAAAAATATACAGACAAAGTGGCGTATAAGGTGGCAATCTAAATTAAGAAGCAGAGCGCAATGAATCAGCTGTCACGACTACATGTTTGGCTTGTGAGTAACTATTTTTAAAGTTAGTAAAAAGGCCCAGCAGTGACATGATGAGAAGGAAAACAAAAACACCAAGTTATGTAGGTGTTTTGCATCACTAGGCTAGTAAATAACAAAATATTGTATGCTTCGGACGTTGCACTGTTGCTACGACATGAGAAAACGTTCCTACTCTCCCAGTATTCTAAAACGAACATAACACACACACACACACACACACACACACACACAGCCGGCCTGAGTGGGCGAGCGGTTCTAGGCGCTACAGTCTGGAACCGCGCGACCGCTACGGTCGCAGGTTCGAATCCTGTCTCAGGCATGGATGTGTGTGATGTCCTTAGGTTAGTTAGGTTTAAGTAGTTCTAAGTTCTAGGGGACTGATGACCTCAGAAGTTAAGTCCCATAGTGCTCAGAGCCATTTGAACCATTTTGAACACACACAAACACACACACACACACACACACACACACACACACACACATGCTTATATACATACACTTTCAAGAAACTAACCAAATTACAAGAACAAAGTGCACTGATTTAATCACAGATTATTCCGACACGGTTATTCTTAATGCATCCAAAAAACAAAACGTCAGACTTTAAATGAAGGAGAGGAAATTAAAATAACAATTTGTTTGCAAAATCTTGTTGTTACGATCGCAAGATTCAAAGCCGAGACACTGCTGAAGATTTTAATTGTAGCAAATAATGACGAAAACTGAGCATCTAATGATCCTTCCTCATAGAAATGTGGGTTGACTGTCACAACATTTAACCTGTGTATTCGACCGACAGTGAAAGGAGGAGTCGATACGGAACACAACGACACGCCAGGAGCTGGAGGAACGCCCACCTGTTGCTGAACTGCTGGAGCGCGTTTCCCGGCTGAGGTCCGCGCTGGAGGCTGCTTCGGATATCACTAGCTCCAGCGCGGAGTCAGCGTCGGCAGCGTGGCCACGCTCTGTGATCCACTTTCTTTCCAGCAGTAGAGGGGGCGAGGACAACAACGTCTGTGTCTGTGGATGAGCCGCCTGCCAACCTTGGGCGATTACCATGACGTACTGGATTGCATGGCTTCGAACACCTGTCACTCGGCTTTAAGAAAAATCAATCGCCTCTGGCGCTATCGATACATTTCAGACTTCTCAGTGACCCACTGGTGTCAAAAGGTGGGAGTGAATAATCATGCAATTTCCTATAGATGTGAGATACTAAGTTGCTCTGTGATATCTAGACTGAAACACAGGAGAAAGGCTCTAGAGTTTAGCATCCTGTCGGCATTGAGATAATTATAGATGGGATGCTGAAATGGAATATGTGGAAAGAAAGTACCTTTGGTCTTTTTAAACCACCTATCTCAGGATTCGCCTGAACTGATTTAGGGAGACCACTGAGCTATTCTTATCAAAAAATTAAACTTAATCTGTGGTAAAAAATTATCTTGGCAGAAGTATGTTAAATTGCACGAACAATTAAGGTAGCGATACAGAACGTCAAAGGCAGCAAAACGAACAAATAGCATGTAACACAGGGACGAATCAGCTGAATTACTTAATGTTACACTAAGATTCATAAACCACATTGTGTAAACTGCTCGATTTCGTAAAAGCAACAATACAGCGAGGGCCTGTGTCGAGCAGCCGTTTGCACTTCAATGTTAGAATTTACGAAATATCCTACTGAAATCAGGGACTCGAGACTCTTCATCCCTAAACTGTAATTCTACGAGATCCGTCACTCTTCAAGAGTTGTGCTGTAAATCATTTCCCGGAACGCGTCGTGCAAAATAAAAACGGAATCGTGATTGATGGCAGGAAAGTTATTTCATAAAGAAATCCACTGTTTCGACATTCCCAGGCTTTCACCAACTCTTTTTATTGAATCAAATGAATGTTGTAAAAATTATTACGATCTTGCTATTGGTTATACTGATCAAATGTTTATTTGAGTCTTTAAACTCTGCAAGCGCTAGACATTTAATGAAACGTGAGTAATTATCACCACTATCCAAAATTCGTCAAGATGATACTCAGTTTACGATATAAATATGAGAAATGATTTAAAATATATTAATATTAAAAAATTATTGTAAACGAAACCGAAAGACATAAAATTTCAGCTTCTCAGTAAAGGAGATGGACCTGTAACGGTCTTTATCAATGAGGTAGAACTTCACTAACCTTCTTCAGTGTTTGAGAGGAAATGTAGCTTCAAATAGTAGCAATTAATCGAAGCTAATGTTATTTAGCTATCCCACTTTTCGCTGAGTAGCAAAAACGTAAACGTATTTGTGATATCAACTACTCATAACTAACTGATAATAGGAAAAACTGATCAAGAAAAAGAGCATCGAGGACTTAGAGATGGAAATGTTAAGGAGAAGGAATGAAAGACTGGGGACAGTGCCATTCTCGTAATGACTGATGAAAGAAAGAAAAGGTAATAATCTTAGAGCTATATTTTTAAAGTTGAGATCACTATTCCCGGTTAAAAATGACAACTAAAAGTGATGGAAACGTTGCTCAAATGTTATCTCTGGTCAGCATTACAGTACGAATCAGGTCTCCAGTTTCCAACACCCTGAACGAAATGTGATTTGTAAAATAATGTTACCGATAAAAAATGACTGGTTCCTCAAAAGACCCGCAAAATTAGAGGAAAAATAAAAATCATAAAAGTCTATCAAAAGAGTCTACACCTTATGTAATGTAAGACACACAGCTAATACTACACAGAAAAATAAAGGGCGACGACAGAACTGACGGGCTACAGATATTTCAGCTTAAGGTATCAGAAAATAGACGAGTATTCAGAAAGGAAACCGGCAGCTATACGACAGCACTAGTAGCGGGGTTACTGAGATTCAAGTGCAGTTTAAGTCCCACCTATATCAGTACCATCAGGGTCCAACACCTCCCCCCTCAAGGTCACCACTCAAGGTCACCACTCAAGGTCACCATCTGTCCCACCGTATTCCCCCACCCCCCCCACCCCTCACAAACAGTTTCGGATAAACTGCAACATGAATGAAACACACCTGCCACTTTTTCCATACAGCCACCTGAGCTGAAAAGAAGAATTGCATATTGGAGGGTGGTCATTGTGTTGCATAATGATGAGGTGCCAGTGTAGGGCGCATAGTAATGAGTCAGATGTGTGTGGTGTGGCCTTGAGATTTCTGGTTGAGCTGGATCGTGCTGTGGGTGGTGCATTGTTGGGTTTTATAATAATGAGCTGTCCTGGGCACTCGGTCCTGCTGTTCATGCCCCTGCGGCCCCTGCCTGAACATTTTTGTCGTCTAATAAGAAAATGAGGTTTGCGGAAAAAGTGAGGCAGTTCACAAATTAGTATTGTGGGATTTTGCCTATCATACTGCATGTATTGGTCATTGGGAGCAGATGGCACATAACCGTAGCCATTTCCACAGACTTATGTGCAAAATTTTGTATCCTGAACAGAATGTGCATCATAGAAGTCATACTAGTGGAAAATTTCATTCAAAAGTAATGTGATATTTAAGAAAATTATTGTTTTTGTCATTTTTCTCTCAATGTATTTAGAGCATATAGCGCTCCATTTTCTATTATGTGTGGCTTTTTCCTCGCAAAGAATGAAGAGGTTGTCCTATCTGTGATGTGATAGCATGAAGAAGATCACTGATGTAACGAATCTGTTGTTAACAAACTGTAAAAGTGCTTCAGCCAATGATAAGAATTATGCAAGGACACAGATGCATGACTTATTGCAGCTGTATTTGAGTAACATACAGTCTGCGTCCTCGGTCAGAGTGGCGCACACTGCCCAAAAGCACACTCCGAGTCAAATAATCAAAGAGTAAGTGAATTGTTCAACGACAGCTTTGATTTGACAGTGATTTCTGTCTATTAGAGTCTGACCCAGACATAAAGATTTTTAACGCATGTTTCCGGTGTAGCCTATGTCTTGGCGTGTCCTAATACTTTGTTGCTACTAAGTTATATGGGTTGCTGACGTATATTGTTACTCTCTCTCGCAGAATATTGAAAACATCTTCTTATTGATCAAATTTGGTGTCGTATATTTTTTAAGTGAACATGATGACAGACATGTAGCGTATTCAGGCATCTTCCACGTTTTGTCCTTTCCTTCTTAATGTCGTTGTGTGAACTGATTTGACAGCTAATGTTTGCATCGTTGATTGATCCATGCACTTCGTAATTTGGTGCATAACTTGCTTTCAACAGATTGTTTCGTCTTTCCTCTGTTGTAAGATTTAAATATGTTGGTGCTAATGCGAGATCTTACAAAGCCGGTACTTCAATAGTGTGCAGTGAGTTTGTACAAGAGTGTGGCTCATTTTGTACGCTACAGCCCCCACTGACAATCTGAGAACTATTGTTTCTGATAATTTTACCTAAGTTTTGTTGCCTGTGGCAGCCCAAGTTAGCATGTTCTGAAAATCTTCTCTAGGGCCTGTAGTAATTACACTGCACGTCACAATTAAAGGTTCACTTTTTCGAAACTCCGTGGCTGTCTCTGGTTGCGATGCATAAGTTTGAAATTTCGCCCAATGGTGTCTACAGTTTTCCTCGGAAATTGTGAAAAAGTACGGCACTCTGCAACGTCACTCTTGGGTAAGCTGTCGACACATGAGAAAAGAAGAACAGATCTCAGAAGTTCATTTGAGGTGTAAGATGGTTCACTACAGACATGCTGGTACTAAATTTCACCACAATTCTGCCAAGAGCCACCATGAACCAGTCACACTATGGGAAGATCGTCACACCAGCTCTTACCCACATTTCACCCGCTTTTTTGACCCTCTGCGATGGAGGTTAGAAGCACGACGCCCAGCGTTGAAATCACTCGGTTTCCTTACGGGTGGCAGAGTGACACATTATAGACACACCGCTGCTCAGACCCAACCCGAAAAGGCCTCTGGAGGTGGCATATAGGGCGTCAATGGAACCACACCTTTCTTGCGGCGATTATTCCCACACATGTCGTATTGGGATAAACAACAACGTTCTTCACAGGATTTAACATTGCTTATACCCCAGAACATTCCAACCCTTCTTTGGGACATAGTGGGACTTCGTTCCCATTAAACGTGACTACAATTTTTGCCCCCGTCTACCGACTGGAATCACTAGGGATCGTTCAAAACCATTCCACGAAATTTCAACGTGATCGAAGCAGAAAAGCGTGCTTATGCTTTTTCAGCCCTCCTGTTTCACGCCTTCCTGTGGCGTGATCACGGAGGGGTGCGACATTAACACATGTGTAAACAGCTGCAAAAAGTCCCTATAAGACCACCCCGTTCAGCAATAACCTCGGAGGCACATGCCCACATTTATTGAGAATTTTAAAAATGTGCCTTTGCAGAGAAAATCTGTAGAGTAGCCCGAGGCACCTACAGGCAGGCAACCACTTGACACTCCTCTCTAAAATTACTTCACAGGTTTTCTCCGTAAATGCGCATTTTTAAAAAAATGGTTCAAATGGTTCTGAGCACTATGGGACTTAACATCTTAGGTCATCAGTCCCCTAGAACTTAGAACTAATTAAATCTAACTAACTTAAGGACATCACACACATCCACGCCCGAGGCAGGATTCGAACCTGCTGCCGTAGCAGTCGCGCAGTTCCGGACTGAGCGCCTAGAACCGCGAGACCACCGCGGCCGGCGCGCATTTTTAAACTTCTAAGTAAATGTGAGAGGGTGCCATTGAGGGTATTGCTGAAATGGAGGTGAGGGTCTTAGAGGGACTCTTCCTGTTATTCATACATGTGTCAATGTCTCACGCCTCCATGATAATGCCACAGGAGGGTGTGAAACAGGACAGCTGAAAAAGAATAAGCACACTTTGCTCTTTCAGATCACATTAAAATTTCGTCAAATGGTTTTGAACCGTCCGTAGTGGTTCCAACTTACACACAAAAGCAAAAGTTGTGATTGTGCTGCACACATTCAATGGGGATGCAGCTCCACAGTGTTCTCAGAGAAGGGCTGAAATATCTGGGGGTGTCAGCAGTGTCAAAGGTTGTCAAGAACATCGACAGTGAAATGTAAGGGAATTAACTCCTCAAGGAAAGGGATGGTTTCATTGATCCCCTTTATGCCCTGCCCCCTCCTCCCCCCCCCCCCTGGCCTTTTCGTATCGTTTCTGAGCATTGGTGGGTCTGAAATGGTCGACCACTCTGTCCTGGGCGTCGTAGTTCTGACTTCTATCGCTGAAGCGTCAAACGGAGGGGTGAAATTTGGATAAGAGGGATTTGAAGAGATTCTCATCGTGTGACAGGTCCATGGTGACCCTCAGCAGAATTGTGGTGAAATTTGGTGACAATGTGACATCATTCAAATGGTTCAAAGGGCTCTAAGCACTAAGGGACTTAACATCTGAGATCATCAGTCAACTAGACTTAGAACTACTTTAACCTAACTAACCTAAGGACCTCACACACATCCATGCCTGAGGCAGGATTCGAACCTGAGACCGTGGTAGCAGCGCGGTTCCGGACTGAAGCACCTAAAACCGCTCGGCCACAACGACTGCCTTGTGACATCATTAACCCACCTCATACGTCACATGAACTTCTGAGAGCTCTGGTCTTTTTTTCGCATGTGTCAACACATTGAGGTTCGAAGCGTCGTCGAGCCATAGGATGACGTCCCAGGGTTCAAATGGCTCTGAGCACTATGGGACTTAACATCTGTCGTCATCAGTCCCCTAGAACTTAGAACTACTTAAACCTAACAAACCTAAGGACATCATACACATCCATGCCCGAGGCAGGATTCGAACCTGCGACCGTAGCAGTCTCGCGGTTCCGGACTGAAGCGCCTAGAACCGCTTGGCCACCGCGGCCGGCGACGTCCCAGGGCGCCACGCTTTTTCACCATTACAGAGGAAAGTTGTAGAAACATTTGAGAGGAATTTCAGACTTCTACGTCGCAATGGAATTAAATCTCGGGGTTTCGAGAAAGTGATCATTTAACCGTGTTGCGCAGTGTATTTAGTAAACAAATTTATGCAACTCCTTCCTTAATTACCGAAGACTGCAAAGCCTGCACTTTCTTAATGCACTTATTCCCCATTTGGGGGAAATTAAATGAAACTGCAAGGATAAAGACTGACGAAAAGGATCCGCAATTGATGTTTGGTAAAACACTGAATGAGTTACGTTGTCTGGGACAAGATGGCCAGTCTACCGGATCGCGTGCACTGCTAATCGCCATATCGGAGACGGATATTTCTTTTAATGACGGCTGTCGCTAGCACACCTGCTACTTGGCACGTGTCTAATCTGTCCTCACTTCCAGCTGGTGAGTCCTGCCGTCGATACAGCACACGTGCCCAGAGGATGTGGCTGGCTGTTAGCTGAGCCTTCTCCAGCGCTGTGACGTTAAGTTCTACGAGTAGCATCTCAATGCATGACAGTCTTATTTTCTAAGTTCACGTCTTGGTCTTTAAAGTGTTCCATAGAGTTTCGGTGCCATTTGCGGATAACACACTACATTCTCTGAGAGTAACATTTTACATGCCGAAGGAGCAGTAACTTTTTGTCAGCATTCAAAAGTCATTAAATTGGCATTTTGTCACAAATTCATGGCAGGTGTTTAATATTGTCGTCTGCAAAACACTTCAATGATACATCGAAGTATTTCACGCAAATTTTTCAAAGTAGCTTCGGCTGCCTTTTAATATTACAGATGTTCGGATGCCTGAAGTAGGCATGCGTACGTGAAATTCGATGCAGATATACAATTAATTGTTCCTTGCAACAGGTTTTAAAAGTTGAGCGAATGGTCTCATATGTCACCACTGCCAGTTACCACAGCATGATGACCATGTCAGCGTAATGACAACAGGGGTAGGACCAAAAATTAAAGTTGCAAGAAAGGGGAAGAAACACTTAAAAATGCGTATAAAGCAGAACAGGAAGTGAGGTCTGAACTGGGAGTTGTCAGACTTCTATGAGCAACCCGTCTACTAACACAGCTTAGAGACTTTTCCTGTTTTACACTGAATAAGATTTCATGTTCTTATAACACTGACAAATTTAAATATTTTTACAACAATCTTGTATCTCAAGATTCTGTGTTACATCCTTACCTGTAGTATAAAACTGCCATCAATGAGAGTTGATTTCAGCACCACAGTGCTTTACTAGGCGTGCTGCTATTGGAGGCGGAAGGTCCTTGCCTTCATCGACCTTTGAACTGACTCAGCTTCTTGTACGGAAGATTTTCATTTTAACGTGGGCTCCAAATACTGATTCCTATTTTGTTTCATTTAGTCGAGTTTTTTCTTCTGTTGTGATCAGCGACTTCTCTTATTTCTATGGGAAGCATGTCACATTGCATAAATACTTTTGGGTTTGGACATGAGTCATTTCACTTTCTACTGTAACTGAATTTGCAAAAATATCATTGCAAAAGCTTTGGTGGCCATTTCGGAATCCGTATTCAGTATTCTTGATTCACTTTATACACATATTATGGAAGTAAAAGAACCCACTGAGGATTGTATAAGGGAGCAAAACACGTTCAGATGAAATTAAGAGAAGGATACCGAGTTTTGCTCAAGGCAGGAGAGACTTCAACCCTCTAAGCGTGATTTTTCGTGTGCGCTCCTCTGCCTCAGTGGGTAATTTCTCCCAGCGCCACGTACCTTGCATTGTCATTAAAACATTCCTTTGTCGATTTTTGTTTATGGATCAAAACTAAAGCGGATTAGGATCGATAGAGTGGAATTTCGCATATTACACACCTGTAAGATGTCTCTTTTCGAAGGTCTCTTCTTGTGCATACTCTACACTACCTTGTTGTTCTTTTCTTCGTTGTGCTTGGCAAGAACTCTGGAAAGTATGTGGCTTTGAGAGGAGTCGCGTTTTGTGCCGAGGTGTGCGCCCAATTGACCCTAGTTGTGGAGAGGATACGGCCAACGGTTGCGCAAGATTAATCATGAATTGTAATCCGCCTTTTTTTGTGAACAGAATGTATGCACTAAAGCGTGCAACGTCCAACAAGTGGCGAAAAATGTTTTTTCAGTGCGCTCTTGGCCACTTGGTGGCTTTGTAACTGGGAACAGCTCCTAGTCAAACCTTTCATATTCTTTTTGTAACCTTTGATAACACTTCGTTTTTGCACGAAGCCAATCTCTGAATTTACTTTTGGAAATGTGTGTTCATTGAACGTGTTCATCATCACGAAGTCTCTCTTGTCCTTCCATTTTATCAACTTCTGCTTGATTCTGTGCACCGTTACGTATTCGCGCTTTTTATTTTGTTTATTTTTCGTGAAGTCGGGGAATTCCTTTCTCTTATTCTGCATTGTGCGAACAACGTCGGTGTTCTTACTGGGTAGTCTGTCAGCCAAATCTGGACTAGTATACCAACTGTCGAGGGAAACACAGAGCTTAATTTCGGCCGGAACATGTAGGAACGGCATTCCGACGCCTCCCAGCCAATTTTTTTTTAGCTCGTCGGAACAAGTCGGCACCGGAGATTTAAAATAATGCACGTTTATTAAATTATAAAGCAACTGTTTATCATAAATTGCCATTGCGTCGGCACCAATGAAGATGACAGGCGCGTGGGGGCGAGGTACAGTGTGTGTGTGTGTGTGTGTGTGTGTGTGTGTGTGTGTACACAGTATACCCAAGAGAATTTGAGCATCATTCTCAAGTTGTGATTGGTACATACCGAAACCTTCGTGTCGACTGTCTTTTGTTTAAGGTTGCCAACAATCTCAGAGATCTACAGTATAACCAGGATAAGATGAGCTTCATTCCAGAGTGGTGATCGGCGCAATTCGCATTCTGTTTACGACTGCCAGCAACCTCCGCGATTTAGTAGTATGGTGACGTCTCGCGTTATGTTTTCAAAAATCTAAACTTGTGGTTCTTATTGCTGTAGTAGTGGTGGCGGTGGTGGTGGTGTTGGGGGCGGGGGTTTGTGTGGTTGAAGAGATGCATTTCGGCCTCTAACATTTTAGAAATTAAGCGCTGGGTAAATACCTTTTACGAGCAAATCGCGAGCAAGCTTGAACATAATTCGATAATTATTTTCTTTTCAGGATACAACTACCACAATTTGTGTTCTTACCAATATAAAAAATGAAAAATACGACTGGCAGAGACTATATTATGTTGACTGGAGAGAGGTACCTTGTAGAAGAGATAGCATTAACCAGTAGCATTATACCACCTGCCTGCCTGAACTCGTCGTTATCATTAGCTACAAGATACAGTATTCTGTGGGGGGTTTAAACAGTCGAATCTATTGAAAACGAGCACTTAAAATAAGAATTTGTTTCCAGGATTGTAGATTCGAGGCCGTTTTATGTCAAACATGGAGTGGTTACTTCATATATTCCTTTTTGGTCTAGGAATACACTTCTTTCGCAGAATCTATGCCATACTGTTTAGTGTGTCTCCAGACACTGACAATCCCGACGTGTACTGCTACGCGCGATAACCATACAGAGCGAAGCAGTAGGACGGATCAAGTTTCTACTCCCAGTTATATTTCAGAACTTACGGGTCTTGTTTCCCTGTTTAAACAAGAAAAGAAAGAACGACTTTTTATCCGCGTCCTCGCGGAGGTGCCAGCTGTCTGATGGTTGAAACTGTGAGCGCGATTGCTCGCAGGACTCAATTTGAGACGCGGCACACGTTTGTAAAAATAAACATCTGTGCTGGGAGGTCGGAGAGAAGCGATTTCGGCGCAGCGGGGCGTGCGGCCCGCTTTTAGAACAAAGACGCCGCTTTGCCGTAACGGAGGCACAGCCTCATTACTCGCCGGCCGTACTCCTCTGCGCCGCGCATTTATTTAAAAATAAGCCCGACGGCGTTCTTCACATTCGCACGAAGCCGCCGAGCGACGCCCCAGTCATTAACCTACTTAGGCTGCGGACATTGTTCCTCATCGAGTGCAAAGGAGACGAGGAGGTTGGTTGGTTGGTGCCACGTCGTCTTGGCGCCTCTTAGAACAAACTGAAATGCTGTCAACAACATCCAGACATCTACCTCACATCATGATTAAAGTTTTTCTCGGATCCATGTCTAATGCAATTTTGGATCATTCTTTACCTTTATTAGAAACAACTCCACTATCACATACATGTTTATGTTTGGATGGCCAACGAGACATCTATCCAATTTACCATATCTGGCACTCTTCCAGTATCCATCTATTTCTACATTTGAAATTAAAGAAAAAATGAATGACTCATGCGCTACTCAGTTTAAGGCTATATTCAGTAGAAACTTCCTCCAACATAAGTCCATGGCGAGTAAACTAGACGAATCAGACCTCATGGGGAGGTTTATCGACAATCGTTCTTGCCAGCCACTATTAGAGATTGGAACAGGGAAATGAAAGAAAATGATAATGGTACGAGAAATAACCTCCGCCACATATCATAAAGGGACTCGCAGAGAACAGAGAGAATAGATGTAAATACGTTATTCACGAATAATTTCATACGTAATGAGTAAACTCCGTGGCTGTAATAGCAACGTCATTAACTACTTGCCATTTTTGACTATTTTTTCCCTTTCTCATTAGCTGTTTTCAGTGAGGGTCATCATCAGATCGCGTTGTGTTCCTGCGGCCGTCCACTGTGGCCGTGCAATTCTAGGCGCTTCAGTCTGGTACGGCGTGACCGCTACGGTCGGAGGTTCGAATCCTGCCTCCGGCATGGATGTGTGTGATTTCCTTAGGTCAGTTAGGTTTAATTAGTTCTACGTTCTAGGCGACTGATGACCTCAGAAGTTAAGTCGCATAGTGCTCAGAGCCATTTGAACCAATTTGTGTCCTGCCTGGTAAACTATGAGCGCACGCTGAATAGTAATGTCTCCAAATTTTTTATGTGAGAACTCAAATAAAACAAACGTTGTTAACATTCAGTATTCCTACACTTCACACCTACGTATTTGTCACAACATAGCTCTAGCCACGAATACATTTCTCGCCACGAGAGACCGGCTTGTTGATACTGTCACTGCAGAATGTTTGACTTTGTTGACGGAGCTACAACTTCTTCTCTGCTTGTACCGCTTCAAAAACACTTGTTCAAGTGGCTCTGAGCAGTATGGGACTTAACATCTGAGGTCATCAGTCCCCCTAGAACTTAGAACTACTTAAACCTAGCCGGCCGAAGTGGCCGTGCGGTTAAAGGCGCTGCAGTCTGGAACCGCAAGACCGCTACGGTCGCAGGTTCGAATCCAGCCTCGGGCATGGACGTTTGTGATGTCCTTAGGTTAGTTAGGTTTAACTAGTTCTAAGTTCTAGGGGACTAATGACCTCAGCAGTTGAGTCCCATAGTGCTCAGAGCCATTTGAACCACTTAAACCTAACTAACCTAAGGACATCACACACATCCATGCCGGAGGCAGGATTCGAACCTGCGACCGTAGCGGTCGCGCGGTTCCAGACTGTAGCGCCTAGAACCGCTCGCCCAACCCGGCCGGCTGCACCGCTTCCACACCATCAAAGTTAAATCCACAAAGGTGTTCTTTAAGTTTTGGAAACGAATGAGTCGGCCACTGTGACCGAACGGTTCTAGCCGCTTCAGTCCGGAACTGCGCGACTGCTACGGTCGCAGGTTCGAATCCTGCCTCGAGCATGGATGTGTGTGCTGTCTTTAGGTTGGTTAGGTTTAAGTGGTTCTAAGTTCTAGGGGACTGATGACTTCAGATGTTAAGTCCCATACTGCTCAAAGCCATTTGTAACGAATAACAATCTAATGGGACCAAATAGGGACTGCATGGAGGATGATCAATGACAGTGAACGCAAGGAGTCTGACTGTTCCTGATGTCGCAGCGCTCGCGTGTAGACTGGCGTTGTCATACAAAAGTAGACGATGTTCCATGTGTGGACGAACTCTCGGCAATTCGAAACTCGACTACAGCACGCTGTTTCTCACGCACCGACGTAATGCGTTACATTCCGCCATATTAGACGCTAAAATTCGGATTCCTCTAGCTGCAAATGTGTAGACATTAAGAATATAGACGGAGAATGTTAATACCGTTTGTTTTATTTGAAAAGCTTTATGAGATTTCATATTAAAAATCTGGAGGCATTACTTTGCAGCACGTCTTCGTATGTGTCATATGGCGTTAGCAAGTAACTGGATTCTGCGTGAGGTACAATGTAAAATGCGTAGTGTTCTTTCGTTTTTGCAGCAGGTGTCGAAACTCAAGAGACGCCTTTACTGTCGCACGACTTCGCATTTGATGTTGCACTACACTATGCCCGCATCCATCACAGTTACGTACACGAGACAGAGTTAAGGTCCCTGACACGTAGGCCACCCGAGTGTTGTTCTTCAGATAGACTTACACTAGGGCACAAGCCACACGAACAAAATTAAATAGAAAGCAACGTCCACCTACTCTCGATAGTTTTGTGTTATTTCACTGACTCCGCCTACAAACGAAAGTCCTGCCTTGACACATCCATTGCTTTGACTGGCTGGTACCATCTCCAGTGCTGTTTTAACAGTTACATAAATTTTTGTCCCCAGTATGATCCCTCCACATTTATTTATTCAGATCATTATAGTAAATATTTTCATTATAGTCCACGTCTCTTATCGCAGAAAAAATATATAAATAATTTAATGTCAACCAACCACAAAGTTTTCCAGCTAATCTGCTGGTGTTACAAACTGTACAAAGTTCTTGCCAACTTTCAACTGATATGCTAGCTCTCAAAACAAAAATCTATACTCAAACATGTTTGTGCAGCTCTCACCGATTTAAAAATGAAGAACACAAGTAATATACTGTACTCTGTAAGACTCTAACGAGGTCGGGACATACATTGACAACTTAGTACAAATTTCGTGTCAACCCTCTTCATGTTACCAGCGCCGTTATTACAGTGTGAGTTCTTTTAGCAACCACATTCAAGCAAAGTACATTCATATCGAGGAGCAAATTGTGACATTATTGTAAAACGATTGAACTAGTTTCACTCTGAAGTGAACTAAAAATATGCTGTGATCCTCTATTGGGTGCTGTGAATTCGAAAAAGGACGAACGTGATTAAATGGTTCGAAGAGCGACGAATGCGTTTCCATGGTTCGGGTGCTACAGATGAGGCTGTTTTCATACGAGGCCGTTTTGGTTTTTTAGGATCGGTGGCAACTGTGCTGTGTTCTTACCATGTGATGCATGTTGGTGCTTTCGCTGTTCATTCACTTGGCATTCTCATATGACGCATTAATATTAAAAACGTCGTACGTGCTGTATTACCAGTTGATATTTATTGCATCCTCTTGTGAAAGAAAAACAGATGTTTGGCATTATCTTCGTTCATTCGGGACAATTCGCTGGTTGCACGGACTGCCAGATAAATTTTTAGCGTTAGCTATTTTTTTGCCCTTTACGTTCTATAGTGCACTCAAATCTCATAAGCGATTGGTAAGCCAGTATTAACGTCCGCCGCTGTACAGTTAGCGTGAATTTGTCAATTAATTGTCAAAAAATTTCATCAGCTTGATATCTAGGTCATTATTAATATCAAACTCTATTTTTAAAGTGCCAAAATTTGTCATGGAGCCAAGTTTTGAAATGTTTCTTCAGCTTGAGAAATATACCCTGCTTTATTCGTGAAATTTCGTCAGAAATCGCAGCTCTCACGAGAAACAGATGTAACCTTTTAAAACTGACAACACGTGAACAGTTTCTCGCTCTTGTAGGTATCTGTCCCATGGTACAGAAAGTGAATATTTATTTCGTTTCTAATTTTCTGTTCCACTTAACTAAGTTGTAGGGTGCTAGCGACCTGCTCTGTACTTCCATCGCGTCGGTGCTTCAGGCTTTCAGTGACGCAGCCATATTAGTTGGAACAAAACTTCTATGCCGTACCGGAACTCGAACCCGGGACCCCTGGTTGGTGACCGCTGCTGCATGTGAATGGCCACATATTCTATGCATTGTAACTCTAACGTATGATACTATAAACGATCTGGCAAAAATACCTCGACGCCGTGTGAATGCTACTGCAGATCTAAACGTTTTCATAAATGTTAGCAGCAGCGCCTTACTTGCTTTATTCTGATAAAGTCTGTACTTGGTTGACATCTTCCGAGCTACAGACAACATGTCGTATGTGTAACTGTGGCATGTGGGTGAGTGGCACCTATTTGTGGATGAGTATGCAATGAGCGGAATAGGGTGAAACCCAGTGCCTCTCAAAAGGCATCCTGTGAGCCGTCGAGTTTTGTGTGTTCTTTCAACGGACGTTTCTTCGCATACCGAACCTTGTGCACTAGCTGTACGAGTATGAGGCACTTTGAAAATAATGCAACCCATGGCATTAGCGAATAGCATAATGATGATGATAAACCCTACATAAGCAGCTCTCTTCCACCAACCGGCCAATTCCATTTCTACCTCTAGTACCCTGCAAGACTAAATTTCGTTCCACAAGTAAAACGTCTGCGAGTACCCAGAAAAAAACATTTTTATTTCTTAATACATGCATTTTTCGATGTAGTCATAGCACCTGGTAAAGATTTGTGTAACCTTGTTTTAAATTACAAAATAAACTATCTGTAAGGGGCGATCAAAAAGCTTCCGTTCGAAGGCCATACAGTTCAGAAACGATATGCCAGTCAGGCAAAATCACGGACCAGGTCGAAGATACCAGTTCAGTAAACCACTGTGTCCTGCTACGTGAAGGAGGCCGCAACTGCCTGCTGCACATCCTCGTCCGGCAGAAATCGTCGGTCGTTCAAGGCCTTTTTTAAGAGACCGAAAGCGTGATAATCGCATGAGGAGAAATCAGGACCATACGGCAGTGTCTCTAACCTGTCTGCGGTACGACATTTGGTATATGGATACGTGCGCTATCATGAAGCAGCAGTACCCCTTGGCTCAGTTTCGCCTTAACTGCATACCGTAATTCCTCCAGATCTCTCTTCGATCCTAGACACTCACAGGAGACGTGTTGTTGTTCGCTGTCTTCTTCCCTCAGCTCTTAATGAGCTCAACTTTGCACGAAGAATACCGTATTCCCTGTCGGGTATAAAGACACCGTGATTAACAGCATTGCACATCGTGGTGCGTGTTTTATTGCTTGTAGAGGCAACCTCAATCCGTATTTGGAAGGACTTATTAACAGAAAGAATAGAAATTCATCCTTAACGGGACGAAATCGGTAGATGTACGTACAGTTCTTAACTACTGCTCCTCAGTATTATGGGCGAGATAGAGAAGTACCAAAGAATAGCGGCGAGTTTCGTCACTCGTTGGTTTAGTAAGCATTACCCAGATCCGCGTCAAACTGCATTGGCAGACCTGCCCAGACAGGCGTTGTGCGTCACCGAGCCGCGTACTGTTAAGTTCCGAGAGCGTTCGTTCCAAGAAAAGTCAGGCAACAAACTACTTCCTATCACGCACAAGCCCTGTAATGAACACAACAGGAAAATCAGAGAAATTTGAGCTCGTACGATGGCTTACCGACAACGAGTTTATTAGAGGCAGCGCTGAAGCTCTCTTGGGAGAAAGGGTGGGGGAGAGAGTCGGCCGTGTCCTGTCAAAGAGAACCACTCCGGTATTTGCCCCTAGCGATTTAAGGAAAACAAGGAAACCTGCACCTGGAAGGCGGGGCGGGGATTTGAAGCTCTGTCCTCTGTAATACGACTCCCGTGCCTTGCCTTACCATTGCGCAACCTTGTCGATCTGTACTCGGCGACAGTTGCTCTTCCCACCGATCGGGAAAGGAGGTAACATGCAGTGGTGCCAGAAATGCTCTACACTACACACAGCCAGGAGGCGTGCATAGAACTAGATGCATTTGCGATGTACGATCTGCATATCCAATTTGTTCATTTCAAGAACTTTGTTAATTGGAGCTAAGTATCTTTTTAGTGAACACCGTTTTTATGTTTCGTTTATGCCGTGTCCAATGGTTTAGATATTTCCTAAGTTCGATCACGCTTGACCCACAACTTACACTGTTTTCATTTGCATTGTTTTTCTTTAATTTATAGATACCAGGGAAATTAGGTAGCTATCTACTAAAACCCGAAAGCTTGCTAAATAAAAAATTCCCATGAGGTGTTATATTCGGTAAAATATCGGCAATGACAATTGATCGCTGTATTGCTTCTCTTGGGAAATCCCACAATAATGTTCATCGTGTGTAAATTTAGCGGCGCGTTGACAGCTGCTGTTCGGCGTGGATCACCCCCCATCCCATCCCCTCCATTCCCCCCACCCCCCGCCCATCGCTCACCCACCAGAACATAACTAGCTGACGTCCTCAGTTTTAACATGAGACGGATACCTATGATTTTGATGACAGCGGCAATAAACATACAATGTGTTTTAGTATTTAAATAATAATAATTTGTTTACATCAGCGCTTAGAACAAAGCGTTAACATAACTCCCAAGAAAATAAAAGCATTCGTTCGAAAAATTCAAATTACACGTCTTGTGCAATTAATTTAACAACCATAATAGCAACAAACTCTCTGAAACGGGACAAAGTCATAATTTACACGATATAAAATCAAAGTATGTACTCACCATTATCAGTATTAAGTGGAAAGTTTAACGTAGCAGTTTTAAGAGAGAACTGTTCCGAACTAGAGACGCGTAAGGCACCGGTGCAGATCGAGCGCCGGCCACTGGGGCCACTACGGTCGCAGGTTCGAATCCTGTCCCGGCCATGGATGTGCGCGATGTCCTTAGGTTAGTTAGGTTTAAGTAAATTCTAAATTCTAGGGGACTGATGACCTCAGATGTAAGTCCCATAGTGCTCAGAGTCATTTGAACCATTTTGAGCAGATCGAGCCAGACCGACCACATTTACGATATTATTAAGCTCAGTAAGCAATTGAGTAATAGGTATTGCCAGTGCTTTGTGCAGTCCGTTTTGCTTCGGGTTGTGCGTTGCCCGTTGCCATACTTTCCTTATTTTGAAAATGAGTGAAGAGACTAATCGTGTTCCACGAAGGGTTTAGAATACGGTTCTCACAACACCAGGAGGGATCGACGTGTCAGTTCTAGTTTCGCAGAAGCGTAGCCTGGCAGTCTTTGCTCCACCGCACCTCTCCTCACTCCTCGAGAGGCCAGAGTTCTTGTTTGTTTACGCTAATGGCCGACTGCCACGTTACAGGGTCCGCACAGCATCTAACTTAGCAGCGATGACTGAAGAGATAATAATAGATCAAGTCATCAGACAATGATGTAGCTTGTTACCGACATTCTTTAACTTCTATATTGAGGATTTCAGAAGAAAATGGAAGAATGTAGTGCACGACAGTATGCAATGGAAAAGAAGCCGTCATCTCAGCGCTATGCTATATGCAAATTATGTAGTCTCAACACAGGGAAAGGAAGCAAACTTGTAACATTCGTTGTATACATTATATGAACCAGGAAGACGATCCTACAAAATGAAAACAACGGTAAGTCCCTATCCTTTGAAGAATCGAACTGCCATGTATAACGCAGCTTCAGGTATTTGATTACTTTACAAATGAGTTAATGTGTTAAATATTTGACTTTAAGCATGTAAGCGAGAAGAGGTTTAGGGAAGGTTGGAAACTCTGCTTACAAGTCTTTTGGAAGACGATGAGAGATCTCATTGTGAAACACTAAATGAATATAGCGAGGGTAATTATCGCTCCTTTTTAAGTAGAAGCTAATTTTTGACGAATCTCAGTATTTATGTCATATCTCCTGAAGTGTTTGTCCTACAATGATAAAATCTCCTGAAGCGCATGTCGTATAATGATACAATCTCCTGAAGTGCGTGTCGCGCAATAACACAATTTTGGATGATTCAGTTGTATATGTACACACTATCTACAAACAGTGTTGCGATTAGAGTTGGTAGTTAAGATGTAACAAATTAAAACGCAACGCCTGACGCTGAAGTTTTACTGCGTTACAGCTAAAGTGCAGTAAGCCATATATTTTTTCCTATCAATATTTTGTGTGGGGAATTGTCAACGAGAAAAAGTTTCGTAAGAGTTTGAAATTATATGTAAAGTTCGTTAGAAGTCACTAAGTGCTCCCATTCTCAAATACTGGATGAATATAGTCGCTGTATTTGCACGCAGTCAGTTAAGCTGGCTCAAGACAATCGCACAGTTCCTAACTGTAATACTTGTCTTACTGCGTCAAACTTTTACCATAAGATCATATCTCTAACAGAATTTTAAATTTCTAAATTCGGTCAATAATTACTCGAAACACTCAATTTTTTTTTCTTTGAAGCCGTTAGGCAGGCAACCTGTTACTAGGACTGGGTTCCAGGATAGCAGTTTGGTAATACAGGTTCACCATTGAAAATAAACTTTCGAAAATATCAGCCTGATGAAGAAGGTACTGGAACAAATCTCCAGTGTTAGAAACGTAGGGCGCAGTATCAATTTAAATAACGGTAATGATGTGCAGAATAAACGCAATAAATTTCAGCATATGCAAATATGTGGAACGACACGTAATTCTTAAAGACTAGACAGACAAAATTAAATTTTAACAAAGGAACAGCTCTGTCTGTCTTTCTCTGTGGTAGTGAGTCTTGGAATGAGAAAAAGAAAAGAGAAACGCAGCATACGCTCTGCCGAAGCGAGATCTTAAATATCTGTCAAAGGTTGCTCACGGAGCATCAGAAATGAGAATACACGAGAAGAATTAGATATATTTGTCTAGAGATACAAGTGGAAGAATATAGGGAGAAATAGGGGCAGCATCTTAGACTCGTGGAAGACGACAGAATTCCAGTCGTCGTAAACAAGTACAAGCCCTCACGAAAAAGAGTCTTCACTCCGTCTTCAGGCCACGAGTGGCCTACCGGGACTATCCGACCGCCGTGTCATCCTCGGTGGAGGATGCGGATAGGAGGGGCGTGGGGTCAGCACACCGCTCTCCCGGTCGTAAGATGGTATTCTTGACCGAAGCCGCTACTATTCGGTCGAGTAGCTCCTCCATTGGCATCACGAAGCTGAGCGCACCCCGATAAATGGCAACAGCGCACGGCGACCTGGATGGTCACCCATCCAAGTGCCGACCACGCCCGACAGCGCTTAAATTCGGTGATCTCACAGGAACCGGTGTATCCACTGCGGCAAGGCCGTTGCCAAAAAGAGTGTTCGGCAGACAGAAAAAATGGTATCGCATTGTGAAGTAGGATCAGCTATATTGCCTAAGCCTTCAAGTGAAAAAGAATAAAAAGAAGAGCTATGTAAAAATAGGTCTGCAGACTATGGCTATGTGAGAGCGTAAATTTTGAGGAACGCTGTTTTTCTTTCATTCCTTTCCATCTACAATCGGGGAAGTCTGTTGCGGTTATTTTTGTCTTGTTGGAGCGTCTTTCCCTTTTTTGTATTATTCAACGACCGACGCTTTGCCGATTCTACCTGTGGAATTAAGAACGTTGTCGGATTTGTTGCTGTCAGTGGCTGTGGCCAGCCTGTGAATGGGCGCATTCTCCTGGCTGGAATGTTTCCTGCAGATGGTCAAGACATACGACCATCCGCGTGAGATAGCCCCTAGGCAACCTACTTGGAAGTCCCGTGTGTTAAGCATAGCTCGTAATTTTGTATAGTTATTGTCATTTTCGGAACTCTGGGACTCTCAGTTTTCATGCCAACTTGCCGAGAAATTTGGTTATTGACACAAGTAGCCGGACAGGGTGGCCGAGCGGTTCTAGGCGGTTCAGTCTGGAACCGCACGACCGCTACGGTCGCAGGTTTGAATCCAGCCTCGGGCATGGATGTGTGTGATGTCCTTAGGTTAGTTAGGTTTAAGTAGTTCTAAGTTCTAGGGGACTGATGACCTCAGAAGTTAAATCCCATAGTGCTCAGAGCCATTTGAACCATTTGACACAAGTAAACATATAAACGCCTTTAGTAAAATGTTCTTTGGAGGAAGAGGTGCTATAACCCCCACAAATCCCCGTCTTGGATCCGCTCCCGGCTTCTGCTGTGGGCAGTGCGGCGATGCGGTGCAGCGTGCAGCGCACACAATGCAGCGCAGCGGCCTTCGGGGAGCCCACTTGCCCGACCCGTCCGCCGAAGGCGACCAACAAAACTGGAGTCCGGTTTTCCGAGCGAGCGGACGGTGCCTTGGCAGCGGGCGTCGCGACGCCAGAGCGTTGCACCGCGGGAGAACACGGCAAGGCGCCAGCTGACTAAATTTGGACAGAGCCGCCGCCGCCGCCACCACCGTACGTCACGAGCGTGGCCCACGCGCCGCCTGCGCCGCTTCCACTCGCCACCGCAGACGCCGGCCGGCCGCCAGCCGCGCCTTTCCCATGCGAACCCTTACGCACTGCGAACGGCCATCGACGTACATTACTAAATGAAGAACAAAATTATGGAGCTCGCTCACGAATATTTTCTATGTTGTTGTTGTCTTCAGTCCTGAGACTTGTTTGATGCAGCTCTCCATGCTACTCTATCCTGTGTAGGCTTCTTCATCTCCCAGTACCTACTGCAGCCTACATCCTTCTGAATCTGCTTAGTGTATTCATCTCTTGGTCTCCCTCTACAATTTTTACCCTCCACGCTGCCCTCCAATGCTAAATTGGTGATCCCTTGATGCCTCAGAACATGTCCTAGCAACCGATCCCTTCTTCTAGTCAAGCTGTGCCACAAACTCCTCTTCTCACCAATTCTATTCAATACCTCCTCATTAGTTGTGTGATCTACCCATCTAATCCTCAGCATTCTTCTGTAGCACCACATTTCGAAAGCTTCTATTCTCTTCTTGTCTACACTATTTATCGTCTATGTTTCACTTCCATATATGGCTACACTCCATACGAATACTTTCAGAAACGACTTCCTGACACTTAAATCAATACTCGATGTTAACAAATTTCTCTTCTTCAGAAACGCTTTCCTTGCCATTGCCAGTCTACATTTTATATCAAATGTTCAAATGTGTGTGAAATCTTATGGGACTTAACTGCTAAGGTCATCAGTCCCTAAGCTTACACAGTACTTAACCTAAATTATCCTAAGGACAAACACACACACACCCATGCCCGAGGGAGGACTCGAACCTCCGCCGGGGCCAGCCGCACCGTCCATCACTGCAGCGCCCTAGACCTCTCGGCTAATCCTGCGCGGCTACATTTTATGTCCTCTCTACTTCGACCATTATCAGTTATTTTGCTCCCCAAATAGCAAAACTCCTTTACTACTTTAAGTGTCTCATTTCCTAATCTAATTCCCTCAGCATCACCCGACTTAATTCGACTACATTCTATTATCCTCGTTTTGCTTTTGTTGATGTTCATCTTATACTCTCCTTTCAAGATACTGTCCATTCCGTTCAACTGCTCTTCCAAGTTCTTAGCTGTCTCTGACAGAATTACAATGTCATCGGCGAATCTCAAGGTTTTTATTTCTTCTCCATGGATTTTAATACCAAGTCCGAACTTTTCTTTTGTTTCCTTTACTGCTTCCTCAATATACAGATTGAATAGCATCGGGGAGAGGCTACAACCCTGTCTCACTCCCTTCCCAACCACTGCTTCCCTTTCATGTCCCTCGACTCTTATAACTACCATCTGGTTTCTGTACAAATTGTAAATAGCCTTTCGCTCCCTGTATTTTACCCCTGCCACCTTCAGAATTTGAAAGAGAGTATTCCAGTCAACATTGTCAAAAGCTTTCTCTAAGTCTACAAATGCTAGAAACGTAGGTTTGCCTGTCCTTAATCTTTCTTCTAAGATAATATTTTCTATAGTCTCTATAAAATAGTATACACACTGAAGAGCCAATGAAACTGGTACATCTGCCTAATATCGTGTAATTCTGCAAAACGACGTGACATGCACTCGACTAATCTGTGAGGTACTGCTGGAGGGAACTCACACCATAAATCCTGCAGGAGTGTCCATAAATCCGTAAGAGTATGAGGGGTGGAGGATTCTGAACAGCACGTTGGAAGGCATCCCAAATATGCTCAATAACGTTCATGTCTGGCGAGTTTGGTGGCCAGCGGAACTGTTTAAACCCAGAAGAGTGTTCCTAGAGCCACTCTGCAGCAATTCCCTACGTCTGGCGTGTCGCATTGTCCTGCTGGAATTGCCCAAGTCCATCGGAATGCACAATAGACATGAATGGATGCAGGTGATCAGACAGGATCCTTTGGAACGTGTCACCTCTCAGGGTATTGTCTAGACGTATTAGAGATCCGATATCACTCCAACTGCACACGCCCCACATCATTACAGAGCCTCCACCAACTTGAACAGTGCCCTGCTGACATGCAGGGCCCACGGATTCATGAGGTTGTCTTCATACCCGTACACTTCCATCCGCTCGACACAATTTGAAACGAGACTCGTTCGGCCAGGCAACAAGTTTCCAGTCATCAACAGTCCCGCGTCGGTGTTGACGGGCCCAGGCTAGGCGTAAAGCTTTGTGTCGTGCAGTCATCAAGGGTACACGAGTGGGCATTCGGCTCCGAAAGCCCGTATCGATGATGTTTCGTTGAGTGATTTACACGCTGACACTTGTTGATGGCCCAGCATTGAAATCTGCAGCAATTTACGGAAGGGTTGCACTTCTGTCACGTTGGACGATTCTCTTAACTCGTCGTTGGTCCCGTTCTTGCACGGTCTTTTTCCGGCCGCTGCGATGTCGGGGATTTGATGTTTTATCGAAATCATGATATTCACTATACACTCGCGAAATGGTCGTACAGGAAAATCCCCACTTCATCGCCGCCTCGGAGATACTATGTTCCATCGCACGCGCACCGACTATAACACGTTCAAACCTATTTAAATCTTGAAAACTTGCCATTGTAGCAGTAGTAACCGATCTAGCAACTGCACCAGACACTTGTTGTCTTATAAAGGCGTTGCCGACCGTAGTGCCGTCTTCTGCCTGTTTACATATGAAGGGCGTATTTCAATAGTGGTACAAGTCCATTTTTGTTCCTTCTGAGATGCAGAGTCCTAAAGTTAAATAAGCACTGACAAATCTGCAGCTGAGATACCAGAAATATTCAAGTATATAGGCCTATAGTTGAGCAATTCTGGTATCTCAACTGCAGACCTTTCAGCGTTCATTCAACTTTAGGACTCTGTATCTCAGAATGAACAAAAATGGACTTTTACCACTATTGAAATAAGCCCTTCATATCTCTGTATTTCAATTCGCATGCCTATACCAGTATCTTTGGCGCTTAGTGTATACAGCTACCTGTCTCCAGTGGCTTCAAAAAATGGTTCAAATGCCTCTGAGCACTATGGGACTGAACATCTGAGGTCATCAGTCCCCTAGAACTTAGAACTACTTGAACCTAACTAACCTAAGGACATCACACACATTCATGCTCGAGGCAGGATTCGAAACTGCGACTGTAGCGGTCTCACTGTTCCAGACTGAGCGCCTAGAACCGTTCGGCCACACCGGCCGGCTCCAGTGGCTTCTCAGACAGTAATAACCCATACATATTGTGTGTGTGTGTGTGTGTGTGTGTGTGTGTGTGTGTGTGTGTGTGTGTGTACAAGGTCTGTTCAAAAAATTCCGGTACATTCGTAATTTTGCGCCAATGGTGTGTTGGGGTGAATTGCGGTTGACATCCTTACACACGCCTGTGTTGGATGTGTAACTGCCGGAAGTTCCATTGCTGCATATCTGTTAGTTGTTATTCAGTGCTGTATTGCGTAGAACGTTGTGCCGCACAGTTTGCGAATTTTGAGATAGCAAGAGTTAAAGGAGCAACGTGTCTGCTTTAAATTTTTTTTAAATGTTCACTCTCAAAGTGAAATCCTCGAAAGTAATCAAGTTTGTGGAAAGAGATGAAATCTGATTCAACTAAGTCGGGACTGTGTGGAGGATGATCGATGACAGTGAACACAAGGCATCGAATCGCTGCAGATGTCGCAGGATTGTCATGCTGAAGGAGAGGGTGTTGTGTTCCATGTGTGGACGAACTCGTCGAATTCGAAACTCGATTACAGCATGCTGTTTCTCACGCACCGACATTATTACGATACACACCCCCTTATTACACGCTGCAATTCGGAACCCACTAGCGGCAGTGAGCTACAAATGTGTAGACATTAAGAGTAAAGAAGTATAGTATTAATAACGTTTGTTTTATTTAAAAAGTGTAAAGATTTTCACACAAAAATTATGAGGCATCAATATTCATCACGCCCTCGTATATGTCGCTGCCTATAACTGAGCTATCTGATCAGCAATTGTCCGCAGCTCGTGGTCGTGCGGTAGCGTTCTCGCTTCCCACGCCCGGGTTCCCGGGTTCGATTCCCGGCGGGGTCGGGGATTTTCTCTGCGTCGTGATGACTGGGTGTTGTGTGATGTCCTTAGGTTAGTTAGGTTTAAGTAGTTCTCAGTTCTAGGGGACTGATGACCATAGATGTTAAGTCCCATAGTGCTCAGAGCCATTTGAACCATTTTGATCAGCAATTCAATTAAACTTTGGATCACTTCGCGTGACCAACTCTCTTCGAATCATTTCAAGGTCATATTCTCGCCATCGGCCCGTACACTACTGCAGATTGCCAGTGACACTGCCGGCCGATCGCCACAGCCCGCGGGACTAAATATAGATCAAATAATCCTATTGTGACCGAAGATACGGTTTTATTTATTTTCACGTATACCATATATAACATACTGCGCATGTCCCTATCTCTGGCGTGTTAAGGCTTTAAACCAAAATCTAAGTCACGTGACTCAGGGCAGAAAGCCCAGTTCCTGTCTTCACTCGCTCTGTGAAGTGGAGCTGACAGTTACAGTTTTTCTCATATATAGCTGAAATCAAGCATTGATTTTGACAATTCAACGAACTGTAGTTCTACTATTACACATGTAGTAGTGCAGTTAACGTAGTTTCCCCGAAATAACACAATAAAGCAATGATTATCGTTTTTACATCTGATCAAGTTGAGAAGTATTGACAGTTCTTTCTAAAAGCCACAGAATAATTGTTGTTTAGTGAATACTCTTTTTTGGCACCGTGAATTCTTGTCATTCGTCACTTCCACAGGAGTGGAAGACAAAATAATAATTCCGCACACAGCATTAGTTTTTGTAACGATTCCACAAGAATGTGTGTGAGAGAAATGTTACATGCTTTTATAAGAAAGGAAATTCGTTTATGTGCATAATGTCTGGTATTTACACAAAATAAGCGCATATAATTTCTTACTTTTTCTCAATCCATTACAGATATCGAAACGATATCAAGGTTGGAAGCGTAATATATACAAAACGTTGATTACACGTGTGTAGTGAGCTAGATACTTCCGATATGTTGTATTAAAATCTTAGTTATTCATCAAGTTTTGCGTCCAAGAGCCAATATCCATCCTAACTTTCAACTCACGGAAATACCTCTGCAAGTATTTTGAAATAGCTCCCTTTCACAATTGAGATTTTCATCAGTTTGTGAAGTGTGTAGGGTCGAAACACGACTTCTCTGGGCATATATTCACTGAGGAACTGTAATTTTGTTGCTTGTAAACAGAACTGTCAGTACGTTTCACCTGGTCACATGTAAGAACGATAACCATCGCATTAATGTTAAGAACTTCGGAGAAATCAGATTAACTGCACAACTACATAAGGCAAATTATTTTCCTGTTAAAATCAATGCTTCATTTCAGCTATAAAAGAGAAACTGTATCAACTCCACCCCATACAGTGCTTAATAGCAGAAACTCGGCATCCTGCTCCGAGTCACGTGACTTAGATGTTGGTTTCAATCGAGGCCTACGAGAGAGATAGGCCGCGGCGCGTACGTCACGAAGGTAGGCCTGCGCTCGCTCAACTCAGCAGACAAACTACGTTTCTACACCTATTAACCCATACTTAATTGTGTGTGAAATCTTATGGGACTTAACTGCTAACGTCATCAGTCCATAAGCTTACACATTACTTAACCTAAATTATCCTAAGGACAAACACACACACACCCATGCCCGAGGGAGGACTCGAACCTCCGCCGGGACCAGCCGCACAGTCCATGACTGCAGAGTCTTAGACCGCGCGGCTGTTAACCCATAACCAGATGTGTACGTACAAACGAGAACTGCATCTTCTACTGGAATCCGCTATTGTAGAGTCTGACTGTTATTAGTCCTACAATGATTGGAAGTCCATAGGCGTAATTATAATTTGTTGCGGTTGTACTAGGGTAAAATAAAATTAAAATCACACTAAAATGATAATAATTGCATAAGGCACCACTTCTTGTATGAAATGAAGACTGCTAAACAGAAGAGGGTAAATGCTACAAATAAGCCGTTACACCATTTATATCGAGTATTGATCTTAAATTAAATTTTGATGTAATACTTTTAATCAGTAAGACTTCATAATAGCAGATTGCAGTAGAAGAAGCAATTCTCGTTAGTACGTGCATGCCCAGCAGCGAGTTAACAGGTCTAGAAACGCAATTTGAAATGGCTCTGAGCACTATGGGACTTAACATCTATGGTCATCAGTCCCCTAGAACTTAGAACTACTTAAACCTAACTAACCTAAGGACAGCACACAACACCCAGTCATCACGAGGCAGGAAAAATCCCTGACCCCGCCGGGAGGAAAGAAACGCAATTTGCCTGCTGAACCGAGCGAGCGATCGAGTTCAGGCCTACCTTCGCGACATACGCGCCGCGGCCTGTCTTTCTTGTGGGCCTCGGTTTCAATGTAATGACGTTACTCGCGGTCTATGTTTTCTGTGATCTATGTATTTTCACTATTCGCCAATGATATCGCCCACTAGCTCTTATACACATATCGATATTCGGACGAGGTGCAAGAACAGTAGACTTACAAACTGAACATTTCGAAAAAACAAATCTCATTTGAACTGACTTCAAGCGCACGTAAGGCGGTTGCATCAGTATGTGATTTGAAGAGACCAAAAGTAATCTCAACCAGTTATCGCGTAAAACGTACTGTCAGAATAGAAAGAGAAGGTGTTCACTAACATGATTCTGATTCGCTACGTTTATATACTGCCAGTATCGATTTCCTTCGACTGGCTTCGAGAAGCGCTCATGCGCATGCATTATCGTGCTGTGCGCAGGCGAATTGCAATCTAGTTGCGAGTAACGCGCGCACGGCCGACAAAACGTCGCTTCGATCCGCTGTGAATGTGCTGGGCATTCTAAGACCTTGCGTTCGTTGTGCGTATCTGCAGGTTACGGAATAATACCGGCACCAGTTCTATTTTCTTTTCTTTTTTAGGAGTTTTTGGGACTCGCTATTGTTGCCTATGTGTCTTTTTTTTACATCCATACTCTCTAAAATAATAATATAACGCATGCTATCACTCATTTATCAAAACAGATTGTTACTACGAAGGAATAAGATCGATATAGCTGAGTTTTGTGCCGCCACACCTGCATTTTAGTGCATTAGCAGAGACGAGACCTGTTAACAATGAAGAGACTCCTGTCGTATCATTTGTTTTCGTAACAAACGAACATTGGTGCGATTTGTAAACCGACTGGCATCCTTATGTCTCCATCGTAAATATCCAGTTTATTTGATGCTGTCTCGTTACTGTTCGTCTTATTCACGCTGTAGGAAGAAGAGAGCGTGAAATGCAGTGTACACTTCAGCTAGGGTACCAAATGGGGCGACATCTTTATTGCTCCCAGGCAACGCAAGAATAACCATGAAGTGTCTTGTTGCCTTTCGATTTTGTCTCTAAATTAAATTCAGGACACTGAGGAGTACACGACTCCGTCTCTTCTCGTCTTGTAATTTGCGATCAGACAAGAAATTGTTTTGTCAAGACGATTCGAATCTGCCGAGTTCGTGTTCAGAGTCACACCAACGTAGAGAGATCGCCCAAAGAAGTGCTTGTAGGCAGTTGACTGGTGAAGAGACTGGCTGAACCCATACAGATATAGGAATAAGAAATCAGGTCCAATGGAACTACTGTTCGCAAGCTATACTAGCAACTCGAACATAAACGAAAACGCATCGAAAGATGGAAATAGATGATTACTTCAGGTGTTGTAAGAGGCGTTACCCATCTTTTCCTTGCGATTCGAGGTATGTAAATTGGCCGGATTTCCAGTTTGTAAAGCTTTAGTAAATATCATATATTCTCGATTATGCATATAGTTGTTGTTGTTGTTGTTGTCTTCAGTCCTGAGGCTGGTTTGATGCAGCTCTCCATGCTACTCTATCCTGTTCAAGTTTCTTCATCTCCCAGTACCTACTGCAGTCTACATCCTTTTGAATCTGCTTAGTGTATTCATCTCTTGGTCTCCCTGTACGATTTTTACCCTCCACGCTGCCCTCCAATACTAAATTGGTGATCCCTCGATGTCTCAGAACATGTCCTACCAACCGATCCCTTCTTCTAGTCAAGTTGTGCCACAAGCTCCTCTTCTCCCCAATGCTATTCAATACCTCCTCATTAGTTATGTGATCTACCCATCTAATCTTCAGCATTCTTCTGTAGCACCACATTTCGAAAGCTTCTATTCTCTTCTTGTCTAAACTATTTATCGTCCACGTTTCACTTCCATACATGGCTACACTCCATACAAATACTTTCAGAAACGACTTCCTGACATTTAAATCTATACTTGATGTAAACAAATTTTTCTTCTTCACAAACGCTTTCCTTGCCATTGCCAGTCTACATTTGATATCCTCTCTACTTCGTCCATCATCAGTTATTTTGCTCCCCAAATAGCAAAACTCCTTTACTACTTGAAGTGTCTCATTTCCTAATCTAATTCCCTCAGCATCACCCGACTTAATTCGACTACATTCCATTACCCTCGTTTTGCTTTTGTTGATGTTCATCTTATACCCTCCTTTCAAGACACTGTCCATTCCGTTCAACTGCTCTTCCAAGTCCTTTGCTGTCTCTGACAGAATTACAATGTCATCGGCGAACCTTAAAGTTTTTATTTCTTCACCATGGATTTTAATACCTACTCCGAACTTTTATTTTGTTTTCTTTATTGCTTGCTCAATATACAGATCGAATAACATCGGGGATAGGATACAACCCTGTCTCACTCCCTTTCCAACCACAGCTTCCCTTTCATACTACTCGACTCTTATCACTGCCATGCCCAATCGAATTACAAAGGTTCACAAATTCGAGCAAGAGAAATTTTCACAATATATCATTAATGACGTGCACTAAGTCAGCCAAGTCACCCGGCTAGTAATAGCCACAGAAATGATGTGCAGATATCGTTACTGCTAGGAGAGTAACTCCCATCCTGTCGCGAAAGCCGGCCGGTGTGGCCGTGCGGTTAAAGGCGCTTCAGTCTGGAACCGCGTGACCGCTACTGTCGCAGGTTCGAATCCTGCCTCGGGCATGGATGTGTTTGATGTCCTTAGGTTAGTTAGGTTTAATTAAAGTTCTAAGTTCTAGGCGACTGATGACCTCAGAAGTTGAGTCGCATAGTGCTCAGAGCCAGAGCCATTTTTGTCGCGAAAACTTTGCTCTTGGTGCTACACGGCCGCGCGTGCCCTCGGTCAACACGCAGGTCCGTGCCCAGCGGATGCCGGGGCGCGTGTCGGAGAGGCCTTCCGGCGTGGGTCACGGTATGGATATAATTAGCGGGCACAGCCCGTAGCGCCGGTGATTCAGCAGTGACGTCAGCGCTCGGCCAGCCTCAGCCCATGCATGGGCTTTATCAACATCCGGAAGCTGCCCTCTGCCACCAGACTATCTTACATCATGCCCTCGAATACCACCCGCTAACAAGCGTTTCACTTTGGTTCCTGCACTGAATCACTAACCGAGACACGAGAAGATGAGGCAAAGCGTAGGTGTCGAGGGAGCGGGACTTAATCGAAACTGCACGACTTGTGAGGCTATCAGATTGTATTTAAATTGTTACTAAAATAGCATAGCGGTAGGGTGTAGCACCAAGTCAGATCTGGATACTTGGCGATGCATTTTTAGAACAGTGTCGTTTTGCTTTCTGTTGAGATAAGAGACATCATAGCTGTAGGCGATCCTCTGCCTGCATCTGCATGCATCTTCTAACAGCACCTTCAAAGAGCTCGTTATTGGTAGAAGATTTCCTCCGTCTGACGAACACACATTTTCTATATTTTGCCTATCGATGATTCCTGTTGTCTTTGGTAATACATTAGAAAAGAGTTGTTGGTCATGAAGCATAGAATTCAGTCACACACGCCTTGAAACTGGAGTACAACGAGCAAGGCAGTGTTTCATTTCTGATTCAAATACTGAGAATCGAATAGTACTGGTAAGAGTGATCGTTTAATAACTATAATGTGAACGGAGCATAGCTTTTCGCGTGATTTAAATATCAAAGTACGAAATATTTTATGCGAATTACTGAAAAATCTCTTGAAAGAGGCTTCGACAACTTCTCATGTACGTATGTGCAGCTACAAATAAAAGCTGGAAACATAAAACTGTATACAGGAGCAGTTTTCACTTTGTATCATCGCTAATTTAAAATTTACCTGTATTTCACGATGTAAAATTTGTCTCACGTCTCATCTTAAGTAAGCCTCGTACAGTCGTCGGCTTTTAGTTAGCAGGTTCTAAACTGATGCCACTTTTAATGTGTCAAAAATGTACAAATGCATATGAAATATTATTGGACTTAACTGCAAAGGTCATCAGTCCCTAAGCTTACACATTACTTAACCTAAATTATCCTAAGGACAAACACACACACCAATGCCCGAGGGAGGACTCGAACCACCGCCGGGACCAGCCGCACAGTTCATGGCTGCAGCGCCCCAGACCGCTCGGCTAATCCCGCGCGGCTTTTAATGTGTACCTTTAGTACTATTGCTGCTAGCTATTAATAGGTGTAGCAGTTTTTGACAGTGTTGACTAAGATTTTGCTACCTTCCATTTTTTCCAGTAATGCAATGCGTTTTAATAGGAGTGGCACATGTGTATGTTCTTTTAACTCACGACTGTGGCGCGTTGATCCACATCGCCACATATATTGCCACTAAATTAAAAAACTTCCATGCCTCTCGCGGGAAGGGAAAAATTTTCATTTTGTTTTACGTTTTACACATAACTGTCGCCGGTTTGTTAGTTTTACTGCAGTTCTGTAGTACAGTTCTGTACTACTCCTGTTCAATATGTTCCTTTACCACTCACAATGCACTTTCAACGTTTTCCATGTAACTTTCTATGTGATGATTTTTTCGTTTTGAATTGAAACCATTATTTAGATTGTGAATGGCCCCGCGTTCTTCTTCCCGTCAACACTTGGCAGTACTTTTGCCACTCTGGTTTACCAATATGCTTTCCCCTTTGTGTACGCTACTCTTTGCTTTGCGTTCGCTGGTGATACACCGTCCTGTACTCGTCCACCGCGGTGCTAGGGGTCACAGCACAAAGAATAAGTGTCCTGGTGGCCATTGCATATTTCTGTACCTATCCATAGTATTGTCTGGTGCCACTTTGCCACTGACTTAGGCTTTACCGCACCTAGCCCGACTGTTGGTTTCTAAAGTATTGTATGGATCTTCTTTTTTGCTGTTTTATGTGTACTATTATGCGTAAAAATTATTATTTACTTAGGTCTCTTGTTAATTCTCAGTTTAATGGCTGATGATGCGCATATAAGAGCCCGAAACCGGTCGTGTTTTAAATAAAAAGAACCTTACAAATGAAGCAGTATTTTCAGCCTCTCCTACTCTGCAGTGGGGTGTTCGCTGATTTGAAACTTCCTGGCAGACCAAATCTGCGTGCTGCACCTGGAGTTGAATCCGGAACCTGGATAGCGGAGTCGACAGAGAATTTGCCGTGAAAAGCGAGGTTCCGCGTTCGAGTGTCAGGCCGACACAGAGTTTTAATCTGCCAAGAATCTTCGCAACACTATATCAATAGAACATCACTGAATTTAAATTGTCAACTTATTGACACTGGCTACTGCGATATAAAACACAAAGCGGTGTATATGCGAACGTAAAAATGTTAATATGGGAATTTTATGACATTTTCTGACAGATTCTTTTGGACAGGAAAAGAAAACTTAGCCACTGCAGTTTTGTCCATTTGGTTCAGAGTTAGCTTTCCCATAGAGATTTGATTTAGCTGTACGCTTAACCGGGTCTGCAATTGACCTTAAGTCCTTAAAATACAGTTCTTTTGCCTTGGAATATTCACTTGCTAATAATGAGTCATTTACGATTACCTTTACACGGGGGGAGGGGGGATGGGTGGGTTAATTAATTTCCTCAATCAACTTTAATTATGTTCATCGCAAATGAATTTGAACCGACGCTGCTTGAATGGCGCGAGGGTTTTATTCAGGCATATCGCCAAAATACTACTAGAACGCTTTGTACTTTCCGAACTTGCAAAATGAACAAAAGTTATGTGATCAAGTAGAAGAACAATACATTTATATGAACTTAGGAATTAAGCTCACGACGGAACACTGTATTTCACACGTTCTTTCAAGACTCCTCTGTCTCGCCACATGTCGAAATCTTATCAAGAAGCATACTTAAAGGTAGGCCATGCCCTCGCCATCAAGGTCACTCGCCGCGGAAGGGGTTTAATAAACGTGGCTTCTGTCTTGCTTCGTGTGAGATTGTGATTTTTCTGTAGTCGGTGCTGAGGTTAGTGGAAGAAAGTCATTAAAAACCACACCTTTTCTTTATCTCTAAACAAATTGCCACAGCAAATATTGTGCACTTTGACTTGAGCCCTTGTAGCAATTCTGGATTAGACCACTTTTTAAGTACATATAGCTGCTGCATCACATCTACCTTCAAATTCAGTTCACGAGAGGAAGATATTTTTTACTGTCGTCTGCAATTTCGTTTTTTAACGATTCTCTTACTATTTAATTTCAAATCTACGTTAACAATCCGCAAGCAATCTTATGGTGTGTGGTGGAAGGTGCGTAAGTACCACTGTCACTTCTGCCGTTTCCTTTTCCATCCGTGAATGATGCGCCCGAAGAACGATTGTTGGTTGGCCCCCGTTCGTGCTCGAATCCTTCTAATATTGCCTTCGCAGTCTTTTTGCAAAACGTACGTGGGTGGAAGCTATATAGTAGTTGACTGCTCTAGGAAAAGTACGCTTTCGAAATTTTAACGGTAAACCATCTCGTGATGCACAACACCTCTCTTGGCCAGACTATTCAAAAGATGACGAATTCCTCCCTTGTGCGGCTGTCCTTTAATTGCTGCCTATCGCCGCAAGATTTGTCTACGAAAGGGCAGCGGACGAGTGGGTGGTGTCGCCCGAAGAGAGTGTCGGCGCGTTGTGTGAGGACGGGGCGCCGTGATTCAGTCGGCTGTCGGCTGTCGTTCGGCCGTGTCCCGGTTTCCCTCCCCAGTCCCCAGCCGCGGAAAGTGAGCGGCCTCTTGACACTGACCCACACTACGTGGCCGGCTGCTCCTCTCCTCTCCTAGCACCTCGCTCTCTCACACACATTCCTTCCGGACTCTAAACGCTACTATGCTTATCGAACATTACAACGAAATCAATAACACAAGTATTTGCCGAGTCTTACTCGTATCTACATCTACATTCATACTCCGCAGATCACGGTGGAGTGCAGCACGTACACTGGTAGCCATTCCCTTCCTGCTCAACTCGCAAGTGGAGCGAGGAAGAAACGATCGTCTGTAGGTACATTCTGTGATGATGATACAAACGCTCAAGGATGATGGAGAAGGGTAAAAGTATCAATTTGGGGTAAGGAATTCAGATCCGGAAACAACCTAGTCGAAACTTACAAACGAAAATCGTTGCGATACCCACACACATATTACACACGTTCCAGGAACACATCTCACATGTTATTCGTCGGCCGGCCGTGGTGGCCGAGCGGTTCTAGGCGCTATAGTCTGGAACCGCGCGACCGCTACGGTCCCAGGTTCGAATCCTGCCTCGAGCGTGGATGTTAGTGGTGACCTTAGGTTAGTTAGGTTTAAGTAGTTCTAAGTTCTAGGGGGACTGATGACCTCAGAAGTTAAGTCCCATAGTGCTCAGAGCCATTTCATTTTGTTATTCGTCAACGAATTTGTTTTCAATATGATGGACCCCACGTCACATTGGACTGAGAGCTCGTGCATACCTAGTGTGGTGTCACCGCCAGACACCACACTTGCTAGGTGGTAGTTTTAAATCGGCCGCGGTCCATTAGTACATGTCGGACCCGCGTGTCGCCACTGTCAGTGATCGCAGACCGAGCGCCACCACAAGGCAGGTCTCGAGATACGGACTAGCACTCGCCCCAGTTGTACGGACGACTTTGCTAGCGACTACACTGACGAAGCCTCGCTCCTTTGCCGAGCAGATAGTTAGAATAGCCTTCAGCTAAGTCCATGGCTACGACCTAGCAAGGCGCCATTAGCCTTACATAGCAAATGATACTTATCGTATAAAGCATGTCTCATCAAGAACGATGTATACAACAAGGATGGATTAAAGTTAAGTATTCCAAAAGCTACGTACTTTTCTTTGTAGCATTCATTACGTATCCTGTTTCAGACCTCACGCCATCCTTCGTGTGTTTATAGCGTGCATTGCGGTCCCCTCAAATCACACTGTGTCGGCACTTCTGTAGACACATCACCTAGCTCAGACATTCCCTGAAAAGTGGATAGATAAGGAGATCCTTTTTCGTGGTTACCGCACTTGGTATCTTCTTGTGGGGCAATGTGAAACGTCTGGTGCACGAGACGCCTGTCGAGACTGAAGAGTATCTCCTGGCAAGAATTCTCGCTGCCTTCGCCACTGTTCAAAAGGCGGGTACGACAGAAATTTGTACGACTATCCCATGCCTGCATTGACGCTGGAGGACGCCATTTTGAACAATTATTATAAATGTAAAAGATTATGAAACCAATGCAGGCAAACAGAATTCATAATTACTGTACCCTAGACTTGCAGTTTTGCTGATATTAAATGGCTCAAATGGCTCTGAGCACTATGGGACTTAACTTCTGAGGTAATCAGTCCCCTAGAACTTAGAACTACTTAAACCTAACTAACCTAAGGACATCACACACATCCATGCCCGAGGCAGGATTCGAACCTTCGACCGTAGCGGTCTTGCGGTTCCAGACTGTAGCGGCTATAACCGCTCGGCCACTCTGGCCGGCTGCTGATATTAAGTTACGGGGAAATTATCTTAAGGTATTGGGCAGTATTCAGTAGGAATTCTGTACCTCATGATCAGGGTTCGGAAGTTGGGGCCCCTAGTTTGAACGTTGCGCGATGTTAAGGTGGAAGTTGAATAAATTTTCGCTTATACCTTTCGACTCGATCGTTTGCGGACTAGAGTCCCTTTCCTCATACCGATAAATTCACACTTCTCCACCGTCCCTGAAAGTCTGTAACATCTCGAAATCATCCTGTGGGCACACTCTGTAGGCGTCGTCCTAGAAGCCAAGACAATGGTATTCAGGCATTCTCAACGATTAATAAAACATGTAACGTCACCTTCTCTTGATACAACGTCTAAGACGACACATGAGACAGAATTGGTAGTGGTGCTGAATCATATGAACCAGCACAAGATTCCTTACGCGAGTATGAAGTAATGTAACTATATACACTATGGCAGACAGCGCCGTGTGAGTTCTCATCTAAGCAGTAATTGCAGCGTTGCTCACACAAAAGCGTCTTTGGCGACCTGCCACCATTGAATCTGCCCGACAAAGAGACAAATGTTTTAGTAATGCCAAGTTCGGTTTCTGGAGAAGCATACACTACGACATGACGCAATGGAAGGACGACTGAGGAACATTCTTAAAAGGCAAGGACATTCATTACCAATGCTGTGGGCGCCTTAGAATAGATAATTACGAATGTGAGTGGTCTTGCTAGTAGACTTCCATATGTGGCTACGTCCGTGCCGCATGTTTACCCTTCCCTCTTTGGTTCAATGCCAAATCAGTTAATGCTTGCGTATGTTCCCATTCAAAATGAGTAGACTGGTTCCTACCTTACGTTTTGGGAGGAACTTCCATTTACCACATCTAGAAAGTGATAGACCTTGATTTCTTTTCAGATATATTTTTGTTACGCTGCCTTTTTTTTCTTTTCAGAACGCAATTTTGCTTTGGTAACAGGAGTGATTTTTCGACTCCCAATTTTCTGATTGCTACCTCTTTATCTTGCTTTGGCATCTGAACTATAATGAATTAATTACAATGAGTTTTGTGGGAGAGTAAGTTTAATGTCGAACTGTAGGTGAAATGCCTAATTCCTCAAAACCTGTGTACAAGATGATTGTTGTTGAGCACCGTTTGTTCATGTTGTGGACAGTTGTTTCAGTTCGCTATTTTAACTACAGTTTCACTGTACTTTTCATGAAAATTGTTGTGAATACTCTACTACAGTTAAGAAATAATAATGACGCCCATAACACATTACCCTGTACACTGGTCTATAAGCGACAAGAATAGGTCCCCCATGACGTACTGTATTCACAGGAGAGACAGAAATATGTGATGGTTTGCGACAGCTACTTAAGTTAACGAGCTGAGCTGTCTGTTTCTCGACTGCTATCAGGCAGTTTCATTCCATTTCCATGGAACTTCATCGTGTTCTCCTGCAGTCCACTGGACGGTCGCTATTAACGTCGGCCTTCAGTAGACTCTGCATTGCACAGTCTGTCAGCCTCTGAGATTGAAACGCCATTTTCGTGTGCAGTGAACTGAACTATCTCCGACATTCTATCCGAGCTGTGTAACTCGCCGCTCCTGACGCAAACAGCGATCTTGCATCAGATCTGGAGGTTGCGGTTATGCATGCCGTACGAGACACGCGCGAGGTAACACATATCGGGACATGTTGCTCAAACTGTGTCAGTATAGCATGCAAAGCGAATGTGTTTTTTTCTGATTGCTGTATCTGCATATAAGTAAGAGGTATCTTGATAAAAGAAAGGATGAGATCGCATGACATTATTCACGGGTAAATACCATTGCACTGCAAGTCGCTGAATTGGTAAAGAACGAATTAGAGTTTAACGTCTCGTAGACAAGATCGTTAAGAGACGGAATGCAAGCACGGATTAGGGAAGAGCGGGAGGGAAATGGACCCTGCTTATTCAATGGATCTATCCCGGCATTCTTCTTTAGTAATTAACCCCTTAATGCCGAATGTCGCGAATTCACATCATATGAAAACGACGCTAATAAATGGAAGGTTAATGTTTTTGAATGCCACTGACGGTAGGAGCAGATTCTACACGAAGCTACCAACGGTTCTGACCTGTACTTCAGTGTTCGTAGCGTTTTGGGTACTTCTACAGCGACTTGCTGTTCGCACCTTTGATCACACACACACACACACACACACACACACACACGAGATGCCTTCGTCATTCGCTGGACAATTACAGCTAGATACACAAGGTAAGTTCAGTTCTTAAAATTATTTGTTTGTTTCATAATATCTGACGTGTCGTACATTACATTTTGACGTAATAAAATAGTTGCACGTGGAAGTGGAAATACAGTTTGTAAAACACGTTCCTAGGTGCTTGTGTACGTTTCGGGGCACATGCAAGAGATGCAATCAGAGAAGTGAAAGTAATCTATAACACCGGAATATTTCAGTGGCCAATTGTGTCTATTATATGCGTATATATGCTTTAAGTTTCCAATAATTAGTGTGAACATCCGACCTCAAGAACTATTTTGATTGGTTACGTTTCACTTTTATTGCGATGTGGAAATTCTGATTAATTGCCAAAACTCTGAAGCTTTTACTTTATTGGCGATGGAGTCCCGAGGTTTTATGCGCCAGGAAACGGAAATGGAAATTTCAGAATTCCCTGTAATAAGCAAAATGATCTACTAGAAGTCAAATCCAGAATAACAGAGGCACTGCGCCAGCAGGAAAAAGACATGACAAGTATAAAGGGAGGTTAGCCTTCAAACAGGATAGAAGCAGAACTTCTATTCAAGAAGCATCAGCGCCCAACAAAACGGATTTCAGGTACGTCTACCCGAAATGACGCAGTCGGTCATTGGCTTCAGGTTATAGACACAATACAAATATATAAAAGACCAAATTGTCAATGAGAGACCGTATTATTGTGTAGTAAGTGTAACGTTCGTTTGTGACTAAACAACTGTCAAAGTGTGGGTATCTAATGGATAAAGAAGATAAATTCTGGTGTTAAGCGCTGTTATAACACAGAACAAGCTGATGAATAAACAATTTAACACTGGTATCAATTATCGCATCGACATCTTAGCGTAATGTAGACTTGTGCGTTCGTTAGCCTTCACAGTAATAGTTAAATACCGGGGATGCTTGCCGCGGATTGCACAGAATTTTCTAATAATCGCGGTCCAAACTCGGTGGTGTCACCTTTCCTAGAACTTACATCGCTCCAGAGGCTGAGAGGTGAGAGTGACCGATTTCCACTCTTCGCTTCTTCAGTGAAAGTTAAAATGATACATAAATCGCAAATAATCAGTAAATAATGTAGATTATATGTAATATAACTGTAAGAGAGCAAAAAATCGCATCACTTCATGACACTGTCATTTCTGTAGGAGACGATCTATAATAATTACCAGTGTTACAGTCTTCCTGTGGGAACACTTTATAAACCAAGTTCGCAAATATTTGTGCAATGATAACTAGGTTTAGCAAATTAAACTGCCACGTTCAGATCTGAAAAATATTTAAGGAACAGGTTACACGCCAGTATGCAAATGCAAAAAAATATATAAAGAGACTCCATAGTCTGCTTCTTAAATATTTTTCAGGTCTGAAGATGGCAAATTAATTTTCTGAAACTATTATCAATATCGAAATATTTGCTATTTTGGCTAACAAAGTGTTCCCACATGAAGACTACTGCTGCACTAAAATGGAATACAGTTCGAGAACAGTACGTTACGAACACAAAATCATTACTCTGTAAAGCACTCACAGGCTGTACGAGCAGTACTCGTGTGAGTATCTGTACGTAGCGCGTCGAACAAATGTCTTGCTTGATGTTTTCATGTTGTGTCACTTGCTGTGCTTCTTGGATCTCAGTCAGTTACTCATTTGTACTGAATGTTGGAGTACACTGGTAGGCCGGTCACAGACTAGTCACGATAACAGAGGCTGGTACCTCCGGCGCAGGTCAAAGTCGTGTCTTGCTACATCGTCAACACACTTGTTGTTTCAGATGTTTCACTCGCTCAGCCGCAGACGGGTATGGAAACTATCAATATACGTCTTATTCAAACAGTCCTGCTAGAATACTGTGGTGCAGGGAGTACCGCACCACAATCGATTAGCAGCGCTCAAAACACTCGTAGAGCAGCAGCTGTATGGGTTGGAAGTACAAACTGTACCAGGGTCCCCCAGCACCGCAGCTGCCAACTCACGGGCATCGCGTGTGTCGATAGCGACCAGTCGCTGCCTGGTTAAATACCGGAGCACTGACCTACTGGAGACAGTTCTATTCAGTGGGTCGAGACGTGTACAGTCTCCAGTTACCGCCGAGTCTACACGCTGCAGTGTTCGTCCGTCGTCTTCGAGACTTAGGCTCCTTCGCCATCGTACGCCAGCTCTGGGCTCTGCGAAGACATCTCTCAGAGGCACAGTGATAGGACTTAAATATTTTAGAGGACTAGTAGTAATTGTATTGGACACTCCACAAGAAGAATCCTATGAGTATCTCTTCATATTTAATAAATATCATTTTATTACGAATTGTTGGGACTCTTTCTGACTGAAGATAACTTGTGCCGTCCTTCTGCGTTCCCAACAAATGCACCAGAACTAATTTAGATCGCTCTGGAGTCTGGAGTATAAGGTTGTCAACTGAAGACACCTCCTACCGACTGTAAATATGTACAGTGCTTTATCACAGAGCTGCCTGCATATGTACACCGCTTTATCTCAGCGCCACCATCATATGGGCAGTGCTTTATCTCGGCGCCAACTTCCTGGGTGCCATGCGTCTCGTTCAGAGGAGTCCAGATATTTCTACAGAGTCTCAGCAAGGAGACGGGCGAGATTGTACTCCAGAAGTCGCAGGCGCATGGGAGCTGATGCGCCCAGAAGCGTGACCCGTTTTATAGTAGCAACATGCCTTGAAAACATTCACCTGCACACTCCTCATGTTATATTGCTGCACGAGAATACCCCACCTAATGTTTCACGGAATGCGCAAGAACTTTATGCAACTCTCCCCTTCCTCTAAAGAGCCATCCAGCAGGCATGTCCAAGGCGAGGGGCATACAGCCACTTGGTGTTCGATCTATAAACGGCGAGGTAATTATGGAATTGCCTGGTACACATCCGCACTTGACTTGTTTGGTTTGAGGCCACAACGATTAGAAATCATCGCTACATTTAATTCGGTTCATGAAAAATTAATTACATGATAAACAGAGATGAATTAACACTTTAAGCGTCACTGGAAAATATGTATACCACTGGTCTTAAATGCGGTTTATTACTTTATTTATTACAAACAATCGATTTTAGTGATATTAACGTATCACAGTAAAGGTTTCCATAACGGATAAAAATTTCATATTCACAACAGTTGCTGTGGTAAGTATGAAATCATTTGTATATTTCTAAGCCGTTGGGCTTGCGATACCAGCTAACAAGTGAACAGCGATATGAATATTTACCGACGATCCTTGAGAGACTTGTCTTTCGAGCTGGTTTTGTGTTCAGTTAGCGTTTGTCGTCTGTGGATTTAACCGTCGTCTCATATAAACGTTAAATGCATGAAGTTCATCAGGACTTTTCTTACGGTATGAAGTATAAAATCAATCAAGTGAACCTGGGGGGAGGAGGGAGGGAGGGGATGGTCGTGTCTAAGCATATTTACGGCTAGTTTTCTTCCGTGCTGTTCATGGAAGATTATATGCTGTAATATGAAATAGTGTTTCTAACTAAGGATGAAGTTTGCATATAATATTGCTTACACAAATTGTCTACAAAGTGTTAGCCACTGAGTTATTATAAATTATTTCCGCTGACAGCGCACATACAGTATGAGTACTGAAAACATGTAACATGACGAAAATAGTTTACGTACATACTCGAATGTAATTGACACACTATTTATTCACTTTTGGTTCGTTTGTATAGTTAGAGGGATCATACCGACGTTTGTGAATTTTTGTTTTAGATCTATAAGAATGACATAACGGAGAGACAGGTGAAGTTCTGGCTGATCGTGTAATGCACTGCTCGGGGGAGGTTACAGAACAGCACGAATTTGGAGGAGACTCTGATGCAGATGATGTAGTTCCTATCTCTGCCGTTTCAAACACTGCTATAGTAACGATGGTAGTGTCAAGTTGACCAGTGGGTGAAATGTACAGTATAAAAATGGTTCTGAGCACTATGCGACTTAACTTCTGAGGTCATTAGTCGCCTAGAACTTAGAACTAATTAAACCTAACTAACCTAAGAACATCACACACATCCATGACCGAGGCAGGATTCGAACCTGCGATCGCAGCGGTCGCTCGGTTCCAGACTGTAGCGCCTAGAACCGCACGGCCACTCCGGCCGGCTGTTCAGTACATATTCAGTTGGTAGCGTAGAATGTTCGCCTCTGCTTGAAGAATCATTTCGTGAAATTCGTGAAACACTATGATACTGAAGTGGTTTCAAATGTGGATTCATAAGCGTGATGTGAAGTTGGTTGGGAAACGCAAGAATTTGGGATATCTTTTCTTCCTGAGTGCATATGCGTACTAACAAAAGTTGACATTGATAATTTTCTGCAGATGTTTTCAGACTTACCACTGAAACTTTCGTCTATGGTTTCGTGCTCCTGATCCATTGATATGGATATTTACCACCCCATAAGTCTTGGTGGACATGGAAATCTATATAAATAGAAATGTTTGTTTAAAATCTTAAATCTCCAAAAGTTCTTCACCGATTGCTTTGAAATTTTGACACAACATTCCATTCGAACAGACGCGTGTTTTATATATTTACCGAAGCGCCGTATGTAATATACAAATACTTATGTAATCTGTAAACGGAAATGTTGTCACTAAAAACCTCGAAGAGTTCTTGACCGCATTACTTCAAATTTTTAGACGATACGCAAATAAACATTCAGACAGACGTAGGCTACATATTTGTTAAACGACAGTCTTGTGCTTATGGCTTATGAGCTTATAATTACAGTACTACTATACAGTCTGAATCGTCCAAAACTTTGTAATCCTACCGATTTGCTGGTTAAAACTATGCGAAATACTATCATTGAAGCTATTATCCTCTCAAATCCAGCTGCTGGAGAGGTCATTCTCATAGCCCGTGTACCAATCACACAAACCAATTTACCTATTCATTTTAAGCGACTTCATTTCCCAATCAGGGTTTCGTTTGCAGTGACAATAACCAAAGATCGAGGTTAGAGACAGGGGTAAGAGGACAGAGAAGGGTTAGGAGGAAATGGACGTAGAGAGGGCGGAGGAGGGGATGACAGAGAGGGGGAGAAGGTGATGCACAGAGAGAGGAGGGAGGAGCAGCAAAGACAAAGAGAGGGTAAAGAGGGCATGGGCAGAAGGGAGGGGGGGGGGGGGAGGGGGAGAGACCGAGGAACTTCGACGTAACTCCAATACCCATATTTAGGAATTCCGAATGACTGCCCAGTTTCAGAAAATCACTCTGACAATTGCTGGTAATATGCCAGCAACCAAGGTAGCATTGTGAAGTTGATCATATTAGAAACGTGTGCTTTCGCCTTTCTTTCTTTTCCATTTGAGCAGACTGTGCCACAGCATCGTGTGGTCGGGTACAGCTAGTACGTAACAGATCGAGCAGTTTTACTGACTACTATGCCTTAAGAATACACACGGACGGGTATTTTATTGTTCTGCTGGCTAGGTCATTTCGACACTCGAAGGGTTAATCCAAATATTAATCAGTGTGCTACGTAACGCTGAACGTATTTTCAAGTGTGCGGAACTTGGTGAGCTGAGCCGGCGATGCGGCCTGTGAGGGAGCGCGGCGGCCGGTACGCCGTAACCCGAGCGGGCGTCCGCGGTTGCGGCAGACGGACCTCCGGCGCCGCTCTGCCTGGCGAGGCCTTCGCCAGGTGGCAGCACCATCAAGCTCCCGCAGCGCCGCCCTCCACGCGTTATTGTTTACTCGTGGTCGCTGCTCTGCGTCACCAGCATCCGAACAATACTTCCTTCTTATTCATGAACCGAATCACCACTACGGAGGCGCCAATGTGGGACGACTCCCCACACGCTTAGTCACCTCGCGGCTAGAAATGATCCATTCTCTGCTCTGCAGTAACAAACAAATGAGGAAAGGTTAGACTAACTTGCTGTCGAAGACGAAGTTGCTGGAATGTGAACATCGGCCGCGTCCTTACAACATTTGCCGTAATAAGATTTCTCTGCATCGATTTAGGGAAAGCGTAAAGTACCTAAATCTAAATGGGCGGATGGGATGTGACTGTCTTAGCTCCCAAAGTTGAATCCAGTACCCCACATGTTAACAAAGATCCAGAATTATTTGAACAACACTCTAAATCAGTGGTCGTCAAACGGCGATCCGCGGGCCGCATGCGGCTCGTATTGTGCCGCCAGCGGTTCTCAGCTGTGTTTTATAATATGCGTCTACCAATTAAAAGCCGAATCCAAAACCGTCAAGTAACGTTAAGAATTTTCACGAGCGTAGTTTTCCCGCTCATAAGAAACAAGTTCATAGCGACAGCAGTATTTTAAGATGTGCTTAATTGTATTTGACGTTGGTGAATTCGGCCACGAGCTAACTTTGCCGCTTATGTGAGCGGGGGAATGTTTTGTTGTTTGTCTCTCAGTGCCGACAACTCATGGGTGTGTGTGACTCGAACCGATCAGCTCAAAATGGCTCTGAGCACTATGCGACTTAACTGCTGAGGTCATCAGTCGCCTAGAACTTAGAACTAATTAAACCTAACTAACCTAAGGACATCACACACATCCATGCCCGAGGCAGGATTCGAACCTGCGACCGTAGCGGTCACGCGAAACCGATCAGCTGCTATAGCATAAATTTCAAGCGGAAGTGACGTGGACACGTAATTGCGCATTATACAGACGGACATCTTTAAATGCGGTACATATTTTTAGTAAGAAATATGAAATTAAGTTAATGAGGTAACAGTTGTGATGAGTTGAAGAAAAATTATATTCAAACACTCAGCAAAAACTCGTGATCGTGTCTCATATTTAATAATGTATTTAGGTATGAGTACAATTACTGTTAGTAATCAGTGCGTTATCCGTTCATAGAGACAACACAACACCACTTCACCGGGCAACTGGCGTCACAACTTTGGGCTCGCTGAAGGTGGCAGCAGTGTGATACAGAGAACAGTCGATACGAAGTATTCCGAATGGCGTCAACATTTAACAACTAGTGAATATGGGCGGGTGTCAACTTGTCGCAACCTTACTATAGCTAGTCCGTTGGGGGCTCATAACATACTAATTGATGTAGTTTACAAATAAATAATAAGATCGGTATATATGTGATCCGAGATGACAGCCCACAATTGGAGTCTTCGCACTTGGTCACAAACGTTTGACAACCAGTGTTCTAAATGGTCAACATGTGTTGCTGCGGCAGGACAAGAAGGCATAGTCGAGGAGTAGCTGCTTCATATCCATCCATGACGTCAACAAGGAGACCACACGGCACTTGCATTTTTCTAATATTTTATCCTTAAGGAATGTGAAGTTGAGAATCCAAATATCAGTCACACAAGGCAATCAGATGCAACTCTCAATAATTCTCGAGAAAATCACTTTGAAGTTTTGAAGTTTTCCCAATGCCTTTAGTAACCTACCGCAACACTGATTTTGGCAGTGTGACTCTGTGGTAGAGTGATTGTCTGCTATATGGACAGTCTGGGCTCGATTCCTGGCAGATACAAATTTTTATTCAAAGATGTATGTTCTACGAGCATTTATGTAAAGGATGAAATGCGTAAAGGTGGAAAAATTCGTAGCGCTCGAAACGTGAAATCGCTGGTTCGAGTCTTGTTTCGGTTATTATTTTTTCGTTTCTTTTTTATTCAGTTCAGTTTAAATATAGAGCTCATCAAATATATGTAATAATTGCCATTTTATGAAAAATGCATGTCTTCTCATTTCTAATTACATATTACACAGAAAAATCAATTTTCACTGCAAATATAAATTCTTATTTACGGACTGTTTGTAAAATATTGTTAATAAAGGTTGCTTCAATTAAATAAAAACATTACAAATTAATTTTTTTATCTTTATGTATTTTACTCTTCATGGAGGTGCACGTAGAAAATGCACCTTTGTTTAAAAATTTACCACAGCTAAGATTCGAACTCGTACCTCCCACATGGAGGGCAAGTGCTCTACCACAACGCCGTGCTACCTTTCCAAAAGTTTGTCTTACTTTAGGATGTTAAATCCACCCTGAAGAACTTGGAAGTCGATTTTCTCGAGAATTTTTGAGACCTGCGTCGCACCGCTTTGTAGGATTGACATCTGAGTTCTGAACGTTACGTACTAAAAATATAAAAAGTTACAAAAATCCGATTTGATGTCCTTGTAAGTAAAAGTTTTCTCCGTCTCCTACATTTTTCCTGATTTACAGTGTCGTCCTTCAGGGAGAGCCATGTGTGGCGCTGCCGGTACAGCCATCATGTCCCAACAATAAGGCAGTGTCTGGCACCACAGACACAGAGTGTCCTCCAAGGAAACAGCGAGCTATGCGACTGTTAAGGAATAATTATTATTGTCGTTAGTTTCTCAGAAACACATCTAAAAAAGGCACAACCTGCAAACAGTAGTCGCTATTTTTTCTGGGTGATCATTGTCCTTAAAAAATAGATTTGACGAGGTTGCAACAAGGAAAGGAGGAATAGAGGGTCAACGCCCAGTCGACTACGAGTGAATTAGAGACATAACTCATGCTCAGACTGGACGAGAACTTGGAAGAAAATTATCTGTGTCTTTTCGAAAGAACCATCCTGTCATTTGCCTCAACTCACCCAGAGAAACCACGGAAACCACAAATGTGACTGGCCGGACGGGCGTCTGAATCCGACTCGACGCTGATACCTCCAGTGTAATAAGCATTGCGCCATATGGTTCTGTCCAGCTTCCAGGTCTTGTGTTGTAATGCCTAAGGAGCAACTTCAAAATTTATTTGAACGAGTGATAGTCTCCGATTGCAGAACAACTAAGCGGAATGCCATTGCGAAGTGGTGGAGCAAATCGAACGTACCAGCCCATATTAGCTCTATAATGCATGTCTCCGCGATTCTCATGAAGTGCCTATAGATTTACAGTTCAAGTTCTCTCTGACAAAAGTACTGTATATTTCCATAAAACTTCATTACATTTATCAAATACGAAATTAAGTCTTCCATTGGACGTATAATGATAGTTTGCTGTGGTTTTCGTTTTACGTTAGTGTAACATTCTGTTCCGTATATGTCAGTTGCGGAACTAGGAACTTCATTTTCTTTGTGGTGGCGTCTGTGGTGTCGAGTGCCAAAGCAAGGCTGTTACCTCGCAACACAGCTACAAGAAAAGATAGTCGTTGGAAGCTGCGTTGACGAATGAACGACACCGGCATAGCCACACCCAGAACTGTATCGCTACGCCGCCGTATCGGCTCTTCTACTTACGACCGAACGCAGGACCGTTCAACCTCAGTCTGCGATCATCGACTATGACGACGGCATCGTCTTCCAGTAGGTCAGTTGAGTGATCAATTTATTAGATGTAGCTCAACGTGGAAATTATTGTTAAACGTACTCTGTGTGAGAGAATTCTATTTTGTCTGCATCAAGTGATACGTTAACGTTCAGAAACAGCTATAAATATTAAATTCCTGTAGAAATTGATTATGCGTAACAAAGTGATCTAATATTTTATGTGTCATAGTAGCCACTCGATATGCTCCTGTAGCAAACTAAAGAACCCATCGTTGTACCAACGAGTGTACTTTCATCCTGTAGAAAATTCTCTGCTCTGCACGGCCAGTTTAAGCGCAAGAGACGTAAGTGGTCGCTTGGGGCGACAAAGGCGCCGTTGATGAAGAATATGTGCACAGAATGTATCACAGCTGCAGAAATAGCCCGTTTCCACGCTCAGGTTTATTTTTAAAGACCATACTAAGAGCCCAAAGAATGGCAGCTAACGTGTGTGAGAGAGAGCAAATGCGGGCGTCAAATGAAATGTCGCTTGTGTGGAAAAAATGTTCTTGGACTAGCTCTGTGAATTGAAACGAATGAATAATGCCTGCAACAGTGAATAATAGATTCGGAATAATCATGGCTGCGAGTATCTATTGGCTGCGAGTATTATTTTTATTTTTCTCCTTCATATACCTAATGTCGTACACAGTCTTGTGGCGGCAGCTGTCACTCAAACCAACGGAACAACTGTAAAGGTGAGCGAGCAATATGAGGCAGTGGTGAAACACTGAATATGTATTTGGGAGGACGATGGTTCAAATCCCCGTCTGGACATCTGGATTCAGGTTTTCAGCGGTTTCTCTAAATCACTCAAGGCGAATGGTGAGATTTTTCTTTTGAAAGCATACCTCCCGCCGATTGCATTCATCTTTCCCGACTTTGAGATTGTGCCCTGTCATTAATGATATAGTCGTCGACAGGACGTTAATCTTTAACCATTCCTTTTTCCTTTCACCACTATGTTGGTGCACAGCCTGGTCGAAGAAAATCCTGATGTAATGACAATGCGAATATTCCACCCAAAGAAGACAAAATAGAATAAAAATAAATCTTCAAAGCCGTACTACTTGTTTGGCACAATGAATACCAGGTTATGGTTTACAGTCTCGGTACACATATTACACTACGTACTGGACTCCTGTGCAGTCGTATTTTGCGAGTATGTTTTTGGCAGATCTTACAGGCTGGAATTCGTCCTATCTCCAAAGTAATAGCCGCGCACGCCTGCGATTTCGTGTGGAGTCAAAGGTGCTCCAATGCTCTGCTTTACCGATATGCGATATTTTCTGTTCATCAGCAGACTTCGTCTCAATAGTTTGATTACGTTTTAAACTCCTCCGCTGAGTATCACTGTAGGGACGTGCGACACGTTGATGGCGGTTCATTCGTTAAATTGACATACTAAGCTTCTCGAGCTTCCCATGTGGTGCAAGGGTAAAGAAAAGATCGCCAACAATAAGCCAGAGCATCCCTATTACGGTGCATTCTAAAGGAATGTGTGCTTAGAGCAACAAAGGAGCACTATCGACTTGAATTCTTAAGATGCAGCAAGACTAACCTGACCGGCCAACAATTAGCACTCCGTGCAAGCTGCAGAAAAAGGCGCTACAACCGCCAGAAAAAGGCACGCTGTTCGTGTTTATTCTGCACGTAGGAGACTAATGTCGACAAACCATTTTCCCTTTGCAACCCTTAATTAGAGCACACTGTAACACGACATAGACCTGCCATTAAAGACTCGCACGCCTATCACTCGAACACAGTACGTTACTGTACTCGAGATACAAATACAAAGTATCGATCGTCAACGTTCGGGGCCCAAATCACACAACAAAACTACTTTTGCTGGTTCCTCTCTATGGTGTTAAACCATTAATGAGATATCGACATGAAGTATAATAGAACACCAAAGCAAATGAATCAAAGAAAGAGTAATATGATTTAAGGAATCATCCAGAAATTTGTCTGAGTAAAACTGTATCAGGTAGGCTACACGGAGTTTCAACAGTACTTCACCCAAATTTGAAAATTAAGGAAAGGAGATTAAATTATAACGTATCATCGGCGACGACGTCATTAAGGACAGTACGACGATGCTCTAGAAAAGTATAGACAAATAATTCAGTAGCTCTCCTACATTATATTATACATTTCGATGATCGTAACTAGGAGAATAACCGTTGGGCACAAGTATTCCCTACAGCAGAAAGGAGCACACGTATTGTTTTTTTCGACCTCAAATGGCGATCATGCGCCTTCAGAGGAATGCTGTGACTCGGTTTCCTGTGACCTAGGCCGTGCAGGGTATTGTGTATAGAAACAAAGGCAGATGACGACGCGGTTCTTGTTTACATTCATGGCGCGCGAAGAGTGTGCGTGTCGCCACTTTGTGCAAAAAAAACCACAAGAAGGGACGCGTGTTTTTCGCGTGAGGAACAGGCGTTTATTGTTGAGCAGGTGTGCCGAGTCCACAGTGAGTGTACACGGCAAACACTGGGGCAGCAGCCTGGGCTCGGAAATCCCGCGGTGCGCCCTCCACCGGCGCGTCCGACAGCGCATCGTGTCTGCGTCACTGGGCACTGGGTTGGTCTGCCTCCAAGAGAGGGGCAAAAGGAAACCAACGTTCAGAAACGGTATGTATGAATATGGCTTTCTGCAGTCATTTAAGTAGTGCGTTATTCCAGTGTTATGACTATTTTCTCTGTACCTAGAAATTAAGTGTAGTTCATGAGATCTTGGTGTAAGAACTCAGTCAACAATTAGATATGACTTATACCATAACAATACTGTTCGATTTTCATCTCGCTTAATCGCTCTGCCAGAGATATTACATAGTATTAAAGCTTATTGTTCCATAAAATCAAATATGAACTAAAACTGAAAACATAAAACATCAAATTTCTGTAGTCAGATGCAAAATTCTTGAGCAAGGAATGAAGAGAATTTAGAATTTAACGTCTCGTAAACGCCAAGACTACTAGAGATGGATGGAAACTACCTCCTTCGCAAAAGTGATTCAAAGAAACCAGGAGAAGCTAAGACGGAATGGTCAGCCTGGAATTCTAGCCCTGTCCCAGCCAAACATGAATTATGCCGGCGGCGCCCGTAATTTCAAGCAACGATTCGATACTCGGTTGCTAGTAGAGATTTTCTGGCAGGTAACATGCTTTTCGTCTCTAGCGACGCTTAATGCCTTTCCGAGGTTCAGATTCCACGTTAACATCCAGCTCTGCATCCTATACCTGACTGAATGCAATGTTTTCCAGATCGGAGTAAAGATACGCAATTCTCCAACAGTACCACCTTCAGTAAAAGCACTGTGGTCTCCAAACTAGGGCCTTAAACACAGTGCTTCCTCTGTCGGTAAACTCTTGAGACGTAAAATCTTCTATGGCTTCTTCTCACTTATGGCGTTCGCGAGATGTGCAAGCTCTCATGAGGTTCTTTGGCTCCGAGCGCCACCTCTAGGCGGTTGGTCTAAGACCACACGGAGCGGCCGTGGCAGACAGTAGGCTTTGAACCTTCTACCAGGTGGGTACCGGAGTACTTGCAAACTGCCGGCTGCGGTCAGCTGGCGGAACAGCGGGAAGTGAGCTGTGCTAGTGGTTTGATTCTTGGCCACTTTTCCCGTAGCATGTTATTCGGTGACATTTCTGCTGGAACTCGTATTAGCTCCCAGAACTATGAAAACAGTTGTTATTTACAATGCATTGAAGTACATTCGGTTTCTTTAAGTCTCTTGTTTAATCCAGGATTGCGGATGTCATACAGACTGTTTTGAGGTTCCTTTTCTGATTAGGTTTAAATAAGGAAATTTGTTCAGAGTACAGAGGCGGTGCTAGCGTTTTAGCAGTGGCCGTTACTGACATGGGCTGGGGCTTGTGTTTATGAAGTTGTCACCACTATGGCTGCTGCGCGTTAATACCGTAGCACCCAGTTGTAAAAAGTGTATTCCTGGCATAAATTTCACGGTGTTGCATGCTATAGTAAACGGATTTCATATCCTGGACTACCTATGGTGCCATGAAGTGTGGTGCAAAAAGAAAGTTATGTATTATATTTTAAGAAGTATCCTGTAATGATTATTAGTTCAGTATTATAAGTTATTTTACTTCTGCCGGGCCGGCCGCGGTGGCCGTGCGGTTCTGGCGCTGCAGTCCGGAACCGCGAGGCTGCTACGGTCGCAGGTTCGAATCCTGCCTCGGGCATGGGTGTGTGTGATGTCCTTAGGTTAGTTAGGTTTAAGTAGTTCTAAGTTCTAGGGGACTTATGACCTAAGATGTTGAGTCCCATAGTGCTCAGAGCCATTTTTTTGAACTTCTGCCGGGTTGCTTTGTGGCTTTAGGATGTAATTGGGCTGCTCATTATAGTCATTTAATGATGTTTTATTTTACGTTATTTTATTGAAAGGTTTGTTAAATGTTGAGCCTTCACGTGAGTGAGTTTTATTTTATGGCATATTCTATGGTATATAATAATTTTTTGCGGGGTATGGTTTCTGGACTTGTTAACTTAAGTGTTGGGACTGTGTTACGGTATCCATATCTGGAGCGGACCTACATGGAAGTAAAGAACCACAGGTGCAAGCTAGTTCGACAAGATTGTGACCTTATGTCTCGACCGTGCTATCATTGTTTATTTTTCAGGTGATCAGAGTTATTTTCTTTATAACATGTAACTGAGTGGCCAATATGGAACTTTCTGACGTTTAAATAGCTCCCGGTGCTACTCTCTGTATTGCGGTATTCCTGCAAACTGTTCTCCTCTGTTCCACGGCTTCGCTTCTTATATTTTTTATTAAAATTGAATTTAATTAATAAATATTATGAATTGTTATTCTGTGCTTTAATAACTCAGATCTCGTTGCACTACATGCGGTGGTACAACAGGTACACAACCAGAATTGAAAGGCGGTAATTGAGTTCATTGCAGCGTAGAACCAAAACCTCAAGAACAGCAGGCTATAAACAGAACTTAAATTAATGGTGAACAAGTTGGAATCAGTGTGTATCTGCTATTCAAATTAAAGGCAGAGCACAATGCGATGCAATTGGAAGCTAATGACAATGAAAAACACCAGCACATCAGTCGAGTGAACGGAAATGGAAGTACGTCAGTGAAAGATCAAGGAGACGATTGTTGGAGCTAATACAATTGGAAGCAGGCTGAGGAAGTCTAACATGGGAAGAATGTAGCTAACAGCGTAACAGTTATAAGAAGTGTTGAACAATTGCATATCACGCTGTGGAAACTGCAGTTGATAAATGATGATGATTAGTTCCACATCACCGAACCGGGAACATCGCATTTTAATTTTACGTCTTTATTTAGTTCAAATGGTTCAAATGACTCTGAGCACTACGCGACTTAACTTCTGAGGTCATCAGTCGCCTAGAACTTAGAACTAATTAAACCTGACTAACCTAAGGACGTCACACACACCCATGCCCGAGGCAGGATTCGAACCTGCGACCGTAGCGGTCGCTCGGCTCCAGACTGTAGCGCCCAGAACCGCACGGCCACTCCGGCCGACCTTTATTTAGTCTACGATAGTGTTCACTGCAAGAAATGCCATCTCTCTCGTACATAGTCCCAATTACTGAATATCTAAACCTTGCCAGAAACATAAAGGCGTTCTGTTCTTGAAGATTTAGAGGAAATCCGACGTGTTATCTTCTTGTGACTAAGACGAACAAGAAATAGTTCAGGAATCTCTGCAACCTTCGTTGACATGAAACATAAAGGTGCTCTGTTCTTGAAGATTTAGACGAAATATGTTGTTTTATCTTGACGTGACACTAAGATGAACAAGAAATAATTCAGGAATCTCTTTAGTCTTCATTCACATGAAACTATAAAATCACCAAATAACAACAGGAGGAGCACCCAATAATTACAACATTTGCATAGAAACTCCATAGGAAACTTTAGTAGACACACGAAAAGTATCCCTACCGTGTTCCATCCACAAATGGGTCGCGGTAAAACATCACTTAATTAAAAAATCACTTAATTTCTCTGTACGCGCCCTAGTCGCTCTGTTCTTGAGGTCTCCCCGCAAGATGTACGATAGAGAAATCTGACTGGAACAGCTCAGCAAAGTTACCCGAAAAGAAAAAGAGGTTCCTAAGCACTCTTTCGAAGAGTCTACAAGTTAGAATCCAGTGTCTGAAGACCTTCGAGCTGTTCCTGAATTGACATGGTGAAGATCCCCCTTACTTGAAAAATGCCTCGGATCGCACTAAGGTTTGGATACGCTGTCTTTAGGAGCTGCGCATCATTGTGTTGCACTTAACGTAACGGCTGGTAGCTTGGACTGTTCTGATGGATTGAGTCTCTTGCTGTTAATGTATGCTGAAAACAAACCAGAAGAGCGCGTTCGAATTCTCTAAATTCACTCTGCCGCTACCTAACACGAAGAACGGCTTCCTTTCGTACAGAGCCGCAACTGAAAGAGAGCTCTCGATTCATAAACAACATCTGTGAAAACGGATTTCCAGAAACAGTAATCTGTGGATATGCTGTCCCTTGTCACCAGACAGGCCACAACCCCGATCTGTAGCACTAGTGTTCGTCCTTGCATGAGCTTCGTACATGACTAGGAGAGGTGCCAAGTGAGTCAGCTTTCTCGCTCTGTCCTCCATCCAGCGAGGCGCGGACTGAAGCCAGGCGCTGTCACTGCCACCAGGCGACGCATCTGGAGAACAGGAAAAGCTATGTTCCCCTGGTGGGGAAACTGCGTGGTGGGTCTGGGGTATACAGTTAGGCAAAAACTAGGAAGCTACTGTCCAACGACGGTCCGTATTTTACTCTGACCTCTGACACATTAAGTCCGTAACATCTGTATGACTTCAGAAGCATAGTTAATGTATATATACATATATATATATATATAAAACACACCTGTAGTAGATAAAATTTTGCCCCTCACTCACAGCACCTCTCAGTTTGATTCAGGATAGAGCCACTCGTTGGTTCATGAAAGTCATAGTACCCAAGGCATCACTTTCCTGTTTCGTGCAAGCCCCTCATTCGTCATTTGCCGTGACAGTGGTTCTTACGGCGTGCGAAAGTGTATGAAGCAGAGACGCCCTATACATGTGAGTTGATGTCCGGGAGAAGTGTGAAAATATGGTAAAGTATGGTGGTCGCGGAATGTGTTCAAATGGTTAAAATGGCTCTGAGAACTATGGGACTTAACATCTGAGGTCATCAGTCCCCTAGACTTAGAACTACTTAAACCAATCTAACCTGCGACCGTAGCGGTCGCGCGGAATGTGTCTCATAGGGACAGAAGTTTAGTTTCGTGTCTTGGTGTTTCCCGTCAGTGGATACCACGTAGAGTTGCTCTCGTTGGACAGAGATGTTTGCTGGAACGCATCTACTGCAAATGATGCTGAACGTTGGGTCAACAGAGACTGTGCGGTGATAGAATTGGATGGACCCTTAGTAAAAAGTTTCCAATATTAGAGATCATAATTTTAACAATTTTCGTTCATACAGTGATTACAAAACTGAAACCAGCAGTAAATAAATGAAGTTGAGATCTAATATCGATCTGCTTCTGTAGACGACATAATCCTATAGTACTTAAAGAATTTCTATACAAAAAATTACATCAGATTTCGGAAATAAATTAAAAATAATTAAAGGAATAAGATATAGCAATCGTTATTCTCTATTCTAATTTTTAAAAAAATCGGTAGAAAGAAGCAACAGAAGATAACAGCACATCTGTATCCTCCCCACAAGATACTAAACCACACCGATAATAAACGGGCCGCCACGCTGTAAGTAGGTAGGAATCCACGGGTACTTGCTAGACTAAAATCCAGGAAATATGCACCACCTGCTTCTACTAGGAATACTGTTGGACAGATTCTGTTCAACAGTAAAGACAACGTTTGACCTTTAGAATAGAGTACAATTTATAGTATTTTTTGCAATCTATGTGGCAGATTAGATGTAGGTCAATCTGGTAGAACTATAACCACTAGACTGCTTGAGCGCAAAAGGAGTTGGAGACTGAAGAAGAAAGATTTCACTGGATGAATGCGGTGGTTTTAAACGGAATGTTCTCCACAAAAGAACTAAAGGCAGAAAATTGATATTACTCGAAATTCTGGGTATTAATAAACACCAACCAAAGAATCCTGACAGTGTTCTTAATGATCAATCACAGTTTCATTATTCACACTTACTGAAATAGCATCAACCAGCTAATATTTTTTTCTCTCTCACCATTAGATAGTAGGCGTATTATAATCGATACACGCCCACATTTCATAGAGTCCTTTCTCTCCCCTGCCCACACCACCTCTTTTCGGCCATTCACAAGTTGTTTTATTTTATGCATATAACACAGCAGGCCGTGCCAAATACTCACTTGTGCGCCGTTTCTGGCTTATAATTTCTTTCATTTTTATCTATGGCTATAAATTAACAAAAGATTTATATGTTCAAGTCTTCTTTGTGAAATGCATTATGCTTGTGTTTTTGTATAGACATATTGTTGACTGTGTGTTTGTGTGCTGTCCTTAGGTTAGTTAGGTTTAAGTAGTTCTAAGTTCTAGGGGACTGATGACCTAAGATGTTAAGTCCCATAGTGCTCAGAGCCATTTGAACCATATTGTTGTAAAACGTCACATATGTTTGGAAAAATAATCTTTGCACAGTCATAACCTTTCGCAAAGTGTTGCGTGGACCATCTGTGTAGTGCTAAGTTAACTGAGGATGACCTAGAAATCCGAAAGCCGGTTATGAAGCGATAAATCGGAGCCCTGGTGAAACAGTACAAAGGGCAACGGAAGCTTTTGCTTGCTGGCACTGCACATTTTGGCAACTGTTGGAAGGGAAAATGGCGGAGGGAGGCCGGGGGGTGGGCGAGTCAAAACAACAGATGCCGTATGCGTTAGTGACGTACAGATCGTGTACTTCGGTGTTCGTGTTCAGTTGGCTGAGTGAAATTTCAGAAGGTCAACCAGTGGGTATATTTTTGGGGTGATGGGATCTTCAAAAGGTCTGGACATCGGAAAACATACCGTCTGGTTACATGTAGTGAGTCTTACACAAAAAACATGACTTTCCATAAGTCTATAACCATCAGCTAGACGAGTGGAGAAAATTGCCGAACGTCATAACCGTCTCCCTTAACAGCTGGCACACATTCTGTCGACTATAGAGTATACTATTACAAAAGAAAGTAATTAACTACCATGAAAAAACTTAATAGCGGAAATTGTCTACTTCTTTTTAATAATGTTTTCACTTCGTCAATATATGCACTATCAAATAAAAAAAGTGAAGCACCCGGAATGGGAGGAAGAAATGAAATGAGATTTTAAGGATTGAGATCGTAGTGATAAAATCGAATCAAATTTACGAAGAACTTGGCTGTATGAGCAAATTTCTCAGTATGAGCTTATGCCCCCTGGACTGAATGCATGTACTGGTTCGACTGGGAACGGTGTCATAAAGCCGATGCATCCTTTTCTACAGCAAGCCGGCCCACAACTGTTGTAATTGTTCCTTGATATCCCGTATAGTGGCAAAGGGATGGGGTTCACGTCGGAGCTGGTCACACATTAAGTTCCGTGGGGAACAAAGGGACAGAATAGGGACATTGCTGGCCACGGAAGTACGTCAACATTACACAGACAGTTCACAGACACATGGAATATGTAGACGAGTATTGTCCTGATGAAAAATGGTACGACAATATTGTCGCATGAGAGGTAAACCATGAGAACGCAGCATGTCCGTGACGTACCGTTGTGTCGACATGAGTTCCCTCAAGCACCATCAGCCGTGCACCTCACACCATGACGCCAGGAGTCCAAAACATTGGAAGAATGGTTTCTCGTCGCCGTACACCCCGACGATGGTCATCCAGCGCCGTGCAGAAACGCATTTCTTCGCCAAACACAATGCCATGCTACTCATCAGAAGTCCATGATTCCCAGTTAAGGCACCTCTCTAAACTCAGCTGTTTGTGTTATAGTTTTAACAGAAATATTCCCCATCCAGTTGCTGCAAGTCTCTGACCAGTGGTATGGGATGACACAGAATGTTGCAGGGAGTCAATTACTTGTTTTCAGATATGAAGGTTTTATGACATGCTTGGTCCACAATAAGGAGTTCCTAGCTTGTGATGGTCAGACGAGGTCGATCGCAACCTTGACAACCAGTCTGCCAACCCTCAGGTTCCAAGCCGGTCAAATGAAGACCCACAGCGATGCCCCGTTTCAAACTCTGTCAGGCGCTGATAAATCACACAAGTATGCTGCATCTCAACAGGTGATCGTCCTCGCAGCGCGTGACGGGACTGCGTCTTATCCCGATTGTTGGTGGTGTCTGAAAACTGAGAGTTGTGCCTCCAATCTGTGATGTATTTCTTGTACTGATGATCCGGATGTCCTAGCTGTGGTTCTCAACCTTCCTTAGATCATTATCCTTGAGTACAATCAGATATTAGGTAGTGCCACTGCCCCACCCTCCTCCCCCTCCCTCCCTCCCTCCCACGCCAAATTATCACCAACTGTAGCACCTAACTAAACTGCAGAATGAAAGCCTTTTCTTGGAACACCTTTATTTTTAAAGTGATGAAAGATGAATGATATTTAATTTGTGAGTGTGTGTGTTTTCTAGAATGAATGACGGAAGAATTCGTGGTGCATATCGCAAGTGTTACCCACAACTCCTTCTCAGTGAGGGTAGGCACTTGTTACGAAACATACTTCCCCTGCATCACTCCCCACCATTGTGGCACTTGTTTGACCTGTACACTGCAACCCTATTTTAAATCAAACAGATTTAGATGTATGCACTATTCTTACTATTTGTAAATCACTTGATTACTGCAATCCTTGCTTCTGAACTGGCAGAAATTGGACAACTTCAGGCTGTTAATGCGTTGTATCTAACCGCTCTAATAAAAACTAAACGAAAATCCGCCTGAACAGGCCATGAAGGCCCAACGGTACCGATCGGCCGCTGTGTCATCCTCAGCCCACAGGCGTCACTGGATGCAGATATGGAGGGGCGTGTGGTCAGCACACCGCTCTCCCGGCCGTTTTGTCAGTTTACGAGACTGGAGCCGCTAATTTTCAATCAAGTAGCTCCTTACTTTGCCTCACAAGGGCTGAGTGCATTCCGCTTGCCAACAGCGCTCGGAAGACTGGATGGTCAACCATCCAAGTTCTAGCTCAGTCCGTCAGTGCTTAATTTTGGTGATCTAATGGGAACCGGTGTTACCACTGCTGTAAGGCCGTTAGCCAAGCACTCTAATAATAATAATAATAATAATAATAATAATAATAATAATAATAATAATGACACTATGTACAGCACTATAGTAGCCCTTATGTAGTTACTACTGTGTCGTGCTGTCGATTAATTCATTTTCCTGTCTAGAAGCGAGTAATGAAGGAATTTCTGGACTACTGCAGTTACAGTCTACACCATTTACTTGAGATATTTAGTATCTGTTACGTATATGTTGCAGTTTTATCATCAGCGATGTACAGAACAAAGCACAACCTATGTGTGTAATGGGAGAACTATGTGAGGAATCCTAATCTCCACCACATTAATGCTGTTAATTGAGGAAAAGTGATTATTGATACCTCATATAATCAAAATTAGAGTCTCACTAAATAGTGATAATAGGGTAATGGTCTTTTGAAAATAATTTAGTTTCGTGATTGAGAAAGGATCTAATCGCCGGCCGGTGTGGCCAAGCTGTTCTAAGCGCTACAGTTTGGAACCGCGCGACCGCTACGGTCGCAGGTTCAAATCCTGCCTCGGGCATGGATGTTTGTGATGTCTTTAGGTTAGTTAGGTTTAAGTAGTTCTAAGTTCTAGGGGACTGATGACCTCAGATGTTGAGTCCCATAGTGCTCAGAGCCATTTTTTTTTTTTTTTTAAGGATGTAATCGTTTGGTTTTTACCCCTCAGAAAACTTCATGTAACCCCTCAGGGGGTAATTACCCCCATGTTGGGAACCACTATGCTAGGTGGAGGTTGCATTTGTCTAGTTGTCTTCTGGCACTGGCGAGACAGTTGCACAGTAGACGTGGCTGACGAGTGGTTTGCAATCGCTGCAGCCGCGTGCCAAGTGCACGGATGCGCGAGGTGTAGACTATGCTGTCTTCCTGCGGAAGAGTCGCAGTCTGGCAGTACTTCGTGAAGGGTGAGTACCTCACTGGTCGGTTGCAAACCGCTTCGGCATGTGGACGGACAAGCGAAGAGCACGGTTTGGAAACCTCTGCAGACGGTCTATGTGCATGTTCGCCAAATAATTGGGTCGAAACAGCGTAAAGTAGATGGCGACGCCCAGCTGAGGTAGAAGTGTTGTCCCAAGATTCAAAAACTGGGAACAGAACCCCCATCCTTACAGAGACCATGTGGAAGTGGTTCTCGATGTGTTGTTCCCATTTTAATCTCCTGTCTATGGTGACACCCAGCTACATTACTGTGGTGCCCCATTTTCGACTTCATTTGGTGACCCGATGCGTCATTTTTTCGAGTGCTTGCTGTAAGCAGCGACATAGGTGAGCGAAAAAAAGTGTGCGCTGTGTACGGGGTATACAGCATCGGTCCCACGACGGATCCCAGAGGTACGCCAGTACAGTTAGGACGTTCCGATTCTTCTCCTCTGCCCACACGTGGCATGTGATGCTGCCTCTATAAACTCTACCAGGTCTGGTAACAATATGATACAGGAACAACACGAATGGACTCTGATGCCCGTTCGACCTGTCACAGATAGTTGCAACTCTAATAACGTACACATACACTCCTGGAAATGGAAAAAAGAACACATTGACACCGGTGTGTCAGACCCACCATACTTGCTCCGGACACTGCGAGAGGGCTGTACAAGCAATGATCACACGCACGGCACAGCGGACACACCAGGAACCGCGGTGTTGGCCGTCGAATGGCGCTAGCTGCGCAGCATTTGTGCACCGCCGCCGTCAGTGTCAGCCAGTTTGCCGTGGCATACGGAGCTCCACCGCAGTCTTGAACACTGGTAAGCATGCCGCGACAGCGTGAACGTGAATCGTATGTGCAGTTGACGGACTTTGAGCGAGAGCGTATAGTGGGCATGCGGGAGGCCGGGTGGACGTACCGCCGAATTGCTCAACACGTGGGGCGTGAGGTCTCCACAGTACATCGATGTTGTCGCCAGTGGTCGGCGGAAGGTGCACGTGCCCGTCGAGTTGGGACCGGACCGCAGCGACGCACGGATGCACGCCAAGACCGTAGGATCCTACGCTGTGCCGTAGGGGACCGCACCGCCACTTCCCAGCAAATTAGGGACACTGTTGCTCCTGGGGTATCGGCGAGGACCATTCGCAACCGTCTCCATGAAGCTGGGCTACGGTCCCGCACACCGTTAGGCCGTCTTCCGCTCACGCCCCAACATCGTGCAGCCCGCCTCCAGTGGTGTCGCGACAGGCGTGAATGGAGGGACGAATGGAGACGTGTCGTCTTCAGCGATGAGAGTCGCTTCTGCCTTGGTGTCAATGATGGTCGTATGCGTGTTTGGCGCCGTGCAGGTGAGCGCCACAATCAGGACTGCATACGACCGAGGCACACAGGGCCAACACCCGGCATCATGGTGTGGGGAGCGATCTCCTACACTGGCCATACACCACTGGTGATCGTCGAGGGGACACTGAATAGTGCACGGTACATCCAAACCGTCATCGAACCCATCGTTCTACCATTCCTAGACCGGCAAGGGAACTTGCTGTTCCAACAGGACAATGCACGTCCGCATGTATCCCGTGCCACCCAACGTGCTCTAGAAGGTGTAAGTCAACTACCCTGGCCAGCAAGATCTCCGGATCTGTCCCCCATTGAGCATGTTTGGGACTGGATGAAGCGTCGTCTCACGCGGTCTGCACGTCCAGCACGAACGCTGGTCCAACTGAGGCGCCAGGTGGAAATGGCATGGCAAGCCGTTCCACAGGACTACATCCAGCATCTCTACGATCGTCTCCATGGGAGAATAGCAGCCTGCATTGCTGCGAAAGGTGGATATACACTGTACTAGTGCCGACATTGTGCATGCTCTGTTGCCTGTGTCTATGTGCCTGTGGTTCTGTCAGTGTGATCATGTGATGTATCTGACCCCAGGAATGTGTCAATAAAGTTTCCCCTTCCTGGGACAATGAATTCACGGTGTTCTTATTTCAATTTCCAGGAGTGTATATCCGCAAATGATGCGTACGTGTAGCAGTGAACTCGAATCTACACTAAGGTGACGAAAGTCTTGGAATACCTCGTAATATCCTGTCGGACCTCCTCTAGCCAAGTGTAATGTAGCAACTCGACTTGGCACGGACTCAACAAGTCGCTGGAAGTCCCCTACAGAAATACTGAGCCATGCTCCTTTATTGCCACCCATGATTGTGAAAGTGTCGCCGGTGCAGAATTTTGTGCGCGAACAGACCTTTTGACTATGTCCCATACATGTTCGATAGGATTCATGTAGAGCGATGTGGGTGGCCAAATCATTCACTCAAAATGTCCAGAATGTTGTTTGAACCAATCGCGAACAGCGGTGGCCCAGTGACATGTCGAATTATTATCCACAAAAATCCATCGTTGTTTGGGAGCAGCCGCCGGAGTGGCCGCGCGGTTAGAGGCGCCATGTTGCTGGCTGCGTGGCCCCTCCCGCTGGAGGTTCGAGTCCTCCCTCGGGCATGGGTGTGTGTGTTGTTCTTAGCATGAGTTAGTTTTAGTAGTTGTACGTCTATGGACCGATGACCTCAGTAGTTTGGTTCCTTAAGAACTCACGCACACTTGAGCATTTGTTTGGGAGCATGAAGTCCACGAATGGCTGCAGATGGTCTCCACGTAATCTAACACACTCATTTCCAGGCAACGATCGGTTCATTTGGACTAGAGGACTCCGTCCATTCCATATAAACACAACCCACACGACCATGGAGCCACTACCAGCTTGCACAGTCCCTTGTTGACAACCTGGGACCATTGCTTTGTGGGGTCTGCGCCACACTCGAATCCTACCATCAGCGTACTGAAATTGGAACTCATCTGACCAGGCCACAGTTTTCTAGTAGTTTAGGGTCCAAAAGACATTGTCACGAGCCCAGTAGAAGCGCTGCAGGAGATGGACTCGCAACGGTCGTCTGCTGCCACAGCCCATTAACGCCAAATTTCGCCTCCCTGTCCTAACAGATATGTTCATCGTACGTCCCACATTGACTTCTGCGGTTATTTCAAACAGTGTTGCCTATCTGTTAGAACTGACAGCTCTCTGCAAACGCTACTCCTCTCGGTCGTTAAGGCATTGTCCGTGGTGAGAACAGTGCCCGAAATCTGGCATTCTCGGCACTCTCTTGCCACTGTAGATCTAAGAATATTGAATTCTCTAACGATTTCCGAAATGAAATGACCCACGTGTTTAGCTCCAGCTACCATTCCGCGTTCAGAGACTATTAATTTCTCTCGTGCGGAAACCATTTCACATGACAGCTCCGCCAATGCAGTGCCGTTTTATATCTTGTGTAAGCGATATTACCGCCATCTGTATATGTACATACCACTGTCCCATGACATTATCACCTTAGTGTGAATCAAACAATCGGGAAGGCAACGGCAGGTTCAACATATCGTCCCACGCGGTCGTCGGACGGAGCAGAACAAGAGAATCCTGCCTTTTCTCACCCTGTTGCACGCCGGAGAGAGCGTGCTGCGGTCCGTGTTATGGAGCGCGGCGGTCCGGGACATGCGTGTGGTAACCGAAGCCGTGGCAGCGTGAGTCATTAGGGAAGACCGGTTCCCACGCCGCCAGCCCCCATCCGGTACGACACAGCCAGCCGCAAGGCGCCGGCCCCCAACGAATTCCTGTGACAGAGGAGGCTGCACATCGCTGACCCGGCGCCGTCTTCGAACCTGCTGCTGGTATCGTTTCAGCACAGGTGGTAGGAAACCCTACGTAACTGCGCCTGAATATCTGTAAGATGCAAACCAATACAAATCACCTTGCTGTCTCGTAGCAAGTGTTGTTTTGGCTTCGACAAAGGATGGATCTGTTGTTGCGCCACAAATTTTAATCAGTTCTGTAACACAAACGTTGAACTGCGCAATTGCCGTAGGAACAGTCAGCGCTTTCTGGTAATGTTAGCTACAGGAACTACTTTTCCTAGGAGAAGGCACTCCTTTGTGTTTCCTCCAAGCTGATAAAACTCAGAGAGCCGTTCCCCGTGTCCATGAGGATACAGCTATCTGATGGAGCAGCTCATAGGCATTTTTTTTGTTTTTTTGTTGTTTTTTTTGCCGTTGGCGCGGAAGTTGTCGCCTTCTTTAATAACGTCAACTGGCATCCATTACTTTGGAATCAGTCGTGTGTAATATGACGTCGGTAGCATTTCGGTCGCGCCACGGGAGTATACAAGCGCCTGACTAGCCTTCTGCAATTGCAAGACCACACCGCGTGCACTATGAGCTGACCGCAGAACTTTCACGTCGATTTTGGTGGAGTTAGGATTTCCGTCCTTACCGTTCTTTCTATTCATATCTCGCATCTGTCACGATCAGTTACTACATCTTCTGGGTGTTACTTTTGATGATTTCTCACGTTCCACTGCTACGGCTCTCTACGAATTGCACAATCTGTTATATCTTGTGCCATTGTTTTTCTCTTGTTCTCCTAAGGAGGGACGGCTATACGACGAGAAATCTAGAATAGTCCACTGATGTCCTGTACTGTAACAACGCTATCTCCCTTTCAACTGTGTTTTCAGTAGTTCAGTATATAATTGTGCCACTAATTACTGCTTGTCTATTCCTGGTTTGTGGCTTCCCAATGTGCCTTATCATATGACCCTTTCTGGTCGAATAACTTGCCTTAAGGACGTCATCCGATGCTGGCTCGATCAATGTAATTACTCTCCTCTTCTTCGATAATTTAAATTTTTTGTACTGCTACATTCGTTTCAGGATAAATCACAATCAAGATAACTGGAGCTTGAACCTTGTTCTACATGTTGATCGCCAGTTTTTATCTTGGTTCTAATTTTGTATTCTCCTCATCATGCCATAACTTCTGTTTTTGACATACATATCTCAAAATCATAGCTTTTACAAATGATATTTAGCATCTGTATTGATTTCTGAACCTTACATTCATCATTCGATAGGATGCACTGATCATCTGCGAGAAGCTCGTCATGATTTTATTGACTTAACCACTCACTCAACCACTTGCATAAACTATTGTTTAGGCTTTATGCCTGAGCCCCCTGGCGACTTTAGTGTTGGCACGCATGACACTCCACTGGAGCCACTAATTACTTGGGCTGCGGATATCAGTTCTAATCGTATGTCGGGGGACGAGGGTCATTGATCGAAGAGTGTGTTGTTGTTTCTGGGGGGCCGTGCTACGGACATTTAGCTGGAGGGCACGTGACTAGCAAGTGGTTGGTTTTGGGGACTCTTGCTGTCCCGTTTGGGCCTTTAGAAGCCGCGAGTGGTTAAATCGATCGGTGGCAAGCTTTGTTGGCTGGATTAAGGATTAATAGCGACGAGTTGCGGGAAGAGCAGCGGACTCTGCGTACAACCTGGTCACCGACTTCCGGCCAACTCTGCAAGCTTAAATTTTACGATACCTGGAAGATCACGAGTACCGATTGGAGGCAATAACTCCTTTGCTTGTAATCCTGGAAATCATGTCTCCTTCACACCTGAGTGGAGTCAAGTGTTGTTTTTTATTGGCACTTGTTATCATAAGGCCATGTCTGTGCTAACATGGAATTAGATCTGTCGTTAATGCGACTCCAAGTGACTGTGTGAATAGCCGTTGCTCAGTGTAACTGATAACAGTTTGTTGTTCCTGCCCATATTCTGTGCAAGTGTACGAGCGTTCTCTGTTGTAAACTGAATTAATGAAATTTATATTGCAACATTGTATGTGTCTCGTAATTGGACTTCCAGACGCTAATGTTTCACCTCGTTAATTTTCAAGAAATTTTAAGGAGTGTTAGCCGGCCGATGTGGCCGTGAGGTTCTAGGCGCTTCAGTCCGGAACCGCGTGACCGCTACGGTCGCAGGTTCGAATCCTGCCTCGGGCATGGATGTGTGTGATGTCCTTGGGTTAGTTAGGTGTAAGTAGTTCGAAGTTCTAGGGGACTGATGACCATAGATGTTAAGTCCCATAGTGCTCAGAGCCATTTGAACCATTTTTTAAGGAGTGTTAAGCTTGTAATTCGTAGGTGTAGCCATTTCTGGAATAAGTTAACGTTGCCTATATCTTAGACATTCTCGTTTGTCGACTTATTTGGACAAATTACTGTTCCCCTTATGTGTGTTGTCAGGGTAATTGTGGCAGTGGACGACGTGTTCCTTATTCCTTGGCCCGGAGCAGCGACATGTTTTCTTCCTGCTGCGGCGACACTTCCTTTGTCGCACGACGTCTAGGTTGGCCCGCAATCAGACGCCTCTATCAGCCGCCTCATCTTGGCTCAAGTTAAGGAAAACTGATCGTTTGATGCGTGCCACGGCGGAGTGTCGCCAGTTAACTATGGAACTCTTGATTTATTAAATAATGTGAATTCAGCAAGCAAATAAGCTTTAAAGCGAGTTCTGCAAGTCCAGAGTTCTTTGTCACTATATTTGCTCTATTATTACTTGTTTAAACCATGCACCTTTATTGCTACTTCTGGAGTGTGAGTATGAACTGTTGAGTTTCCCGTTTTTGTCTACAGTCATTAGGTAATTCCATTCACTGTGAAACTTTTCCTGCCTATTGCTGTTGGCCGTGATAGATACTTGCTGTAATTTGTCACTTTTCTTGTATTTTGAGGGATTGTATTTTTATGTAAGAGTTATTATTAATGTTTCTGCTGGTGTGTACCAGTTGGGAGTCACGTTTAAATTGTATGCATTTCCAGTTTTTCTTGTATTTTGGGGATTTGTGAATTTGTTTAAAGGTCATTATCAATGTTTCTGCTGGTGTGTACCAGCTGGGAGTCGCGTTTAAATTGTATGCCTTCCCAGCTCTTCTTGTATTTTTGGGGGATTGTGTATTTTATTGCTTAATGGATTTTGTGAAGGTTTATAAATTGTTAAGGGCTTTCCAAAAGCCAAAATCTGTGGCGTGACTTGTTATCCTTTCTGTATTTTGTGTTGGCGTTGCCTATTTGTTTAAGTTTCATCCATGCTTGGGAATAGTTAGTACCTTCAGTGGCAGTCATTTGTAAATCATTTTACTGGTAAAACTCAGTTTGTTGAAGCAGCTTACCGTCACACCTAGTTTGTGTGACTTCTTACTTGTATTTGGAGACTTATGTATATTCCTGGGTTAAGCCCTGTCCTTAACAGTATTAATTTTTAAAGATTTATATTAATGAATTGATCCTGTTCAGATTATTTAAATTATTATGAGCGTTGTTATTCATTTTTAACAAGGTTTTTAAATTGTAATCTTAATCAGTGTTGTTAAGCAATGAAGTATATTCCATGAAGTGACAAATGACGAAACATGTGGGCCCACCTTCAATGTGTTATTCCTTAAAATTATCCCAATCCTTGTTGTGAGGTATCAATCGATAGCAGAGCCAATTTTCTGGATAAAATTCGAAACTTCTCTGCAGCATCTCATGCAATGATGACATGTGACACTGTTGATGACGATCCATCTGTTGTATGGGGACGATAGGCCCGGACGTCCCCTTGGTGTTGTTTGAGAGGAGTAGGCTATGTGCTGCCTTCACCCCCTTCCTTCTCTCATCATCACAAAATGCAAACACGATACCACATTACACACACCGTTACAGTCGTCTGTACATGTGAGGTACCCTTCACACAAATCTCATACTTCGCGAAGGAAAGGTGCTAGTGGGCGCAAAGAATAGGGAGAACCTTTCCAATGAGGCGGCTGAACTTGTTCTTCGTGGCCTCCCAGCCAAGCATGCCATGTGAGTTTTCTTCTTACTTTTATCATTGCGAGCCGTACCACACCTCTATGATCTCTCTTTTACAACATTGAACAAAACTGATTCCCTTTCGTTTGAGCCAATAAAGCTACACCTCAATGAAAAGTCTGCAGCTCGTGGTCTAGTGGCTAGCGTTGCTGCCTCTGGCTCACGGGGTCCCGAGTTCTATTCCCGGCCGGGTTGAGGATTTTTCTCCGCCCAGGGACTGGGTGTTTGTGTTGTCCTCAATCTTTCATCATCATTCGTGAAAGTGGCAAGATTGGACTGCGTAAAGACTGGGAATTTGTACGGGCGCTGATAACCGCACAGTTGAGCGCCGCACAAACCAAACATCATCATCATCTCAATGAAAAGAATGTTAGTTGTCTCACAACATTTGATTCTAATTAAGTATTCGTTGGATGTAACCTCTGGGTTGCTCTGCCATCATTTAAACAGCTCGTCACACATGACGTACATCGACCTTGCCTTTTAGTATTCCGGCTGGAAGCTTCAGCGTCCATTAGATACGGGAAGCGTGATTCAGCACTGGAGGACCCAAACAAGGACACGCCTCAATTCTGCTGCCGAGAGTTGCTGTCGGCATTCCATAAACCGCTTCCTGAAGAAGCAACAAACTTCATATCTGCGGAGAAGCATTTCGATTCTGATCACAGCGATAAATAATGTACGAGTGCAGTGTTGCTTGTAGAGGTTACTATTAGGGCGTTTTAAACGTACTATTGTGGGTACCGCACTATTGTGTTCGCAGTTAACTGATTCTCTACGTATATTTTCTTAACTGAGGAAGGTAATGTTACTATCTGTTACCTACCCTAGCGGTCTTTTACGTGTGTAACAGTGAATGTAGGGGGACTTTCACGGTCATGCGTGCAGCAGTATACACCGAAATATCAGAGCTGTAGAAAACTGGTTAATGTATAGAATGTGGAAGCAAAATAAAGGAAAATCCATTTGGATAAGACTGATTATTTGAAATGATCGTAATTAGTTTTCACGATTGTTATTGTGCTGGCTTAGACCTCTTCCTAACATGATAGTTTTGGAAGAAGCAACGAACTTGATTTCAACATTGCGAGCTACTGAGTTAATACGTTTCACATATTCTGACCTAACCTGCCTCTACAGTTGTTTTTCTCCATTGTCCCTTCTTGTGCCTAGGTATCTTACTTCAGTTATATTTATAGTACCGTATCTCCTCTCTTCGTAAGTTATCCGTTCACTGAAGTTTTACATCCTTCTATAATGCTACACCTCAAGACTAGTAACCGAATACTAGAGGTGAAAGAGATTCTCGCTGGTAGTGCTGCTTTTGAGCTGTAATGAATGGATATAAAACGAAGAAAGAACATAACTAAACTCCTCTCGAAAATCGGTAGCTGGAGAGTAGGGCCTGAGAGGACTGATCATCTGTACCACGAATGCACATCGAACCAGACAGTGGAAAAATTTATAACATACTTCATGAACTGTAAGCAACCTGGCGAAGAGGAACTTTGTGAAGCATTTTTTCTCCTTGTCGGTCAAAGTATGGCGATGTAAACCTTCACACCACCAGAATACGAGCGGGCAGCCTTTGATTTGACCAGCAGCGCACCACTGAGATCTAGTTTCCACAGTCGCTATTGTTTCGAACACTTCTTTCTTTATACACGACAGAACTCGACGAAGAAAACGACATCTTGGAAAAGGAAGGAGAAATGAAGATTGAAACTTGACGCCCCGCTCCTTCCATGTGCGAGTCCCGTGTCTTCACCACTGCAGTAGGCCGCTCGCTGAAAATGAAAGTGGTGGTGCGACAGCCGTGCCCGTGGCCATTACCGTGACTCACGAGACAGGTCGATCAGCGGGCACTCTCAGCCACTGCTGTTCTCTGCCACGAACATGGGTGACTCAGCCCAAAGGGAATCCCTATGACGTTTACTGAGAATCACAACGCATGTCTGGGGAATACACAAATGTTCGCAAAACAGAAGTAGAAGGGTATGTGTAGGAAGGGAGGGAGGGAGAGAGAGACAGAGTATATATTCCTGACGTAGCAGATGAACGGTGATAGAGTTATTTCTTGCGGTAGAGGAAACCGGGAAGATGGTGATGTTTCCAGTACTATCGGGCGGGATCAGCAGGACCTGCAAGCAGTTGGCGTATGCCACGTACTCCAGTATCTCTATTTGGAGTTGTTTTCTATACTAACTGAAGTTATCGGGAGCATCCACTGACCGATGCGTAAACAGAATTAATTGGAAAAATAGGACCAGGTTTCGTAACAAGTTGCTCATTGTTTTTGTGGACGGAATTGTGCCTGATGATGGGGAAAAAAGATTGTAAATTGTGATAACAGAGTTTCCTTTGAAAATTATTTAATGAAACCGATGTTCTGTTAACTACCCCGTTTATCCATGACAGTGATAGTAAGAGGGCGTGCTGAAAAGTAATGACTCCGAATATTTTACGTGAAAACTCTTACAGCTTTTTAAATAAAACAATCTACGGCTCTATTCTTCATGTCTACAGTTTTATTTCTCAACATAGACATTCTGGCGACGAATACGTTTCTGCTAACGAGAGACCAATTTCTGTATACCGTCACTGTAGAATGTTTGACTTTGTTGACAGAGCCACAACTTCACTTGTGCTTGCATCGCTTCATCAAGATGAAAGTGACGTCCTCGAAGGTGTTCTTGAAGTTTCGGAAACAGATGACAATCGTATGGGGCCAAGTCGGGACTGTATGGAGGATCATCGATAACAGTACTTTTAAGGCGTCGAATTGTTGTAGATGTCGCAGCGCTCGTGTGTGGTCTGGCATTGTTATTCTGTAGGACAAGATCTCCTCGTGTGGATAAACTCTTCGAATTCGAAACTCGATTACAGCAGGCTTTTTCTCACGCATCGACATAGGTACGTTCCACATCGCCATGTAACACAATACAGTTCGTAGCCCTCTAAGGGCAAAGGGCTGTAATTATGAAAACATGTAGAATAAAGATGTAGAATGTCAATAACGATTGTTTTATTAAAAAAGTTTTAAGGTTTTCACATGAAATGTTCGGAGGTGTTGCTTTTCAGAACGCCCTTGTACGATTCTCGGTGAGTCTTTCCGGTGCGGTATCTGGGAAACCTTTAAGCTTCGGCCTTACTAGAGCATCAGGAATATGAAATGTCGAACAAGAGGAAATACACTATGTCCTAAGCAAGAAATGTGCAATTTATGAGGAAATATGGCCGTAATTTGACTTTTAAGAGTGGAGGAAAAAGTGTTCAAATGTGTGTGAAATCTTATGGGACTTAACTGCTAAGGTCACCAGTCTCTAAGCTTACACACTACCGAACCTAGCCGGCCGCGGTGGTCCCGCGGTTAAGGCGCTCAGTCCGGAACCGCGCGACTGCTACGGTCGCAGGTCCGAATCCTGCCTCGGGCATGGATGTGTGTGATGTCCTTAGGTTAGTTAGGTTTAAGTAGTTCTAAGTTCTAGGGGACTGATGACCACAGCAGTTAAGTCCCATAGTGCTCAGAGCCATTTGAACCATTTGAACTACTGAACCTAAATTATCCTAAGGACAAACACACACCCATGCCCGAGGGATGACTCGAACCTCCGCCGGGACCAGCCGCACAGTCCATGACTGCAGCGCCCTAAACTGCTCGGCTAATCCTGCGCGGCAAGAGTGGAGGAACCGGTATCATTTCCACGTTGGTGGGTACTCGTTTATCTATATAAACGATTTAGAAGACAGTCTGAGCAGCCGTCTTACGTTCTTTGCACATGATGCTGTCGTTTATATCTAGTAAAGTCACCACAAGATCAAAACAAATTGCAAAAAGATTTAGAGAAGATATCTGAACTGTGCGAAAATTATCAATTGACCCTAAATAATGAAAAGTGTGAGGTCATCCACATGGTTGCTAAAAGGAATCCGTTAAACTTCGGTTACACGATAAATCAGTCAAATCTAAAGGCCATAAGTTCAACTAAATACCTAGGAATTGCAGTTACGAATAATTTAAATTGGAGAGAACAGGTAGAAAACGTTGTGTGGAAGTAAAACTAAAGACTACGCTTTATTGGCAGAACACTTAGAAAATTTAACAGATGTACTAAAGAGATTCCCTACATTACGCTTTTCCACCCCCTTTCGGAGTACTGCTGCGTGATCTGGGATCCTCAACAGATAGGATTAGCGGAGAACATCGAGAAAGTTCAACGAAAAACAGCACGTGTTGTATTATCGCGAAACAGGGGTGAGAGTGTGACGGACATGTTACAAAATCTCCAATCTCCCCTCAAATCCTTCGGCTTCCTGAAGTACATGAACCCAACCACTCAGAACACCCATTGTGACCGGTCACTGTGTCCATCCCCTGGGGTGGACACCATTAAAACAAAGGCGTTTTTCTTTGTGGCGGAATCTTCTCACGAAATTTCAGTCACCTACTTTCTACACAGAATGCGAAAATATTTTGTTGCCGCCGATCTACACAGGGAGAAACGATCACCATAATAAAATAAGAAATCAGAGCTCGCACGGGAAGACATAGGTGTTCGTTTTTTGCACCCACTGTTCGAGAGTGGACTAATGGAGAATTATTGTGAAAGTGGTTCGATGAACCTTCTGCCAGGAACTTCAGTATGATTTGCAGAATATCCATGTAGATGTAGATGGAGATGTAGGTGTGGGAAATTGTTGGGATCGGCATCGAAGGTATCTGACCTTTACGGTCGCTTTGACTGCTTGATTGGTGGAGCAGTATGTTGATGTCGTTTCTGTCCTCAGTAGCTAAGTGTCTGAAATGCCTGGATACCGCTTAACCTCATATGACTGCTTTGGTAACATTCACCTTTCATTAACTCTATGTCCTCTTCAAACGGGGGGTTAAAACCTACTGTTGCCGACATTTTCGTCTTCTTCTGCTTGACGTTTCTGGTGTCAGCTAAAGCAGCAACGTCATTTTACACTACGACTTGTGAAAAAGACAAAGAAGTAATGAGATGTATGCCACCGATTTCAAATGGATGTAAGTGCAATGTGTCTCAGAGGCAAGGAATGTACAACAGACTATGCAGAGCTTTTGTATAGAGAAGACAATGTGCTTCAAAGTCACACGCGTTTCATACCACTCGTCCTCATGGTTCTGCGATGGAGGTGAGCCTGGCCTACGACGCCGGCCGCTTCGAGGACACAAACCTGCACGACAACAACACTAGGGACGTCATCATTTAAGACAAGGACACGCCGCTTGACGTCGCGCTTGAGCTTACACGGTCACTTCATCTAAAAGAAAACAGCCCCATCACAACGACTTATATCACATGTCGCTGTTAAGGAAAATAGGCGAAATCATGGCAGCAAAAATTATTATATTTGTCAGTATTGCTTGATAAGAGTGGGAGTTAAGTGTCACGGAAAATGAAAATCGAAGGGATGACTTCGCTGGAAAGGAAATGGGTACTAATTGCTGACGAAAAAGGCCTGCTGTGAACAGATTTACAGAGACTTTAAGGGAACAGACAGTTTTTATGTTAAATTCCTGAACAAAATAAACTTGTATCCGTAGAGAACAAACTCTAGATTTCACTCATGGAACATCCCATTAGTTATTAACAGACTGAACTCGCATACGGAGAAGAGAGCTCTGGCCCCTGTACGACAGTCATGGCTAATGTATCAGTGGTTTCCTTAAATAATTTCAAGCGAATGTCATGGTGGTACCTTAAAGAGATTAGATACAGTTGGGGCGCTCAGTCTTTTTCAGCTGAATGCCTGTTGTGTAAAGACTGCAGTGTTGATGGATGTTTTTTTTTAGAATGCACTCATTGCATAAATACTGTTTTTTATCCAGCGTCGAAATTATTTCGAGCAGTTGAAATTCGCCGTTCCCTTCACAGCTGACAAAGCAAATAAAGTGTAAGTGAAATAACCAATACGATTCACAGGAAAAAAATGGAATACCTAGTCTTGTTTTCTTTGCTGATACTCAGGGACGAAGTAGAAAGAACGGAAAACAACGACTCACCGAAAGCAATTCTAATGGATCAGCCACCAAGCTCCTTGTTGAGCAAGTGGTGCCCAAATGATACTAAAAACGCTCATTACGACACAGGTTTATTTACAAAGTCGTCTTGATCTCTATAAATGGGCTAGGCGACTAAACAAAAAAAAGTGGACAACTTTTCCGAGGGTTCTGAACAAACTTAATTATGTGTATCACAGTTACGTGCTAGATCCATCCCAAGAATCGAAAAACACGACGAGTTTTGGCTGTTATCGATATCGACACTGGCAAGACACTCGTCATAGGCTTTCCAAGACTTTCGAGAAGGTTTTAATTTTAAGTCTGAAAAATTCAATAGTGAATGCGAAATTACACAAGAAATTAATAAAAATAAATTAAAAACTACAGTAGCGAATGCGAAATTGCAGAAAAATGTGTTTATTTCTTTCATTTTGGAGTTACATCAGCATGCTACGCCAACTGGCAATTGCAGATGCTTTGACTTCGTCTGATGTCGTCCCGGTTGCAAACACTGGTAAGATATGATGGAAGAGAGGAAAATGGTACATCTGGCCATAGGGCTATTGTTGCGCAGAAGTCGAACTGTTGTGGAATACTCGAACGGATATTTTATAGAATATTGGAACTTCATATCGAACTATAGGACTGCAATCCTGCATCACTTGCCGGATTAATTTGAAACATTACAGATGCTGCACATGTCGTAGGCATAGACTGTCAGGGAATATTTGTATGTAGAATGAGCAATTCGAAAATTACGGCCGGCCTTAGTGGCCGAGCGGTTCTAGGCGCTACAGTCCGGAACCGCGCGACTGGTACGGTCGCAGGTTCCAATCCTGCCTCGGGAATGGATGTGTGTGATGTCCTTAGGTTAGTTAGGTTTAAGTAGTTCTAAGTTCTAGGGGACTGATGACCTCAGAAGTTGTCCCATAGTGCTCAGAGCCATTTGAACCATCGAAAGTAACCTGCAACCCTAAGACCGGCGTGGTGCGATAGTTGGGCGATCTTTCACCTCTTCATTACAAACATACTGTTTTCACGGTTCATCGTAGCTCAACCAGTTAGCAATAAGTATTTGTAAATAGTATGCATAAACCTACTTCACGAATCGGTCTATTACTGATAACCAAATCAAAATCCGTACAGTAGTTCCTGAGGTTTTTGAAGGATTACGAATGAATTGGAAGTTCGTAATGGCGAGAAATACACTAAAGCGCCAAAGAAACTGGTACAGGCAAGCGTATTCAAATACAGAGATATGTGAACAGGCAGAATACGGTAACGCCTGTATAAGACAACAAATGCCTGGCGCAGTTGTTAGATCGGTTACTGCTGCTACAATGGCAGGTTATCAAGATTTAAGTGAGTTTGAACGTGGTGCTATAGTCGGCGCACGAGCGATGGGTCACATCATCTCCGAGATAGCGATGAAGTGTGGATTTTCCTGTATGGCCATTTCACGAGTGCATACTGAATATCAGGAATCCGGTAAAACATCAAAACTCCGACATCGCTGCGATCGGAAAAAGATATTGCCTAAACGGAACCAACGACGACTAAAGAGCATCGTTCATTGTGACAGAAGTGCAGCCCTTCCGCAAATTGCTGCGGATTTCAATGCTGGGTCATCAACAAGTGTCATCGTGCGAACCATTCAACCAAACGTATCGATATGGGCTTTCGGAGCCGAAGGCCCACTCGTGTACCATTGATGATTGCACGACATTAAGCGTTACGCCTCGCCTGTGCCTGTCGACGCAGACATTGGACTGTTGATGACTGGAAACATTAGCCTGGTCGGACGAGTCTTGTTTCAAATTGTATCGAGCGGATGGACCTGTAAGGATATGGAGACAACTTCATGAATCCATGGAACCTGAGAACCTGCATGTCACAGGGGACTGTTCGAACTGGTGGAGGCTCTGTAATGGTGCACACGTGCCGTTGGAGTGATATGGGACCCCTAATACGTCTGCCGGCCGGGGTGGCAGAGCGGTTCTAGGCGCTACAGTCTGGAACCAAGCGACCGCTATGGTCGCAGGTTCGAATCGTGCCTCGGGCATGGGTGTGTATGATGTCCTTAGGTTAGTTAGGTTTAAGTAGTTCTAAGTTATAAGGGTCTGATGACCTCAGAAGTTAAGTCCCATAGTGCCCAGAGCCATTTGAACCAACCCTAATACGTCTAGATACGACTCTGATAGCTAACACGTACGTAAGCATCCTGTCTGATCACCTGAGTCCAGTCATGCCCATTGTGCATTCCGACGGACTTGAGCAATTCCAGCAGAACAATGCGACATCCCACATCTTCTTAACAGCATGTTGTAAGGCATCCCAGATATATTCAGTAATGTTCATGTCTGGGTAGTTTGGTGACCAGCGGAAGTGTTTAAACTCAGAAGAGTGTTACTGGAGCCACTCTGTAGCAATTCTGAACGTGTCCTGTTGGTATTGATGACTGACTCTGCAAGTATGAAAAAGATGCCCGTCTCTTTTGATTGCACTCACATAGCAATTCAAATGTTCTACACCGCCAAGACACCACTGTCGCAAGTACATGATATAAATTTCAAGTTTTTACCTTAGTGTTTCCCGAGAGAAAGGGATCTTAACAGTCGGACAGACAGATAGACAACGAAGCGATTCAATAATGGTGTCGCCGGCCGGGGTGGCCGAGCGGTTCTAGGCGCTACAGTCTGGAACCGCGCGACCGCTACGGTAGCAGGTTCGAATCCTGCCTCGAGCATGAGTCTGTGTGATGTCCTTAGGGTAGTTAGGTTTAAGTAGTTCTAAGTTCTAGAGGACTAATGACCTCAGAAGTTAAGTCCCACAGTGCTCAGAGCCATTTGAACCATATAATGGTGTCATGTTAATCGATTGAGGTACGAAACCTTAAAAATGCGGTGACGTCGGTAGGGGATACGGGTTGGTCGGGCGGGGGGAGGGGGGAGGGGCAGAAGGAGGGCAGGGCGTAGTAGAAGTTTTCCTGGGTTCCCGCAGCTCTAGTTAACCCTTTGAGTGTCCTATTCATCGAACTAGTAAGGTCGCCAGTTCGTAAATGCTACTTCGTCGAGCTGTTGCGTTTCATTTAGTTGTGAATTGCCCTTCGTAAGAGTCTCGCCACGCACGGAGGAGACGAACCGGACGCGAAAGTAGGCGGAGAGCTGCGGCGCGGCGGTGCAGTGCGCTGACAGCTATGGAAAGCAGACGCTCTCCCGACAGCCGAGCCGAGCCGAGCCGGCCCCGTAAATCACGTCGGCTGCACCGGACCGCGGCGGCGCGCCGGCCACTCCCAGGGCAGCGCGGCGCGGCGTGTCCGCCTAGACTGGCTCCGTTTACACGCCGGCCGCCGACTGTGTGCGGGCTGCAGCGACCACCGTGCAGCTCTAGCGGTAAACGACGGGCCAGAATTGTGACTCTTTTTCTTTAGAAAACTACACCGTATCGGTCGGCCTGTCTCGATTTCCACATCATTACCAGCAGAGCGGTAACACACGGGCTTACTTGGTTTCGCTTCTCGGCAATTATTTAACTGCATGTTGCGTAAATCAGTTGCACGATTTATATCGAAGTGACATTCTGAACACCATTTTCAAATGTTCTTTACCCGCCTCCGTGACCGAGGTCGCTAACACACACTTACGCGGTGGTTAAAAATGGTTCAAATGGCTCTGAGCACTATGGGACTTAACATCTGAGGTCATCAGTCCCCTAGAACTTAGAACTACTTAAACCTAACTTACCTAAGGACGTCACACACATCCATGCCCGAGACAGGATTCGAACCTGCGACCGTAGCAGTTGCGCGATTCCAGATTGTAGCGCCTAGAATCGCTCCGCCACTCCGTACGCGGTGGCGCTCGATTCACAGAGTAACCGGTTCGAATCCTGATAGTGGATGAAATTTTCATTGCCAGCATTTCGCCGGCAAGGGGAGGACAGGTGGTGGCGTAAAGTTTCTGATCACCACAGTTTTTGTTTCAATATCATGGATTAAATTCCAGAGTTTTCCGCGGTGTCTCACAGAATGGCGGTATGTCACTGTTGATAGTGACATATCCGTCGAATGGGGAAGTTAAGCTCTGCGGCCCCCTTGGTGCTCTTCGCTTAGAGAAGGCTAGGTGCCGGCAACGGGTTTCACCCTCTCCCTTCTCTCATCGTCTGCAACACGAACATGACACGACGCTGCACATACATACACTCATTATAGACACCTACACTTAAGAGAAACACTTATTCACGCTATTCTCATACATCGCGACGGAAATATGCCTGCGGGCACGAAGGAGAGGGAAAACCTTTCCCAGCCATTCATGCCATACGATTTTAACTTTAAAATCTTTGAAACTTTCCTGGCAGATTAAAACTGTGTGCCGGACCGTGACTCGAACTCGGGAACTTTGCCTTTCGCGGGCAAGTACTCTACCATCTGAGCTACCCAAGCACGACTCACGCCTCTTCCTCACACCTTTACTTCTGCCAGTACCTCGTCTCCTACCTGCCAAACTTTACAGAAGCTCTCCTGCTAACCTTGCACAACTAGCACTCCTGAAAGAAAGGATATTTCGGAGACATGGCTTAGCCACATTCTAAGGGATGTATCCAGAATGAGATTTTCACTCTGCGCTGATATGAAACTTTCCTGGCATATTAAAACTGTGTGCCAAACCGAGACTCGATCTCGGGACCTTTGACTTTCGCGGGCAAGTGCTCTACCATCTTTAAAATGTTTCTTTACAAACGAAAATCCAGAAGTATCACTCCAACTTAAATTCTCGCACCGCTGCAAAGATAAGTGGCGTTGAGAAACAGCTGAAAAGTTAAAACTGCGTAAATCTGCAGAGTTGATGGTATCCCTAACAGATCCTACACCAAATTTTCCGCTGAGTTAGCGCTTCTTTTAACTATAATATACCGTAAATCCCGCGAACAAAAATATGTGCCCAGTAATAAAAACAAAGCACAGGTCACACATCTATTACAAGAAGGATCCACAAAACTGACATCCAATATCATTGTCGGCCGTCGTGGCCCTACGGTTCTAGGCGCTTCAGTCCGGAACCGCGCTGCTGCTACGGTCGCAGGTTCGAATCCTGCCTCGGGCATGGATGTGTGTGATGTCCTTAGGTTAGTTAGGTTTAAGTAGTTCTAAGTCTAGGGGACTGATAACCTCAGATGTTAAGTCCCATAGTGCTTAGAGCCATTTGAACCATTTTTTTGTGTAAACTTTGTTTTCAAAGATTTTGTATTAAGTTCGTGGCAGGGGGTTCATCGAAACACCTTCAAGCTCTTTCTCTGCCGTTCCACTCTGGAACAGCGCGCGGAGAAAACTTAAATCATTCCGTGCAAGCTCTGATCTCTCTTATTTTATTATGGACGTGGGCGGCAACAAAATATTTTCTAACTCTGATGAGGAAGTTGGTGATTGAAATTTCATGAGAAGATCCCGCCGCAACGAAAATCGACTTTGTTTTAAAAATTGCCTACCCAATTCGAGTATCATATATGCGGCACTCTCTCCGCTATTTCGCGGTAATACAAAACGAGCGGTCGTTCTTTGAACTTTCTCCGTGTCCTCCGTCAATCCAATCTGATACGGATCCTACACCGCATAGCAACATTCCAGAAGAGGGCGGACAAGTGTAATGTAAGCAGTCTCTTTAGCAGGCCTGTTGAATTTTCTAAGAGTTTTGCCAATAAAATGCAGTCTTTGGTTTCCTTTTCCAATCTGTGCGGTCGTTCCATTTTAAGTTATTCGTGATTGTAATCCTTAAGTTCAAATATGTGTGAATTCCTAAGAAACCAAACTGCTGAGGTCATCAGCCACTAGAATTAGACAAATACTTAAACTAACTTACACTAAGAACAACACAAACACCAATGCCCGAGGGAGGACTCAAACATCCGGCGGGAGAGCCGCGCAGTCCGTGACGTGGCGCCTCAAACCGCGCGGCCACTCCAGAAGTATTCAAAAATGGTTATGGGACTTAACAGCTGGGGTCATCAGTCCCCTAGAACTTAGAACTACTTAAACCTAACTAACCTAAGGACATCACACACACCCATGCTCGAGGCAGGATTCGAACCTGCGACCGTAGCGGTCGCGCAGTTCCAGACTGTAGCGCGTAGAACCGCTCGGCCGCCTCGGCCGGCGACACCATTATAGAATCGCTTCGTTGTCTATCTGTCTGTCCGACTGTTAAGATCCCTTTCTCTCGGGAAACACTAAGGTAAAAACTTGAAATTTATATCATGTACTTGCGACAGTGGTGTATTGGCGGTGTAGAACATTTGAATTGCTATGTGAGTGCAATCAAAAGAGACGGGCATCTTTTTCATACTTGCAGAGTCAGTCATCAGTACCAACAGGACACGTCCAGAATTGCTACAGAGTGGCTCCAGGAACACTCTTCTGAGTTTAAACACTTCCGCTGGTCACCAAACTACCCAGACATGAACATTACTGAGCATATCTGGGATGCCTTGCAACATGCTGTTAAGAAGAGGTCTCCACCCTCTCGTACTCTTACGGATTTATGGACAGCCCTGAAGGATTCGTGGTGTCAGGACACATCCCACAGACCAAGAATCTTGAGACTTGGAAAGAAGTAAGGTTTCACAGTGCAAGTACAGGAAAAAAAATATTCGAAAATGGTTAATTTGAATTACACACTAAGGGGACAAACAAACTGGTATATCTGCCTAATATCTAGTAGAGCCCCCGCGAGCACGCAGAAGTGCCGCAACACGACGTGGCGTGGAGTCGGCTAATTTCTGAAGTAGTGCTAGAGCAAATTGACACGATGAATCCTGCAGGGCTGTCCATAAATTCGTAAGAGCACGAGGGGCTGGAGACCTCTTCTGAACAGCGTGTTTCAAGGCATGACAGATATGCTCAGTAATGTTCATGTCTGGGGAGTTTGGTGGCCAGCGGGACTGTTTAAACTCATAAGAGTGTTCCTGGAGCCACTCTGTAGCAATTCTGGAAGTGTGGGATGTCGCATTGTTCTGCTGGAATTGCTCAAGTCCGTCGGAATGCACAATGGGCATGACTGGACTCAGGTGATCAGACAGGATGCTTGCGTACGTGTCAGCTATCAGAGTCGTATCTAGACGTATTAGGGTTGGTTCAAATGGCTCTGGGCACTATGGGACTTAACTTCTGAGGTCATCAGACCCTTATAACTTAGAACTACTTAAACCTAACTAACCTAAGGACATCACACACACCCATTCCCGAGGCAGGATTCGAACCTGCGACCGTAGCAGGCCACTTTTCGCACCATACAGATATCTTGTCTAAATCATTCTGCATTTTTATTTTTGTATTAACAGTTGACTACAAGCGACGTCATTTCTAAACTTTTGGTCTGACGAGGTAAGGTTGGTTGGTTGGTTGGTTGGTTTGGGGATGGAGACCAGACAGCGTGGTCATCGGTCTCATCGGATTAGGGAAGGATTGGGAAGGAAGTCGGCCGTGCCCTTTCAGAGGAACCATCACGGCATGTGCCTGGAGTGATTTAGGGAAATCACGGAAAACCTAAATCAGGATGGCCGGACGTGGGATTGAACCGTCGTCCTCCCGAATGCGAGTCCAGTGTCTAACCACTGCGCCACCCCGCTCGGTGACGAGGTAAGGCAGAGATAAAAAAACAGTTAAATTTATAAATTTGGGTGGAAGGGTGATATTGTTGTGGAAATAATCCTGCTCTCACGAATGACGTAGCACACTAATAACGCTGGTGAGAACCGACAATTCCATTATTTTGCACTTTATTCGCTGTGCTCTACGCAACTCGCTGCCAACTGGAATCAACAATTTAGGAGGCCAGAGATGAAAGCATGGAAAGCGTATATACTGACTACTTTGGTCACTAAGGCGGGCTTGGCACTACTCCTCCGTATACTGATTATGGCTGACAGGCCAGTCACGTCTCTAATCAGCAGCAGTCAGTTCCATCTGTACAGTTCATCGGTTACTACAGGTTCTAAACTTACGATACATGCTATACACCTGAGAAGCAAGCGTGGGCCGAACATCTTGACATTAGCACACCTAGCTGGTTTCACCATTTTGCACCAGTGACGTCGCGAATGCTACTTACGTAATAGAAATAATTGCACACAAAACCACCGCAAACCTCAATTACTCTTTTTCATTCACTGATAACCCCATTATATTTTTCTTTAAGATTCCCATTCTTCTCTGTACGGTCACGGGAGTGTGTTACATATAACGAAATTCTGCTCTCTGCATTATTACATTGCGATTCACACATAAGTTTTTCGCAAACGGTTTACAGAATCACTTTAAGTGTATTTCTTGGCAGAGGGTTCATAGAACCACTTTGGGATAATTCAAATTCAACTAGGACATGGGAAAAATGAGCACATAAATATCTGACTTCTTTTGTTTATTAAGAAAGTCATTTGTCCGTCTGTAGGCGGATGTCAACAAAATATTTTGGCTTTTGGAGGAGGAAGCTGTTGACTGAAAGTTCGTGAAAAGACTTCGGCGTAATGAAAATGCATTTATTTCTTTAATTGCCACCCTGAACTCGCTTGTCATATCGTTGATTCTCTCTACCTCATTTTGCGATAGTGCCCTTGTTTGTTTTCGATGTCTTCCGTGAGTCCAGTCTGGTAAGGATCATGTACCGCGCAGCAATTCACCAAAGGAGGGCGGACAAGCGTGGTGTAGTCAGTCTAGCAGATTTGTACAGAGCGCTTCCGTGTCCGCAAATGGTGTTACCAGCTAGAGAGTACTCGCAAGTAAGTTATTTAAGTCTGAACTTTCGTCATTTTGAAAACACGTTGTGCATTACAGACACCATAAAAGTAGCACTATCTTTTTCTTGCAGTGGTAGGACACATCTACATATATATGCCGCAAGCTACCTTACGGTGTGTCCCGGAGGGGAGTTTGTGTACTAGTCACCTCTCCGCTTTCCTGTCCCAGTCACGAATAATCCACGGGTACGATCTGGAATGCAACAAAATTCTGAGACGTGGTACAAATGACACACGCCTGCTATTTCTTCAAACTGCGGATCTACGAATTACATAAATTTCTAGGAAAAAAAAAGTGTTTGTTTCCAGTGCATTTGACCGTGTCCGCTCTTGTAATCGGGATTCTCGGTGTGATGTAACTTTCTAAATAAACTGATAGGAGCGGTCGCCCTGCATCCGTATTTTTATCGGACAGACGTTGGAAGTCCTCAGAAGTAAATACTGATAAAAGAACGGCCTGCTACAACAGTGACATCAAGTTCCGGCACAGAAGAAGAAAAGCACTCTATCTAGGTTTTCAAGGAAGTGTGGAGCATCGCTCGGCTGCAAAGTTTTCGCTAGATCCCGAAGTTTCTGTATGTGACCAAGAAACTAGCAACCAGAAAATAAGTTTTGTAATATGATTCTAATGCCGTTGTCTTCGTTTCTCTGAGGACTGGTAACCCAGCCAGTTAGATGAAGAACATACAGTTTTATGTGAATTATGGATCACAACACGATACCCTCTTTCTTTTAACTGCTTGAACTGAAAGTCACAGTAAATGTTCGGAAACTGGTATGTGCCACGCGGGGTAGCCACGCGGTCTTAGGCGCCTTGCCTCAGTTCTCGTGGCTCCCCCCGTCGGAGGTTCGAGTCCTCCCTCGGGCATGGGTGTGTGTGTGTGTTGTCCTTAGCGTAAGTTAGTTTAACTAGTGTGTAAGCTTAGGGACTGATGATCTCAGCAGTTTGGTTCCACAGGAACTTACCACAAGTTTCCAAACTGTTAGGTAACAAGCCTGACACATCAGAAACTGAAGTAGTGTGATGCACTCCATATAACAAATTATGAAACAATTTATTCTTCATATTATTGTACGATACGCTACCAACAATTTCGAACATGAAATGTTCATCGTCGCACTTTTTTCCTTTTTTCCCTTTTTGTTTCACTATTTTTGCTATATGACATTATAAATACAATCTTAAATTCTACACTCCGACTAAGGAAATTGTTGTGATGCCTATTTGATAATGATTCCAAACGCTTCAACAATTATTTTGGATAAACACATGTACCCAAAAGTGGAGGGTAACATGAGTAAACCTCGAATCCGCCGCACTCTGGTAGATTTCGATTTCTTTTCAGGCAGTTTCTTACTTTTATTTAGTATGATTATATGCTAGAAACACGATACTGAAGCGTCAAACGACACATTTCGCACATGTAACGCATGTTTCTTATTTGCGTTTGCAGTCGATGTGTACGCGCCGTAACAGTTCTGGTAATTGTTAGACGTGGAAAGCAAGCAATGTGGAGGTGCTAGTTGTTAAATATTATGGAAACTGATAGGAAGAGAAGAAACGTGATGATTAATGTGGTAGTTCAATATGCACAATAGTCAAGTCAGTTCCAAAATTCTTCGAAAGAAGACGATAGCCTGTTAGACTATTTTAAAAACTTTTCTTTGATATGTCTGGAATCACTTCTGGGCTACTTCGTACACATCACACAGAAGGCGTGAAAATAATAGCAAATTTTGTAGTGTATGATGAGGTACAGCAGTAATTATTGCCCCTGCTGGGGTATACTGGACAGTTCAGATGTATCTGCATATAATATAAGCAGCATAATGAACCACTTATTAAAAATTAAGTACAGAGTTATGAATGACATACTTCAGTTTCTGTTTCGTGTTACCTGACAGCTTGTGATTCAAGAAGGGGTTCTCTAGCAACTCAGTAGTCTACTATGTTCATGCGTACATTTCAGTCGTAATGTAAAATATTTTGTTGCAGCATAGTTATATAATAATATTAATTCAAGTGCAGCATATTTTAATCTAGCTCAATTAAGAACGGACTGAGATCTATCAGAAAGTTGTATTTGTAAAATCAATTAGTTTCAATGTCAGGTTGACAAAGACAATCAGAGAGTTGCATGTTTCGTTCTCAGAAATATTGTATTTGGCAGCAGTGCAACTTCCTATTAGCAATTACTGGTACGCTTTCCCTGCTGCATTTCGTGATGGCTTGTAGAATATAAAAGTGGGTCAAAACAGTTACCAAGAAAGACAACTGACTTCACACCCAGTTGCTGAGTATTCTGTCATAATTGAATAGTGCCTGTATATAGCACAACGACACGAAATCTGTACAAATTACATTTCGCTCAGTGAGAAGCAAGGAGGACAGCGGCCGCCTTTGTGTTGAATGGCCCGCCACGTCTCGCATCGTCATTAAACTTCTTTCGGAGGCACTGCATAATGGTTAGCATTCGACACGCCTTTGAACCCCGACATGGTACACTCGCCCGGATCTTTACGCATGCTTGCTCGCATAAAGGCCGCGTCGACATTTTGCATGGTCTGCTAGCCATAAATCATGAGAGGACGGCGCCGTGATATGAAAAGAGAAACGAAGGAATACAAACCCGTCCTGTCTGAAATGAACGACCTAAGCTCTCTAGTTGAATACCCTCGTCACAGCTCGTTGCTCTTTCATGGAGAACAACAGCAATAATAACAGAAACGATACAGATTGTTCAGAACCTCGACAGTACTTTAATGCCCTTTCTCTTCTTCTTAGAGCAGTTCTCGTAAGTAACAGCTTCGTTTCAATACTGTCAAAGGTTCCGTAGTCAAAAATCTTGGACATACACGCTTCGTTGTGTCAGTTTGCAAAATTACGTCGCGAGGAAGAGCACTGCTTGTTGTCTGACACAAATCATTCTAGTATGTTTGTCATAGGCGCCTAGGGAACACCACCTACGTAACGACAATAGTATTGGTGGATGTGATTTGAATCAAATATGTCTACTGAAAGCTGCTGAAAATTTCATCGTGATGAAAATCTATGAACTAATAATGACGACAAGGCAAGTGAAAAGAGGAATGGACGCTTCACTAGTTAAGTAACAAAGAGAGTACTGATTACTCTTCGATACTGCTTAAGCGTCAAAATGTAGGTACATTAATATTACCTGCTGCTAGGGGCCACGCCATCCAGCTCCATAGAAGTGAATAGTCCCAGTATGAGAAGGTATAAGCAACAGAAACGTGCCATGGTGTCATTCGCAGTATAAAATAGCTCATCACAGACCACATGCATATAAGAAGATGCAACAGTCTTACTCATAATGTGGCTACAGGCGGTGGAAATAGCAGAACAATGGCATGTTCACGAGAACATATTGTAACTAATTACGTAACCGCGGGAAATTTGTCCGAATCGAATCATATCACTCCCTTTGTTGCCACATCGAGCTTTATTTATCCGGCAGTTCAGGCTGATATGCCACTTCAGTTACGTATGATGCGAAATTTGTTAAGAGACGGTCACACGAATTGTGGTCATCTGAATCCGGTCACCGTTATTGTGGTGGGTCGAGTGAGAGTTCTAAATGTGAAAGCATGGATCTTATACATAGCGTAGATAATGACTGGAGAATGGCTCCTCTAACATATATAAATATACCCTCAATAGAAGTTAAACTAGAAAAATTGAGTCTAATAAAAGATTGAGATGGGTAGTGTGTCAGAAAGCTATTACATGTACCACTTTTACTTATCCAAGACAGAAAGGAGATCAGCATCAGTCGTAATATTATCTCTCTTTTTTATTGTATTGCAAATCTATATTTCAACAGACACTGAAGCTATCTTCAGTGCTGTAGATACACATAATACAAGAATACGGCACAGAAACAACAAGTTGATAAACCGTCATGTTACAATTGTACACAATTACAGTTCCACGTAATAATGTAATTGTGCACAACTATGACATGGGGTTTGATCAGTGTGTGTTTCTATGCCTGGTTGTTGTATTATTTTCATTTGTAGCCCTGATGAAAGCTGCACTGTCAGTTGAAATCTAGATTTGGATTGCTGTAAAAAAGACAGATGATAGATGATATTACGACGGACGTTGACCTTCTTTCTGTCCTGTAGTACATCATGGTCGTGGGTGTAATCATTCCTATGGAATCGAACATGACTTATTTATACCATAGGTCGCTATTCAGTTATTAAATGACGGGACATACTGGTTCTGTCATACTCTGCGGTGAAATGTCAGTGGCATATTGTTCTCGTGTCTGCGTGGGCAAATAGCTCCCTTTAAGAAATTTAAAAACTAGTAAATTGTTGTCATAGACTACTTTTGCTTATCCATCGAGTAATTTGTAACAACTGTTACTTTTATTGCTCTTGTTATAACAAGTAAATTTCCCTTACTAACAACTGTGTGCACATTTTGCATCAGCGTGAGACTCATGCTGAGTAAAACTGTCATCAATTATTTAGGTTAGTTTGAAAACCACAGCGCTTTACTAGACATGTTCCTGTTGGTGAAGGTACACCAGTGCCTTCCTCCGACGTTTGAACTGAGTTACTCCGCCAGCGATAGGGGGTCCCACAGTTTAACGTGGTCTCCGATCACGATGCAACCCGGCCTTTTGCAGTTATAGTAGCACCAATCAAACGACTGACGAGACATTTTCTGCTTGATTTGTTTCAGTTTCACCAAACGTGACACCGCGAATTCAGGATGACCCCCTTCTGATTTCCATTCTCCGTTGTCTCAATTTTCTGTGATTGACGTAGATCCATCAAGACGTTAAGTTTATCCGTGTCATGTGGGTATTGCTTGAAAGACTTTTATGAACTAGTATATGCTGCGACAATCAGTTGTTACTAATATTTTATTAGCACGACGCGTTTCGGCAGCTTACTGCCACCATAAGGTGCATTTACAGTTACTTTTAAGGTGTAATTAAAATGAAGAGAGGTTGTAGAAAATGTATCATGACATAACTACATCCAGATATAATGTTTTATCTTCACTGCATCCTACTGCTTTAACAATAGTACAATATTTGTAGCTAGTTTATCTCAGCTTTTAAGAATCTTTGGACTGACGTTAACAAATGAATGAACGTGGAAGTGTTAAGTTGTGGTGTACTTGCTACTATGCGCTGAGTGCCAGACAACGAAACTATCAAAAAAATGTAAGTAAATGCTGTTACAAAACGAAGTAATCATGCCTATCAATTAATGAACGCATTATAACATATGTATCTTCCTGAACAAGCGTATTTTTGACATATAACCTCACCAGGAAACACAGCAAAGGAAACTAACCTCACTTCATTTTAATTACAACGTGGAAATAACTGTTAACGCAACTGATGATGGCACGACGCCGCCGAAACGCGTCGAGCTAATAAAATTTTAGTAACAAATGACTGTTGCAGCATATATTATTTCATAAAAAAAATATTGTAGGGATTGCCAAAGGCCGTTGAAATTAAAATTTAAAAAAGCAAGAGATAAATACATCATATAGGAGAATACTATATTCCTACCCCGAATATGGCGGGTACTCAACCTGGTAGCTTCATCAGGTCTCCGAATGGTACGCATACAGATTTCTTCAATGCAATATTAGCAGTGATAACGAATTGAGAAGTATGGGAAAGGACACCACGATAGCTACAGGTAGGAGTCAGTCGGCGCGGCACGACATTCGGGGCAAGTGCAGACGGGTAGAAATAAGAAAGAGGACTCACATCATGCTCTCGAGCTTGTCTGCGATGCCCTGGTCCTCGCGGACGCGCTCCTGCGGCATGGTGCTGAGCAGAGCGTTCGCCTTGTCGTTGTAGGTGCCCAGCATGCCGCGGTACATGTTGTACACCAGCTTCCGCACGTGCGGGTCCGAAGGGTCCACTTTAGCGGCCATGCTACCGGCGGCGGCTCCTTCCGGAGGCATTCGAGAGCGAGGAGGCGGCGCTGCGACCGTTGGGACGCGGTGGGTCGTGTGCTGCTGCTGCTGCTGCCGCCTGCTGCCTTCACGACGCGCGACCGGCCGGCGACTGGCGGCCGCTGGAGGCCGCTCCGCCGCGCCGCCGCTGATGACGTCACGCGCCGGCTGGCCCGCGTTTCCTTCCGTTACCGCTTCCCAGTAACTACTCCTCTTCCTGCTGGTAATGCGTGTTATCTCTCCGCAATGTGGAGGGTGTCTAGCGAAGTCGTATAGCGTACTCGCCAGTCACTGAAAACTGTTCACTGCCACCATTAAAACTGTAAAACTACCGTAGTCTATCGTAAGGAAGCGCAGACTACGGTAGTTTTCCTAGTAGCTTTGGTCAGTTAAGATCGTAATCGCGTTACCTAAACGTTAAGTGTGTTACATACGTATCGGGCGTTACGTCAAATGGTTCAAATGGCTCTGAGCACTATGGGACTTAACATCTGAGGTCATCAGTCCCCTAGGCTTAGAACTACTTAAACCTAACTAACCTAAGTACATCACCCACATCCATGCCCGAAGCAGGATTCGAACCTGCAACAGTAGCGGTCGCGCGGTTCCAGACTGTAGCGCCTAGAACCGCTCGGCCACCCCGGCCGGCAATTATGTGCAAAACATACAAACAAAAAACAATGAGAAGTCGTTGGTTCCCAGTTCTTTTCTCACATATTCATTTACGTTTCATTCCCTACCAATGCTACCAATACCACCGGTAATCCCACCATTTACTACGTCATCTATGTACTCTAACTCAACTACAAAACCGTAGTTTTGGCAGAGCGCAGCTCTAGCCACTACGAAATCCTCTAACGGTTCTCACTTGGATGGCAGGTTATAAACTCACTGGACAAAATACTAGTCACTCCTACAAACGACCACACTGATCATTTTGGAACATAGTACATGATGCAGAACTTGTACCACGCTGTCATTTCTCACTCCACGGTCATGGCAGTGGTGTGTGCTGTATGTACCAGTCGAGCGTATGGAACCAGTGGAGTGAGATGGGTTGACGTGGAGACATGAAGAAAGCCAGAAAGGAGCTGTCGCGTCTGGACGTGCCCTTGACTAAAACGTCAATGTAATTGGCAGATTTGTCCTTGTATCAACGAAGACTCTCCGATGTTTCGGCAAGGATTCGTGTACCATTCTGAGCCAGACGATGGGGTGCAACAATTGTGGTAGTAAAAACGTCGTAACTGACAGGGCTTGTCAATTACAATCTGTTCCAAACACGACAATAACTGCTGCTATCAGTGAATATAAGTCCATCTGAAACCACATCCCGAGTGAGCATTGCTATCTGATGGGCATTTGGGTAGATATCTCTCTAAAGGCCATTGCCCCCAACTACATATAAAGCTAAACGAGTTCTGCGTGAAAAACAATACATAAAACGGACAGCAACTGACTGTAGGCAAGAAGTGCGATCCGAAGAATCGCGACTTCACCTCTTTTCAATTGACTGAATGTCGAGTGCTCTGACCGCCAAATGAGTCGTATGAACAACAGTGTGTGGAGGGTATCGATTAGGATGAAAGTGATTATGTGATGTTTTACGAAATGTTTTTCGTATTCATTTGAGTTACCGCCAACATGACTTGGGATGTTTATTTCAGTGTTCACAATGACGAAGTGTTGACCTTTCTCCCACATCTTCATTATGTGTATGCTGTGTACACTCCCAAGATAACATGTTCTCAGCGCCGCATGCACACATTCCTGGTCAGATGGAACATTCAGACATCCTATCACACCTCGACTGGTTCGCTAAATCATCTAACACTAATCGCATAGAAAATTTGTGGGATTGTTTGGAACAAAAGATGAAACGTAACACTACGGAATCTAAATGTCACTTACTGGCATCAACTTGATATGGCCTATCTGAAGAAATTTGTTGACGCTTTTTGATGTCCAATTTGATGCCATTATCACAGCTAGAGGTGATGCTGCACTGTATTAGTGTCGTACTTCCTGGGGCTGGTTAATTTTTTGTCCAGCGGTGCTATGTGTGACAAGTGGAACAAGCGATAAGGAAATCACCCTCTGGTCATTCGTATTATATTGACCGATGTTCCTCCAAATGAATGCAGTCGATACTTGATAGTTTGCCTGAACAAAGCTAAGCTTCGAGCAACTGATCTGGTATTTTGTTAGCAGTAACCTCCCCGACGACATGGCGCTAAATTTTAATCAACCATCTTCTATCTTTCTACCCCGCAGTTTATTGAATTATAAAACTTTATATATCTCCTTTCGCATCTTTGTCAGAGTGGATGTACAAGAAGGAATATAGAGCAGTGATCCTTCTCCACAACAAACAGAGAACACATTGTGTGCACGAGAAAGATTTTTCAGTCTATAGTGTTGGCTGTATGCCTCATACATGCGAAATATGATGCTAAAAGTACACTATCTTATTGGTGCTATACGAACACCACTGTAATCCGGAATTGACCACTAGATGTTACGAGAGATCAGCATAAATGGAGGTGGGCAGTATCGGGAGCTCAGTGACTTCGAACATCGACTAATCGCTGGATGTCATCTGAGTAACAAAACCATCAGGGAGTTTTCAACCCTTCTAAAGCTGCACAGGTCGACTGTTCGTGGTATGGTTGTGAAGTGCTAACATGAAGGAACAACCACCGCTAAGCCTGTTTCTTATATTGACAGATACCAACCGTCAAACATTGCGGAGGGTGGTTGAAAAGATCGCATGAAATAAGCACAAGACTCATTGCAAGTATCACGCCAAATTACTTGCGTATAAAGTGAGAGGGAAGATGGATATCATTACAGAAACATCACAAAGAGGAAGGAGCTGTACAGTACCTTTTACACCAGAATTCTTATAATAGATGTGGTGTATATCCATCATATCGATCAAGATAGGTATTCGATTCTCTGTTAACAAAACTGACCAGAGGTTAGTGTTACCAGTTTCTAGAACGAAATGGTGTACTGACGAATTTCTGTCAGTGGTCTCACTTCATTATTGTAAAATATTATGCTTTTAAGTTAGTGTAATGATTTTAGCTTTAGGTTTACAAAAATTGTTTTAAAAGAGTATCTCCGATACCTGACAATATTGCATCCATGCATGTTAGCAGTAACCTCCCCTGCTGAATCGTTCAAATCTTGCGTCTTCTGATTGAATCCTCTTCTAAATAAGAAGACTGTTTGAGCATTTACAATGTGGCACTTTCGAAAACACCAAAAAATTCTGTGTCTAATGGAAGACTTTAATGCATATTAGAAAGACAGTAATCGTAATTCCTTGGTGCTAGTTCGCTGTGGTTTGTGAATAAACAGAAAGCAGATAATCTCTACGTTCAAGTACGGGGGCAATTGGCCTTCCTCAATTGCACGTGCTTTACGACAGACTTCAAATTCTACAAACCTGGAAATCTTTCGTAATTTATTTAGTTTGCACTTCCCCTCCGAAAATGTCACCGCCTATACCATAAGATGAAAACATTTCCGAAATCGTTTCTTTCTGTTAAACTGACGTGATACTGTAGTGTGGGTTTTTTAAGCAGTTTCTCCTTACCGTTCTCACACTGTAAGATAGCTGTCTGAATATTTAGTAGTTGACTTGTAAGGCGGCAACAGAAAATAAATGTCAAAACTAGTCATTTCGGCTGGCAACAACGACAACAACAAAAACAACAACATAGATAGCTAGTAACTATTCACTCACTTAAAACGAAAGGGCTTATCAGGTGTAGTAGTAGTAGTAGTAGTAGTTTTATTCATCCATAGATCTCTTTTTGCAAGGATATATGACACGTCAAAGAATTTACAAGTTTAGACCAATTTAAAATAAGCTAATTCGTATACACATACATTTACAGACTTCAATTTAGAGACAATCATTAGATTTACTCGTGGAATACAGTATAATACTTTTTTTTACAGATGACTTATGAAATAATGTAATGCCAGACTCTTCACTCATATCTCACTATCAGCCACTGCACACATTAAACACTCATAGTTTCATAACACTTCACCCACTACACACATAAATACACACACACGCGCGCGCGCTCGCGGGCGCACGCACACACACACACACACACACACACACACACGCACACTGGTGATCCCTGGGCCATTTTCTGTACCGTAAATTCCCATTCGATGTTGAAAATTGTTTACAAAAACCTCGTCACGTCAACTCCTTTCCAGGAGCAGATAAACATCTGACTGCACCTGACGCAACATGTTCTTCTTGAAGTTCGGCATGTATATTCATTCCATCGAATTAGCTATCTTTGTGAGTCACCAACGAACGATGCGCCGAATGACAAAGAGCTTCAGAAACGGATGACGTAAGCACAGAAGCCAAGACCGCGGCACGGATGTATGCTTCCTCTGTTTGCAGCACGCATGGGACGTGTGCTGCTGTCTGCAACGTATTCCGCCTGGTTGACGTAATTTTCAGATGCCGTCCACAGAGTCAGATTTCTCCGTTTTTGGAAAACAGAGTGTCAACTCAATACAACGTCATCACCATAACATCTCGCGGTTCTAGGCGCGCAGTCCGGAACCGCGCGACTGCTACGGTCGCAGGTTCGAATCCTGCCTCGGGCATGGATGTGTGTGATGTCCTTAGGTTAGTTAGGTTTAACTAGTTCTAAGTTCTAGGGGACTGATGACCTAAGATGTTAAGTCCCATAGAGCTCAGAGCCATCACCATAACAAGCAATTGTTATTCGTGGCAGTGGTACAGTGTACTGCCTACTTCAAATTTTATAGATGAGTTAATACTACCGGCAAAACCGAGGGAATAGTTACACATCGCATGTACTGCGATACCTGTGCTAAATCTTTTCGAAAATATCAGTATCATAATAAGCCAATGACATGAAAATGTCTTTGTTTTATTGTCTTTAGTTTTGCATAACATATAATACGCAGTACACGGCAGATTATCTCTTCATCGAATGCCTGCATCTTTAGAGGCACTCGACAAGCGCACTGTACTCCTTTCCATGTTCCTCGTTAAGTAGCTCAAACATTTAATAACCAAGTTAATCTTATCTGATAAAATGCAATCTTCTACTCTGTCAAGTTTCGTAAACAAAGAACCATTTTATGACATTTTATTTCCTTGAAAGATAAACAAAGGCTTTCCGCTTCGGAGCGCTTCTGTACTTCTCCTGACATTTTTATGGAAAAATAAATGTTGTTGAGGAACTCCCTTCTTTCTGTATGATGTACGGAGTTTGCGTTCTTGATGTACTAAGTCATTTAACAAAATGTTGTTTTGTGTTTGTGATAGTAGTATTTTAAATATTCGTTTACAGGAGCTCACTATATCATTAACATGCTTGTTATTGAACTGCAGTGTGATTGGCAATGTAATTTGCGCACACTCACCTTCCGAACTTAGAAACCATATTTAAATCGCCGTGACACGACAATCAGAGTTACGATACAGTTTCTACAAGTAAAAAGGAAAGTAGGTGATGATTTAGCGACGTAGCACACTGACGACATAAATTATCTTGTGAGCTCTTTGTCTCACGCCAAAGGAGAAACCCTGAGGGCCGCCTTTTTACATATTTCGAGTGCAACGCGAGAGGCCGTTTCTGTAGAAGCTCTCTCACACTGGGGTTTCTTTCATGCTGTGTAACTCAACCGTTGTAACGTAGCTGGTAGCTCTTAGGCTTCAACGAAGCCTTTCAACCTGTCTATAAAGTGAAGTCGACTGAGCTGAAACTGCAGCTGAGACCATACTCTGTGATTTGGTTGGCACGTCACAGGTTGGAAATAATACTAGTCGAGCAGTAGATGAAAATACGAAATTTCCATTGCTTGTGTAAGGTCAACATTACATAGAAAATTTTGTAAGATATTTCAGTTTTCGTCTTTACCGACAAAGTACCATGAACAAATTTTGAGACGCTCCGGACTGTTGTTGCAAATGAACTCAAAACGAAGTGCAGTACTTAGCTGTAATTGCTACAAGAAGTATGTAAGTAGTCTCGAGGTAGAAGCGTTTACTTCCGATATTTCAACCACTAAGATCGAAAGAAAGCAGGAAAAAAATTAACTTCCTTTTGGCGCCCTGTAATTGATGCATGCTGCAATCCTGTCTTCACGTGTTTGATCCATTTCTGGCGCAGCGTGCCGGTGTTCACACACGACGTGATCACTATAATAATCGGACAGTCAACAGCGTGTTCTTATATTCGCCCTCTGCTTCTTGGTATCTTCTCCGTCATTCTCCTTCTTGTAATGCGTGCATGACGAGCAACAGCCCGTCCAGGATTTAACAGTTACTGTAAATCTTTCGTCAGGTGCCGGTTGCCGCACGGTTTGCCCCTAAAATGGGAAGGAAAGATACGTCCACTCTCCACCTCCGATCAGGGAAATTTTGTCTTTCGCGTCGTCGCGTTTTAAATGTTCGTGCGCCGTTTTTATTTGACGGAAACAGTGACTCAATTTATTCGTCGAAATGGATGTGCGAAACAGTGTAAAACCAGCAGCTAAGCTGGTAAGTTTATCAGACGAACGACCATTAATTTACTGGGCTTATCCACGTCAATCCTGGCTCGCCTGCCTTTTTTTTGTATGCTATCGGGCATATGTTGACTATAGGAGCAGATCTCAACGTACAAACTGATAAAACATGGAAACACAAAACAAAATTCATCCAATACGCAGCCGATGTAGACGACATTCCTTTCCTCGTAACAAGAGACGCCAAAAGTCTCGGTAATGGTTGCTCTACTCTAAGATGTATCGAGTATGTCGCCCGAATGTAGCAAGAGCGTGTTGCGTATGGCACGAATATAGAAACGATATCTGAGCAGACTGTTACAGATAGGTGTGAACGCGGTAGCACATCGTGAATTAATCGACTCTGTATGTGGGATTATAATCGGTGCAGCATATTAGAGATTACAGAAGAACTCGCGTTTTAATGGTCAACAACGTCTGGGGCGCATCTTTAGTACTTCAGGGACAACGTTTCCAAAAACGTAAACCACCGCACGACTACATTCGTTTGACGAATGCTTCCGTGGAGCCATTCAGGGAAATAGATGGTCTACTATTTGTCTGATCGACTTCGATTTGAATGAAGGCTGTCAGAGACAGTACAGAGAAAAATGTACCATATAGGCTTCGGCAGTCGACGACCAATCATGTCACAGGGCTCTCCCGTGACTTTTGGCCGCACAGAGTGGTGGAATGGCACGCGGACAGAGTAACAAACGTCGGATCATCGAGGGAATTGTTCACCAGGAGTAGCCCTGGTCCCTGAAATGAGAGCGACCAAAGCCAGGACTCAAGAACGATACGCCATTTGCTACTCCATCTAATCAAAATTTCATTAACAGTACAATCACTAAATATCTCGAATGAGACCAGACTAATAAGCAAATACTTCCATCTTACAACTCTTAAGAGTATTTTAATGTTTATGGCTGTCGTTTTAACAGGAAGAGCACATCGTCGCTTTTGTCCCCTGGCTCGTTCCTTCGTAGTGCATTTGCCGACATTCTAGAGACGTGTCACGCTGAGAACGATGGGCATTAAGCTAGCACAACGGCCTTGAGGTGGTGGCCACAAGCTGCAGCATTACTCGTAGCTGCTGGCTACGTGGGTGGCTCGGCTAAACGCGAGGTGTCAGCCGGCCGTGGGACGCACAGGCAGCTGCGCGCTGGAGCCTTGTACTGCACAGCGAACAACGTACTTAGCCCTGCCTAACACCGCACATCCTTCTTGCACAACACCTTCTCATGTCCTGCACCGCTAACAGTAAGCCTCACAAATGCAATCCACTGTAAACTCTCAGTTGATCTTCTGGAATTTGCTCATTCAACGTGTTAACACGAACGATACAACGCTACCAGCCAAGTAGCGTACTTCGTAGCGTAAGCCTGGAGATTACCTTTCTCCCAGTCCCTGATGATGACATTCTAAACTGGAGTTGCTGCTTCTTCTACGGTAACTCCACAATTGTCCTTAAAAGGTACAGTAGCTCCTGTTCAAGTCCTCGCAATAAGTTAAATTATTTGGTGGCAGGATAGAGTCGGTATGTGGCAGAGAAATAAACTAATCGTCTTCCCATGGAAGGCAATCCCTACACTCTTTTTGTCATCAGTCTTCGGACTTGTTTGATGCAGCCCGTCACGAATTCCTCTCCTGAGCCAACATCGTCATCTCAGAGTAACACTTGCAACCTATGTCCTTAATTATTTCCTGGGTACATTCCATTCTCTGTCTCCGTCTACGGTTTTTTATCCTTAATAGCTCTCTCTAGTGCTATTGAGTTTATTTCCCGATTTAACACATGCCCCTTCTTGCACGGTTGCCACTTTCCCAAATGACTTAAAATTCCAAAGGAATGCTGTGTATTTCTTCTGCCTTATTTGATCTTAAGCCTTCTTGGGATCTTTTAAATTCTGACTTTAATATGTCATCAGACAAGTCTTCCTCCTTGTAGACATCATGTGTGTACTATTTCTACCTATCCGCTCTCTCCTCTGCGCTCAACAGTGGAATTCCCATTGCATTGTTAATGTTGCCACTCTTGCTTTTAATTCCACCAAAAGTAGTTTTAGCTTCTCTACACGATGAATCTGTCCTAGAAACAACCATTTCTTTTTCGATTTCCTCACATTTTTCCTGCATCTATTTCGCTTTGGTTCCCCTGCATTTCCTATTCATTTCATTTATATTGCTGTATTCCTGAATTTCTTTGAACATTTTTGATTCATATTACCATATTTCTCAATTTCCTTAACATATTTGAGCCGACTGGAGTGGCCGAGCGGTTCTAGGCACTTCAGTCCGGACCCGCGAGACCGCTACGGTCGCAGGTTCGAATCCTGCCTCGGGCATGGATGTGTGTGATATCCTTAGGTTAGTCAGGTTTAAGTAGTTCTAAGTTCTAGGGGACTGATGGCCTCAGAAGTTAAGTCCCATAGTGCTCAGAGCCATTTGAACCATTTGAACCTTAACATGTTTGTACTTCCTTCTTTGGTCGATCAATTGAAGTATTTCTCCTGTTGCCAATGGTTTCTTCGCAGTTAACTTCCTTGTACTTACGTTTCTCTCTCCGACTCCTGTGATTGCCCTTTTTAGAGATGTCATTCCTCTACGACTGTACTGCCTACTGAGCTATTCCTTATTGCTGTATCCATAGCCTTAGAGAACTTAAAGCGTATCTCATCATTCCTTAGTACTTCCGTATCCCACTTCCTTGCATGTTGATTCTTCCTGACTAATCTCTTAAACTTCAGCCTACTATTCATCACTACTACATTGTGATCTGAGTCTACATCTGCTCCTGGGTGCGCCTTACACTCCAGTATCTGATTTCAGAATCTCTGCCTGACCATGATGTAATCTTACTAGGATCTTCGCGTAACTCGCGGACTTTTCCAAGTATACCTCCTCCTCTTGTGATTCTTGAACAGAGTATTCGTTATTACTAGCTGAAATTTACTGCAGAGCTCAATTAGACTTTGTCTTCTCTCATAACTACTACCAAGCTCACGTTCTCTCATAACTCTTTCTTCTGTTCCTTTCCCTACTAGCGCAATCTAATCTCCCAAGATTACCCTTTCAGTATTCTCGTATGCTTTCTCCATCCTTATAATTTCCTTTTACATACTGAATTACCCTTTCAATATTCTCGTATGCTTTCTCCATCTCTCCACGTTCTCCTTATGACGACGGCATGCGTAGCCGAACTATTGTTGTCGGCGTGATCTGCTGTCGATTGTGTTGAGAAGTACCGTATCTCTCAATGACTGTTCGCAGTCTGTCCTACTTTCCCATTTATAACGAATCCTACTCCCGCTATGCCATTTTTCGCTCCTGTCGATACTACCCTAGATTCTTCTGACAAGAAATCCTTATCTTCTTTCCATTTCTCTTCTCTGACCCCCACTACATCTAGACTGAGTCTTTGCATTTCCATTTTCCGATGTTTTAGGTTCCCTACCACTTTCCACCACCTGTCATTCCACGCTCTGATTCGCAGAACTTTACCCTTTCGTTGGTTATTCAATATTTTCCTCGAAGTTACCTCCCCTTTAAGGCACTCCCACGGAGATCCAAATGAGGGAGTAATCAGGAATCTTTTGTCTATGCAGAGATCATCGCGACACTTTTTAATTACAGGGCACATGCCCTGTGAATGCAACTTGTTTGTCTTTGATGCTGCACCTTCATGCTGTTGATTATTGCTGATTCTTCAGCCTTTTAAGGGTAGTTTCGCACCCCAAGGGCAATAAGTTCCCTAAAACACTCTCCGCCCCTCCGCTCTCTTGGACAAGGTCGTTGGCAGAACGGGGGTGACTCGTTATACAGGGAATCTTCGGCAGCCGTTGCTCGTGATTTTTATTCCGATTTTAAGCAGTGTCTGCCTTCGAACCCGGGACCCGCAGCGTTTTGATTGTTAGTCGAAGACGCTATCGCTAGTCAAGAGAAATACAAAATTGCATTAAAAAGTCGGAAATCAGTGAATCTTATGCCATGGATTCTACGCATATGTGACGAGAAGATACGTCACGTAAAACAGAACGCCACTAACTTTACAAAACTGAAGTTTTCAAACTATTTTAAGCTTCATACTCAATGAAATGAAGTTTTTTCGCAATAATTCTGAAGAGTTGTCGACATACGATACTTTAAAAGTGAATACTAGTGTATAACGTTTCATTTTTCGTACTTTATAGATATAAATATTACTATTAAAAGAAATGAACATAAGTGATGGTGCCAGAAAATGTACCACTTTTAAAAAGCAGTTCAGCAATTACTAATACCTCCAGCACTACAGAAATATAATTCTTTCCAAAAATATGTATTGTTTCTAAACATTCGGACTATGAGTATGGGCGTTTAATGGTAGCCACAGAGCCAACTTGAGCAAATGCCCTCTGGCCGTGCCGCGACTTGGCTCGCCTCACACAGAACGAGGGTCGAACGCACAAAGCAGGACTCTGTGATTGCGGAAGGCAGTCTGCTGAGAGATAGGGCACACGCCGGCTGCTGCGACCCCGCTGTCTGGACACGTACGAGTCGTGAAAGAGAGCACGTGTGACGTGGCTGGCGCGTCGCAGGTGACAGCCCAACAAATTTATGTTCCGGATCCGAAAAATCTGAGTTCGCCGGTCCTATCATTTTGTCGATGGTATGCGAAATATCTGTAGGTCTAAGTTGCTCTTAAAAGCATTGGTTATAGGACAAAGAATGGAACAAATATTTTTTGTTTGGGAGTGAGCCCGTAGCGTTTTTTTCCGCAGTTGAATTAACGTGTCAGTTTAACACGTTGTCAGCTTATAGCTGTTGTTATAGTCCTTCTACGTAGTATGATAATATTCATAATAAAACGCTTGTAATGTGAGAAAAATTCAGAATGCGGTCCATCCTGTTCATTTGTCTCGAATCCCTCAATGTATCAGTAAACGGCGAATTGATTAAGTCATTCTCACAAAAGGATCCCCTTACGAAGGGATCTAGGCTTGCGCTTATACCTAGAGTGCGCCTGTTGGTTTTGAAAGAAGATGTTGCAGGTCATAGCTTTTATCCGCTCGGTAGGCCCTGTTCGTGTAGTTCGAATGGAAGGGCACTACGTGTGTATTGAGGAATTAGGGGTCGATTCTCGGAAGGGTACAGGTTGAATATATTACAGTTTTAAGCCTTTGTAGCTGAATATGCCACAAGAATAAATCACAAACCTGATGATGAACTTATAAAACCAGAAAAGTTGAGTGCTTTAAGATACACATAAAGCTTACTAATCTGTTCTACGGCAAACAGATAGACGGACCGGCAGAACGCTACATCCGCACTATGTCTCCAACGTGCAGGAACTCAAAAACGAGGCCAGTTTCTGTGGGATGGCCTTTGTCGCCCACCAAAATGAAGTTCAAACCTACAACACCACGGAAAATTAAAATGTACCTCTTCACTATCTGGGATACCATTCCACTGTGACCCTGCTGCGATGATATGCTGTGGTGACCTTGCATTGATTATGCTACCCGACATCATGACTCCACAACCAAAATGTTTTGGGAATGTAACATATCATTCGTTTGCGTTTTTCTTAGCGATCGCTCATTATATTGAGCCCAGAGTAATCTTAGGACATCACCCCATCCCATTTCTGTCAGTTTCAATCTTCTTTAGATCACTGCAGTCGGTCCAGTGGGTAGCGGGAGTCGAAAGATGTGACGGCGCCGGATTCATACACCGCAGCGTGACACAGTGCAGTTGTCGTGGTTCAGGAATAAATATGATTGACTAAAACGGTAGCAACATCCCAAAACATTTTGGCAGACCTGTTGCTTTCACCGCGCCCTGTACTGACCCTATCTAATCGTTGTACGCGTTCCACAGCCTACACGCTAGAGATACAGAATTGTCTGTCTCATAACAATAGAATTATTCAGTAATCATCACACTCTCTTAAGCTTTTATTACACTCTCTACAGGTACCTCAATTTGCATCGGTTCATTCATCTTCTAGGATTATTATAAATGGACATCAGTTCTTGTAGTCGTCGATAAATTAGGTTACTCACTGTGTCTAGTACTGTCATGCTATAACTGATTGCCTCTGCTTTCGACAGTATTCTGGAGTGGCAGTCGGTAGATATTATTCAATTGTTCTTTAAGAAAGTTGTGAAGGAGAGTTATGAGGGAGAAATTTGGAAAGCGAATTAAACTTCGAGGAGAAAAAATTAAAAGTTAAAGTTTTGTTGACAACGCTGAAATTCTGTCAGAATGACAAAGAATTTGGAAGAGCATTCGAATGGAATACTCCGAGGTGACAAAAGTCATGGGATAGCTCCTACTATCGTGTTGCACCTCCTTTTGCCAGGCGAAGTGAGGAGTTCCGCGTGGCATGGACTCAACAAGTCACTGGAAGTTCCCTCCAGAAATACTGAGCCATGCTGCCCCTATAGCTGTCCATAGCTGCTAAATTGTTGCAGGTGCAGGACTTTGTGCACAAAATGAGCTCTCGATTATCTTCCGTAAATGTTCGGTGGGATTCACGCCTGGAGATCTGGGTAGTCAAATCATTCGCTCGAACTGTCCAGAATGTCCTTCAGACCAATCACGATCTACTGTGGTCCTGTGACATGGTTCACTGTCATTCACAAAAATACAATCTTTGTTTGTGAACACGAAGTTCATGAATGGAAGCGAATAGTGTCTAGTAGCCGAAACATAACCATTTCTAGTCAATGATTGGACCAGAGGTCCCAGTCAATTACATGTAGACACAACCCACACCATTATGGAGCCACCACCAGCTTGCACACGGTATTGTTGACAACTTGGATCCATGGCTTCGCGGGGTCCGCACCACACTTGAAAACTACCATCTGCTCTTATCAACTGAACTCATCTGACCAGGCCAGCAGTCTAGGGTGCAACCAATATGTTCGTGAGCCCAGGAAAGAAGATGAAGGCGATGTCGTGCTGTTAGCAAAGGCACTCGTCTCGGTCGTGCGCTGCCACAGCCCATTAACACTAATTCTCGCCGCATTGCCCAAACGGGTACATTCACCTTGCGTCCCACATTGATTTCTGCGGTTATTTCACGCAGTGAAAACTTTACGCAATCGCTGATGCTCTCGGTCTATAAGTGAAGGCCATCGGCCACTGCGTTGTCCCTCGTGAGAGGGTATGCCTGAAATTTCGTATTTCGGCACAGTCTTGACACTTTAGGTCGCGGAATACTTACTTGCCTAACGATTTCCGAAATTGAACGTACCACGCGTCTAGCTCCAACTACCATCCTGCGTTAAAAGTATATTAATTCCCCTCGTGCAGTCATAATCACGTCAGAAACATTTTCTCGTGAATCACCTGAGTACAAATAACAGCTCCGCCAATAGAAGGCCCTTTCGTATCTTGTATATATTACCGCCGTTTGTAAATGTGCATGTCGCTATCCAATGACTTCTGTCACCTCAGAGTAGTTAGCGCCTGAAAAGAGCTTATAGGATGAGCGTCATCAAAAGTAAAACAAGGGTAATGGGAACGTAGTCAAATTAAATCAGGCAATACTGACAAAATTAAATTATAGAATGAGACACTAAGAGAAATTGAGTTTTCCTATTTGGACAGAAAAATGAGTGACTATACTCGAAGCACAGATGACATACACTACTGGCCATTAAAATTGCTACACCACGAAGATGACGTGCTACAGACGCAAAATTTAACCGACAGGAAGAAGATGCTGTGATATGCAAACGATTAGCTTTTCAGAACATTCACACAAGGTTGGCGCCGGTGGCGACATCTACAACGTGCTGATATGAGGAAAGTTTCCAACCGATTTCTCGTACACAAACAGCAGTTGACTGGCGTTGCCTGGTGAAACGTTGTTGTGGTGCCTCGTGTAACGAGGAGAAATGCGTACCATCACGTTTCTGACTTTGATAAAGGTCGGATTGTAGCCTATCGCGATTGCGGTTTATCGTATCGCGACATTGCTGCTCGCATTGGTCGAGATCCAATGACAGTTAGCAGAATATGGAATGGGTGGGTTCAGGAAGGTAATACGGAACGCCGTGCTGGATCCCAACGGCCTCGTATCACTAGCAGTCGATATGACAGGCATCTTATCCGCATGCCTGTAACGGATCGTGCAGCCACGTCTCGATCCCTGAGTCAACAGATGGGGACGTTTGCAAGACAACAACCATCTGCACGAACAGTTCGACGACGTTTGCAGCAGCATGAACTATCAGCTCGGAGATCATGGCTGCGGTTCCCCTTGACGCTGCATCACAGTCAGGGGCGCCTGCGATGGTGTACTCAACGACGAACCTGGATGCACAAATGGCAAAACGTAATTTTTTCGGATGAATCCAGGTTCTGTTTACAGCATCATGATGGTCGCATCCGTGTTTGGCGACATCGCGGGGAACGCACATTGGAAGCGTGTATTCGTCATCGCTATAATGGCGTATCACCCGGCGTGATGGTATGGGGTGCCAATGGTTACACATCTGGTTCGCCTCTTGTTCGCATTGACGGCACTTTGAACAGTGGACGCTAAATTTCCAATGTGTTACGACCCGTGGCTCTACGCTTCATTCGATCCCTGCGAAACCCTACCTTTCATCAGGATAATGCACGATCGACATGTTGCAGGTCCTGTACTGGCCTTTCTGGATACAGAAAATGTTCGACTGCTGCCCTGGCCAGCACATTTTCCAGATCTCTCACCAATTGAAAACGTCTGGTCAATGGTGGCCAAGCGACTGGCTCGTCACAATACGCCAGTGACTACTCTTGATGAACTGTGGTATCGTGTTGAAGCTGCATGGGCAGCTGTACCTGTACACGCCATTCAAGCTCTGTTTGACTCAATGCCCAGGCGTATCAAGGCCGTTATTACGGCCAGAGGTGGTTGTTCTCGCTACCGATTCCTCCGGATCTATGCACCCAAATTGCGTGAAAATGTAATCACATGTCAGTTCTAGTATAATATATTTGTCGAATGAATACCCGTTTATCATCTGCATTTCTTCTTGGTGTAGCAATTTTAATGGCCAGTAGTGTAAAATGCAACAGTAGCAGCATCGAATTTAAATCCTCGGAAGTCTTTTCTGAAGATATTTGTGTGTGGTGTAGCCTTCCACAGAAGTGAAACATGGACAATAAACAAATTAGGGGTGAATCGAACAGAGGAGCGAAGAAATTTGGGGCACGACTGAAAGAAAGGGTCAGGTGATAGGACATGTCCTGAGACATCAACGAATCGTAAGTTTCGTAGTGGAGGGTTGTGTGTGTTATTGTGTGTGTGTGTGTGTGTGTGTGTGTGTGTGTGTGTGTGTGTGTGTGTTTGTGTGTGTGTGTGGAGGGGGAGAGGAGGGGAGGCTTGACTACAGTAAGCTGGTTCTGACCGATGTAGGTTGCAGTCGTTATGTAGCGACGAAGACGCCTGCACGGGATGGACTAGCGTCAAGGGCTGCGCGAAACCAGTCTTCGGCCTGAAGTCCACAGCAACAACACTTAGTTGTAAAACTCCGCCGAACGCGGAAAGTTTTTGATCGTGTTAGTACCCAAGCAGTAGGTAGGTGTAGGTTGCAGTCTGCTCATTCGAGGCGAAAATTCCTGAGGCAGTCGGGGATGGGAGAGGAGTAGAGGGTGGGAGTGCGGGCCTGCGGCGGCGCGCGCGTCCCGGGTCCTGGTCGGGACGGGCCGGCCTGCATTCCAGCGTCTGGGCCGCCAGCTGCGGCGTCCGGCGGAGAAAGCCGGCGCGCCGGCCTGCCCTCTGCCACCTTTCGCCGCTTCCTGACCACCTCAACGGCTCGCCGGCCTGCCCCGTAACCCACCCGCAAGACCACGCCTGCCCCACAAACAGCCATCAGCCTGATGCTTTCCACCTAAGACGCATTACAGCTCGATTCTTGCAGCAACTAGCCACTGAATCAACATGTACGAGGGGCGTTTAGTATAAAACATTTTTTTTTCTTCTGAAGGCAGGTTGGTTTTACTCAGGATTCAAATACACCATTATTAGTCACTCTTTTGGCCAAAAAACTCTACTTTTCAACACAGTCTCCGTTCAGTGTGACGGCCTTACGTCTCCTTACTGGAAGGGCCTCCATACCCGCTAGGTACCACTCTACTGGTCAACGTCGGAGCCAACGTCTTGCTACGTCAATAACATCCCCATCATCCACTTACTGCTTCCCCTGGGCCAAACGGATGGAAGTCGGAAGGTGCGGGATCCGGGCTGTAGGGTGGATGAAGTTTTGTGAGCTCCTATCGGGTGCACAGACTCGTGTGAGGTCTTGCTTTCTCACGGAGAAGTGTGAGGTCTTGCTTTCTCATGGAGAAGAAAAAGCTCGTTCGCAATTTTGTAGCGACGAACACACTGCAGATTGGGTGCGGCCGACAGGCACGCGAAGTTTGGACGGGTTTGCACGACCTTGCTGTCATGATGACAGACATCTGACCCAACGACTCACCGTACTTTTGTTCACTCCCACGTCTCCTCAGATATTCTGCAACTACCTATGAATATCTCTGATGCTATATTTTTCCGCCAAAAGAAACCCAATGACAGGACTCTGCCTGGAATGTATCTCAATTACAGAACTCAATTTGTAGGCTACGTACACCGCCACCTATCTTAACTTCATGAAACGAAAGGATCTGAAGCAGGTATATTCCACGATGTCCGATAGCAAATTCCTCATTTTTTTATCGAAATTGATCGACATAAAGAATGTGTTGTGTTCTTCACTTAAAACTTCCGGGCTGATAGGCCGTGGTCGACGTATAAAACTCCCCTCTGACGTTTCGTCCCCGACTGCGGGAGACATCCTGGGAGGTAAAGCGGCGAACTGCAACGGGAACTCGAGGAAGTGCTGATTATATAGAGGGCGCCACCGTCCATCACGTGGCGTCAGCTATGAGACTGTCCCTGGTAATATCAACATTCTCGATTGAACGTGATCGATCGTCACGCTTCCGATGCAACGCCGACATCCAGATTTTATCCAGTTTAACACCTTCCTCTTTCCTGTTAAAATTATTACGGTGTTTATCGATCTCGGTAGTATCTCTATACAAGCGCGCATAATAATGCGAGGTTTTAGATATAACGGTCGTCTGGCTGAATTTTATTTCATGATTACCTTCCTGGTAAACATGTTTGCTACGGTCGATGTATCCGTGTGACCCAGGCGGCAATTCCTCTTACGTTCAAGACGGGTATTAACAGTTCTCTTTGTGGTACCGATATAAACCTGTCCACAACTACAAGGAATTTTATGTACCCCTGGTGTAGCCAAAGGATGGCGTGCATCTTTTGCCGATCTTAAATATTCTTTTATTTTCCTGTGGGTCTAAAAGTAGTTTCCACACCATATTTCTTAACACTTTCCCAATGCGATCTGTGACCTTACTAATGAACGGAAGAAAAACCTTGCCGTTGGGCGGCTGTTGTTCATCGTTACTCCTGGTTCTCTGCCTAGAGCGAAGTGCTCGATCTATCTCCTTGCTAGAATAGCGATTATTTATTCAACGGCCCTTGGATTTTGTAAACTGCCACGGACTGAAAAAGTAGGTTCCGAGAAAATAGCATAAAGTCGCACTTTCAACGTAACTTGCTAAAAGACAAAGAATGTCACCCGGAAAACGAGTATATATATCAGTCCTCTTTGCCTTTGTTGCCCAGCGTTGCCCTGCACTGTGTTGTCATTGATAGTCAACCAACTCCTGCGCTTGAGGATACGACTGCAAGAACCGGTAACCACTAGAAGGAAGGAAGAAAGGGTCCAGCTTAGCCTGCTCTAGACAACAAAGCCGTTAGACGGGGTCTTACTTCCGTTGTCCAAGAAGTACTTCCATTGTCCAAGGATAGGGAAGAAATCGGCCACGATGACGTTCAAGAAACCATCAAGACATGTGGATATGATTACGCAGAAAAACACGAAAACCTAAGCTCGGATGAGTGAACGGCGAACTGAACCGCGAATCTTCCATAATACAAGGTCAGTTTATCACCGTCTGCATCAGCTCAATCGATGCTAGACACAAGGGTTGTGCAACAAGATTACACGTAGAAGCGCAGGATTCTTTGAACAACTTATAACGTTAATGCGGGTGAGTAGGAAAAACAAACCCATAATGTTCGGATACAGCATTAGTAGTGTGCTGTTTGACACAGCCACGTCGTTTAAATATCTGGGCGTAACTTTGTAAAGCGATACGAAATGGAGCGAACAAGCGAGGACTGTGGTAGGGATGGCGAATGGTCGAATTCGGCGCATTGGAAGAGTTTTAGGAAAGAGTTGTTCACCTGTGAGACATACCGCATATAGGATGCTAGTGTGACCTATTCTGGAGCACTCGTTGAGTATTTTGGATCCGTATCAGGTCGCATTAAAGGAAACATCGAAACAATTCAGAGGCGGACTGCTAGACTTTTTACCGCTGCGTCAGAATAATATGTCAGTGTTATGGAGATGCTTCGAGAACTCAAATAGGAATCCCTGTAGAGAATGCGACGTACTTTGCGTGAAACACTATTCAGAAAATTTAGAGAGCTGACATTTGAAGCTGGCTGCCTAACGATTCTACTGCCGCCGATGATCACAAATATAAGAGAAATTAGGACACATACGGAGGCGTAGAGACAGTCATTTTTCACTCACTATATTTGCGAGTGGAACAGGAAAGGAAATGATTGGTAGTGGTTCAGAGTACCCTCCGCCAAGCGCCACACGATGGCTTGCGGAATACGTGTGGATACTAACTTTTGTAAAAACTGTAACATCCGTAAAGAATTTTCCTGAATGAATCAAAACCTGGATGACATGTAAAATAATTCTGCTCCAACAAGTGTTGAAAGCACATCGTTCTCCTTTTTCTTGTGCCTTTACTCCGCATCTGTGCAGTCTCAGTACGGTTGTTAACGGATCTGGCATGGTTAATTTTTACTCTCCCCACCCCTGCCCCCTGGTCGCAATGTGTCTATCCCAACCGCCTGTGTGTGGTGTTACTCATGTGAAAGAATGCGAAAGTTCCCTAAATGTCTGCAGATTGTACAACACAGGACTTGGTACCAGCTCCATATTCAGATAGCCGCATGTGAGAAACCGCCTAAAAACTAGATCCATGGTGGGCCGGCACACCTACCCTCGCCGGCGCACATCCTCGTTGTGGAAGCCGCTCTTCAGTGTGCACGGCTGTCGCGGCGTGTAAGTGATTAAAATCGCATGAAGATGGCACACGCCTAGGAGCACTTGCTCCCTCCTTGTGCGTCTAGAAAGGTCAGTGTTACGCCGATCTCAGTTAATCGAGACCTGCCAAACAGAGAAAAAATGTGGAAGCTGTTGCCCATATATTTCCTCGATATCAAGGGGGCGCAATATTAGCACTTGAGTTCCAAGGCAGCAGAACGACTGTTCTCTGGGTCTGCCATATCATCAAATTTCGGATCCTAAAGGGCACAGGGTGAGCTGTTTGTACGGCAGTGACGCTTTTTAGGATGCAGTGAGTAAGAGAGCATAGCGCGACGCGACAAGCAACGTGACCACAGCTCGCCTTCTGCCCATATGACTAACGGAACGTACGCCCGCAATTTGTCGAGCGCTGAAGCACTGAAACAAGTGTGAATACGTCTTTGTCAACAGTTCGACGCTGTCTGCTGGTGGCACTCATACTACTGTATCGTCTTCCATTATCCAGAACAAAGCCACAGATTATAATGTGAACGCGAAATCTGTCGCCCTAGCGTGCTTGAAGCGTTAACAAGAAACCAATCTGCCATTAATCTCAACAGGAGAGCGATGCAACCTTTGTACGAGACCAATAATCGCTAGTTCCGCTCACGGCTTCGATCTCATTTGAGGGCAACAGGAAGTCCAGCAAGCTCACGCTCTACCTGTTTAGCTACAGGCGAATGGCCTGATATCAGTCATTTCGTGTGAAACGCGACGCCTTGGTCTTGTCTTCTTGTTACCTCAGGCAGAGCGTCGACTCTTAACGGGACTATCTGATGGCTTTTAGTCAGTCGAATTCCTTCTGATGAGATATCTCGCAACGATTATAATGGGTTTTTAATGGCAAAATTCCATATGAACGAAGAACGAGCTAACTGTTTCAGCTCCGGGGACCTACGTCATGTGTTCCAAATTAAAAACGAGTATGCTTCCAAGAACTAAAACTATTGGTCACAATAACTATTAGAAAACATGGTTATATTGTAACAACGGCAGAGCAGTATGTGGGTTAAAGAAAAGCAACAAGCCGAGAAAGATAATGTATTTAATAGGGGAATATTTGTGTCTTAGAGTAGTTTTTGTTATTCTAATGCGTTTAAAGAGATTCCCACTGATGAAGGGCTGAGCTGGGCTGTCACTAAGCTAGAAAATTTTGGGATGAGTTGGTACTTTCATAGAATCTGTTTGAAAGAAAGATTTTTGTTGGCCATGAACAATTCAGATGAGATTGAGCTCAATAGCACTCCGTCGTCAGGCCAAGAGTGGCCTGCCGGGACCATCCGACCGCCGTGTCATCCTCAGTGGAGGATGCGGGTGGGAGGAGCGTGGGGTCAGCACACCGCTCTCTCGTCGTTATGATGGTATTCTTGACCGAAGCCGCTACTATTCGGCCGAGTAGCTCCTCAATTGGCATCACGAGGCAGAGTGCACCCCGAAAAATGGCAACAGCGCATGGCGGCCTGGATGGTCACCCATCCAGGTGCCGACCACGCCCGTCAGCGCTTAACTGCGGTGATCTCACGGGAACCGGTATATCCACTGCGTCAAGGCCGCTGCCCGAGATTGAGCTCAATAGGTCTCAGAATCAAAAGTACTAAAGATTACTGATTCATTGGGAAAATACTATGTATTTCGAAGCAAGATTTTGTTTATACGGCGAATAACTAATGTATCGCAATGCCATGAGTAGAGTTTTGTCGCGTTTACATTTATCTAAAGTAAAATGGAACAACAAAAAGTTTCATTATGACCTACATTGGAGTATTCGTAGTCATTATGTAAGGTTTACGGTTTTGTTTCTAAGACAGACGTTGTTAAAACATCACTCTTACAAATCCGATAGTGTTTCCTAGTAACCAGTACTAGCGACGTTAAGCATCACCCTAAATAGCTAAAACAGACCACAGGGCTCGATGGAGTTTCAAGTTCTACGCGGAAGCTCCGAGTGAATTTAAAGCAGATCTCCCCAGCAAAGACGTGTTCCCCTTGATTGGAAAACGGCACTGGTCACATCCACCTACAAAAACATGAAGTAGAACTGATCCACAGAACTCTCGCCCTTGCATCATCCACGTCTATTTGTAGCAGAATACTAAAACATTCTCTGAGTTATTACCTATCTGGGATGAAACAATCTTCTGCGTGGAAATCAGCAAGGTTCTGGAAACACTGATGATGCGAGACGCAACTCGCACTCTTCACACGCGGTGGATGGAGGAAACAAGTTGATTCGGTGTTTCTAGAATTTCGAAAACATTTTGATTCAGCACCATACGAAAGAAAATCTAAAGAAAATATCTAAACAAAATACGTACCTATGGATCACGTAACCAGGATTCATACTGGATCGAAATTTTCTGACGGGGAAAGAGCTGTAAATTATCCTGGATGGAAAGTGATCTACACATACTGCAGTAATAACTAATGTACGCATAGCGTAATATGCTCTTGGCTGTTCATGTTATACATTGACTTGGTGGATAATATTAGTTTCCATCTCAGACATTTAGTAGATTATGTAGTTACCCACAAGAAAAGTCTGTGTGGTAAAAATTACAGTAAAATAAAGTTAGATCTCGCCAGCATATCAGTAAAGAAGCGGCTTGCTCTTAACGTAGAGTTGTACGAACTTACGCACTTGAAGAAATGTGGAATATATGGCAGTTTTGACTACCGAGCCAGAAAAAAAAATGGTTCAAATGGCTCTGAGCTCTATGGGACTTAACTGCTGTGGCCATCAGTCTCATAGAACTTAGAACTACTTAAACCTAAATAACCTAAGGACATCATACACATCCATGCCCGAGGCAGGATTCGAACCTGCGACCGTAGCAGTCGCGCGGTTCCAGACTGTAGCGCCTAGAACCGCTCGGCCACTCCGGCCGGCCTACCGAGTCAGAAATGGCGTCAAAGAAATCGTATAAATACAAGGATTAGAACTTTAATAGTGGCAACTATTTATTTAGAGCTCGTGCAAAATAGATACGTGCTTCAAAGTTTTACTGACCTTCGAAGTAGACACCAGCATTGTGTAAAACCCGTTGCCAGCGATGTGGAAGTCGCAGGATACTCTTAGCAGTGCCAGTTGTGTTGGCGGTTAGAGCGGCGCGGTCTATTGCCCGACGAATTTGTAGCAGTCGTGAAGCGAATGCCGTGAAGTGTTTCCTTCAGTTTAGAAATCGAGTTGAACTCACGAGAGCTTGTCAGGGGAGTGCAGTAGGTGGTATAGCACTTAGCAGCCCCATCAGTCAAACAAATCAGTAACAGCTTGCACTGTACGTGCTTGAGCATTGTCCTGCAAAATGATGGTTAGGTCCTGCAGAAAGTGTCATTACTTCTGTCTTTAAGCTGGTCATAGGTTGTGTTCCAACAATGAACAGCATAGAGACAGCTGGCACTGCTAAGAGTATCCTACGACTTCCACATCGCTGGCAACGGGTTATACACAATGCTGGTGGCTACTTTGAAGGTCAATAAAACTTTGAACACGTATCTATTTTGTACGAGCTGTAAATAAATAGCTGCCACTATTAAAGTTCCAACCCTCGTATTTTAGATTAACTGGATGTAGAAATATGAAGTAGACGACCATATACACTCAGGTCTTCGTAAAATAAGTGGCAGGCACGACTCATTGGTAGGGTAGTTCCAAACTGCAATTTGTCTGCAAAAGAGATTCCATAGAAAGAAACCTGCACGCCAGTAATTGACTATTGTTCCATTGCACGGGACCCATACCAGGCTGGACTGACACTAGAGCGCGTTAGAACTTCAGGATCGTCTTTCAGGGCAGAAACTACTGATATTGATGATATTCAGCAGCCCCATGTGTCTATCCTGCAGAGATGTCGCGGATGTAACAGGCAAGTAACAGCTGGCACCCTCTATCCGGAGTGGAGCGCGCTGAAACCTTCAGCACATAGTACAGCAGAGTGTACCCTCAACCACGCGGTGAAACGTTCCTTCAGACCCTGCCTCGAGGCTTCCGTAGGGTCGCGCCCGATCACATTCGCGGCCGCGGTCTGAATCCACATACCCCTGGCGATGTGCGGCACGTTAGACAAAGCACGCATTGCTCCGGAAACGATGACTAGCGAAGTGTGGTTAATCCACCGCTCGGGGTTTCACTATAAAAAGAATCTAAATAAGAGTCGCCAGCCTCGCTATCACCCACTTGATAGGGTTAAACTTGTCACTACTCCAATGTCAATAATCGAAGCCCTGCCGGCCGCGGTGGTCTAGCGGTTCTAGGCGCTCAGTCCGGAACCGCGCGACTGCTACGGTCGCAGGTTCGAATCCTGCCTCGGGCATGGATGTGTGTGATGTCCTTAGGTTAGTTAGGTTTACGTAGTTCTAAGTTCTAGGGGACTGATGACCACAGATGTTAAGTCCCATAGTGCTCAGAGCCATTTGAACCATTTGAATCGAAGCCCTGTAGCAGTCCAACCATTTTCAAAGGGATTTCGAGATCCGACTACTGCACCGGAAATGTTCACAACTAGCAGCGTTATACTCCGCCTCCAACTGACTACTAACAATTCCTGTTGATAATATGAACATAAGAAAACAGTAATATAGGTAAATATCAAAAGGGAGAAAGTCTCACAAAACACCACACTCAAATTCGCATGGCAACAAACGAAACTTATTTGATAACAATTAATCTTAACCAAGTCCGTCCCTTTTGTCCTACACCACCACCAGCATGCTAATGGCTCAACGCTCTGCTCCGAAGTCTTTCTCATTACCGAATAAGTACAATCTCACTATTCCACAACACTGGCAGAGAAAAACAAGAAAGTGTCAAGTACAACTCCACGCCCGCAACCGCGAACGCACTTCGGATTCTCTCGGTATCCTGTACTGCATTAAGTAACTTGGTTGACCGCGAGTGGTCATCTATTACCGACTTATACTATACACAATGAAAACACTACGTCCGTCTTAGAGGGCACACGACCTCTCCATCCATAAGGACTGCCGGCCTACTCATCGATTTCGTGAGCTCCAGATCGCTCAACGAAGTTATTTAACCTTCAGGCATTCCAGCCAACCAGAATCAAGAGCAGAAAGTAGGACTACATTGGAAATTTCCTGCTTCTGCTTGTAGCGTTTCTGTAATGTGCTGTCTCCTGGCAGGACACTGAGAAACTTTTCTGTAGAGGATGTTTGAAACACGATCATCCTGGGAAAAATAATCTCCCTTAAAAACCGCTTAGTCGGTTCTGACCATCACTAATTTAGGAGGACTAGGAAAAAATCGGCCCACCACCTTCAGACCGACCAAAAACCCCCTTCCCAAAGCAACCGGAAACATGCTGAGGCTACTTCAAAAGCGGCTCGGAAATGATACGTGACACTTCGCAGTAATTCGCAGAGTGTAGGTGTAGAAGTAGGCTGGGAGCCGCACAACGTTACCTTATCGACAGGTAACATTGCCTGTAACGCCCTGTAAGCTCAGTGTAATCAGGAACCGGGCCGCGGTAGTTCAGGTAGCATAGAAGTACATCCAAGGCTTTCTCCCACACCAGTCCGGTTCCCATACCCACGTTACTTCATGGCCAGCAAGGTCAGTAGAAAATAGCCGGCATCTCGCCTCGTCACGCCAGCTTCACCGCCTTCTACGGCAGTTCTTCGCTTACGTAGACGCACCTTTCTAATCTGTCTCGTTCTTTACTTCAAGTAGTCGGTGGCCTTCTCATTGATACAAACGTACCTTTTTAAACAGCAGGCGGATCAGATGAAATGCATTAGAAAGCTCAGACAATTGACAAACATTGATCGCTGTCTGGTAATGGCTTCCTATTCGCCTTAGGTAGCCGTGTGCAAAGGAAACGTGCAAATCGGATATGTGGCCGTTTGTGACACGCAACCTCGACAACATCTCTTGTAACGAGCAGATAGCGAACAGCGAGTGAAGTATGACTTTAGCCAATCAGAATATTGGCTTTACGTTACATTTTAACTAACTGCAGTTTTTCTGCAAAAGAGAATCCGTACAAGAAACTTGTACGTTCCTTTACTACCATTCCTCCTACTTTTGCGTGCGAACGTAAAGGACCAGCGGGTAGGGAACGGAAGCTTACAATGGCTAGATTCTTCATTTGTGTGCCAATACTGTCCGTAGTTCCTTTACAGTTCTTGAGGGTATTTTTGTTGTGTCGTTGCAACTACAAAAATGCGTGATTTTTCATTTACCTCAATAAAGCGAAACGCGTCAGGTGAAAAAATTCACGCATTTTTGTAGCTGCAACGAGCCTCAAGAATTGCAGTGGCTAGTCTGAAGTCGCGTTCATGAAAGACAATGGGAGAAGGACTGCAAAATGATGAGACGCGCGCGCGCCTGTTTGTGTCTGTGTGTGTGTCTGTGTGAGTGTGTGTGTGTGTGTGTGTGTGTGTGTGTGTGTGTGTGTGTGTATGTGCGTGTGATGGGAAGAGGGAAACTGGCCGGTATTCGCTGGAAATATTTTCAGGGAAATAACGTGAAAAGTAAATTATGATATGCACACAGAATTCAAGCCTAACATGACTATAACTATGGCGAATACCTTAAACTGCCCATTCCAGTCGCAGCGGACGTGTGTAAACAGTGATATAATTTATTCTCTATGTCACGTATTGAAATGTGTTTTGACAGTGTTAATGGCTTTTGCTTGAAATGCTACGAGATTAATTCACTGAATATTACACAAAGAAGAACGAAGTGATACGTTGTGGCCAAGTAACCGTTATTTTGCTTGTCATATGTGTTAATACTTACATCTGCAATGACAACGAAGAATAACATTTCTAGGAATTCTTCTTCTATGAAAGCCACTCATGCATACTTTTTGATACGCGGAAACTCACAAGTGAGTATCTGAAATCCATCATTCTCAATCATGAAGTAAGGATACCGTAAACACTAACAGATAAAGCGTGTTATCTCAGCATTGGAGATAATATTGCTGACATAAGAAATGGGTGATGTTTTGTTGAAAATCTGATATTTACTCCTGCCATCCTGCAAAGGAATTGTGAAGCTTCGCATACTTAAATCCTGTGAGTGCAGCAACAAATATATCGACAGCTGTCTTCATGATCATCGTTTTTATTATTTGCAGGCAGAAATCCTTCGCAATATTGCGACTTTTCAAGTGATATAAGAATGTCGTTTCATGTGTTAGATCTCGTAATATACACTCCTGGAAATGGAAAAAAGAACACATTGACACCGGTGTGTCAGACCCACCATACTTGCTCCGGACACTGCGAGAGGGCTGTACAAGCAAAGATCACACGCACGGCACAGCGGACACACCAGGAACCGCGGTGTTGGCCGTCGAATGGCGCTAGCTGCGCAGCATTTGTGCACCGCCGCCGTCAGTGTCAGCCAGTTTGCCGTGGCATACGGAGCTCCATCGCGGTCTTTAACACTGGTAGCATGCCGCGACAGCGTGGACGTGAACCGTATGTGCAGCTGACGGACTTTGAGCGAGGGCGTATAGTGGGCATGCGGGAGGCCGGGTGGACGTACCGCCGAATTGCTCAACACGTGGGGCGTGAGGTCTCCACAGTACATCGATGTTGTCGCCAGTGGTCGGCGGAAGGTGCACGTGCCCGTCGACCTGGGACCGGACCGCAGCGACGCACGGATGCACGCCAAGACCGTAGGATCCTACGCAGTGCCGTAGGGGACCGCACCGCCACTTCCCAGCAAATTAGGGACACTGTTGCTCCTGGGGTATCGGCGAGGACCATTTGCAACCGTCTCCATGAAGCTGGGCTACGGTCCCGCACACCGTTAGGCCATCTTCCGCTCACGCCCCAACATCGTGCAGCCCGCCTCCAGTGGTGCCGCGACAGGCGTGAATGGAGGGACGAATGGAGACGTGTCGTCTTCAGCGATGAGAGTCACTTCTGCCTTGGTGCCAATGATGGTCGTATGCGTGTTTGGCGCCGTGCAGGTGAGCGCCACAATCAGGACTGCATACGACCGAGGCACATAGGGCCAACACCCGGCATCATGGTGTGGGGAGCGATCTCCTACACTGGCCGTACACCACTGGTGATCGTCGAGGGGACACTGAATAGTGCACGGTACATCCAAACCGTCATCGAACCCATCGTTCTACCATTCCTAGACCGGCAAGGGAACTTGCTGTTCCAACAGGACAATGCACGTCCGCATGTATCCCGTGCCATCCAACGTGCTCTAGAAGGTGTAAGTCAACTACCCTGGCCAGCAAGATCTCCGGATCTGTCCCCCATTGAGCATGTTTGGGACTGGATGAAGCGTCGTCTCACGCGGTCTGCACGTCCAGCACGAACGCTGGTCCAACTGAGGCGCCAGGTGGAAATGGCATGGCAAGCCGTTCCACAGGACTACATCCAGCATCTCTACGATCGTCTCCATGGGAGAATAGCAGCCTGCATTGCTGCGAAAGGTGGATATACACTGTACTAGTGCCGACATTGTGCATGCTCTGTTGCCTGTGTCTATGTGCCTGTGGTTCTGTCAGTGTGATCATGTGATGTATCTGACCCCAGGAATGTGTCAATAAAGTTTCCCCTTCCTGGGACAATGAATTCACGGTGTTCTTATTTCAATTTCCAGGAGTGTATCTTCTATATGTGAAACTATCTGTTGCAGTACTCACATTACAAATCCATTGTCAGTGCCGGAGCGTACCTACTCTTGAAGTGAAAGTTGTTAACAACTTACCTGAAACAGAAAGAAAATCATAGTTAAATAGTGTTGTCATTCGTATCTCAGACGTTATCAAGCTAATACGCGCTAGCAGCTAATTCTAACACTGAAAAGTCCTTCGTTTCTCTCGAGAAAATAACATAATCCAACGCAAAAAGATTTATAAATGAATTCCATAGACCGTATAGACTTTTTAAAAAGCTATGTATTCAGAAAAAGAAAACAAATGAACAGAGACTCAACATGTATTAAACTCACAGAGACTCAAATGTGTATTGAAAACAATGCGTGATTATAGAATTTCTGAATCGATTGTGCACTTGTTACTTTTTCATTGCTACCTGTCTCCTCGAGATCACGTGCTGCTGGACACAACATTGCACTATTTGAAACGTCGATCGGAGCGTTTTGACCTTTTGATGATAGCAAAGGCAACACGAAACAACCAAGAAAAATATTTTGCAACATTAAGCTGCAGATGGATGCATAAAGCTTGATTTGAAAGCACTGAACCAAGTTTTGCCACACGCGTTGATCAGTAAGAATCAAGAGATATCACAATTGCACTAAGAAGAGTGGTGAGAGCAGATAGCGTTATAAGTTTTCTCAAGGTCCTACAATGGTCAGTAGTTCGAAGAAACTTCTCCGTGCTTGAATAAATTGTCTACATAATTCTCATATATTCAATTTATAGTGAGAGATTTGGATTACTAACGTCAGTCTCTGGATGATTCTCATTCACACCTGATCTTGGGTGAAGCATCACAGAAACTACAGGAGCTGTATGGCATACAAACAAAGATGATTTCTTGAGCTATTCTACGTCTACCGTTCACGTCATTAAGCATGACTCGCTAGAGGGAGCACTGTTTATCCGTGCATTCCTTGACGGAGGAGTACATGGTGCAACAAACTAGTAAAAAAAAAAAAAAAAAAAAAAAAAATGATAAAATTTCGCGTGTTACAGTTCGAAAGATCAATGATCAGAGACAGAAATTTGATACAAAAATTAAAAACGTGGTTACCGGGAAGCGGTGCATGGAACAATGCGTGCCTTGAGTGGCAGAAGTATTTCGTTCCTTTCCTCGGCGGATATGACGTTTATTCGTTCATAACAACGGACGCAGTTCCATTTTGTACGGATGAAGATTCTACGGCTGTGAGATGTTTCGTATTCTCGTTGTCAGAAAGTTGGTCATATCAAAAACTAAATAAATAAACAGATGGGATGTATCGCGTTACCTTCTGAATAAATGGTTATGTTTGGAAGACCTTTCTCAGAATTTGAGATTCTCAGTGTACTTGGAAGCGATCAGAAGGAATAGGAATAGCAGTAATTTTCGCGGCTGTAGAGGAGCAGCGTCGGTCGGCATCGAGCTCGTTTTTTTCCCTGTGTCAGAGGGGTCCTGGAATGTGACGTTTTTGTGGCCCGTGGCAGTGACCGATGCGATATCCGGAGCGAGAGCGCGCTGGCGGGAACCCCCTCCCCCCTTGACGACAGGCCAAGTCGCCCAGTCTCCTTACCAGACTGCGCCGAGTTCTCATGTCGCCCTCCTGGTAACCTGATTTCTAGCCACACTTTTAGTTCTTCGTAGGTTTCCTTTTCTTTTACTTACAGTGTGTAATGAACCAAAATACGGCAGCAATATATTTTAATATATTCTATCTTATTGTCTATATACCAAAGTATAGCTATTCTAAATTTTGATATTATCCATATTATGGGCTGTATGCTGCTCTGTGTATTATTGTGATGTTTAGCGTAAAGCACAGAAACTAAGTCTGCTATCTGATGTGTACAACTCTAGTCGTCTATCGCTAGACATTTTTACACAAAATCTCATGAATTACTTTCACTTTTCTGCCACCTTCAGAATAGTAACGACATACTCAAAGGGAATATTAGGAAACTGATAAAAGAATCATTCCTCGAAATATTAAATGTGCTCAGTTAAAAGAATGGTATGTACAAGAAAGAGAGAGAGAAGTAATTGCGATAATGGGAAGAACCCAAAAAGCTGTTATTGGCCGAAGGACCCAGACGATTAATAGAACAGTTGTTTAACAAGGTCACAGGTAATTTCCTCTCCCATTTTTCATCCATTGTGACAAAATAAAACATCTATAGTCGTTCTTACGATTTTATTTTGTTTTGTTGCAACCAGTTTCAACGCTTCAATGCGTCATCCTCAGGCTGTTGTTCATGCGGTACGCGTTGATATGATCCCTATATACATCACATCAGTTGCCAGCATTACTGGATACGCAGATAATCTGAACCTGGGCAATTGACGGTTGATGGTTGGAGTGCTGACACGTAAGGTTCAGATTATTTGCGTATCCAGTAATGCTGGCAACTGATATATATATAGGGATCACATCAACCTGTAACCCATCAAAAACATCCCGAGGATGACGCATTGAAGCGTTGAAACTCACTTCAACATGATAAAATAAAACCATAAGAACGGCTGTAGGTGTTTCATTTTGTCACAATAGTAAACGGCCGTCGTCCCAGAGACTTCTTGCCAAAAGGATGGACATATAAAATTTTTTCATCCAATCCAAGCTTACTCCGTGTGCATTGACGGGATACTAATAACAACCTCCTTTTTTCACTTGCAGTACAATTTATTAGCAACAATGGCTGCATGTTTTCGTTGATAACTGCATTCAGACTGCCGAGCAGGTACATGGATGTCTTGAAAACTGTCGGATCGCCGGATGATGTGGCCGAGCGGTTCTAGGCGCTTCAGTCTGGAACCGCGAGACTACTACGGTCGAAAGGTTCGAATACTGCCTCGGGCATGGATGTGTGTGATGTCCTTAGGTTAGTTAGGTTTAAGTAGTTCTAATTTGTAGGGGACTGATGACCTCCGATGTTAAGTCACATAGTGCTCAGAGCCATTTGAACCGATTTTTTTTATTTTTTTATTTTTTAAATGACGGATCGGCTTCGTATGCAGACGTTGTTCGCCTATTGGTGATTCACTGTGTTGCCCCAGTAGCACGCAGCGCTCGTGCTTCGATTCGCAAGTGCTAATCGTTCTCCCAGTTTCGCACTCAAGTTACAGTAAGTAAACACCTGCGGCGTAGAGAGCATGCACGGAATTCTTCTTGGGGCTCAATAATTAGGGATGGCGGTTATCGCTGAAACAGCTGGTTTTCGGTTACATCGGCTTTATTACACTCCAGTCTAATGTGACTGTTAAACCTGCTCAAAATAACCGGCCACTGAAACAATCGGTTTTCAATGTTCTATTCCTATTATTTCCTGTAACAAAGGCAGAAATCGAACAAAGATCGAAAAATTTGGACTAGATCAGATTCAAGATATACTCAAAATATTAAATCAAATAGCAAATAATAGAAATCTCCTCTGTCCACTGTTCGCTGATTTTCTCAAAAGTGGCTGAATACTACAAAAAAACTCCGCAATCTCGTATTGATTCTAATTTTTTGAATTCTGCTCAATAATCATGTCGTAATTGGAGATCATATCACTATTTGGGCATTTCGAACATTTAATAGTAAAGGGTGAAAACTGAGGTTGAAGGACTCTTTTTTTCGTGTTATTTGTCCGTTTTCAAGGGGTACAAGCAGATAAAGGCATATTATGTCGACACAGGCAGCCGGTGCGCTAGTTTCTATTTTTACTGTATACTATGAATGAATTATTTTTAAGCCTTTAATTTATTACCGTTACCATAATTTCTTTCCTCTTTTATTATTTCATAGAAATGGCAGACAAACCTTTAATCTTTTAAAATAAATGAAGTATTGTACTTCATCGGTATGTGACTTCGTAAAATATTTCCTGCGGCGACGGCAGCGAGGAAGTACCGTGTAGACCATGTGAGAGCAAGTCTTGCACACGGTAAGTACACGGTGCACGGCAAAAGTGACATTACTGACTCAGCAAGGGTGTACCAGTTCTTAAGCCACGTGTTTGTTGTTCGTTTCTGTAGGCATTGTTACTATAATAGCACTGATTGCTTTTCCCATTTTCTATAATAACGCAATATTTCAAACCAATGTAAATTTCACAAATAAAAATTAGTTCTTTTTTAAAAGAGTTTAATTTCTGCGCTGCTGCAACGGCTAATTGATACGTCGGCTTTTAATCTTGTTATTAATAAAAAAAGACACCTATTATAAACGAGACCAAAGAAATACCGGCAAATACCGGTTATTCAGAACATTCCTGCAATGGATCTCGAACCTTGCGACCGCCCTTAAATATTAGCTTAACTTCTCCGCGGTGCAGCAGCCGAACAGTATGAACAAGGGGGATGGCAACAAGTTGCCGATGGCTTGGCTGCCTGCGATTCCAGTCCAACAAGTCTCAAGTATTCGTCAGCCAGCAGCTCCTCAGGTCCTGGGTTTACCAGTATAAACGAGAAGCCGCAGTAAAGATACCGCCGAGCATCGACGCCTTACTGCAGCCCCTAGCTACAAGATGCCAATTCGCTGTTATCTGCAAATCACCTGCCAGAGTAGCACACGAGAATAGCCCTCCGTTTACTCCATCGCCCCCCCACCCCCCACACACACACACCCCGCCCACCACAGGCATCTAGACTTTGATCTGTCACACGACATACGACAAAATCTGACGTCGATTATCACGTGACAAATGATATAGGACGGTACATAGGAAAGAGCATTCCCGGAAACCGGCAGCTTAGTCATCCTGAAGAGCATGGCTGCAAAGACGGTTGTAACGTAGTGTTTTATAGTGGTTTTTAGTTTTTTCTATTTTAAAATAACGTTGTCTGGTGCTCAATAAGGATTTTATTCAAATTGATACTGGCTGCAGGAGCCTAAGCACTTTTATAATGCCATTGATTACGACTATGTCGCTGATAAGTGACTGATGCTTTCAGGCAATAATGTGAATGTTATCGGTGTTGGGCAGCGGCAGAGCCTCTGCCTACGGGACGATCCCTGGCAGGCGGCGCTGCAACGGACGGCAGGAGGCGGCGGGCGGCAGGCCAGTCTGAAGGTCAGGGCTTCAAGGCCTGCCGGACCATCACCCGCCAGCGCTGCCGAATCCCACGCCGACCAATCAGCCACACCGGACTAAGGCGCGCACTACCTAGGTTTAAAACTCGCTCGTTTATTAAATGAAACTATAATTGGCTCTGAGCACTATGGGACTTAACTGCTAAGGTCATCTGTCCCCTAGAACTTAGAACTACTTAAACCTAACTAACCTAAGGACATCACACACATCCATGCCCGAGGCAGGATTCGAACCTGCGACCGTAGCGGCCGCGCGGTTCCAGACTGTAGCGCCTTTAACCGCTTGGCCACCACGGCCGGGGAAACTATAATTCCGCGAAGGAATTATCAGCAGTGCTTAAAGTTAGTGGCACCCGTGACGAACAGGGTCAATTATTAAAAATCGTAAGATTAATAGATACGCACTAAACAAGTGTTTGCGTAAATTAGTGCGAGCTGTATAAGGTTACACTCACGAGAAAGCAGAGAGGTATTTTGTGTGTTACTGGCACCCAGGACACCAATGGCTTCGGGAGGGCACTAATGGTACTGTTGTCGAGTCACCTTTACCTGTCAGAGCAACTGTGAGGTTAATTGTATATGAATGTACATATATACTCCAAAAGTACTGTATAGTGTATCGGCGGAGTGCATGTCACTTCAGTACCGTCAAATTAATTTCCTGTTCCATTCACCTATTGACCAAGGGGAAAATGACCATCTGTAGGTGCCCTAATCTCCGTTATACTCTCATGGTGCCTGCACGAGGTATAAGATTACGACACCGTAATAGTCGTATGGCACCTTTCGATACAATTTCGCTACATTTACCCAACAGGATTTCGTGAGAAGTATATATAGTCCCTCTTCCAAGATTCCCAACTTAATAAAGTTCCTCAAATATTGCTGTTACAGTTTCGTAACGACTATACCAATACGACGATACTAGGAGCGGGTCTCTGAATTCGATATCTTTTGTGCACACTTGATAAGGACTGCAAACACAGGAACAACAGAACTGGCCGCACTGGCACCTTCTACGCGATTTCACTTACAGATACACCGCATTTTATCAAAGCTTTGCTAGAAAATTTGTCTTCCCTAATATTTATTTTGTGAGAGATACACAGAGGAAAGGACAAAAATAGCGCGTTGTATTGTAGAATAGGCTCAGGAATGTGCTGCGTGGAGCGTTAAGTACATGCTGTTGTGACTCTGCCTGCGATTTGACTCCATTTCGATGACTAGCGTATCGTCATAAATATTTATTCGCGCAGTCACTTAGGTAACCACAGGAAGTGAGTGTAGACCGATGACATTTCATAAAAGAGAAATCCAAGGTTGTCACCACGAATCGCCCTGTGAACCCTCGACTGTGAAGTCAACAATGGCAGAAAACTCAAACGCTCTGCGACTGTATATATTTCTGCTGTTGGGGTCACCCTCAATACGTAGAAGCGTATTTCCTGAAATTCGACGATCACCGTATCTTCAAATCCATCAGCTGTTTAGTACCACGGTCCACAGTGTAAACGACAAGTAGTCGCAATCAGGAGCGAATGTGATCAACGTTTCTAGCGAGGATGGGCAATGGTTGTCTTGCAACGCGACCAGTTCCCTGCACATCACTGACTGCATTCATGTGTCAACAGTACGCTTCGATCAGGTTCTGCAGTGTGTAGAATGAACATCGGGATGTGTTATGAAGCGCTAAGCGGAACTGTGATTGACAGTGACCCCTATCTTAAGGGAATTTCTTCATGCCATATCATTCTTTCAATAGACTCATGGCAGTAAATTTAAAAGACAAAACATCACAATACATTATACTCTGAATGTCTGCGTCTTCTGCGCAAGAAAGTTCTCCTTGGCCTGTCTTATCTATCAGTAACTCTAAGAGGGAGGTAGCCCGATTCCAGACACCAATATTTCTTGGAATAGTATAGTTTACATACGCCAATATGACAACACTGTTCTACAGACGGCATAACTATCAGTCCACGCACAGTCGTCTGTCACCCAGCGATCGGGCCACGCCCATCTAGTTGACTGCCAGAGCGATACCGTTATGGCACGAGCAGGAGAAAGCGCACAGCTCCTGCAGTAGCAGTTGACAGTTGATACTAATCAACAACGTGAGATTGTATCACAAAGTGCAGTCAAATTAATGTCTCGTAGGAGCTGGCTTGATTTTATGAACAATTTATTAAACGTGATATTATTTTCCTAAGCAGCTCTGGGGAACAGGCCTCCATTGAATGGCAGTGTTTATAACAAGCGATAAGCACAGAATCTTTAGAGTTTACTCTACCATAATTACAAAAAAAGTTATCTTACAGCAGTATTGGGAAATAGGCTGCTTGAATTGCAATTTAAAGCGGTTCAACACCAATCATATGTTGCTATCGCATGTGCTGTAGTGCCATTATCATTATTATCCTTCACTGAATACATGAATTTCCCCTTGAACTCAGAATAGCTCTGAGTACCGGCACAAAGCACAGGCCCCGTCCACGAGCAAAGAATGCAACGTAATGTATTCGCAGAACTCGCCTCCGCATCCTTTCCCTCTGCCTATAGCAGAGTATCCGGCTCACCATACAACGGCTCACCCGTCGAAGACTGTCAAAATATTCTTGGAGAACAAATACATAATCTTTGCTTTTAGAACAGGTTTATTATCCGCGTTGATTACATTAGTTTTTTTTAATTATTGGTTTCGGTTCAGCATGAATCATCCTCGAGGTACTCTTGTAACAGATACAATCATATCTGGGGATGGTTCATCTCGAACCAAAAGCGGTCCTTTAAAAAAGTCAGTGCAATAAAGACGGGTAATAAATCTGTTTAAGAAAATATATTGCACCTCTCCATAACAAACAGCATTAACTCTGAAAACTATCGTACGGAAGTCAGTTCCCAATCTTCACTGATGGTGCCCTGAGGGGCATGAATTTAAGTAATCTGGTGCGATGTGTACTTTCGAAAGGTTTACATTCAGTGAACCAGCAATTCCTACTGAAGAAAATATGTTTGTACAGATGTCTGACTGGTCTGAAGACTGATTGACAGGAAGAACAGGGCACATTGTGTAGAAGGATAGCCATCTGTCAGCGGATAACGTTTATTGGTTCAAATGGTTCTGAGCACTATGGGACTCAACTGCTGAGGTCATTAGTCCCCTAGAACTTAGAACTAGTTAAACCTAACTAACCTAAGGACATCACAAACATCCATGCCCGAGGCAGGATTCGAACCTGCGCCGTAGCGGTCTTGCGATTCCAGACTGCAGCGCCTTTAACCGCACGGCCACTTCGGCCGGCGATAACGTTTATTGCTCCCGACGAATTTTCACACACGACGCGCTTATACGTCAAGATATGAGAACCAGGTAGCACCTGAAGAAGACAGCGAGGCTCGCTGTTGAAATATCGTGCGAGAACGTCGCGAACATCCGGCTGGATTCCCGAATATCCAAGATGTCAACAGATCGCGGGGAAAGCATTAAGAATTACAATAAAATTGTAGTTAATATGCGATTATACTTCGGCAAGATACAGAAATTGTACCTAAAATTGGGTGCTAGCATTTTATTAGGATATCAAGTGTAGGGTTACACTTCTCGAAATGTAGTTGACATTAACTATACGACTGTTAAGTCAGTCAGTTCGGTCAAATACCTGAAAATTACAACTCCCTCCGTCCAAACAGGCCTCACAAGGCCCAAAGGTACTACCGACCGCCGTGTCATCCTCAGACGATAAGCGTCATTGGATTCGGATAAGGAGGGGTCTGCACACGGTTTTTGCGGCGGTTGTCAATTTTCGTGACGGGGGCCGCTGCAGAATGTGTCTGAAATGATTAAAAATTTGAAATAGTGTTGAAGAAAGACGTTTAATATCTCGATCAAACTTTGTTATAAAATTATAAGAACCAATTTTCAGGAGGAATCTGGAAACCTGAATATAATGTACCGTCGAAATTACACTCTGTCTCTGTGCCTTACATGTTAGATGTAGATAGTACAATCGGTAGTAATATTGTGTTAATTACTTCCTCGAAAAAATAGTTATGTAATTATTTTTTGTTTATTTACAGGCATATGCCTGCAGGTATATGCATGCAGCCATGCCTGCGACATATTGTTTTGAGTCCTCTAGCGGAGTGCTACGGTTCTACGGCGCGGGAAAATCAATGACTACTATAACTGCAGACATATACCTGTAAACAAAAAATAATTACGTAACTCTATTTTTGCGGGGTGTTAATTAAAACTTTCGAGTAGCACCTGTAGAGCCCACGGCAGGCGAAACGTTGGTGCCGTTACTATGCTGTCCAGCCCGTCCCCTGAGTAGTCGTGGGAAAGGACAGAAGGCGCCGAGGTGCGGATTCGCCGGAAGTGGAAGGCGAGCTGAGCTGTTGCGAGAGCGCCCGCCTGTTGCGCGTCAGCGTCAGCGCGAGATACGAGAGCGCTCCCCGTTATGTCACCGCGCGCTGCCCGCCGGCCGTGACTTCGTTTAATCCGAGTTGATCCGCCTCAGGAGCTCGATGAGGCATTACGACATGCTGCACTCCCCGGTATATGCGAATCGTCCTGCGGGGAGTCTGCTCAAGCGCTTTACAGAACCGATACTTCTAATGGTACAGCGGTGAGCGAGTCACATTTTCCTAAACGTAACAGATAGGGTATCGTAGAAACAGGAGCATTAGGCAGTTAGCTCTCTAAAATGGTCCAGGCTGCATCCAGTAGGTAAACGTTATTCCTGAAAAACGCGTTGGATTCAATGATCAGTACTTCTTGCCAGTCACTGGACTCGCATTCGGGAGGACGACGGTTCAATCCCGTCTCCAGCCATCCTGATTTAGGTTTTCCGTGATTTCCCTAAATCGTTTCAGGCAAATGCCGGGATGGTTCCTTTGAAAGGGCACGGCTGATTTCCTTCCCAATCCTTCCCTAACCCGAGCTTGCGCTCCGTCTCTAATGACCTCGTTGTCGACGGGACGTTAAACACTAACCACCACCACCACCACCACCACTTCTTGCCAGTGTCTGCAAGCGAAGCAACTCCCAAGGGGAAAAGAATCTTAAATCTTGTTGAAAATACTGGCAGTTGTTGAAGCATGCAGACAAGCAAGCAAGCGAATGTGAAAACTTGAAAGTAAAACTCAGAACTAGTACAAGCATCCAAGAGATAATTTGTGTTATTATTTTTTAATCCAGGGAGACCCATGTGACCCTTTCGTATTTTTATAGTTTTAAATGGTGACAGTATCTGGCGTAATGTATGGTTGGGATAAGGATAGTAGTGGGAATAAAAACATCTTTAAAAATGAACCGAACGGCGTGAAATAGTAATTTTGAATTTATGGTATATCCTTGTATACATTTCTATGTGTCTAAAAATGTGTCTTCCATTGTTTCGACTGGTACGACGGGCATAGATCAGGGACTGTTAATAGGACCATATTACCTGTAACTTTCACTCGACAAACATTTTCAGTTACAGTAAGCTCATTAGGTAGTAGTAGCAACAGGTAAATCGCAGTTCAGGGTGACAATGACAAATATGTTTGTCGTTTCTGAAACTATATTCGTTTAGAAAAGTCATATTGTACGACGGGCAGAGAGAACTGACTACCGTAGTGGCCACGGTTATCATCTATGCTGTATACAAGTTATCAACTTAATAAATATTTTAAAACAAATAAAATAGTGTTTGTAACTTCTATCTGCAAATGGCAATGTCCTGACTGACTGACTCGTCATCGACCAGCCAAAACCGCTAAGGATAGAAACTTGGAATTTGGCAAAGGTGTGAATCTTATTCTATAGACGTCGTTTAAGAGGGATTTTCCTAAATGTCAACCTTAGGGGGGTTAACTAGAGGATGAAGGACTTTTTTTGAAAAAGTCGCTATTTGGGCAATTTTGAAGCTAGACGACAATCGGTGTTTGGTTCTCGGTCAGAAATAAATAAATACATGTTTCAGCATTTTTTGAAATTGAACCCTATGGGGGTGAAATCTTTTCTTGAAAATATACCATTATTAAAGAATCACTGAAGTATTTTTAAAGCTACATCTATGAACATTGGTATTTGACTTCTCGGTTACAAATAAAAAAGTACATATCCCAGAGTTTTTGGAAGGCGGTAAGTAGAGGATGCGATTTTTTATGAAAATGTTTTATTATGAAAGCATTTTTAAAGCTAAATATATGAAAATTTAAATTTCGTTTCTCACTTAGAAATAAAAACAATATGTGTTCCACTGTTTTTGGAAATTAAACTCCTTTGGAGTTGACACGGGGGATGAAAGATTTTATGGAAATATTTGATTGTGCAAGCATTTTTGAAGCTAAATCTATGAAATTTTGTATTTGGTTTCTCTGTTAGATATAAAACACACGCATGTCACTGTTTTTGGAAATAGGGTCAGACTGATTCACTGACTCATCATCGCCCAGCCCAAACCGCTGAAAATGAAATTACTTTTGAGAAGGTGTTGATAATATACTCGAGGCATCATTGAAGAAGGGATCACCCGAAATTCCACTCCTAAGGGAATGAAAGGCTTTTTGAAATGAGGTCACTATTAAGAGGAATTTGAAGCTAAAACTACGAAAATTGTTATTTGGTTTCTCTGCCAGAAAATAAAAAATACGTGTTTCGGTATTTTTGTAAATTCAACCACTAAGGGCGTAAAATAGCAGGTGAATTTTTTTTCAAAGTAAGTAATTACTAAAGACCTACTAAATGATTTTTAAGGCTACACCTATGACAATTGGTATTTGTCGGTGAAAAATAAAAAAAGTACGTGTTTCAGTGTTTCTGGAAATTCAACCCCTAAGGGAAAGCAATAGGGGATGAAAATTTTCAAGAAAATAATTCGTTACACTAAAAAAATTTAAAGCTAAATTTATGTAAATTGGTATTTCACTTGTTGGTTAGATACAAAGAATATGTCTTAGGGATGAAAGTTGCTATGGAAATATCTCCACAAGAACGCAGAAGGCTTTATTAACGAAAACTTTGGACCCCAGCCACCATATTCGCTTTTTGGTCAGAAGTACATTCGGAAGAAACCGTGCTTATATGGCTTTAATCAGCCTGAAAAGCTTAGAAGGTGTCGCAATTTGTGAACAACATTAAAATTCAATTAAATAAAAACAAAAACAAAAAAAAAAGATCTCTGTAGGCCGTACAGTGTACGCTAGCGAACCAGCGGGCGTTAAGCTAGTACGATAATATGAAAAGAGACTCATTTATTCGTGATTAATAAGTTAGCTTCGTAAGATAAAGGTATGAAGCTGGGCATCCATGATACCCTTTTGCCTATGATAGTTAAAAGTCTCTTTTATTTTATAATTTTCTACAAATATTAAGTTTTAGAGCAAAATCGTTACGGAATTTCGGTAGCCGCTTAAGAAATCTTTCTAACGATTAGTATGTGTTGAGAAATGTTGACTTGAGAAATAACGTATATGAAAACTGTGACTTTTATTTGAATACTTTTATTCTAACATACAGAAGCCACAAGCCATACACATGGCAAAATAACTTTCTACCTGTTTGTACTGTCTAGACATGATGAACCCGAACTCCAACGAGAATATTTCGAAGATCGATCAGAGAAATTGTCTGAGTATTTATGTGTAAAGTGCCTGTGATCTCCGCTAGCTCGTCACAGAGTACTTGCAATTCGTTTCATTTCTTACCCCTATTTGTCTTTGTACCGCTAGCTCACTTAAAATATCTGCACAGTGTAAATGTCACCGATGTGAGCTATGTAATTTGTTTGGAAACTAACTTTTTCCATTTACTCATGGCACTTGCATTTGACAACAGTAAACCCGCTTTATTCTTTGTCCTCAAGCTTGCATTCAGTACTGCTCGGTCTTATCTCGGATTTGCTTTTCTGGCAGTGTTACTTGTTCGATAACAGTGTGACAGAGCAGCAAGGGTAGATTATACCGATAACGAATTACTGACGATATGCACCTCGTGTGTGGGTTCACAGAATGCAATAGAAGAGCGACGCGACAAGTCTATGCTAGACTGTTCCCGCAGAGACGGCAGTCTCATCACAGTCCACGTATTTCGTCTGAGCGTTGTTCCACTACCTTGTGTTTTGTGTTGGTCACTGCACATTACAGGCTGCTTCTTCGTTGTGAAGGAATTTTCACAGGACCATAGATAACTGGGGTAACAAACCGAATAAATCGTAAATAAATGTGTACTCTGCAACGACGGGTCCCTACATCAACATACTCCGAGAATTTCCCTCAGCAACCTCAATAAATTTTGTCTGTTTGGGGCTCATCCTGCATACGATACTCAAGTGATCTGTATTAACAGATACAAGAATTCGTGTAATTTTGCTTTTTCATCACCTGGGAATTCTTGTGTTATGTTCGAAATAACTCGTTGTGAATTTCTATGTGCATACTTTGTAAGTTTGCAATCAATGTTTTAAAGGTAAGGAGAAACTTATTACGACTTCGTTTGTCTACTTTCATTACGTAACAGTCCTGATCGCAATTATTACGTTGTAAAGTACGGTCTCATATTGGCATCGATTATAAACAACGACCATCTTCGGACAGGATCAATTGCAATTTCAAGCTCCTGAGACTATCTGGTTAGTGAAGTTTAGCACATAATTATGTGAGAAGTATGCATCTTACAGTTCATGGAGTGACATTCGCCAAACAATTGCTTTCCCGAATGTGTTCACACGGATGAAAATGCAACAAGAACATAATTTATTAAGTTTGTTATACCGAATAATTTTACCTTTGAAACACAATTATTTTTTGTCGTACTACAGTCACTAGAAACCGTTGTTACTGCTCCCCACTATTACCTCCCGATCGCTATTTGTGACGCATAGAGTACTACCTACAACATTCATCTTGCTAATACACGCACGGCAACTGAAAACTAACTCCTTTATATTCTATGCCTTTCTTGTAATTCGATACACATACACAGATTAAATTCCAGGTTTTTGGAAACAGTTGCAACGATTCTAGTTTTGTGAATGTGCACCAGTCCGACACCCTTATTGGTGTTGAGTAAATCTGTATAAGCACTACCGCTACGCGCACTAGGAATCAAAGTTCATTTTTAACCAAATAATGAAAGAGATCTCTTCATGTTAGACTAGATGAGAACGACCGGCTGCACTGCCACTCCTCTCCCCCCCCCCCCCCCCCCCCTTCCCCGCTTGCATCACGCTCGACACTTGCTATTAAGCTATTAATAATAATGCGCGAGTTGTCGTCTCTTTATCAGACTGACTTCCTTCCTGCTGGTCCCATGTACGTTTCAGGCTCAACTGGTTCCACACATTGCAGCTATTACTGGCTAATCTCGATTGTCGCTTCAGCTTATTAACGTGTCATTGCTCTCGACGCGCTTCTCGTCCTTATTAAACAACAGGATATTCTCGTTCGAATGGAATGGTAATTCAGTGATGCAGTACGACAATAAGAAGAAATACGTAAAAAGTGTAAATTGTGTATCATGTTGTGCGGCACATAAACCAGAAATATATTTTTTTAAAAATATTAACACGCTCTATTGTTCGATTCCATTTTAAATGACTGGTTCTTCTCCGTTATTGGTACGTTGGAGTAGTTGATAGGTCTTACCTCTGACAGGGACATTATGGATGAAGCAAATCTGTATTTGGATCTGCACGCCAAAGTACTTCACTAAACTTCATGTAAATTTAGAAGCTGTTGTGTTCATCCGACCTGTGGAACCATTCATCTAACCACTGATAATCGATTCACGCTAAATCCTATCAACACTGCCACTTGACACATTTCTCTGCACATGAAAGGAACTGTTTTGGAAATAGACAAACATTTAAGGGACGTATTATTGGTCAGAAAACGTCTCAGATAGGAAGAGTTGTGGGCGAAGGTTGAGTTCGCTCAGTAATATTAAGGTTTCCCATTCCTTTTTCTGTCATCTGTGTCTCTCTTTCTCTTGTTTTAAATACAAATACCGCGGTGCATTTGTTGAATTTCCGCACATTACAAATGTGACACTTTCTTTTATGGCCGATAGCATTTCCTTGTTGTACAACCCCACCTTGTGGAGACGAATGTGGATTGTGCCACATGTCTACGACGCATGTAAATTTGTGTTCTGTGTGCGCTTGGTATATTATCCACTTGCGTTGTATTATCCACTTGTGTGTGGTGTTCCGAGGCGGAAATGGTGCAACAGATCGGTATTCGCCAAAGGTGTTATAAAAATGAGACTTGAGATGTCATACGAACAGATGAAACTAGCCACACAAGATAAAAGGGATCCATGGGTGAAAAAAAATCAAATTCTGAACTAATTAATAGAATGCAGAAGTGGATATAGCCAACAGTACCATTAAGATTAGCCTGTACAAAAACTTAATGAACACCGAAATGGTATATTAATTACACAGAAATGCCCCACTCAACAGAAAACGTCTCCTAGAGAATGTAAAAGAAGGAGAGAGGAAGTGTTGTAGAAAATATTAGGACATCGAAAGAGTCATAATAAGGTAGATTTCAATCACTTGAAGGATTGTACCAGAAGTCGATAAAAATTGCACTCTTTAAAAGAGAATACTATAGATGGTGTTTACAAATCATTCAGGGGGTTTTGATGTCTTATAGCTTCAAATACGTAATTTCCAGAGGGGTACACTAATAACCGACGAAGAGCGCAAATTTTAAAGTTTTGTTTTTGTCACTGCATGTTTCACTGAGTACAATTTACCTTCTCATCTTGCTATATTGATTGTTTCTTGATCTTATAGCTGGTATCCCAAACTGCATATTCCAACAAGTCTGAGCTCCACCTCATGGGACGGAGTAGTTCGTCACCATCCGAACGAGGAACGTGGAAGCCGGTGGATTGCGCGCCGCGCTCAAGATGATTTGGCACTCTTCAGGTGGCCCCGAATGCCTCCTGACCTTACAGTTTGCGATTTTTTTCTGAAAGGCGGTGTTTACGTACCACCTTTGCCGACAACACTGACTGAACTTCAGGATCGCATCACTGTTGCAATCGTGTTTATTAACAGGGACATGCTAGAATGTGAATGGATCGACTCTAACTACTGTATAGATGTTTGTTGTGTAACACGAGGATAGCATGCCGAACTTTTGTAATGAAGGGCAAGAAACTTGAAAATGTACTTTTCCATGCAATGCAACATTCATTACTTTGTATGTAACTCTTTGTGAAATATGCTTATCAAAAATCTGTTGAATCACTCTAAACATTCTTTATATTTATTGACTATTACAACATCCCCAGAAAGAAAAGGCAGGAGAACTCTAAAGTACTCAGATGGTTACAAATGAGCGGCTAAGAGGTTCTAGGACGTTGCGGAAGAACAGTATAAAGCAGAAAATAGTGTAAAATAGAGAGGATTATAGGAATATCAACGAAATCTAGGTATACGAGCAGGAAATGGATACGATGTATGGCGAATGGTTCTAGGCGCTACAGTCTGGATCCGCGCGACCTCTACGGCCGCAGTTTCGAATCCTGCCTCGGGCATGGATGTGTGTGATATCGTTAGGTTAGTTTAAGTAGTTCTAAGTTCTAGGGGACTGATGACCTCAGAAGTTAAGTCCCATAGTGCTCAGAGTAATTTGAACCATTTGTTTCTTTTTTTAATTTTTTTTTGAATACGTAGTAATACACTGGAGTGACTGAAAGAGGAAAATCAATCTTGATACTTTTTGTGGTCCATAGTACTCGTAAAAATGACAAAACTAAATAATGATATCTAAAACGTCGAATGAGTATTAAATATTTATCGATTTTCGATGTCTGTTAGACTGTTAATTTTAAGATAAGGCAGCGTGAAACGGGAGCAGTACTGAATGTGATGAGTCGGTAGTAAAGATGGGTTTCCTGTGATTTTGTACTTTAAATATACAGGCCGATAACGATTCAAAGAAACCCCGTATGTCCTGGCATTTTCTTTGTCGTCGTGCAGTCATGGTATCGCCTAAATCAAAGAGAAACCTCTAAGATGTACAAAAGATAGAGGCTTTGTCAAAATATTATGTTGTCGCCACTATTTTAAACAGAGAGAATAATCGATATCTTCCTATAAATGACAAGAAAATACTTTACCATTTCTACCATTCCTGCCAAAAGATGAAATCATCCAGAACTTCTTTACTGACATTTACAATTGGCCAACTTGTGCCAAAGAACGAACCATGTGTGGAATACAGTTACAAAGAGAATGAAAATTGGCATAATTTGTTTGATTTTTGTCCATATGAGCAATAACGTAAAGTAATGATTCACGCCTGTTTATTGCAAAGTATTGCAAAGTATGCTCACTAAATTAATTTTCAGAATGAGATTTTAGCTCTGCAGCGGAGTGTGCGCCGATATGAAACTTCGTGGCAGCTTAAAACTGTGTGCCGGACCGAGACTCGAACTCGGGACTTTTACTTTTCGCGGGCAAGTGCTCTACCGTCTTATTATTATTATTATTATTTTAATTTCATTTTGTTCGTTTTCGTTCGTTGCATCTGATCGGGGCGGACGACGTAAGACACCCTTTTAAGTACGTTGTTGATCTATTAACTCAATTCTTTTATTACAAAGGGCAGCTATCCCTCTGACCGAAAGTGAGAGGGAGCCAGCAGCACCCGGTGTTCCCAGGCGAGAAATGATGATGATTAGCAAAACACAATGCCCAGTCCCTGAGCGGAGAAAATCTCCCAGCCAGTCGGGAATCGAAACCCGGGCCCTTAGGATTGACAGTCAGTCGCGCTGACCACTCAGCTATCGGGGCCAACCCAAATACGACTCACACCCCGTCCTCACAGCTTTACTTCCGGTCCCGAGTTCGAGTCTCGGTCCGGCACACAGTTTAAATTAATTTTAACTTAACGTCAAGGAACTGTATCATGACTGCCTACAGTGCATTTGGCATACATATCTATACATTCATTTTAATGAAAAATGAGAAGAAAAGCGGAATTTTGGCATAATTTTGATGCCTGTAGTGCTTTTTCTTTTTCCTTATTTGTATATAGTGAAAATTTTAGTTTTCGCACATGTGGGGTTTCTCAGTATTCCCATTCAACCGAGATATACATAACTCTGTATAAGTGTAGATTCTTTTGTATTGCTAAAATACATATAAAGAGAGTAAAGTTCTTGATTTCTAAAAATGGACTTGAACGTTGGTACATTTCAATAGTTTCTGAATATTAGTAATGTTTAGCAGCGTCGTGCTACGTCGATGTATTTGCCTCATAAATTTATAGATGCGCTGAAGCTGGGTGCGAAGTTCTACGTGTGGCTGCTTAAAAAGACGCGCCGACCAGTCCGAGTAGCGAACAGTGAGATCATGTAAACTGTGCGACCTCTGGTGGCGCCTATGAGTGGCGCTCCCCATCGGAGATCGCGGGCGGTGGAACAGCGAGCTCGCCCGGCGATGCGCTGGCGGGAGGTTCAAAAGTGCCGTTTCTTCTCTCGCGTAGCTGCGAGCGCCGCGCGGAGCACCGGCTGCGGTCGACGGAGATGCCATCGATACTGCAGAATGTGGCGTTAAACAATGGGGCTAATGAGCGCAGACGCTTTACACTCTGGTGCGCCCTGTGTGTGCGTGTGTGCGTGTGTGTGTGTGTGGGCGGTAAGCCGGCGAGAGGAGCTGGGCGCGCGCTAATAGCGGCCGGGGGCAGGGACCCGCGCCGGCGTTTATCAGGATGCTGCGTAAATATAGCGCCAGCCCGACTCGCCTCGCCTGGGTCACCGGCCGCCGGCTAACAGCCCTCTGCTCAAATCTGACGGCCTCCGCTCATTCCCACAGGAAAACTTGAAACCACTCCAGCAGCAGCATAACAGCCGACTTCGTGCGTCTTACAGCCAGCTGCTTACTGACTGAACCCGAACTCCATCGACAAAATTTTGCAGGCTGTTCAGGGGAATGAGCATTTCGCTGTAAGGGACTTATCTCCGGTGGCTCGTTACTGAGTAATAATGTAATTATGATTTATTCGGTTTATTGCCCCAGTTACTCTTGTTTCTGTGAATGTATGTTCACGACAGAGAAAACAGCCTGTAGTGGACAGTCACCATAACGCAACACGGAAGGATCCGGTTTGACAGGGAGGCCTATGAACAGACGCGAAAGTACTGTGAAGGTGTGCACCTAGCGGGAACAGCTCATCATAGAGTGTTGTGCCGCTCTTCCACTGTATTCAGTGAACCCACGCACGACGTGCTTGTCGGCCAACTCTTCTCCACGAAACCTATCCATACTTCCTTGTATGACGTTTAACGTGCAGCTAATACTAGGGAAAAATTAGAGACAGAATCGAAGCTTGGTGATGGGAGAAAGATGGACATTGCTGTCGTCAACTGCAAGTGAGTTAATAGAATAAGTTCGTTTTGTTGTTCTTGTTGTGGTCTTCAGTCATGAGACTGGTTTGATGCAACTCTCCATGCTACTCTATCCTGTGCAACCTTCTTCATCTCCCAGTACCTACTGCAACCTACATCCTTCTGAATCTGCTTAGTGTATTCATCTCTTGGTCTCCCTCTACGATTTTTACCCTCCACGCTGCCCTCCAATACTAAACTGGTGACCCCTTGATTCCTCAGAACGTGTTCTACCAATCGATCCCTTCTTCTAGTCAAGCTGTGCCACAAACTCCTCTTCTCCCCAATTCTATTCAGTACCTCCTCATTACTTATGTGATCTACCCACCTAATCTTCAGCATTCTTCTGTAGCACCACATTTCGAAAGCTACTACTCTCTTCTTGTCCAAACTATTTATCGTCCATGTTTCACTTCCATACATGGCTACACTCCATACAAATACTTTCAGAAACGACCTCCTGACACTTAAATCTATACTCGATGTTAACAAATTTCTCTTCTTCAAAAACGCTTTCCTTGCCATAGCCAGTCTACATTTTATATCCTCTCTACTTCGACCATCATCAATTATTTTGCTCCCCAAATACAAAACTCATATACTACTTTAAGTGTCTCATTTCCTAATCTGATCCTCTCAGCATCTCCTGACTTCATTCGACTACATTCCATTATCCTCGTTTTGCTTTTGTTGATGTTCATCTTATATCCTCCTTTCAAGACACTGTCCATTCCGTTCAACTGCTCTTCCAGATCCTTTGCTGTCTCTGACAGAATTACAATGTCATCGGCGAACCTCAAATAAACAGTGCATTTCATCGGCATTTGGCAACTGGGAAGCCTCCCGCCTCGTTACGACTGGTATTTGAAAAGATGTGATGTTCTGTAGTTTACGCTTGATGTAAAGGAAAAGCTCAAACCTCCCCGCACAGACACAAAACGTACGACCACTCCCAAACGTCTCATATGCTCTTAGTTCTTGGTATTGGACAAATCTCAAACGGTTCACTGTACCTTCCAATACTAAAATAAATATGTCATTGCGATTGAAGACCCTTTCTCTGATACCTTCAAATTAAAGCTAGAATTTCGAATTGACTAGAACTATACAGCATTTCTCCTTGATAATGACATTTTTGCCATCAACAAGAATTAGTGCAGACTTACTACATCTTGCGTGATCATAGAGGTGAAGCACTAGAGGTGGTGACGTAATACAGGTGCAGTGCTGACATTTCTCGCTGTGAGTGAAGCTGAGGTATGCGATACCAATCCCAAACCTCCTTCAGCAGTAGCTCTTGTAATGAGTTAAATTAAAAGGAGCTGGAGCTGTCATAAATTTGAGTAAATTCTGTTGCCTCGATGCCTCTTATCTGTTACTAAAAACACAAACGTTGGCAATGACTAACAATACCCCGAGTCATAATGCGAACATCTCATTCGAAACGAAACTGGTGCTTTATTAACAGACACTGAAAGTATAAAGGCAAATCTTCAAAAATATAAAAAAGTGTAATTATGGTTTTTGAATGCTTAGTAGATAATCTTATTTCGCTTGAAACTTGTAGGAGAACGTCAAAAACATTAAGAATTTGTAAAGCTTGCTAGTCTGTACAAACTGACCGTATTAGTGGTTCAAATGGCTCTGAGCACTATGGGACTCAACTGCTGAGGTCATTAGTCCCCTATAACTTAGAACTAGTTAAACCTAAAGACTTTACAAACATCCATGCCCGAGGCAGGATTCGAACCTGCGACCGTAGCGGTCTTGCGGTTCCAGACTGCAGCGCCTTTAACCGCACGGCTACTTCGGCCGGCTACCGTATTAGTGCATGGTGGGCTGTCATTCAGTCACTATATTAGCAATGAGTATTCTGAAAACCTATTCCTAATACCGTTGCAGGAGGTTCTTCGTTCATTGGTAAATGTTTAAATTACTGTTTAACTATGTTATGTACGAAAGCAATAAAAGGTGATGTGCGGCTAATTGCGAGTGGGAGGGGGGGGGGGGCTAGACAACACTTGACGTGGTAATGGAAATTAGTCCCTATAGCAAGGAAGCAATAAACATACCTCTAATGCAACCAAAATTAGAGAGAATTTAATGCAAGAGATACATACAAATAAGCTTTCATTGTCTGTATAAAGAGAAAGGTATCATTGGCCGAGGTTAGCTCTGCAACCGTTCATGAAATGAAATCAAAAACTTCTCGAAAATCAGTGGTTGCTCGGCATAACACTAAATGGGACTATTAGCAGATCAAAGCCGATGGTAACGCTCCGAGAAGAACTGTGTTCTCAACGGCTTTACTCGGTCACTAACTTTCGTCAGAGAAGATGTATGAGAAGAGGAGTGCTCTCACATGCTAGTCGATGTAAATGTGACAGAATAACGAACACGATTTGTCACCGAGAAGCCGATGAAAGGTGACAAGAGCAATGTCCTACCCGTATCTTGTTGCTCATTCTGTTATCAGTCCATAATAAGAAACGACGATATACAAAAAATAAAAATAAGAATTTGTGTGTCCGTTCATAGCAGTCATATGGTCAGCCTGGGACTAAATCTCATATTGATGACCAAAAGCCCTTCCTAACCGGACGAAGTAATTTTTTTTTTCTAAGGGAGAGTAATGAATTAATTTGCACCATCAATCTTTAAGTTGTGTAAAATCTGTTGACTACTGTTTTAACTGCCTTTTTGTATTTCAGCCAATGAAGAAGAATTATCTCGGCAGCTGTTTCGTAAACTCAGTACGCAGACTCGCCGGTGTGCAACCGCAAAAGTCAACGTACAGCATCGGTCCGGCTACGTCGCACGCAGACTATTGTTCCACTCGTTTCAGTATGGGAATAGGTCACATTGGCATATCGTTCACGACAATAGTGAACTTTTTTTCACGAAGAATTCATTTTTCACTGCTAAGTTTTTGACATCACTGCAACGAAATACAGGTGTCACGAATGTTAGCGATCAAGTTGTCTGGTCGAACATCACTGCTTTCCAAAAAATTGGAAATAACGTCAAATTCACCTGTAGGCCTACATAATGCAACTGGCACTAATGTTGAGGATCTTGTTTACGCAGCAGTGCAGCACACAATTACCACTTGCAAACCAGCAGCGCCACAGACTAATTGCGTCATCTGTACACAGCTGGCAGCTGCACGATCCACGTCCCTCAGTGTGAGTGTGGGATAGACTAATTGATAGAGCACCGTTAACGTATTGCCGAACATGAAGGCGCACTGGTAAATTGGAAACAGGTTGTTCTCAGAGGTGTAAAGATCGTTAACGTCATCCACCTTGTTGTATACAGAATGTGCCAAAGATTTCTAATCTCAGGTTCTACATTCAGAATGTTTGACCAAGGAAAGCGAGGGATTGTATGTCCGTCGATGATTGCAATTTTCTAATATACTTCTTTCACCTCTGCTAATGCTCGCTAATGTGAAAAATATGGAATTACGTCGTTGTTCGAAGTCCACGTTACACTATAGTTCCCCTTGGAGAAGTCAGTTGAAAGTTCGGAGGAGGCAACAGCATCCCATCTCAAATAGGGTCATACCTACTAAAGACCTGTGATGTTCAAGCGAATCTTCGTGTTAATGTCAGATTTACATTGCGACTACGGTAGGTCAGTGCACAGCTGCTTAGAGCAGTGATGATATTGATTGTTTTGAGCATACGCTTGCAGAAGATGATACGTGTGCCTAAACGGGAACAGTCTTTCGTATATACCACTCAGTGCTCGGCACGGGAGAAAGCATTTGCTGTGGGAAGGCCATTTACATCCGGTCAGCATAGCAGCGGAGAATCTTTCTACTCACGGCTGAGTCCCAGTCAAGGTTGCAACGTGTCCTGCAGTGAGGAAAAAACCAGAAATCGGTACAAACTATTAAAAGCCCATGAAAGGAATGCAGTCGCACGAGCTCTGTCTGTGTGTAAGTGGCATATCTTTGAATCTTATGGAAGTGCTATTGCCGATTCATGTAGACGTTTTCCACGGTGCATATGTATGCCCTTATGTCGGTAGGTATATAGAAATAAAGTGATGATTTCATCATTTTGTCGTAGGAAAGTCACCTAGTGGATGAAAGTATCGAGCAGCAGACAGTATATCACAAAGTTTATGAGTCGGTCTGCCGACCTGAACCTCGTAGCGGAACTTCAGGCCCTCTGGGCAGCCATATTGCTACTCGCAGATCACCTCTCCAACCCTTGCCGTTTTGGGAAGATCTTTTGAAGAAGAGTGTCATTAGTTTCCAGTAAAGATCGTGGATCTGTAACATCATCAAACGTCGTGCTGCATTGCTGCTCGGAGTAACTACATGTCGTATTGTCTCTACTGGTGCTATATTATGAACTGACACGTCTATTCTGTGCATTTCAGACTTCTTATAAACTCTTTATCTGGAACTGTTTCTAGGTGTTTTACTTCCGCTGAGTCAGTTGTTCAATAGCGTGGAGAGGTTTAATAGCACTGAAAACATTGCTCTTTTTAGTAGTCGTTATTTTTGTGATTCCCTAGTTATAGAAGCCAGACAGAGTGAGAGAAGTCACTCGTCCTCAGCAGAACAGCAATTAGTGGTTTGTAAACAAAGCGTGGGCAGGCGCCAGGGGACAGGCGAGGAGGCTGTATCGGCGCTGCACTTGGCAGCGGGCTACCGGCGCTGATGCAACAGCCTGCGCCCGCCTCTGCCAGCGCGCGTGCCTCAGGCGTGGGCGACTTCACTGCAGTACTGTGTCGCGGCCCTGGTTCCTCGCAGCGACCTTGGTCAATCAGAGACGGCAAACGTACTAACTTTTGTTCTGTAATCAAGTAACAGTTTCTGATATGAAACTCCAACCAACGTCAGTACACTTCCGAGCAAACAGAAATCTACATACTATAAAGTACGATGCCGCGTTTTTGTCTGTCTGTATGTGAAGGCTAATCTGTTACTGGTTTCACTAATAGATACACTGATTCACGAGGAACTTTCTGCGCATGATGATTCCTTGCTGATGTTTCAGACGTTCAGGGATGATGGAAACGGTAAATGTATCAATCTGAGTTAAGGAACCTGGATCGGAAACTACTGAGCCGAAAGTTGTACGAGAAAATCGTCCTGACACCTCTGACAGTGGGATACATGTTCTAGTACAGTTGTGGTAAGACTGCATCGTAGGCGGCTTTCAGAGGTGGTAGTAGGGACGAAAACAAGAAAAAATATTTATTAAACAAGGACTTTAAAATGCATACCTTAAGAGTAGCGTACACTTGTTCATCTTCGCTGCTGTGAATATCTCTTCTACTGAACAAGAATCGAAAGCTTTTGGGATATGCATTTTAGAGCCGGTATTTAATGGGCAGTTTCCTCTTGTTATGGTCTATACTACATCCACCCCTCCCCCCCCCCCCCAATATCTAAAATGAACAAATGCTCACAGTTCTTAAGATATGCATTTTGGGGCTCATTCTTACTAGACATTATTTTCTTGTTTTGGTTCATACTACCATCTCTGAAATTTGCATACCCTACGTTCTTAGCAAGAGCAGTACCCGTGCATATATTACTGAGTCAGAGGTATCAGCAAAATATTCGCTTATAACTTTCGGCTTGGTCGTTTCCGAACCAGCGTCCCTCACCTCAGACTGATACGATTACCCCCTCTCCATCATCCCTGGGAGTTTGTAACATCGTCATGGAATCACCCTGTATATATTACCACTACGTCAGACTAGTCGTCCGGCTGTAGATACTTAGTGTTAACCGCGAAAAGCTGGAACGGATCGCTAGTAGAACATAAAGATGAAATAAAATTCTCACAAGATCACAAGAAAATTTCATTTTACTTTTAATGTTTTTGTTAATCTTTCTTCTTCTTCTTTTTCTTGGCCTTTAACCCGTATCTACACATGGATGGCACAGTAATTCATGAGGGTGGCAATGTTAGAAGCAGAGAGCGGCTGGATGCCCATCCTAACATCCTCCACCCCCTCCACTCACACACACATCCGCCGCAGAATAATAATATGCGCAACGTTTTCCACGATTGTTATTGTTTGACGGCGTTCAGCTGATCAAATGACATCACAGGAAGGAACGGTGCGTGTTTAAGCGATGATGTGTATGGCTTTCTGTGAGAGTACGTCATCACTTACGTTCATTTAAAGTAGGTCATATCCAATGGATGTGCTAAACCAGGCGCTAATCAGAAAAAAACGATGAAGTCGTCACTGTACCACAGTGTGTGCGTCACAAAACAAGGTTCCTACAAAACTGACGTAGTCTTGTGTCGCCTTGAGAGATCGCTTGTGTCCTTTGCAGTTGCACGGTTTTCTTATCTCGCTTACCGTACACGCTCTTTTCCCCATAACTCAAGTCCTCACAGCTTTTTGGGTGTACCATTCCATATTTGACGCTATTTTACCTATACTGAACTCAGCTCCCTGTTCTGAGTCGTTTTAGGTTTTGGGATTTGTATCGATTTGGAAGAAACAATTACGCTCCTGTTAGGGAGCCAGGATCGTGTAAATTCTTCCCATTTCTTGTGTTTGCTTGCTGTCGTGTTCATGGTCGAAGGCTAATATTGCTAACAATGTGAAGCCAGGGCTTGTTAGTTTACTTATTGTTACTTATTACTGTCTTTAATTCAGGATGATATCTCTCTTCCGAACTAGACTTACTCATAGAATAAGCGCCGAGTCTTTACTCTAGATGCTCATCCTATGATATGCTGCAATCGATTTCCATCTAATGAAGCTGGAAATAAATAAGAAAAATCGTTTCAGAGAAAGTGTAACTTTGGTTTCGGGCTTATAACTTCTGTTGTGTAAGTCGCATATCGAAGAAGAAAGAAGGGAGTGAAAGATACGGGTTACGAATAAAAGTGCAATGGGAACAGCTGAGAATACGAAGATTCACTGACGGCACAGTCCTTATTTGACAAAGTAACAAACATGCTCATGCAACTCTAGTGGCAAAAACTACGATGGAGCATGATGGTGTGGTTTAGGGTTAAAATTTCGAGAGCGTACGTTCCTGGAAGCGTAGACCAATGTGTTCCTTCCTTCCACGTATATTTCGAGAATCGGCAACGAAAGTAAAGGTAAGAGAGTCCAGGTCATATGGAGATTTATCAACAATCTTTCTCGCCACAGACCTTTCGTGACTGGAACAGGAAAGGGAGGCAGTGACAGTGAAACAGAAAGTACTGTCCGCCACTTTTCTAGTGTAGGTGTTGATGCAAGGAAAAGGTAGAACTTCTGCTTAGCATATAATCTGGATTAATGACAAACCATCAAATACGGAAGTGAGGAATAGAAGTTGGAAAGGCTAGCACTTGCTAAAAAAAAAAAAAAAAAAAAAAAAAAACAGTAGATATAATGAAACAAATGAAAGAATTTTTCTATATGGTAACGAGTTTACACAGGGTATTCTAAACAAGAAAGATTACAAAAACAGATTGAAACGGGTAAAGAAAGCTTTCTTCAGCGGGAGAGCTCCGCTTTCGGCAAATATTAACATGGGGTTGAACGCGATGTTGCTGAAAACTTACATTTGGCACAGTGCACTGTATGGAAGTGAAAAAGTGCTTTATAAAATATGAAAGAATAAACTGGAATCACTATAAATGTGCTCCCACAGAGGAATGTGAAAAAATCGGTACGCTGATAATGAAGGAAAGGGGCTCCCAGAAGAAGGTACTTGTGGAATGTGTGTTAAAGCACCTACAGATATCTGACCTGTGACTGGAATAGGACACTAGAGAACAAGAATTGTAGGGACAGGGGCACAATGTAATACAAAAAATGGAATACATAGGAAGTAGAGTGCAGTGGAAAGCACAGATGAAAATATTAGCACATTCTATTGAGAGAGGTGGCGACGTAAATTAGTGCCAAGAATGGTGACTATTGAAAAGAATATCTATTTTTCTGATAACTTTAATATTTCAGAGAAATGATAAAAATTAACAGCTCACTTTAACACAGAACTGTTGTTTCTCAGTCTGTTGAATGAGTGCATTTATTACCCTTCTGCGTGCTATGAATCAAGAGATTTCTGTTCTCCTTCAGTAGTTCTCCTACTTCTTGAAGCGTTCTAACTTGTAGGGCCAATTTCGGAATGTCATCAGCGAAGGCGAGTTCGTTCTGTGGAAAAGGGTAAGCAGTGTAGTTGGTCCTAGGATATTGCCAAGGTCTGTGTTATATTGATTTACTTCTCACAAAGGAACGTACATCATGCAATATAGAACAGATCAAGTCTCGGATAACCAATATTGTCAGAATGTGTATAATTACACGCCTCAGTCTGCACCAGCCTGTTAGCAGGGAGTCACAACAGTAGCTTTCCGGGAAGAGTTGGCTTTTGCCAGCCGCCGGCCAGTGTGGCCGAGCGGTTCTAGGCGCTACATTATGGAACTGCGCTACCGCTACGGTCGCAGGTTCGAATCCTTTCTTGGGCATGGATGTGTGTGATGTCCTTAGGTTGGTTAGGTTTAAGTACTAAGTTCTAGGGGACTGATGACCTCAGATGTTAAGTCCCATAGTACTCAGAGCCATTTGAACCATTTTGCCAGCCACAGAAGGAAAAATGTTGTCTCGATTCTTGAAGGGAATGTGAATAATTGGTGCACCTGATAGGTCTTAGATCCCCTCATTCAGGCAACGTCACTTCGATACGTCATCAGGACAATGCACTGTCTCGTGTGACGAGGAAGCGTGCAAGCAAAGAACTCAAGAAATCTTTGTGTGTATTTGACAGACATTTCAAAATATTACTTTTAAAATCCATGGAAATTCAGGAAACGTAGCATAACTTTACTTGCGACTTCAGAGGTGGGTCCTGCGGACAGGTCTGCGAGGGCGCGGCGTGGCGCTAGGCGAGTCGGCTCCAGCTTGTGCGTGGCGCCCGCGTCAGCTCTGGCGACGCGCTTTATGGCCACGCTTTCCAATTCAGCGGTCATTAGGCGGTCGTTACGCGCTGCCACAAAGTCTTCGGCGGAAATTAGTTTTATGGTGCAGGCACGCGTCTTGGGCACTCGGGCCGTTTAAATCGCTTCTTCGCGCTCCGCCTGCCCGCTCGTGTCCGTGACGCGAGTTCTCACTGCTTTAAACGATCTATTGTACGCAGACACAGAAGCTAAGACGCTTGACACATTTATTTATCACGGCCCTTTTAACTACCATTAGCTTTCCACAGGCGTTAAAAGGCAGCAGGCTTTTCAGGCCGTGTTGGTGTAAGATCGCGCAGAAGAACTTCAGGAACCCCGCACGCAAGTGATTTGTTGCAGTGCTCTTTGAAAGTTGCTTTCCGTTAGAACGTTCAAAACAGAGTTCTAGCACAAACAGGCAGCCTGGGTGGCTGACTAAAGGGATAAGAATATCTTGTAGAACAAAGTGGGAATTATATCAAAACGTTAGAAACAGTCAAAATCTAAATGCAGCAGCCCATTACAAACAGTATTGTAAGGTGCTTAAAAAAGTTATTAGGAAGTCAAAAAGTATGTGGTATGCAGATAGAATAGCTAAGTCTCAGGATAAAATTAAAACCATATGGTCAGTCGTAAAGGAAGTGGCTGGTCTGCAGAGACAGGTCGAGAATATAGAATCAGTGCGTAGTGGGGATGTCCGTGTTACTGATAAGTCGCATATACACTCCTGGAAATTGAAATAAGAACACCGTGAATTCATTGTCCCAGGAAGGGGAAACTTTATTGACACATTCCTGGGGTCAGATACATCACATGATCACACTGACAGAACCACAGACACATAGACACAGGCAACAGAGCATGCACAGTGTCGGCACTAGTACAGTGTATATCCACCTTTCGCAGCAATGCAGGCTGCTATTCTCCCATGGAGACGATCGTAGAGATGCTGGATGTAGTCCTGTGGAACGGCTTGCCATGCCATTTCCACCTGGCGCCTCAGTTGGACCAGCGTTCGTGCTGGACGTGCAGACCGCGTGAGACGACGCTTCATCCAGTCCCAAACATGCTCAATGGGGGACAGATCCGGAGATCTTGCTGGCCAGGGTAGTTGACTTACACCTTCTAGAGCACGTTGGGTGGCACGGGATACATGCGGACGTGCATTGTCCTGTTGGAACAGCAAGTTCCCTTGCCGGTCTAGGAATGATAGAACGATGGGTTCGATGACGGTTTGGATGTACCGTGCACTATTCAGTGTCCCCTCGACGATCACCAGTGGTGTACGGCCAGTGTAGGAGATCGCTCCCCACACCATGATGCCGGGTGTTGGCCCTGTGTGCCTCGGTCGTATGCAGTCCTGATTGTGGCGCTCACCTGCACGGCGCCAAACACGCATACGACCATCATTGGCACCAAGGCAGAAGCGACTCTCATCGCTGAAGACGACACGTCTCCATTCGTCCCTCCATTCATGCCTGTCGCGACACCACTGGAGGCGGGCTGCACGATGTTGGGGCGTGAGCGGAAGACGGCCTAACGGTGTGCGGGACCGTAGCCCAGCTTCATGGAGACGGTTGCGAATGGTCCTCGCCGATACTCCAGGAGCAACAGTGTCCCTAATTTGCTGGGAAGTGGCGGTGCGGTCCCCTACAGCACTGCGTAGGATCCTACGGTCTTGGCGTGCATCCGTGCGTCGCTGCGGTCCGGTCCCAGGTCGACGGGCATGTGCACCTTCCGCCGAGCACTGGCGACAACATCGATGCACTGTGGAAACCTCACGCCCCACGTGTTGAGCAATTCGGCGGTACGTCCACCCGGCCTCCCGCATGCCCACTATACGCCCTCGCTCAAAGTCCGTCAACTGCACATACGGTTCACGTCCACGCTGTCGCGGCATGCTACCAGTGTTAAAGACTGCGATGGAGCTCCGTATGCGACGGCAAACTGGCTGACGCTGACGGCGGCGGTGCACAAATGCTGCGCAGGTAGCGCCATTCGACGGCCAACACCGAGGTTCCTGGTGTGTCCGCTGTGCCGTGCGTGTGATCATTGCTTGTACAGCCCTCTCGCAGTGTCCGGAGCAAGTATGGTGGGTCTGACACACCGGTGTCAATGTGTTCTTTTTTCCATTTCCAGGAGTGTATGTACAGTACTTAATAATCACTTTCTGAATATAGCAGGTGAACTAAATAGAAACCTAGTCCCAACAGGGAATCATATAGCGCTCTTAGAAAAAAGTGTTCCGAGACTGTTACCTGAAATGCTCCTCCATGATACTGACAAGAGGGAGATTGAGTTAATAATTAAATCACTAAAGACCAAGAACTCTCATGGATATGACGGGGTATCTAGCAGAATACTGAAGTATTGTTCCACGTATGTTAGCTCAGTGCTTAGCCATATCTGTAACTTTTCCTTTAGGAGTGGTCGGTTTCCTGACCGATTAAAGTACTCGGTAGTGAAGCCACTTTATAAAAAGGGAGACAGGGATAATGTTGACAATTATAGACCTATTTCTATGCCATCGGTGTTTGCTAAAATTATCGAGAGGGTTGTATGTACAAGGTTACTGCAGCATTTAAACTCACATAATTTGCTGTCAAATGTACAGTTTGGTTTTAGAAATGGCTTAACAACTGAAAATGCTATAGTCTCTTTTCTCTGTGAGGTTTTGGACGGATTAAATAAAAGGTTGCGAACGTTAGGTGTTTTCTTTGATTTAACGAAGGCTTTTGACTGTGTTGACCACAAAATATTACTGAAGAAGTTGGAACATTATGGAGTAAGGGGAGTAGCTTACAATTGGTTCGCCTCCTACTTCAAGAACAGAAAGCAGAAGGTAATCCTCCGCAATATTGAGAGTGGTAATGATGTTCAGTCCCAATGGGGCACTGTTAAATGGGGCGTTCCCCAAGGGTCGGTGCTGGGGCCACTGCTGTTTCTTATTTATGTAAATGATATGCCTTCTAGTATTACAGGTGATTCAAAAATATTTCTGTTTGCTGATGACACCACCTTGGTAGTGAAGGATCTTGTGTGTAATATTGAAACATTATCAAATAATGTAGTTCATGATATAAGTTCGTGGCTTGTGGAAAATAATTTGATGCTAAATCACAGTAAGACTCAGTTTTTACAGTTTCTAACCCACAATTCAACAAGAACTGACATTTTAATCAGGCAGAATGGGCATGTTATAAGCGAGACGGAACAGTTCAAGTTCCTAGGCATACGGATAGATAGTAAGCTGTTGTGGAAAGCCCATGTTCAGGATCTTGTTCAGAAACTAAATGCCGCTTTATTTACCATTAGAACAGTATCTGAAATAAGTGACATTTCAACACGAAAAGTAGTATACTTCGCATATTTTCATACGCTTATGTCATATGGTATTATTTTTTGGGGTAATTCTTCTGATTCAAAAAGGGTATTTTTGGCTCAAAAACGGGCTGTTCGAGCTATGTATGGTGTAAGTTCGAAAACCTCTTGTCGACCCCTATTCAATAGTCTGGGAATTTTGACATTGCCCTCACAGTATGTATTTTCTTTAATGTCGTTTGTTGTTAGCAATATTAGCTTATTCCCAAGAGTTAGCAGCTTTCACTCAGTTAATACTAGGCAGAAATCAAATCTACATGTGGAATGCACTTCCTTGACTCTTGTGCAGAAAGGAGTGCAGTATTCTGCTGCATCCATTTTCAATAAGCTACCACAAGAACTCAAAAATCTTAGCAGTAGCCCAAACACTTTTAAGTCTAAACTGAAGAGTTTCCTCATGGCTCACTCCTTCTATTCTGTCGAGGAGCTCCTGGAAGAGCTAAAAAATTAAGCAAATTCCAGTGTTACATTCTTGATTTTCTTTATTTAAATTAACGACTTGTCGCCTGAATATGTTTCTTATGTTTCATTTTATCTGTTTCTACAATCGTGTTATAATTTCATGTATTGACTCGTTCCATGACCATGGAGACTTCTCCTAAATGTGGTCCCACGGAACAATAAATAAATAAATAAAAATAAATAAAAATCCCACTAAGGAAGCGGGCACATACCAGTCCTGTTGATATATTAGCCTAGTCTTACCATTCATCAAACATTCACGTATATTTATTCAATACTTTTATCTCGAAGAAAGTACACCTCCCATCATCTCTAAGTTTGCCGGAATACCACAGTATTTTTCTATATGTGGTCTTAATTGAGGTGGTATGTTGTTCTCGTCCTCCAACACCAGGACTGGCTCATCCAGCTTGTTATTAGTGAAACCTGTAGTTTAGCGTATAATCCGATCCCCATAGTTTTGCATTCACAAAGCTTTTACACTGGTGACAGTTAAGCTGGGATCTAGAGGGGACCATAACCCAAACCTTTGGATATGGAAACACCACATCAAGATACATCACTTTACTGTGTATGCAGGGTGAGTCATGTAAGACATATCACCAGTTTTATTTCGTGAATGGTTTCAGATATTGAAACGAGGTTTTTCGGCAAGCGACGGTACATTAAGAGGCACGTACTTTGGTATATAATAAAGAACCTTAATTCTTGTATCGATCGAGGTACTGAGGGAAGATTTTTTTTAAATAGAATAATATACTTTTCTAACGACATTCTTAAGCGCTTGTAAAGATGAGTGCAGTAATATGATTCTTATTACTTTTGAGGTTGAAGCTCTTCGCAGAAGAATCCGAGAAATATTCTAAAACTGGGAAGCAGATCGGCCGAAATAGGCCGCTGAATTGTAAATATGCTCATGGCAAGCGAAAAGCTATTTGTAATTTATTCAGAAACCAGATGGCAGTTATAAGAGTAGAGGGGCATGAAAGGGAAGCATTGGTTGGGAAGGGAGTGAGACAGGGTTGTATCTTATCCCCGATGTTATTCAATCTGTATTCAAGCAGTAAAGGAAACAAAAGAAAAATTTGGAGCAAGAATTTAAATCCATGGAGAAGAAATAAAAACTTTGAGGTTTGCCGATGACATTGTAAATCTGTCAGAGACAGCAAAGGATCTGGAAGTGCAGTTGAACGGAATGGACAGTGAGGATATAAGACGAATATCAACAAAAGCAAAATGAGGATAATGGAATGTAGTCGAATGAAGTCAAGTGATGCTGAAGGAATTAGATTAGGAAATGAGACAAAGCAGCAGATGAGTTTTGTACTTGGGGAGCAAAATAACTGATGATGGTCGAAGTAGAGAGGATATAAAATGTAGACCGGTTATGGGAAGGAAAGCGTTTTTGAAGAAGAGATATTTGTTGACCTCGAGTATAGATTTAAGTGTCAGGAAGTCTTTTATGAAAGAATTTGTATGGAGTGTAGCCATGTATGGAAGTGAAACATGGACGATAAATAGTTCAGACAAGAAGAGAGTAGTTGTTTTCGAAATGTACTGCTACAGAAGAATGCGAAGATTATATGGGTCGATCACCTAAGTAATGAGGGGATATTGAATAGAATTGGGGAGAAGAGGAAATTGTGGCACAGCCTGGCTAAAAGAAGGGATCGGTTGGTAGGGCATATTCTGAGGCATCAAGGGATCACCAATTTAGAATTGGAGGGCAGCGTGGAGGGTAAAATAGTAGAGGTAGACCAAGAGATGAATACACTAAGCAGATTCAGAAGGATGTAGGTTGCAGTAGTTGTACTGTATGGAACTGGGGACCTAGAAACGATGGAGAGGCTCCGTCCCCGCTGTAGCCCGCAGTGGTACACAACCCTACAACGGGCTACAGCAGTCCACTCACCACACTGTCGCCCACACCGAACCTATGGCTATTGTGCAGTTCGGCCCCCAGTGGACCCCCCGGGAACGTCTCACACCAGACCAGTGTAACCCCAATGTTTGCGTGGTAGATAATTATGGTGAACGCATACGTGGAGAAAGTGTTTTCGCAGCAATCGCGGACATAGTGTAACTGAGGCGGAAAAGGTGAACCATCCCGCATTCGCCAAGGCAGATGGAAAGCCGCCTTAAAAACCATCCATAGACCGGCCGGCACACCGGAACTCGACACTAATCCACTGGGCGGATTTGTGCCGAGGACCGACACGCTTTCCCGCCCGGAAAGCAGTGCGTTAGACCGCACGGGCTTGCAGTAGTTACTAAGAGATGAAGAAGCTTGCCTAAGATAGAGTAGCATGGAGAGCTGCATCAAACCAGTCTCTGGACTGAAGATCACCACAACAACAACAGTGTAGGCCCGTCTTGCTGCACATAACTGGCGTAAGAGATCTGTTTGGCGCAATAGTCCACTCTGACCGTATTGCTTTCCAATTTTACGCCATTTCTAGGACTCTTTTGAGAAGTGTTTCAACGTGAATGCTAACAGGAGCTATATGGCGGTAATTGTCTTCCTAAGAGTCATTGAACTCTATTGTGAAAAGTATATGGTTCCACTTAAAACAAACCACACTTGTTACATTATCTCGATTGATGCCCAAGTTGAGAGCGTTACCCATAAGTAACATTACGTGCCCCTCAGCATACTGTCCGTTGCGGAAAATCTCGTTTCGATATCTGGAACGGTTCAGGAAATAAAAAGGAATTTAAGTCTTACGTTACTCGCTATGTCTACATGGATTTCAAAGAGAAAGACTTTTGACTCCCAGATGCGCAATCACATGACATCCTGGCGAAGGCATCGTCAACGTGTTTCGTATTACTTCCTGACAAGTGGAGTCTGACTGGCTAATCTGTAACTGAATAATTACCAATTGGAAGAGACGGATATTGAACCATCGACACACTCGGAAAAAAATTGGAGAGAGACGGATATTGAACCATCGACACACTCGGAAAAAAGGGTTTAATATCTCGTCAGCATCACGCTCATTAGAGACGAAGCATCCACTCAGTGGAAAAGGGAAATCAGATCGTCAGTGGCCTTACGAAAGGATCCATCCTGGCGTTTACCTTATTTGACTTAAGAAAACCGCTGATATCCTAAACCAGAATAGCAGGGACGAAATTTGGAACTACTTCCTCCGACGAGGCCATCGTGTGAACCAGAGCGCCACGCGGCAGGGTACAAATGGTTCAAATGGCTCTGAGCACTATGGGACTTAACTTCTGAGATCAGTCCCCTAGAACTTAGAACTACTTAAACCTAACTAAGCTAAGGACATCACACACATCCATGCGCGAGGCAGGATTCGAACCTTCGACCGTAGCGGTCGCGCGGTTCCAAACTGAAGCGCCATGTCACGGATTGCCCGGCACCTTCCACTGGAGGTTCGAGTCCTCCCTCGGGCATGGGTGTGTGCGTTGTTCTTAGCATAAGTTAGTTTAAGCAGTGTGTAAGTCTAGGGACCGATGACCTCAGCAGTTTGGTCCCTTAAGAATTCACACACATTTGAAATTTAATTTTCGAAGTGTAAGTGTAAACTTCGTGGCGAAATTCAGGTGATAAATTGAAGCAGATGTGAGTCAAATAATTCCTTGAGGACACAACTGTAACTATGAAAGGTGTTGGACTAAAACAGAAAAATAAAATATTGTGACACAAGATGGCGTTTTACTGACAAAAATGTTCCTAACCCATAAGTTACAGTCACAGACAACGGAGCCTTTCACGGAGGCATTGTTGTATAAAACATTCTAGGGCTTCTTGCTGCGTCAATTAAAGATAAAACCTCGAGCTTTCGAAGATAATCTCCATCGTCTTCGTCAGGAACACAGTTCAGTTGCTCCTGAAGAAGATGATGGAGGTAACCGTCGAAAGCTCGAGGTTTTGCACTGAAATGACGTGGCAAGAAGTCTAAGAATGGTTTTTTTTACGTATGTTTGTTAGTAAAACCCCGTAAGTAGGCTTTCAGACGATAGTTAACCTTTTGACTATCTCTCTTTTATCGTAAATATTTAAGTACCAATGTGCTCAAGGATGTATCAGTCAGAATCATACGCAGGGACGACGTGCAGGTTTTTGAAATCTCCCGTAAAAGTCAGAGTTAGCGGGGCAGAGCGGGCAGAGAAGGCTGCGGGTCCGTGTCGGTGTCCGGGGCCAGACGGCTGAGGACAAAGACGCCACTGAGGCCGCCGCCGCCGCCGCCGCCAGGAAAAACTGGGCGCGCAGTAATGGCAGGCAGCGTCTGGACACGGCCGACGACGCCTCGCAGCTCCTCCCGGAGAGCGTCCGTGCGAGAGCGCCAGTTATCGGCGCCTCGTCATCACCGCATTTGCCGTAACCATCGACGGGGCACACAGTGCAGTCAGGCCGTACCGTTAGCGAGCGTAATGGGTCTCGAAAGTTTTCAATATAAGGTCCGGTATGGTTGTGAAAACTGCATCCGCGTGCAAAATCGCCCAAACAGGAAGAAGCAACGTAGGTTTAGAACTCACTGAACCATAAGCTGGCACCATAAAAGTCGCCATGACTGATGTAAACGTCAAAGACGAGTACGCGGCAGATCTATGAGTTGGGGAAGAACATATTTTTTGATTGCCCCCTTTTATTGGCATGTGTGCTGTGTATAATGCGAAAGGTGTGATCTATATTTAATTTATGTATATATATGAGGAAGGTATCTGTTCTTTCGGACATGTCCGAAAGAACAGATACCATCCTCATATCAATGTATATATAGTTAAGACTCACCGGCCATTTGACCATCGTCTTCTTCTGTGCGGATGCACAAAAAGTGCCCGAACTCTTACGGGAATCGGCAAAAAGCGGCGAGTAATGAGTGTAATGGGCAGGGGCACTATTAATATAGTGTGGGACAATAAGTTGGGAATGTGGGTCTCACGGGAGGCGTGCCAGAGATAAGTCCCTGCAGTCGCACTATTCTCTGTGTCCTCGGTGGCTCAGATGGACAGCTCAGCGTGTTCGGTCAGAGGGCTGCTCCCCCTCTCTAATAAAAAACCGAGTAAAGGTATTAACGATCAACTTGAACGGATGTCTTGTGACGTCCGCCCAACGAAAATACAGAACAAAACGAAAAAAAAAGAAAAAAACAAAAAAGATGGATGGAGCATCTGCCATGTGAGCAGGAGATCCCGGGTTCGAGTCCCGGTAGAGGCACACATTTTCTACTCTCCCCGTTGACTTATATCAACGCCTGTATGCAGCTAAGGGATTTCATTTCATTATATCTTATTTAGCAGATTTTCACACAGAACTGAAACAACTCTGAATGATATACCCCAATCTGTCACACAAATCGGCTCAGGATGATGCCATACCTGGTTAGTCATTTACCTACAAAAGGTGTCGGCCCTGTGTACCAAATTTCGCAGCTTTTGTACCCCAAATTTAATCATATATACTTATTACTACACTGCATAAGCACAATAAGCAAAATTTTGATATTTTCTGTCCTTCCAATTGTTGCAAATGTAATGATCGGCAGAAACAGTATCTTTCTCAGATGTCAGTTCGCTGCATCAGACAGTTACGATGTTGAAGTGTGAAGACGTCGTAAGGTATGCCCGTCTCGTGAAAGTTTACAGCGTACCACAGTTGCAGCCCGCGAAATGGAGTGCAATTATTGCTGAACGCAGCGAGTGTACGAAGCCACAAGAAACGACCTAATTAGTATTCACGAAGTGTGAGAAGCAAGTCGAGTCACATAATTACTACAAGCGAGAGCAGACCACTGTCTGCCCGAATCACGTCTCTTGCGTTACAAACTACAGTCCTCTGCTACAAGACAGTACTACCACAACTCTTTTCCGTCGAGAATAGTATCAACAAGTTGCTACTGTTCAGTCGCCGGTCTTCCACATGCAGTCGTATCGTCTAAGAAATAAATTCTTTTCGTCACTATGATTTTCCCTACAAAAGAAAAGGCATAAAGCAGATAAGTGCTCAAACAGCTTAATGTTTTACGTGTATGTGTGCTGAAACGCAGAAATCGCATCCCTGCTAGGTTGGAACAATAGCCTTTCTCTGGTTAAACTCACGTGCCGTATTAATGACCTTCAGCCTGGCACACTGACCGGCGTAAGTCTCGTCTTAGGAGACTTCTTTCTTAGGACGGAAATAATCTGGATTTCAGTTGCATCCCACAAAGTTGCTACTGTTACTCATAATGTATCGTGGTAGGCGACTTCCCTCAGGTCCAACGCTAGCAAATTTCTTTTGCTTCTGCGATTAAAAGTGAAATTAGAAACGCAAAGATATGAGAAGTTCGATGAATAATACATGCCCTTCACTGCAGCTGTTTTAAACCTGTTCATGCAGCGCAACGTGTTGGGCAGTGTCGCGAGACGGGGAGATGAGTCACAACTGGATCGAAGTTACGCGCCAAATTAACGACTACTGGATGGTCTGATACACCGGTGGTTTTCCCATATACATACAGACGACTGTCTAGCTTATTTGTCGATGTACACTTGGGGTACTAAGGTGCGGTTGTGGTATCAGGCACTTGGCCGCGGTCAATAAGTACCAGAAACAATGACTAAGAACTCATCGGGTATGCATCCCGCAATAAGGGTCTGTAACGACAGGAAAAGAAGTTGAGAATAGTATGTTTTCATTCGCTTGCGTTTTCTGTTACTTTCATTTCTGGTTAATGGGAACATATTTGGACGTTTTGAGATGAGAATAATACTAAAGGGGATTGTTGATACGAAGGTTCATTTGAGTGCACATTCTGCAGCAGACTTAGTGATGCAACATCCAAAGCTGCTTTGAAAAACAACGCGAACGACCTAGGGTATCTATGACACTATCGTAAACAGAGTGACAAAGCATCTCGAACTATACGAGAATAATGTAATTGGTGTAATTAGGATATCTGAATACTCATCCCAACTCATAATAATGAATAAAAGTCGTTCATTGTTTTACAGCGAGAGAGTTATTGCGAAGCGAGGCGCAGTAATAAGCTCCTACGCACATTTAATTAAATAACTCTACTCGTAGTTTATCTCTTATATTTAGATTCGACCAAGTTCCTCTTCGAACCTTATGTAGGAAGCGCCAAATACGCATGTTTCTTTATTACTGTGTATGCGCTGGAGTGTCTGTACCAGTGTCAGTGTTTTGTGTCCCAGTCATGTAGCTGCAGATCTACAGTTTGTTACAAAAAGTAGTTTCAGGCAGAAATATGATGAATAAGAAACAATTATTTTCTCAAAAAGACGTAGGTGCGCCAGTTCTACACCATGGGTTCTGGTCACATAGTTGGAGTGGTGCCTAAGGCCGGCCCTTTGCATAAGTTGATGACGTATACCAATGCTTAGTCCGTTTCTCTTCTAAGACGATCAGCATCTACTGTTTGGCAACGTACAGCACAAAATATAAAATAAATGTCAACCTCGATCTTGCGCTAAAATGAAATGTGTATGACAGAGTGCATTACGTCGTAACTGTGAAGCGTTAGCTAGTTACTTTTATTAGATATTAAACGACCGTGCGATTTTCTTCCGCCGTCGTAATGTTCACACATATGCCTCCCGCTTACGGAACGACTAGAGGTAATGGCCTTGTTGTCAGGCATCTGTGCGCTATCTCTTCTTGAATAAAAAAAGGAGTGGAAGGTAAGGCGTTGCATAGTGACTTGCGCAGTATATATGTAGACGTAGGGAGATGTTGGATCAGTCGTGCAAGAACAATTTTTTATTTTAAAAGAAAAGAAAGTTTGCTCCTGACCACCTTGAAAAGTCGGATAATCAATTAAACAGCCTTTGTTCGGAGAATGTGGAACACTGGCCTCTTGGCATTAAGGCAGTTTCGTTAAGGTTGGTGCTTCCCGACTATAGCAGCAAAAAATGAGCAAGGACGCCTGAAGAACGTAACAGCCACATTCAGGTGTAAAGCTACTCTGTTTCCTTAGTTATCCAGAACTCATCAGCTGACGCAGAAGCGACGAGTTTGCCAGACTCGTAGTAGTATACCTAGCTCGAGAGGGAACGTCACAGGTTTGTGTCCTGCCTCGAGGTAGGGTACCATTTCTGTGTATGCCTGTGTATACATCAGAGCAATAATCATAATCTACGTTTGTTTATAGCCACATGTAACACTAGAATGCAAATAAAATTAACGAGATCAAATATCACCATAGCCTATGTCCTCGTATATCAGTTGCGATAAGAGAAATACGATGTGGATCGAGGAAGACATGTGACCTCCATACTGAATTGCTGTTAAAGATTTGTACACACATCAAAAATGTTTTGCATCACTTCGGTTCCGAGAGATCCGGAACGAGTACAGAAAACTGGAATAGAGATAAACATGAACATCATTTTCGCCCTTTTTATTGCTCATGAAAACCAGACATTGCATGTTGTACCACCTTACAGCGAGACCTTCAGAGGTGATGGTCCAGATTGCTGTACACACCGGTACCTCTAATACCCAGTAGCACGTCCTCTTGCATTGATGCATGCCTGTACACGTCGTGGCATACTATCCACAAGTTCATCAATGCACTGTTTGTCGAGATTGTCCCACCCCTCAACCGCGATTCGGCGTAGATTCCTCAGAGTGGTTGGTGGGTCACGTCGTCCATAAACAGCCCTTTTCAATCTATCCCAGGCTTGTTCGATAGGGTTCAGGCCTGGAGAACATGCTGCCCACTCTAGTCGAGCGATGTCGTTATCCTGAAGGAAGTCATTTATAAAATGTGCACGATGGGTGCGCGGATTGTCGTCCATGAAGACGAATGCCTCGCCAATGTGCTGCCGCTATGGTTGCACTATCGGTCGTAGGATGGCATTCACGTATCGTACAGCCGTTACGACGCCTTGCGTGACCACCAGCTACGTACGTCGGCCCCACATAATGCCACTCCAAAACAGCAGGGAACCTCCACCTTGCTGCACTGGCTGGACAGTGTGTCTAAGGAGCTCAGCCTGACCGGGTTGCCTCCAAACATGTTCCCGACGATTGTCTGGTTGAAGGCATATGCGATACTCATCGGTGAAGAGAAATCGATGCCAATCCTGAGTGGTCCAGTCGGCATATTGTTGGGCCCATCTGTACCGCGCTGCTTGGTGTCGTGGGTGCAAAAATGGACCCCGCCATCGACGTCGGGACTGAAACTACGCATCATGCAGCCTATTACGCACAGTTTTAGTCGTAACACAACGTCCTCTGGCTACACGAAAAGCATAATTCAACATGGTGGCGTTGCCGCCAGGGTTCCTCTGAGCCATAATCGGTAGGTAGCGGTCATCCACTGCAGTAGTAGCCGTTGGGCGGCCTGAGCGAGGCATGTCATCGACAGTTCCTGTCTCTCTGTATCTGCTCCATGTCCGAACAACATCGCTTTGGTTCACTTCAAGGCGCCTGGACACTTCCCTTGTTGAGAGCCGTTCCTGGCACAAAGTTACAATGCGGATGCTATCGAACCACGGTATTGACGCTCTAGGCATGGTTGAACTACAGACAACACGAGCCGTGTACCTCCTTCCTGCTGGAATAAGGGAACTGATCGGCTGTCGGACCCCTCTCCGTCTAATAGGCGCTGCTCATGCGTGGTTGTTTACATCTTGGGGCGGGTTTTGTGACATTTGTGATCAGTCAAAGGGACTGTGTCTGTGATACGATATCTACAGTCAACGTTTATTATCAGGAGTTCTGGGAACCGAGGTGATGCAAATTTTTTTATCTTAGTATTTTCCGTCTGTTGTGTAAAAAACTATTAATGCTAAATGATAATGTGTGTTAGTTTTGCCATAACAGATGTAGGTGATTTATATGTGGCGTATTCTGTTAAATGAAAACTATATTAAGTGTACTGTTCATGTGAGTTATAATGTAGTGTAAACCCGCAGCCTTCTTAATGTTAACAGAGATAATGCGGCAAAAAAAATGAACGCCATCTACTGATAAACACTACCCACCTGAACAGTCCAGGGTGTACTGCCGGTTCAAAGTGTCTAACGGACACATTATTTCAGCGATAGTATATGTCACCATCGTTAGGTTAACAATTAAGAAGACTCTCAGCAAACAAAACGATCTGGCGACCAGGGCGGATACAGATCTTATATCAACGCCATCACAGAAGCCGACGGTAGCGTCTTCGCGACCGCTAACCCCGACGCGCGGCCGCGGGCGCTGAACGCGGACGGAGCAGCTCGTGGTGGCAGGCGATGTTAGTCGACCACGCGCCCTCAGGAGCTCAGTTCGTCGGCGCATCTGATCGCCGAAATATTGTGCCCGTTGGACACTGTGGACCGGTAATACACAAGTGGACTGTTCGATCAACAAATACGTGTGCAGTAACTGAAGAATCAGATTACCCATCTGAGTTATACTTCTGCCCTTGACTTTTCTTATCCAAATTTCACTGTAACCTAAAAGTATAGACCTCACAAAATTTCATTTATGTTATTAATCAAATGAATACCCCTAGCTGCATACAGGCGTTGATATAAGTCAACGGGGACAGTTGAAAATGTGTGCCACTACCGGGACTCGAATTTGGGATCTCCTGCTTACATGGCAGACGCTCTATCCATCTTTTTTTAAATCTCATTTTGTTCTATAGTGTTCGTTGAATTTGTTCGTGGCGCACGTCCGATGACACCCGTTCAGGTTGTTCGTTGATCCGTTCACTTAGTTTTTTTTTTTTTTTTTATTACAGAGGGTAGGTAAACCCTCTGACCGAACACGCTGAGCTACCGTGCCGGCGTCCATCTCAGCCACCGAGGACACAAGGGATAGTGCGACTGCAGGGACTTATCTCTGGCACGCCTCCCGTGTGACCCACATTCCCAACTTATTGACCCGCACTATATTCGATTCCCATAAGAGTTGGAGCACTGTTTGAGCATCCGCACAGAAGAAGAAAATGGTCAAATGGCCAGTGAGCCTTGGCCCACTGGCCATTTGACCATATATATATATATATATATATATATATATGTGTGTGTGTGTGTGTGTGTGTGTGTGTGTTTGTGTGTGTGTGTGTGTAACATAGTATATATATATATATATATATATATATTCATTTATATTATATTATATTAATTATATTCATTTATGTGTTTTTCATGGACTTGTCACAGACACTCTCCTCTCGAAGACGTACTACTCAATATATTACTACAAGTGTATGAAATATTATTCCCAGTGAATTAAAAGACGACGTAACATTCTCTGGCTTGACATCACCGATAGCCGTTTTACGTTATAAAATATTTGTCGCAGAATGTCAGCTAACATCCTTACTTATAGTCGAAGTTATTTAAACTGCGAAGTGGTTCTATTTGACGTGTCACTTATGATGTAAGACAAACAGTCAGTGCGTATTTAATTTACCATACACTGTATTCCCTTTAATGTTCAGTTACAGAACATTTCAAAAAAACTCAGTGATAAGTAATTGCCGCTTTGAATGAAAACACATTTATGTCTACTGCTGCACAGTGAACTTCTTTTGAGTGCTCCTGTAGCTGGTGATTATAATCACAGCTTACTTCCACGTCGGCTCTTGGCCTTTAATATTTGTGTTGCATCATACGTAATTAAATACTTTCAGACTTATCAAACGGAGCATGTCATTCTCAATGGAAAGAAGTCTTCCGAATAAGAGTGATTTCAGGTGTGCCGCAGGGGAGTGCCGTAGGACCGTTGCTATTCACAATATACATAAATGACCTTGTGGATAACGTCGGAAGTTCACTAAGGCTCTTTGCGGATGATGCTGCAGTATATCGAGTGGTTGTAACAATGGAAAATTGTACTGAAATGCAGGAGGATCTGCAACGAATTGACGCATGTGCAGGGAATGGCAATTGAATCTCAATGTAGACAAGTGTAATGTGCTGCGAAGACATAGAAAGAAAGATCCTTTATCATTTATTTACAATATAGCAGGTCAGCAACTGGAAGCAGTTAATTCCATAAATTTGCTGGGAGTAGACATTAGGAGTGATTTAAAATGGAATGATCATATAAAGTTGATCGTCGGTAAACCAGATGCCTGACTGAGATTCATTGGAAGAATCCTAAGGAAATTGAATCCTAAAACAAAGGAAGTAGGTTACAGTACACTTGTTCGCCCACTGCTTGAATACTGCTCAGCAGTGTGGAATACGTACCAGATAGGGTTGATAGAACAGATAGAGAAGATCCAACAGAGAGAAGCGCGCTTCGTTACAGGATCATTTAGTAATCGCGAAAGCGTTACGGAGATGACAGATAAACTCCAGTGGAAGACTCTGCAGGAGAGGCGCTCAGTATCTCGGTACGGGCTTTTGTTGAAGTTTCGAGAACATACCTTCACCGAGGAGTCAAGCTGTATATTGTTCCCTCCTACGTATATCTCGAGAAGAGACCATGAGGATAAAATCAGAGAGATTAGAGCCCACACAGAGGCATACCGACAATCTTTCATTCCACGAACAATACGAGACTGGAATAGAAGGGAGAACCGATAGAGGTACTCAATGTACCCACCACCACACACCGTCAGGTGGCTTGCGGAGTATGGATGTAGATGTAGATATAGTGAATTAGGTGTCCTTTTCGTGCCAGGCAAAGAAACAGCCCAGTACAGTGTGGAAGGATGTTTCAATTGCGACTTGCACCTGAGGGCAGACTGTCACTACCCGTGTGGCATTATGCAGTAATAAAAAGACGTTTTTCTGATCGAAGAGAACATTTATTTAGCAACGAATGTGAGACACATTTATCGATAAAATCGGTACTGAAGTTACCACTTCCTTTTCACTTCACACCTTTTGAACACCGAATGCATTTCGTGTAACAACTTCTTCGGAGAGATAATTGCGCCAAGCCCTCTGAGAAGAGGTACTGGGCGACCACGTTGCCGAATTTGATAGGGGCCTGTGCCGCGGCGCGCGCGTTCCTGGCGCCTGTGTCACGTCGCGCCTTTGTGGCGGCCGCCCGGGCTGACTCAGCAGCCTTGGGCCTCCTGCCCCTGCCAACCTTATTACCTGCGCCTTATTAACTGGTCGCCGGGACCGTAGGTGGCGGTGAGCAGCTGTCGCAGTAGAGTTTTCTGCTGTTCACTGATGAGACGTATTGGGCTGATGAATAATTCGAAGCGTCTTTGTTTTGCATGTTGGTATTCCAGTTACTATGGGTTTATTACTGACTGTCATTTTTTATTTGTAGTTCATAGTTGTTATTTGAATTTGCATATTGTCATTTTGTCATTTGGACGTAGTGAGTGGAGCTGTGGACGCTAGAGAACGGAGTGACAAGTGGAGGAAACGGAACATTTCCGGCAGACTTTCCTGCTTGAGTTCAGTGGAGGTGGAGGCAGCCAGAAATATTTGCGCCATGTATGGGGATAATGCCATTGGACGAAGTACGGCAAGAAAGTTGTTTAGTCGTCTTAAGGAGGATCACCTTGACATTAGTGGCTCTCCGTGTTCAGGAAGACCTCGGGTTTTGTGAAGACAGTTTTAACACATTAATCCACAATGAGCAACGTCAGTGTACTCGATAACTGACAAATATGATGAACTGTGATCATTCCGCCATCGTGCATGGGGAAGGTTCAGAAATCGGGTGCATGGGTACCGCAAAATCACAAAAATCGGTGAGTGGCCATATGTTCATCTCTGGTTGCTCATCATCAAATGGCTCGTGTACACCAACCATTCCTATCTTGTACGATTCTAACATAATGAAAAGAAAGGAATGATAGAGCCCAAACAAAGCAGCAACTTCGCGTACAGGGACTTGTGCGCGTCCACAAAAGATAATGTTATACTTCTAGTGGAATAGTGACGGTGTGTTGTACTACGAATTGCTTCCCCGACGTGTAACCATCACTGCTGACATTTACTGTCAACAACTAAGATGTTTTGCAGACACAACCCAAGAACAGCGACCAAGAAGACTGGATGAAGTGCTGCTACTCCACGATAACGTCCGCTCGCATTTCGCTAGACTGACAAAAAAACACTATGCACGAACTGAGGTAGAAAGTTATTCCGCACCCACCTTTTTCAGCTGATCTTGCGCCCTCAGATTTTCACCTTTTTCGCTCTCTATGAGGCTTTAAGAAACTTCCTTTCCGGATGAAAATGCGCTCCGATCATGTCTCAACGAGTTCTTCGCCTCAAGACCATGTAACTTCTGAAGTCGCTGAATCGAGAAGTTACTCCAGCGTTAGCGGATTGTTCTAAATAGTGAAGGAGAATATGTTATCGATGACTAAAGTCTCTGTTGTGTTTCTAAACTCATGAATAAACGCCACGAACTAATGCACCAAACCCGTATTATAGGAACATATAGGGATATGTTTAAGCAGAGGATGCATTAAAAAAAGTGAGGATTACTCATAGATAAAAGCTGGTTGTAAAGTTACAAATCTTTTGAATCGAATCTGGTACTACACTGTCTGCTCGTATAAAACGCCTTACGCCAGTAAAGACTGTGTCGATGTTGTTTGCAGGTTGGTACATAACTCCTGTAACAACATAGCATTGCAGAGAAAATAATAATTTGATAATAAAATTGCCGTAATTAAAGTTCGATTAATCACCGATTATGATTTTTGTGTGTTGTTCTCATTGTTGTTGTGCTATTCAGGAGGAAGGCTGGTTTGATGCAGCTCTACACGCTAGTCTCTCCTCTGCAAAACTTTTCATCTCCGAATAACTGCTGCAACTTACATTCACTTGATTCTCTTTACTGTATTAATCCCTTGGTCTCCCTCTAGAATTTGCACCCACTATTCTTCCCTCCACTACCAAATTGACGATTCCTTGATGAGACGTGCTCTCAACCGATTTTATCTATTAGTGAACTACAGCAGTTTGACAACGCATGGATCTGCGTTCAGTGTATGCCGCCTTTAGAATCTGAAGATGGTCATTGTATGGCCGAAACCGGTTATGACTGTGTCATAAGAATGTGACTGCGTCTATAAATAAACAAAAATATTTTTACAAATTAATCAATCACTCTCCGGCCGTAGTGGCCGAGCGGTTCTACGCGCTTCAGTCTGGAACCGCGCGACCGTTACGGTTGCAGGTTCGAATCCTGCCTCAGGCATGAGTGTGTGTAGGTTAGTTAGGTTTAAGTAGTTCTAAGTTGTAAGGGACTGATGACCTCATATGTTAAGTCCCATAGTGCTCAGAGTCATCTGAACCAATTGAATCAATCACTCATTCCACTGACAAAATGTCGTTTTTTCCAAAATCATTGTCTAGTGAAGTTGTGCTATAAATTTCTTTTTTCCCCGATTCGCTACTGTATCTTTTCATTAGTTACTGCATCTACCTATCTAATCTTCACCATTCTTCTAAAGCATAACAGTTCAAAAAATCCTATTGTCTTTCGTCTGAACTGCTTATCATCCGTATTTCGCTTCCGTACCTGCACTCCGGACAAATACCTTCAGAAAAGACTTCCTAATACTTGAGATTTATAATAAACAGATTCCTTTTCTTAGAAATGCTGTTTGGCGCGAGTGTAACGACATCTGAACAATGCGCTACAGACACGTACGTAGTGAAAATGACAGTACGCCGCGAGTTAATCGACTTTTGACGTGGGAAGATAATCGGTAAAGAAGCGTAGACCATACAGCATATCGGAAATTACGAAAGAATTCTGATCGACGAGATCAAGACCATCTTTTGGTCGACCACCAATATCGCAGAGACAATTTTTCGAGACAATCAGTCGCAGAGGACGGTCACAAGTGTTTAATGAACAGACTCCAGCGACGCCTGCTGTCGATGTGAATGTGAGGCATTGTGAATCATTTTACGCCACGTCTGTACTGTACAACGTACCCCCCCCCCCCCCCCCCCCCCCAAGGCTTCAGCAGCCGACGGCGTCTAACATATACTGTGTCTTCCCGTAACTTGCCACTGAATATATTCTCTGCAGGACACTAAATACTGTACTTTGGGGTTATTTCCTACCAATAGCGGCCGCTCTCTGACATTTACGAGCGAGGGAAATGGGTAATATGCCTCCATACACGGCCTCACCTCTTATCTTATCCTCAAGGACACTACGAGAGTTACAGCAGAGAGGTTTCAAAGCCAAGGCCGTCTGTGAAAGATCAGATAAATCTGGAACTTCATACCGCCACCTCTCCTCCCTCCATCAACCCGATACTGGCGAATAAATTACCTTTGGGTTGATAGCCATAACGCGCCTTAGCGCCCTCGGTGCGGAGAGGATTAATTATTTGTGTTCCGTATTTACCTTGGTAACTGCAATTGATATAACTGTTCTCCGCTGTAGTTACATGAATGCCGCATGTACACATTTCCTTATTCATATGGAGTATACTAAGAAACGATAGTTCTCTGTGTCAGTTCAGGAAGGATTCAGGTTCTTCAGCTTGCGGCAGACTTGATCAGTGCTGCATCAAATGTTAATACTAGTTAAACGGACGTCGACCACCCTTAGATGTCATAACCAAGACAGTAGTAGATGTGTAGTATTCAATGAAACTTTCCTCATTCGTGAGACTTCATGCCTAACCAGTTGTTCGAGTTTGTGAGTGGAGCAGCGTTTTGTGTACAATTTAAACAGACGAGTCCGCTCAGGTGACGAGGGAGTTTGCAGATTGTGGAGACAAAGAAACAAAAACTACGTACAAACAAGGATATCACAGAATGTCTCGGTGAATTCCCTGCAACACTGTTGCGGGGATTCGTACGAGTTAACGGGTAACGCGACGTTGTGCTTCCGAGCATATAACAAAATTTTCAGGAACACAGGATGGCACGCAGAAAACAAACAGAACTACATAAGCGTGTCAAGTGTTCTTCTTTACCTACTGTGGTATTTTTCTCCAGAATGTAGGCGTGTAAAGAGAACAACATGCAAGTGTTTCAAGAATGCAACGCTTACGTAAAGTAAGAATACAGGAGAGAACTATTCTTCGTTGTATTCTTGAGAAATACCGCTTTCGTTGAAAATTGGTATCACATCTGATGTGCAAATAAGTGTCGACAATGCTGTTCGTTGCTATGTGACACGCATAAAGCAAGAGCAGCATCTGGACATTTCATTTCCTAATAAGACTAAAAAACTGCAAGCTGACTGTCGCAGATAGCAAGGGCGTAGAAGTTATAGGTATGAGAGATGCAGATGCCGGAAGCATTTTGAGAGTTGAACTCCTTTCTGCTTTTGGACGACGCGTTGAGCTCTGAGGGTACGTAACTACCCAGAAGCACTAGTTAAATGCAGTTATAACAGTTTTATGAAAGGCAGGCGCTACTTCAGCCGTGTTTTTTTATGAACTTTGAGAGTAGGGTCATAGCTCTAACTACTGATTACCTTGTTTTGTAACTCGTAGCAACGATAGCATATTTTCAATCGCTGATGCTGGAGGGGTGGCGTCATCCCTGAGGTAGCCAGTTCGAATCCTGGTTCTGGTGAGGAAGAGTTCCTGATCATAAGACTGTCGCCCCATGCATTCAACACAGAATTTGCGTTGCATTTTCTTCCTAATACCGTAATCAAGACATCAATATATATGCTGAATATATCTCCCATAAGGAGGGCATATAACTCCTAATTATGATCTGTCTGTCGGAAGGTGAACGTTAGGTTCAGTAACCTCCATGCACTACTCAGGAGAGGCACGCTTTGTATTTGTACTCCTATGTCTTTCATCTTGCGTCAACAGCGTATTAGTAACACTACGAATGTCCGTGCATATTTCGACCATTTTTGAAAAAAATGTAAATATGAAGCATGAATTGTTCTGTCATAATCAGAAGAAATACTTTCGTTTAGAATAGAAATCTGTAGTTTTGAAGACTTAAATGACCAAAAAATTCTCGCTTGACTAAATGGCGAAGCCCATGAACCGGAATTTGAGTAGGAGCTTGATTTTATCGATGTTCTAATTCACCGGAAAACAAGAACCTACCAGGAAAAATAGTGAATTATAAAACATAAACAGAGAAAACTGGATTATTTTGGAAAGTGAACTAAAAGCAAGTGATTTGTAAATGCGATTTGATTTAAGTGAAGTTTTATAAATAAGTTAGTTTCCGGCAAATAAAGCATAGGTAAAAGTTATATTTAGAATGTTTTGTGAATATAGTAAATAGAAGTTTTTGGTGAAGACTTTGGATAGTCCGTATTTTTCGGTTCACTTGTTGATATTCTTGAGCATTTCATTTCTTGGATGAGTTCTGCGATCTGAATGTTTGCTAAATAGTTGAAGCAATAAATGTACAGACAATCCGAAAATATGTCACACTGATATCAACAGTGGTAATCTATATGTACCCAGGTGGTTATAATTAAACTTCCCCTATTTAACAGGTTGGCAACGGCCTTGCCGCAGTGGATAGACCGGTTCCCGTGAGATCACCGCAGTTAAGCGCTGTCGGGCGTGGCTGGCACTTGGATGGGTGACCACCCAGCCGCCATGTGCTGTTGCCATTTTTCGGGGTGCACTCAGCCTCGTGATGCAAATTGAGGAGCTACTCGACCGAATAGTAGCGGCTCCGGTCAAAGAAATCCATCATAACGACCGGGAGAGCGGTGTGCTGACCACACGCCCCTCCTATCCGCATCCTCAACTCAGGATGACACGGCGGTCGGATGGTCCCGATGGGCCACTTGTGGCCTGAAGACGGAGTGCATATTTAACACGTTATAACACGGAAACTAAGTACTACACGAGTACTAAACTTGGTATTAATGTCAAGGACATGGGGAAGAGAAATAATGCGGGATCGAAAACGCTTTTAATGTGCTGCTACAGTACATCACACCATTACATACTGGTACCATTACTGCTACAAATAGGGCTCAATATGGCGTCCATCAGTGTCCAGAAGAGTCTGAAAGCGCAGGATTGCATTCAGCACAGCAGAATGAAATATGTCCTTAGGTATGCTGGCTACCTCTTTTGCTATGCTGCGCTTTAGATCAACACATCTGTGAATGTTCCCCTGGCGAACCCTGTCCTTCAGGTAGTCCCACAACCAGAAATCACAGGGAGTGAGATCAGGCGATCGTGCCGGCCAAGCATTTCGAAACGATACGCTGATAATTTTATCGTTTACAAATGTGTTTCGGAGAAGCAGGTGAACTTCACGAGCGCTGTATCGTGGGGCCCCATCTTGCATGAAAACTGCATGAGTTCAATGCGTCTCTCTCCTGCAGGGCGGGTATGATATGCTGGCGGAGCAAGTCCCAGTAACGTTGGCCAGTCTCACTGCACGTCTTTGTTCCTTAAGCGCCTACGTGATCAGAAAAGAATGGGCCAGTGCTGAACGTAGACGTGAAGCCACACCTTACGGTGACACGTTCACCATACAGAGGAACTTCATGCACAGTGACTGGAGGTGTAGATCCCCACACTCAGCAATTCTGTGTGTTCACCTCACCCGTCAGAGGAAAATGATTTTCGTCTGTCCATAGTATGGTCCACGGCCAGCCCTCGTCAATTTCAATCCTTGCGAGAAAGTGGAGAACGAAATCAACACTTCGTTGTGCGTCCTGTGGTGCGAGCTGCTGCACGATATGGATTTTTTGTTAAGTCTCCTTTTCACAGGTGGTCTTTGGGACGACGGCCGTTTACTATTGTAAGAAAGTAAACGACTAGCTGTGGTACAGGGTACCCTCCGCCAAGCACCGTACGGTGGCCAACGGAGTATGTATGTAGATGTAGAGGTGCACTGATCAGCGAGAATATTATGACCATCGATCTGCTGTCGATATAAACCCAAACCTGGCAAGAAATAACTGCTAGTCAGACACATGCACGGTACATGTAGTATTAGCGAGAGTGCTGTCCGTGTGTAAGGTGGGAAAGGCGCTTCATCTATCTGAGTTTGACCCAGGACAGACTGTGATGGCCCATAGGCTCTAGGCTCGGCACGGTATTTTGGTGACTGCACGACCTGTCGGGTGTTCAAGGAGTGCTGTGGTCTCTTGGAAACATAGCTTAACCCAGGTGAAACCACGTCCAGGCGTCGTGGGGTTGGTCGATCACCTCTCATTACAAATGTCGGACGTCGTAGGCTAGGCAGGCGACAAACTGTGGCCAAACCCTCAGACTTTAATGCTGATCAGAGTACAAGTGTGTTTGAACACACAGTGCACCGAACACACCTAACGATGGGCTTCCGCAGCCAAAGGTCTATGCATGTGCCACTGTTAACACCACGACATCGGCAACTACGACTGAAATGGGCATGTGACCATCGTCACTGGACGTTGGCGCAGTGGCAGAGCGTAGCATGATGTGATGAAGTCCGATACGTTCTTCATCATGCCGATGGGAGGGGGCGAATCTGTCGTCTTCCAGGGAAACAGCTCCTGTACTGTGGGACCGAGACAAGCAGACTGGGGCTACATTATGCCCTGCAGAACATTCGCGTGGGCGCTCATGGGTCCAGTGTGAAACGTCCCCTTTGAAAAAGTAATGAATTACTGTGCTGATAAACCTCTTACGTTATTAGATTTTCAAACACCTGAGTAGAACTGAACGTATTCAGACATTTCTCTCTTTGCTTATTCTGATCAACACTAAACTGACACACAATATTTTTAGCGCAACGCAATCTGACTTTCAAAAATCCCTACAAAACAATGGCCCTGACTAACAATAACCTATACCTTTCATGACTCACTTACCTCTCAAAAATCTCCGTTACTCGAGCTACTGCAATACAGCGAGCGCCAATACTGCCCGTTGAATAAAAGATTCTAACTACTGAAGGCACTAACTACTGATAGGCATAGTTAGCAAATGAAAGATTTTGATAGAGAACAAACAATGTATTTACCTTAATCATGTTCAAAAGTCATCATATATATATCAGTTCATGATATCCAATATTACAAATTTACGCTTTCTGATGGACACACGTCCATATCGTACGCTCTCAAAATTCTGCCATCTCCCCACATCCACCACTGCTGGCGGCTCACCTCCAACTGCGCAACGCTACGCGCTGTTCACATCCAGCTACCCTACAATATAGCAAATATTCCAACAATGCAAACCAGTCACAGACTTCACACAGCACAGTCAGTGATTTTCATATAGAGCGCTACGTGGCGTTACCAACATAGAAACCTAAACAGCCTACTTACAAGTGGAACTCGTAAAGGTACACTGATCAGCCAGAACATTATGACCATTGACCTACTATCGATATAAACCAATCCAGACGATAGCAGCGTCACCTGGCGAGGAATGACTGCTAGCCAGACATACGCACGGTTCATGTAGTATTAGTGAGCGTGCCAAGGAGTATTCTACACTGGCTGCAGTCCATGTACACCCCTTCATGACGATCATGTTTCTCGACGATAGTAGCATTTACCAGCAAGATAACGCCCCATGTCACATAGCCAGGACTGTGATGGAGTGGTTCAGGAACACAGTGGGGAGTTTGGGGAGTTTCAATTGACGTGCTTCCCCCCCCCCCCCCAATTCGCCACATCTGAGCCCGATCGAACATGTCTGGGGCTCATCGGCCCCCACCCCGGAGTTAAAGGGAATTGAGTGACCTGTGCGGCTGGCCCTGGCGGTGGTTCGAGTCCTCCCTCGGGCATGGATAATTTAGGTTAAGTAGTGTGCAAGCTTAGGGACTGATGACCTTAGGAATTAAGTCCCATAAGATTTCACACACACATTTTTTGAATTTCGTGTCGTGTGTGTATGTGTATATGTGTGTGTGTGTGTGTGTGTGTGTTTGTGTGTGTGTGTGTGTGCAAATGTGGTGTCAACTCGCTCCACTGATCTACCAAGGCCTCATTGTTTCCATGCCACGAAGCGTCGCCGCTGTTATCCGCACCAAAGCTGGACGTACCGGCTATTATGTAGATGGTGGTAGTGTCCCGACTGATCAATGAAGATATAATATGTAAAAATACAAGTATTCCTGAAGATAAGAGGTAAAGACGGATTGGCACTTTTCATTGTCAAGCGTAGGGGAAAATAAGCACTGGGGATAAGAATGTGTGGGTTATATTGCACGGGAAGGCAGTGGACAAGCAGCGAAAGCTTGGGAGGCGCCTGCGCACGCCAGGTGGGTAGAGCTGACGTGTCTCGCGGAGGTCCCGAGCCTCGCGCTATCGTCCATTAGTGGCGAGATGGGAGCTGCCCGTCTGGGTGGCATCGCATTCGCAGCTCGTATTTCTTCATTAAGCCGCCTTCCAGCCGGGCCGACGGTGATTTATGTAAACAAGCGCATAAATATATCAATGAGCGGCGGGGCAGGGCGCGCGCACGGAGCGGCATAATTAGAGAGCCAGAGGGCAATTGCCCCATTACGGCGTTACGGCCAAGTATGCGCCTTCCAGCCGACACGTCGCCGCTCTCCGAGCGCTGATTTCCACGCACGCTGGCGCTCTTCGCTATTGTCAGCCTCTGCAGGGAACGTGAGACCTCTCATCTGCATATAAATAAGAGTCTGAATAGCGACTGCGTGACTGCGGGCCATTTTCACGCCCTCAGGTGTGAATGGTACTACTGCGGTTAGGTAACATGTGAAATACTGGCGCCCTACATTCAGTCGCACATCTCGCCTTAGGAGTAAATTTGGCTATGATATTAATCGTCTTAAAATCTTAGCGGACATAACGAGTTAAACGTCACAAAAACACTGCCAGATTTTATATTCTTTGATTTGAGCAGGTCTTTCAGTGGGAGCTGGTGGCTCTACGTGCAAATATTATGTGTTCAGTGCCCAGCCAGACCTATATTTACTTCTTTTCTGGCATCCAATGTAACTTATGACAATACTTCGTGTATAAGAAAAAGCTGTTGCATCGTGGTTCGGATTCCACGCTGAACTAACAGGCATCTTTCTTTTGTGTGTACTGGGATACTGAACTACACGAATTACCAAGTGTCCATATCACGGGCCATCCAGACAATATCGACAGATATCGATTCAGTATAAATTTCAAGAATGGCAAAGCATGTAAAGGATAAGGACATTTAGCAGCGGACTTCTACTGGTACTCAGACATATCTCACTGTGGATTTTGTTACTTTTGCAGCAACATGTTCGCAAATGCTGAGCTGATTAATACTCAATCTACACATAATCAGGTTTAATGTATTATTAAATTGTGCTTATCATGTATATAAGAATAAATATATCCACCTTTTGCAGCTGAATGTTCATTATTGTTTTCAAACAAACATATTTTACCAATTAGTTTGTTGAAAGCAATAACAAACTTTTAGTTGCAGAAGACGAATGACATTCATTCACGTCTAAATGATAGAAATAATTCAAGTAAGGACTAGAACGTATTGGACAAATAAGTGGCACTTATTGCTTCATATGTTCAAGGAAAATGTTTCAGTACCCTGTCTCAAGACCCATTCCATGTCGATGTGACTACAGTCTAGTGCGAAGAGATTTGTGCTGTTTCACATCTCACACGGACAGCTCCAGAGATCTGTAAAGTGTTATGCTTCTGTAAAATATAGCCGCTGAACAATTTGAGTTAGGAAATCTGGAATGTGCGCTTTGAGCTCGTGCAATTATTGGCTGAATTATGGTAACTAATAATGCAAACAGTTTGCAGCGTTAGGCAGTCACCTCAATTTTTTACTTCGTTTATTGTTAAAGATATAATTTAGATTTGTATGTTACTGGGCTCTACTCAATATTTGAATGATTCATGAGCGTCTGTTTTTAAGAGATAATAAAAGTAACTGCTTCAGTCAGAATGTTTTCTTGATAAAAACTCTTTCACTTTTTTCCCGAAACAAAACTCTGTCACCTAGTGCAGCAAAATTCATTACGAATTTCTCCCCCGTTCCTACTAGTTCATACCCATGCATTCAAACGCCACGCCTGCAACTGATGACATTGGGAGATGGCCGCCATCTCTGTATGTGACGAGTAGCGCCGTGTGCCACCTTCCGTTGATTATAACAGGCGACGCCCGTTATACGGTAGAAATGTTCGAAAATACCGTGCGATCGAAAAGTCGCCCACATCAAAAAGTAATTAAATTTATTGTAATATGTTTTTTATTTCATTAAGTTAACACTATTAAACCATGGTCAAAATGGTTGCATGAACTCATTTTACCACGTGTGAGGCCACTTCGCGGAGCATGTTGGCACGGACGTTAATCTCCGTTGTTACGTTAGTCTTTAGATCCGTCAGCGTGTGCAGCATCATTTTTTAGAACGCTTCCTTTAACGTAGTACTACGGAAACAAGTCTGGAGACGGTAAATAGGGACAACCCCTAAGAAATGGATTCTTTCGTTGAATGTGCCACACGTGTTACCGTCCTGCTACAGCCAACAATGGCGTTGATTTACCTCAAGAAACGAAATAAACCGTGTGCTGATATCTTGTTACAAAAACTGTTCACTGTAGCTTAAAAGAAAATGAGCTCACTATTTGATGACGCAATACCTTACACCACAGTACAATTTTCTGACGCAAGATGTTTTTATTAAAAAAATGGATTTTCGATTGAGAAAATTCTTGTGTTTTGCCCATTAACGTATTCATTAAGGTGAAAGCACACTTCATTAGTGGAAAAAAAACATTATCCATCTTTGCGAGGCTATGAATATCAATATAAAACCGAAACTATGTACACTACGTTAGTTACTTTTCTTTATCTGGCGCCAGTTCGTGCACGCTACCAGAAAAAACCACTCGAAATTTTAAGTTCTGCATTGCGTTCTGTGTTGTACCATACGCAATCTGAACTTGGACAGATAGTCATCTCAAATTTTTTGACAGTGAAGGCATCATCATATCTTTCTCCTCGGCCACTTTAGAGTCCGTCAAAATGGCCTGTCTCGCTGTTCTCTTCATGTCTGCAAATGATCCGCGTTCCCATTAACGGGCGATTATCTCGATACTGTTGAATTGTTCGGTACTGTGGCATCCGGATATTTCCCACGAAATGCGTTTACAACAAGTGCAGACGAATGACTTCCAAAATATTGTTCAATTATGATAACCCGTTGCTCTTCAGAAAACGACGTCTTTACTAAGGAAACAGTTGTTGTGACCTGTAGCCATTAAATTGCCGGTAAAATCTGTGGCACTCTCTTGGGGTGGCTGATAGAACGCAAACTTAATGGAATACAGATGTCATATCATTCGGCGCCTTTGAGAAAAAGTGATTTTCTATGGAGGAAACTAACATCAGCTACGATGATCGCAACCATGCCACTGCTTCACTGAAGTGGAAAGACAAGCTCTATTCTCTGGCTTGTCAGGTCTCAGAATTATTCTTTATAATTTCCCGATAGAATATTTACAACCATTTATGAGATGATATTGGACAAGTATGTGAAATTAGTTGCCATGATTGTTGCGGCAACTGGTGAGATACAGAACGTTTCCCACAAAATCGGCAGTAATTTTGCTACAGACACCATCTTGTGTTTGGATGGTGCATATGAAATGACCAAATAATACAACCTCCATTTCACTTTTACTGGTGAGGACGTCTGGAAACAGTTCTCCCTTTGTGAATGTCACAAGTATCCCTCAGTGTAACACTCATTTTATAACGACTTATGTCGTGAACGATAAATACGATGGGGAAACTTGTCCACTAATACTCTGTTTCTCTTAGGCTGGTGACTGATATTTTAAGGAGCTGCTCTGAAGTACTTCAGGGCTATGATTACCGAGACTAGTTTGTAAAAATATACAACTTGTAATCATGCGTATCAACCGTAGTCGAATGGCTGGGGTCTCTGTCTTCGATGCGGAAGGACCCGGGTTCGACACCAGGTACCTCCTCAGATTTTTCTGTGGTAGAATGATCTGTAACGGATCCACTTAGCCTCCTGAGGCCAAATGAGGAGCTGCTTAAATAAACATCATAGATCGCTCCTCATACCACCTTGTAGGCAGCAGTCGGCCAGTTGGAATAGTCCTAAGACGTAATGTGTGGGTGGTGTTTACCTTAACATTTTAATTATGTTTACGAGTCAAAGAGGTTGAACTTAACGATCAGCTGAACACAAACATTTGAAGCGATTATCTTTTTTCTTCTTCTCTAATATGGTATTATGAGGAGGAAGGCAACACGAAGCAAGCGCGTTCAGTGACTAGGACATTTGAACGTGGAACATAGGCCCTCCATTCTGGATTGATTAAGTGTGCTTATGCCAATGCTTGGACTAGGAAGCGCACACACTGTGATGCAGTTCCCGTCGTCATACCCAGACCAACACAAGAGTGGATCAGTCAGCAGCTCGTGATCCTGTGGTTGGCGTAGCTGACACTGCGCTTTTGGTTCGATTACGGCTGCGTCGAGGATTTTTTTCCGTTGGGCTTTTTTGTTGTCCCACTACTTCATCATCATCGACGCGCAAGTCGCCGAAGTGCACCAGGCGACCGAACTTCCCCGAAGGGGACTCCTGGCCAAATATGTCCACCCACATTTTATTTGAGGAGTGGCTCGTCTGATCAGTTGCCAGTACATCCAACTGCTTCACTACCCGTTTACAGGCGCCAACATCATTTCACCGCTCACTGTCACTCCAAGCATTATTAGGCTCTTATTTAAATGTGTCCCGACTTCAATTTCGTAGCATGCCACCGACCTTCACAGTCTCATCGTTAAATTTGCAATGATGTCGCGAAAGGCCGCACTGGGTTTGCAGCAGACTTCGTACGGGTTGTGTTTAGCAATGACATCAGGTCCTGTTTGTGCTCGGTTAACGGCTATGTGCTCATCAGGAGACCTTGCGGTGAAAACCTCAATCTTGGGTTTGCAGCAGAACAATATTCAGGTCCACTGGTGGTGTGGTGGAACGAGCAGCGCTTGCATTGCACACGCGGTTACCGCTAACACTGATAAAGGAGCGGTGACAGCCGGTGCTTTGTGTAGGAAATTGCCTCATTGAAGAGATGTTACAGCGAGACAGCGGGCGGTCGCACACGGAGAAGATATCATAGTAAAAATTTTGCAACATTGCCGACATCTTGTAGCCTCCCATGTCGGTCGGGGCTATGCTGAATCGCTGTTAAGGAATTGCAGTGACCTTGGAGTATAAACAATCTACAGTTTCAATTCTAGCAAATACGATGGAGCGGCCGAATATTATTGTCCAATATGTATGTGTTCAAGTACATTCGTATCACATCCTGCCCCTCACGATGTACAGCCTCAATTGTCTGTATAATTTTACTAGAATAATTTTACTACATTTTCTGTGATATGAAGTTACACACGAGGTGTAGCCATGCTATTTTATTTATCACCTCGAAAAAATATAGTTGCGTATCAATCTTTTGTTTGTTTGCAGATATATGTCCGCATTCCTGCTAAACACTGCCACAATAACGTAGCCTGCCGCTAGAGGAACCAATACATAATGGCACAGGCCATTTATAATATGGAGTACCGTGCGTAACTCGTTTTCGGCAGCAGGGGAAACGATGTGGCCGTGTCAGACCAATGCAGACAGCTAAAGAAGTGATCTGAAATCCCCTGTCACAGATGCAACGTTTTCGTTGCTGCGGTAAACGAATTACCGCACGATACTCGATATCATCAATGGGTTGTGCCATTATGTGTTTCGTCCTCCAGCGACATGCTTCGGTACTGTGGCGCGTGGATTGTAGGGTATAGCAGGATTTCAGGCGTTTAACTGCAAACAAATAAAAAATACGCAATTATATTTTTTTGAAGTGACAAACGAAATTTTATGAATAGTCCTCGTATCTATAGGGACGTACTTAGTACTTTATAATATTTATAAAGTATTTGGTGTTTACGAGCAGGTTGGAATAAGAGGATTATGCGTGAGCTTCGATGGAAAGGTACCACTTTTTAGTGTTCCTTACATCGGTTGGTTAAGAGTATCACTCTGTTCTCCGTCCGTCCGTTTGTCAGCCTGCTTGTCTGTCTGTCCAGCTATCCAAAACCATTTTTCTCAGGAACGGACCATTTTCCTCAGGAAAGGGAAGACGTATCAAGCTGAAATTTGTGTCACATCTTAATGTCTACAGTCTCTTAGCGGTGCAATAAATGTAAGCTTCTAAGTCAATACAATCAAAAGATACGGCTATTTGTGTCATATGTTTTGACACTTGCAAGCTAACTCATCAAAATCTAATGGGTGCTTTCCACTGACCTAGAATTATGAAAGTTGTCAAAAGCAAGGTTTCAGGCTACAACCAAAAGAAAAAAAAATCGGGAAACTGTTAATTTATAATTACATCAAACAAAGAAGCTTTTTGTTATTTGTTATCAAACTGTCTGTCCATCCGTCTGTTAAGACATGTCAGTTTGAAATTTATGTCACGTACTAAGATTTATGGTGCCTTGGCGGTAAAATAAACGCCAGCTTCTAAGTCAATACAATCAAAAGATACGGCCATTTGTGTCACATGTTTTGATATTTGCAAACTAACTCATCAAAACCTGTGAGGACTTCTTGTTGGTCTAGAATCATGAAATTTGGCAAGAAGAGGGGTTTCACAGTACGGGGCAAGCTAAAATCCGAAATTGTTAGAGTGTAATTATATCACACGAAAAAAATTGTCATTTGTTATCCGACTTCAAACTTGAAATTAAAACATTCTCGAAAGTCTTTGAATCCCTGGGACTGATATGTTGCCAGTATCAGTGTTGATAAAAGGCAAAAATCGCCTAGGTCCTCGATGTCCAAAATGTCTGAACTGTCTGTACACATAATTAAGTGCGTACGGAATTCGCAGTGTGCAAGTCCTGACCAGGTTGGACGATCTGTCAATACCGTGAGTTGCACTGATGCCTTTGACTGTGATATTGTATAGCATCTGCTTAGCTCATTCGTGGGAGTTCCGATTATTGACAGCTGTTGTATGTAAGATTTTCTTGTGTATTTCAATATTATAAAAGTGCCTTTGCAGCTGGCGAAGCAGTGTGACCGACGATATTGTTTTTTTCTGGCGCGGGTAAGTTTAGTTAAGAATCCGGCAGTAAAATGTGAAATTCCCTTTAGTAACATTGTAAAACTAAACAATGAGGTCTGTTCTAAGTATAACACCCTAGGATTTCAGCGTCCTATGTTAAGACGATGGAATAAAAGACAAATCGAATACTGTGATAGAAGAAAACATGGCAAGGGTAGTATTATGCTAAATCAGTAAACGGTTTGTTGTGTCCGATCTATTTAAAGCAACACGTTTCATTAACACCGCAGAATGACTGCGAAGTAACAACGCCGACTGTTTAATATTTCATATTTTATGACAATTCTGTACTTGGAAGAGGAAACACTTAAAGGAAATTTTTTCAGGTACCGACATGGAGTATATTTCAAGGCCTGAGTTGCAGCTCTTTAGTGGTAAAATGAAATGACCAATTAAAAAGAGAAGGTTCCCTTTTATGACAGCGTTTAAAGTTGAAGAGGTATGCAAGGACAAATGGGCGCTATTTTATGTATAGTCATATTCTTCATGGTTCCTGAAAGCTATTGTCGAACGCAAAGATAACACTTCGAACGAAAATAATTACCAATTTTACTCACAAGCTGACGGTCTCAGCCACGTGACATTTCTCTGCCTATTGTTATAACTAAGAGGTTAAACGTTAAACATTGTTCTCACCAAATAATTGCAAGGCATCTTTCTCTGATGCTACCACAAATTCTCGGTGACGATTCATTATACATGGAGATATTGATGCAGACCTGAGTTCCATTACCCATGCTATCACCACGATTTGCATATACCGATGATGCTCGTACGAAGTTTTATAAGATTTCTAAGCACGTCGTATGTGTCTTATTTCCTTCCGTTTCCCTAAAAATCTCTTCTAGCAGGATCTTCGTCGTAACAGGAGCCTTGACATACTGACTTCAGAAAGAGGTACTTAATAACTTGGGTCACTGCAGTTTCACTTTCATAGTCGCTAAATGCGCTGGAGATCAATAGTGCAATTACGCAATGACTGGGCACGCGGAGGCGCCGAATTGGCTTAGAGCCCCGACAATATCGTGGGTCAGAGGGAGCAGCTCTGTGGTTCCAGACACGCTGCGTCCTATATCTGCCGTCGCCTTCCATATGCAAGGTTAATTTCTTCTGTTGCCGCGGACGTCACATACCACTTAATTGATTTCAGGATACGGCAGATGTCGGCTCCGGACGTAAGAACGGAGTGTCCCAATTGGAAGAGTGCACTCAAGAGCACAGCGCTTCAATTGCAGTAGAGTGAGTAAGAGAGAGAAAGAGAGAGAGAGAGAGAGAGAGAGAGAGAGAGAGAGAGAGAAAGAGAGAGAGAGAGAGGGTTCTAGGCGCCTTTCTCTGACTGCGGCAGAAATATTTAGTCCTCTTGTTTTCCAGTATATAGTGTCTCCATTCGTTTGATATCTAACAAGTAGCTGTACCACGAGGCTAATTGATTGGCATGTTGCGATTGATTTGCATTCCAAAGAGGAGTGATGTACTGTTGGTTCTACCAGTCACACTTGGTATCACATCTGCGATATGAAGGAGGTATCCGGCCATGTTGAGAATATGTGCATTCAGGGAACCGATGAATAGGTCTCTGACGAAAAAGACATTGATTGGATGCAAGCTGACTTTATTATTTTGGTATTACGTGTTTCTGACATTGCCATCATCAAATCTCCTGGAACATCATGTTGCACATAAATATAAAAGTTATATGTACGGCATAGTACCTCCTTCAACGTCCCAGCCCATTGATTACCGAAAATAACATGTCCCTAATTCAGACAACCGTAGTTCTACGACCTCTTCCAAGTGGTATAATATACAGCATGTCATTCGATTCCTCCGTGTAATAATTTAATGTATGTGCTCAACAGAGGAAGATGAAAACTCAGTTGGACAAACCAAGAAAGTAAAATATTCTTTTTTGCAAATATGGACTTCGAATAAAGTCAGAATTTCCGTAACCCATACGCAATAACGCATGGCTGCAATTGAGGTGGATGGAAAACCTGAAAATACTTGATGTTGTATTATGGAATGAGCCCTTAGGAATTAAGCGACCAGATGAAAAAAATGTAAGGCATAATAAGCGCACAAACAACTTTGTGTCCGGTCTCTAAATGAGGAAAGAATAGTTATTAGGAAAAATTAATGTAGCAGTAGAGGAAGCAGTAGAGACTACTAAGCACGTAGAACGACAAACAATACTTAACAAGAAGGTGAGTGTGAAGTTTGAAGGAAGTTGCTAAGGACAGAAAAAAAATAAAATATCACATTTACTACAAAGGTATTCAACTGAAATGAAGTAACATTTAATTTCACTCACGCCGACCTTGTTGCAATTGCTTGAAAATATGTGAATAAAACAATAATTCTTGTTAAAATCAGCTATCGCTGTTCTGCTATCAGCCTTTTGCGAAGGAGACATTTTTACTGTTCTGAAAGATACTAGGCTGCTCACTGTGCCCGCACCCCGAATCTTAAAGACAACAAACGCTACATCTACACCAGTTCCTAGTTATTTTACCTTAAAAATTATTACAGTACTTCACTTATCTGTCAGTAACGTGACTGAAACGGTCATTTCTGTACATTTTCTGTGATTTACTCGTGAAGATTACTTTATATTACTTTTAGGTTTGGTTACCGATTATTGCCCAGAGGGCAAAGCCTTTTTGTAGGTTGTTTTAGAATGTGTTAAGACTCCACGTGACATCTAAGAACCATGCCATCGTCAAAAAACAATTACGGGATTATTGCACTTTGTTTGTGAAAAGTGATGTGATAAAATTCTGCAGTTGGTCATCGCTTTTCGTTTGATGTGTACCACGCGTTGCCATATGTATGTATTGGAGACTGTAGTATTATATTCAACACTAGAAGCTATCATTTTCCCAGACATGTATCACTGCAGATATCTCACTACAGAAATTTCCTACGTGCTTGCTACAAGAAATCATATTGGAGGATTGTAAATTTCGAGAGGGAGTATATTATGTGCAGTCAGTCACTGATTTAGTTTATAACTTTCTCAATGTACACTGTTTAACGTCAAGCAGCCTCCTTCGCTAAGAGCTACGAAGTTGAGGTCGTTTGCATGTTATCTGTCTATAGTAATTTTCCAAGTTTATTTTATTACTGATGATGCATTTGGTTACTCTTGGGCGCGCGTGCGCCATTGATTTGCCATAAATGCCAGACCGGGATTTAAACTCGGACGCGTGCTTATCTCACGCAGTGCTCAAGGCGAGCAAATATAGGACCACTGACTGGCCACAGAGACAGGTGTCAAAGTCCGATACAGTTTTAACTTGTCACAAATGATCAATACTGCATATACTCTAACAAGACTTAAAAATTCCGTTCTTTTACAGTTCTTTGGACTTTGATGAAGTCACACACGCCGCTATTTCAGAGCTGTTTCGAATAAAAGCTTCTAACTGTAGCGGCCGGCCTCTGTGGCAGAGCGGTTCTAGGCGCTTCAGTCCGGAACCGCGCTGCTGCTGCCGTCGCAGGTTCGAATCCTGCCTCGGGCACGGATGTGTGTGATGTCCTTACGTTAGTTAGTTTTAAGTAGTTCTAAGTCTAGGGGACTGATGACCTCAGATGTTAAGTCCCGTAGTGCTTAGAGCCATATGAGCCATTTGAACCATTTGAACCACCTGTAGCCATTAGCACACTGCTCGTATTCGCAGTCGACTCGAATTAATTGATCCTGAAGAAGAGTTAATGCACAAAATTTTACACAGTTCCTTACAAAAGAACAGCATGTCGTTACTAGTAATGTAAGAAATTATCAGCGTCACATCTGACAATGCAGTTCCCACCTCCAACATTATTCACGAATGGGACGAAGGCAATGGGAAAATCATCTGTGGTTAAACTATGATCGAAATTCATTACACCGATCAAATATTCAGCGCCTACGGATCTGTTTTTGTTTTTGCTCCAAAATAGGACACACTATAGAATATGAAAGGTGTCGAAATACCGAACCGAAACTGGTTAAAATACTTTTATGCAGGGACATGCATCTAATAATAGTTTGCTTTTATAACACAACAGCTTCTTAATTAACATCGTGAGTTTAATTCATTTATTTAACTGCTGTCAGCATATTCCTGAAGACCAATATGTTGTGGGAGAGTTATTGCATCAGCTATCTGAAAGTGAAATATTATAAAACTAATCACGTTGTCGTAATAAACACACGATATTAAGAACAAGAAAGGAATTTTGCACTGTAATTCCTCATCGTTGTGAAAGCTGTCGAGGTACGTGGCGCAGTAGTTATGGAACTGCATTCGTATTCGCAGAGATCGGGGTTCACCTCCGTGCTAGCAATCCATCTCAAATAACTGCGATCACAAATAAATTAAATGGGTTTCGAGTTTAACTCACCGTCGATGTCCGTAGCACTGGCGATAGAGAGAAAAGAAGGGGATTTAAACAAAGTGCGTCAGGTTGACCGGGAGACAGATCCTCTTACTCGTGAATACGAATGCAGTGTCCTAAACACTCCGTCATACAGCTCATTATATCAGCAACAGTGTGTGTTCGTAGTTTCTTCAACTCTAGTAACCCACTGACTGAGCATCTTGGTAGAGACCATACTGCATCGAAGGTAACCGCTGCTGTAACCTCTACAATCTGTGTTGTTGCGTGTGGACTTCAACGTGTGTCCATCGTATGTGATAGACAACTGCAGTAGAATATGTGTGTCAACTAATTTTACTTTTTTGTACTTGTATTCAGTAAGAACAGCGTCAACATGTTTGCATATTGGTTATGGTGTCTATTAGGAAACGCCATGGAAAAAATAATAAAATAAAATAAAATAAATTTACTAAGATAAAAGAATGAAGTGGAACAAGCTTATTCTTTAGTTTACTGCTGAAGACAATATTGTTGTTGATCAAAATTTCGAGAAGTACCTCCATGAAAAACCGAAATTTTGGAAAAAACATGTCTCCGAAGAGAAACAAGGCAAAAATTTGCACTAATTCTGATGCGCTCTTTTCGAAGAGATACCTGAGGTAGCGCACCAAAAATTGTTGAAGGAAAAAAAATAGTTACTGGCTGAGAGTTGTCACCAACGGTAAGGAAATTTAACGGACTGAAGTACTTCATGATAAACAGCCAGGAAGACGAGGAAGAAGAAGACAACAAATGAATTGGATGTAATGTTTATTAAGTTTCCATTAGAAATGTTTCTGCAAGTGGTCTGCTGCGTTAATTGGAATAAAATGCTGGGTTGGCTCCTACTGTAAGACGATTACCGGCTACCCGCCAAATCCTTGTCAAACTATAACAGTAAGTACTTCATATTCTTGTCAGGTCATCAGCCGGATGAAACTGCCATTTGCACACAGTATTTCCACGGTCCGTCTGGCAGCTATCGTCAGGTGACAAAAGCTAAGCTGCTCTCGCCGATAACTGATTCAAACTGCGAACGATGGAACCTTTACAATGCAGCGAAAATATGAAGGGGCATGAGCTAAGGCAGAATGCGCATGGGCTCAATCGTTGCTGATGCCCCCTGGTGCAAGAAGAGCTGCAGCGCCTCCAGCAATGAATAACGTCGAAAAGCGCTATGTCGCTAAAAATTGTTACTCATAGCCGGCCGATTCAGATGCCACTGTTTCTTCATATCTGATAAAACAAGATTCCAAGTTTTACCTAGCGGGTATCCGTTATCATGGTTAATGATATTATCTGATTTCGACGGCTTCTTTTAAAACAGAATCCCCGTAGCGCGAGGCGTTTGCATCCACTTGTGTCTCACTGTACAGCAACCTACGTCCCTCTGTAAGACAGTGCTGAGCCACTGCAAATTTTTGAGGCTGTAATAATAGCGTATGGCTGTGATGTTCAACACATCTGTCATTGACGGTACGAATAATCTAGCTAATGTATACTTTACCGCACTCGCATGGTATTTTGTAAACGCCACGCTTCCTCAAACCTAAATCGTACTTAACAAAGAAGTGCTCTAATCTCAGCTGGCGGACGGAATACGTATCTGATTTTATGTTTCTTCGAAAGCCTACCTATCTTGGCATAAAGTGTCTTCAGCTGGTTTAGGCACCGGTCCAAACTCAAAAGCACATCGAATCTGTCTGCGCGTATAGCCGTTATGATTAAACGCATGCTTAAGATGTGGCAACTCCTGTGCCAAATTCTCAACATCCGAGATAGCATATGCTCTTTTACCATCGTGGATACCTGGTAGCATGTAAATACCTATCAATATGTGTCGGTTCCCTATAAACTCTGTGTCCAAGAGTTAGGTCATATTTTTTATAAAACAGTACATCCAAAAAGGGTAACGATAATTTAATCAAGACCCTACTCTGCCGACAGGCTTTGATAAATATCAACGGGAACAGTTGAAAATGTGTACCCCGACTGGGACTCGAACCCGGGACCTCCTGGTTACATGGCAGACGCTCTATCCACCTGAGCCTCCGAGGGCACAGAGGACAGTGCGACTGCAAGGACTTATCCCTTGCACGCTCCCCGTGAGACCCACATTTCCAACTTAATGTCCACACACTACGTTCGTAGTGCCCCTGCCCATTACACTCATTACTCGTGGCAGACAAATGGTTCAAATGGCTCTGAGCACTATGGGACTCAACTGCTGTGGTCATAAGTCCCCTAGAACTTAGAACTACTTAAACCTAACTAACCTAAGAACATCACACGCATCCATGCCCGAGGCAGGATTCGAACCTGCGACCGTAGCGGTCGTGCGGTTCGAGACTGTAGCGCCTTTAACCGCCCGGCCACTCCGGCCGGCCGTGGCAGACAATCTTACCGAGTACCGTAAGAGTTGGGGCAATACGTGTGCATCCGTACAGAAGAAGAAGGTCAATGGCCGGTTAGCCTTAACTATATGAAGATGCCCTCGGTGGCTCAGATGGATAGAGCGTCTGCCATGTAAGCAGGAGATCCAATGTTCGAGTCCCAGTCGGGGCACAGATTTTCAACGCCTGTATTTAGCTGGGGTATTCACTTCACTGTAATTTCAAACAATGTATTTCATGTGGTCAAACAAGAAACTAATCGTCAACGTACCTCAAAAAACAAGTAGGCTTCAAAAAAGATGTTTTCAGGGCCATATCCTCAAAGTCCTCCATAAAAAGATTGAGGACTATGGGGGATCTGCAGGTGTGTAAATGACTGTGCACAAGTTGTGTATAACTGTGTAACAAATTGCTGTACAGGATAGTACTGATGAAAACTAGAAGGAAATTTCCCATAATGGTATGTCTGGAAACAAATACCTATTGAGATACGGGCCAGCCTGTTACGTAGACGTAGACACTATAGGCACTGCTGCATGTGATTGCCATGCACCTTGTCACATCCTCAGCACTTCTTCGCACATACTCTATCCATCGCACCTGACACAATTTGAAACGCCTCACATGGGGAGGTCACACGCTCCTGTGACGCCTCCACATTGTCGATGGGTTGGGCGTACACCAATGCCTTTAAATGTCCTCATAGCTATAAGGCCAACGGCTGAGTACGGTGAACGGGAAGACCATTCTACCGGATTCCCACGACCAGTCTTTCACCCGTGAAACTTTGCGTTGCGGTACGGTCGAACAATCCGTAGAAAATGGGTGGTACGCCGTCCTGCACAAACAACAGTTCTTGTGTTTCTGCAAGGGTAACGATCTCCAATAGCTGGTAATGGATCGCGAAAAATTTGCGAATCACTGCATCTACTAATCCGCTTGGTAAAGTGTATAGCCCAATGAGCATATCACCGAGAGTTACTGATCCTGGTGCCTCACCATGTTTGCTTGAGGATTTGCATCTGCCTATATGTGCATACTGTGAAAATTCAGTGGGTCATCTCTTGCGAATCCTGTCTGCACCACTGAATACTACTGATTACTCATCTCATGTAAATCGGCCCATATCTCAATAGGTGTTGGTTTCCAGCCACATAATTATAGGAACTTTTCTTCTAGTTCTGGCCAATACTACCCGCTTTAGGAAATGGTGATGCCTTTTTTAAACACCTTTTATATGCAGTTTTCTTTTTTCCTTTGTTCTGAAATTGTCCAGCAGCACTGTAAAAAGGATCCACGGATGAATAAAACTACTAATACTAAAACTTCCAATGGAGAAAGTGAGGGATTGCTTGTGTGAGTGGATTTTAGGGTGTTTCTATGACGGCTGTGAAGTCGACGCCAGCCTGGCGGTTTTCCAGGCGCTGATACGGTCGCTTTCCCGGAAGACGACACAGCGCTGTCCGGTCCATTGTTCCTGGATTTCGCAATACTAAGACCAGGCTTTAAAGACAGCCCCAATGGATGATATCTTACTGCTCTCCGTAGCTCTATTCCTTACCACGGATTTTCTAAAATTTATGCCTTACAGTAAATTCATCTACCTGTAGCGTCGTGATCCTTAACGATTCGTGTCTGTTTTTGAACAGTTGTAACCTACTATTCCATTCCGTCTCAAGCTTAGATACTCCACACTATTTTCCATTTCCACGCGGCTTGATGAACATCGAAAGCTCCTCTGCCTCAGTCCTGTAATCGGATTTCAGTACTATTGAAACTGAGAGGTCTGTTATAGAACAGTCCGTTGCAAAACTGCTGCGTACAAAACTGTATGGAATACTTTCACAACCAATTCACGAGCTGTACGGACCCATTCCCACACAGATCTCATCCCTATGGCAAGTCTTCACCATATCAATCATGATTCTCCTGATATTTCTACTATCTGGTAATCAAAGGTACCCACGTTCGTAGGCGAGCTCTGTATTGTACTTCATTACTATAGCAGGTAACAGAAGAAGTCGTTTCGAATACTGATAATGCACAGAATTCTCACCATTCTATTTGATCGCTGAGGCGAAGAAAAAGGTTGGCATAAAGTTTCTGATACCAGCTTTCGTGCTAACCTTCTGTCTCCGCAGAACTTCATGGTGTAATGGCAACTGATACCACTGACAATTATTAGTTAGTCGCTTGGAATAAGAATCTTGGCAGCGGCCTTGACACTTTTAGAATGTGCTATATGCAAATGCCGTGCTGCAGCCAATTCCTTCTCTCTCAGTGTCACTAGCAACACAGACATGGGATTACTCTTTCTACTCTACAGCCTACAATAAGCACTCACACATAAGATACAGCATTCAAGGGAAGATGCCAAAAGCTATTTTACATTCTGGCAAGGTTTTCTAATAATGTATACCATTCGATCGTATTTATATCTACCACTAGAAGGCGACATTTGCTTTTGTGTCATATTTCTTATTCGCTAGAATATTTGCGTTACACAACTCATTCTGGATTTCTTTTAATAGACTGTGAGTGGTAAAGGAAAAGGTCCTATAGTCATTTCATAACTTGTGTCACATTGCTGTATTTGTTTTTGTGGTGTATGAAGTTCTGAGAGGGACTGATCACATGGAGCTAGGACTTACGTTCACCAGTGACAGCGAATCAGACCTCCGCAACAAATATCTGAGAAGAAAACATGTCACTGGCTTGCGTAACAATGCTACACAGTTATCTATAGAGCGACGCTGACGAAACAGCCAGAGGCGCAGAGACGTCAGTTAGATCGCCGACTGACTCAGAAAGCAGACAGTAGGCCAAAATGCACAGCCTGTTGGACTTATCCGCAGCTGCAGATACGATAAATATTTCTATGAAGCAGTTCTAGAAATAATATTACTTGCAGACATACGCAGTAAGTTTATCTGAAATATTTTGAAAGTACAGAGTAGTTATGATTAAAAACTTTCGCTACTTCAGAGAGCTCCCACGAAAAATGGGTGATCTTAGGACATTGAAACCTTTTGGAAAAATTTGTAAGGACATGCTGAAGAGAATAAACGAATAAACCATCACTCTTCAATTTCCAAATGAGAGGGTAACATTTGTTAGTCTAGATTACAAATGGTGTCAGTACGACGGCCATCTGCACACACGATAATCTGGAACAGCACTAGAGACACCAGTTCACAGCTGTTCGCAGCTCTTTTCGAACAATGGACCATGGAATGTTCAGCTGTCGTGACACAGATCGTGCACTGCTTGCAGATCGCACACTGAATCCAGCATTCTCAACCATGACAACAGCTACTTCTTCAACATTTTGTGGCGGCGGTATTGAGTGTCGGCCGCTCTCACGAACAATTCCCAAATCGCCAGGTAATTCGAACTTCCGAATCATTTTTTTCAACCCCAAAACAGAAAGAGGACTTCTCCGTATATCTTTAATGCGCCGATACCCGCGAAGAAAAAAGCACCTGTTGTTTTGATAATACAGCCGCACCTTACCCAGATCCATGTTGACTGGCTGCAACTGTAATACATACTGATGCTACGTCGCCGCACCATTAGCGGCGCCTAACGGCAAGTCTTGGCACGAACACTACTAACAGCGCAATTCCAGCAGCGAACAGTCTGAACATCGTTCCTATAAAAAGGGGTACCCATACGGTAAATAGACACTGACTCAAGCATCGAAAGTTTTATTATAACCACCCTGAATATTCGAGACTGGTGTATAAAATTAAGTACTTAGAGTACTGTTTCGTAACAGGTGAAGAATCTGTGAAGATCGATTTATAAGGAGGTTGAGGATGGGCTAACAAGAACTGAAATGCGTTGTGCAGATCAGTGATCATGAACCCCAAATTTTCTGACGGAGTTGTGGTTGACAGAAAGACGAAAGACTGCGAAGGAGTTATCCGAATGGGACGGAAATCGGTAGACGTGGTGTACATGTACAGGTAAACAAATCATTACAATGTCAGAAAAAATAGATGATTTGTTCAAGAGGGAGAGCTTCACAAGAGCAGGTCAATAACTCATTGCTCCAGTTCTGGCTCTTATGCAAGCAGTTATTCGACGTGCCATTGACAAGTTGTTGGATGTCCACTTGAGAGATATCGTTCCAAATTCTGTCCAACTGGCGTGTTAGATAGTCAAAATCCTGAGATGGTTGTAGGGCGCTGCCCATAATGGTCCAAGCGTTCTCAGTTTGGAGAGATCCGGTGACTTTGTTGGCCAAGGTAGGAATTGGGGCAAGCACAAAGCAAGTAGTAGAAATGCTCGCCGTGTGTCAGCGGGCATTATGTTGCTGAAACATAAGACCAAGATGGCTTGCCATGAAGTGGACCAAAATTGGGCGTAGAATGTTGTCGACGTATCACTCTGCTGTAAGGGTGCCGCGGATGACAAGTAAACGGATCGCAATCCATCATCCTTGGTTATTGGGCCGTATAGCTGGCGACAGTCAAGTTGGTATCCCAGCGCTGTCCGGGGCGTCTTCAGACACGTATTCGGTCTGGAATCACATTGACTAGAGTAGAATTGTCTTCAGTGTTGAGTCCTGCTTCGAATTGAGCCTCGATGAGCAGCGAAGATGTGTCTGGAGACGCTCAAGACAGATACCAACCTGACTCGGCTGCCATATACGGCCCGACAACCAGGAGTGATGACCTGGGGTTCCACTTCATTTCATAGGAATGAATACGGCACTGCGTACAAAACTGTATAGAATACATTCACAACCAATTCAAGAGCTGTACGGACCCATGCCCTTCATGGCATGCCATCCTGTGTGTACATTTCAACAAGATAACGCCCTCCAGCACACGACGAAAGTTTCTGCTACTTGTCTTAGTGCTTGCCAAATCCTACCTTGGCCAGCTCCCCCAGATTGAGAACGTTGGACTTTTGGGCACAGCCTTCCAACCAGCTTGGGATTTGTCAATCTAACGTGCCAGCTGGACAGAATTTGGCACAATATTCCTCGGGAGGACATCCAGCAACTCTGTCATACATTTACAAACCGAACAACGGATTACAAAGGGGCCAGAAATGGACCAAAGCGTTATTGACTTGCTCAATTTATGAAGCTCTTTCTCTTGAATAAATCATCCAATTTTTCTGAAATTGTAATCATGTGTGTCTGTACATGTACATCGCATGTACAAAGTTCCGTTCCATTCGCATAGTTCCTTCGTGGTGCATCGTTTTTCACTGTATTACGGTGTATTTCCGTTACAACCAAAATGAAATGTAATTTTATCTCGCTTGAAAATGTACACTCCTGGAAATGGAAAAAAGAACACATTGACACCGGTGTGTCAGACCCACCATACTTGCTCCGGACACTGCGAGAGGGCTGTACAAGCAATGATCACACGCACGGCACAGCGGACACACCAGGAACCGCGGTGTTGGCCGTCGAATGGCGCTAGCTGCGCAGCATTTGTGCACCGCCGCCGTCAGTGTCAGCCATTTTTGCCGTGGCATACGGAGCTCCATCGCAGTCTTTAACACTGGTAGCATGCCGCGACAGCGTGGACGTGAACCGTATGTGCAGTTGACGGACTTTGAGCGAGGGCGTATAGTGGGCATGCGGGAGGCCGGGTGGACGTACCGCCGAACTGCTCAACACATGGGGCGTGAGGTCTCCACAGTACATCGATGTTGTCGCCAGTGGTCGGCGGAAGGTGCACGTGCCCGTCGACCTGGGACCGGACCGCAGCGACGCACGGATGCACGCCAAGACCGTAGGATCCTACGCAGTGCCGTAGGGGACCGCACCGCCACTTCCCAGCAAATTAGGGACACTGTTGCTCCTGGGGTATCGGCGAGGACCATTCGCAACCGTCTCCATGAAGCTGGGCTACGGTCCCGCACACCGTTAGGCCGTCTTCCGCTCACGCCCCAACATCGTGCAGCCCGCCTCCAGTGGTGTCGCGACAGGCGTGAATGGAGGGACGAATGGAGACGTGTCGTCTTCAGCGATGAGAGTCGCTTCTGCCTTGGTGCCAATGATGGTCGTATGCGTATTTGGCGCCGTGCAGGTGAGCGCCACAATCAGGACTGCATACGACCGAGGCACACAGGGCCAACACCCGGCATCATGGTGTGGGGAGCGATCTCCTACACTGGCCGTACATCACTGGTGATCGTCGAGGGGACACTGAATAGTGCACGGTACATCCAAACCGTCATCGAACCCATCGTTCTACCATTCCTAGACCGGCAAGGGAACTTGCTGTTCCAACAGGACAATGCACGTCCGCATGTATCCCGTGCCACCCAACGTGCTCTAGAAGGTGTAAGTCAACTACCCTGGCCAGCAAGATCTCCGGATCTGTCCCCCATTGAGCATGTTTGGGACTGGATGAAGCCTCGTCTCACGCGGTCTGCACGTCCAGCACGAACGCTGGTCCAACTGAGGCGCCAGGTGGAAATGGCATGGCAAGCCATTCCACAGGACTACATCCAGCATCTCTACGATCGTCTCCATGGGAGAATAGCAGCCTGCATTGCTGCGAAAGGTGGATATACACTGTACTAGTGCCGACATTGTGCATGCTCTGTTGCCTGTGTCTATGTGCCTGTGGTTCTGTCAGTGTGATCATGTGATGTATCTGACCCCAGGAATGTGTCAATAAAGTTTCCCCTTCCTGGGACAATGAATTCACGGTGTTCTTATTTCAATTTCCAGGAGTGTATTTTACTTCGCTTGGATTTGAGTTCATCGAACATTACCCCATAAAAAAAAGAGCTGTAATGGATCGTGCAGCTCGATATGGCACGTACGTTTAGTGCTATCGTACTATTGTTCGTGCTCTACAAGCCTGCAGCTATGAATAATGGAACGGTATAAATAAATCATGCAACGAGTTGCTCCTCTTTGAAGCCGGTTGCACCGTTACCGGACTTGGATGTTTTCTTATTTACGGCCGGCAGTAGTGAGCAGTGACGACGACGACGGCGACGACGATGACGGCGGCGTGTGCTCGTCGTGAGTTAGGTGAGAAGACTGGCCGGGAGAAAGCGCGGTGCGCCCTGCCAGAGAAAGCCTGCCGCCTCGCCAGGATCTCCTGTCGGAATTCCCGACAACTGCCGCGTCAGTTCTCTGCTGCTTTCTGAGAAACCTTTACTGTTTCCCTCGCCTTCTGGGCGGGTTAGTCTGAAAGAAAACTGATTCCATCCCGATGGCTTGTCCAACGCGGGACACATTCGAGAGAGGCTATTTTGCCAAGTATGTGGGCGGAGAGTTACAAAGGAGACAATCTAACACCTCCTAATGGGATAGCGGGATACGTTCACCGGACCCCATGGAATGCCGGAATCGCTTAGGCGGCAGACGGGCCTACAACCACAACTGAGTCACTTAATGGTCTCCTTTCTACGACTACACCGTCCCCATTCACGATATAACTGTTAAATTCTGTTCGTTGGAACAGAGGAAAATGACACCTTACCTTGCCACTCTAACTGTTAGCCTAGAAACTGTTATCTAGTGATGAAGATTCATCATGAATTTACCTATCAAATTTTAAAGAACCTGGTGGCAGCACAACACAGTATGTGACACCAGAACGCAATATTACTATCGAAACGTTTAATTTTACCCTCTTTATCGAATGTGTTTTTGTTTCCTTATTAGTTTCACTATTGAGTAAACATTGTCAACGAAATATGAGAAATGCATTCATTTGTTGTAGAGGAAGTGTTATTTGAAACTGATGAAAATAATTTTGTAAAATCTGTGACGTGGAGGCAATGGCAAAGACAGGAACTTTGTGTTGTATCGAGTCATTGAAACTGTGGGGTTAAAACGAAATATTCCGATTACAGGCGCGCCTGCTACGGTCGCAGGTTCGAATCCTGCCTCAGGCATGGATGTGTGTTATGACCTTAGGTTAGTTATGTTTAAGTAGTTCCAAGTTCTAAGGAACTGATGACCTCAGATGTTAAGCTCCATAGTGCTCAGAGCCATTTGAACCATTTTCGGATTACAGGCGGTGTTTGACAACAACAGGTAGTAAGACAGAACTGGAATAAGTAAGGACGCAAATGTGAGTGGTTCTGGCACAGCGAATAAGTGTGCAGCAATTTGTTGTGGTTGTCAGAGGCTCTGAACATACCGCTGGCCGCAATACATTGCTTACTTATAACGATGCTTCGAGAGAAATGAAAGGAGGACTACTGTTTTTCCGAACTAGTGTAAGGAATATTTGTATCTGGATACGAGGCATTATAGTTTTGGAATTATGGAACATAGTTGCCGCCGAGTTGCTGCCTCTCGCCTGCAGCACCCGAAAGTAAAATCGAACCACTCCAGCCCCATTCCTCTGTAAAAGCCATGGCTTTTCTTGAGGGATCTAGACAATAGAATTTTTGCACGAACTTTAATAAAAATTTCATTCTCTTCGTTAATCCAAGTCATAATTACCTAAAACAGTAGCCATATCCTATTGTCCAATTCTCCTAGTGTCACATTATAACTGCTAAATTTTCATTAATACTGAGGACAAAAACTCTGCTAGAAAGTAAAACTAATTTTGTCTTGAGTTTGGAAGTTCATGCTGTTGCTAATTACTCAAAACCATTAATAAAAGTTTGAATAACACCAATAACGAAAAACTTTTGATGTTAACATCTAAAGCAACTACTCAAACAGTTGAATCTGGTAAATCATAACTATTTTTACTTCTACAATGGGCAATCAAAAAGTTCCCATTCGAAGGTCGTAGAGTCCCGAATCGGTGTGCCAATCAGGCAAAATCGCCTTGAGCACTGAGGCACTCGTCCCACCTACGCATCGGGTTGAAGATACCCGTTTGGTAAAACATCGTCTCCTGCAGCGTGAAGAAGTCCGTAGCTGACTGCTGCACATGGTCATCCGACAGGAATTGTCGACCCTTGAATGCCTTTTTTTAACCGACCGAAGAGTGGTAATCACATGGGGAGAGGTGACAACTATAGGGCGGGTGCTCGAGTGGCTCCCACTTGAGTTGGTGTGATTTCTGCGTTACAACATTTGCGATGTGAGGACGTGCGTTATCATGAAGCAGCAGCACCCCTTGTCACGGTTTGCATTCCAGAACAGTGATTTTTTTTGACAGACGTACTGCCGCATACACAATCCCCTTTTTTCCGATGGTTGTCTAGCGGTGTTTGACCTTCGGTAGCTAAGAGAAGAATAACAGCACATTGGTCCTGTTTGGAGGCATTTCGTAATAATGGTTGTTATTTTTCAGTTTCGGCATTTACCACACGAGCGTCCGAAAGACACGGAATAATGTAGATAGAGAGGTAAAAATTGATACACTGGCTTGGAATGACATGGGGTTTTATTAGAACAAAAAAAAAAAAAAAAAAACAAAGTTCACAAAATGTCCGACAGATGCGCGTCGTTTGGTGACGATCGTGTGCTCAGCCGCTACTTTCGTCATGCATGGCCTCCCAGGTCCCCAGACCTCAGTCCGTGCGATTATTGGCTTTGGGGTTACCTGAAGTCGCAAGTGTATCGTGATCGACCGACATCTCTAGGGATGCTGAAAGACAACATCCGACGCCAATGCCTCACCATAACTCCGGACATCCTTTACAGTTCTGTTCACAACACTATTCCTCGACTACAGCTATTGTTGAGGAATGATGGTGGACATATTGAGCATTTCCTGTAAAGAACATAATCTTTGCTTTGTCTTACCTCGTTATGCTAATTATTGCTATTCTGATCAGATGAAGCGCCGACTGTCGGACATTTTTTGAACTTTTTTTGGTTCTAATAAAACCCCATGTCATTCCAAACATGTGTGTCAATTTGTAACTCTCTATGTACATTGTTCCGTGATTTATTCAGTTTTCAAATTTATACTGACTTTTTGATCACCCGGTATTACTAAATTAATTTTTTGTGATTTTGTTTATATTCTGTATCGATGTCTTTGCTGTTGTACTCAATCGCTGTTATGGTGTTTTAGTGCTGTTATGAAACGATTAAAGTTTAAATGAAGTAACAGTGAGACTGAGTTTTAAGCTTTGGAGAAGTCTGTCTGTAAATATTCCTTATAGTAAAGTTTCCACTGACGTCAAGGAACGGCATCATTACTATCTCTTAGTGTGCTACTGTAATCTATTCAGTTTTCATTTTATTTATCATTGCTTTAAATAGTTATAAAGTGAAGACTTAACTAAATGCCTTTGATCCTCTGAATAAGTGTAGTTACTCCCGCACATGTAGTGACTGGCGTCATCAATACATGGGTAATTGACAGTTGCGTGAACTTAAATCTCATAGTACCCAACTGGTTTCAGAAACAGACTGACCGCTTTAGGACTGAATTATGTCATCGCCTGATTGGAATTTCACTGTAAAACAAATGTTAGCAAGTGATAGATTCAATACACGAGTTGAAATTGGTCTGTAATTGTAGATCCGATTAACCAATCGAAACTGATCACTAATTACATTTCTTTGCACTAAGTCTTTATGAAGATACTGTGTTGCAGTGCCGTTTTCTTGATTAGCTGTAGACCTTTCCACATCGTTTCGGTCAATTTACTTCGAAATCGATGCCTTTCTGACGAGTTAGTTACACACAACCACAGTCCGTTATAGGCTGTACTGGACGAAGTGGGAGGGTCCTGGCGTAAGCAATGGCAAAGGTTGCCGACAAAATTGGGAAACTGTGGGTTAGGAACCAGAGTATGTTCCCATTGTGGAAGGAGCACGTTTCAGTTATCACCACATATGACGAAACAATACTGTGCACAAAAACGGTAATCAGTTACAATCTGAAAATTCACGCAGTGTAGTTTCAATGTTACGTGCATCAGCGCACAATTAAAATATAATAAACAGCGATACCATTGACAGATACCCGTTTAGCACGCTCGCCGTTCGTTCGTGGTTCTATTTCCTCATGGTTCCGACGTTGCTTTATTCTTCTTCCATGATTGGTCTCAAATGCTACTCGATCATGACAACTGTAAGCATGTACCCATTGGAAGTCACTAAAGCAAACTACGTATAACGAGGGGGGTGACACGTCCTGGTCAGTTGTTGAAACGACGATCTGGCAGTTCTGAGTTACGTTCCGTGTAGTTCTTTTAATCTGTTTCATGCAAACTCTTATCTTCCGCTAACACATATAGTTCTCCTCCTTTTACGATTTACCCTTCGACAGTGCATGTACTCCTCATGGGTACGAGAGAGAACTGCAGTAGTTTTGCAGTTTTCTGGCCATCACCAAATTTTATTAACTCGCCGTGATTTCACCGATTAAGATTAATTTTATTTTTGTGTATGTGAATGGCCTAACAAATTTCCATTGAAGTTTTACCCAGCCGAGACGCTTAATACACAGAAAAATCTACTTGCAAAGAAAATAGTGCTTGGCCTGCATTTCTCCACTGTAATCTAACCAATCAGATTTAACTTCTTTGCACCAAATGTGCCTCGACCAGAGGACCGTAAATGAAATGGCTGTAAGGTCAGCCGCTGTCACCCGTTGAATATGGAAACGGACGACCTATGAACTTGCACAAAAATTATGCGGCCGTGTAGTTGGCACAATTCGTGTAGCTCATCAAGTGCATTGCGAAACGTAAAAGAACATAATAAGACATCCGTAGCAAATTAGAATGCTCTCCTGATTCTGCGTAGAGACAAGTATCAATGCATTGTGGAAGGTTGTGGTTGCTCTGAGACTTATCCTAAGATAATGCTCTCTTTTTATTGGAAATTGGACATTTGTAATAAGTGCCTATGGGACCAAACTGCTGAGGTCATTCGTCCCTAAGCTTACACACTACTTAGTCTAGCTTACCCCGCGCGGCTCTGTTTTTGTTTTTGCCGCTGTTGGCAACATTATTTTATATGTTCTTGTCACTTATTATAGTCTATACGCATCTTTGTTCCCTTTAGTGTTTACAAAATGCATCTGATATTGCATGTCGACTTTTACGTGTCAGAAAAAGCCCGAGACTGGACCCAGAATTTTCCACCATACGAATATTGAAATAACTTCTCGCTACACGTTGAGTAAACAGGTCTGTAGCACTTGCAACGTAAAACAGTCTCAGAAAATAAGACTTTTATCGAAACCTGTCTAGATGACAGAATTCAATATTAGATCGAGGGATCGCTATATCTTGCTGTAGTTACGTAAGGGGAAGCTGAGTCCAAAAAACATTTGCATCATAGCTACCAATAAAGTTTTAGCTTTTTGCATAACTTCAGAAAGAATGGCAGCCACCTGCATTTAATAATAGCACGCTTTCAGCGAGAACCTAATCTTAGCAGACATTGGCAGTGCCAGAATACTTTGGCAACGCAGCGGAGGTTGAATTGACGAAGTTCGAAAAACTGAGTAGCATAGATGAAATAAAAACGGCTACAGAATTAATTATGAGTTCATCATAGCGACAGTGAAGTGGTTTTGGCGGGCAGCGAGACCAACAACTGTCGGTGAGGATAAAGAGAGCCAGTAAACGACAAATCAAAGTAGCGGGCTGTCGACCGCCCGCGCACGCAGCCAGGTTGGGAACACGGCCAGTGGGCAGCTACTAGTGCCGCTGTTGTTGCTGCTGCTACCTGCCAGCCCCGCAGCCCGGTCTAGGTCAAACGTGCAGGCTCCTTTTCCATGTGGTACGGCGATCAGAAGATATCGCGATCGATAAGAAGGAATTTCGGACATAAATAAATCGCTCATTCTACAGTGGATTATGAGTTTAAGTCCCCAGAAATTAATATGCCAAGTACGGGCTCGAACGCATATTCCCGTCTTCTCTCTCTCTCTCTTTTTTTTTTTTTTTTTTTTTTTTTTTTTTTTTTTTTTTTTTGCAGGGTTCTCCATTTCAGCACCAGCACCTCCATTCCCATGCAACATGGGCTCTTCCTTTCCGTTGCTGGATAAAGACCACTCCGACCTGTCCCCGTCAAAGCCTAGGAAAAAAATTGCAGCTTTTGGCAGCATTGAACTCATGTTAAAATGCACATACATGGTTACCTTAAGAGTCATCAAAGGCGGAATGACGTCGTACATGTACATTCCTCAAGAGATCCATTTAATAGGTGCGCAAATGATACGTCGATTTCTCTTTCTTAGTTATACTGATGTCTCCACATTACGCTAGCGTCGCAAGGAAACGTGCTGCACTTATGAACTCACTTACAGAATACGCTTTTCCAGCCGGTGTGAAAGAGTTGCATTATTACACATTTATTGTGTTACATTCTGCTTTCGTAGGTTGAATATTTTCGGATTGACGAGTCGTGATACCTGAAGATGTTCAACGAACGAAACCGGTCGTAACATAATACATGTGTAATAAAGCAGCTGATGTGCTGCACAAGTAATAGTCTTTGGATAAATTACTTGCGCATTATCTTCTTAAGGTGGTGCATTACTTTTGCGGCCAGATTCCTTGTTCGTAGAAACGATATTATTCGAATTCGATATGTTTAGTGTTACAGGGTGTCCATAGCAGTTGCAAAAATAATCTCCTGCCTTCTATCTTCTTCGTGATAATGTGTGAAATGAACATCTGCGTATATGGAGGACTGATGAATAATTATTAATCTGTAATGTAATTTGTGTGTTGTTGTAAATGATTATGAAAATGGAAGGAAGCAGATTGTAAAACCTGGCAGCGATACACGGTCCACTCCTGATGAACAGCATCAAGGGGCTCGCCGAGTTTAACGTTCCCAGAGAAGGGACGGATCACCGTTAGTATCACACATCTTACCTCCATGTTCCCTCACAATGATGTTCGTAATATAACCCAGAACATTAGTACACAGTTTGATGATAACGAACTAATGATTAACAAAAACCACATCAGCCGCTTTATTACACGTTTATTGTGTTACGTCTTGATTGCGACCGTTGAATATCTTCGGATTGTCGAGTTGTGCTACCTGAAGATGTTTAACGAACGAAACCGGTCGTAACACAATAAATGTGTAATAATGCAGCTGAAGTGGTTTTTATTAGTCATTAACATTGCTAGCTGTGGTGTTCAACATGATCAAAATGATGAACTATGGTAAGCTGCTAGCCAAATACTGATGAAACATTCCTACATCATCACTCGAAACAGCTGTTTCTCTTAGTTACCAATATCGCTTGCAGCAATAAAATCAACACGTTTTCATATGGTAGCAAGACTCGCATGCGGCCCTAAGACATCATTTACTCGCAATACCTTGATGTTGCAAACACTGTAACCTGGAGCAAAGAACGAAATCATTTGTTCTTACAGATGCGTTAATTACTTAGCTTTTGTCATTAATTATTCCTTGTAACAAGCATATCTATATGTTTCTTTATTATTTTTATAAACAGATATTATTTCACTTCTAGTTTTCTAAAACGTACAATTCATTAATTAATCTAGGATTTGTTACAAGTTGTATGCTATATGGCAATCACTAGCTAATGTTTTGCCACAAAGGCAACCAGGAGATGAAAAGATGTTCACTTACAAAATAAGTAAACAAGAAAAGAAAGTCGATTCGAGGATAAATTTGTAATGCGTTTGTCTTCTCAGCTGATGAATTTTTCACAGATTATAAACCACTGCCAATGTTGATCCAAAATATATTCGCATAATTTAAGACACGACCGAGGAAATTATTAAATATAACTTTACCAATCTTTCTCACATGCTCCGCTGAATTGACTTTCCGTGATCGTCTTAGATAATGGACTCCATCGCCTATGGGCGGGGAGGTAGGGGGGGGGATTGAGGTTTCGTAGATTTGAGTACTGTATCAGCATGGAGATCTGAGCGTAAAAATTTCAAAATAAACTAATGTGTGCCAGATGATGACATAAAATGTCGAAACTAGCACAATAAAGATTTTAGCAGATTTTTGGGTGGTATACACAAAAACGTCTTTTATAAAAGGCACGGAGCGCGGTGTAAAGAAGACTGACATATTAAGATCATTTACAGTTTTTTGTTGCTGCTGTACGTTTCTCGGCAGTAATATACAGGGCTACCAAGTAATTAGTCGGGTGTGTATCCAGAATGAGTTTTCACTCTGCAGCGGAGAGTGCGCTGATTTATTTTCTGTGAGGTTAAAACTGTGTGCCCGGCCGGGACTTGCACGTGGAATCTTTTCCTTTTGCGGCTAAATACTCTACCGAGGGAGCGATCCACCTAGCTTGGCTAGTTCAGTCGGCTAAGCATTTGCCCGCGAGAGGTAAAGGTTCGTTGTTCGTCACCCAGTCGAGTGCACAGTTTTAATTTGCCAGGAAGTCTCATTTTTTTAAAACGTTACGCTACACCTTTGTACTTTATAAAGCGAAATATAAAGGTAAGACTGAGCTCTGTTATTCTGGATAATTGCAAGCTGCGATAAACATGTTGTTCTTAAATAATTATGCTGAATGAAGAACACACGAAAAATCTCAGCTTGTTTTCGAAAAAGCTAAATATGCTCGCAGTTACACGATTGCACTCTCAGATCCTGAGGAGAAAGGGTTTTCGTTCTTAATACCGCGTTCTCTCCTCCCCTTGCCGGTCAAATAGTGTCGTCAAAATTCTAAATGCATACCTCTGAGTCGAGCACCCCCACGCAAGAGTACGTCAGTGACCTCAGCTACAAATTATGAAATTTACATAGTATACACGCAGCATAAGCATGTAACGTTATACAGTGTACGTTGTCATTTACTCGCAGATCACAACGATACAGCTGACAAGAAAGTATTCCGGGTCTGGTTCTGCATCGTATTGTAACTAACCGTCACTGATGAAACCATCCTTCGGCCAAGTTTATAGTGGTCTTCTACTGAGTCTAGGTCCATACATTTGCATTATATTGTAAATAAGTGTACTGAAGAAACAAATTTTTCGGCAGCGGCTACAGTGGTCTTCTCCTAGTCCAGACCCACAAGGAGACAACTGTAACTGTGGCCGAAACTTTGGCTTCATCAGTGACAGTTATCTACAATATCACGCGGTACCAGACCCAAGAATCTTTCACGTCAACTGACTCTGGCCGCGGAAACCTATGCAATTACACAACGGTACAGTCGATGAATAGCATGTTTGACTGCTTCTTATTGGGTCTACTTTGAAGTGTAAATTGCCAGAAACTGGGTGGTATCCGGTACAGCACACAGCTTACCCCTCTCGGATAGCACCTGGTGGGTCACCGAGCTTCACCTTCGTGTTCGGCGGCTGGATCACCATCAAAAGTGTCCCACACCGTCACCTCACGTGATGCTCTCGAGAGGTTTGGGAACTAAATCAAGGCACAAAGTCTAACTTAGTAAGAGTGGGCAGCATTAAAGTACGGAAAATGAACATTAATGCAACAAGCAGGGCAAGCACTTCAACCTTTGTGCACGTAACATATCTTGTATGCATATAATAAGCTTTGTTTTGCTTTTATTCTTAGCTTTCATAGATTGGAACCTATTACCAAACAATGAATTTTGTGGAGCTCCTTTTGTTTGCGTCAGTTTCAGGGTCCCTTAGTCTCAACTGCAACGTATGGATGACACTGAGTCTGCGTATGTAGAATAATAGTTTAGGGAGTATCTTGGACAACAATTATAAGCTTCTCATGAAAAAGCTGTCGGTTTTCAGCAAATTTAAAACATAACAACATTTGTCGGAGAAATAAAGCGGCAAAGAAAGCAAGTATCTACTACAAACACCTTCAGCCAGACTTTTACGTACATTAGCAAACATTCCCAAAGAGACTTGGAATGTGTGTTATTGGAAGAGAGTGCGTTGAGTGTAGCTAAAGGGAGTCATTTGTTAATACGTTTTGTCACTATTCCTGTCCCAGTTCCATCTGGTCTCTAAAAAGAAAGATAACACGAAGGCTTCTGAGTGCGCCTTGTTTTGTTTAATTCGACATCGACATCCTTGTCTGCCAACACTTCACAACAACAGTTTTCTCGGTATCGCTGTCTGCAAACACTCTCACACTTGAAAGGATGAGCTCTCTATTGCAAACGACGAACCGAATAGTATTTGCAACGCAACTCAGATCACTGCTTTTCAGTCATTCCATAAACATGTGTTTAAATAGAGACCGTGGGTAAATGTACCCAAGACTTTACAGAAACCCACTCTCAGCAACAGGCAGTGGTGACTAAAAAAACGATTCAGATCTCCTACTATCCAGATCTGCGTTATCCGTGCTTTCCTTGCATCACTTCCGGAAGGAATAGCTTCCGTACCGCCTCTGTTAGCTTCAATGTAGAAGAGGCATTAATCCATAAACATTCTTATCAGAAGGCAATTAAGTAATAAGTGAGCGGCATTATCTACCCCCTTCTTTATTCTGCTGAATCAACTGAAAAGACACTGCGGTAGACGAGTGAGCAATTTTTCTGCTATTCTGCTCACGTTGAAACAGAAAACATTTAGTGTGGTTAGGACTAAGAGCCATCAGGTCTCAACGTTCTTTTGAAACAGGTGTATGGCAATGTAATGCCCAAGGCGTAGGAACTTTAGGTCTGCGTCTTGTCCTATGAGAAAGTGTGCGGAGGGGCATTATACGCCGACTCCTTTTGTTGCTGCCTAACACATATCAAACGCAACGCTGAACATTAAGTGTCGCCTGTGAAACTATAATGACAATAATTTAAGATCGTCTCGCTAGTCGCTAAAATACCGCAAGATAAGAAAGCGTGGGCCGCATTTGCATGCAAACTACTTAAAGAGTACGTCTAGCGTTTAAAGACTTTCACGCAAGAGCCTGTATATCTTCTCTGGTCTCAGACTGTCCTGTTTTATTGCGGCTCGCGTAACACATTAGGGAACGAGTTCCCGGCCACCATTAAGGATCTCAAGATTCGTGATGTGAATTTTGTCGAGGAGAAACCTGGGGAGCAGCCAGGTTCCCAATTTAATCCCCAGTCTGCTGTCGCCTTTCATTTGATTTTTGCTTTAATCACTGCAGACGACTTTTGTATGCTAAACAGATCTTTATTTAGTCCTGTTGCTATGCCGCTGAAAGCCACAGGAGATATGTGCGTTAAATTTTCAGTACCGGTTTGGTCAGACTAAAACTACGAAGATATAGGCTTCGATCTCGGCGTCGTCTTAGGTTTATTTCTGGCACTTACATGACTTTTCTTCTGGGGACGCTCCGTATTCTTGCGAATTGCAAATCTGCAGTGTGATTATGACTGCATGTTGAACTCTTGGTCTGCTATTAGCGACTGGGTGAGCCAGTTCACATACTGGAGGAGATCAAAAGACAGTAAGCTCGAGCCTAATGTTTTAAACAATCTGCAAGCTAGAGGAAGTTTTACTGAGTACTACTATAAGTGATACCTACACATCTTTACAGAAGTAAAGCGACGTTAAAAATCCGAGGAATAGTAGTAGGGCCCATTGTCCAGCGGGAATATGTGGCAAGATTGTTTCTCACCTACTGCGCAAGGAATGACTGCTGACTGCACTTATACTGAAATATATTTTAAGTAAATCTCTTGTATTTAAATTTATTTTTTGCTTCCTAATAAGAACAAATGGCGCACCGCGTATTTCAGTGTCTAAATTTGACGGTACATTAATTAACTGTGTAATAGAAAATTCCTGTGCTACAGACTAATGAAAGTACTTCGAAATGAGATAACTTCTGGTTTTATGGACAATAACGCTGCATATTTATCACGCAGTAGGTGAATGAGGCTAAAAAGACCCAGAGGTGGCTACTGATGGCTAACACTTGGGTAAGGCACATGAATGTCCTTAACTGTATTTTGAACAAACGTGAAATTGAACTACTTGGTTAAGAGTCGAGGTAAGGTTAGCTCCCATTCAGACTACATATTTAGTAAAATTAAGGAACTTACGGCGAATTACGACGAGTGGAGAAGTTAGATTCAATAGCGTAGCCGATTTAAATTATTATACGCAAGAAGAACAAATGCATAAACGCATTCTGCTTTCTCGACACGTTAATGCTTGCGGCTTGTTGCATAGTTAGTGATGTTGAATGTAGATAGCTTATAAGGGCACACACCTAAAAGAAGTCAATAGGAAATAAATGCAATTGTGTCGATCCGGTTAGCGATGTTCGACAAAGTTAACTGTCGTAAATTTGTTGGTCTGGAATCAAACCCAACAACAAGCGCGATCGTGAATGTAATGAGCAGTGGAGGTGATTACGCTCAGTGCTAATGCCATTCCTGTAGAGCTCGTACAAAAAATTATGCAAAAGTTAAGATATTGGTAACTTGATCCCTTTTAATTGTTACGCTAGGTTAGATTAGATTAGGTTTTCGTTCCATTGACTCAAAATGAGATGATTCTCGTTGGTTTGGAACATGTGAGAAAGTATAACATAAAAAAACATAGAACATTTGAATACAATACTAACATTCCTGATCATTTTCGGGAGATAGTCAACATATAAAAATGCATTACAGTAAACTGGAATTTCTAATATTTACAGAATTAATACACTGTCAAAATGAAACATATTATTCATTAATCTTGATTGTTGTGATCAAGTTCTGTCAAAACTGAAATCTAACAAGCATTTTTACGAAAGCTGGTCTAACAGTCACTGTTTAGATAACTAACATCCAAAAATGGAGTATTCCACTGAAAATTAGCCTGCATGACTGCTCCCAATATTTGTTTTTTTAATCTTTCTCTACTATACAACCCCTTCCCCCTACATCCATAGACGGCCGGGGTGGCCGAGGGGTTCTAGGCGCTACAGTCTGGAACCGCGCGACCGCTACGGTCGCAGGTTCGAATCCTGCCTCGGGTATGGATGTGTGTGCTGTCCTTAAGTTAGTTAAGTTTAAGTAGTTCTGAGTTCTAGGGGACTGATGACCTTAGAAGTTAAGTCCCATAGTGCTCGGAGCCCTACATCCATGCCTGAGGAAAAGCCACTTTTAAACGTCGTTCATGCTAGAATAGGATTATCATTCTACGATCGCACGCTGGAAGATCAGAGCTTGAATGTTAGCAGGGCCTCTTTAATTTGATGTTGTAGTTCCGAGCCGCATGCTTTGATGAATTCCGACGAAAAGTCTAAATAATGTACGTCATCACGAATATTGCCTAATATCAAGACAATTTGAGAACACGGTTCGCGTAACTGCAGATTAGTTATGTTTATGCTGTACAGCGAAACCAAATAGTGTAACTTTTTATTTATTATTTCCTAATTGTCATGTGACTACACATACGTCTCAGAAGCATGTAGTTTTCAGAAGAGAACATGTACTATGGGTCCCTTTACGTTAATTTGCATGGGATGCATTTTCCCTTTTAGTAAATTTCGAAGGTAATACCATCGTTGTCAGTTAGCCGGTGTATGGCATTCTTAACTGACACCGTTAGTAAGAGGTAAGTGTGATAGTCATTGTGCCTTGAAGAGCGATAATATGTTTGTGGAACGACTAATCTGATCGGAACATCTGAACATTATGCACACCAGAGACGCAAAAGGATGACACAAAAGATAGATACTGTTCGCGAATAAAACAGTATATTTTGAGATTTTATCTTAAATTTTCATATTGGAATATTAATCGCGATAGTGAACAAGAAATTTTAATCCTTCCTGCCAATATTGTGCTCGGAAACTGATGAAACAATACCAGGCATAGGGAAATTTCCCTTGTTATGCCTAAGTTTAATCAGTTCGACTTCATAGCACAGTAACTAAGCGCTATGTGTGTGTCAATGTGCACAGAAGTATTTTCTTTCGAATTTATAATAAAAATCTTCAGTGTATGTCCTTTATCCATTATTTAGTGTGAGTGTCAGTTCCTGCAAACTGAAACGCATGAAAATGCAGGCTGATTTCTCATCGATGCCTTGGGTATCACTTCTCCGTAATAAGGATTCGTCATTGTTTGTAGGGCTCATATTCCTGCAAGGACGCATGCTTCGTGAACCAACCTGAAAACTGATAGTCTCTTCAGAATGAATGTCCATATGTATAACTTAGTTATTGGTGTCAATTATAACATAACAAATACATTATTTAATTTTTATAACCTATCTGCAGCTTTCACATAATGCCATTTCTGTCGTCTATTTATTTAAAATTCTCGCTTCGATTCTGGCGTTCTGTCGCCAATTTGTTCCTCGTGCAAATGTGCCTGGAAAGTTGTCGATTATCGTAGTTGACGTGTAATATATCCAATTGCCACCCATCTCTGCTGCCTCCTCTGCCTAGTTTCTTACTACGGTGTAAGAAGGAGTTTGGAGATCATTTAGAAGCAGAAATGGGAGATTAGGATACGCCTAAGGAACCTAACGAACCTAAAGATAGATACCAGACTCCGCACAAAATATACCCATAAATGTATAATCACTACTTATACAGTAAAGCTATTGAGTCGAACATTGGCTAGGGCTCTGCTTGAATCTTCCCACACTACGTATACCGCCTGTTGCAGCGGCCGCACTCTCAACTACACTGTACGGCGTGTTGCGGACCAAAAGGGGCAAGCGCATGTCATTGCTGCTCTATACACAGACGACATAGAAATTCAGGCTTCATTCTGTGGAATATAAACGATTCTAATCACAGAATTGTCGAGCATTAAAGAGGAGTCAACCGTTTACGCGTTAACAATGGTATTAACTACTAATATACTACACAACGATTGTTAAGAGTAAAGATATTAAAGGTGTTACGAAAACTTACAAGATAAAATACACATCCTATAGTAAATGCCTTCACACGAAGCGTAGCGACACACACGTAGTTTCACACCATGAGCGGTCAACCATCGGTGAGTTGCCGTTACTTTTTTCGATAGCTGTATCAAACATAATTTGTTGAACACGTGATCCTTTCATTTCAAGCGACCGATTCAGCAGTGGTATAAGAAGTGCTCTTTCCTCCTCTTCCTATTGCGTTGGGAGGTGGTACAGGATTAGAAAGACTGTCGATTCCCCTGTGTGTCACCCTTATTTTTCAAACTTTCCTTCATTGCTACTACGTGAGATGTATGTTGGCGGAAGTTATTGTGGCCTCTCACGCCCCCGGACTACTGCAGTTTTTGAACATTTTCGTGATTCGTACTGGTTAAACGATGCCATGTCTAACGTGCAGCTCATTTTTTTATTCTTCTCTCTTTTGTTAATCCAACTTAGCATGGCTCGCATATCATCAAATGAAACTGCGGAGTTTTTCGAAAGAGGGTTTGGTAAGCAACCTCCTTGGGGTTCAACCAATAATTACACGTCTGACATCTACCTTTCTAAGGCTATATTTATGAGACCTAAAGTCGCTCCGCATAGATACTCCTCGATACTCGACAGTTGTGACTGCTTCCAGTGATTAATTACGGATTATGTAGTCAAACAACATACGATTTCTTTTTCTGTTTATGCATACAGTATTTATTTATGTGAGATGTCGGTTATGGCTCCTTGCACCAATCGCACCATCCTCAAATCCCTCTGCATTTCGTAACAATTTCCTAACTGTGTCACATCTCCGAGCATTACTGCTTGTCTGTCAAAAGTTTCAGAGAGCTACATACGTTACATGCCAGGCCATTCAACATCGTGAGCAGTAATGGCCCCATTTGAGGTACTTTGGGCCTTATTTTCGATTCTGACGACGGCTCCCCGTTAAGAGTGACGTACAGATATTTCTTTGTTTTCAATCTAGTACCATATCTGTTCCAATACTCAGTATGCACTTCTTTCAGGCGATGGTGCGGAGGTGAGCAAGTGTAACTATTATACTTTGAATCTCACGAACAAACTGTGGGTTTCACGCGATAGGTGCATGCGGAAATCGTTTTGAATGCTGATTTCCTACAGAAGAATTATTCGGTTTCTAGAAAATTCATCATACGCTATCTGATCAAAAGTATCCGCACAGCCCTATGTAATGCGGAATAGGTCACTAGATGTCACTGACAGGAAGATTCGTCATTTTAAAAGGAGACGGGTAGTATTACGTTGTCATTGTCTCGAAAGTGGAAACGAATGATTTGCAGTGATGAATCACATTATACCTTGAGTCCTGTGGAAGGGTCTGAGTTTGACGAATGCTCGGAGAACTTCATCTTCCATTACGTGTAGTGCCAACAGTGAAATATAGAGGAGACGGTGTTACGGTCCCCAGCTGAACCCAGTGGAACGTCTTTGGGATGAGTTAGAATGTCGATCTCCCTCCACATCCTAGCGTCCAACACCGCTACTCTCTCTGGTTTCAGCACGTGAGAGAGTATCGGCTGCCATTAATTCACAGACATTCCGAGACCTCGTTGAAAGTCTTTCCAGCAGTGTTCAGGTCGTGATAAAGGCGAAGGGTGGTCACACCGCATAGTAATTTCCACCAATGCGTATCCGGATACTTTTGATCACATAATGTACGTGAGTAAACATTACATCCTATAATTTTTCCACCAATGGGTATCCGGATATTTTTGATCACATATACGTGAGTAAACATTAAATTTTATGTGATCAAAACACACTGGCAATGAGACAGCTCTATAGTTTCGCATATCTGTCCTGTGATCTTTTCTTAGAGATGGCCTGCACATCTTTCTAGGACGGATAAATTCGCTCATACACTCCTACATACGTTCTTGGACAGTTTAACCGACTGAGGTTCCATTAAAAACTGTGCAGATAAGATACTGCTTTCGAATTCGTCGAATGCTTTCCACCCATCTGCATTTAATATTGTTCAGATTTCGTTCGCATTTTATCTGTTTGTAAGAATGCAGCCTGCCCTCGTAAAATGGTATCTTCTTCTGTTACCTGGAAAGATGAAGGTAAGAAATTTCCTAAGAAGTGTGCTGAGGGAGATCTCTCTAGAATGTAGAGGAAAACAGTTCGTCTTGTCAGCGGTCAGTGATGCCTGCCATTCAAGAGTGCTAAGGGAATTAATTCATAGTGTATTCCACTAACGAAATACGAAGATAATATACATTAATGAAATTATACTCAACGTGCCACGTGAAAACTTACAACCACAATGCATCAGGTTTTACAATGGCCAATAGCGCAGCCACAAACAATACGTTACTTAGAAACTGACATCTTTCAGAAATAAATAGATTCCTACCAAAAGTCTGCAGAAAATCTTAGACATATATAAAGTCTCCCAGAAACTACTGTAGGGATTTTGATGTGGTTTCCAATAATAGGCTGATTAACGAGGAAGGTTTGTATATACAATTTATAAATATTTCGCGCAAACTGCCTGAACTATGATTACGTAAAATCTCCTGCAGCTGTGACAACGAAGTCATTGCCATCTATAGGTGAATGGCAGATGGTAGCGTCATGCCGGCGCGAACTACCGCTACTGGGAGGGCGATGAGAGCTACCGCAGACACCTAAACGACTTACAGTGCATGAGGTATCCGATATTAAGCTGGTAACAGATTATTTTGGTATAGAGTTAATGTGTAAGAGTTGTGAAGGGAAATGCGGTTTCAACCGCATTAGGAAAACTGTGGCCGTGGTTTCTGAAAATTCCAAAGGTTTTACTCTGAGCCTGTTTAGGATTTTTGGTTCGTTTGGCATGGGGAAAAAGAGAAAAGATGCTTCTGGGATTAAGGTTCAAAATGGTTCAAATGGCTCTGAGCACTATGGGACTTAACATCTGAGGTCATCACTCTCCTAGAACTTAGAACTATTTAAACCTAACTAACCTAAGGACAGCACACACATCCATGCTCGAGGCAGGATTCGAACCTGCGACCGTAGCGGTCGCGCGGTTCCAGACTGTAGCGCCTAGAACCGCTCGGCCACCCCGGACGGCTGGGATTAAGGCTAGGAGAGAAAGGTATTTCACATTTTGCTCTTGGAACTAGTAGCCAGCACTTTTTCGACTCAAGGGCGCCGCTGTGGCCATCTGTGGGAGCAGGCAGAGACGAGCAACGAGCGTGGCGACCGGCGTGCGGCCCAAAATAAGCAGCGGACGCTAATAACCGGCGATTCGGCTCCGCTGGCCTTCAGCTGCCCAACACCCGATTTAATGTCTAGCCGAGCTATCTTTAACTTAGCTTCGCAAGTCAAGAAAACTGCCTCCCCAGAAGTTATCTTTCTACTAAAACCCCAAAGACCTGAGGACATCGTCCTGCCTCGCCACTGAAACGATATACGAGAGAAATCAATAAAGTTTATTTAAGTACACAGTCTCTCAGAAGAATGACAAATTGTAGTTGTTGCTGAAAAATATTCACTAATGGCCATTAAAATTGCTACACCAAGAAGATATGCAGATGATAAACGGGTATTCATTGGACAAATATATTACACTAGAACTGACATGTGATTACATTTTCACGCAATTTATGTGCATAGATCCCGAGAAATCAGTACCCAGAACAACCACCTCTGACCGTAAAAAGGGCCTTGATACGCCTGGGCATTGAGTCAAACACAGCTTGGATGGCGTGTACAGGTACAGCTGCCCATGCAGCTTCAACACGATATCATAGTTCATCAAGAGTAGTGACTGGCGTATTGTGACGAGCCAGTTGCTCGGCCACCATTCACCAGACGTTTTCAGTTGGTGAGAGATCTGGTGAATGTGCTGGACAGGGCAGCAGTCGAACATTTTCTGTATCCAGAAAGGCCCCGTACAGGATCTGCAACATGCGCTCGTGCATTATCCTGCTGAAATGTAAGGTTTCGAAGGGATCGAATGAAGGGTAGAGCCACGGGTCGTAACACATCTAAAATTTAACGTCCACTGTTCAAAGTGCCGTCAATGCGAACAAGAGGTGACCGAGACGTTTAACCAATGGCGCCACATACCATCACTCCGGGTGATACGCCAGTATGGCGATAACGAATACACGCTTCCAATGTGCGTTCACCGCGATGTCGCCAAGCACGGATGCGACCATCACGATGCTGTAAACAGAACCTGGATTCATCCGAAAAAACGACGTTTTGCCATTCGTGCACCCAGATTCGTCGTCGAGTACACCATCGCAGGCGCTCCTGTCTGTGATGCAGCGTCAAGGGTAACCGCAGCCATGGTCTCCGAGCTGATAGTCCATGCTGCAAACGTCGTCGAACTGTTCATGCAGATGGTTGTTGTCTTGCAAACGTCCCCATCTGTTGACTCAGGGATCGAGACGTGGCTGCACGATCCGTTACAGCCATGCGGATAAGATGCCTGTCATCTCGACTGCTAGTGATACGAGGCCGTTGGTATCCAGCACGGCGTTCCGTATTACCCTACTGAACCCACATATTCCATATTCTGCTAACAGTCATTGTATCTCGACCAACGCGAGCAGCAATGTCGCGATACGATAAACCGCAATCGCGATAGGCTACAATCCGACCTTTATCAAAGGCGGAAACGTGATGGTACGCATTTCTCGTCCTTACACGAGGCATCACAACAACGTTTCACCAGGCAACGCCGGTCAACTGCTGTCTGTGTATGAGAAAACGGTCGGAAACTTTCCCCATGTCAGCACGCTGTAGGTGTCGCCACCGGCGCCAACCTTGTGTGAATGCTCTGAAAAGCTAATCATTTGCATATCACGGCATCTTCATCCTGTCGGTTAAATTTCGCGTCTGTAGCACGCCATCTTCGTGGTGTAGCAATTTTAATGGCCAGTAGTGTATGAACTTCATGCGAACATAAAATTAGAACATTCGATAGAAACATCTGTGCTACAATTCCTAGTATAAAGTGAAAGACATGTGCTCGACCTAGTAAGTAACAGGCTTTTTCCTAGTGCTAATTATTTACGAATGGCTGTAATGGCTATCCATCGGCCAGAAGATTAGATGACTGGAAGCAGTGTCAAGCTTGCAACAGCATACTCAGCGTCAGAACATTTCTTAGTAAAACCGAGCTGTCTTAGTGCTGGAGACGGACATTCATTTCCCTGTGTTCGATGACGTCTTGGGATATGCTACCATGAACAATTTCTTTTCCGTACTGAAAAATGAGTTAACAAAACGTGCGGACTGCGGAGAGTTAAAGGACGATGCTTTGTGACCCTCTCGTTTGGTTGAGGCTAAATACAACGGTTTTTTTTCTGTTGGAGATGTCGCATTATTCAGTTATAATCCGGTTTTCAGGCGTCAAGCTATCAAGCGAGGTTTTTGAGGTTATGTTGTGCTGCTCGAATTCAGATTTAACTTACCTGTAAATCAGAACTATGGTAATAGTAAAAAAATAAAAAGCAAAGATCGAAGATAATTGATCGGGAATGAAAATGGGCGTGAAAGGATATTTACCGAATAGAGTGAGGTACAGTGAAAAATTAAGTTGAACGATAAGTCTGATGAAGGAAAGAGGTGAGAAAGAAGAAAAGAGTACTAAACAAATTAAATTATTATCAAACATTCGTGCTAGTGAGTGATAAAATAAGTTATGGGAACCAAGGACGGATGTGTGTGTAAAACTACTGTCAAGTAATTACCTCTATCTCCTTATGAGTTTCTAATACCTATACACCTTAGCGCTAAGAAGCTGGCCTGCAGTTTCTGGATATGAATTAGAGATGAATAACCACTGTTTTTTAGGCTCACGAATTAACGTTGGGTGTTTATCGGCGCAAATAAAAGAACTGAATTTTAAATATTACAAATCATATTTGGAGAACTGCGCTGTTTACCAGTGCGTAGTTGTGTGATTCGTGATACTTTCCATTATAAATTCTTTCTTCCTCGATAGGAAGATAATTTATCGTAAATGATATGAATCTGTATAGGTATTCCAAATACGAAAGCTTTTTGTGGGAACAAAACTGTATGTAGTCCAAATTTATTAGAAGAATCTGTCAGTTTCGCAATGATTTCAGTTTTTTTTATACACGACATAGTTACAAAAATAGCTACAGTCTTTTGTTCCCTATACTTCGGCCATCGTTTTCTTTCTCATGCCTTGACATCGCCATTATTCTTCCCTATCTCATATTTCTGTCTTCACTTCTTGGTAATTTTGATCTTTAGAGCTCTCCAGAATTCAACTGTGTTCTGATGTGCCCTATTCTGAACTTTTTTTATTCAGTACTATTTCCACCAATATATTTGTTAACGATGTGGACTACCACAAAAATACGGAGCAGATTTCTTCTAATCAGCTTGATTTAATAATCAGTTTTGTCCTACTGCAAATACTAAATGTACGCTGATGACCTCCAATTGTATCTACGTGCAGAATCAATAAACGTGAAGACAACTATCGAGAATCTAAATATTGACCTGTGTGCACTATCAAAATGGGCGTAGAATATAGGATTAAAACTCAACCCGTCCAGAATCCAAGCGGTGATCATTGGCCATTCTAGGCTCATTAACCCGAAATATCAGGAACCACCATAATCTTTAACCACAGATAGGACAAATATCAACTTCTCTTCTTCAGAAAAGTTTAGGAATAATAAGAGATGAAAACCTAAACTAGACTGAACACTGCAGTGTGCAAGGAAGTATCACCATCTCTCCGTTACCTTCATAAATATAGAACGCTGTTTCCTCTTGACCTGAAAAAAAAACTTCTACCGACACTTACGCTTTCAGTTACTGATTACAGGGATATTATTCTGCAAGGTCTTTCTCAGGAAATCTCACGGCGCTTGGAACTGGTTACGAATGCCTGTGTTCGATGTATTTGTGATGTTCGACTGTTTGATCATATTTCACCATCATATGTATGGCTACCTGGCTGTGTGCAGACTAGCACAGAAATTTCCATACCCTCTGTCTTTCCTACTGTTTTGTCAACGTTCACTGTCTCTCATATCTCTCCTCGACATAAACGATGTTGTCTGAACAACAGTGCAAGAACACCTGTTTAGAGCAAAATGCTTTCTGTCCCACTCCAAAGTTCAGCCATTTACTCTAAGTCCTTCTCAGTAGCAGGAACCCGACTCCCGCATTACTAATATCTAAATAACATCTCCAGCAGATATATACTGACGTATTTACTGAAGCTTCAACAACGACTATCAGTGTCCCTGCACGCACTCGTTACCCCTGTACTTCCTTCTTTCCTGCCAGATATTCCTCATTTACCGATTTTCTTAGCTGGTGCAGTCCCATTAAATTTCCTTCCCTAGAACTCACTGTATCAGAAAAATCTATTTTGTACACCTACCGAAATCGCTATCGTTATTATTGTCATTATTATTATTATTATTATTATTATTAATATCATTAGTGACAGCACGGCCAGCAATAGTAGAAGTTAACTTAATTACCAGAATGAGATTTTTCACTCTGCAGCGGAGTGTGCGCCGATATGAAACTTCCTGGTAGCTTAAAACTGTGTGCCGGACCGAGACTTGAACTTGGGACCTTTGCATTTTGCGGGCAAGTGCTCTACCAACTGAGGTAGGAGACGAGGTACTGGCAGAAGTAAAGTTGTGAGGACGGGTCGTGAGTCGTGCTTGGGTAGCACAGTTGGTAGTGCACATGCCCGCGAAAGGCAAAGGCCCCGATTTCAAGTCTCGGTGCGGCACACAGTTTTAATCTGCCAGGATGTTTAACTTAATTAGTTTGCAGTCAGAGATATTTGGTTACATTCCCTTTGTAGACCATTCAAATCACTTTAATACTATTTGTGATAATGAAGCTGTTATTTCTTAGTTAACTTTGATGTAAAACCGGTAGTGTGTGTGTGTGTGTGTGTGTGTGTGTGTGTGTGCAACCTTTGTCCGATGTAAGAGAGGTCCTGGTGGCACCAACCAGATCAGGTTAAGGAATTAAATTGTGATACGTAAGAGCATATTTTCTAGCTTTGAAATGTATACATTATATCTCTATGGCCATTTCTATGTTAGCCATTCTCGAAATGCTTCATTCTCCTTCTGATGAGGCAAAAAACATTTTGATCCCGTGCAATAAATGAAACAAAGTAGATTATTCTACATAAAAATTGTGTTTGTGGTCATTAGAAACTTTAGGTAAATTCTACAATAAAACATTTCTGTTTACGTACCCGGCCACTACTGTAAGTACCTGACCCCAGTGCAACCTACTTACAACAGCGGCCGAACCGTTCGACCTACAGGCAATGTGACGGCGCGGTCGCGTCACCAGTGTGCCATAGGTGGCAACATTTTGTTTTAGTTGAAATCACACAGCTTCTTCGAGTCGCTGGTGTTTGCTCCCTCTGGTGGAAACGATGATAGCTTGCGGCACCGGGGTGATCGAGTGACTTCGCTGCGAGCCGCACAGAGCGTTGTTGCTGACTGCGGACTGGGAGCGGCATCGGCCGTCAGCAGGGGAAGCAGCGCCGTGTCATACCGGTCGGTCTACGGACTTGGCTTTCTGGAACGTGTGGCCCGCTGGAGTTGTGCGGCAGTTCTGGGTTTGAATTCTGTTGGACTAGGAAACAAATCGCGAGACCCCCCACAAAATTTGTTTAGCATGCGACTAGAGAGCTGTGCTTCGATTAGGTGCTCTAAGTTGATGAGTTGCTAACTCCACCCTCGCTTAGGCTCAGTTTTGTTTCCATGGAAACTGATGAACTTATTTTTCGTGTACTGGACAGGTTACATGACACAGGTTGCCTTGCATGTTCAAAGGTGCAACATTTCGGGACCATTATTATTTAACTTTATTTCATCTGATCTTGTAACATATTGTTCTGTCTTGCAGCTAATTCTCAGTTGCTTCAGATGATGATGATGATGATGATGATTAGTGTTTTAGGGCGCACAACAACGAGGTCATCAGCGCCAGTTGATTCAGGTAAACATTTCAGTGGTTAATTATAATGTAAATTACACAGTCTAAAGATGAATGATTGTTTACCAGTACACATGTTTGGATCGAGGAGGATGTATCATAGCAGTCTGGTTTTGAGCAGCATTGTCCAGTAGCAAAACCCGGAACTAGTAAAGTTCATTATAAAAGGGGAGATTTAAATGTTTGATTTCTAAAATAGTGAAGTTCTGTAAATTTTGATTTTACTGCTATTAAGCTGAAATTTTAAAAATGGTCTGGTTTTTACAGTATTTTGAAGATAGTTAACCACCTTAAATTCTTAAGAGATGGAGTCATTTTTCCTGTGAGCTTCGTTTTTACTGTCGTTTGGACATGGTTCCAGTTGTTTACAGTTGTTCATCCGGTTAATATTATCAATGTTTAGTTGAATCAAGTGAAAGATGTTGATTGTGGTGCGCTGTGGAACGATCCAAGTGATTTGTTATGTATTTTATTCTAAGTTGTGATTTACTAAACGTACAAAATTTTCTATTGATAACTCAGCTCAGTCAGTGAACACCATCCTTTCATCCTGCTGCCAGTTAAAGCGTCAGCGGAAACGTTTTATTGAAGGTGACAACGGCGTCAGAAACCTACGCTAGCGCATATGGTAAAATGGTTTATAGCGTTGATTTACCAAACTCAGAAACTACGGGAATTAATGGACTCATACTCTGTCTCTTCGTACACATGTAAATTCGTTATAGAACCGTTGTTCTATAAGTATATTGTCAATGAATGAAGCTGAAATGAGTCTACAAAAAAATTAACTTGTAGAGAAAATTTCTACTGCATTGCCAACCACGGTCAAGTCAGTTGGCACAACAATCCTACTTATTATTTAAGGTTTCTTTCAAGGCCATGTTTTGCAATTAGTCACAAAAGTCGTTGTTTCTTTATTGTTGTCAAGATCTGGCGAAATATTCTATCTGATCGAAAGTATCCTATTAATGGACACTAATGTGGAGTATCCTCGCCTTTATAGCGACTTGAGCTTTAGTGTGGACACTTTGGATAAGCCATCTGAATGTCAATGAAGGAAAGGCAGCCGGCCGGAGTGACCGAGCGGTTCTAGGCGCTACAGTCCGGAACCGCGCGACCGCTACGGTGGCAGGTTCGAATCCTGCCTCGGGCATGGATGTGTGTGATGTCCTTATAGGTTAGTTAGGTTTAAGTAGTTCTAAGTTCTAGGGGACTGATGACCTCCCATAGTGCTCCGAGCCATTTGAACTTTTTTCTTTTTTTTACGAAAGGCATCCCACTCTTCCTCGGAGCCAAAGGTTTTCCGCTAGATTCAGGTCAGGACTCTGGGCACATCAGTCCTTCTCATGACTGTTAGTGCCGACAGACCTTTGCCTCACAGATTCTGCTTTTCGACATTGTCACACTGATACAAACACTCATCGTCTCCGAACTGTTGCTCCACCTGTACACGGTAAGAGGATCACACCCTAACCATCTAAAACGCTCCCACACCTAACACAACCGCCACTGCACTTCACCGCACTACCCATGATGGCTGTTAACGTTCTCTAGGCATGAGCCAATCCCAAAGTCTTCCACTGGCACGCCTCAAGTTACAGCATGATTCATCACCCCAAATCACTTATTTCCAGTGGCGTCGCTCTTCGCAGCTCCTGAAGCTCCTGAAGCGTCGCTTAGCATTGACTGCAGAAACCTGTGGCTCATGAAGAGATGTTCCATCACTGTATCCCATTATTCGTAACACGCTAAGCGCAATCATTGTGCTAGCTGGGCTGCTGGTAGCACTTTAGAACTCAGGAGTGATTCCTTCCGCTGATTTCATGCGAATTTTTCAACCACCCTCTGGAATGCTGGACGGTCCCTGTTCGTCAGTAATAATTAATTTAATTCCTCAGCTGCCAACACGTGTTGTTGATATACCTCGATGGGGACAGCTGAAAATGTGTGCCCCGACCGGGACCCGAACCCGGGATCTCCTGCTTGCATGGCAGACGCTCTATCCATCTGAGCCACCGACGACACAGATAAATGGCGCGACTGCAGGGTCTTATTTCTTGCACGCTTCCCGTGAGACCCACATTCCCAACTGTCCACAATCTACGTACGTAATGTACCTAATAGATATTTGCCCATCCACTCATTACTCGCGCACACTAAGGTGACGATTCCCTAGGTCTGCCTAGTCTTGTTTTAGCTGTGGTTGTTCCTTCGTGTTTCCACTCCGCAGTCGCATCATCGACAGTCGACTTGAGCAGCTTAAGGTGGGTTGAAATGTTCCTGGTGGATTTGTTCCTCAGATGATATGAAATGACTAGCACACATTCGACGTCACTGCAATTTTCTGTCCTACACATTCTGCTGTTCCTTCTCTGCTGATAACACAATACTACCTGCCTCCTTTTATACTATACGGTCCGTTTGTCGTGATGTCTAGTGGTGCAAGGCATCTCTTCTCCTTTGTAGTTGGAGCACAGGGTGACGCGAGTTGTTTTCTCCGTGACCCAGGCATTTCACCTCACGCTCTATGTTTGAGATCGCTTGCATCTATTAATTTATTATTTTTTGGCCTCTGCTGTTCGCAATGTTTCGCACTAAGTAAGGTTGCAACGACAAACGCGTTAATACATGGCTTCATTAACGGGTCGCCACCATACTTCAACTGGAAATATCATCTATTATTTCACAAATGATAGGATGATACAGCTACAAACTAATTGAATTCTATTATTTCACCAGCCCATTTTGTCGACCAGTAGTGGCCAAACAACGCTTAATAATGTATTAACAATTTATCAACTATTGATAGCTCTAACTTAAATTATGCTCTTTGTACTATGTGCAGCAAAGTAAATAAATTCGTCCTATGACTTCCGCACTCCACTTCATTCTAACACTAACAGACAACATCGGGAAAGCATACCGTTAAAAGTACGTCTGTTCTCTTACCTGGTCCGTAACGAAGTGCCGAGTTTTGGGTCGTCTCTCTGCATGCGTAAGTGCGGTGTAAAGTGCAAGATTCTGATCAATGACTAGCCTAGCTTCTGGTGCTTGTTTGAATTTCGACAATGGTGCCTTACGACTCATATAGTCGTATAGAAACTGGTACGCAGACGTTCGAATTTCAACAGAACTGAATTCCGTCAAGTGGAAGCTTCCCGCTTAAGTGGCCGTTTAAAAAGAGGTGCAACTGCCTTGCCCCGGTGTGTTTGGGATGGGGCGCCAGCCATCGTTTAAATAGCTCACACTCTCACCTTTCAATGTGGCGGAGTTTTTCCTCCGTCGAACATTACGAGACTCAAAACTTGCTGGACTCTAATTCTCAGCTTACGCCATCCGCATTACATAAGTGTGGCGAGTTGCTTCTCAGAGTAATCGCAAAACGTGCAATCTATGAGATCCACGTATAGCAGGTAAAGACGCCAGTGATACTTCAGGGTTCTGTGTCTTCTCGTCCGACGGACGTTCGAGTATATTTTACGTCGACGGTTTCAACCAAAAATTCGCAAGAGTCCGCTGGTCCCTCGGTTCACAGCGCCTCTCTGTGACCCTGCAACTGACTTTTTCGTAACTAAGCGGGAGCCTGGCCTCACCGTTCGTGTCCACGCTGCGCTATGCCAGACTGCCCCACGCGACCGCAGCCCACCGGCCACCATAGATCTTCAGCCAAGTCCTGGCACACTGAAGTAACAGTTTGCAGTATCATCGCTGACACATTTGAACACTGACCAGTGCGTCCTGTCGCCAGTTTTATAGCACATAATCCAATCTCATAAAGTGAAATCAGTTTTTGTACGTGATTTCCCTATCTTATCTTCCAGTGCCAGCATAAACAATTCACACACCATATTACACTTGCAAAACAGTCATAACAATTACTGACACTACGCAGAGCACACATGTAAGCTGTTAAAGTGCTCTCTCGTCGAAAGGTTCACAACAGAATAGAAGGCGCACCAGTAACTCTCATAGAGAAGGATGTAAAGCTGAAATTATGTCGACATCGATATGGAATGGTTTAGAGAAAACAGTAAAAGAAGTAAATCAGGAAGACTAAATCGAAATTTAAATATACCACTTCCAACGGCTTAACTGCTGTTCCGTTTCGTAATTCTAGTGACACATTAAATCTACTGGAGGGCTAGGTAATACCTCTAGCCTCAACCACTCCAGTTCTAATTCTTCAGTCCACCTAGCAGATTATACAGCCACATCACTGCCAAAATTGTTTAAGTTAGGGACTGCGAAGTAGCAAGTATGCTCGACGTTCGACAGAGCTTTGTGCAGGAGTGCTGAAACAATGGGGTCGCAGTTTCACAACCGGCAAGGTTTGCTTGAAACACAGTCCTCTTCATTTTCTCTGGTCTTCTCCCAACCTCTCTGTCACTACTCTGGTCCAATTTTCTCCTGTATTCCGAATGCTTTCTTCGGCTTGTGAAGTTGACCCTTGGTCTTTTCCTCAGTCCTCTGCCTCCATCTTCATCTCGTGCATCTTCGTAAGTTTCCTCGTCTCATTCTTTCTCCTTATATGTCGTTTTAATCTATTTCCTCAATCTCCTGTGATACGGGTTCCTCAAGCGTTATCTCCGTAACTCTTTCATTTCTCATCTGTTCCAGTTTCGTTACTTCTATCCGTCTTTTGAAAAACTTCATGTCACTCGTGCCATACTTTTGTCGTTTACTTCACGGCCCGGGTGTCTGCAGCGCCAACATTGTTGTACAATACCTTTGTTGTAATACCTTCTAACTTTTGTAGACTGACTATTTTGTTCCATATCATTCACCTCCAAATTCACAAACCCACCAGACTGACGTGCATTTACAGTTATCCGTTTGTCATTCATTCCACTTTCCTGCATTATACTCTCTAGATTAGTTGCCACGTTTAGTTGGAGACGACAGTTCAAATGCCCTTCTGGAAATTCAAATTTAGGTTTTCAGTGCTTTCACTAAATCATCATCATCATCATCCTGAACAATTTAAACTCCCATGCTGCGTCTGTTTGGAATACAAACCTCGCCATCTAGTCCTGTTTTCCGACCATCTTTCTGTGTTCACTCTGGTCCAGTTCTCGCCTCTTTTTTCAACACACTCCTTCCCAGTTTTCAGTCATCTATCCCTCTCGTACTTTTTCTCGTTTCCTTCGCGTCTTCATTTCATGTATTTTCTTGGGAATCCTCCTGTTTTCCAATCTCTTTAGGTGCCCATACCATCTTAGCCTTGATGTTTCTATCCTGCTCTGCAAAGGTTCATCTTTCATTCTTTCCATTGGCCTTTCATTCCTCATCCTACCTCTCGTTGGTATTCATATCGCACTTCTGAGGATTCGTTTCACATGCCGGTAATCCGGCTACATCTCTTTTACATTATCCATGTTTTAGAGGCATCTGCCAGTATTGGTGTGTAGTAACTTCCACGTATTACTCCAATTTAATGCGACTTATTCCAAACCAGGCTCCTAACACTTATCAGGAATGCTCTTGCCTGTTTGTCATGTTCAGTGATCTTTCTCGTTTCTTCAAGATTCTTGTATCACACTTCCAAAGTACGTGACATTTTCCACCTTCAATTGTTCATCTCTATTCCTTGTTCTGCCAATTGGTCTATTTTTCTTTCTAGTTGTAACCAGGATCTCACAGAAGACCAACTTCTTGTCCAAATCGAGGGAGACGGGCAACGCCGCAGAGTAAGAGATGGCCTACAGGAGTGAAGTGCAGTAGGGACTTCAGTGCCCCGAGACAGACATGGTAGCTGTGAAGGCCCTGCAGGAACTCCGAAAAGTGGCAGTTAACCTAGCTAGCCGACAGTGGACCAATAACCACATTTTACTAGGGAAACAGCCCTCAGAAAGGATGGTTTCCCTAAATGGCGTAAGGCAAATGCCGGACACGGGCGGGTCTCTTCCCCATTCCGAGTTAGTGCTCCGTCCTTAATGACCTCGTCGTCGACGGGACATTAAACATAAGCTTCCTTTTTATGTTCCTTTTTTTCCTTGACGTACAATTTAAGCCGGTGGTGTGCCGATAAGTACCTCATCGCCGTACTTTCGAACTGGTCAGCGCGTTGGAGAGCCAGCGAGTGCGATGGAGGACCTTAAGTGGTGGAGCCACCTGTGAACGGAAGCGCGGCCGACCTTCTGTGCCGAGTGCGGGGCGGCGCGGCGCGGCCGAGGCCAGGATTAGCAGGCAGCGGCATCACATGTCGCGCTATACTTAGCGTCCACCTTAGGTCGATGACTGCCCGCCGATCGCCGATCGGCTCCCTGACTTTCCGTGTCTCGCTGCTGCCGTGTGCCAGTGAAAGCTGCACGTCATTACCTCTGCTCTTTCTTTAGAAGAATACAGTGAACAGACGCAGTGGCTATCACGATGACGTTGTGTCTCATTGCTTCTGCTCTTTCTTTAGAAGAATCCAGTGAACAGACGCAGTGGCTATCATGATGGCCTTGTGTCTCAAAACTAATACGGTCAAATTACTCTTCATTTCGAAGCCAGCACCTCCAGTGTTTCCTGATACCATTCGATTCTTGTAACAGAGCCTTCTTCTTGCCACGATGCACTTTAAGCGCTTTAATATGAGGGCGTTTTTTTCAAGGTCCGATCGGTCGCGAAATGGAAAACCACAGTGAAAACCAAAAATGTTTTTGATTTGCAACATTTAGCTGTGTTTTCCAGCTACGACATACTCGCCGCTCCGACTTAGACATTTGTCGTAGCGTGGTACCAACTTTCCAATACTCCCGTTATAGAATAGACATTAGGAGCCTGAGAGCCGAGACCAAACTACTCATACATACCTTCCAAGCGGCCGATCAACAGCGGCATAAGACACAGCATGAAGAAGAGGTCCCATGAACGTGATACTGTAACTAGTTTTTAGTCGTCCAATTTTTCTTTAATTTTATTCTCAAATTTTGGAGCCAGCTTTTAATGTGCCTCCTTTCAGTCAGGAATTAGTATTATTACGAGGGACTTTTCATAACAATGCAACACATTTTTTTCTGAAAGCAGGTTGATTTTATCCAGGATTTCAGTACAGCAAATTATTCCCTATACTTTTGGCCACGAAACCCTATTTTTCAAGATATCTGTGTTCAGTGTGAAGGTCTTACGCTATCTTACTGGAAGGACCAATATGCTCCCGTGGCACCCGTTTACTGCTCGAGGTCGAAGTTAACATCTTGCTGCGTCGATAACCCTCTCGTCATCAGCGTACTGTTCCCGGGGGATTGCATCCTTCATTGGGCCATACAGATGAATGTGGCAAGGTGCCAGATCCCGGCTGTAGGACGGGTGAGGAAGATCAGCGTAATGAAGATCTGTGAGCTACTCTAGGATGCGCAGACTGGTGTGAGGCCTTTCGCTGTCATATTTTCATGGAGAAGGAGAAGTTGTTTTGCATTTTGGTGGCGACGAACACGCGGAAGTCGTTCGTTCAGTTTCCTGAGGGTAAAACAGTACACTTCAGAATTGATCGTTGCACCACGAAAGAGGACATCAAACAAAATATCCCGCTCGGAGTACCAGTAAGACCTTACCAGCTGGGGATCCAGATTTGAACTTTTTCTTCGGAGGAGAGGCGGTGTGGCGCCATTCCGTGGATTGCCGTCTTGTTTCCCGTTCGAAGTGATGAACCCCTGTTTCATCGCCTGTGGCGTTGTTCGATAAAAAAATTGTTACGATCAGCCTCGTAACGTGCTAATAACTCCGCACAGATGGCCCTTCGGTGTTCTTTGTGGTCTTCCGTTAGGCGGCGAGGAACGCAGCGGGCACACAGCTTTGAGAACTGGTGGACGAGTTGGTCAGCAGTACCAACAGAGACGTGCACTTGTGCAGCGAGGTGTTTGATTGTGATCCGCCGATCTCCTCGAATTAGAGTCTCCAGGCGTTCCAGTACTGCTGGAGTCACAGCTGTGTGCGGACGGGCGGTACGCGAGATATCGGACGTGTTCGCGCGACTTTGTTGAGACGATGAGAAACCCCTCACCCAACGATTCATCGTGCTTTTGTTCACTGCCAGGTCTCCGTAGACAATATGTAAGCGCTTATGAATATCTGCGATGCTCTGGTTTTCCGCCAAAAGAAACCCAATGACACCTCTCAGCTTTTAACGGACCTCCGTTACACACGCCTACCGGAACTTCATGAAACTATAGGTGCTGTACGCCTTACTACATCTGCATGCGTATTTCGCAAGGCAACTTGTGGTGTGTGGCGGAATTTACTGTGTTTACCATTGTGACTCCCCCCCCCCTTTTCTTGTTACAGTCGCAAATAGTTCGCGATTGCCGGTAAGCCTCCGAGTGAGGTCGGATCTCTCCAATATTTTCATAGTCTTTTCGCGAGATATACGTAGGAGGAAGCAATATGTTTGTTGATTCTTCTAAGAATCGTACTTTAACAATAAACCTCACCGTGAGGCAGAATGCCTCTCTTGCAACGTCTGCCACTTGAGTTGCTATTGTGCTTACTAAATAAACCTGTGACGAACGCGGTGCTCTCCTGTGGATCTTCTCTATCTCCTCTATCAATTCTATCTGGAACAGATCCCATACTGACGAGCAATATTCAAGTTGACCAGTGGTTCACAACCTTTCTGACAGCATTGCTCCTGAGTGCAATCAGATATTAGTACACTGTGCACACTCCTCCTTCTCTCATCATTATCAACATTAGCGTATAACTAAATATTAGAAATAATAAGAATTTTGGTTTTTAAAATGATGAAACATTAATGATATTTAGTTTTTGTAGATGTTTCATTAAACCACGAACTGATGAATCAATGGCACAATTGATACCCCTTACTTCTAACAACTGTTTTTTCTTTTTAGACTGGTGAAGCAATTCTCAGTGCATCGCGAGTGGTACCTACAACTCGTTTTCTGAAAGGAAAGCTTACTATTCACACTGAGGGTACACAATTTTTACAAAGCACGAGTCCTCTGCACCAATCCCTTCCCTAACCATCCACATTCAAGTTAAAAGCGTACACTACAGTGACTCTTCGTAAATTATTTGATTGCTAGACTCCTTACTTCTGAACCGACAGAAATAGAACTCCAGGCTGTCATGGCTTAAAATTAAATGTGTGGTAAGTTCCTATGGGACCAAACTGCTAAGGTTATCGGTCCCTAGGCTTACACACTACTTAAATTAGCTTATGCTAAGGACAACACACACACCCATGCCCGAGGGAGGACTCGAACCTCCGATGAGGGAAGCCGCGCGGACCGTGATAAGGCGCCATGGCTTATGGCTTAGTCTCTGACCACTGCCAATAATGATAACAACAATACATAATAATAATGATAATAATAATAATAATAACTAGAGGACCCTACAGCAGGCTATAATCTTTGTATTATTACTATTGTGTTGTTGTGAAGTGAATAAGGAAGCAATTTCTGGTCTATTGAGCAAACTATATACAACTCGGAGAACTCATTTTCATGAGATAATTAACCATATGTGATGCACGTGTCTCCATTATACTACCAAAGATGAATCTATGGGCTAGCGGTGCCGGCACAATAGCTTAGCGTGTTCGGACAGAGGGATAGCTGCCATCTGTAATAAGAAATGCTGAGTAAATGCATCGACGATGAACTTGAACAGGTGTCATGGGACGTTCGCCCCGAACAAATGTAAAGATCAAAAACGGACAAAATGGGATAAACAAAGGGGTAACGTTTTCGATTAGTAATGAAAACTTCATCGGCCCCGGGTTCGAAACCCGCCACCGCTTAAATTTTGAATAAAAATCTTCAGGAATGGCAGCCGAAGATTTCCGGCATATGAAGTCAACCTCATTCAGCCAACGGCCTTGTCAAAGATGACGAAGTAGCGGATAGAAGTTCAGGACATTTTCTTGCCCTTGGAGAGGGAAACTGCTCCTCAAGGCGGAAGAATCAGCAATGATCAACGACATGAGAATGCAAAAGGCAATGGAAGCCACTACATTAAAGACATATAATGTGTATCCACAGGGCATGTGGCCCGTAAATGATAAAGTGTCATAATGATCTCTCCTTTGGCAAAAGATTCCGGTTTAGTCCCCCCTTCCGATCTCCACAGGTACTGTCAAGGGGGAGGAGACTACGAGAAAACGATTGAATAACAAATGAAAGGATAACGTCCTATGAGTCGTGGTATGGAATGCCAGAAATTTGAGTATGGTAGGGAAGCTAGAAAATCCGAAAAGGGAAATGCTAAGGCTCAATCTACATACAGAAGGGATCAGAGGAGTGAAATGGAAAGAAGACAAGGATTTCCGGTCAGATGAATATAGGGTAACATCAACAGCAGCAGAAAATGGTACAACGAGAGTAGGATTCTTACGAATAGGAAGATGTTACAGAGAGTAAGTTACTGTAAACAGTTCAGTGACAATGTTATTCTCACCAGAATCGACAGCAAACAAACAGCGACAACGATAGTTCAGGTACACGTGCCGACGTCGCAAACAGAATATGAAGAGATAAAGTATATGAGAATACTGAACGGGTAATTGAGTACGAAAGGAAGACGGAAATCTGATAGATATGGGGGACTGTAATGTGGCCGGGAGATATGGGAAGATTTCATTTAGATTACGTCATGGTCAGGTAGACATTTCGAAATCAGATACTGGATTGTCAGACGTACCCAGGAGCAGATGTAGACTCAGATCACAATTTAGCAGTGATAAAAGCAGGCTGAAGCTTGAAAAAATTAGTCATGAAACATCAGTTCTCAAAGAAGTGGCGTAAAGTAATAGAAACGAGGAGATGCGCTTGAAGTTCTCTAAGGCTATAGACACTGCCGTACAGAATAGCTCAGTAGGCAGTTCAGTTGAGAAGGACTGGATATTTCTAAAAATGACAATCATAGTAGTTGGAGAGAAAAACATATGTACGAGAAAGGTAACTGCGAAGAAATCATGGGAACAGAAATAATACTTCAGTTGAGTGACGAAAGAAGGGAGTACAAAAATGTGAGGGAAATTAATAACACTGAAACCCAAGTCACTTAGGAATTAAATAAATAGGAAGTGCAGGGGAGCTAAGGACTTGGATGGGTGACCATCCGGACTGCCGAGCGCTGTTGGCAAGCGGAGTGCACTCAGCCCTTGTGAGGCAAATTGAGGAGCTACTTGATTGAGAAGTAGCTGCTCCGGCCTCGGAAACTGACGTAAGGCCGGGAGAGCGGTGTGCTGACCACATGCCCCTCCATTCCCGCATCCAGTGACGTCTGTGGGCTGAGGATGACAGGGCGGCCGGTCGGTACCGTTGGGCTTTCATGGCCTGTTAGGGAGGAGTTTAGGGGGGCTAAGGTGAAACAGCTGCGTTACAAATATGAAGAAATCGAAAAAGAAATGAATGTCGGAAGGACTGACTCAGCATGTAGAAAAGTCAAAACAGCCTTCGGTGAAATTAAAAGCAAGTGTGGTAACATTTAGAGTGCAATGGGAATTCCACTGTTAAATGCTGAGGAGAGAGAGCATAGGTGGTCAGAGTATGCTGAAGGCCTCTATGAGGGGAAGGCTTGTCTGATGACGTGATAGAAGAAGAAACGCGAGTCGGTGTACAAGAGACAGGGGATCCAGTATAAGAACTGGAGTTTAAGGGAGCTTTGGGGAACTTAGGGTCAAATAAGGCAGAAGGGATGGATAACATTCTATCAGAATTTCTAAAATCTTTGGAGGAAGTGGCAACAAAACGACTGTTCCCGTTGGTGTGTAGGATGTATGAGTCTGGCAACATATGTTCTGACTTTCGGAAAAATATCATCCACACAATTCCGAAGACTACAAGAGCTGACAAATGCAATAATGATGGCTCTATCACCTTAACATCTCAGGCATCCAAGTTGCTGACAAGAATAATATACAGAAGAATGGGAAAGAAAATTGAGGACATGTTAGGTGATGCTCAGAGTGGCTTTAGGAAGGATAAAGGCACCAGAGAGGCAGTTCTGACGCTGTGGTTTTTAATGGAATCAGGACTAAACAAGAATCAAGACACGTTCAAGGATTTGTCGACCTGGAAAAAGCGTTCGACAATTCAAATGGTGAAAGATGTTAGAATTTCTGAGAAAAATATGGATAAGCCATAGGGAGAGAAGGGTAGAACACAATATGTACTAGAGTCAAGAGGGAACAATGAGACTGAAAGACAAGGAACGAAGTGTTCGGATTAAAAAGGGTGTAAGACTGGGATGTAGTCTCCGTACAAACTGTTCGTTATATATTTTTAAGAAGCACTGACGGATATAACAGAAAGGTTCAAGAGTGGAATTAAAATTCAAGGAGAAGGGATACCTACTATGAGATTCGCCGATGATATTGCTAAACTCTGTGAAACTAAAGAATACTTACGGGATTTGCTGAATGCAATGAACAGTGTAATGAGTACAGAATATGGAGCCGGCCGGTGTGGCCGTGCGGTTAAAGGCGCTTCAGTCTGGAACCGCGTGACCAGTACGGTCGCAGGTTCGAATCCTGCCTCGGGCATGGATGTGTGTGATGTCCTTAGGTTAGTTAGGTTTAATTAGTTCTAAGTTCTAGGCGACTGATGACCTCAGAAGTTAAGTCGCAGAGTGCCCAGAGCCATTTTGAACAGAATATGGATCGGGAGTAAATCGAAGAAAGACTAAAGAATTGAGAAGCAGCAGAAATGAGAACAGCGTGGAACTTACCATCAGGGATAGTTTGGCAGCAAAATAGCCCATAACGGATGGAGCAATGAAGACATAAAAGGCAGACTAGTACTGGCAAGAAGGGCATTCCTGGCAAAGAGGAGTCTACTTGTACGAAACGTAGGCCTTAATTTGAGGAAGAAATTTGTTAGAATGTACATTTGGAATGCGGCATTGTATGGTAGTGAAACATGGACTGTGTGAAAACCGGAACAGAAGAGAATCGATTCATATGAGATGTGGTGCTACAGAAAAATGTTAAAAGTTAGGCGGACTAGTCAGGTAAGGAATGAGTAGGTTCTCCAGAAAACCGGCGAAGAAAGGAATGGACGAAAAGCACCGTCAAGATGAGGGTACTGGATGACAGGACATCTGTTTAGACATCACGGAATAACTTCCGTGGTACTAGTGGGAGCTGCAGAGGTAAAAACTGTACAGGAAGACAGAGACTGGAATACATCAACGACGTTTGCTGCAACATGGACTATCAGCTCGGAGACCACGGCTGCGGTTACCCCTGACGCTGCATCACAGACAGGAGCGCCTGCGATGGTGTACTCAGTGACGAACCTGGCTGCACGAATGGCAAAGCGTCATTTTTTCGGATGAATCTAGGTTCTGTTTACAGCATCATGATGGTCGCATCCGTGTTTGGCGACATCGCGGTGAACGCACAATGGAAGCGTGTATTCGTTATCGCCATACTGGCGTATCACCCGGCGTGATGGTATGGAGTACCATTGGTTACACGTCTCGGTCACCTCTTGTTTGCATTGACGGTACTTTGGACAGACCTCTTATTCGCATTGACGGTACTTTGAACAGTGGACGTTACATTTCAGATGTGTTACGACCCGTGACTGTACCCCTCATTCCATCGCTGCGAAACCCTACATTTCAGCAGGATAATGCACGACCGCATGTTGCAGGTCCTGTACGGGCCTTTTTGGATACAGAAAATGTTCGACTGCTGTACTGGCAGCACATTCTCCAGATGTCTCACCAATTGAAAACGTCTGTTCAATGGTGGCCGAGCAACTGGCTCGTCACAATACGCCAGTCACTACTCTTGATGAACTGTGGTATCGTGTTGAAGATGCATGGGCAGCTGTACCTGTACACGCCATTCAAGCTCTATTTGACTCAATGCCCAGGCGTATCAAGGCCGTTATTACGGCCAGAGGTGGTTGTTCTGGGTTCTGATTTCTCAGGATCTATGCACCTAAATTGCGTGAAAATGTAATCACATGACAGTTCTACTATAATATATTTGTCCAATGATTACCCGTTTATCATCTGCATTTCTTCTTGGTGTAGCAATTTTAATGGGCAGTAGTGTAGTTCTAAGCTCTAGAGGACTGATGACCTCAGATGTTAAGTCCCATAGTGCTCAGAGCCTTTTGGAAAGATCAGAGCAGCGCCGAATAACTGTGTGAGGGAGTCGGAGGGGGAAGGCCGGTTGACAGCAGGCTGCTGGCGCCGCCCCCGCTGTGACCCGCCACCAGCACGTGCTGCGCCGTCGCGTGGGCGGCGACTTGCGAATCGGAATGGGGACGGCACGCGAAAAAAGCCCACCGCGCGGCCGCCGCTGTAAAAATACCGGGCCTGGCGGCGCGTCGCGTCGTCTGCCCGCCGGCCAGGTGCTCACCCGGAACACGGCTGTTTGTTTTCAGACGCAGTAATTCTGCTCACGCGGAAGGCGGCGGTGCTTGGCGCTTGGCTCTTCTCGTGGGACGCCCTCGCCCTCTCGCTTAATGCTCCGGGGAAACGATCGCTTGGGTAAACATACCAAGTGTAAATGCGTTCGATGAGAAACTGGCGCAGCTGCCTTTTGGCCCTATACCAGCTGTTTTCGAACGTGGACGATGCGCTTTATTTGCCTTAGTGGAATTATTTTACTCCTGTTCTCGTAATTAGATAATGTACGTTATTCAGTAACGAGAGACGCTTCGAAATTAGAGACAGGGAACAGGACGGAAGTACTTCATGCACATAGCACGGTAGCACAGAATAGAGAAATAGAGTTAACTACCCCGTGAGGGATAAAATGAAATTCTCTGAAGGGTAAAAACAAAACGGTTTCACTGCGTTTAGTTCACAAGACTAAATTATTTTTAAAATCGCGTTATTAAAGGCCCAATCATAGTAAGGTGACCACCACCTATATTCGACGTCAACGTGCAATAGCGACTCCCAGACCGCAGGTGGTAGCACCAATAGTGGAATGTATAAAAAGCGTGTCGCGGGGGACGCGGAAATCAGTGCAGTCGTCGTCATAATTCGGAACGGAACGATTTATCTGACGTCCAAAAGGGGTTGATCTTTAGCTTTCGGGCCAAGAGTAAAAGCATTCCCGAAACGGTTAAGTTTGTAAACTACTCGCTTGTCGCCATTATGAAAGTATACGGCGCATCGAAAAATGACGCTATCCAAAGCTGACGCAGTGACAACTGTGGTGCACTATAGGCCACAGTGACAGGGTGAACGACGGTTGCGGAGATGTGTACGGGCAAATAGTTGAGCAACTGACAGCCCAGATGAACCAAGGAGCTGCCACTAGTGTCTCCTCAACGACTGTTCGGCGAATGTTGTTGCGTATGGGCCTCAGCAGCAGGCGCCTAGTTCATGCACCTATACTGACTTCTGTTTGAAAAGATCAACAACGAACTTCAACGGATGTCATGTGACGTCCACTAAGACGAAATACAACGAACCATTAAAAAAAAAAAAAAAAGGTCAGCGTGACGGTCTGCCATCCTCAGGGGGGCCAGGTTCAATTCCCGGCTGGGTCGGAGGTTTTCTCCTCTCAGGGTCTGGGTGTTCGGTTGTCTTCATCGTCATTTCATACCCATCCGGCGCGCAGGTCACCCAATGTGGCGTGGAATGTAATAAGAGCTGCACCAAGGCGGCCGGACCTGCCCCGTAAGGGGCCTCCCGGCCAATGACGCCAAACGCTCATTTCCGTTTTTCCATTACTTAAGTTACAAATATTTAATTTTTTTTCATATACTAGCATTAACGCGTCTCACACGTGATGGAGGTTACAGCTTGTGAAATAAATGTATGAACATAATGTTCCTCACATAGTTCACCCACTTCGCACATACTTCGTATTTTCTACCAAGCATCTATGAGAGTAAATCTGTGACGTATGCGTCACATATGCTTTAATATGTCATGAAAACGTTTTCTACGAGTTTTAAGTAGTTCTGACAATGGAACAGAAATTGCTTAATTATTTGCTTCGCAATAGACAAACGAACTAATTGATAGCACAACACAACAGTAAATATGGCTACTACGTACAGTAGATGGATGTCCTAACAGTATTATTATTATGGTTGGTAACGGTAATACACGAAACACTGGCGGCCTGAAGTCTTTCATTTTTGTCATTTCAGAAGTAAGGAATCCAGAAGTTAAGTGATTTACGAACACTAAGCATAGTGCACACATTTGAAATGTCGGTGCAGGGTGCGGGTGGAGGTAGTGTCGCTAGAGAGAGGAGTGGCGCAGAGGAAGCACGTTTTGCCGGCCCGCTGTGGCCGTGCGGTTCTAGGCTCTTCAGTCTGGAGCTGCGTGACCGCTACGGTCGCAGGTTCGAATCCTGCCTCGGGCATGGATGTGTGTGATGTCCTTAGGTTAGTTAGGTTTAAGTAATTCTAAGTCTAGGGGACTGATGACCTCAGATGTTAAGTCCTATAGTGCTTAGAGCCATTTGAACCATTTGAGGAAGCAAACGACAAGAGGATACCAGTATCTCTTACGGGGACTGGGGGAATTCAGCTCTTTCAGATAGCAAACAAACTAAAAAATGTACATGTAAGCTACAGCCATATCTCTCTATCATACAGTAAATCAAATCCTCCTATCTTCTCCCATTCGTATTTTCTTTCTCAGTCACTCATGCCATTTCCTTTGCCCCACTCTTCACTACATGTATTCTATCACGTTCCTCTTTCTCTCCCTCTCCCATCCCTTCTTTCAGATTCAGTGCCTGATTGTACCACAATTGAATTCCAATTGTCAAAAATTTGTTCATGTTGTTCCAGTTTTAATCTACGAATATTAATTTTTTTCTACTACAGCTGCTGCTGTTTCCACTGTTTATGTCATAATTATGTCTGCACATTGAATTCCTTATTAGATGCAATTAATGTAAAGTTTAAGCAATTACAGTCCTCGGTAAAAAATTTGTCTTTTGACCAGGTTTCGACACGTCTATTAGTGCCTTCATCAGAAATTAAATATTCATATTGGCATGTCACGTATAAGATAAATATCAAGCTATGTGGCTTTAGTATTGGTTAAAAACATTCTTGGTTGCAATTTTATTTTTTTTTTATTTTTCAACGACGCGTTTCGCCTTATTTAGGCATCTTCAGGTTATCTTTTCTAGATGGACGCTAGAGGCACCAAGATCTGCATCACGCGTTCCCGTTCACAGGAGCGAGTAACAGTAACCTGAGCCCCCATCTTATTGTTACTCGCTCCTGTGAACGGGAACGCGTTGTGCAGATCTTGGTGCCTCTCGCGTCCATCTAGAAAAGATAACCTGAAGATGCCTAAATAAGGCGAAACGCGTCGTTAAAAAATAAAAAAAAATAAAATTGCAACCAAGACTGTTTTTAACCAATACTGTTAAGCACTGGTTTGCTGTATGCCACATATTGATTGGAAGAATTTCTATAAGGCTTTAGTCACAAAAATTTAAAAAAGAATGTATTAGTCACAAAAATTAAAAAAAATGTATCCTTTTTTAAATTTTTGTGACTAAAGCCTTATCGCTTGATATTTATCTTATACGTGACATGCCAATTTGAATATTTAATTTCTGATGAAGGCACTCATAGAAGTGTCGAAACGTGCTCAAAAGACTTAAATTTTGTGACCGATGACTGTAATTGCTTTAACTTTAATTTGCAAACGGTCGCTGACTACGCAGCTATGTTTAAAACTTTAAGTAATTAATGTAGTTTGAAATAAGTAGAGTGTCTGATTAGACATCAGGATGATGTTAAATTCATCCGTTGATATCTCAGTGCTCGGCCCAGATGACTATCACGTCTGGCATAAAGAACAGATAGGACTGGAGCGCCTGGGCTGCACAGATAAATTGCACAAGCGGTAGCAATTGCAGTAAATCGCGCAGGCGACCGCAGACGGACAGGCAGACAAAGTGTGCGCGCTGGCGGCAGGTGCCCTCCTGGCTGGCCGTCGCTTCTGGCGTTCCGGCCGGCATTCCTGCCTGCGCGCTCATACGTTGACCTCCGGACCCACCGCACCGTCTCGATTTGTTGCTTCCTCATTCCTCGGAGACCTGCTCCTATCTGAAGATGCTGTGAGGCTTCGAGCTTTCCCAGGCGCTCCATTAATACGTCGGCGTCGTCGGCGGATATCGATAAATCTCTCAGGTAAAGAACAATGACACGGCCGGGCAATTCCGCTGCGCCGCGCGCTGCCAGCGGCGAATGCCTCGAGGGGCGCCCAGCTCTGAGTCGTGTTCGGGGTCAATCACACTGCAGTCGTCCCACCGGCCGTTTACTAATTCCACCATCCACTGCAGCGCACACTAGGAAGAACTCGCCAAACGATTTCTGTCACGCTTAGCAATGTCTACACATATTCGTAATAAAAGAAACGATAAAACGCAAAAAAAGAACTGATCAGTCAGTCACATGTGGATCGAGCAATTCAGCTCAGTCTCTTTAACCCACTTACTCGCAACAGCAACTGCCACTTTTAGTTTTCTGCTAAGAGTCATCAGCTTGAGAAGTATTCCGTCACTTCACGACGTTGTTTTTGGGAGCTATGCTAAAGGACAGGGCATAACAGAGTGGCTAAACTACGTGATAACGCAGAAGATTACACGGTTTAATTTCAGCAATTTTTCCTAAAGTTCTAGCGAAATGAACCTGTTCGCTGCCTAAAGCAGTAGCAGAATCAGCAACTTTATTGACGAACTTATAGTAAACCAAAGTAGTACCGATTACGACCCGCCAAACAGGTATCCCCAAGCCTTCATCTAGGTCATCTTGTACTCTGCACCTAATATAGCGTCTGTGACTTTCTGGGTCCAGTTACGGATTAAACCGTACTTTGTTGTGGTCCATCAATCAAAGTTTTCAGTAGAATAGCTTTCTATACACTGTCACCAACGGGCTCCGTATGACTTGGCGTTTTGCAGCCAAGTAGAAAAAGTGAGGTACAGTGAAGTAAGATCCACTAACTCGAGAAAAAATCCCTGTCAGATGAAAAGAAATATCAACAACATCTTTCTTCGTCGCCTTGGTGGCAACTGTCTGCTCGACTTCAGCGTGATTTTCTCTGATTAGTATTTACACATGCTTTTAAGTTCTGACACTGTTCGTTTGTTTACGCTATACATATAATGCATAATCTGCTGCGTGTGCTAACAGAGGCTACAGTCTCACAGTCTGAAGGAACATAATGGTGTAATGAACAAGCGATAACGACATCATTAGGAACTGAGCAAGCGTTCCAACTAGGGAAATTATCAGCCGCGGCCTTTCCAAAGAAACTATCTCATCGAGAAACCAAAATCTGAATGGATGACTGGAACTTCAAGCCCCCTCCACCCAAATCTTAGCCACTAAACAATCACTCTCGATGAAAATTCTTCTTCAGGCTAGTTTCGCTAAGAGCATCACCAGGACATAGCTGCTACGCTTAAATAAGGATTTTCTTTGTTATACGACAGCTTTCTGGATAGGTATACAATATTTAATTATAAATCGTAAAGAGAGGATATTAAAGCAACACAAAGATCAAACACTCATAAGTTATCCACAATTTAGATATAATGTTACTTTTCATCATTAAATTATAATCTAGAGACAGAATGACGCGAAGAACGGAACACCCAGGCTGAAACGGTGTTGAGGAGATACTGATGGCAATGCTGTGGGGTAAGATGTAGAGAGAGAGAGAGAGAGAGAGAGAGAGAGAGAGAGAGAGACAGACAGACAGACAGAGGAATAAACAGAGACCCAGTAGATGAAACACACACAGTACTTGCTCAGGGCTGTTCCCTGCCCTGAATTTACAAATGTAAAATTCTTGTCAAAATAATTTTACTGTAATTCTTAACAGTTTCAACAAATTATGGCTGGTGGTAATATTTGTGTTCAGGACGCACTCATTAGGTATCAGTAAATTAGCACATCAGGAGGCAAGATAGTGATTAACAGATGAAAGGTGCAACTCTGAGTCGGCGACTCTGTCACCTTTTTCTTATTGCGTTGGCAAGGACAGGTTTTGATTGCCGCAATGTAAATAGCTTTTTCTGTCTTGATCGCTGCCAACCATTCTCATTTATTTGCCTGTGTTTCCTAGCAGTGCTGTTGCTGCACCATAGTAAGAGTTTAATTGCAACGCAGATTTTGTCTTCAATGGCCCAACAACAATGCAGTTAGCACACTTGTCCTGCCAAATACAGAACCAAGGAAAAAATGCTGGAAAGAGGACCAAGAACACGAGAGCAATAAGTTTATTCATGATGCTGCATGTCCTGATATTCAGTTTTCATCCTTCGTCACTTGATGTGCGAGATGCTTAGCGTCGTTGGCGGCTACGAACGGCTGTGTATGCGGATTCAAGAGTTGGACGTATGAAATAACTGAGTCGAGTGAAAACTTGTGTCAAAGTTGTAATGTTTTACATTCATTTTTTTCTGTTTTTGTTGTTTAAGTGTAAGTGTTCTCAAGACAGTCATAGAAAATTCCCATAAATCATTTCAGGGGAACGATGGGCTGGATAAAAGACGTAATGTCAGTGCAAGGTAGTATAAATTCATTATTAGATACTAAGGGATAAATACTAGTGGAGTGGAAGAGGAAACACAGGATTGAGACTTACTTAATATCTGCATATTTTGTGTATCAACTGAAGAAAGCGCGGAAGATTAAGATTATCTTTGAGCCTTCAACATTTCCCAACTGTTTCACGTTTTCGCGGCACAAACCCCACAATAATTCATCCGGCCTTTTGAGGAAAACAGGAACGGATGATTTAACACCTTGTTCTAAAGACTCCCCAGTAACACAGCTGGGAATGATTCAAAATACTAGTTACACATAGCTAGTCCTGTAAACCGTATGTTCATATTTCAGGAAGAATCGAGATTGTCGTTCTTTAACTACTCTCACTGAAATTTTCAGCAACATCTTTTATATTTTCCCTTACAGTTTTGTCATCCTCTGCAATATGTATGAACATTTATCCTACGTTTCGAGAAAAGTTTTATAGGTCTCAAGGATAAATACTAAACTCTCGGCCCGCATCTCGTGGTCGTGCGGTAGCGTTCTCGCTTCCCACGCCCGGGTTCCCGGGTTCGATTCCCGGCGGGGTCAGGGATTTTCTCTGCCTCGTGCTGGCTGGGTGTTGTGTGCTGTCCTTAGGTTAGTTAGGTTTAAGTAGTTCTAAGTTCTAGGGGACTTATGACCACAGCAGTTGAGTTCCATAGTGCTCAGAGCCAGCCAGCCACTAAACTCTCGAATAATCCAGACGTTGCTAACAAAATGGTAGCAAGCATAAGTTTTCGGTAAAAGCGAACAGGTTCATTTGGCATTTGGCTCTCTGGGAGCTTGAATATTTAAGGGGTCTGGAACGGTCGTGGCCGCCACTGACTGTGGGAAGGAATCGTTACTTACGAAGGGACGGTCAGTGATATCTGCCAAAGAAGTCTTGAGCCTACATATTACTGCAGGCATAATGGTATGTGGTTACCTTGACGGACATTATTAAATGATCTGAGACGGAAAGACGCTGGTATGTGCCTTCCATCTCGCCCTTGTAGCTTCCGTGCCGTTGCGCAAATCCCCCTGGCCGACGCGACCGGCGTCCACGCATTCTTAGCGACTTGCGACGCAGCAGACCAATTACACATCTACAAGGAAACGTTTACTGGTGCGCTTAAGTTAATCCTTTGCACTGCTTCACTATTTACTTAGTCTTAATGAAGGTCGCTAACATCGCTTTGACCTACCAGTCATGGTTAAACCTCTCACTACTGCTACAGCACTACCAAATGCCCTGTAGCAATCAACTATTTTCAGAAAGGTTCCTAGATCCTATTATAGGACTGGGAAATCTACACCGCTAATAGATTATACACCTCCTCAGTCAGGTCCTAGCAACTTCCATCGACAATCTCCATCAAGATCAAACAGGACAGTTGTTAAACGTCAACAGGTAAAAGTCGTCACACAAAATACCACATCACAAGCTTCTGCGGAAACAAATGTATTTTATTGCTTTCAGTTACAGCTGGCCAAGTCCGTCACTTTCATCAAAAGCCATCCCCAGTCATCTAAGTGCTCCACGCTCTGCTACGAGGCTCTTCTTACTCACCAAGAGAATGCTCACTAAAGCACAACACTCTCTGGGGAAAATCGGAAAAATAACGAGAATTACAACGCTTGCGCGTGGAAACGCAGTTTCCAGATCTTTCAAAGCTTTATACAACTTCCGAACAACTGCATTGATCACTGATCGTCGGTGTCTGAAAGAACAGACACCACATATATTTACGGGGATTACAGCCAATGGTCCCTTCACTGTAGAGGCATACGAAGCTCGTGTTCTTAAGGGAAACTGTGAGATTCCGCGAATAATGTGGGTAATGAGCAGGAGTAATACATCAGTAGTCTGTGGTATAATTTGAGAATTTGGGTCTGACGGGAGACGTGCAAGGGGAGTCCATGTGGTTTTTGTGACAACTGTATCCGAATGGCGTTGTGATCAGAGCATCAGCTTAGTAAGCAGAAGAACCATGTTCGAATCCCAATCCAGCACAAATTTTCATCTTGCTCCACTGATATAAATCAATGCCCAGTGGCAGCTCATTTTAATTCCTTTGTGTCTACTCCCGTATTTTAGAAACTTCACAAGATATGTTTTAACATTTAGCCGTTTCTGCTATCCTGACTCAGCTCACATGCAGATAGACGACGCGCTAAACAGAAGGTGCTGCTCACTAAATTCGGAAATCCAATCTTCGCCGAGGATGTAGAGCATATATTATCACCACCAACTTTCAAATCGCGTAATGATCATCATTCAAAGATAAGGGAAATAAGAGCTCGTACTGAGGCGTTCAGACAGTCGTTTTTCCCTCGCGCGATCCGCGAGTGGAACAAAGGGGGGAAATATGTCTTTGGCGCGAATTGTGCCCTCCGTCACACACCGCATGGTGGCTAGCGGAGTATATATGTAGATGCAGAAACGCTATTAGCATTCTTCAGCAAAGAGCTGCTTCCTGAATGCCCATCTAAAAGTTTATTTCCAACAGCTGCTGGAGAACACGAGAATAGCAGACCCTCGCCACATCCCACACAGTCCCCATGCTGGACAAAGCTCCCTGGCTCAAATGGCTCAAATGGCTCTGAGCACTATGGGACTTAACATCTATGGTCATCAGTCCCCTAGAACTTAGAACTACTTAAACCTAACTAACCTAAGGACATCACACAACACCCAGCCATCACGAGGCAGAGAAAACCCCTGACCCCGCCGGGAATCGAACCCGGGAACCCGGGCGTGGGAAGCGAGAACGCTGCCGCACGACCACGAGATGCGGGCTAAAGCTCCCTGCCAACGGGTACCAGAAACCCACTATGGCGTTCACAACTGCTAGAATAACGAACACACGAGCGCGACTGGGAATGGTATGTTACAAAGCTAGCAGATAATGCCAGACCAAATGTTAAGCATTTAGCAGAATTACAAGTAACCTTGATCCCTTACACATACATAAACAAGAATGTGGTAATAACTCCGTAGAACACTTTCCGAAGCTGCGGAGATATCCTCATATGGGTGATTCAGATAGTGGTCGTGCTGTATAACTTACGTTATACAGCTGCAGCATCAGCCGTCACATTGCGAAGTCGTACTTGGAAAGCAGAGACCACCTAGGAACTCGTCGCCTCCACTTAGCCTCTGATAGAGCTCTCCGAATGCAGTGTGTGCTGCGGTCGGTGCACAGGAAGAAGCACTGTTTGGGCGTGCCAGTGGCAACTAGCCGGTGCGGCGATCGGCGGTCGTTATATAGCTGCCCGCCATCCGCGGGGTAGCGGGGCGGCACGCCGCGTGCAGCCAAGGCCGGGTCACCCGCCACAGCCACGGGGGAGGCGCCGCGCACGCCTGCTATTTCGGGGGCGCCGGCCAGCAAGTCACTCAACCCGACCCAGCACCGAACGGTAAAAATACCCAATGATGCCGCGCCATCAATTCCGCGTATGACGTAGCAGAGCACGTGCGCACCTCCGTCGCCTTGAGGGTTGTCCGCCGTCCGCTCGTCAGTACACGCGCTGCTCTTGGGCGGCACGACCAAAAAAGCTGATCGTGAGGCAGGACTCGTTGCGTATGTAGAGACTACTCAGTGATCTGGTAAGGGAAATATTTCAGATATTTGTTTCAGCGGCCGCCAGGTTAGTGGTGCTCGTCGAATGGAGCACTTTTCTATCGAGTGCTGGTGTCTTCGGGTGCTACACGGATAAAGAGTGCTTATCCGCTGCCTGAGTTGAGAACCTCTCTTTATGGGGAAATACTCGAGGACTATTCTGTCAATTGGAGATAACAGTTCAGTTTCGCAGTAAAGGTGCCCCCATTCTAGCTCATAATCCTGGGCTCGTCGGGGTGAGGTTGCACATTTGCAACTGCACACTAAAACATTCCAAATGGATGCTGCAGAGCTGGTTTAAGCTTGTGGCAACGCTACTTCCACCTATCGCCCTCCAAGTTCCGACTTAAGTTACTAACTGATCGCTAATTGGGTAAAGAGCTCCACATGCATTGTCAGACAACCTCCTCCTTTAACAATTACTTTGACAATCTCTTTTGGCTAGCCTTTGTGAATGCTAAAAAGGCAAGTAGCATCACCGTCTAATGCTATACTAATCTGCGGGTCGTCTCGTAACTGGATGTATGAGACCACGAATCAAAGGAATTAAATAGCACACAGTCTCCAACAGAACGGTCTAAAAGACCGCAATCGAGAAGGAGAAATCTTTCAGCTCCTTGCGGAGTGTATGAAACGCTGGAGTGGTCCAGGAGGCAAGCTGAAGCTTTGAATCATTCTGATGCGCGATTGGATGGCGTCTGCCCATGGTGGGATAGTGTCTGGATTACAGTCCAAGATTGCCAAACAGTGTTAACATCTCACGTATAAAAGGCCCAGTGGTGTTGAAACAAATCTTTGCGTGACGAGTATTACGAGCAAAGTTAAGACACAAAGTACTGTTCTTAACTTCAAGTCAGCTTGTCGACCCATGTTTCGTACAGGACTAGAGTTATTGGTCCTTATAATCTGCACTGCTGTTTGGTGGAAGAACAAGAGATTGTGCTTCGTCTGTCATGACCTTGTGGGCGCGACGTTAAACTTCCTTTTTTTTGTAGTAACAGTTTATTTAGACAGAACGTTTGGTTTTGGACTGCTCTGTAGTTTTGGATGGAGCAGTATAAGTTAGAACCTTAGGATGATAAGGAACCGCTGGACGCGTGCTTGGCAACAAGATCAACCGTACTTCTTCCCACACTAATCTGCTGCCAGGAGCGACCCCATTTCCGTTGAGAAGGAAGATGATCTTTTGCTTCATTCAGGTACAGTTTATATCGTTTTGTAATTCTGTATTGTGAGTGGCTGTTGGTGGATATTGACAGCCTCCGTCATACTGAGCACTAACACGTTACGTCAAGGCACAGAATTGCCTTCTAAACCATTGGAAGGTGCCAACCCCTATTTAATGCTGAATATAACTACACTTTGTGTGGTAACTCGACTGTTGAACGCTAGCCTCTGCGACGCTTTTAGTTAAAAAAAATTGTTCAAATGGCTCTGAGCACTATGGGACTTAACTTCTGAGGTCATCAGTCCCCTAGAACTTAGCACTACTTAAACCTAACTAACCTAAGTACATCACACACATCCATGCCCGAGGCAGGATTCGAACTTGCGACCGTAGCGGTCGCGCGGTTCCAGACTGTAGCGCCTAGAACCGTTCAGCCACCCCAGCCGGCGCTTTTAGTTGTTTCAAAACTATACCCATTTCATCGTTGCATATATACGAGGTGCGACAACAAAGTAATGAGACTGATTTTCTTTGCAAGATGCTGCAACCCTGCAGGCTCGCGTAGGCACAATATCTTTGACCTTGGTCTATAAGCTGCTTCTGGTCCAAGTGGCACATCGATGCAACTGCTCAGTCGTGAGTTGTGCTGTAATAAGTTAACACGTGTTTGAGTCTCTTGTCACGACAACGGGACCGCATAATATTGCGCAACGGTGTGCCATTTATTTTTGCGTTAAATTGGGTGAAAAAGCGACCACAACTTACGTTAAGCTTCAGAAGGCTTTTGGAGAGGAGGTTATGTCAAGAGCTCAAGTTTTTCGTTGGCATTACATGTTTAGTGAAGTCAGAACGAATGTTGAAGATGAAGACCGCAGTGGACGATCATCAACCTCACGGACGGATGTCAATTTGGCCACAGTGCGTGAACTCGTACGATCTGATCGAAGATTATCCGCTAAAACGATTGCAGAAGAACTGAACATCAATCTAGAAACGGTTCGTCTAGTAATAACATTGCTGATAATTGGATTCTGCATCACGATAACGCGCCATCCCATACTGCTCTGTCAGTACAGCAATTTTTAACCTCAAAACAAATTTCAGTACTACCAGAGCGACCCCATTCACCAGATATCGCTCCGTGCGACTTTTTTTCTATTTCCAAGAGTCAAAACGGCGGTCAAGGGACGCCATTTTCCAACAACACAAGGTGTCCAAGAAGCTGAGACGTGGGTCTTGGAGGATATTACAGAAGGTGAGTTCCAGAAATGTTACCATCAATGGCAGAAGCGCTGGAAAAAGTGTGTACAATCAGAAGGGAACTATTTTGAAGGAGACAACACTAAACTTGACTAAAACGGTAAGCAACTTTTTTTTTCTCATCAGTCTCATTACTTTATTGTCGCACCCTATATTCAGTATTGTTCGTGAAAATGTCGTTACCATCAAGTGCCTAAATGATATGACGAATGTAAGACGCTGAAAGCCCTGTATGAGCTGTCAAATATCAAATTTACATCGGCCGAATTGCGCCGATGTACGATCTTACTTTACGTACGTATAAATCCTGGTAGAGAAGTACTAAATGTTCTTTCCTTACTGATAGCCATAAACTCTGTATGCGACATCAGTAAGCCTCACTGAATCTAAAGTTCTAGAGGTTTTCATTGTTGTTAAACTGTAGCGAGTAGCGTAAAGATTGTACAGTACTGCGTGTGCTGAACACGTGGATTTAAGAGAAATGTACGACTCATAATTGTATCGCTGGATTACGAAATGAGACATTCACTCCTCATCCGTGCGATTGTGACAGACAATAGAGTTTCGCTCGAAAGCTGACGAACGGAGCCCTGTTACAGATGCGCCGTTGTCTTACCCCGCTAACGCTTATGTTATCCAGTGGACAGATCGCAAATATTCCTATGTGCAGAATAGATGCCAAATCGGTGATGACTGCAATTCGGTGGACTTGGCATTACAGGTGACTTGTCAATACGCAACAAATCGTATGCTTTAATTCGGATTTCGGTGATTGACTAGTACATGTCAGATGCCATACAGGTAAAACCTTATCCGAATGCACACCATTCAGAGTCACACTAGACGAACACCTGACGTACGATCTGAGGGCCATTGTAAGCCGTGGACATCTGATTCGAAGCCACTACGCGAAGAGCGCCTATATTGTCGCATAAATACTGAGCAGGAAAAGTCATACAGTTTTATTGGTTTTTACATTCTTGTCTATCGTTTTGTGGATTAACCACACTTTCTATGGCTAAGGATCCCTGTACGGTGTTGCAGTTTGCGCAAACAATAATGAGTTTCATTTATTCGCTCATGATCTGGTGCAGGTCTTTCCGGTTGACGCCATTTCGGCTGTTTATATGGCGCTTCAAGTGTAGCTCATTAGCCAAGGCGACTGGCGAGGAATGCCTTCTAGTCAGCCACACTGCATGTAGAATCAATGAACGTGCTGCCCCTGTGCAGAATGGGGAGAGCGCGTGATCTTCTGAGTTTGACCGAGGGCAGATTGTGACGGCCCGAAGGCTCGGCGCGAGCATTTCGGAAACTGCACGACTTTCGGGTGTTCAAGGAGTGCGGTGGTGTGGGTCTTCGACACGTGGCGAATACAAAGTGAAACCACATCCAGACGTCGTGGGGTCGGACGGTCGCTAGTGATGACGGACGTCGTAGGCTGGGCAGATTGGTAAAACAGGACAGGCGAGGAACTGTGGCGGAACTAACATCAGACTTTAATTCTGGGCAGAGTACAAGTGTGTCTAAACACACAGCGTACCGAGGGCCTCCGCAGTTGACAAGCCAAGCATGTGCCATGTTAACACCACGACGTCGGCAAATACAACTGAAATGGGCACGTGACCAACGGCACTGGACGTTGGCGCAGTGGCAGAGCGTTGCATGGTCTGATCAATCCCGATACCTTCTTCATCATGCCGATGGGAGGGCGCGAATCCGTAGTCGCCCAGGGGAACAGCTCCTTGACACATGTACTGCGGCACAGAGGCAATCTGGCGGCAGCTCCATTACGCTCTGGGGAAAATTCACTTGGGCATCCATGGTCCATTGGAGCTCGTACAAGGCACCATGAAGTCCAAGGAGTATCGTACACTGGTTGCAGACATGGCACACCCCTTCATGACGATCATATTTCCCAACAGCAGTTGCATTTTCCAACAAGATAATGCGCCATGTCACACGGCCAGGAGTTTGTTGAAGTGCTATGACGAACACAGTGACGAGTTCCAATCTATGTGCTGGTTCGCCAACTCGCTAAACCTGGACCCGATCGAACACATGTGGGATGTGATTGAATGTGGCGTCAGAGTTCATCGCCCCCTTCCTCGAAATTTACGGGAATTAGGTAACTTGTGTGTGCGAAATGCTCCCGGGACATACTACGGTCTCATTGCTACCATGCCACGACGTGTCGCCACTGTTATCCGCACCAAAGGTGGACGTAACTGCTATTAGGTAGGTGGTCTTAATGTTCTGGCCGAGCAGTGTACAGTGCATTTATTTTAACAAGGTTCAGGGACGCAGCCAAGCCTAACGTCTTCCTCGTAACAGCATCAAATGTTCTCACGAAATGAGAAATCGTGGGGAGATGAGGAGTTTAGCACAAGCAGTAGTGCAAGGTACATCCATGCCACGTGTTTTCTTCGACAAAGCCGACAGATACTAGATAATTTTTTCGCTCGTCGGTAATCGAAACAGGTATCTCTTAAAAGAGCGGCGCCACAAAAGCATCACGATTATGGTTGCAGCCGCATGTTCGCTAATGTTCAAACGCACCGATATTGTGCTCTTTATAACTGATGCAAGCGTTTCTCGATATATTCAGATGCATAAGCTGATTCCTAGACTTAGAGAAAGCTTTTGACAACGTTAACTGGAATACTCTCTTTCAAATTCTGAAGGTGGCAGGGGTAAAATACAGGGAGCGAAATGCTATTTACAGTTTGTACAGAAACCAGATGGCAGTTATAAGAGTCGAGGGGCATGAAAGAGAAGCAGTGGTTGGGAAAAGAGTGAGACAGGGTTGTATCCCCTCCCCGATGTTATTCAACATGTATATTGAGCAAGCAGTAAAGGAAACAAAAGAAAAATTCGGAGTAGGTATTAAAATTCATGGAGAAGAAGTAAAAACTTTGAGGTTCGCCGATGACATTGTAATTCTGTCGGAGGCAGCAAAGGACTTGGAAGAGCAGTTGAACGGAATGGACAGTGTCTTGAAAGGAGGATATAAGATGAACATCAACAAAAGCAAAACGAGGATAATGTAATGTAGTCAAATTAAATCGGGTGATGCTGAGGGGATTCGATTAGGAAATGAGACACTTAGTAGTAAAGGAGTTTTGCTATTTAGGGAGTAAAATAACTGATGATGGTCGAAGTAGAGAGGATATAAAATGTAGACTGGCAATGGCAAGGAAATCGTTTCTGAAGAAGAGAAATTTGTTAACATCGAGTATTGATTTAAGTGTCAGGAAGTCGTTTCTGAAAGTATTTGTGTGGAGTGTAGCCATGTATGGAAGTGAAACATGGACGATAAGCAGTTTGGACAAGAAGAGAATAGAAGCTTTCGAAATGTGGTGCTACAGAAGAATGCTGAAGATAAGGTTGGTAGATCACGTAACTAATGAGGAGGTATTGAATAGGATTGGGGAGAAGAGAAGTTTGTGGCACAACTTGACTAGAAGAAGGGATCGGTTGGTAGGTCATGTTTTGAGGCATCAAGGGATCACAAATTTAGCATTGGAGGGCAGCGTGGAGGGTAAAAATCGTAGAGGGAGACTAAGAGATGAATACACTAAGCAGATTCAGAAGGATGTAGGTTGCAGTAGGTACTGGGAGATGAAGAAGCTTGCACAGGATAGAGTAGCATGGAGAGCTGCATCAAACCAGTCTCAGGACTGAAGACCACAACAACAACAACAAGCTGATTCCTGTTGAAAGCACACTGTCTTGGTTTCCCGCGCTGAAAGCACTGCCGGTGGATCAAGTGTGACAGAGGATTTCACGGTATTGGCTTCTTATTTCTATAAGCTTTGTACAGTGGTACCTAGAATTAACGTCATTTTGAAATTATTACGAAGATGAGAAGAGCTTCAAACAGTTTATTCGGCAGAGTTGTATAAGTTTAAAACATAATTAACGAATGCTGGCTTTATTTTGAACTCTGTGACAAAAGGGTATGCTCATTGATGTTTGTTTATCGTCTAACTATAGTGGTATCGAGCTCGTCCCAGCACCAACTACCTGTGTGATGCTCTTTTCCCCTTTCAGAACAAATGGCACAGTCCACTGGTTCTCTGACGCGATCATCTGCGCCTCTGAGTGCGCAGCGTGGGCGATGCTGTCCCATAAAGCGAGCTCGAGGCGCACTGCCATTTTTCCGAGCCGTTTACGCTACCTGATATACAGGGCCACAGAAAACTTGCGACTAAAATGCACAGTGTTTCCCAAATACAATTAATGGTACCACTGTTACAGTGAAGTATTTCCCTATATATACTATCCAAAGCTGGCTCGTAACACAGTTTATATGCTGAAAGAGAAAAATGCGCCAGATTAATATCCTCACATTGCAGTTTTGCGTCAAGAATGATGAAACCTACAACATCTCCCACAGGAAGCGAGAATTTTTTCATAGTTATTCCACTGAAGTCCACGTTCTAAAATGCTTTTGAGTAATCCATCTGAAAATAATAAGAAGCATTTAAATAATTTCCTGACAAACACGTGAGTCCGTCATACGTTATATGTGTCTGCAGTACTGAGAAAATTCACACCTTAACAAAAAGGCCGTCTCTGAAACGTGATCAAGACACGGTATTTCACTAAAAAAATAACATTAAAAATTAAAGTTGATTTATTTGTATGAGCACCAGCATTACAGTCAAAAGCTGTAGAATGAAAATATATTCTCCAACAACTGAAGCCATTTTATGACAGAGCACAAAAACAAAACGCGAAATAGGATCAATTTCATTTCGGACAAAATCACTTCTGGCGAAAACACACAGCAGTTGCAGCTGAAAACTGTAACGAAAAAAATCTTCGAGCGCGATTAAGTTTAGGAGACGGTAAGTCCTTTAGAGGAGATACGGCTAAACAGTGCCAGACGCACGCTAGATACTCATGCCTAAACGGTCGTGTCGTGTTTACCTTGGAAGCAGCTCTCGGTGAGCATCTCGGCTCCACACCACTCCTTATATCCTCACGCTCTCAATTGGAAGTGTGCGCTATTGGTTTAGCCGTCACCAAGTAGCCTCAACCATTTGATGTTGTAAAAGGAATTTTAGGTGATTCAGACTAGTTGTTGTAAGTCCAAGTTCTAAAATTAGATTATATTACACAACGTCTCTTCGCAATAGGAGAAAGCGCACTTGTGTCCAATCACATAAAAAACTACACAGGCAAGATGAATGGTTAAGGCACTAAACTTGTATTCGCGAGGAGCAAAGTTAAAATCCTGTCCGAACAGCTTGATTCAACTTTGCTGTGGTTTTCGTAACTCCACCTTGACGAATGATGGTATAATTCCTTCAACACATTCAGTGACGATTCTCTTCTCCACCGTTGTGCGAACGTGCTAGATCAATGTCTCTAATAAACCCGAAATCGACGAGAAGTTAAGTCTAACTAATAAAGCAGTTCATTTAAACTGTAAGGGCAATGTAATCTGATTAGTATAACTGTGGAGCTCCGGTCTCTCACCTCGATGGTATTCGTGTATCATGTATCATTGTGAGGATGCAGTATGAGCTGATTCCTAACGACCGTCTTTCAAAAAACAATTTGTATGAAGCTATACGAACTAATTGCTCGTGACTACAGGCGAAAGGAGGATGATACATCCTGACTGCCTGCAGAGGTGCTTGCAGAGTTCGTTGATGCACCAAAGTGCAATGTAAATCTGTCGTAAAGAACGTACTAAATCACCGAAAATTATATACAGTCACTTTAGTCAAGAATCCCTAATCAAGATATGGAAATAACACGGAGATTTTTGCCTTCAACAGCAAATTTTGTCTGCCGCAGTCTTCAACCATCAACAGAAATTAATGAGAGGACAGTGAGGCCTGTGTACGTAACGTGTGGAATCGCTCGGCCCTACGTTCTCTACCTCCGAGGCTGGTAAAAGCCCCAAAGCAGGGACACTGACAGGGACAGAGGGCCGCCGGTGCCGTACTGACCTCCAGGGCGCCGTTTCCGCACTCATGACCTTGACCTGGTGTCCTGCGGGCTGCTTCCCTTCCCCGGGCTGGGCTTGCGAGACGCACTGACCGCGTGAGCCTTGCGGGAACTGGCCTCTGGCCTACGGCCGCCGCCGGGCGTCGCGACGCCCCCTCCTCTGCCCCCTCCCCCACCCGTCCCATCCCACTCGCCAGGCCCCCACCACCTGCCCCGGACGACGCCGACGCGTCTTCTAGAATATCTCAAAAGCCGCAGAGTGTTGTCCATTTTTTTTCTTCTTTCTTAGCGAACTAATACTGATCGGAGACAATCTCGTTCTGCTATTAACTAAGAATCATTTGTTACAAGTCTAAGGTACCTATTTCTCGGAGAGTCGAACTCGGATACGTGAATCTGGTAGGGAGTGCTCCTCCGATCCGTGTATTAGAAACACGCTAATGGTCCGACTGAGTGCTTTACTTGTAACTGACTGCTCTTCTGTAGGCTATCGATTCGCCGGCCGCGGTGGCCGAGCGGCTCTAGGCACTCCAGTCCGGAATCGCGCGACTGCTACGGTCGCAGGTTCGAACCCTGTCTCGGGCATGGATGTGTGTAATGTCCTTAGGTTAGTTAGGTTTAAGTAGTTCTAAGTTCTAGGGGACTCATGACCTCAGCTGTTAAGTCCCATAGTGCTCAGAGCCATTTAAACCATTTGAACCAGCTTTCGATTCTCGACCCAGCACACGGTTTCAACTTGTTACAAATAATGAATAATCTATGGTCAGTACAAGACCAAATGGAGAACTTAAACGTCTGTTCAGTAGGCCGTAAATAAATATTTCATCTAATTGCTTAGATTAGCCGTCAATCGAAAAGCACTGCCGCCCTTCCTCTTAGAATCAAATCTGTATTTCGTTCCAGGTTTAACACAACGCCCCTGTCTCTGTCAGGGCTTCTCTCTTCCTCTAGCCTGTTCTTCTCTTATCAAACCTTGATTCGGCATCTTGTCCAAAGTCACCTAATCCCTCTACTCTCTCAAACAAACCATCACATATAACTCACAATAAGTTTTCCCTTTTTAACAAATCCACACATCTCATCCCAAAAATCAACGAAATCCATTTTTACCCCTAATAAAAATTGCCTTCCACTACCACAGCCAACAGGAATGAAGCAGCCCAGTTCGAGCTTCTCGTAAATTAGCAAGAGAATTGCCTCTCAGACTTAGTACAGGGTTATTACAAATGATTGAAGCGATTTCACAGCTCTACAATAACTTTATTATTCGAGATATTTTCACAATGCTTTGCACACACATACAAAAACTCAAGAAGTTTTTTTTAGGCGTTCAAAAATGTTCGATATGTGCCCCTTTAGTGATTCGGCAGACATCAAGCCGATAATCAAGTTCCTCCCGCACTCGGCGCAGCATGTCCCCATCAATGAGTTCGAAAGCATCGTTGATGCGAGCTCGCAGTTCTGGCACGTTTCTTGGTAGAGGAGGTTTAAACACTGAATCTTTCACATAACCCCACAGATAGAAATCACATGGGGTTAAGTCGGAAGAGCGTGGAGGCCATGACATGAATTGCTGATCATGATCTCCACCACGACCGATCCATAGGTTTTCCAATCTCCTGTTTAAGAAATGCCGAACATCGTGATTGAAGTGCGGTGGAGCACCATCCTGTTGAAAGATGAAGTCGGCGCTGTCGGTCTCCAGTTGTGGCATGAGCCAATTTTCCAGCATGTTCAGATACACGTGTCCTGTAACGTTTTTTTCGCAGAAGAAAAAGGGGCCGTAAACTTTAAACCGTGAGATTGCACAAAACACGTTAACTTTTGATGAATTGCGAATTTGCTGCACGAATGCGTGAGGATTGTCTACCGCCCAGATTCGCACATTGTGTCTGTTCACTTCACCATTAAGAGAAAATATTGCTTCATCACTGAAAACAAATTTCGCACTGAACGCATCCTCTTCCATGAGCTGTTGCAACCGCGCCGAAAATTCAAAGCGTTTGACTTTGTCATCGGGTGTCAGGGCTTGTAGCAGTTGTAAACGGTAAGGCTTCTGCTTTACCCTTTTCCGTAAGATTTTCCAAACCGTCGGCTGTGGTACGTTTAGCTCCCTGCTTCCTTTATTCGTCGACTTCCGCGGGCTACGCGTGAAACTTGCCCGCACGCGTTCAACCGTTTCTTCGCTCACTGCAGGCCGACCCGTTGATTTCCCCTTACAGAGGCATCCAGAAGCTTTAAACTGCGCATACCATCGCCGAATGGAGTTAGCAGTTGGTGGATCTTTGTTGAACTTCGTCCTGAAGTGTCGCTGCACTCTTATGACTGACTGATGTGAGTGCATTTCAAGCACGACATACGCTTTCTCGGCTCCTGTGGCCATTTTGTCTCACTGCGCTCTCGAGCGCTCTGGCGGCAGAAACCTGAAGTGCGGCTTCAGCCGAACAAAACTTTATGAGTTTTTCTACGTATCTGTAGTGTGTCGTGACCATATGTCAATGAATGGAGCTACAGTGAATTTATGAAATCGCTTCAATCATTTGTAATAGCCCTGTATTTGTAGCATGTGTTGTGGCTATACCGTAAGGGTTTCCATTACTTTGTTCAAATTTTTCGCTAGCCTTGCCGTAAGATGGGGATGGGCGGTAAATGGTTGTCTTGAGTGCAGGGCTCTCTGTTTACTTGTGAAATATGAAAACTTAGGTTTCCTAAGAATTCTGTTGTTTATGACTGGGTAGAAAGGGCTGAAACGACGTAGACATCAATACCAGATTTTGCAGGCGCATGACCCATCCTTGAGGCTTTAGTAGTATCCAATATTTCCGTAGGATTGAGCTGATTTCCCTGAAATTACGACCGGGAGCGCAGTACTGTGTGGAAGTGGAAATAGGGGCCTAAGAAAACTGGAGAGTGCGGAGACAGAAAGATTAAGACGCAGTACAGACAACTGAATCTGCGTTAGACGAGCAGAGATGAAAAGGTTGGTTCGTTGGTTGGTTCGGAGGAGGGGACCAAACAGCGAGGTCATAGGTCCCATCGGATTAAGGAAGGATGGGGAAGGAAGTTGGCCGTGCCCTTTCGAAGGAACCATCCCAGCGTTTGCCTGAACCGATTTAGGAAAATCACGGAAAACCTAAATCAGAATGGCCGGACGCGGGTTTGAACCGTCGTCCTCCCGACTGGGAGTCCAGTGTGCTAACCACTACGCCACCTCGCTCGGTCTGAGATGAAAAATTAGCAAAAGTAAGTGAGACTTTGTAACTGCATGGAACTAACCAAAATACTGATGACTGAATAAGTATTTTGGCTAATAGAATACAGCAGTAAGTAAGTAGTAACACAAACAACGTATAAAAACAATGAATGGTCAATGTTACAGGCAACAAACAATTATTAGATCTAAAAAAGGAAGTAAAACACAAAATAAACAAGGAATAAGGATTGATTCGTTATGAATAGTTGGAAGACACCAATAAGGATCCATCTCTAAGCCCCATAATCTTGCTCTGAAGAGTTGCACTGCCACTGAGGGTTCGAAACGGAATGTAAAGCTCCGGTATACACCGTGCACGAGTTTCGAGGAAAAGTAAGGAGATTTCACTTTTCCATCCGGAAGGAAGTCAGAGTGGAGAAGGCAACTTGCTGTAATAACAAATGTAGTATGTGTAAGGTCAACAGACAAAACAACACTCTCTCCTTTAAAAAAAGAACACTAACCACTTTGCATCGCTTTGTGACCCTCCTCTGCTTGCGTAATTCATTACGGTTAAGTGTTGTGTATGTTGCAGTCTTTCTATGGATTCACCTCGGTACGATCGGTCGGCGTCGAGGTGTGACAGAAGGGCAGAAAGAAACTATCGTGTTCGGACGCGCCCACGACCAAACCGTGAATGAGGATTCCCTGGTGTATCGCCGCAGACGGTACATGTGTCTGCAAGGAATGGTATACCACACACAGCTTTGTAATGTGGCGTGAGAAGAGTGGTTATAGAAGATCCTAACCAACGCAGAACGGAGACGAGGGTAACGCCTTGTCAATGGGAATCTGTTCCGAGCCCGATAGGAACTACTGCAAATCGATCTCTATCAGTCAGCGAAAACTGCGAAGGAAACTGCACGCAGTGTACATTTGGAGTCGGGTACCACGCGGAGGCCATTGCTCACCAGCGGCACGAAAGCTACACATATTCAGTGGGTAAAACAAGACAGAAATTGGACAGTGTTCGACTGGTGGCTTACAGTGTGACCTGGCAAACTGCGATTTTGTCTCTTTTCGAATGATGCAAGGCATCGATTGCACATAAGGCTCAGTATGACATTTAACCCAAAATATGGGCGGCCATGTACCTCAAGCTGGAGGTCGTTCTGTGACGTTTTTAGATTGTTTTTCATACCATGGTTTCGGCCAACGTATTCAGGTCACTGTGAACATCAACCAGATTGTTTGTTAGAACATCCTCGATGACCAATTGTTGCATTTAGATTACAATTTGCTGACGGTTATTCTGTGGCCACTGACATATGAAGGGCTTATTTCAATAGTGGTACAAGTCCATTACCTCCACTTTTCTGCTTATAATGATTCTGACTTTAATGATCCAAACAAACAAAAAGAAAGGTTCATCTCTAGCAAGAAGCCATAAGCTTGAATATTTCTGGTATCTCAACTGCAGATTTTTCGGCGCTCATTTAACTTTAGGACTCTGTATCTCAAAATGAGCAAAAATGGACTTGTACCACAATTGAAATAAGCCCTTCATATGAGGGGCAGTCGAATGGAAATCGAAACCAGACTCAACAAGATCATGAAATGGCTCCGTTCACAAGTGATTACCACAGGCTATGGTAGATGTAATTACTGGAAGCACAAATGGGGACGGACTGACTCACCCAACTGCGACTGTGGGAATCCACAAACTCTACATCATATCGCAATGGACTGCCCTACGAGGAGATTCCCTGGCACAATGCAGGAGCTGCACCTCCTGGAGGGAGATGCTTCTGGCTGGCTGAGGGACTTGGACATACAACCATGAGTCTGGTCTACCCTTCTCCTTCTGAAAAACCTATTACTAGATACTATTACTATAATTTCTATGTATTTTTGTTTATTTTGTGTTTTACTTCCTTTTTTAGATCTAATAATTGTTTGTTGCCTGTAACATTGACCATTCATTGTTTTTATACGTTGTTTGTGTTACTACTTACTTACTGCTGTATTCTATTAGCCATACGAAATATATATACCACACGCTTTAAGACGTTTATCCCACTGAGAGACGAGACGATCAATTCCTGTTTCATAGAACGCGGTCGGCCGCCGACGGATTCACAGCCGCACCCACTTTTGCACTTCCTCGTCCGACCGAAACCGACGTCCAAGCACGTCTTGCTTCAGGTCGCCAAAGATGAGAAAATCACACAGTGAATAATCCGGGCTGTGCGGAAAACTTTGCAGTGTTTCCCAGCCAAATAACTGAAACGTAGCCTTCGTCCGACCGGCAGTGTGTGGGTGGGCGTTATCATGCAACAAGATGATTCCGTCCAACATCATTTATGGGCTTTAAGACTTTATGGCACGTCGCAGTTTCTGCAGAGTATCTCCATAGCGCTGCTTATGACTGCGCTTCAACGCTCGAGGAACACGAGGAGCAGAGGACCCCTGCAGTGGATGAAGGAGGTTCTCATGACATTACCGGAACTTGTGTCCGCCCCAGGTAGCTGAGTGGTCAGCGCGGCTGGGTCGGAGATTCTCTCCGCTCAGGGACTGGGTGTTGTGTTGTCCTAATCATCATCATTTCATCTCCATCGACGCGCAAGTAACGTCAAATCGAAAGACTTGCACCCGGTGAACGGTCTACCCGCCGGGACGTCCTAGTCACACGACATTTACATTTTTTTTTTTACCGGAACTTGTGTGAACAGCTGTGTATTTCTTTGGCGGAGGAGATGTGGGAAGTTTCCACAGTTGGCTTTGCCATCTGCCCTCAGGCTCGAAATGGTGGCGCCACGTAAGATCACGATGGCCTTCTTCCCCGACTCCAGGGACCCTGTCTCGTAGAGTTCCTCGAATTTGCAACCATAATCAATGCCCAGCGGTATGAAAAATACTTTGCAAAAACTGCGAGGTGCCATAAAGGCAAAACGCCCAGGAATCCTCTCAGATGGAATTATCCTGTTGGAGGATAACGCCCACCCCCACACTGCCAATCTCACGAAGGCTACACTTCAGAGAAAACCCTGCAACAACCTCCGTACAGCCCAGATCTTTTCCTGTGTGATTTTCACATCTTTGGCGACCTGAAGGAAGACGTGCGTGGACGTCGATTTCAGTCGGACGAGCAAGTGCGGGAGTGGGTGTGGCTCTGGATCTGTCACGACCGCTTTCTACGAATAAGGAATTGATAGTCTCGTCTCCCAGCAGGATAGATATCTTAATGCGTGTGGCGATTACTTTTGAATGCAACCATTCCATGGTCCTGTTGTGAGGGGGGTTCAGTTTTCATTTGACTGCGCTTTATATTTACAAGGCTGGACGCTTTTGATCCTGTTTTGAGGAACGCTCAGGTACGCTATCGTACCTCCATTAGGCAGGTAAATCACCCGATCTTAGTCCCACGTAACATATCTGGGAGTATTTGGAACATCAGCTGAAAAGTAGCTGTCAGAATCTAAGCAGTTTGGTAGCTCTACGGGGTCTAATCGTTAGGGACTGTTTCCTGTGGGATATGGCACTGCATTTATTGAGTTGTTTTACCACACCATCTTCAGGTTTTTATCTCATCCTTTCGACGCCATTGCAGGAACATTCTTTCCGGTGTACTTGCGTTGGAACTTTCTTCCATCTGTTGAACCAAGTAAGTCGGCCTCGAAAGTGTACACAATTCGACTGTCGCATTTTGCGAAAGGATTGGGTAAATGCCGGGAAGATGTAGTGGCCGCTCGGAGACAGCAGTGAGGACAGCGTAAGGGGCGACGTGGCCTTTCTGCGGCATGCTGGGAGCGCGGCCCTAGCGTTCCCCGACGCGCGCCGCTGCCGCCGTCTAATTATTCCCTGCCTAGTCAGCGCGCGCTGCAACATTCAGCATACGGCTTTAAACGTAGCTGCCTGGGATGCTACGAGCCACACAGTGTAAGGCACGGACAGCGGCCACAGATGGCATCAGTGGAGAACTACTCGGCCCAGTGACATTAATGTTACCACCGCTTATGTTCCATGTCAATATGCAATGACCACTCAGAGTGGAGCGTGGAGCGTATGTAAAGCATGTGGGGGGGGGGGGGGGGGCGGAAAACACTGCAGTCGTTATGATACTGCGGAAACGGAGCGATTTATCTGACGCGTCAGAAGTACGTGATCTTTGACTTTGGACATGGGTGGAAGCGTTTCCAAAGTGACGAAGTTTGTAAACTGTTCACATGCAGCTGCATTTAAAGTATGCCGTGCATGGAAAAATGGAGCTATACCAAACAGTCGCAGATGCAACTGTGATGCAGCACAGGCCATAGAAGACAGGGATGAGCGACCGCTTCGGAGATGTGTACGGACAAAGTGACGTGCATCAGTTAAAAATGTGACCGCACAGATGAATCAAGGGACTACCAACAGGTCTCCTCAACGACCCTTCAGGGAACGTTGTGGAATGGTTCAAATGGCTCTGAGTACTATGGGACTTAACTTCTGAGGTCATCAGTCCTCTAGAACTTAGACCTACTTAAACCTAACTAACCTAAAGACATCACACACATCCATGCCCGAGGCAGGATTCAACCTGCGACCGTTGCGGTCGCGCGGTTCCAGACTGTAGAGCCTAGAACCGCCTGGCCGTTGTGGAATATGAGCATCCTCAGTAACTGCATAGTTCATGCACTCATGCTGACTGCTGTTCATTGCCGATGCAGACTGGAATTTGTACGTTAATACAGCAACCGGACGATCAGTAAGTGGCGACAACTGGACTTCAAAGATGAATAACCTGTTATGCTCCGTCGGACAGCTGGCCGTTGGCTCGTTACACGCGAATTTTCTGAAAGTAAACGAGGAATGAGTTTGATAGACTGGGGATGTTTTCTAGCATTCCCTGCGTGATTTAGTGACTCTGGAAGGCACGGTGGATAACGCGCATCGATCCTTGGGGACCATGTCCTCCCCTGCATGTAATTCGTTTCCTCTCGGTACGATAGAATCTATCGGCAGGAGAATGCAACGTGTCAAACAGCTCGCAATGTACGTGCGTGGTACTTACACCACCAAACTCCCCGGTTTAAAACCCAATAGAGAAACTGTGCGACCACCTCGAATGGGCTGTTCGCACCATGGGTCCTCATCCGAGAAGCCTAGCGCAACTGCCTATTTGACTGGAGTCTGCGTAGTTACACATCCCGACCGGTATCTTTCAGAACGTCTATGAATCTTGTCCTACACGTTTCTCAGCGATCCGCAAAGCAAAAGGTGTTTATTCGGGCTCCTGACTGGTTAAAAAAAAATTGTTCAAATGGCTCTGAGCACTATGGGACTTAACATCTAAGGTCATCAGTCCCCTATAACTTAGAACTACTTAAACCTAACTAACCTAAGGACATCACACACATCCATGCCCGAGGCGGGATTCGAACCTGCGGCCGTAGCAGTCGCGCGGTTCCGGACTGAAGCGCCTAGATCCGTTCGGCCACCACGGCCGGCTCTTGACTGGTGGTCGCATTAATGTGACTGGACAGTGTAGAAGTGCAGTCGTTTGATGTGGAGCAGTAGAGTACCAGAGATGTCACTCGATGCTTACCGGAATACAGTTCTCACGAAAGACGAATTCTCTGCCGCTGAGGACAATAAGTCAAAGATTTTTTTCTTTTCGATGTTAGGCAGCTACATGTAACAGTACTGTGGAAAAATTAGCTGCCCTAGACCTACCCAAAGAGGTACCATGTTCGTACGTTACGTGAATCCCACTCAACAACAAATTCTGCTGGATGCTGGTGGACATGGATTTCACAATTTCAAATCTTATGATGGTGTGAAATGACTATCGTTGTACAGATTTATCGAAAGTGAACTTTTGTCTGGTTACTCAATAATATCCTTTCAGGAAAGACAAAATGTAAGGCCGAAGTCAGGGGGCATGACGGTGCTTCCAGCGGCTTAGATACTTCGGCGCATCCGAGTGCACGAAGATGAGCACGGCTATACTTATTACAACGAGAAAGGCACTTTGAACAACCCTTACAGTAAATCTAAAGTAGATAAATTTATGATTTCGTAATAATTTTTATATAGAAAGTTTATTTATAACCTAAAAACTTATGAAATGTTTTATATTTAAAACCTATCATGCAGAGTGGGCAAGCCTCCGGCCTCGACGCTGTGTGATGAGGCATGGACGCCCAACACGTTGTTGTGGTATCACCATGCCTCAACCAGTTTCCACAGATGCTCACGATAGTAGCACGCGAAGAGCCGACTACCTTAGTCGTTTCGGGGATGCTCGTTTCCAGTCGCCCAGCCCTAATAATCTCTCTCTTGTCAAAATCACTTATGTCAGTAGACTTCCTAATTGTCGGCCGAGCGGTTCTAGGCGGTTCAGTCTGGAAACACGCGACCGCTACGGTCGCAGGTTCGAATCCTGCCTCGGGCATGGATGTGTGTGATGTCCTTAGGTTAGTTAGGGTTAAGTAGTTCTAAGTTCTAGGGGACTGATGACCTCAGAAGTTAAGTCCCATAGTGCTCAGAGCCAATTTTAACCAATTGTCGGCCCACATCGTTGCTAAAATGGTTTCCCATTCTCTTTTTGTTTTTCTTTGTTATTTTAACTCCTCACGAAGAGGGGGACCGGTAGCGCATAAAAACCGTTCTTAACTAAAGGTTATACATATTTAAAAGACGTTTTGTTATACATAAGAAAATATTTATATTTTTTAAAGAAACACGTTGATGAACAACTTTTATGGTGTTTAAAACATTTTAGATGATTTTAAGTTACTGTTACAATTTAATTACTGATAATGTTAATGATGGTATAATAGTGATGTTGCCGGGACATGAAAATTATCACTCTCGTGATGGAAGTGGAGTAATGAGCATGACTATGGAGCCCTCTGGTTGCGACTAAAAGTATGTGAGTTGGAGGAAAGGGATGGGAAGAAGATAAGGGGATAGTGTGAGATGGAGCGTTGTGACCAGGAATGGAAGGAGATTTCAGGATGGATTTCATCTGCGAGTAGTGCGAACTGGTTTAGGTTCCAGTAGGACAAGGTGGATTAGGCACGAAGGAGTAGGGAAGGTGGAATGTGAGTGTAGTGCCGCGACAGTTTTGGATTCTTGGTTAGTGGTGGGATACTGGATGCCAGGATAGAGTTTTGCGATTAATGTACTGGATACGATGGTTGTCTAGGAAGAAAAAAAGATGAGACACACACACACTTTCTGTAGTAGGTCATTTGCCTGCAAATCCATGAGGCGGCTTTCTTTCTCGCTGTGAGCAGTGGTCCTAATGTTTCGGCTCATAGTGCATCTTATTTGCCTTACTAAATCCCAGCCCTATGTGATTTGAGACTTACCAAAGGACAAGTCACTGTAAAACTTGTTGGACTAATTCTGCCATAAAAACAGACGTGACCTGTTCAGTTTATGGAGTGAGAAGTGGAGGTGAGGGGGAAAAAACTAGGAAGCGGAACGCTTGGCCGTTGTCAGTAGTACATGTCTAAGACGATGTTATGGTCCAAGATTTGGCAGCTTGGATGCGTTGCTTGCAGTGTCATGTCAACGTCACGTCGAAGGTGAATGTGTGACTCCACTTCTCAACACTACCGCGAAGAACAATGTGTATGCGCTTTTTGTGCCTCACACTTCTCGGGGCCCTCTACTTCCTGCTGTGCTGGCGCGCTTGTTTACGAATATTCTTCCTGCGAGAAGGCTGTCTACACGGTATTTTAAGCCGTTCGTCGGAGGCCCCGCGCATGCGCTCATGCGCCGCCAAATCTCTCTCTGGTCCTGTTTTGCTGGCACGCGAAATGACCGACCTTCCGTCCACGCGCTTATAGCCGCCGACGGTCGTTTTGGTTACCTCGTGGAACGTTCAACACTATTTCACTGCCATTAAATGAACTCGTTTTGAAAATCTGACATTCTAAGCGCCAAAATCACCTCATGTCAATATTTAGCGTCCAACAATTTTTTACGCTTTTATCTCTATTCAAACACTTTGTTTCCAAAAAGGGTCAAATTTCTAAAGTATTTGATTATGATTTCCTTCTTATTTGACGCTGGTGTGCTGCACTCATGACGGTCGCCGCCCGCTGTCCCCATACAGGTAGCGAATTTAAACCTAGGATATACTCGCTCTTCTTACGTTAACATCTTTCAATCATTTTTTACAATTACACTTGTCATCCTGTGATGATGATGCGGTCCCATACTCCGAGGAGCGTAGGTGATGGCACAGGAGACACGCACCGCTGTACTAGGCAAGGTCCTTGTGGAGGTGATTTGCCATTGCCTTCCTCCGACCGAAATGGGTATGAATGATGACGGTGAATACGATGACACAACAACACCCAGTCATCACAAGGCAGGAAAAATCCCTGACCCCGCCGGGAATCGAACCCGGGACCCCCTGCGCGGGTAGCGAGAACGCTAAGGCAAGACCACGGTTGTCATCATGTAAGGCGCGTCATTTCTTGCAGGGAATATCTATTTTACGATGTTATTACTTTTCTCTTATGCGTTCAATTGTATTGTTTCTCTACATTTGTCGTTCATTTGATATACAGTCTACCTTTGAAGGGAGATCACGAGGACAAAATTTGCTTTCTTTTATTTCCTTCTTTCATTGATAAGTGAAAGTATTTTTTCTGTGTCAACTGCCTTTCCTGTACTGTGTGCTGATATGTCCTGCTTTAGTTACTACACCGAGCGTGACAATAATTAATACACTTACCTGCAGTCAAGAAGAGTAAGTTTCCGTCTCGTCGTATAATATTGATTTAAGCTTTTCTTGGTGCCACTAAACGTTTGAACCTTGATAAGGTCACGGCCTAATCCTTCCATATCTTTCACCATATGTATAATTGCATAGCGTTTCTAATAATCTCGCCGGCGACATGACGTCGAATCTATCCTTCGCTTTTTTTTTGTTATTTATTGTTGTTTCTTCCATAGTTATTTCTTTGTTTGTTAGGCTGTATACCGGCCTTCTCCTTTTGAACTCCGTCAGCACTTCTATCGAACCCAGTGACGTCTCAGATAATTTCCATTTTGCGATATTCTTTTTTATTTGCAGCATACCACTAAACGGTATGGTCCTTTTCTACATTTGAATTTGCGAGACTGCGTATCATCGTTTAGCTAAGATTCGATTTGACGTCTGCACCTGTGTATGTTCTGTAATGCAGAATATGGTTCCTAAATACTTATCATTAAGTAATCCAAATTATGTATTTCTGTGAAAGTAGACCAGACTGTATGTGATTATTTTTTGTGGCGATCTACAAAAGACTCTGTTTATGTGCCTCCGTTACCAACAATGAATGAACTAAGACGTCGCATAATAGCAGCTGTGGAAGCTGTAACTCAAGACATGCTACCTGCAGATTGGTAATAATTTGAATAGCAAATTGACATATGCCGTGCATCTCAAGGGGGACATGTTTAACACTTATGAAAAGGTACGAAAAAAAACTTTGAGTTTCCTGTTCATCAAGAAACAAAATTCATTGTACATGTTTATTAGTTTCAGAAATACAGACGTTCCAAATCGGATGTAGGCAAGGGGTTAGGGTGGCCGCCTGACATCGACGCTGCATTGCACGGCGCTCTCTGATACCTGGTGCATCTCGAAGACATCCTGCTGCTGCACCAAAATGGCTCTGAGCACTAGGGACTTAGCATCTATGGTCATCAGTCCCCTAGAACTTAGAACTACTTAAGCCTAACTAACCTAAGGACATCACACAACACCCAGTCATCACGAGGCAGAGAAAATCCCTGACCCCGCCGGGAATCGAACCCGGGAACCCGGGTGTGGGAAGCGAGAACGCTACCGCACGACCACGAGCTGCGGACGCTGTTGCACCAATCTTGCCCATTAGATCCTCCGGCGATTCATACACAAGGCCCTTCAGCTATTACCACAGGAAAAAATCGATTGGGGACAGATCGGATGATCGGGTGACTATGCGACTGGCCCACCGCGACCAAACCACCGGTCGAGAAAGGTTGCCTGCGGATTTGCCCTCATCCATTAGGAACTGATGTCGGTCATCATCAGCACGAGATGTGATCTTTCCGCAGGCATGAATACATTCTTGTACTCATTGCGACAAGGACGTCAACAGCTACCGAATGTATTCTTGAGGATGTTCGTGCCATGCCCGAAGTACATACATGTCAGTTCATGAAGAGTGGTTGCTGAGACTGTTACGAAAGTATATGTCTACCTATTGCATTCCGGACTTGCTCTGTGGGAGACAAATGGAAGGACCGGGCATGCCAGTCCTCCAGGCGTTTGGAGTGTGAATTGTTGCGTGCGGTCTTGCGTTACACTGCTGGAATATGTTATTTCACACCGTGGTCATGAAAGGTAGGACAATAGGTTTTACCATTCTTGCCAAATACTGGCGAGCATTCAGACTTCCTTCAACAGCTACCAAATCAGTCTTGTTATATCAAACAGCTATCCACGTAATGATATCAGGAGTTGGACTGTGAGTCATGAATGTGTACCCTTGAGATTTATTTCGATGTCAGCTGAAGAAAAACGTAAAAAGATCTCCTGTTTCCTGGTTACATGAGCCTGTACTATAAAAAAAAGAGTCATTGGCTTCATGGTCACAACGCCATCGCAAAAGCAGCGGCCTGCTTTGTGACATGCTCTCACTTACTATATCTCTTCACTGACGAGAAAGCGAAATGTTGTACCTTAAACGGAGCATTAGCTCTGATGCGCAAGAATGGGATGAAGAAATAGCCCGTGTGATAGATGACCAACGACTCCAGTGTTCCCTTGAAGCAACATGAGAGACAACGAGAAGACTTATATCGTTATAGGTCTACTAGTCGAGCGAGAAGCTTATCTTCGCTCCTCACAAACAGATATCTTGAGTATGAAACCACTGAGTCAAAGCTGGTGGTGTGAGATGAACAAATAAAGCGCTAACAAATCATTATTTTGAAACAAAATAGTATCTGAATAAGAAAATCTAATATCTACATTCCAAGCTTATTTGATATTTGAAGGGCTTAGTTTCGAAAAGGGCCAGTTCCCTCTTTTGAAGTTTGAATTCCTATCAATACGACGGCTCCAAGAGACACGTAATTAGTTAATCATGGAAACCCTTCTTCACAGATATCTAAAAACATGCCATAAACAACAATTACTTTCAAGCGCAGACTCGTTCGGAGACAATTTCTTTCAAAAACGGACAAGGCAAATCTATTTACATGTGTGAATCACAGATACTATCATTTTCTGTGTCTAAATGTGTTCCGACAAAATAAAAGTGTGTATCACGGTTAGTGTAAGTCATATGCTCTTATAACCTAGTTTTAAATATTTGTTAACAATTTTCGTTCTCTACAGAAAAAAATGTTGAAGTTGCATGGAACTGAATTTGCGTTGTATGAAATTTTCCTCGGACAACCTGCAAAACTTATTATGCTTCCATCATGAGAAGGAAAATGAGATGCTTGAATTGTTACAAGTGCATTTCAGTCAAAGCTCGCGGTAGCTATCAAACATGCTCTTAAGGTGCTTTTAGACGGACCATATTTTACGGCAACGTTCGACCGCCATGGTATTTTCATCAAAATTATTGCAATGTGGCTTCAACAAAGAACAATATTCCGGTACGGTCAGGCAATATTACTGATGTACGTTGCTGCCGAGATATAGCCGAGCTGTTGCCGGTATGGTGCATCAAACGTTAAGAACAATTCGTACGGCCGAGCATTATCTGTTTCTGTCCTAGTATGTATAACCCTCCCTCTCCTTTCAGTCTTGCTTCCTTTTCTTACGTCGACAGTGCCTCAGTAATAATGCAAGTGAAACAATATTATTTCGCGTCAGTTCGGAAGCATGTGCGCATAAAGGCATACGAATTTTTGTCGACGACAATGCACAACTGGGAAATCGAGAGAATCATGAATTTCATAAACGTGACAGCCAATTGTGGTAACAGCTAAGAAATATGGGAAGTAATGTATACGAAGACCACAGTCTGAGAACAATACATTTTCATTGCTGCTGTCGTAGTAGAACGAAATCTGCAGCAGTGATACATAATTGTATTCTTAAGACTTTTAAATTTTTTTAAAGCGTAGATGAAAATAAAAGAAAGATTGAAGAGTAGGATTAAAATTCACTGTGAAAGGATATCAATGATAATATTCACTTGACGGCATTGTTTGCTGCCTGAAGATGAAGAAGAATTACAGGACCTGTGTAATGGAATGAACAATCTAATGGATAGAGAATATGGAATTAGTGTAGACCGAGGAAAGACGAAAATAGTGAGGAACAACAGAAAGGAGTTTAGGAAAAACTTTAACACTGAAACTGGCGACCACGAAGAACACGCAATGAAGGAATTCTGCTACCTCAGACGCAAAATAGCACGTGCCAGACGAAACAAGAAGGACATAAAAAGCAGTCTAGCATTGGCAAAGAGGGTGTTCCTGGACGAAAGAACTTTACTAGTATCAAACATAGACCTCAATCTGAGGAAGAAATTTGTGAGAATGTACGTTTGGAGCACAGCATTGTATGGAAATGAAAAAAAGACTGTGGGGAAACCGGAAATGAAGAGAATCGAAACGTTTGAGATGTGGTGCTCTAGAAAAGTGTTAAAAATTAGGTGAAGTGATAAGAAATGAAATTTTTCACAGAAACCGCTAAGAAGGGAATATATGGAAAACACTGACAAGAAAATGAGACAGAGTGCTAGGATACGCGTTAATAAATCAGGAATAGCTTACGTGGTGGTAGAGGGGGCTGTATGGGGTAAAAACTGCGGGAGAAAACAGAGATTGGAATACATTCAACAAATAATTGAGGACGTAGGGTGTAAGTGCTACACTGAGATGAAGAATTTTATATAACAAGTAATTCGTGGCGGCCTGCATCAAAGAGTCGGAAGACTGATGAATCATCACTTCTATTTCCCTGTTCATCGTCAGCTACTAATCAACGTCCTTTTTTATTACGATCTTTCTAAACATTACTTGTTCCCCCACTTTACACTGGTTGTTGAACGGCATTCAAAAAAATTATAGTTTTCTCCCTGTACTGGTGAACTCAATGAAACATTAATATAAGCATTTACATCAAAGCGTTGCAAACGTCTTGCATTAAAAGATTGATTGATGAAAAAGCGGACTTGTATGTCAAAATATGAATCACCAGTAGCCAAAAACAGAAGCGTTATCACAATCGTGGTTGTAAACGTATACAGTCTTTCACGTTGATATTGGTTTTATCAATAACTCGACCAATTGTTTTTACGGTATATTCGTAACCCCGGTTCAGTCTTCTGGGAGAGATATGTATCCAGCACCAGTCCAGGAATTGAAGTTTCGAAAGCAGTTACTTAAAAAAAGAACGCATCCACAAAGCCCGTTTCTTATGGCTAACTTTTATCCTTGTGGAATTTTAATACCGCGCTTGCTTCCAGTAGTTTTCTTTCGTTCAGTTCGCAGTAACAGTATGGTCCGTGTAAACGCTTCTGCCACGCAAATGTATTGGTACAAACAATGACGGGCACAGTGGCTGGTAATGTTGCTGAACATGTGGCTGTAATTCTTGTGACCAACAATATTGCTTGGCAACATTTCTGAGCTATATTGTCAGGTAGTTGCAATTTCTGAGACGTCACTTGAAGAAGCGAGTCTCGAATTCTCCACTCCTGCTTACTGGAGGACTGTGAGTACGAGTGGCGGTGAGCGCGTGTAGGTTCTGCCGTCGGCACTGGTCACGTCCATGTCCATGGTGTTTCCAGGCTAGAGCTCGGCAAAGTTAGTCGCGCTAATCTTAGCCACGGTGTTACGTCACAGAGTGAATTGTTCTATTTCTGCGGAGGCTGCAAGTGAGGAGGGAGGCCGCTGACAACTGGCGCACGCACATGGCACACGGCAGCAATCTCGCTGCAGCCTTGCGAGTTCTTATCGGGCCGGAGCGTTATGACCTCAGGCTACGTCTGACCACAAAACTGTTCTGTCCAGTATGCAATGTCAACCAGGTAGGTACTCCAGACTTTCTCACGGATTTTTTTGTTGTTGCATTTCTCAGCTTCGAGTTCGTATGATATGAAATTGAAATATTCGATAAGAGAATTTAGTTTACAAGACGATTACTATATTGTTCTAACGCGGTATGCTCAGCCTGTCTGTAATTTTTACGCTCGCGATGGAGTGTTAGGTGATACATGTGTGAAACAGCGGCAGTTTATGTTATATTTTATCTGTGGCAGTGACACTTGCAGTTGTTCTACACTCCTGGAAATTGAAATAAGAACACCGTGAATTCATTGTCCCAGGAAGGGGAAACTTTATTGACACATTCCTGGGGTCAGATACATCACATGATCACACTGACAGAACCACAGGCACATAGACACAGGCAACAGAGCATGCACAATGTCGGCACTAGTACAGTGTATATCCACCTTTCGCAGCAATGCAGGCTGCTATTCTCCCATGGAGACGATCGTAGAGATGCTGGATGTAGTCCTGTGGAACGGTTTGCCATGCCATTTCCACCTGGCGCCTCAGTTGGACCAGCGTTCGTGCTGGACGTGCAGACCGCGTGAGACGACGCTTCATCCAGTCCCAAACATGCTCAATGGGGGACAGATCCGGAGATCTTGCTGGCCAGGGTAGTTGACTTACACCTTCTAAAGCACGTTGGGTGGCACGGGATACATGCGGACGTGCATTGTCCTGTTGGAACAGCAAGTTCCCTTGCCGGTCTAGGAATGGTAGAACGATGGGTTCGATGACGGTTTGGATGTACCGTGCACTATTCAGTGTCCCCTCGACGACCACCAGTGGTGTACGGCCAGTGTAGGAGATCGCTCCCCACACCATGATGCCGGGTGTTGGCCCTGTGTGCCTCGGTCGTGTGCAGTCCTGATTGTGGCGCTCACCTGCACGGCGCCAAACACGCATACGACCATCATTGGCACCAAGGCAGAAGCGACTCTCATCGCTGAAGACGACACGTCTCCATTCGTCCCTCCATTCAAGCCTGTCGCGACACCACTGGAGGCGGGCTGCACGATGTTGGGGCGTGAGCGGAAGACGGCCTAACGGTGTGCGGGACCGTAGGCCAGCTTCATGGAGACGGTTGCGAACGGTACTCGCCGATACCCTAGGAGCAACAGTGTCCCTAATTTGCTGGGAAGTGGCGGTGCGGTCCCCTACGGCACTGCGTAGGATCCTACTGTCTTGGCGTGCATCCGTGCGTCGCTGCGGTCCGGTCCCAGGTCGACGGGCACGTGCACCTTCCGCCGACCACTGGCGACAACATCGATGTACTGTGGAGACCTCACGCCCCACGTGTTGAGCAATTCGGCCTCCCGCATGCCCACTATACGCCCTCGCTCAAAGTCCGTCAGCTGCACATACGGTTCACGTCCACGCTGTCGCGGCATGCTACCAGTGTTAAAGACTGCGATGGAGCTCCGTATGCCACGGCAAACAGGCTGACACTGACGGCGGCGGTGCACAAATGCTGCGCAGCTAGCGCCATTCGACGGCCAACACCGCGGTTCCTGGTGTGTCCGCTGTGCCGTGCGTGTGATCATTGCTTGAACAGCCCTCTCGCAGTGTCCGGAGCAAGCATGGTGGGTCTGACACACCGGTGTCAATGTGTTCTTTTTTCCATTTCCAGGAGTGTATAACGCTATTGTGTTACACCATACCTGCAATGTGTACACATTACGTTTTAGTATTAGCCTGAATGTATTGTCCCAGAACTAAATAAAAAATGGTTTCCATACCCCGTTTCTGATCAAGGTATTTGGGAGAACTCCCTTAGTTGTAGGACAAATGCTGAACCTGGCAATCCCCTCCTAAATATGTCCAAATGGGGCTCCCTCTACCCTCTGGTCGCCCGATATCTAGCCGCAAAATCCCTGACTCTCGGATGGTTCCTTAATTGAACAGCCCACTCTACTTTTCGGAATAGGAAATGACAAGTATTTAAAATACGTGCGCACGCCCATACAGTCTCAATCAGTCAGTCACACACGGCGATGCTGATCGAAATACTTTGATACACACACAATAGACATACATATGTACACATACACTATCTGTTAATTTTTGATTGGAACAGTGCTACCTATTGTCAAGTAGTACCAACACCAGTTCGTGACCAAGGCCTTCGGTAGGTTCTCGTGGTTGTAAGGCAAATTACGGAACTGGATCATCCCCTCCCACTTATACCTAATAAATACCCTTTCTACCCCTCTCCCAGCTCGCTCGTATTTGGGTGTAAAAATTGGAGCTCCGCAACTGACTGGAGCTTAAACACATTGCCTTACCCACTAAGGGCAGGGACTGAAATAGAAAAAAGTATATGTTTTGTGCACTGCAGCACATATCAAGAAACTCAAAGGCTTGAAACCAAATAAAAAACGCTCCAAACTCCTGGTTCTGAGGAAGTTTTGCGCGAAGTTGCCCTTCGTTGTCAGGCAAATTCTGACGCTGGTAATCTACTCCCGAATGTTCCCAATTTTAATACCTTCGGCCGACTTCCAAATCGATAGAGTTTGAGTGAAAAGAACCGAGAACTCCACAGGGCTCCGCACTGTTACTCGGAAGTGCAAAAAAGGCTTATTTTGTCTCCTTACAATAATCAAAATTAAACTGAATCTGGTCGTCTTCAACTCTGAATCCAGTGCCGACTCTTTCCCACGACTTGTAAATCAGGCATATTTCACCATAAATAGCTGAATCAGTCATATAAATTCTGCACGCTCTAATCAGAGCTATGTTAAAATAAATCCAGTCAAAATTTCGTTCAATGAATGATTCATTTAGTAGTAATTAGTTTCTGGATTACACCTATTTACGGTGCGTTGCGTTCATTTCTTGCGATAATTGTATGTTGTTTCCCTTTTATTATGAACACGTAAGCATGCTTAATACTATAAATATGTAACAGATCTGTCGACATTTTCTGATCCTAAAAGATTTCAGAGTATAGAATGTCTTTTGTGGACTGTAGTGGTTTAATGCGTGTTTCGTGTATTATTAAGCATTTACAGTTGTTCAAAATACAGGATTGTGGAAGAAATGTGTGTCACTGTGGATGAACTTAAGTTACGAATAAATACATTATTCATACGATGTTGTGTTGTTTCCGTGTAGTTATACTTCTTCTAATTTAGCGATGGTAATATTACATTAAAAACTACAAAAAATATATAAAATGGTTAGTTATGCTTTAAGAAAGCTGGAAATATTAAAGATATAAATGTACTCCCATGTTTAGAAACGGTAGGGTATATTAAGTACAATCAAAGTGCCTGAACACTATGTTTAGCCTAAGAGAGTATTTTGTGTACTCACATGGGCAAAAAATATATCTGACATCTTAAATGACATAGTAAATACGAAAAATCGTGAGTAACGAGCACTCACTACCGAAGGAGAATGATCGTAAGAACAGATCATCGCTCTTTCTGATTAAGTTATACGAAGAAGAGGTTATGACAACCTCATAAATACGATTTAACGTAGTTATTATTTATTGCTCCGTTGTCATTGTGTTGTCGTCTGAATAATTACCGTAGTGGTATTTATTAAACTGCCGCGAGATATAATCAGTTGCGGCCATTGGCGGGAACAATGGTCCATTTGAAACGTTGACGTACATTACAGGCCCTTGTGCGTAACAGTGTTGTCTTGGGGCCAACGCTGCTGCCTGCGTCTGTTTGGCGGCACGTGTTCTAGCTACTGCTTGCGTTGCCAATGTTGTACCATGCCCTCTGCTCAATAAAGTCATTATGGAATAAGCTTTATATCGATCTAAATTTCCTTGCAAAGTGATACCTTTACATTAACTTCCAAAATCGCTTAGGTAGTGTGATCGATTTTATAAGATAATTCAAAGAAGATAGGAAAATTAAAAAGGAACGATACGAAAAATTTTAGGAACAATTAAATATGACGTATAGGCTTCAAGAGAGCGGGGAGATAGCTTCCTTCTATGTAAAATACGATCCGAATTTCAAGGCTGTATAACGCTTTGTCTCGATCCTAAATAGATGCCAACGTAATAACTGAATTTAGATTTATCACTCTAAAACTATTTAATCAGAGTAAGCGTGTGAGCATGGACACTGATGTATTCTGTAATATAAAATAAACATATTTTGCGCGTTAGGAGTATAACAGCTTATGGAAAGGGATAACTGACAACAAAAGATCCTTCGAAGAATAGACTAAAACATCTGGTTTGGTACATTTTTCGACAATAAACTTATTTGTAAGTTGTAAGGTTTACGTTAACAATATTAAGAAATACAGAAATACATTTGTGAAACAAACCTGTTGGAATAGTGGACAGACTTCTTGGTCCACGACATCGAAGTCTAAGATGGGAGATGCAACTGACTTTTAAATTGTACCAGGAAAGAGAAGCTGAAAGATGGAATGTATAACACGGTTTCTTGATGACACTGGTAGAATTAAAATGAGACTGTGGAACAAAATGAACACTGGACCAAACTAACCACAACGCTTATGTTCGACTTTCATACTATGACCAGCAGGACATTACGATGTTTGAGAAAGCGATCATTATGGTGGGCTGTGTTTTAGTTCATGTTCGAAAAAGATCGTTTTGTTAAAATTTTAAAACTCGTGACTTTTGGAATGAGGGCCATACATTCTTTATGCTGACCTGTCTTCCAAAAGGGCAAACACCATACATCGTTCGACGGCCACCAACAATACCTTCTGTGTAGATGCAAACATGCGCTGGAACTCATACGGGAACCAGCGAGTGCTGCGAGTTTAGAGGCTTAATGGACGGGGACACTACAACAGTAGTGTGAGGATAAGTGGGAAGCTTTTCGTCGGTCAGGGACTGTGTCCGAATGGCCGAAGCGGGTATGACCGCTCATGAGATGCGGTAAATCCGGATTCGAGCTCCGGTCAGACACACTTTTTCATTTTTTCCCACCGAATTATTTCAATCCCCACTATCAGCCGTTGTCTGTCTTCCTTTGACCTTTAGTTACATTTAGTGCACAAAAGTTTCGCAATGTGTTTTACGAAGTAATCCTTTCTGATTTTCGTGGTCGGAACCAGCAAGCACTCTATGATACTGAAATTTTTCAATATTGTATCCCTCCATATCTCCCCCCCCCCTCCCGCCCCCTTGTATTTTATACGTGAGAATGAGAAACAATAATTTGTCTCTGAGGATCCTCAAGATTTAGAACATTTTATTCATATTACATTTTAAACGTGAACGTTTTAAGCTAGGTTTGACCTTGACTGGTAGTGATACAATCTGAAAATACAAACTGCAGTAACCAGTCACTTTTATTAGTCTTTCTTTAATGAGTTTCGGAAGGTTATACCTACATCCTCAAGGGCGTATATGTTAATTAATAGGGAATGGACGATTTGAAAGTACGATTTTTTTGTGCGCAGCTTATGAACTGGTGTTTCAGTGGCCACAAGTTTCTTTTCCAGTCATTTCACGTCACATGTACTTTCGGTATAGGGAATGGAGCAATAATAGCCTAATACCTCCCAGCAGATGTCAAAGTGCCTCACTTTAGACCTCGTAGAAAAGTGTTCCACTGTAGGAGTATCATGCCCCTGCGTGCTGCAAAATTCGCCATGGGTGTTTGTGTTACTATTTAAGTAGCGAGATTCGATCCATTTTGTTTATTATTTATTACTAACTTTCATTTTTATTACGTAACGCATTTCTCCACGCTAAAACACTTTGGCAATAGCGTTCGTCTAAAGGCATTACTGACTAACGTTTAGTTTGCCAATATCTGCGAAACTCCGTGTATGTCTTCCTAAAGCACCATTGTGCCCGAGATAAAATTTTCCAGCACGTGTGTCGTCCACATCCTGCGTTGTCTGGGTCAACCACTCTTCTCCATCGCCAAGACACACTACTCTATTAAAAGTTGAGTGTCGTCATCATTGTATTTCCCCATTGAGATCATGTCATACAGGCAAACTATGAAAGTCAAAGCAAAGGCAGATATAACTTGTAAACACGCACACATCACAGGTGGGACTTTATGGTGTGCACATTGAATGGACTATTTTCTGTGTATATAAATTGTATATGAAAACGTATTACAGTGTTATGTAAATAACGTCATCATGTTAAGCACAATATGTGAATTATATTTTAATTTCGATCAATAGGACTTGTAAGTGTAGACTATATACTTTGGTGTCATTAATTGAGACCCTTCCCAATTGCGTCTGGAAGATAACAGAGTCTGTGTTCGTGGTCTGCTTCGAGGTCTCCCTGTCCTTTGGTGTAATGACGTAACAATGGGCGTGGCGCCCGTAGAAGGACGCGAACAGTAATTGGAAATTTGTGGTAAGGTCTCATGGGACCAAACTGCTGAGGTCATCGGTCTCTAAGCTTACACACTACTTAACCTAACTTAAACTAACTTACGCTAAAGACGACACACACACACCCATGGAGGACTCGGACCTCCGACCGGGGAAGCCGCGCGGATCGTGACAAGATGCCTCAGTCCGCTCGGCTACCCCGCGCGGCTGAACAGTAATTAAGCGAATTTGAGTGTATTCTCTACCTCGAAATCCGTGGATTACAGTGAGTTGGGCATTGTTGTGGAAAAACTCGTAACAAATTTTGGTACTCCTCTGCGCCGAAGCAAATTGTTTCAATAAACCAGAAAAATCACCATGAAAAATCATCTTCGTCGTCTTCAGCATTATCGGCATAAGAACAATGATTTAGGTAGACTGAAGATCTGTATGGCAGTCCCACTGATTGGTTTTTCGATTTCAATACACTATATTTTACAGTTGTAGTTTGTGGCAACCTAAAAAGTCGCTAACGCATTGTTATCTGACATAAGCCACCGTTCCTGTTTCCTGATCATCTTCCGAGGAAAAAATCTAAGAACTAATTTGTGCATGAACCAAGAATTTTTATTTGCAATTTTCGTGAATCATATAGTCCATTAAATCGAGGTTCAATAACGGTAACAGAACTTTAGCCTAAACACTATTAGAATTACCAATGCTGTTTCGACACAATTAAAGTGTTAACCAATCATTTGCGGCACAGCTAAGAAAGTTGTTGATCTATAAGTTTTGTTTTGTGTGCCCTTACAGTCTTTGTGTTAGCATCCAGTATTCAGGGGTTGTATTTCGTGTATCTTTAAGCCGTAAATATATAAGATGCGTTTACATCAGTCTTGGTCAAGTTAGGGCAGTAAATCTGTGTTGAGAGGCGATTCGTTGTTGTGTGTGAGTACTAACTGAAGCAATTATCATTCAGTTATTTCAGTACCGCTATCTTTATAAATTGCTAAGCAAAATGTTTTACTTGAGCTGAACATTTAATTTTTTTGTTAGCCGAGATTTTTGTGTCTTTACGCATGTGTCATTAGGAAGGATAATCATAAATATCAATTAGCACCTCGAAAAAATAAAAATGTGCGATATTTTATATATATATATATATATATATATATATATATATATATATATATATATATATATATATATATATATTTTACGTGCACCTGTTTGTGGTACTGGTAACATACTGAAATCTCCGCACCACTGTACCATAACACGTCGACAGAGAAGCCGATACGAAAGGGCACAGCCCATTGATGAAGTGGAGTGTCGTACGGTAATTAGTTTTCTGCATTTGAAGGGGGACGAGAACAACGCTACAGCATTTGATGAAACTGTATGACAACAGTGCACTATCATATGACACAGAAGTTGCGTGGCGAAGACGCTTCTAGTGCTATGAGACAAGTCTGAATGACGAAGAAAGCTGTGGCAGACCATCTCCTTGTGAAAAACAGGGAATCGGAAGAAAAGCTGAGACTCTAGTGTTCTAATGCCAGCGTAGCACAAATGCGATAGTGGAAAAAGTGAAAATTAATGTGTGGTTTTCAACACCTTGCACGGATTTCCGAGAAAAGGTCGTTTCCTGCTTGGTTCTGCGAATGGTCACCCCCATTCAAAAAGCTCCCGAATCGAAGCAGCAGCAGAAACATTGCAGCTGTATCACACGGGTGTAGGTTATTTCTTTAGCCACCTAATCGCCAAAGACAAGTGCGGGGTGTATCACTATAAAACAGAGACAGGAACAAAGCAAGCAGTGCAACCATGTGGATTCATCACCGCTGAAGAAGCCGAAGAGTCAGCCTTCGTCGGGTCAGGTGATACGATGTGTCTTTTGGGACTGTCATGGTGAGGTGCTAATACACGGTCCAGTCACATTTATTTGGCCACCGCCTGTGGTCGAAGTCAACGAGCAATAGTCACTCAGAAACGGCACGTGCACAAGCAACGGAGAATACTTAAACCGTGTCGGGGGGACGCGGAATTCAGTGCGGCTAATGTCGTAATGAAGAAACGGAGCGATTTATTTCACGTCCGAAATGGCATGATCATTGGCTTTCGGGCCAAGTGTGGAAACATTTCCGAAACGGCTAAGTTTCTAAACTGTTCGCGTGCCGCTGTGGTTAAAGTATACCGTGCATGACAAAACGGCGATATCCAAAATCGGCGCCGAGGCAAGTGTGGTGCATCACGGGCATAAATGACAGGGGTGAACGAAGTCTGAGGAGATGTGTACGGGCGAATAGACGTGCAAATGTTAAAAGACTGATCACCCAGATGAACCAAGGGGCTCAGCGACTGTTCAGCGAGTGGGCCTTCGCAGCAGGTGCCTGGTTTATGCACACATGCTGACTGCTGTTCATCGGTGATGAAGGCTGGAATATGCATGCCGGTACCGCAACCGGATGTCCACTGAGTGGCGACAAGTAGCCTTTTCAGGATAATAACGTTTTACGTCCCACAGGACTGAAAACAAACTCCCTGCAACACTCACCGGAGGGGTCCGAGCTGTTCGCAGTTTACTTGCGTGGTTCGAAGAGCACCAGTATGAGTTAAGCGTATTCCTCTGGGCACCAAAGTCCCCAGATTTGTATCCAATCGTGAATCTGTGGAAACACCTCGATCGAACAGTTCTTGCCACGGATCCTCAACCGAAAAACCCAGCCGGCCGCGGTGGTCTCGCGGTTAAGGCGCTCAGTCCGGAACCGCGCGACTGCTACGGTCGCAGGTTCGAATCCTGCCTCGGGCATGGATGTGTGTGATGTCCATAGGTTAGTTAGGTTTAAGTAGTTCTAAGTTCTAGGGGACTGATGACCACAGCAGTTAAGTCCCATAGTGCTCAGAGCCATTTTTGAACCGAAAAACCCAGCGCAGCTGGCAACGGTACTGGTGTCAGCAAGGCTCCATATTCCTCTGGTTACCTTTCAGAACATCACCAACTCTCTGTCTACACGTCTCTCGCTGCATTATAAGGTTATATAGTCTTGTAATGGAATGTAGTCGAATTAAATCGGGTGATGTTGCGGGAACTAGATTAGGAAATTAGGCGCTTAAAGTAGTAAATGAGTTTTGCTATTTGGGGAGCAAAATAACTGATGATTGTCGAAGTAGAGAGGATATAAAATGTAGACTGGTAATGGCAAGGAAAGCGTTTCTGAAGAAGAGAAATTTGTTAACATGGAGTATAGACTTCAGTGTCAGGAAGTCTTTTGTGAAAGTATTTGTATGGAGTGTAGCCATGAATGGAAGTGAAACGTGGACGATAAATAGTTTGGACAAGAAGAGAATAGAAGCTTTCGAAATGTGGTGCTGTAGAAGAATGCAGAAGATTTGATTTGTAGATCACATAACTAAATAGGAGGTACTGAATAAAATTGAGGAGAAAAAAAATCTTTGCCACAACTTGACTAGAAGAAGGGATCTGTTGGTAGGACATATTCTGAGGCATCGAGGGATCACCAATTTAGTATTGGAGGGCAGCGCCGAGGGTAAAAATCGTAGAGGGAGACCAAGAGATGAATACACTAAAAGATTCAGAAGGATGTAGGCTGCAGTAGGTACTGGGATATGAAGCAGCTTGCACAGGATAGAGCAGCATGGAGAGCTGCATCAAACCAGTCTTTGGACTGAATACCACAACAACAACATAGTCTTGTGGCAAGTGATTACATTGACGTGAGTGGACAGTGTAAATTATGTTTATAAAGGGCAATGTGTCATAGGAGCATACTAACAAAAGCTCCAGACGAAGTACGGAATGCTGTCAAGACGAAGCGTCGTGAAAAACTGTCCAAGGGCTGTATTTGCTCCAGGACACGCCCCGGATCATTCCGCACGACGCTCAGTCACTCGTGCTGCTTCTTTGGGCTACCCTGACATGCTGCTCAGTGATTCCTTTCTCTTTCCTGGAATGAAGAAACGACAGCGTACCAGGCATTTGCAGGTTGGCAACGAGCTGTTTTTCGAGTGGTAGAACGTTTCCTCAGCAGCCAAAAGAGTGACTTCTACAGCCAAGTTGTTTCCCAAGCCAGCAGAGAACATTTGCAAGCCGATCGGGCTGGCCGAGCGGTTGTAGGCGATACAGTCTGGAACAGCGCGACCGCTACGGTCGCCGGTTCGAATCCTGCCTCGGGCATGGGTGTGTGTGATGTCCTTAGGTTACTTAGGTTTAACTAGTTCTAACTTCTAGGGGACTGATGACCTCAGAAGTTAAGTCCCATAGTGCTCAGAGCCATTTGAACCATTTTTGAACATTTGCAACTGCTTCACTGGCACTATCTTCAGCTCCCTATACACGAAACATGATAACCCGTCCTGTCTTTCGTGCGTACTAAAGGAATCACTATATCTAACTGGTTTCCGTACATATCTTCACAATAGACGTGGACCATTCGCACATTTAACGCAACGGCCTTACTAAAGGAACGCTATACCAAATTGGTTTGAGTAGGTATCTTCACAATAGACGTTGACCCTCCACACACCTAATGAGAAATGTTGTAAGATGTGTGAATGGTCCATGTCTATTGGAAAGATAACTATGGACACCAGCGGTTCCTTTATTAAGTCCGTAGGACTAAATGGCTGAATCCTGTTTCGTGTACAGGGGCCTGAAGATGGTGCCAACGAGGCACCAAAACTGGTAGAATATTCCAAATTTACGGTTGTTGGATATCTGTGTTCTGCAAGAATGTATTTCTCCTCACGTCTGGTCTCTGCACGTGATCGAAGCTCTTGTCAGCAGCTACTTGGCCGCAGGACCGGGTGAGCGGGTCTTTGCTGGACAAACTCCAACAACCCGCGTCGGATCTCAGCGCGGCTGGGATTCCCCGCAATGTACGCAGAAAAAGAAATCAAAGCGGAGGCGAAGCGCGGCCGACGCACGCGTGGCGGGGCTGGCTGCCGGCTGCCGGCTGCTGGCTAGCACGGCGACGCGTGTGCGTCGGCCGCCCGGCCCGCAACCAACACCAGGAATACTACCGGCGCCCACGCGCCCCCGCCGCTCCCCTCCAGCCGCCGGCACTCATCGTTCTACCCGTCCAAAGCTTTTGGTGCTACCACTACTGCTAAAGGCCTGAAACTTGAGGGCTCTCAGCAGTTCCGGATGTACGTTATTTCCGAATCGGGGCAAAAACTTGATAGTGGCGCCCCCTCCCCCCCTCCCCCCCCCCTTCACAGCATACTCGAGCGTTTGAGACTGGACGTCAAAAATAAGTCAATTTTCAAAAAATGTTCATTTTTCGGCGCTCATCTTTCTGAAGAGTTTGATACATAAAACATATATGTTCGAGGAAATGTAAGAATGCTGTTCGGTCTTAAGTGTGCCAAAGTGCAGTGCCAAGCCTCTTCACACAGCATTTTTCTATCGCACATCACTGTATTCCCCCCCATGAACCATGGACCTTGCCGTCGGTGGGGAGGCTTGCGTGCCTCAGCGATACAGATAGCCGTACCGTAGGTGCAACCACAACGGAGGGGTATCTGTTGAGAGGCCAGACAAACGTGTGGTTCCTGAAGAGGGGCAGCAGCCTTTTCAGTAGTTGCAAGGGCAACAGTCTGGATGATTGACTGATCTGGCCTTGTAACAATAACCAAAACGGCCTTGCTGTGCTGGTACTGCGAACGGCTGAAAGCAAGGGGAAACTACAGCCGTAATTTTTCCCGAGGGCATGCAGCTTTACTGTATGATTACATGATGATGGCGTCCTCTTGGGTAAAATATTCCGGAGGTAAAATAGTCCCCCATTCGGATCTCCGGGCGGGGACTACTCAAGAGGATGTCGTTATCAGGAGAAAGAAAACTGGCGTTCTACGGATCGGAGCGTGGAATGTCAGATCCCTTAATCGGGCAGGTAGGTTAGAAAATTTAAAAAGGGAAATGGATAGGTTGAAGTTAGATATAGTGGGAATTAGTGAAGTTCGGTGGCAGGAGGAACAAGACTTCTGGTCAGGTGACTACAGGGTTATAAACACAAAATCAAATAGGGGTAATGCAGGAGTAGGTTTAATAATGAATAGGAAAATAGGAATGCGGGTAAGCTACTACAAACAGCATAGTGAACGCATTATTGTGGCCAAGATAGATACGAAGCCCACACCTACTACAGTAGTACAAGTTTATATGCCAACTAGCTCTGCAGATGACGAAGAAATTGAAGAAATGTATGATGAAATAAAAGAAATTATTCAGATTGTGAAGGGAGACGAAAATTTAATAGTCATGGGTGACTGGAATTCGAGTGTAGGAAACGGGAGAGAAGGAAACATAGTAGGTGAATATGGATTGGGGGACAGAAATGAAAGAGGAAGCCGCCTTGTAGAATTTTGCACAGAGCACAACATAATCATAACTAACACTTGGTTTAAGAATCATGAAAGAAGGTTGTATACATGGAAGAACCCTGGAGATACTAAAAGGTATCAGATAGATTATATAATGGTAAGACAGAGATTTAGGAACCAGGTTTTAAATTGTAAGACATTTCCAGGGGCAGATGTGGACTCTGACCACAATCTATTGGTTATGACCTGTAGATTAAAACTGAAGAAACTGCAAAAAGGTGGGAATTTAAGGAGATGGGACCTGGATAAACTAAAAGAACCAGAGGTTGTACAGAGATTCAGGGAGAGCATAAGGGAGCAATTGACTGGAATGGGGGAAATAAATACAGTAGAAGAAGAATGGGTAGCTTTGAGGGATGAAGTAGTGAAGGCAGCAGAGGATCAAGTAGGTAAAAAGACGAGGGCTAGTAGAAATCCTTGGGTAACAGAAGAAATACTGAATTTAATTGATGAAAGGAGAAAATATAAAAATGCAGTAGGTGAAACAGGCAAAAAGGAATACAAACGTCTCAAAAATGAGATCGACAGGAAGTGCAAAATGGCTAAGCAGGGATGGCTAGAGGACAAATGTAAGGATGTAGAGGCCTATCTCACTAGGGGTAAGATAGATACCGCCTACAGGAAAATTAAAGAGACCTTTGGAGATAAGAGAACGACTTGTATGAATATCAAGAGCTCAGATGGAAACCCAGTTCTAAGCAAAGAAGGGAAAGCAGAAAGGTGGAAGGAGTATATAGAGGGTCTATACAAGGGCGATGTACTTGAGGGCAATATTATGGAAATGGAAGAGGATGTAGATGAAGATGAAATGGGAGATATGATACTGCGTGAAGAGTTTGACAGAGCACTGAAAGACCTGAGTCGAAACAAGGCCACCGGAGTAGACAACATTCCACTGGAACTACTGACGGCCTTGGGAGAGCCAGTCCTGACAAAACTCTACCATCTGGTGAGCAAGATGTATGAAACAGGCGAAATACCCTCAGACTTCAAGAAGAATATCATAATTCCAATCCCAAAGAAAGCAGGTGTTGACAGATGTGAAAATTACCGAACTATCAGCTTAATAAGTCACAGCTGCAAAATACTAACACGAATTCTTTACAGACGAATGGAAAAACTAGTAGAAGCCAACCTCGGGGAAGATCAGTTTGGATTCCGTAGAAACACTGGAACACGTGAGGCAATACTGACCTTATGACTTATCTTAGAAGAAAGATTAAGGAAAGGCAAACCTACGTTTCTAGCATTTGTAGACTTAGAGAAAGCTTTTGACAATGTTGACTGGAATACTCTCTTTCAAATTCTAAAGGTGGCAGGGGTAAAATACAGGGAGCGAAAGGCTATTTACAATTTGTACAGAAACCAGATGGCAGTTATAAGAGTTGAGGGACATGAAAGGGAAGCAGTGGTTGGGAAGGGAGTAAGACAGGGTTGTAGCCTCTCCCCGATGTTGTTCAATCTGTATATTGAGCAAGCAGTAAAGGAAACAAAAGAAAAATTAGGAGTAGGTATTAAAATTCATGGAGAAGAAATAAAAACTTTGAGGTTCGCCGATGACATTGTAATTCTGTCAGAGACAGCAAAGGACTTGGAAGAGCAGTTGAATGGAATGGACAGTGTCTTGAAAGGAGGATATAAGATGAACATCAACAAAAGCAAAACAAGGATAATGGAATGTAGTCAAATTAAATCGGGTGATGCTGAGGGAATTAGATTAGGAAATGAGGCACTTAAAGTAGTAAAGGAGTTTCGCTATTTGGGGAGCAAAATAACTGATGATGGTCGAAGTAGAGAGAATATAAAATGTAGGTTGGCAATGGCAAGGAAAGCGTTTCTGAAGAAGAGAAATTTGTTAACATCGAGTATAGATTTAAGTGTCAGGAAGTCATTTCTGAAAGTATTCGTATGGAGTGTAGCCATATATGGAAGTGAAACATGGACGATAAGCAGTTTGGACAAGAAGAGAATAGAAGCTTTCGAAATGTGGTGCTACAGAAGAATGCTGAAGATTAGATGGGTAGATCACATAACTAATGAGGAAGTATTGAATAGGATTGGGGAGAAGAGAAGTTTGTGGCACAACTTGACCAGAAGAAGGGATCGGTTGGTAGGACATGTTCTGAGGCATCATGGGATCACCAATTTAGTATTGGAGGGCAGCGTGGAGGGTAAAAATCGTAGAGGGAGACCAAGAGATGAATACACTAAGCAGATTCAGAAGGATGTAGGTTGCAGTAGGTACTGGGAGATGAAAAAGCTTGCACAGGATAGAGTAGCATGGAGAGCTGCATCAAACCAGTCTCAGGACTGAAGACCACAACAACAACAACAATCACTGTATTTCGCTCTGTGGAATTCAAACGTGTACATTTTGTAATGGAGGCCATCAAGCCTGTACTCAGACACTGGAAATTATGATGTCCTGTGGTGCCTCTGCTACTCTCAGTCAGCCGATTTGACATCCTAGTCCCCCCCCCCCCTACCCCCCCTTAAGGATTACTTGTAACCAGGAGAATAAGAACTCTTCAGGAGATTTTCGCCCTTTATTGCCTATTAGCTAATACCTTTCCCCTTTTGTGGGACACAAAATTAAATATGGGAAGCATAAAACCAGTAAAGACAAAAGACAAGCAAGGCAGTACACATTTATTCAATCCTTAAGTCCAGGTATTTTTTTCTCTCTAGTCCTGCTACAGCTTAACACATCGTGCTTTCCTTTCTGCGAAAGAATCTATTATCTCGTCAAAATCTGTCAAACGTTTTGCTACATGAAAAATCAAAATGTATTTGTCTAATACTGAAAAAGCTATTAATACAAATAGTGTCCAAGGATGGTGTGGTTTCTCGATTTGATTACGTCTATTTTCTCTCTGTCTGCTAGATAAAATGAAATGGGCCTGCCGGCCGTTGTGGCCGAGTGGTTCTAGGCGCTTCAGTCCGCGCTGCTGCTACGGTCGCAGGTTCGAATCCTGCCTCAGGCACGGCTGCGTGTGATGTCCTTAGGTTAGTTAGGTTTAAGTAGTTCAAAGTCTAGGGGACTGATGACCTCAGATGTTAAGTCCCATAGTGCTTAGATCCATTTGAAATAGGTCTTTCTCGTATTTCAGCAGTTGTATCACATGCCAAATAAACGAAACTGTTTTGACATAAATGGTCTTTTTTATGCACCTCATTTACACAAATAACACGACAGAACATAATTCACGAAGTACCATTATCAAATGCCTATTAGGCCTACTACAAGAAAAAAGTTTTACGTCAGTAAATTGTTTCACATTTCATTCATAACCTCCAGTTTCTCAAGCATGAGATCGAAAAGTAGTAGTACGAAATTTTTATACAAATTTGAAATCGTCATATACTTTCATATAACTTCTGTGGTGTCCGCGTTTCTTCTCATTCTTCGTTTTAACACGTAATCTTGTCATTACCAATTCTGTAACTATTCCTGCCATTGTCAAAACCTGTTCTCTGGTTAACTTCCCTAAGACTCCCAGAATCAAAAGTTCAGTTATCTCGTATTTATTCTGCGCTATTCCGAGAATAGAACTTATATCAGCTGCTAACCTGGAACAATACAACTGATAGTGTAGCGACCTGGTAAAAATTTTCTGTCAAATTTTCATTTTCTTGGATGTACGTAGAACATAATATACGAGTATAATCTTTCTTACCTGTTATTCCTCTTGGTCGTTTATTTCCACTCTGATAGTCTGAATCTACGGATTTCGATCATGATTGTAGTAACGTTGATCATTCGCACACCAAGTCAACCACACAACAAAAAATAACGATTGGCACTCAAGCGTTCGGGTTCATCTTGCTCAGCTTGTATAGCCCCGTCGCATTTTGTCAGAGGGAAAGTTTTTTTTATTTCTAGATGCGAATGAGATTCCCCTGGCAGAGATATTACGTACACTATGCACGCATTCAAAAATCAACTTTCGTTCAAAAATCAACTTAGAATGTGTTCAAATATATTTGAAAACCAACTGGGATGCGTTTCAAAATCATAAGAATAATCGATAGACCAACGTGCGCTGGATGCTAGGCGCTTTGTTAAACAATTCTTTTTTCTTCAGGAATATGAATTAGGGACTCACTAAAATTGACGCCCCGGGCAGATACCCCTGTTTACCCCCGCTTCCTCCCCCCCCCCTCCCCCCCGCCCCTGGTTCTCAGTTAAGATCAAAACTATCAAAACTCGCAAGCTATGCTTATTTTATTACCTGGATCTTGATTTCTTTTATTTTTATCTGAAGACAAAAAGGCTGTGTTAAGCATCACCACGTTCGGGTGCTTTCAACCTCCTTCACAATATAACTTACCATGTAGAAGCTAGTGTGACATACTTCTACATCTACACTGACGGAAAAATAGCTGCAACACCAAGGAGGAACCGTACGAAACAAACGAAAGTTGGTAAACGTGTTTATTCATCAAATTTCATGCCAATCACACAAAAATGGCGCTAGTAGCGCCTCAATGGGGATGCAAATCAAATTTGATGTAAATACACGCTGTAACGATCGCGAGCGTTGGTTATCCTCGAGATTGGACGTAGTGAGTTGATGTTAGTCAAGAACACCTGTAAGGCGGCAAAGGCGCCATTATCAACACCTCATTGAGTTTGAACGAGATCAGGTAGTAGAGACGAGAAGCTGTATGTTCCTTCTGCGATACTGCAGAACAACTTGGCAGGAATGTAGCCACTGTACGTTATTGCTGATATGGGTGGTCATGTGAATGTACGGTCGCAAGATGATCGGGCTTCGGACGGCCACGTGGCACTACCGAGACGGAAGACCATAGTGTTCGGCGTATGGCTCTGACATATCATACTGCATCTGCAGCAGCAATTTGAGCAGCAGTTGACACCACAATGACGCAACGGATTGTAACAAATCGGTTACTGCAAGGACGGCTCCGAACCAGATGCTCTGTAACGTGCATTCCACCAACCCTAAACCACCGCGTTTATGTCTTCACTGGTGTCAAGCAAGAGCTCATTGGAGGGCAGGGTGGAGATCTGTTGTGTTTTCTGACGAAAGCTGGCTTGTTAACCGACGCACCCATACTGGAAAATTGTACGTCGGTCTGGTGATTCGACCTGTTGTGTTGCCATTCATGAACGGCATCCCACGGGGTGTTTTACAAAAGGAGACTACTCGCCAAGGCACCGCTGCTATAACCCAACATGCTGTACAGTGTCGACATGTTGTCTTGGTCTCCTCAGTCACCACACCTGTCACCATTCGAGCACATATTGTCAGATCAGATCGGAATTCCCCTGTTAGGCAGAGGTTTTAACCACACTGACAATGAATCTTGTTTTAGAAGTTGTAAAGTTTGATCTCATGACGGCAGTATCCGAAACGACGTATGTCTTAAGTTATCTAGACGATTTTATTCACAAAATATCGAATGTGCGGTTACAAAGTAGTAGTGTTTGTCATTCTGTCCTCAACGTGGACTAATTCATTGGAAGAGGACTTCATATTTACGGGGACGTGCTGGAAAGTAATGCCTCCGTTTTTTTATGTGAAAACTCTTAAAGCTATTTAAATAAAAAACATTATTAACATTCCACGTCCATGTTCTTAGTATCTAAATATTTATTTCTCAATACAGTCATCCTGGTAACGAACACATTTCTCCAAACGAAAGACCAGTTTGTTGATTCCGTCACTGCGGAATGTTTGCCTTTGCTGAGGGAACCACTAATCTCACGTCTCTTTGGACTTCTTCAACACTACCGAAGTGTAGCCGAAGGTATTCTTTAAGCTTTGGAAACAGATGAAAATGGATGGAGCCAAGTCGGGACTATGATGACGTTGATCGATAAGAGTGAACCCACGGCATTGGCTTGTTATAGATGTCGCAGCGCTCGCAACTGGTTTGGCATTTTCGAGCTGAAGTAGAGGGTGCTCCATGTGTGAACGAACGCTTCGGAATCGAAACTCGATTACAGGACACTGTTTCTCACGCACCGACATAGTTATGTTACACACCGCCATGTTTCATGCTACACTTGTGATGGGGGGGGGGGGGGGGCTAGCGGTGGAGGGCTATGTAGAAATGATGAATTAGGATGTATAATGTTAATAACGTTTGTTTTATCTAAGGAGTTTTAAGAGGTTTCACATAAAAAATTTGGAAAAATAACGTCTCAAATCTTTCGCTTACGATATGCTTGTTCACTGGTACCACTTTCGATCTCTAACCAACATGCGATGGCGATTTAATATATGCAACGAAAAAATATGAAAATTATTACAAGAAGAAGAGCACATTTGCGGTACGTCTGATAAGGTATCGAAGATGACATAATTTGGAAAGGAAGTGTTCTCGAGAGGGTAAAATAGCCAGGAACAGAATGCGTGGCTTGGAATTCGGAAGTCGTTACGTTTCTTGGTTGCAGAACTTTTCATGTTGATGAGTGAAATAGTGATATGAAGGAAAAGCAGTGCCCGCGTAGCGTTCCGACACTGCGTGAGTACTGTGAAGAACTCAAGTGTAACCCGATTCTTAAATTATGGTTAATACTACTCGAGGCTTACAGTTACATTGGAACGAAGCAGATTACTATAAAATGATGTGAACATTACGTAATAATTTAAATAAATTGCTTTGAAGACTGATCATCTCAGACATAATAAGTAACCGCTGGAAACCAAAAATATGTGTGTAATACTAAACCAAGTATGCAGACACGAGCAACGAGCAGAACAGGATAGAACTTAAAGAAGGGGAACATCAAAGCGATCGACGACTGACGAGGAGAACACTCCACGCGCCATAACCCGATTTCCCAGAAACTGCGCTTAACTGATGACGGGTCAAAATAAGCGAATACTTTTCTCAGCTTATCCGTCTATTCTCATTATTTTCTGAAAAAATCACGGTCAATGTTTTTGAGGTACTTTATATGCCTTTTAGCGACTAAGTGGTTCAATCGAGGCGGTGGAGCACTGATTAGCATTACGGTTTCACACATTTGCGCCCCGTCTTCGAAAACCAGTTATTAATTTTTATTTTTGTTTTCCATTTATCTATTCATATTTGTTTTCTGTTTACGGACTCATGTGCATAGAAGATTACTACACAAATGTTTCTCAGTGTATATTGAAATAACGTTGTCTTTATTCGTCTACTAATTGGGTGGTGTACGAATTAAAAAGAAAAAAAGACAGTAAATGAAAAGAAAAATTATTTGAAATTTTTTGTGGTGATATTTCTGTGGCTATCTTGACTGAAAATCAAATGAAAACTATTCGTGGTTTGCCGCGAAATTATTACAACGCGTGAAATCTTCAGCTATGTTAACAACGTTTCTTTGCCGACTGAGACTCATACCAAGAAATGTCGCGGTGGCAAACATGCCTTCGGGCTATGCTCGTATTGTTCAGAATTTATATCTTTCGAATGTTTCTACTTTCGGTATCATTCAAGAAAATCCACCAATCTTCCTGAAGAATAAACATTAGAGTAAAATATTAAGAACTGACATACGAATGAAATACAAGAATACGAGAAATTTAAAAGATCGTAACCGCTGAAAATACCATAACACAGGATGTATAATAAATGTATAGCCTTTATTTTGAAACGCAGTTGCAATTTTGCAATTAATATAGTGTCCTTGTATCTCCTAACTTGTTAAGGAACATGTATCTCCTAACTTGTTAAGGAACATATGTGTAGTAATCTTCTACGGACATGGGTAGATAAATGAAAAAAAATGAAATAAAATGAGTAAAAACAATAATTGAGTTTCGAACACGGGACGTCAAAGCAGTGGTGGCTCGTGGCTATACATTCTGGGTGTTCACAAATTTTTAGATTCAGATAAATTTGAGAATGTTAAATTAATATCATCTACTGTAGTTACGCGTATAAACAAGTTTATACAACTACGGCCACTGCCAATAACAATAACAACAGTAACCATAACAATAAAATGATAATAATAAGATGGACAACTTCTCTGACAAAAGAGAGAGTCTTTTGCGGAATTTTGGTGTTTTTGTACATAATTAAGTACAGTTTAGGGCAGTAACGAAATGATGTGTAAGCTTTGCCAACTCTCCATTTCGCATTTTTGTGTATGTGGGAATTTTTGTGCTTTTCCATGTTTTCAGACAAATGAGTCCCTAACAGATGTATTAGTTCACAAATTTACTTCAGGGCTGAAAATGTAATATTTTTACGCTGTACGCACAAAACAACTTGTGTTAACTGTACACCTCCTTGTTAAATATTCGCCTGTAGTCACGCTTACATGATTTCGTCACTCACTCAGTAAAAGGATCTGTCCTCGGAGGTCACAGTTCCTTTGCAGCTAACTTTTCCTGACAATTTAGTTTTCAGTTCCCACAACATGATTTTCACTCTGTAGCGGAGTGTGCACTGATACAAAACTTCCTGGCAGAACCAACGCCAAACACTAAGTGCCGTTTGTGGGAACGATGAAACTCAAGTAGTAATGTCTATCAACATGGTCACTTGACTAGAATACAGATGAGGCTCTTGATACAGTTTTTCGTGAGTTTTCATATATACAGTGTGGGCCTACATCACACATAAACCTCACTCACCACAAGATCAACAGATTTTAAAAGCATGAATAAATAACTACAATCTCACAACCGACGGTGATGTGCTTTAGGCCCATATGATTCTCAGTGCCTCAAATGGATTACTGCGTGATAAAATTCATACCTTAATATACTATAACTCATTCAGAAATTCACAAAATAGGTTTACTACCAGTACAACTTTAACATATACTGATGTCCAATCTAATTTTACTACAGTATATAGTGAGTGAATTAGCATATATGAGGAGTTTGCTATCATCTAACAGGATTTTTGCCGAGTGAATAGGGATAAGAGTCTGCCGCACTGTGCTGCCACGTGGTGGCAATGATGTAAACTTTTAATTGAGTGGCACGTTGTTCATTAAATCCGTATGTATTCGGCCCGTAAGGCTAATACATAATGCGACTTGTGTATGCCCAAAAGCTCCATAAAACGTGCACAATTGAGTGTGTGCTCGCGATCCATGTATTTCAAATCGCAGCATCTATGTTACGTATAACACGATTCAAAGAAAAATAACAAATAAATTCACGAGGTGTCGAAAATTAGGGTGTTCACGTGTTCTTGTGCTCTTACATAGCAGCCACCACTGCGCAAAAGTGAGAGGCTGCGACGCTATATATGTCGCTTAGGTTGATCTTATTGGGCTCTGAAAGGCATATACACTATGTGATCAAAAGTATCCGGACACCTGGCTGAAAATAACTTACAAGTTCGTTGCGCCCTCCATCGGTAACGCTGGAATTCAGTATGGTGTTGGCCCATCCTTAGTCAAGACGACAGCTTCCATTCTCGCAGGCATACGTTCAATCAGGTGCTGGAAGCTTTCTTGGCGAATGGCAGCCCATTCTTCACGGTGTGCTGCACTGAGGAGAGGTATCGATGTTGGTCGGTGAGGCCTGGCACGAAGTCGGCGTTCCAAAACATCCCAAAGGCATTCTGTGGGATTCAGGTCAGGGCTCTGTGCAGCCATTCCATTACAAGGATGTTATTGTCGTGTAACCACTCCGCCAAAGGCTGTGCATTATGTGAACAGGTGCTCGATCGTGTTAAAAGATGCAATCACCATCTTCGAATTGCTCTTCAACAGTGGGTAGCAAGAAGGTGCTTAAAACATCAATGTAGGCCTGTGCTGTGGTGGTGCCACACACTGCAACAAGGGGTGCAAGCCCCCTCCACGAAAAACACGACCTCACCATAATACAACCGCCTCCAAATTTCACTGTTGGCACTACATACGCTGGCAGATGACGTTCACCGGGCATTCGCCATTTCCACACCATGCTATCGGATCGCCACAGTGTTACCGTGATTCGTCACTCCACACAACGTTTCTCCGCTGTTCAGATGTCCAATGTTTACGCTCGTTACATCAAGTGAGGCGTCGTTTGGCATTTATAAGCGTGATGTGTGGCTTTTGAGCAGCCGCTCGAAAATCAAATCCAAGTTTTCTCACCTCCCGCCTGTCATAGCACCTGCAGTGGATCCTGATAGAGTTTGGAATTCCTGTGTGGTGGTGTGGATAGATGTCTGCCTATTGCACATTACGACCTTCTTCAACTGTCGGCGGTCTCGCCAGTCAAGGTCGTCCTGTACGCTTTTGCGCTGTACGTGTCCTTTCGCATTTCCACTTCACCATCACATCCGAAACAGTGGATCTTGGGATGTTTAGGAGTGTGGAATCTCGCGTACAGACGTATGACACAAGTGACCCCCAGTCACCTCACCAAGTTCGAAGTCCGTAAGTTCCGCGGAGCGCCTCATTCTGCTGTCTCACAATGTCTAATGAGTAATGAGGTCGCTGATGTGGAGTACCTGACAGTAGGTAGCAGCACAATGCACCCAATATGAAAAACGTATGTTTTTGGGGGTGTCCGAAGACTTTTGATCCCATAGTGTAAGTTACGTTGAAAACTTTGACGGTTGTTTTTTGAGAAACGATCGAATATCTACGCACAAGCCGAATTATGCGTTCGCTTATTTTCACTCCTCTTCCGCGGAGCTGAGTTGCTGGAAAATCAGGTTACAGCAATTGCCGTGTTCTCATCGTGAGAGCTTAAATAAAGGGAAAATTAACGCCAGTAAGCTCCTCGCAGTTAATACACGCACCCTGTGTCGTTGTATTTATATCAGTTTTCCGGAGATCTGATGTAATCAGTTGTGCCGAACCTGTGCCAGTAGCCGGCCGCGGTGGCCGAGCGGTTCTAGGCGCTTCAGTCCGGAACCGCGCGACTGCTATGGTCGCAGGTTCGAATCCTGCCTTGGGCATGGAAGTGTGTGATGTCCTTAGGTTAGTTAGGTTTAAGTAGTTCTAAGTTCTAGGGGACTGATGACCTCAGATGATAAGTCCCATAGTGCTCAGAGCCATTTGAACCTGTGCCAGTAGTCTATTCGTTGTTCTCGGGCGACGACAAAGAGTACAGGCGAATTTCTGCTCGTCGTGCTGCCAGACGCCAGCAGCGAATTAGGCCGCTGACAGCTGATTCGGCCTGTGGGACAGAATGGGGGCAGCTTGGCGCGTCCCCACTTGCAGCTTGTCGCAAAACACTCCATCTGGCGGCGCGTGTCGAACAGGGTGGGAGGGCGGATGGGCCAGACTTTCACGAACGACGGTTCGCAGCCGGCGCGCCACGTTGTAAACTCCGTTCCCTGCCAACCGACACCTCCCTGTCGCTGCTGTGTTCCAACGGTTCTGCTCTGCGACGGTTCTGCGAATGCTGTGGAAACCGTGCCAACTGTTGGATTAGCCGCAGTGCGACTCGCCCTACCTGCACGCCCGTCGATAGACTAAGGAGGTTCTTCTCATTGGAAGAGCTGCTGGGGACATCGTGAGCTCATATGAACACACCGATATGGCGTTAGTGTAACTGAGAGAGTTATTATGACAGTTCAGTGATTTGGCGGTATGCGGGTTCCGAGTGAAAGGCAACAAAAAAATATTATGAAAAACTTCACTGCCGGAAAAAAATCACAAAACATAGTTGTCCGATACAAACGGAAGTCGGTAGGTATGCTACTTCATCTGAAAGGTGATGTCTATTCAGATTTTGCACCAGTCGTATAAGAGTGGTGCTAGTAGCGCCGGTACGAGAACTTTGCAAAATACTGTTACGAGCTTGGCTCAAGTAACGCGTAATATGTAAATGTAGCGTCAGTTACTTTTATTTATGTCAGCAAATTTACCGTGACAAGGTCGTCTCACAGATGACGCTGCATGTTGCGTATCCTGTATCGACTATGCAAGCACGTCCTTCGAGAAAATACTAGACTTCTCCAATAGTACGAGGCTGGAAATATTTAAGCAGCGCCACGCGGAAGGATTGGGCAGTTCGCATTTGAACAGCGATCTGATAAGACAGTTCTTTCTAAACGTAGTACGAACAACGAGTGCAAGTCAGTGATGTTTTAAGTGTTTACCGCGGGTATATAGGATGTGAAGTGTATAGTGCAGTGATCTTCTATGACTAAAGTGTTTACAGTCTAATAAACTTAGCTTATCATAGCAAACGAAAATTACTAAGGATGGAAAGAGAAACGGTCCCTTTCGGATGATTACGCAAAAGAGGGGTCTTTTGTCAAAAATGACTTACGGATCAGGAAGCGCTTTGTGAGGTTTGTAGCTGTTTCATCACAGTACATCACAGTTCAGTACAGTTCATCACAGTAGAGTAGCGGTGGCGTTAACGCCTACCACGCGGGGGGGGGGGGGGGGGGGGGGGAGGGGCGGTTTCAATTTCCGGCAGGGGACTAGGGGTTGTGTGTCCATCATCATTAATCCGCAAGTCGCCGACGTGGCGTCAACAAAAAAGATCTTGCAATACGGCGGCCGAACTCCCCCAAATGGGGCCTCCCGGCCAACAATGCCATACGATCATTCCCATTTTTTTCCTCGGTGGGACGGCAGATGCGAGGCATCACATTTTTACGAAGAATCATGCAAATAGATTCGCGGCAGCATCGATATCAAAGCCCATTTCTACATTCATGATTAAAGTAGATATCCAGGAAGAATTGCTCTTTGCCGTAAAACTGAATGCCGCAGTGTTTCCCGACTCCAAAGTGCCGCAAAATAGTCTACAGCAAGGACCAAAGCTACAGCACCACACTCGGTGACCGAAAGCATAAAAGAATTGCAACAAGTTTCATTTTACGGCATAGGCACCGACCCATCGAATACATGGCCGAAAAGCAGTTTTCTTCAATTGTTCATTACTTTACTCAAACTGACGCAATCCAACAGAAGCTATTGATGTTTGATTCGCCGAGTAACGAAAATCAGGGACAATTGTCAAAGTTTTGTCTACATACTTTAAGACAACTGCAGATTCCATTAGATAAATTAATCGCCTTTTGTGGAGACAGTACCAGCTCTAACTTCGTAGGGCTTCAGGATGTCCTGTCCATATTCTCCACAATACTATATCAAGCGCTGCCAGAGTCTTAACTGTCGACATTAAATTAATCGGCTTGACAAATTTTTCAATGTGCACGTAAGGGACAGAGAAGCCGATAGGGTTGCTTGTACGTCGTTATCAATCGTCAGACTCTTCTGTCTCACCCAAAAACAAGATTTATGTCGTTAATGTCCGCCACTGAAGAGAATTCTTAAGCTCTGAATTCCATTAAAACAATTTTTTGACGCCGAAGACAGTCCACCTAAACTAATTTCAGCTTTTGTCAGTAGTCCGATCAGGTGAAATTTACTTCACGTTCCTGTAGTCAAAACTGCCTCTGTTTGAAGGAAACATGAAACGCGTGGATAAGAATAAAGTCTCGATAATTGAAATAAGAAATATATTAATCTACACTCAAAGATGTCTGAATGAAAGGAAGACTGCCAGTTTTATTGACCTGCAAAGCAAGTTGATTTTGAACAAATTAAAGAATAAGGACCCTAATCAAGAAATAATAAATTTGATTTCGAAACACGAGGAAGCGACAATAGCTACCTTTATCATAGCATTTGGTTATTTAGATGAATGGGCTATTTCTTTTAATAAATATCGTGCATTTGATTGGATGACGCTATCTGAAATCCCAGAGTGGATGATGGTTGAAAATACCTGACTAAAATGGGGAGAAGATTTCAGGCGGCAATTGTTTTCAGGAGATCTCTTTAGAAACTAAGCATGAGTCGGAAGAATGGGAGTTTAAACATTCCGTGGAAGGTGGGTGGATTTACTTTAATAAGGAAACCAAAAATCCTGAACGCAAATGCCAAGTGGTAAAACGCGGTGAGTATTTGTTTTGTATTCCCGCTCACAACGCCACTACGGAAGAGTGTCTTCGTTGACGTCTGTCCAGTGGACAGATGAAAGAAATAGACTGCTGGCAGGGACTGTGGAATCAGTCTTATAGTGTCAGTTTAACAACAAACTGACTTGCATGACATTTTATAAATACGTAAAAGGAAAAAAAGGCTTGCTGAAAAAGGCGAAATCTTCAAAATATGGTGTATCAACCAGTTCTGCCGCAACAGTTTCCTTGTAATTGTGCTCTAAGTAAAAAGTAATTCTATGAAACAACTTTTTTACTCCATTTCTACACCCCTATCTCAGTGTCCCAAGGAGGTCCCAGTTAGATATGACAAACCTATGTCACGGTCGTGAGCGTTAGCTATCTTTGAAATAGGACGTGGTTAGTTGATTTTAGTTAAGTAAGCCTTTAAAGCGACAAAGTCTCTATTATCAACAACTCATTATGTCTGAACGAAGTCGTATAATAGACCTACGAGAAGCTGGACGGTTCTTTCCGCGATATGCAGATAGACTTGGTAGGAATGTAGCCACTCCACATGACTGCTGGCAGTGGTAGTCACGAGAATGTACGGTTGCAAGATTACCGGACTGTGGACGGTCACGTGGCATTACCGAGAGGGAGGACCATCGCGTTCGGCTTACGGTTAGGTTAGGTTAGGTGGTTAGTGTTTAACGTCCCGTTGACAACGAGGTCATTAGAGACGGAGCCCAAGCTCGGGTTAGGGAAGGATTGGGAAGGAAATCGACCGTGCCCTTTCAAAGGAACCATCCTGGCATTTGCCTGAAACGATTTAGGGAAATCACGGAAAACCTAAATCAGGATGGTTGGAGACGGGATGGAACCGTCGTCCTCCCGAATGCGAGTCCAGTGTGCTAACCACTGCGCCACCTCGCTCGGTTTTCGGCTTACGGCTCTGGCGCATAGTTCTGTATCTGCGGCAGCAATTTGAGCAGCGGTTGGCACCACAGTGACATGATGAACTATCGAAAATGGGTTAGCCGGCCGGAGTGGCCGAGCGGTTCTAGGCGCTACAGTGTGGAACCGGGCGACCGCTACGCATGCATGTTTGAATCCTGCCGTGGGCATGGATGTGTGTGATGTCCTTAGGTTAGTTAGGTTTAAGTAGTTCTAAGTTCTAGGGGACTGATGACCTCAGAAGTTAAGTCCCATAGTGCTCAGAGCCATTTGAACCAAAAATGGGTTACTTCAAGGACAGCTCCGAACTAGATGCTCTGTAACGTGCATTCCACTGACCACGGCCACCATTTTTGACTTCAGAGGTGTCAAGCGAGAGCTCACTGGAGGGCAGGGTAGAGGTCTGTTGTGTTTCATGATGAAAACCGGTTCTGCCTCGGTGCCGGTGATGATGAGAAGAAGTGTTGATTAGAAGAAGGCCAGATGAGGGCCTGCAACCAACCTGTTTGCGTGCAATGTGTGCTAGAAAGACCGGACCTCCACCTGGAGTTATGGTCTGGGGTGCGATTTCGTATGACAGCAGGAGCACTCTCGTCGTTGTCCCAAGTAGCCTGACTGCTAATTTGCACATCAATCTGGTGCTTCCACCTTCGTACTACTTACTATTCATGTAAAGCATTTAAGGTTTATTTTATTTTATTTTATTTTTTACCGACAAGATAACACTGACCCTCATACAGCTGGTGTAACCCAACATGCTCTAAATGTGTCGAGACGTTGCCTTGCCCTGTACAATCCCCAGACGTGTCTCTAATCGATTCATCATCGGATGCCAACTACAGCGTTATCCACAAACAGCATTAACCGTCGTTGTATTGACCGACTAAGTGCGTCAGGTATGGAACTTCATCCCAGAAACTGACGTCTGGCACCTTTACAAAACAATCCATGCGCGTTTGTACGCTTGCATTCAACATCCTGGCGGTTACACCGATTATTAACGTTTCAGCGTTTCAAATTTGCAATGTATTATCTCGCTCTTACAGTGATCTGTGATCTGGAAACGTTATTCACTTAAATATGTTACCTAGAAAAATGTATTCCCGAAATTAGTTAATAAAGTAATTAATCATTTTTTGATGTTGAGACTTTTTCTGACAGTGTACCTACATTTACATCTGTGTTCTCGAAATCACTTTAATCTTCAGGACGTACTTATACTATGTAATTATTAAGGTCTCTTCTTTTTCATACACTTGTTTATGTCTATTTGTGGGCTATTATTATTTTTATCTGTACAGAGTTTACAGGAACGATATACAGGAGATGATGACAGTTTGTAGATTCGGCCTGACACCATTTGTTCTTTTATTTTATGAACAGTTTACAGACGAAGCCTTCTTCTCTGAGTGTATCCACACTTTCATAATCACAGCAATAGTCTCACTGGAGGCTAACATCTCGACCATGCGGGCTTTCTTCTTTGAACACTCTTGAAATTGCCTGTTAGGACAACTCGATATGTATCATAAGGATTTGAGAGGTATCTAAATGGAAAATGAACCACCAAAAGCTGATGTTTAAGAAATTTTTTTTTGTTTAGGCTATAACCTGTTTTTAGCAGTGTAACACCCAAAGAAACCGGAAAACCCAAATAAGAATGTCATGATAATTTAAAGTAGGGAACAGTGTTATCCTGACAGGTACGACAACTTTGACAAGAATATAACACCTTAAAGTTCTGATGAACACCAGTTTGAATAATTACTGAGTATGTCATGATATAATGGTAGAAAGAAAGAAAGGTTATTTTTAATTAACTATCAAACATCTCAGTAATAACTGCAAATCAGTACGACGAAAGTTAAGTCCAAAGCAATATGTCGGTCAGAGATAACATTTATTATGAAAGAGAGTTGTAAATGCGGCGAAAAGGAAATTTAATGCGTCTACAATGCTCGATCATGGAAATGCTAGTCGCTTGCTTGCTATCAAGTCGTGAGAGAGCACCGTTTGTTTTAGTACTACAAACGGAACGCTACGAGATTGTTTCTATTAAAAAAACGTACTATTGCGTGATAGAGCTGCGCGGACTGTGTTGTCAGTTATTCTGACTTGAGAACTTGAACTGAAGTGATATTCTGATAGTGTACGACGAGTTAATGAACTTCAATTATTGGAGATATTGTTGTTGGACTCAACCTGCATCAAAGTGAACAGTTACAACGAAGAATGGACATAGTATCGATGACTGCAATACCTAATTAGCCTTGAGTAGGAAACATTAATACGACCACACGAAGATAATACAAATACGCCGATTGTAAAAGTTGTCGTAATTGTCACGATCACCGAACTGACAAGAATCGTAATTGATCTGATCCATCAGTGTGCGTGTGGTGTGATGATTATAAACTAACTGCTAAGAAGGAACAATAAAAATTGTTCGTCAGTAATGGAAATCTCACGTGTTGGCTCCATCATTAATTGAACTGTGTGATAGTTGATGATCAAAAATAATTAACTGTGAACATTTTAATTGAAAGAGTGACTTGATGAACATTGAGCATTGAAAGGAGTGTTTTCCGAAATAATATTACGACACACGACAGCAAACTAGCATTATAGATTATCTGTGGATTGCGTCGTGCCGTAGTGAACAATTCTGCCTAGCAACGTAACATCAACTACTGATACTGAACCACAAATGAATTTTTCCTCGCTTCAGTGGTGTAAAACGACGCCGGTGATGAATGATTCACTCAATACTGCAATAACTAACTAACCGGGCATAGCAAATCATCATAAAACCACAACAGACAATTAAAATCAGCAGTTCGCATCGCTGAGAAGACTGCGCGGACTCGCAAACGGACTTTCATACATTACGCGAGGAACAACTTTAGAGATTTTCAAGTGCTGTTCCACGTTATCCGACGGGGACAACCATCACTGCGCGTCGCGTCTCCATTCCACCGACCGAGCTGTAGCAGTAGCGGCTCAACATCAACAGCGACAACAAAAGGGGAGAGGGGACGTCACAGCAGCTATCCCACCTACAGATGGTTGCAGTCGATTCTTAGATACGTCGCAGACAGTGTTGATGGTACAAGTAAAGACTTTTATGATATAATGATTATGAACTCTTTTTTTTGTATCATGACATGCGACAAATAAAACAACAAAGGACGCCACAGTGAACGAGAAAATGTTATGACCAGGTATAATTACTTTCGTCCGGCCACAACTGTGGATTCTTTGATAGCTCTGGAGAAGGCTCTTCAGATGTTAGTTCACTTCATTACATAAGTGGATAAAAGATTTACACTGACACACTTCTTTGCAACAGGATTAACAAAATTTTCTCTTGCAGTACAAAATGCAACGTTGAAACAGTATAAATTCATCCGAAACTTAAACTGCTCATTGGTCCAGACGATGATGTTGAGGTCTCGAACTGGACTGAGCTCTTTCATGCAGGACTCTATTTTGACCTCCGCGTGAGGGCGCTGCTGTACTGCGAGGGACGGCGTATGTTGTGGAGTGCCTTCCATTGGTTGTTGCAGACTGCAGCGAGCCGTCGCTAATGCCTGTGGTATCGATTAGCGTTGCCAACTTTGGTGTGGCACCACGATATCTGGACGATACCACAGGAAAAAAATCATGTATCTTATGTTTGTCTTTATTTTAATACTTTTTTTGTAACTTCAAAGAGATAAGAAAGGCTGGTACAAAAATTGAAAATGAGCACTTCTATGACGAAACAAAGAAACATCCCATTCTCGTAGCAAGCATGCAGTACAGTAACGACAATGACCTAAAGTGTCGTACTGTCAGAGGGTCCACCCGTTGTATGAAACCTCTGAGCATTAAGGAAGTGTACGTGACTTGCAGAATACCGGTGTGTTGTTTTAGGCGCCGTGTTATAATGTCAGAATTTTCAAGTGTGTCAGCATTCAAGACTATTTGTTACAGACAACTTTATCCTCTTTCTATGTTACTCAGCAACGAAGAAGAACCTACAGCACTTCAAAGTTATCTCTGTCTCAATTATTAAGTGCACATAGAGCAAATAAACTTATTAATGTGTTAACTTTTAATAGACGCCTTACTGTCTTTCTTACTCACTTCTACTACCGACACATCAGTAGACAGTTTGTTACTTGATAATGTAAACTTAGCAGCAGAAGGTCTTCAGTTTTGCACGGTCCAGTCTCACATCATTCTTTTTGTAGTTTGTTCTACAGACAGCGTCGATGTCAGTACTGGTAACGTGCTGAATGAAAATCACGTTAAGATTCATTTTGGGATGATATACATTTCATATTAACGGGTACACAATGTCCTGAACGAATTCCCACCTATAAGGAGATGAGAGCGCGGGAGATCTCATGCTTGATTGACTCGAGACCAAATGTCTACTTAGGAAATTTCCAAATCTGACTAGGAGTAGTTGATGCATAATTCTGAGGATGTCTAGTGTTGCTGCGTGACTTAAGATGAAATTTAGATCCACTGCCCCATTATGAACAGTAAACTGAGAGGATGAAACTGCACCAAAAACGATGAATACCTGTTTGTTGGAAAATTATGGCGATTGTTTTTTTAGACTAATAGGATACCATCATAACTGAATGTTTGGAAAATGTTAAATGTTACTGATCATTATTATTACTATGCAATGTTTACAACCATTTATCTAGAGATCTGAAGCAGGAGCTACCTGGATTGACGAAAAGATAGTGCTCTATTACCAGGATAGATGGCTTGCTCAAGCTTCGTCTGTATCTGTGGTAACAGTTAGCCATCTGGGTTTCAAAGAATTTCCTCATTTTCTTCTATAAGACATCCTTTCTCTCTGCGCGTCATTTGTTCGTTTCTTATCTCCCAATAAAACTACTTATGGTAATGAAATTATCATCGAACGAATTAGTTACCTCTACTGCTCACTAAAATTATGCAGATTTGTAAACAAATTTCATTTCCGACGGATTAAAAAATTTGGAGTCCTTTTGAACGAAATAGATTGTACTCAATGGAGATAATGCAGAGGAATAAAACTGAATGTTCTCTGTAAAAGTTATAAACCAAGTTTCCAACCAAATGCATTTTCCAAACTCGCAAGTACTCGCTATAGCTGTAAAATTTCGTTTCTGTACCGCTCCTGTTCTCTTGTTTCGGGGAATACTGCGTACGACAGAGAAAGAGGCTTCCTTCTGCCTGGAAGTCTTGGGCTGGCCTTACCTAATCCCACTAAATGGGTTCAGGTCGGAGCGTATGAGGACAGATCGAGAAGAAGTGATTTCCCCATGACTGTCGGATCTCCGGCCAGAGGCAGCACTTTAAGGCAGCGCTGTAAAGAGGAGCAGGTAACGGCCAATGACAACGTCTGCATTGCTGATTACGAATGGCTGAAAGGCTGTATGTTAAATAATTCCGTGTAGTGGTGTGGAGCTGACGCAATCGAGGAGTCAGGTAGAAGCCTCCATGGTGTTGGGCGGAGTTTGCGTTGTTACGTGCTCATCATTTCGGAGGTCTGAAATTAGTGATGCTCTATGATCAATGAAGTTACTTTTCCGGTACGGGAAGGCTACGAAGTATTTAAAAGTGCGTTCTCGCGCGGGCGTCCAATTTTGCTTGGGCATTTCCCTCTTTTTGTCTGCGACTGCTGCGGGTTTTCGAGTGTAGACTTGTCGCTAAAAGAAGGCTTCAGAGCAGAGAGTGGAGACACCATCTAGCTGGAGGAGTTTTCGAATAAAAATGACGGACTTGGCTAGAGTTAACTGATACTAATAAATTTCATTTGTTTCCGTGAAAATTTGAGCGTGCTGTTTTCGAGTGACGTCTTCCCTACCGACTTTAAACTGTGTTCCTGTTTACTTGTTACGGTCACTGTCAGATAACTAAAGCCAGTTGACATGGATTACCGAACACTCGCGGTGAACATATTCCAGTCCAGTAGAAAGGTATCAGAACGTTTCCTGAAAATACATAGTTGTTGTTTAATACTACTACAGTCTATTATCCTTGTTTTGTTTTTGTTGATATTCATCTTATATCCTCCTTTCAAGACACTGTCCATTCCGTTCAACTGCTCTTCAGAGTCCTTTGTTATCTCTGGCAGAATTACAGAGTCATCGACAGTCCTCAAAGTTTTTATTTCTTCTCCCTGAACTTTAATTCCTTCTTCAAATTTTTCTTTGGTTTCCTTTACGACTTGCTCATTGAACACATTGAATAACATCGGGTACAGGCTACAACCATGTCTCAGTCTCTTCTCAACCACTCTTTCCCTTTCATGGCCCTCTATTCTTATTAACTGACGTCTGTTTTCTGTACAAGTTGTAAATAGCTTTTCGTCTCTGGTACTTTCAAAATATCAAATGGAGTATTCCATGTAACACTGTAAAACGCTCTGTAAGTCTACAGTTGCTATAAAATTGCCTTTGACTTTTCGTAACCTATGGTCTAACAAGGGAACCTCCCCATCGCACCCCCCTCAGATTTAATTATAAGTTGGCACAGTGGATAGGCCTTGAAAAACTGAACACAGATCAAGCGAGAAAACAGAAAGAAGTTGTGTGGAACTATGAATAAATAATCAAAACATACAAACCGAGTTGTCCATGCACAACGTAGGCAACATCAAGGATAGGATGAGCTCAGGAGCGCCGTGGTCCCGTGGATAGCGTGAGAAGTTGTGGAACGAGAGGTCCTTGGTTCAAGTCTTCCCTCGAGTGAAAAGTTTAATTTTTTGTTTTCAGTTTGTCACAAACTCTTATGTTTTCATCACTTTTTTGGGAGTGATTATCACATCCACAAGAAAACCTAAATTGGGTAAGGTAGAAGAATCTTTTTACCCGTTCGCTAAGTGTACAAGTTAGGTGGGTCGACAACATATTCCTGTCATGTGACGCATATGCCGTCACCAGTGTCGTATAGAATATATATGAGACGTGTTTTCCTGTGGAGGAATCGGTTGACCTATGTCCTTGCGAGCAAATGTTTTCGGTTCCCATTGAGGAGGCACGTCCTTTCGTCTACTAATCGCACGGTTTTGCGGTGCGGTCGCAAAACACAGACACTAAACTTATTTCAGTGAACAGAGACGTCAATGAACGAACGGACAGAACATAACTTTACGAAAGTAAACTTATCACTCGAGGGAAGACTTGAACCAAGGACTTCTCGTATTCGCAGTTGCTCACGCTAACCACGGACCACAGGACCACGGCGCTCCTATGGTTACAATATCCTTGATGTTGCCTATCTTGCGCATGGACTACTCAGTTTGTATATTTCGCTTATTTTTTCATAGTTCCACACAACTTCTCCCTGTTTTCTCGATTGATCTGTGTTCAGTTTTTCAAGGCCTATCCACTGTGTCAACTTATAACTAAATCTGAAGGGGGTGCGATGGGGAGGTTCCCTTGTAAGATAAGTCGTATGGTCAGTATTGCCTGGCATGTTCCCACATTTCTCCGATAGCTACAGAACTTTTTAATTAATGACGTTTGAGTTGTGAAGTTTAGCTTGTCTCGTGGGTCAAAGCTATTAAAGCTTTCCAGTCAAATCGCCGGAGCAACAGGTCGCGTCATTGGTCTCGCGCACCGCACATCGCCCAGTCTGCGTGCATTCAGGTCGCAGCGGCGAATGCGATCTCGTGCAACATCTCTGGAGCTCCTTAAAGCGGACGAAAGAAACGTTTCATAGTGTGTGGAGTCCTTTTTTTTTTTTGAGTCATCAATCAGTCTTCTGTTGGTTTGATGCGGTCCGTCTCGAATTCCTCTCCTGTGCCAACCTCTTCATCTCATTGTAGCATTTGCAACCTACGTCCTCAATTATTTGCTGGATGTATTCCAATCTTTGTCTTCCTCTACCGTTATTACAGTCTACAGCTCTCTCTAGTGCGATGGAAGTTATTCCCTGATGTCTCAACAGATGTTCCACCATGTTGTCTCTTCTTACATGCCCTACCATCCTATCACTTCTTCTTGTCAGTGTTTTCATATATTCCTTTCCTTGCCGATTCTGCGGAGAACCTCTTCAGTCCCTACCTTATCAGTCCATCTAGTTTTCAACATTCTTCTGTAGCACCATATCTCAAATCCTTCGATTCTCTTCTTTTCCGGTTTTCCCATAGTCTATGTTCCACTACCGTTCAAAGCTGCGGTCCATACATACATTCTCAGAAATTTCTTCCTCAAATCGAAGCCTACGTTTGATACTAGTAGATTTCTCTTTGCCACGAATGCCCTTCTTGCCAGTGCTAGTCTAGTTTTTATGTCCTCCTCGCTCCGCCCGTCATGGGATATTTTGCTGCCTAGGTAGCAGAATTCCTTGACTTCATCTACATCATGATCACTAACCCTGATGGTAAGTTTCACGCTGTTCTCATTTCTGTTGCTTCTCACTACTTTCGTCTTTCTTCGATTTACTCAATATCCATACTCTGTACTCATTACACTGTTCATACATTCAGCGGATCCCGAAATTCTTATTCACTTTCACAGAGGTTAGCAATATCACCGGTGACTCTTCTTGTAGGTATCCCTTCACCTTGAATTTTAATTCCACCCTTGAACCTTTCTGTTATATCCGTCATTGCTTGTTAGATGTATATATTCAACAGTTGGGGCGAAAGACTACATTCCTATTTAATCCGAGCACTTCGTTCTTCGTCTTGCACTCTACCTTTTGACTCTTGTACATATCGTATACCACGGGCCTTTCCCTACAGCTTTCCCCTATTTTTCTCAGAATTTCCAACATACTGCGCCATCAGACGTTGTCGAACACTTTTCCCAGATCGACAAATCCTACGAACGTGTCTCGTTTCTTCTTTAGTCTTGCTTCCATTATCAACCGCAGCCTCAGAACTGCGTCTCTGGTGCTTTCACCTTTCCTAAAGCTAAACTGATCGTCACACAACACATCATCAATTTTCTTTTCCACTCTTATGTACACTGAAGCGCCAAAGCAACTGGTATAGGCATGTGTATTTAAATACAGAGATACATAAACAGGCAGAATACGGCGCTGCGGTCAGCAACGTCTATATAAGACAACAAGTGTCTGGTGCAGTTGTTACATCGGTTACTGCTGCTACAATGGCGGGCTATCGAGATTTAAGAAAGTCTGAACGTTGTGTTATAGTCGACGGACGAGCGATGGGACACAGCATCTCCGAGGTAGCGATTAAGTGGGGTTTTTGCAGTACGATCATTTCACGAGTGTACCGTGAATATCAGGAATCCGGTAAAACATCAATTTTCCGACATCGCTGCGGACGGAAAAAGATCCTGCAAGAACGGGACAAACGACGCCTCAAGAGAATCGTTTAACGTGACACAGGTGCAACCTTTCCTCAAATTGCTGCAGGTTTCAACGCTGGTCCATCAACAAGTGTCAGCATGCGAACCATTCAATGAAACATCGTTGTGGCCTTTCGGAGCCGAAGCCCCACTTGTGTTCCCTTAATGACTGTACGACACAGAGCTTTACGCCTCGCCTGGGCCCGTCAACACTGAGATTGGTCTGTTGACTACTGGAAAAATGTTGCCTGGTCGGAAGAGTCTCGTTTCAAATTGTATCGAGCGGATCGACGTGTACGGGTATGGAGACAACTCATGAATCCGTGGACCCTGCGTGTCAGAAGGGGACAGTTCAAGCTGGTGGAGGCTCTGTAATGATGGGGACAGTGTGCAGTTGGAGTGCTGTGGGATCCCCGATACTTCTAGATACGACTCTGACAGATGACACGTACATAAGCATGCTGTCCGATCTATTGCATCCATTCATGCCCATTGTGCATTCCGACGGACTTGGGCAATTCCAGCAGGACAATGTGACACGCCACACGTCCGGAATTGCTACAGAGTGGCTCCAGGAACGCTCTTCTGAGTTTAAACACTTCCGCTGTCTTCCAAACTCCCCAGACATGAACATTTTTTAACGTATCTGGGATGCCTAGCAACGTACTGTCCAGGAGAGATCTCCACCCCCTTGTACCCTCACGGATTTATAGACAGCCCTGCAGGATTCACGGTGTCAGTTCCCTCTAGCACTACTTCAGACGTTAGTCGAGTCCATGCCACGTCGTGTTTCGGCACTTCTACTTGCTGACGGCGGCCCTACATGATATTAGGCATGTGTACCAGTTTCTTTGGCTCCTCAGAGTATATTATTCTTTGTCAGCAACTTGGATGCATGAGCTGCGAAGCTGACTGTGAGATAATTCTCGCACTTGACGGGTCTTTCAATCTTCGGAATTGTGCAGACGATGTTTTCTGGAAGTCAGATGGTAAATCGCCAGACTCGTACATCCTACACACCAATATTAACAACGATATTTGAAGATTTATGAGCTGTAGAAGAAGGAAGAGCACTACTCCGCACAAAGAGATTATTCGGCCACTGCAGCTACTCTGCATCTTACAACATTTGTTTTCACGGGAAAATAAAGATAGGATTTAAAGTCCTGTCGACGATGAATACATTACAGACTTAGTATGTGCTTAGAAGAATGGGGTATAAAATCGGCCGTAATCTTTGAAAGGAATTTTCCTACTTCTTAGGTGATTCAATGAAATCTCGAGAACCATAATTTTTTATGGCCGGACGGGAAATCGAACCGCCATTGTTCATAATACGAGTCCAGTACCTCACCACACCGACCCCTATCTCGGTGCGATGCAGATTTCAGAAACTCACGAAACGCACAATGGTCCGCGCTGTGCTCCTTTCCAACTTCTCGGCAGCTCACGTTTATGGGACCACGTCTTGTGCTTTGGATTCTGCTATCGTCGAATGGCCGACCATACTTACAGACAGACTTACCAGCTCCACGAGCGCAGCAGTTATTACAGATTTTTATCGCCGTCGCAACTACGCACGGCCCCTGGAGAGACCAGCAGGCCTCGAAGCCCGGCCCGGCGGCGTGGGCCACGGCGCGTGGTCTATGTCTGGAAGCTGACTCACCAGCCGGGCACGCATCTCCTCGGGCGCAAACATTTCAGCCCGGACAGCCGGCGCAGCAGAACAAACAGGCCGTCTGCCGGCAGGCCCACTGCCGCTGCGGGTTCTCTTCCTGCTTCCCAGCTGCTCCACAATACGTGCCTTGCTGAGACCTCATGCCACGAGTGAATAACACTGGCAAATGCAAGTTCATATTCAAACGTTGATTGTACTTGTCTATTTAGCTACAATGAGAACAGTACCGTTACCATCTAATCTCTGCAAAAAACTTTTTCGATCAAAGTGAGAGGTCTGCAAGCTATTAACGGTTCACGCAATTTAACCATGCTTACCTGCCATGGTCGTTATTTCGGTCTTTTACAACGGCCACAGCGTCTCTACTTTGTGACAGCTCCAAGTGTTGGAACAGTTGTCAGTCCTTCTACCTATACGTTCTTCGTTTCAAGCAATGTGCCGAAGTGGTAATAGAATGACCATGAATTCGCAAGGAAGGAGGTTGCAACCCCTGTCTGGCCATTCTCATTTATGTTTCCTAGTTTTCCTTAACTAACTTACGAGAAATCATTCAGTGTTCTTTCAGTTAACTTAATTTTCTGCCTTAGCCTTACATCTAACCATCGTTCAATGGCTCTGAGCACTATGGGACTTAACTTCTAAGGTCATCAGTCCCCTAGAACTTAGAACTACTTAAACCTAACTAACCTAAGGACGTCACACACATCCATGCCCGAGGCAGGATTCGAACCTGCGACCGTAGCGGTCGCGCGGTTCCAGACTGTAGCGCCTTTAACCGCTTGGCCACCCCGGCCGGCCTAACCATCGTTGCTTGTAATCTCACAGAAGACTCGTATACCGGAAAGGCTAGGTTCAAATTCCTGCTTCAACAAGACCACAGCCTACTTCCTACTGCCCAACTATTACAGTGCTTCGACTCTAATGAACTTGTCGTCGACTAGACGTTTCATTTTAAGCTTTGTATTTAGGGACAAGATACATGATGTAACATAACGCATCCTCTACTCTGTGGAAATGAATGAAAGCGCGATATCATGTTGCCAGTCGTTTCGCAGTCGTGTGCATGATGTTTGACATCATATAAAGTGAGGTCAGCGTGACTACTGTGGAATGGTGCTGCCCCCCTCCCCCCCCCCCCCCCCCCCCGACACGAGGCAGTTGAAGGAACGGGAAAAGACAGTGTCTGTCAATCAGCCAGCCATTGCAGTGAACTGTGGTGGTGTTCCTCAGTACATCACGGACCAGAGACAACATCTGGATGATTTCACACAAGGAAGAATCATCGCGAAACTGGAAGAAGGGCGACGTAGCCCAGAAGTTTGTTATTACAGCTTTTTTCAAGTGCCGGGGGAGCATTACGAACCACTGGCAGTGCAACCGTAGGGAGAGGAGTTGGTAAACCACGGTAAACTACAGCACTAGATGGCAGCTACAGTGTGTAACAGGCAGGAGAGGGAACCACGTCAAACAGCGGATGCAGTTTCAGCCATATAAGGGCCGTTCAAAAAGAAACGAGCCGGAGTCTGGAATGCGCAAACCGGTGACAGGAGGATAATATCGTGGCGTGTGTAACGAGGTGTGGCTCCGACCAGGGCGTAGAAGTTCACAGCCCGTCGCTAGAGGGCGCGCGTGCGCGTCACGTGACTACACAGATCTAACAGCAGCATGCATCAATCGTCCGACGCTGCCAGTCGCATTGCAAGCAGTGACATGGAGGCGTCAAAAGAAGAGAAAATAGGTGTTGTTCGTTTTCTGACAGCGGAGGGAGTAGGAGGAACTGACATTCATAGACGAATGTCACGAGTGTAGGCCGAACACTGCATGTCCCTTGCAAGGGACAAGGCGTGGCACAAGCGCTTCAGGGATGGACGGGTGTCGTTAGGCGATGATGCACGGTCTGGAGCACCACACTGCGTTACCGATGACATCGTCCAGCTGGTGGATGCACTCATTATACAGGACCGCCGAGTGACAGTGAAAGCCATAGCCGCTGTGGTCGGATTGAGCGTCAGAACTATTCACACCATCATGAAGGAATGACTGCACATGCGCAAAGTGGGTGCCCCACAGTCTTCAACCACACCGGGAAGCATGTCGAATGGCCCACTGTCTTGCTCATCTGCAGCGCTATTCTCGGGAAGGGAATGCGTTCGTGGCACGAGTGGTGGCTGGAGATAAGTCATGGTGTTATCGCTTCGAACCGGAATGAAAATGACGAAGTCTCCAGTGGAAGCATCCAGGGTCACCACCACCAAAAAAAGCCAAGGCCATCCACACGAGTGCAGGGAAGGTTTGCTGACGTTCTTCTTTGACCAAGATGGCCTCCTTCTGATTCAGTTCCTGCAGCACGGGTCAACAGTGAACGCCCAGCGTTACTCGCAAACCTTGACCACCCTTCACCAAGCTCCACGACAATGCAAAGCCTCATACGGCCAACACAGTCGCGGCACTCCTGCAGAAATTCAAATGGAAGATTCTCGGCCACCCTACATACAATCCGGAACTCTGCTTGTGATTACGCCATTTTTGGCCACGTTAAAAGGGCTCTGAGGGGCAAACGAGTCACTTCGGACGATGACGTCCAGCTGTACATGCGGAACTGGTTAACATCGCAGCCCTGGGAATTTTATGAGACAGCCATTCACGGCCTTGTGTCACAGTGGGACAAGTGTCTCAACAGCCAGGGTCAATACTTCTAACATTCAGGTACTGGTTTCTGTAATTATGCCTCCGGTTCGTTTCCTTTTGAACACCCCTTATATTTAACAGTACCGCATGGTATGCAATCACGCGCCCCAAAGTGTCAGGTGATTGCACTGCGCTCGTATCTTTGCCTGACGACCAGTACGTTGTGTTCCGTTGACACCTGCACATAGGTGGCAACGTTTGCTATGGTGCCAAGAGCATACGAACTGCACCAGCGACGGGTGTGGTCGCGTGGTCTTCTCGGTTGAGAGCAAACTCAATCTGAGTTGTTATTCTGGGTGTGTCCACATATGGCGAGAGGCAAGAACAGGTAATGTACTCTGGAACACTGTCGAACACGATCGTTTTGGTGGTGTAAGTGCTACGGCTTGGGGAGGCATAGAGTTGTACGGGCGTACTGACCTCCAAGTCTTTGAACACGGTACACTCACCGCTCACCGGTCAACGTTATTGTGACACTGTACTCCTTACCCATGTGCGTCTTTTCTGAGGTGCATTCAGTCCTGACTTCATGTTTATGGATGGCAATGCGCGACCGCATCGAACAGTGGTGGTGGAGCAGCTCTTGGAACGAGAAAACGGTTCAATTGGCTCTGAGCACTATGGGACTTAACATCTGAGGTCATCAGTCCCCGAGAACTTAGAACTACTTAAACCTAACTAACCTAAGGACGACACACACATCCATGCCCGAGGCAGGATTCGAACCTGCGACCGTAGCGGTCGCGCCTAGAACCGCTCAGCCATTCTGGCCGGCACTTGGAACGAGAGTTTATTTGTTCCAATGGACTGGCGTGCTCGTTCCCTCGAGTCAGATCCCGTCGAGCACATGTGGGATGTGTTGGGGAGAAGTATTGTAGCATGTCCACAAGCACCAATGACCACCCAGCATTTGCCAACCGCACTGGTGTAAGAATGGAATGCTGTCACAGGAACACCTTATCAACGCTTTGGGCCAGCATGGGAGCACGTTGCAGAGCATGTACTTCTGTCTGTGGTGACCACACACCCTATCAGTAACCATTTCCCACCTTTTGTAATGTCCAGGAAACCATCATAAATCACGGTGACTTCACTCTGATTATTGTCATTGAATAAAAGTGTCATTTATGTTTGTCTCATTGCGTATTTCTTTGTTGCCTTCTATACTGTGCTGTAGCAGTTCTTCCTACGTATGGTTCAAGTTTCATCGAGCTATGTTACTTGGGAATGACACACCAAGCGAAACTTACTATCGACCTTCAGTATTTCGCACCAGAGTAGTTGGAACTAAGTAAATAACTTGTAGGTCACAGGCTTTTCCTCCACGACACAATATCTTTTGGCCTCATTAACAGGCTAGTATGAATTTCCGGAGCTTCCTCCAAAGATATCGTAGTCGATTTCTTTACAAGTCAAATAAAATAATATGGATGAAGATATAATGTTAACTTGTTGAAATAAGGCTAAATCGAAGAAAAGAAAAGTTACTTACAAGGGTACTCTTATTGTACCATTAGACCATTTTATCTTTTTTTGGAGTAATTTACTTGAACAGGGATCGAGCAGGAATGCGCTGTGCCCTACACAATGAAAGTATTCCAGCATTTTATTTGGGTGATGTAGAGTAATTTCGAAAAACTGAAATCTAGATTGTAACATATGGATTTCAAACCCGATACTGTCAAGTACAAGTCCATTACCTTTAGTACTGCGCATGCTCACTTGATGAAATAGGAAGCCACAAGCAGAATCAGATGTGTAGACTGCTGACGACCAAAAATTTGTGTAGTTGTGCGATCGACAACTCAAAAATCCTATCCATTACATTGCAGATATAGTTTCCGAAACAACTTGGGTTACATTTTTTGCAGTCTAAAGTGGCAAAAAATTCATTATTTTTGCAGTGGTTATGATTGCTTAGGGCCACAGGAGAAGAGACATTACGACCTGTCAGTCGATCTTTCCTGTGGTTCGGGTCACTATGGCTATTTACATCACCATTTTTTGTCATGTCTGAAGCAGGGTAAGTGCAGACCATAGAAAAAAGCTGTAAAAGTTCATCCTTATTCATTTTCTTATTGCTTTCTTTTACACTAGTCCACAATGACTAACACGATAGCCTTTCTTACAATTTAAACCTGTAGAATCCTCCACCTTACGACTCAGGTCTTTTATGATCCGGTTTAGACTTGAGCTTCTATGTTATAAGTTCGTGTAGTTTGAACAACATTTAAAAACTTTATGTACACAACACCAAACTGTCAAGAATTAAGTGCTAAGTACAGAATCGATTTTAATATACTGAATATTTGGAATATCCCATGTTTTTCAGTCTGTACAGTGAGCAAACAGTTAAACAAGCCTTGGAGAAAGTTGATAAGCGAATTAAGATTCTCAGAGAAGAAATAAAGAAAGTTAGGATTTAATGATGGCATTGTAGTTCTATTAGAGATGGTAGCTTCTTGAATAGAGAGTTTATAAGATGAGCATTGTAAAAGAACTCTGATGGATTGTAGTAAAATTAAGTCGGATGATGCTTAGGGAATTGCACTACGAAATCAGACGCTGAAAGTTGCAGATGAGTTTGGCTATTTATGCAATAAAATATCTGACGATGACCGAAATAGAAACGATATAATATGCAGACTGTAAAAGTAAGAAAATAATTCCTGAAACAGAGGAATTTGTTGACATTTAATTTAAATTTAAGTGTTAGGAAATCTTTTCTGAAGGTATTTGTCTCGAATTAAGCCTTTTATGGGAATGAAAAGTGGACGATAGACAATTCAGACGATAGGAGAATATCGTTTGGAACGTGGTGTTAAAGCATAATGCTAAGCATTAGATGCGTATATCGAATCACTAACGAACAGGTACTGCTACGAGCTGGAGACAGAAGGAATTTGTGGCACAACTTGATTAAAAGAAGGGGTCGTTTGGTATGACACATCTTAAACCTCACATGGTGTATGGCATCTTTTTAGACCCCAAGACTCGTTTAACTACAAACAGTTTTAACGCAGTTTTGACGTTAATGTAGACTTCTCGCCCTCCAGATATGCTTTCCATGAAATTTTTGCTATGGGAGCAATGTGATTTTCAACATTATATTTCAACTTTATTACGAAAATAAAAACTTAGCAGCAATGCTCCTCCAAAACAGACGTTTATCTGTCCATTGTTGTAAACAATTTTTAGAAAATAAATACACGTGGATTGTGACGACAAATTCACAGTTAGGAACTGCATTTTGCTGAAGTAACATGTGATATTATAGTTGACCCGTCATCGGTGGTGATATACGTTTCGAAAGGGGCTATGGTCTCTAGCCGGCTTTAGCAGATTTACAGATGAGTGATAATGATAACGAATAAGTTTTTGAAACTGAGGATGAGAATGATAATAATTCAGGTATGATAGAGGAAGATATACAGGTTGGAGATAAAGTGGGTGTCAGTGAACATGAAGAAGATGATAATGGTATTCAGCAAACTAGTGTACCTATTCTTGTATTTATAAGTGGACAGATAACGTATGACACAGTACGATCTGACGTGCGCAAGCAGGTTTCAAGGAATGTAATAAGTGAAACTGCGCATATTCCCCGTCACCTTAGACCAAAGTTACAGACAAGGGCAGATTGTCTCAGACTTTTTATCACCAATCACATGCAGAGTGTAATAGCAATGCATACCAGTAACCCTGCAGATGACAGTAAAATTCTACACTCACACCTTCAACGTTGGATTGAACGTGATTCTAAAGAACTGCAGGCAGTCTTCGGTCTACCAATAATAACTAGCATACACAGAGCACGTGAGAAATCTTTGAGAGAATTTTGGTCAGATGAGTATAGCTTACTTATTTCTCGAGCCACAATGAACTTTTCAATATCAATTAGTTACAGTGCTGTTAGATAGTGTGTGGTATATGAATTTCTTGTGATAAAATAAATTTTTGAACTAAACAAACAAAACAAGATGTATATTTTTATATTTCAAACATAGTTAGTACATAATTGTATAAGATATACATAACTTAATTATAGCAAGCAACAATGGAGTTGTATTTTCAACAAAGTGCTTGGGCGTGTCAATAAATCATTACTATTTTGGTGGAAATATTTTATATTTCATAGCCGTAAAGTTGACAGAATCACTTTGGGTCAAAAATGACCCAGAACATATATTTATCCAGATCTGATACCATGTGAGGCTTAAAGCATCAGGGAATTATCAATTGGGTTGTGAACGAAAGCGAGGGACGAAAAAATTATATCGGAAGAACAAGGACAGACTAGAATGGTGCTTCTGACTGAATATCACTACGTGGTGAAATACAGAGTCATGTAATACTGTTACAGCACACGTTATGTTATATAATATGTAAATAAAATTATTCGGTATTCTAAATGACGTCATGTTCGCTTTTAGCCGTGACTGTTTACTTCGTTATTTCAGTTTCGGCATTTACGTCTTTTTCAAGCATGTAGAAAGACATAATACAAAGTCTTAAGAAAAAAGAGAATGAGATTAATAGTATGTAGCCTGCCGCGGTAGCCGAGAGGTTCTAGGCGCTCAGTCCGGAGCCGTGCGACTGCTACGGTCGCAGGTTCGAATCCTGCCTCGGGCATGGATGTGTGTAGTTCTAAGTCCTGGGGGACGATGACCACAGATGTTAAGTCCCATAGTTTAAGTCCTGGGGGACGATGACCACAGATGTTAAGTCCCATAGTGCTCAGAGCCATTTGAACCATTAATAGTATATACAACCAATTCCTTGGTTTATAAACTTTTACATACTTACAATACCTGATGTTAAGTCATAGAAATAGGGTAAAATTAATGGTCTTGCAGGACTGTGTTACTCTTAAAGGCAATATAGTCATTAGTTGTTATTAATGACACGAGTAGATTTGTTACTGACATGTAGGTTGTTGCCAGTCATGTAGAGAACCTATTCTTTGAAAAATTTCTAATGCAGCTAGCAAGATTTTTTAAGAACAAGTGGAATGCTCATGAAAAGCTTATTCTCTTTAACGGCATGAGAGCTGAAATTGAGAGTTTTCTATTACAATTTAATCGTATGCATACAAATATTGTTTTTACACTGTAACTAGAGAAACAACATTCCATTAATTTTGTGTTTCATGATAAAGAACAACAATGACACCCATAAATTCGGAATGCACCGGAAACCGAAATGCCTGTCAGCATAATTCATAACTGCTTGTGCTACCCAGACGTACATATGAAAGCACTTTTTACACTCAACGATCAACAGAATCATTAAGCTTCTCTATAACAAAACAAAATTACCGAAATGTTATGTACATTAAAAGATTAAAGCTTGCTAATAACAGCTTCGCCCCTGAATGGTAGATAAAGTGCGTACTACAAAATTACAGAACAAGAAATCACATTGACACGAGAAATAGATCCAGATAAAATTAAGTACGTTGATTCGCCTTATCATGATACTACTTAAGATAGAACAGCCCTCACTGAAGCGTGGATATTAAACGCGGAGTTGTACGCCAGTCATCAAGCTATACTTTACATAGTCTGCTTACAACTCGACAAGGTCCTAGTATGTACTGACTCGATGAGTGCCCTAATTTCCTTCCGAGAGCACCCGAAGTAAAAACTGTTAATCCTTTGGGACACGGCATACTGCGAAGTCTCAATCGAACTAAGGAGCTGCGGCAACGGATTAATCTTGAATGGATACCGGGATGTGTTGGAATTAGGAGAAAGGAGCGGTGCGCATCAACTGGCGAAAATGGTGCAGCGTCTACTTCCCATCGGCATACCCCTACCATACAGTGATTTGCATACTGAACCCGCCAGAAAAAAATTAAAAAAAGCACCGGTTCGGATAAAATTAAGGGGACGTAAAACATAATATCAAAGACACATGGTTTAGGCTGTAGTACGATTCAACAACAGATACCACGCCATTCTTGGTTTCTCAACTTTGTACTCACGAGAATAGAAATTCTTACTTTTAAAAAACTAAGAGCAAGTCATATGAATACCAATAAAATGAGACTTACGTTAAAATTCATTTCTTCGTCAAATTGTGATTCCTTCAACATCGACGAAGACATTGTACAGATATTCGTAGAATGTGATAAATGCGATCGTCCAGGGACAACTATACTGTAGAATATTTTAAAAATTAAGGACTGTTTTTCCCTTAGGGTAGCTCTTAGTTCCATGAATATATCCGCTGTCAAATGCATTTGCTATTTCATTCGTCTTTGTAAACGGTAACTTTAAAATTTGAGGATACCTTTACATTACATTTTGCATGCACATAACTGGACTGTATGATAAAATTTTGTGGCTTTTATTCTAACGGTGCAGTCACATTGATGTATTTTGTTGTCTCCTTATTTAGTTCAGTTATGTTTTATGTTTTGTAGTAAAAGTAGACCAATGACCTGTTTGTATCATTATGTGTAATAATTGTATCGTGAAATGGGCTCCATTTGAAACCAAATAAAATAAAATATAAGTAGCCCGCGATTTTCGTGAAATTAATGTGCGAGTCAGGTTCCTCACCGGCAACAAGGCAGGGAAAATATTCAGGCACACCACCATTTGCGCACTCAGGAATTCGTAAAATCAAAATTGGCGAATGTGAAAGTTTCTATGTGCAGCAAACAGGTAGGTGTTTTACTTCCAGATACAGATCAGACTGCTGTATTAATTGCCAAACGAAATTTTCAAAGGAGCATTATTTTTAGCGAAAATTTCGTTGTCATTGAGCTGAGCAGACTTTACTCTTCGATAAACCCATTGCCATAGGATTGACCACTTCGGATATTTCGAAAGCGCTTCTTTTAGACTTCCACTATGAACATAAACAGAAAAAAATGGCAACAACAACAAAATTATTGATGGTGGGTAATGAAATGTCGGGAACACATTTGTCTTGGTAACATATGCGAGTGATTAACATTGCAAGATCACAGGTTAATATAAGCGCGAGATAAGCCATTGCAAATATGAAATGCTGGTGCATTAATAACAGGTCTAACAGCCAAAATGTTGAATGCAAGCTTGTAAAAGTTCCATGCATTGTGTTATGCAGATGCCGAATGTCCGTTTGAGGCAGGGAGTTCCATGCCTGTTGCACTTGGTCAGTCAATAAAGGGACAGTTAACGCTGCTTGTGGATGACGCTGGACTTGTCTCCGATTATTCCCCTTTATGTACTCGATTGGCGACATATATGGTGATCGAGCAGGCCGAGACAACATGCCGACGCTCCGTAGAGCATATTGCGCTGCAACAGCGGCACGTGTGTGAGCGTTATCCTGTTGGAAAACACCCCCTGGAAAGCTATTCATGAATGGTATCACAACAGGTCGAACCACCAGATTGATGTACAGATTAACAGTCAGGGTGCTTGGGATGACTACAAGAGTGCTCCCACTGTTATACGAATTCGCACCCCAGACTATAGCTCCAAATGTAGGTCCAGTGTTTCTAATATGCAGACAAGTTGCTTACAGGCCCTCGATTGGCCTCCTTCTAACTAACACCCGGCCGTCACTGGTTCCAAAGTATAACCAGCTTTCATCAGAAAACAGAGCAGACCTCCACCCCACCCTCCAACGAGCTCTCACTTGGCACCACTGAGGTCATTCATAATCAGTTATGGGTTGTTAGTGATAGCAGTGTTTGTCGTGCGAATAAACCGTGCAAAAACAACTGTAGTATAAATAATTGTAGGTTATTTAATCGTTCAGACCCAAGTTCCTCAACCATATTTAGCCCACAATATGCACACGGGCATCATTACAAAGAAAGTTACGTAATGCGAACGTACGAACCTTAATAGAACAATTTGATTAGTGGCTGCCTAAGACTGGTTTCAGGGAAGTTGGTAAGGAAAGATTCTGTAGTCAGTATCTTTCCCAAATCAGAGCCAGCAGAATCAAATCACTGTAATACTTTCGTGACATTTTATTAGTTAGGTGTGGTTTGGCTCTTTGGAGTGTTAGTTTCTATGGGAAACAGATGAGAATGTTTTTGGTGGCTACCTCGTGATTCACTCACATCATAGATTATTCCAAGAGGTCAGACCTCTTCTACTATTTTAACTCACAGTTCCCTCGGTTTTCAGCACGGACTTGAGTTAGATCTTCCTTGCACTGGGTGTGTAAAGCAGGCGCTCGGATATAACGTCCCCTCAAGTTTTCTGACGTCTCAGACGAATTTATCTCTGGAAGCAGTCCAAGCGACTTAGTAATTCGAAAGACACGTTACTGAAGGACGTATATACATAATGAGAAGTACTGGCAGAACACAAAACAAAGCTCTTATTCACATCATTAACACCGGTACATTTCTGAACTTACAAGATTAAGACTGATAACGGTAGTGATTAAGCTGGTATTATGGAAATGTCATCACGAAGAGCTCTTTTTCCTAAATTCTGTTGCAGAAGCATAGTATTCAGTTCTAAAATATCCGAAAAATAGTTGGCGGAGCAACATCATCACTGTAGGAGCACCGAAACCTAAGAAGAATATTATTCTGTCCGACGATCAAGACATATCATTATTTAATGCCGCAAGTCGAGATACCAATCACCTACTGTACCTAGCAACATGTACAGCACTGTCATACGAACTGTATTCTAGAGGAACATGCGCCTGGTATGGGATTAATTACCTGTTAAGCATGAAGAGATGTTTCGTCATTCGCCCCAATTCTGTAATTTTTAAACATGTTTTAATACGAAACTTATCAACGCATTAAAACTGTGTGCTGGTCCAGACCTTTCCATCGGAGGGTAAGAGTCTTAACCGATTAGGATATTCATACACGTCTCACGCCCTTTCTAACAGCTTCATTCTATCAATATTTCACTTATGCTTCACTAATTTCTACAGAGATTCTCCTGTATCCATACCTAGCTGCGACATATTAACTTTCCTTTTGCGACCTATCTGCGCAAGCCTCATTCCCCGCCAAACAGCTTCACGCCACTAGTACGTTTCTCATACGTTACTGCCCCCACGAAGCTTCTCTTGTATACACAGGTAACTCTTGGAACTCGTTATAGAAAGGATATGGCAAAGAATCTACCCAATCACACGCTATGGGTACTTTCCAGGACCATACTTCACTTCACAGTGGAGTGTGTGTTGTTATTAAGAGTCGGATGAGGACGCAAACCCAGAAATTTTGTGTTGACCGAAGCGCTTACCTGTAAGGCTGTGTCTAAGCCTTTTCTCCACCACGTCATTTCTCCCATGAATGACTGTCCAGACAGTCATGCAGGAGACCTTACGACAATCTGCCGAATGCTGAAATTGAGAAACAGTATGTTCCACAACAGATCGGAGTGTCTCAGGGTTGACGTTAAGAATGTGTTGCGAATACGTGCCTCCATTTCAGCTACGTTTGTAATCGAAGCACTGAACACAATATCTTTCAGCTAACACCACAGCCAGAAGTCACACGGATTAAGATAAAGTGATCTGGATGGCCAGGCTGTAGAAAAATGACGGCTGGTAATTCTAGCGTTTCCAAAACACCTCTGCAGTAGCTGCTTCACTGGCTGTGCAATGTGTGGATGAATGCCGCCTTACATAAAAATGATCCTACCCACACATCCACGTTGTTGAATGGTTGGAATGACGTTGGTGTGAAGACTCTTATAACGTTTATCGCCTACAGTATAGGTAACAGGACCTACAGGAACCACCTTCTACAAAAACTACGATAAACGATGCCGTCACCCCGCACCACACTGTTATCTCTGCAGAATGAAGTGGTACCAGCGATGTGCGTGCCAATTTTCCTTTCCCATATTCTGGTATTCTGTGTATAGACATGTCCATGGAGATGGAAATGGGCTTCATCTGTCTACAGAATGTCCCATGGCCGTACATTGTCCACTTCCACGTGAACGAGAAATTCTAGAGGGAACGTTTGTTTCACTGACACGTCGGCATGAAGCAATTCCCGAGCATGTTTAATTTTGTGTGGGTATAAATGCAGGATGTTTCATAGAATTTTATACTCCGAGTGAAGATTTCCAGAGTTCGAGCAACTCCCCGCGCACTGCATGTTTCCACACCAACGTTAGACATCTCCTGCAACGCTGTGCTGACATCTTCTGCTGATGTCAGATTAGTTGTTTACCACTGCCACTTTGCACTTCAAAATAATCGTTTTTAAATATTTTTTATTCCAGTATTTGATCACAATATCAATTTTTAGACGATGACCGGTTTCAGTCGGTAATGACCATCCTCAGATCTTTTTTACACGTCAAAACGATTCCTGCCATTATGGCCTTATCTTTACCAATAGTGGTCAACCTATCACTGCGACGGCTATGCCGAGCATCTCAGACGGAAACCGGGAAACAGTCGCGTACCACACGTCTTTTACTTTGCATATTCTGCCCCTTACATCAACATCTAGTGGAAAAATTTTTGTTAAATTTTTTTGATTGCTTAACGTTCACCCCCTCTTTGATAACATTCCGTTCAAATTTGACGCCATTTTGAGCAGTGACTCGTTTTGTACAGCGTTTTGAAACTGGAAACTGGAATTTTAATTACAATCGCTCTGTATTTCTTACTGTCTGATCAGTTATGGAATGAAAAGTCTTATTTGTTATGCAATCTAATTACGAAAATACCTAATGAAGATGCAAGTGAGAGGAATTTTTGTAAATAGACAGACTTGAACTGCCCTGTCATGTAATTTACTTTTTCCAGTTATATTGTATCCTGTGACGAAGGCTATCCCATCACAAATTTTCCACAATACAATCCTGACATTGTTTACAGAAGTTTTAGAGTACTTACCCATTTTCTTCTGATGACGGCTGTTGAACAGGGAAGATTTCTTGCAATGATTTCCTGGAACGAGTCCTCTGCAAGGACCCAGGTGCAGCTCCAGAATCCGCCTCGCTGGAGTCGAAGTCTGCGTGGCGGTCGTCTTGCTGAGACACGGGAGATATTCTTCTGCCCCGACTGCCTGGTGGCTTCGTCTTAGGGACGCCGAGAGGTAAGTGATCTTCTTCTGGATTCCACTGAGTACCATTTTCGTTTGGCATGTGATTGCCATTTGTCGTTGCCAGTGACTGATAGAAAACGTCATCGTTCTTTTCGTCGATCAAGGCTTCGGCAAATTTTATACGTCTTTCTGAAAGGTCGTTCGGAGTGGCTGGCGTTTCTTGTACCTCGTCTTGCCAAAAGCCTTTGGACAGAATGCCATCGGCGCTGTTTCTGTAGCCGTTCGCCGGTGGGCCCGTTGTTGACACACCGACCTTTCCGTCGCTGTACGTCCTGAGCGAGCGCTGAGTCACATCTTGAAACTCCGACGTCTTCCGAGGAACTCCCAGCGAGGTCTGTCTGCGTAGACTGTGGTGTTGCGTGGCGCCGCTGCCGGCGACTGCGGTCTGCTCGAACATCTCCCGCAGGAAGGCCGTCTGCGAGCTTCTTCTGGAGGGAGTGCCGCGCTGGAAGTAGGAACCAGAGTTGCTCGCGTCAACGGAGGGAAGGCGGTACCGCGGGAACGTCCCGGTCATGGGACTGGAGGCGGGGCTGGACACGGGGCTGGAGACGCCGGAGCTGGAGACGCTGGAGCTGCGCGAGAGCCGACTGCGCGGCGCCTTCATGACGAGCAGCTCGAGGCTGGTTCCCGGCTCGGCCACCACGGCGTCCACTTCGTCCTGCATCAGCTCGGCCGGGTCGCGCCCGCCTAGCCGCAGGATGACGTCCCCGGGCGCCAGGTAGTGGGCCCCCACCGTGCCATTGCTCACCTGTCGACAGACGCAAGTATTAGTTAGCAATAGCGAGTCTAGAGGTTTGAGCGGATAAAAGAAACGATATCTGCATCCGCGAGTCCGTTATCGGCACTTGCATCCCTTAACGTTAGAGTTCCGTAAAGAACTTTAACCCTTACTGTATTCACAGCTGTGATGATATCTTATAATTTCGGAAGTAAACGTTCAGTGTGTGTGTGTGTGTGTGTGTGTGTGTGTGTGTGTGTGTATGTGTGTGTTTTGAGGTTTTCGGGCGCTAAACAGCATGGTCATCAGCGCCCAAACGCATAGAAACAGGAACACTTGCGGTAGAGGGACGAAGACGGACAGCGAACAAGGAGAACGGCTAAAAGACACAGATCTGCCGCAGTTCCAAATCCTCACATACAGAGGCAAAACAAGAGGAGAAGAAACGCACTAAAAAGGAAAGGAAACACAAGGAAAAGAGAACAGAAATCGAAGTGAAACAAGTAGGTAATCGTGACTGGCGGACCTCTTACCTAAAAGCTGGGTGAGCGAGTCACCCAGCAGCACATTAAAATCCTCTTCCTAAAATCCGAGGCAACAAATTGGACAGGACACAAAACCGTAAGACCTTAACCACAGTCGTTGCGTCGTCTTGCAAAATAGAGGGCAAATCCGGTGGCAGGGAAACCACCGCCCTCTGGTCAGAGAATAAAAGACAGTCAAGTAAAATGTGGCGGACAGCCACAAGCACTGGACGCCACAAGCACTGCAGATTGGGGGGTCCTCCCGCCGGAGTAAAAAACCACGCGTTAAGGGACTGTGCCCGATGCGGAGGCGAGTGAGGAGAACCTCATCCCGCCTGCATGGCTGGTAGGACGTACGCCATGGCCGCGTGGTGGCCTTGACCAGACGCAGCTTATTTTCACCGACTGCCAGCCACTCCTCTTCCCATTGACGCATAACACGAAAACGCAAAAAGGAGGTAACAGCATGGAGAGGGACGGCACATTCAACAACGTGAGGGAGGGAATATGCATCTTTGGCAGCCACATCAGCCAGTTCGTTTCCCCTAATACCCACGTGCCCCGGCACCCAGCATAAAGAAATCTCCTTCCCCTGCCGTTGCAGGTGGAGTAGGGCATTATGGATGTTCTGGACGACCGTATCCGCTGGGTACAAGTGTTGCATGGTCTGAAGGGCACTCCACTTTATTATTATGATTTTGTTTATTTATTAATCGACAGAAAGTGCAAAATGGCTAAGGAGGCATGGCTAGAGGACAAATGAGCTTTTAGAAGCATACATCACTAGGGAAAAGGTAGATACTACCTATAGCAAAATTAAAAAGGCCGTTGGAGGATAGAGAAGCAGCTGTATGAATGCCAAGATGGATAACCATTCTTAATCAAAGAAGGGAAAGCTGAAAAGTGGAAGGAGTATATAGATGGTCTGTTCAAGGGAGATGTACTTGAGGGTAATATTATAGAAATGGAAGAGGACGTAGATGAAGATGAAATGGAAGGTACGATATTACAAGAAGAATTTGACAGAGCACTGAAAGACCTAAGTCGAAACAAGGCCGGGGGAGCAGACAACATTCAAGCAGAACTGCTGATAGCCTTGCGGGGAACCAGCCATGAAAAACACTTCCATATGGTGTGCAAGATGTGTGAGACAGGCTAAATACCCCTGGAATTCAAGAAGAATATAATAACTCTAATTCCAAAGACGGCAGATGTCGACAGACGTGAATATTATCGAACTATCAGTTTAATAAGTCATGGTTGCAAAATACTAACACGAATTCTTTACAGAAGCCAGTTAGGATTCCAGGGAAATGTAGGAACACGCGAGGCAATACTGGCCCTAAGACTTCTCTCAGACGATATATTAAGGAAAGGCAGTCCTCTGTTTATAGCATTTGTAAACTTACAGAAAACTTTTTGACAGAATACTCTCTTTCAAATTCTGCAGGTAGCAGGGGTAAAATACATGGAGCGAAAGGCTACTTCCATCTCGTACAGGAAGCAGGTAGCAGTTATAAGAGTCGAAGGGCATGAAAGGGATGCAATGGTTGACAAGGGAGTGAGACAGAGTTGTAGCCGATCCACTATATCATTCAATCTGTACATTGAGCAAGCAATAAAGGAAACAAAGAAAAATTTTGAGTAGGAATTAAAGTCCAGGCAGAAGAAATAAAAAGTTTTAGGTTTCCCGATGACATCGTAATTTTGTCAGAGATAGCAAAGGATTTTCAAGAAAAGTTGAACGGAATGGACAGTGTCTTGAACGGATTATATAAGATGAATATCAACAAAATCAAAACAAGGATAATGTAATGTAGTCCAATTAAATCAGATGAGCAGAAGTTAGATCAGGAAACGGGACACTTAAAGTAGTAGATGAGTTCTGCTAATTGGACAGAAAAATAACTGATGATGGACGAATTACAGAGGGTACAAATTGGAGACTGGCAATGGCAAGAAAAGCGTTTCTTAAGAAGAGAAATTTGTTTAGTTTAAGTGTCAGGAAGTCTTTTCTGAAAGTATTTGTATGGAGGATAGCCATGTATGGAAGTGAAACATGGACGATAAAAAATTTAGACAAGAAGAGAATAGAAGCTTTTGAAATGTGGTGCTACAGAAGAATGCTGAAGATTAGATGGGTAGATCATGTAACTAATGAGGAGGTACTGAACAGAATTGGGCAGCAAAGAAATTTGTGGCACAGCATAACTAGAAGAAGGGATCGGTTGGCAGGACACATTGATATATCAGGGGATCAGCAATTTAGTACTGGAGGAAAGCGTGGAGGGGAAAACGTAAAGGAAGATCAAGAGATGAATATCTTAACCAGATTCAAAAGGATTAGGTTGCAGTAGTTACTCAGAGATAAAGAGGCTTGAGCAAGATAGTGTGGAGAGCTTCATGGAACCAGTCGTCGGTCTGAGGACCGTTACGACAGTTATTTACATTTCATCGTTTCTCGCAAAAAATAAATACAAATAAATAAAATAAAATATTAATATGCATTTGTAGAACCTCTACCTCCAAAACAAATACTTTATCAACTACGGATCCGCAAATCTCCGTAGACTATAATCCAGTAGATTGTGGCAAATCTGATAGGAGCCTTGCACCTGGCCCGAATTTTCCTCTGTTGAAGTCCGCACTTGGCTTTGAAACTTTCCTGCAAATTAACTGCTGGACTTACGTCAATTTCTTTTTGTACCTACGAGTCTCACAAAACAATTTTTTTCCTTATTTAAGTTTTAACTGATTTTGCTGAAAAGAAATTTCGTATCCGTTTCGTACCCACTGTGTATATTCTTTTCTTCTTGCTATACAAAATTTTTCTTCCGTACGGACTGCTGCAGTTTTGTTACTCGCTTTAATATGCAGCCACTTTCCATCACCTCATAAAAAAATGTGTCCATGACGCTAATTTTACTGCTGCATTTTCAGTAATTCTTTACAGAAGAATGGAAAGACTGGTATAAGCCAGTTAAGATTCCAGCGAAATATAGAAAAAGGCGAGGCATATTGGCCCTAAGACTTGTCTTAGAAGATAGATTAATGAAAGGCAATCCTACGTTTATAGCATTTGTAGACTTAGAGAAAACTTTTTGACAATGTTGATTGGAGGATATTAACCTCCGTTGAAAGTCAGCATACAAATCATGTAATTCGTACAATAATAATAACGCTGTCCTTTAACTTTTAACCACAAAGTAATTATTATTAGCGGAAAAATAGTCCTATCGCAGCACAAAAAAAAGCGAATATCCTCCAGTTTAAAAGATTATGAGCGAAAAGTGCGGTACCAGCTGCCCCGATCTCCCTTTCTCAGAACCTTTAAAAATTCTCCCAAAAATTTTGGCAAGCGAACTTATTCGCGCTCTTTTTAACATGCGACTTACCTCTCATTCCCACAATCTCCTCAAACTGTAACACGCCCATACCCACTGGTCCATCGCTGTAAGTCCATCTCACCCATCCGTATCCAGTTGCTCATTCTCACTCACTCATTCAGCCCAGCTCATTGTCATGATCTCTTTGTGTCTGTTACTGTCTCTTCTCTCACGCCCACAGTCTCCTTTGTTCTGCCTTTCTATTGATTTCCCCTCTCAATGCCACTGTCTCCCTCTTGATCTCTCTTACTGCTACTATCTCATTCAGTTCTTCACACTGCTGCTGCCTCTTCTCACTGTCATTCTCTCTTTCTACATCGTTGTCACTGTTATAGACGCTGTCTCTCATTGTCACTGGTTCTCACCCACTTACCCTTTCTCCTTCTCTTTATCCCTCTCCCGGTGGCATTGTCTTCTTCATTCCTTTCCTAGCGCTATTCTGTCAACTATGTTCCACTGCCACTTGTCCCTTTCTCTCACACTGTTATTATTTCCTTCGTTCTTTCTATATAACAGCAGCTGTCTACTCTCTTCCAGTGTTTATTACATTTCCCTCCTTTCCCACTTCCATTGTCTCTTTCTCTCTCAGCATAAAAAAGTGCGAATATGTTTGCATGCCAAAATTTCTGGGAAAACTTTTAAAGGTGTTGAGGAAGGTAGAATGAAACAGCTGGTATAGCACTTTTCAGTCAAAGTCTTTTAAATAAACAGGAAGGTAGTTATCTTTTTTTGCTCCTATAGAAGCATTTTTCCGCTGGTTCCCTTCTTTTTCCTGCCACAGCAGGGCATGACACTCATATGAGAAGAACTTTATGGGTCAATAAAATTTTGGTAGTTCACTTACATGAAACTGAAATAACGTAAAACTAACTTTACACTTCCACCGGATTTTAAGTGCACAAAAATTTTGCATGCGCTTCAACACTACAATGTGTGGTTCCCAGTACCCTGCTGTTGATACTGGAGACACTTTACAGCGTATTTCTCCGTGCTACGTCACTTTACAAACTATGTTTCCCCCTCATACCGCATTTTACTTGTGTATTTTACGTGTACAAGCAGCGTAACTTTGAACCTCTGCACCTCGGAAACGGATAAACATATTAATATAATTTTCAAGACTGTTCGAGAACAGGATCTCAGGAATATATAGCAAATATTTCACGCATTTACCGTGCATAGCCGCCTTGGAATCCGCGGCCCGGTTTTGGTACGAAAAATGGCAAAAAAACGCTTCTCTTGAGGGTTTCTTAGGAACTGCCCATAAATTAATAGAGATTTTTGAAAATGGGAAGATGACACTTCTATATAAATGCCTAGAGAATATACTGTCAAAATTGGAGAAATCTTATGCAGTTTTTTTATTATTTACATTTCGCCTCATATCAGATTTTACGTGCTTATTTTACTTGTATAAGTAGGGTAAAATTAAACTACAGTATCTTTGAAACAGATGAAGATATAATTAAACTTTTCAAGGTAGTTTGATGCCTGGATCTTAGGAAAACATCGTGGAAATTTCAGTCATTTGCTTTGTATAGCCGTCTTGAAATCAGCGGCCATGTTTTGGTACAAAAAAGGTAAAAAAACTTTTTTTTCCGAAGGAACCGCCCATGAGCTAATAGCGCCTCCATAACCCCCTTAAGACTCACCGTATACCACATCGAATGCAAAAAGAGGCAACTAATTTTCTACATTTGCCTACACAGGAGGAAGTGCGTAATATTCATGCATTAACCCTGTACTGTAGGATAAAGACACCCAAGCGGCCATTTTTTTTTTCTCATCAGTCTTCTGAGTGGTTTGATGCGGCCCGCTACGAATTCCTCTCCTGTGCTAACCTCATCATCTAAGAGTAGCACTTGCAACCAACGTCCTCAATTATGTGCTGGATGTATTTCAATCTCTATCTTCCTCTACGGTTTTTGCCCTCTACAGCTCCATCTAGTACCATGGAAGTCATTCCCTTATGTCGTAATAGATGTCCTATCATTCTGTCCCTTCTCCTTATCAGTGTTTTCCTCTCCGATTCTGCGCAGAACCTCCTCATTCCTTACCTAATCAATCCACCCAATTTTCAGCATTCATCTGTAGCACCACATCTCAAATGCTTCGATTCTCTTATGTTCCAGTTTTCCCACAGTCCATGTTGCACTACCAAACAATGTTGTACTCCAGACATACATTCTCAGAAATTTCTTCCTCAAATTAAGGCCGATGTTTGATATTAGTAGAATTCTCTTGGCGAGAAATGCCCTTTTTGCCATTGCTAGTCTGCTTTTGATGTCCTCCTTGCTCCGTCCGCCATTGGTTATTTTAATGCCTAGGTAGCAGAATTCCTTAACATTATTTACTTCGTGACCATCAATCCTGACGTTAAGTTTATCGCTGTTCTCATTTATTCTACCTCTCATTACCTTCGTCTTTCTTCGATTTACTCTCAAGCCATACTCTGTACTCATTAGACTGTTCGTTCCGTTCAGCAGATCATGTAATTCTTCTTCACTTTCACTCAAGATAGCAATATCATCAGCGAATGATATGATATATCTTTTTACCTTAAATTTTAATTCCACTCCTGAACCTTTCTTTTATTTCCATCATTGCTTCTTCGATGTACAGATTAAACAGTAGGGCCATAGACTGCACCCTTTTTAATATGACCACTTCGTTCTTGGTCGTCTGCTCTTATTATTCCCTCTTGGCTGTTGTACATATCGTATATGACCCGTCTCTCCCTATAGCTTGCTTGTACTTTTTTCAGAATTGCGAACATCTTGCACCATTTTATGTTGTCAAACGCTTTTTCCAGGTCGACAAATCCTATGAACGTGTCTTGATTTTTCTTCCATTACTAACCGCAACGTCAGAATTGCCTCTCTCGTGCCTTTACCTTTCCTAAAACCAAACTGTTCGTCAAATAGCGCATCCTCAATTTTCTGTTCCATTCTTCTGTATATTATTCTTGTAAGCAACTTGGATGCATGAGCTGTTAAGCTGATTGTGCGATAATTCTCGCTCTTGCAGTCTTCGGAGTTTTGTGGACGATGCTTTTCCGAAAGTCAGATGGTACTCGTATGTCGCCAGACTCATACATTCTACACACCAATGTGAATAGTCGTTTTGTTGCCACTTCCCCCCAATGATTTTAGGAATTCTGATGGAATGTTAGCCATCCCTTCTGCCTTATTTGATCTTAATTCCTCCAAAACTCTTTTAAATTCTGACTCTAATACTGGATCCCCTACCTCTTCTAAAACGACTCATGTTTCTTCTTCTACCACATCAGACAAATATGGATGTGTGTGATGTCCTTAGGTTAGTTAGGTTTAAGTAGTTCTAAGTTCTAGGGGACTGATGACCTCAGATGTTAAGTCCCATAGTGCTCAGAGCCATTTGAACCATTTGATCCTTTCCTGTAGGATGAGTCTGTCCTTCAGACAATTATTTCTTTTTCGATGTCTTCACATTTTTCCTGCAGCCATTTCGTCTTAGCTTCTCTGTACTTCATATTTACTTCATTCCTCAACGACTTGCTTTTTATATTCCTGAGTTTCCCGGAACATTTTTGTACTTCCTCCTTTCATCGATCAATTGAAGTATTTCTTCTGTTACCCTCGTTTCTTTGCAGTTACCTTCTTTGTACCTATGTTTTCCTTCCCAACTTCTGTGATAGTCCTTTTTAGAGGTGTCCATTTCTCTTCATATGTGCTGCATACTGAGCTATTCCTTATTGCACTATCTATAGCCTTAGAGAACTTCAACCGTATCTCGTCATTCCTTAGTACTTCCGTATCCCACTTCTTTGCGTATTGATTCTTCCTCACTAATGACTTAAAATTCAGCCTGCTCTTCATCACTACTATATTCTGATCTCAGTCTATATCTGCTCCTGGGTAAGCCTTACAATCCAGTATCTGATTTCGGAATCTCTGTCCGACTATGATATAATCTAACTGAAATCTTCCCGTATCACCCGGCCTTTTCCAAGTATAACTCCTGCTCTTGTGATTTCTGAACAGAGTATTTTCTATTACTAGCTGAAGTTTGTTACAGAACTCAATTAATCTTTCTCCTTTCTCATTCCTTGTCCCAAACCCATATTCTCCTGTAACCTTGTCTTCTGCTCCTTCACCTACAACTGCATTCCAGTCCCCCGTGACTACTAGATTTTCATTCCCTTTTACATACTGTATTGTCCTTTCAATATCATATACTTTCTCTATCTCTTCGTCTTGAGCTTGCGACGTCGGCATGTATACCTGAATTATCGTTGTCGGTGCTGGTTTGCTGCTGATTCTGACAAGAACAACCCTGTCACTGAACTGTTCACAGTAACACACTCCCTGCCCTACTTTCCTATTCATAACGAATCCTATTCCTGCTACACCATTTTCTGCTGCTGTTGGTACTATCCTATACTCATCTGACTAGGAATCCTTGTGTTCTTTCCACCTCACTTCACTGACCCCTACTATATCTAGATTGAGCCTTTGCATTTCCCTTAAAGATTTTATAGTTTCTCTGCCACGTTCACGCTTCTGATATCCCACGCCCTGACTCGTAGAACGTTTCGTTGATTACTCAATGTTTTTCTCATGGTAACCTCCCCCTTGGCAGTCCCCTCCCGGAGGGAGGTATCCTGTAGATACACTTTACGTGTCCTTAATGCAGTGGTTTCCACTGCCTTCTGCATCCTCAGGCCGTTAATCATTGCTGATTCTTCCGCCTTTAGGGGCAGTTTCCCACCCCTAGGACAAGAGTACCCTGAACCTCTGTCAGCTCCTTCGCCCTCTTTAACAAGGCCGTTGGCAGGATGAGGGTGACTTCTTATGCCAGAAGTCTTCGGCCGCCAATGTTGATTATTAATCAAAATTTAAGCAGCGGCGGGATTCGAACCCGGGACCGAAGACGTTTTGATTATGACTCAAAGACGCTACCCCTTTCTTTTTTTTCCTTGTTCCGTATTGTTCGTTTCGTTTGGTCTGGGCGGACGTCACGTGACATCCGTTCAAGTTGATCGTTAATTCCTTTACTCAGTTTTTTTGTTACAGAGGACAATCGGCCCTCTGACCGAACACGCTGAGCTACCGTGCCGGCGCCTGTAGACCCTCCTATTGTGTATAAAAAAAATACTCCCTAGTCCATGGGCTATACTCTCTAGTCCACGGGCTAAACAAAACACTTGACCTTGCCTTTCTATCACCAACGAAACCCGATGTGTGAGGCACGGAGAAATCCCGTTTTTATGTGCGGCGTTTCTGTTCCGTCTTAACGACAAGCGTCGGCACGACGATCAAGAACGGAAGAACAGAGTGAGCTGTCAGACGACGTCAATCAATAGTGCGCTGACGAACCCCTCTCTAGGACGACGACAACTCAGGAGCAGGCTCTACACGAAGAGAACACAAGCGCTGCGACGCCTAGCCGCGGCAGAGTGGAAGACTAGCCGTGGTACAAACGCTATAGCAGTGACTTCTGAACTGTATTGTTTTGCTTGCAATGAAATTGTATGTACCGAACGACATTGATTAACATTGATTATTTGCATGTCGCCATTTTCTTGCGACACAACTTTGTGAATACGCAAAGTTACGTATTTTCAATTTAACTTACAGTAATAAACACCATTAACACGATTTGCTCGAATTGTTGTCTAGCAATCCAAGAAAACAGCTTCCTAGGCACCCTGTATCAGACGAGTGGGCAGTACACAAAAGTTTCGTTACACATTAGGAAGCGCATGCTGTCACATGTGTACCGACTGTGGATATCAACAGATACATCCACGAACATTTAGAGGTGCGCAGACCACCAGATATGGTTTACAAGGTATAGTCTTCCAGGTGGTGTCCCCTTACGTCTTTCCGACCTTTAAACTGACATCCAGGTAGCTATAGGGGACCATAAAGTGTAATGTAAACCTTGAAGCAGCTGGGCGATTTAGCATTTTTCATATACGGGGTGTTTCAAGATACCTATCACATGTTTATAGGATTTTTTTATAGGGGAGTTGATAGTTAAGGTTTCCCCATTCATTGAAACAATCATAGCTTGTGGTCCGTCTCCAATACATCGTCGTCGAGCGGACGTAAAACCACAATCTGGTCTCCTTTTATTTATTTTTTACAACAGTGAGAAACTGGTACTTTCGCAGTTAGGAGGGTTGAATGTGGTGATCCACGAACGCGCTGCCCTCTCGATTTTGTAGAGGATGTCCTTCGCCACATAGAAGAGATCCAAACGACGAGTACTTAAAACATTGCCATGCCATGCGCTCCTGTAGAGCACATATGTCAGAGCCCACTGTTTCCTCTATGTGCATGCAGTGAAGTGGGGGAACTGAAAGTGGTCCGATCTTCAAATTTATTTTACATCCAAGCGGTACGTTTCTGGACCTAAGTCTTTTATCAAAACTTTATCAAAGTATCCTCTATACTGCAGGCTGTTCCAGCTCGTAGGCTCCGTTGTGAGCCGCGGAGCGCTCCCTGCTCCAGGGAGCCGTGTCGCTCGCTGTGACCATTCAAGTGGGCCGGCACGCCGGCACGTGGCACAGCTGGCTGAGGCAGGCGGCAAGGCAAGCGTTTCGATGCGCCAGCTGCGTCTTACAAGATCGACAACCTCATACTCATGGCTGCTAAGACGTGGTGACATGATACACCAGGAAATACGATGTTCGGGAAAGAAATAAGAAACAACTGTTTTACAAGTAATTGCATACTAAATTTATTGGGGCTCTGCAGCTTGACGTACCTCTCTTTCAACAAAGTTGAATTTTGCAAATCAATAATCTCCAATTGAAGTGACGATGACAAGTCATCGGAGGAAACTGAAAAAGGAGTGCTGAAGACCTTAAGTCCCTTTCCAAACTACTAAGGTCTCGGAATAGTGTTTCAAACGACGTGATGAGCCGCTTTAACTTTGCTTGGTAATCGCCGAAAGTAGTACCTTCAGGTAGTTTTAAACAAGCAAGACGATTGAAGAACGTTAAATGTCCATTACCCATGTGCCTCTCAAATAAACGTAACTTTTCCATGAACGCTTTGATCTGGTCGTGCATGACAACGATTAGCTGCCCTTTGCCTTGAAATGACAGATTTAAATTATTCAGACGCATAGTTATGTCAGTTAGGAACGCCAAGTCTGATATCCATTTCATATCTTTCAGACAACGCATTTCTTCCCCTTTCATTTCGAGGAAAAGGGATATTTCCTCACGAATGGCAAAGAAAACATCAAGAACTTTTCCCCGACTCAGCCAACGAACTGTACTGTGGTAAGGTATAGCCCCATACTCCGCTTCCATATCTTTCAGGAATCCTTTGAAATGGCGATGATTCATACCGTGACGCCGCACAAAATTCACACACTTCACGACATCTTTCATTACGCCACCTAGCTCTACTGTTTCAGCACACAGTGCCTCTTGGTGAATAAAACAATGAAGAGTCAAATGTCTTTCCCGAATTCGTCCCTGAGTTAATTTTTCAAACGAGAAGCAAAACATTGGTGACGTCCGATCATTTATGGTGCACCGTCTGTCGCTACGGAATGGGGCTTATCCCACGGCAAATTCATATTTTCCACTGATTCACTAACAGCTTCAAAAATGTCACATCCTGTTGCTGTGTAATCGAGTGGCACCACATCCAAGAGTTCTTCAGTTACTTGCAGCTCCATGTCGACACCACGCACAAAGACTGCAAGCTGAGCACAGTCCGATATGTCGGTGCTTTCGTCAAGCGCTAGTGAAAATGCAACAAAGCTCTCCCCCTATTTCCTGAGTTGTGTCTCTAAATCTGCTGCCATGTCCAGGATTCGACGAGACATTGCTTCGACAGGCAAACCCCTTCAATTGCCTGCACCTCCCTTGGAAACAAACAGTCTGCAACTGCTACCATGCACGATTTTATGAGTGGTACCACCGAAAACGGCTTGCCACTCGTCGCAATGATGTGAGCGACTCTGTAGCTTGCTCGAATTGCAAATTCAGTAGTGGTTTCTCCGCTCTCATTCACCTGAAAATTATAAACGCATTACAGAACACGAACTATGTTGCATGTTTTGATATCCTCCGTATTACGAAACCGTTTTTAAATTTACGTCTCCTGGTATGTCGTTTTTAAGCCTGGCTACCAGTTCTCTGCGTGCAACGCCTTCTACCTGATCGTAGTGCGCTGCGTGAAGACGTGTATAATGTCGTTGTATATTGTACCTCTTCGCAGAATTAAATACTTTAGGATATACAAGACACTGTGGACGACCATCCCTCTCAATAAATGGAAAGGTATCCTCCAATAGAGGTACAGGGCTCCCGCGGCTAGTCATAGCAGTCATTGTACACGGATTATTGCGTCAGTTGCGGCTGCATGCGGCCAGGGGGCAGTGAGTTCGCTTTCCCCCTCCACGCGGGTTCCGAGCTGCCGCAGTGAGCGCTCCGGAGCGCTCCGGCTTCCTGGAGCTCGGTTGGAACAGCCTGCTCTATAGCCTGTAACAGGAACTGTGAACAAGCGTTAGACAAATCATTGACAGACGTTACTGGTAGGATAATTGACAGAAAAATACCTAAGACTGAGCAAAAACTTAATCCTCCATCTTTGGATTTGCAGCCAGGCTCATTTACAAACTTTAAACTTTTTCCTTTTTCTGTTTTCTTGTGTACTACGTACAAATTAATTTCCTTGTCTTTAAACGCTAATATTCTTCTCTTACAAGAAAATCTTTTTCTCATTCGTCAAGTGATGATCCCAAGCAGAACATCATCTACTTCAAAATGTTCCCGTGATGCACTGTAGCGAGTCCAGTTCGTCACCAGGCATCGTGTGAACTGTTTTCGTAGTTGACAAAATGTTTGGAAGTAAATTTTCAGAAATAAGCCTCATTATACACCAACGATTAAAGATACGAAGTTTATGAAGTAAAAGAGTAGTATATCGGGACGTATTGCTCTATTTTTGGCTAGGGATACAATTGGTTCTGTTGTTATCTTGTGACGTCCAAGATGGGCATGTCCGACATTATGGAATACCGCTGTTACATAAAACCCACCTTCACTGTGAAAGTGCTGAAAACGAAGATTAGATTTGTGCCTTCTGCAAATCGATGAAAAAAACGAATAATTGTTTCAGAACTAGGTTTTGAAGTAAATACACATAACAAAGTATCATTGAATCAAACTATTTTTCCTGTTACTGATAAGTAATTCTTTTAAGAGTTTAAATTAGGAGCAATTTCAGAACTGTGTTTTGTGTACATAAAGTATATTTTTCCCCAAGTTTAAATGATTATCTGCATTTTTACAACCCTGTTACATATTTCCTGAGTATTCTATTTTAGCCTCGAAGTGCACCCCTTTTAAAACTTTTTTTTTTTTTTGGAGATAAGTTTTACAAATTTTTCAAATTGTGTTAAGAGAAATACTTTAAGTTTATGATAAACTATGAAACTATGAGAGCTAAGAATGGGTTCAATATGGAGACACAAGTTCAAAAGTAAATGGTACTCCGTAATGCCCGAAGATCATCTAAAACTTTTTCGGCAAAAACAAACTTATTTTATATACCATCAAAACCTGTATACTTTAGGAATATCTATAATAAGAACGCAAACTATCATATAGTGTGATTCTCTATATTACTAGTAAGATCATAAGCCTCATCTTGAATAAGTAAGAACGGGACGAATTTTTTCTTCATCCGTTTCACAGGAAACGAGCTGTAGTTAAATACAATTGACGGGCACAATTTCTGTGCGCACTAGCCCTGGCTGTGTAGGCAACCCAACACACACTACTGCTATGCTGGCAGACATTTAGGGGGAATACTTTCGCGAACATGAGGGAAGCGGACTATTATCGCAGAACTGATAGGACTCCTATGCGAAGGTAATTTTAATTTCTGGTAAAAGCGCTGTCAAAGGTGACCGAATTGTAACGTCATCAGGCGGATTTCAGGTCTTCTCTATCTGATGTGGGAACTACGCCCGTTACTGTTACGTATATTTATCCAAAAGGTTTAAAGAAATATAAATCTTCGCACTCGTATATGCGTTGCAACCGCTTTTCTTCCAGCCTAGTAAACAAGTATCACACAATGACACTGTAAATAAGTAGCAGACGTCACATAGCTAGTCTTGAAATTCCCGCTGGTGGTGCTTATTTACCTAATTATTAGATAGTTGTGATTTTCACTGCAGTAATATTTTATGTCAGAGCAGGTAAACAAGCATAATAGCATATAGTTTACGTTATGTAATTGGGGTGGGGAATTCCTGGACGGTTGCTGAGGATCTTAGGTTACGAAGTAGTTCCCTTTTGTTTCGTTCTTTGTAAACACATCATTCCTTGATCAGACATATGATACAGATTTGAAATTTCTACCCTCTGAATGATAATGATGAATTGATTTGTTTTTGGTGTTCTACGTCTTCGTCTTCGGCAGCCATACTAAAATAGGCTGGGATGAATACTTAAATCAAATAACAAAAGTATGAATGTAAATATCTCCCTAAACTGCACGGAATAACACTTGTTCGCTCGCTCTCTCTCTTTCTATCTCTCCCACCACACACACACACACACACACACACACACACACACACACACACACAAACACACACACACACACACACAATAAAACCCGGACAACATAAATTCTTAAAACCTTCTGGTAAATAAGGATAGCAATTGATAGCGAGGAGATGAAAATGCTGTTGCAAGTTTGCTTGGCTGTATCGCCCTTAAACTACAAATGGGTGATGGTTCAGTCTCTCTGCAAAACACTACACTCTCCAACCTAAAAACTTTTTCTGGAGTAGAGGCAGTAAACAATACATTTTGTCATACGTGTTACACTTGTCTCATCATCAACTAAAATAGTTTAAACGTACTGCTGCTCTGTCGTTATAATAAAAAATACACCCAACTGGAACGTAGCCTATTGATATGTGTGAGCGACATACGCCACAATAAAGTGAATGCTCTTGGATAAGGGGGACGCCATGGATCAGAGGACAATGCTCAACCCGTAGTAGGGTGAGTGTCGCTTCATCTCGTCGCTATTACTGGAAGGAGACCATCTACAGCCGGAGAATTAATTTTAGCGATTGCAGCTTACTGTCCGACATTTCTAGTCACCAAATTCCACTGGAGTATGATCTTTTCGCACAGTAGAGTGGTATGTCAATGACACAATATTCCAGAATGTGTCCACTGCAAGACTGCTTGCCTGCTGTGTTAGCTGACTCACTAGTCCGGGGTCGCGAGTTAGCTAATACGGAACAGTTCCCGCCCCTGTTTTTGTAGCAGTGGAAAGGAGCCCTGAATCATTGGAACTTTTGCTCAGCTGGGTACATTCGCTCAGGAGCTTAGAGAACACTAAGTAAGTCGGAGCGTATGAGAAATTCTTTTGTAGATAACTCCAGTTTTGCCAATTTGCCTCCACAATCGCATACAACTTTGCGCTTTAATGAATTATGAAGAAATATTGGATGCTGGGTATTAGTTTTTCTTTTGCATATCAGCCACAGCAATATCTTCAGCAGCATGTAGTCGGGATGAAATTAGGTGTATCGAAGGTCAATTGCCTGGGAAGTGTAGACATGATAGATGACAGTGCCTGCCACATCCACCGGATACTATCTGAGTGGCAAGGCAGATGTGACAAAATGCCTTGGAAGGAGTACCACTACTTGTGCAGCAAATGGTGGAGTTTTTTTTTCTCAAATTTATGGCCAGCTAATTTCTCCCAGTCTTGAGAAAAACGTGTTTAAAAAAAAACAGTGAGTAAATTTTTTTTTTTGGGGGGAGAGTTTATTGAGTTTTGGGATTTTGTTCGTATTGACAATTAAATAATTTTTGGAGAGGAAAGACCCGAGAAATTAGTGAAGATCTATAATTTTTTACATTTAAACGCAATTGAGCTTTACAGTCATTATGATTCTATATCAAGTTCAACCTTTTTTTGGATTGTAGATATTATTTAACTGTGTTTCTTATATTACGAGAAAGATTAAATAACAATTTCAATCAAATAAATTCTTGTGGCAGTAAATAGTTGCTTTCAATAAATATGATGGCTCTTTTTAATTTGTGTAAGGGTATGTAACATTTTATATGTTAAGTACATTTTCATATTTAAATATATAGCTGGGTTTTACTCGGCTTTTTGGCGGCATTTTTAAAATTCTTTTAAATTCACATGGATTTTTTTGAGTCGAGTTTAATTATAGCAACCCTGGTCCTTACAAGCACGTGTCTAAAATTAATTCACCATGAGAAATACAACTTCGCAAACTCCCTTGTCAAGCCAATACCGAACGAACACATCGGGGTAAATTGCAATAGCATGTAAGTTGGGGACAGAATTGCATTCAACAGACACTTGCTTCTTCTTACCCACAAAGTGGCCTTATTACAGAACACAAAGACACATCAAGCACCGAAAATACTTTTATAATCTGAGCAATCTCATTTCTACTAGTACGTGAATCACTCCCTGTGTCGTATTCAATGCAACCTCAGGAAGACTTAGGCGAGGTTTGTGTATAATAAGTGATGAAAGCTGAAAGGAAACTGTATCATGACCATGTTTCAGGGATATGTTAACTGCCACAAATTAATTCTTTGGTTAAGAAGAGAGAAGTTTAGAAACAGCGCCGCCACAATGATCTGCAGAACAACTAGACTTGTACTTAGCACGTCATCTTAACTAGAACTGAAATATTAAGAAACGTGCCTTCTGAATCACAATTTTCGCTTCCATTGAACTAAACGTGCCATTGACTATTCGGAAGCGACCAGACGTCTGTACTGACCTGCAAAGCCCCCTGTTGAAAAATCTAGTTCAGCCTAGAACAGTGAATGGGACATCGGGGCTGGCATATAAGCCATCTGGCCAAAATACGCAGACTTTGTATCAGGAGTTGTTTCACATGCATATCTCCCACATTTTCAACCGTATCTCGTCGCCATAGCGAAGCGCAGGAGATGTTAAATGGAGTTAGGGCGTAAGTGTCTAGTTGTCCTGTCCGATGAGAATATGTCGTCTTGGCAAAACCATAAAAATAGTATCGACGTCTGTTACTGTAGCCAAACATTCAGGTGCTGGAGATTATTTTGCTTCACTAAAACTGTTACCTCAGCGTTTGTAAGGTGAAGTAAAAGGACAGCTGATACTTGTTTCTCTAACACGGTATGCTTCTCGCGCACTGGAAAGTGCTATAATGTGAAAGCCTTTACGTTTTCCAACTTTCGCAAAGAAAAATCACAGAATATAACCACAATTCAGTTGCCATATCACCAACCATTGGAAGTAATGTCAGTTTCAAGACGGAATTTGCAAACGCATTTCGTCCGCGGAAAACAGTAATTTATCACAAACTTATCAGCCGGCCGGTGTGGCTGTGCGGTTCTAGGCGCTTCAGTCTGGAACCGCGTGACCGCTACGGTCGCAGGTTCGAATCCTGCCTCGGGCATGGATGTGTGTGATGTCCTTAGGTTAGTTAGGTTTAATTAGTTCTAAGTTCTAGGCTACTGATGACCTCAGAAGTTAAGTCGCATAGTGCTCAGAGCCATTTGAACCATTTTTGAACAAACCTATCAAATACCTATGGAAAATTCTCAAGAGATGATTCATGTAACTACCACCCTATGTTACTCTCGAGAAAAATTATAGAACACGACGTTTTACTTGGCTGCTTGCATGGATTTTGAATGAAACCGAAATGCGGAACCTAACTCGCGTATTTCACAATTGTGGTGTTTGGTGTTTCTGGACTTCCCAAATGCTATCGATTCAGAACAACACGAGCACCTACGAATGTTCATTCGTATGGTAATTCTAACTAAATCTGTAACAGAGTTGCGAGTTTCTTAAGAGACATTTCACATCATGCTTTCCTGAACGAAGATATTGACATACTAGTAATCTCAACCGTGCACCTGGCAAATTTAATAACGCAATTCCTGTTCAAGAAAGGCTTAGTAAATAGTTGTTAATGGACATCTTGTAAACACCGCGAGCTGCATTTAAAATGTTTAATAGCCAAACCGGTATTCGGGCGCAGAACCCATCGTGAATGGCATACATGGGTTGGCATTGAAAACAGCTACTTGTAGTCTCGGAATGGATAAATACAAGTCCTGTAAGGTCTTTATCAATCCTGCAAAATAGTGGCAAGTGTAGGTACCGATAGTGGGGGTGGATAGCGATTACGCACCCTTCTCTCCAAAGCAGACCACAAATGGCTCTGTAATACTGAGAGCTGGTGACTGTGGTGTCCAAGGGAAGATGCGACAATTCATCCTCGTGCTCACAAAACCAGTCCTGGAAGCTCCGAGCTGTCGTTTTGGAACACACCATCATCAGTGCGGAACAAATATAGTATTATGGGATGTAGTTGGTCAGTGAAAATAGATACATAATCGTTGGCAGTAATGCGATCCTGCAGAATTACCCAAATCATCACTCTGCGCGATAACAATGGAGATACTATCGTAAACAGTGCTGTCAAAGCAGATTTACTAAACACAGCCTTCCGAAATGCCTTCACAAAAGAAGACGAAGTAAATATTCCAGAATTCGAATCGAGAACAGCTGCCAACACGAGTAACGTAGAAGTAAATATCCTCGGAGTAATGAAGCAACTCAAATCACTTAATAAAATCAAATCTTCTGGTCCAGACTGTTTACCAATTAGGTTCCTTTCGGAGTATGCTGATGCATTAGCTCCACGTTTAACAATCATATACAACCGATCGCTCGACGAAAGATCCGTACCCAAAGACTGGAAAGTTGCATAGGTCACATCAATATTCAAGAAAGGTAGTAGGAGTAATCCACTAAATTACAGGCTAACGTCGCTAACGTCGATATGCAACAGGATTTTGGAACATATATTGTGATCAAGCTTTATGAATTACCTCGAAGAAAACTGTCTATTGACACACAGTCAACATGGGATTAGAAAACATCGTTCCTGTGAAACACAACTAGCTATTTATTCACATGAAGTGCTGAGTGCTATTGACAAGGGATTTCAGATAGATTAAATATTCCTGGATTTCTGGAAGGCTTTTGACGCTGTACCACTCAAGCGGCTCGTAGTAAAATTGCGTGCTTAGGGGAATATCGTCTCAGTTATGTGACTGGATTTGCGATCTCCTGTCAGAGATGTCACAGTTCGTAGTAATTGACGGAAAGTCATGGAGTAAAACAGAAGTGATTTCTGGCGTTCCCCAAGGTAGTGTTACAGGCTCTTTGCTGTTCCTTATCTATATAAACGATTTGGGAGACAATCTGAACAGCCGTCTTCGGTTGTTTGCAGATGACGCTGTCGTTTATCGACTAATAAAGCCATCAGAAGATCAAAGCAAACTGCAAAACGATTTAGAAAAGATATCTGAATGGTGCGAAAAGTGGCAGTTGACCCTAAATAACGGAAATTGTGAGGCCATCCACGTGAGTGCTAAAAGGAACTCGTTAAACTTCGGTTACACGATAAATCAGTCTAATCTAAAAGCCGAAAATTCAACTAAATACCTAGATATTACAATTACGAACAACTTAAATTGGAAAGAACACATAGAACATGTTGTGTGGAAGGCTAACCAAAGGCTGCGTTTTATTGGCAGGACACTTAGCAAATGTAACAGACCTATTAAGGAGACTGCCTACACTACGCTTGTCCGTCCTCTTTTAGAATACTGCTGCGCGGTGTGGGATCCTTACCAGGTAGGACTGACGGAGAACATCGAAAAGTTCAAAGAAAGGCAGCACGTTTTGTATTATCGCGAAATATGGGGGAGAGTGTCACAGAAATGATATGGGATTTGGGCTGGAAATTATTAGAAGAAAGGCGTTTTCCGTTGCGACGTAATCTTCTCACAAAATTCCAATCACCAACTTTCTCCTCCGAATGTGAAAATATTTTGTTGACACCGACCTACATAGGGAAGAACGATCACCACGATAAAATAAGGGAAATCAGAGCTCGTACGAAAAGATATAGGTGTTCATTTTCCGCGCGCTATAGGAGATTGGAATAGTAGAGAATTGTGAAGGTGGTGCGATGAATCCTCTGCCAGGCACTTAAATGTGATTTGCAGAGTATCCATGTAGATGTAGATGTAGATGTAGATGTAGAACCACCCCCCTCGCCATGTTTCACTACTGAGACGGAAAACTCGGCCAAGAGCTGGGTTGGAAACAGTGTTAAACAAGCCTCATCTGACCCAGTCCACCATTTCGGCACACGTTTTCCCTTTATGGGCATTTGCATCACTGATGGGCGGTTTTTGAATTCCAGCTTGCCCTGCGATTCCCTGTTTATGGAGCTCAATTCGTATTGTCTTGGTGCTGACCTGGTTCACTAATGCAACATTCAATTCTCCAGTGACTTTTCTAGCTGTCGTCCCCTTATTTATCATCACAATCCTCTTCAATGACCGTCTGTCACGATCGCTCAACATACACTTTCATCCGAGTTGTGATTTAGCGGATGTTGTTTTCCGCTTACCCCGTACGCGGTATTAATCTTCGATACGGTGCCTCTTGGAACGCCAAACATTTCGGCTCACTTGGTTAAGGAAGCACCTACCATGTGATTACCAACAATTTAGCCACGTTCGAATTCACTTGTCTCCAACATAATGAACTCAACAGCTACACAGGACACTGTTATGACCACGACCGACACAAGCAACATATTGAGGACATTACATAGGTGCCTTTCGTGGTAAAACACAGCAGCGTACCCTGCAGGCTCGTCTAGCATCTGGATTTATGTTCAATCATGCTTCTGTCACGATGTTTCCCTGGTTTTGTCCAATCTCTGTATGTTGTGTTTTACTGTTCCAGCGACATGTGTATTACTTATAACTTATTTGTGGTGTTCAAATCGATGTTCATCTCACGGTACACAGGTTACCGTGTATGTTACTGTTGTCAACTCTTAAATGGTAACATTTCGTAGTCACATTCGACACAACTGTCCACGTTTTAACAGCAGGAACATGCACGAGAACCTGTATACTGTAAAATGAACATCAATTTGAACATCACAAAGAATTTGTAATGAACACACATGCTGTTGTTAGAGAGATACATAATACATGCCACTGACGATGGGTTCGACACCCGAATACTGGTTACCTATTAAACCTTTGAAATGCAGCTCACGATATTTACAAAATTCTTTTAATAAATATTTGAAATCTGCAGAGTACCAAGCATTCAAGATTTTTAGTAAATAGAATTAGGATACGATGTAGTATCTCTGAGAGTGAGTTATTTAAATAAATTTTAGTGTTATCCTGTCGGATGTTGATATGGCAACCACCGAAAAAAAAAACAGTATTTGGGTACAAATGTTGAGAAACACATAGAAACGTAAAGTTGCGCAGTTTACAAAACTTGAAAGGTACTGCTGTCCGAACATACGATTGACGAATAACATCTGAAAGCTGTCTTCTCAGAAAAATACATAGGGCAACAATGTGTTGGAGCACCATCTTCTGTTAAACAGTTGCATTGCTATGGTACTGGGAAAATGACCTGTCTCTATGAGAGGAATTGATGTATAGTACTTGTTTTAAAGTACAGCTCAAGAGAAGTATTGATTTAAGGAGTATTAAACATCGGACACCGAAATTATACAAATAAGGGAGGCGCGAATGGGTCACAGCTAGTCCTCGATTCACTTACGAATCTTTCGAATTTCTGATTAAATTAAACCGTCAGGTACTCAGGGATATTTAACATACGGCCTCTGTTCTTTTCCGTATATACATATTATGCGCGCAAGCGAAGTTGACACTCGGCGCAGTGGCTGACGGGAGCGACCGTAAAGGAATTTTCCACTTGCAATCGCTACCATCAGCCATCGCGCCGAGAGTCAACTTAGTTTGTGCTTATAGTATCCAACTGCGTAGTGTATATGACTGAGAAGAGAAGCCGGTGTTGCCAACTTTGGGGGTTTCCCCCAAAATTTCGGGGGATTAGCTTCCGTAGGGGGGGGGGGGGGGGCAGTTTAGAGGTATATATGCTTCAGGGGGAAATGTAGGGGGAAGTGTACTTCGTGAGGAATTTGTGGTGGCTTCCTCAGCATGAGTAACCACACCAGTTAAAAATTATTTAGCATAGCTAACATTGACATTTCTTGATTTTTTATTGGCAGCCCTCCTTTATGACAGCTTCCGCAACTTACGCTGTTCTCAAATTGAGGATTACCACGGCTACCGGAGAAAGAGTTGAGATCAGATGAGTTAGTAGCAGTTAGTCAGTCAGTAAAAAGGAACGGTACAGTAAAGCGTGTGAACTGTAGTTTAAAAATTGTTTAAACGTGTATTTGTATGTGACGATGTTTATACAGCTTGTCCTATAGCGCATACGTATGCCACGGTTTACATCTTAGCTACTGCTTTTTTAGGAAACAAGAAGGGGTAGTATATTAAGAATTTGTATTTTTCCCTAACGGACGTTTGGGATTATTACTTGCCTACGTCGTTCGACATGAAGGGTTGTAATAAAAGGTTCCATCAGTGAAAATAAACACTAATTACTGGTCATTATGTGTTTAATGCGTGTTATAAAGGGCTGCTATTAATTAGTAACTGACCCCCGTCCACGTTGCTTTTCATATAGGTTGGCCCCTGACCCGTCTGATCAAGAATGAAGAGCCTTTTGGAAATAGCCGTTCTAACCTTAAAGCTCATAAAAACGATGTGCTAGACAATGCAAAAAGTAAATAACACGAACAAAAACACAAAACGTAAAAATAGCAAAATCATGCCAAAAATAAAGCCTCTATAAATCAACAATCATGCTACAAAGGTGGAAGGAAAAGTTGCTGTTTATGTTGCTCAACACTCCTCCATTAAAAATGGATATCAGCTAGGAGAACTGCTGTCAATGTTAGGACCTTCAGCTAGGGTCAAAAGATATATCACACAAAATTTATCACGATCATTAAAATCGTAATCAGTGCCAATGTGCAAGAGGATTTAACCCTAGAAACAGGACATTCTTCGTATTCTTTCATTATTGATGAAAGCACAGACGTAAGGACTCAAAGCAGCTTTGCATTTTACCTTTGTCTTTTGGAGAAATGCATCATAACTATATTTTCATGCATTCCGTAATTAACTGCTTGTGATGCTCACATCATTTACAATGTCCTAAATTAAAAATTGGAAACCGATGGTTTTAAAGTGGTAAAGTTGATATGGATTGATATGAACGATGATGCAAGCTCTGTAACTGCTCTTTTAAAAGAAATAGTTCCTGACTTCGTTGTTGGTAAGTGTGTCAGTCATTTTCATTACCTTTGTGCATAAAAAGCTGCAGCAGTCTGCACAGGCCAATTGGAATTACTTGTTAGATATGCACACAATTGATTTTCCTACAGTCGTAAAAGACTGGACCAATGCAAACAGTTATGTCAAACTGCGAATGAGAATTGCAATAAAAGAAAATCGAGGACTCTCTGATAGTCGCGCTAGCTAGGTATTTTACGACTGGTACAATTTTAAAGCAATGGGACGAATTTTCTCTCGCTAAAAGCGACGATAAATGCTATATGGCTGAACAACAATACAAGATAATGGATTGTTCAGCATACAGTACGCTATTGATATTTTTCAGAAATGAATTAAAAACCATATGCAGAATTAATTTGATTTAAAAAAATGAGATTGTTGTGGGTGAGAAATTCCTGGAAGACGTTTTTAGATTCTTCAGATCTTTACTCAGGAAGATTCTTGTCCCCCTTCTGCTAGAAAAACTAAAGGATGACGAAATCACAAATTTTCATTCTGAAAATCACCTAATCCATACTGAAGTCTTGTACTTGGGTTACGAATTTAAATCCACAGCACAAGTTCGGAAGCCAGAAGAACATTCCGATGTCTATGAGAGATGTAAAAGTTTCTACTAGAATTTTGTAAGGAATTTCAGATGCGATTTTCAGAAAAGGTAGCAGTTTGGCAAAACATGACTGTACTTCACCCTTCCACTGCAAATTCTCAGCACTGACCAGATACTGTTGCATTTGCCTCCAGCTTTAGAAGTACAAAGATAACTGGTAAAATAGATGACATCAACTCAGAATGGAATGCCCTACGAAATAAACAATAGAGAAAGGTTTCAGACACTTTAGATTTCTGGACAGAGGTTTTTCAAGATACGATGCATCTGGTACTGCCCGATTTTGCAACAGTGGCAGTTTTATAGCTGGGTTGCTGACACTGCTTATATCAAATGCTACAGTTGAAAATGCATTTTCAGGATTTTCTTACATAAAAAATAAACTCAGGAATAGGTTCTCTACAGCGTTAGTAACTGCTTTTCTGACCATTTAAAAAGGGAAAAATATGCTGTATTCGTCCTGAACCACCGTCCAAAATGGTGAAGAAGTTCACTGTATCTATGTTCGACCATGAATAAACACAATTAAGCAAAGAAGTTCTGGAAGACCATAGAGACATCTAGAGACTACCAACGTCATTTATGAGCTATATAAAGATAAAATGCTTTACAAGTAGCTTCCAACATTATTAAAATCGTTGTTGTATGAATAATGCATGATCAGAAAGTGGTAGTACTCTTCGAATATTGACAAAAGATACTCAAAATAACTCAGGTCTTTGAGAAAGAATGCAAGCATGACAGTTCTGTTGAGATGTTCACCATAATGTAATATATTACAATTCTTTGCTGAAATTTAGATATTACTGATGTCTTTGCTATCATATTATTTCTTTCCACTCCAACACGCTGGCACTCATAGAGAGAGAGCTAGTGAGTTAGGATTTGCATAATAATTTACATATCGTAGGTATTATCACAGGTATTACTCCATTTCGTCGGAGCGAGCGTAGTCCTGCTCAAAAGCATTATATTCTATACTTCCTGTGGAAAAATTGCCCTTACTGGAAACTTCAAAACTTGCGAATGGAATCTTGTTTATTCTGTATGGAGTTTATCTGAAATACAAAATAAACACAAGGCATATTAACACTGTCACATTACTTGTATAACTTCATGCAAATGCAAGTTCTTCCTAATTTAAACACTTGAAAGTTCATTGCATTTTCTAACAGAATTGCAGGTTACAGTTGCGCCGTGTAAAGTGTTATAAGTTATTTGGATGGTTCCGGATCCCCCCCCCCCCCCTCCTGGCCCAAAAATCAAAAATAAAAGTTTAATAATACAGGTATTTAGTTTGATAAACTGTTTAGAGGATTTTGGCCAGATTTAGGGTGATTTCAAATGCGATATAGGGGGAATTGTGTTTCAGAGTTGGCTATATCGTTGACAGTTGTGTAATGAAGTTCCTATTGCATTTTTATTACATATTTTTGTACTTTATGAAATGTTATTCGTGTACTCGACATTTACTTAAAACTGCTGCATGTGTTGAAAATTAGGAGCATATGATGTCGAGAAACCAATAAATACTACGCGAAATGAATTTAACTCTGAAATATACAACGAAAATTTTTTGAGCAAATGAATTAGTATTCGTACTATGTTCGCAGATCGTTTCCATCCAGAAGACAAAAGTGCACAAAACAGCGCAGAAAGATCTTGAACATTGATGTAGACTGTTATTTATGAGACGTTCTATGGCCGCCTTGCTACAGGATAGGTTTACCCGATATGGAGCAGTAATCGTGCAGTAACCTTTCTATTCAAAAGGGTTTACCAGGATGCTGATATCTCTACGTATTTGCAGACAAAATAAAACAACGATATTTGATAAATCTCTGACATGCCTCTGAATTCAATAAAAACGTAAGGCAGGAATAACGAAATCAGGCTGTTGTTTTCTCTTGAAATATTTTTGCTGATAAAACAACCAAAAACATGACATGGGCTGTAATGTAATCACATAGCTTCTCAATAAATTTCGCGCAGAAAAATGATTCCTCGCAACGTCTGGAAATTACTATTGGCGCCAAAGCAACTGCTTCTGAATGTTTGAAAAGAAAAAGGAAAAAAAGTTTGACCTCTCCATATGAATGTGGTATAGCAGCGCGTTATTTCTAGTATCGTCAGGTATAATACAAACAACCGCAATCTTTGCTACGAACCACAAATATAAAATTAAACTTAAAATACTCCAAAAAAAAAATCTTTTCATTTACCTGATTTCTGATGGTCGAGAGCTTCTTCTGAAGGAATAGCTTGAGCATGTAACATTTTTACGTACTTTTTACGTAATTCATACGGATATTTGCAATGAGTGATTGTTGTTTAATGCTTAGTATAATTCATTACTTTGTTGACAGATGCTTTCCATGGAAGACAAAATGTGATGTTCGCTTCGACCATAAATATAATAGACTGGCCCTGACGTCATTTTCGTGGCTCCAACATCTCTGGGCTGAAGTCACGTGAATGTTGGCAAAACATGGTTGTTTCGTGTTGCGCTTATGGCTGTACTCAGCGTTTTGTCGGGGAAATGGCATTACATTTCACGTGTAAGTGTTTCTATGATAGTGCAGATGCGTTTATTGAAATCTGCTGAAGTGACTTTTATATGTTTTTTACACTTGAAATAGAGTATCACGTAAATGGAAGTGTTGAAAGTGATGCCTGTAAAGTCAGACTCATATTACATTTTGGAAAGTATCTGTGATAATTCGGTTACAGAAGTAAGTATAATCGTTTCTCGTTCCTACTCATAGGTTCCGTAAGGATGAAAACCGAAGGCAGCTTTGGATACAGACCCTGAAACGGAAAAACTTTAAGCCATTTGCACATACGCGCCTTTGCTCGAAGCACTTCGCGGAGAAGTGTTTTGATAGGTTAGTTATTATTTACAATGTATATCTATAATTTTTATTTGCAGTGTCTGTCATTTTTAAACCTAGGCTCCAAAATTATTTTCTGAAACTGCAAAGTCTCACCTTTCATCTAAAATATCATTTTCTTTTTAAACTGATAGTTTAAACTTTTGTAAAAATAGTGGGAACTGAACCTTTGAAGTGCACCTAAAATTGATACTCTAAAATGGACCTGCTCCTAAAGTAAACAATTTTGACACCTATAGTTGACATAATTCCCATAGCCCATTTTCTTTTATAAGTGACTAGAGCTCGAAACGTGGCGAATACAATGTTTTAAGTTTTGACACGAGCCCGCTCTTACTGTTTAAGAGAATTTTAACGACATTTTACTATAATTGATAGTTTATAGTAATTTCGTCCCGCTGCCCACCAGAGTGGCGTTCGATGTATTTGTTAGATTTTATAAATGGTACTTTGAACGAATCCAGGTCAAATGTGGTTCTGGCATAATTTTTCACAAATAAAAAAGTAATTTTTGTTGGAAGCGTTTGGCCGTCAATTGAGAAATGTGGGGAAAATCCGATACAAACATAGGATGACAGACCGCTGATTTGAAATCCCGCCACGTTTTGCCAACAGTCACGTGGTTTATGTTGGAGCCACACCAGCCCTGTAGCTTCTGCACAGCAAGGCCAGTCTACTAGTATCTATGGTCGAAGGATGTTCGACGCAGTATTATCTTTGATGGCGCACTTCGCGCAGTGCTTCTGCTCTTTGCATGCCGTTTCTATCTTCCTTGTTTTGACCTAAACCATATGTTCGCTCTACATCAATAAGAATCGTGTTAATAATTATGACACACGCAAAAAGGCGACATTTCATTCAAAAACTACATATCAAAATTTGTTTTTTTTTCTTTAATAATATATAAAGAAATATGAACACACATGCCTATCCTTACTACTGCTATTTATTTTTCGTTGCATCGTTCCGTGGCTAAATGTTCTGATCAATGTACAATGATGTGTTATCATTTGAAGTAATCAGTAACATTAATTTGGATTTCGCAGAGAGAATGAAGGTGAAACCAAGTACTCGTAGAATCAACAGCAACCTGGAAATCGACGAGTATTATCGCTCTTTTGATGGTGTTGACGAAGTGCTGGTGACAGGTTACTATAAATTTTATATGCTGAGTAGTTTTCTATATTTGATCACGTGTTGTTTTAAATTGTCAATCCATAAAGCACGGCGACAAAATATCGTTTGTGCACTTGTACACTATGACCAGTAACTGCGTACGAGCGAGGTTGGAACAATGAATGATTTTCATTGTTAGTATTATACGCACGCACAAACAATAGTGGTGAAACGGGAAAAAAATATTAATTGCGCAAAAAACGTACAAGAAAAGTTATTAACGCAGTTGTGATCTGTATACAAGGTACGATATTATCATAATAAGAATAAATCTATAAATAAAACTATCTGTTAAGTTTTCATTGTACACAAAACTAGATACTTGTTCATAAAGTAGCGCCAGGGTTGCGAAGTAGCTTTCCGGTGCCTATTTGCAACAGTGATAATAAACTGCACAATGAACTCACATTTCCAATAATCAATAATCAATAAATCCATTAAGTGAAAGGCGCTGATTCCGTTGACAGAAGTTTGTATTGACGTGTTAGTAAAGTGACTGCGATTGAAATGGACACATTAGTAAACATCTGGTTTATATTGTACAAGTGAGACACAACACAACGTTTGCTACTATGTATGATCAGATTTTAAATCTGAAAGCCTGAATAGTTTAATCAAACATAGTTTTTTTGGTTGAATGTATTACTTCGTTTTGCATTTTCAGAACCGTATCTTCCGCAGTATCGTGAACTCATGCTTCATGATAAGAAGTATTAACTGTCTTCAAGTGCAGGTCCGTATATCAGATATAAGAAACTTTTGTCACATATGTTTCGACGCAGTAGTTACGTGAATACAGCAGAAAACTGTAATGTAACAACACAATTATGGATGTGTCACCATTTGAGTTTGATCATGCACGGTTCTGCACATCACCTACTTAAATTTTGCAATATGTAAGGCTAAATTCGTTATTTTGGTCTCACATTTCTCCAAACTGAGCATCTGTACCACTGTTTGCTCTATAAAGTTAAAAAAACAGTTAATCTACGTACTGAACAAAATTAACAGTTTTAGACCTCGTGCTGCGATCTAACGGCGTCCTCTTGAACCCTCTTCTTGCGCTGTTGGCACTTAGCCTAGAACGGTGCCAATGGCTACGCTGTGTTCTCTCTGTAACGTGGAAGATGAATGTCTGTTTATCTGTCTCTTAATAGAGCTGTTTACTTGTTGCATTAGCAGAATAGTACTCAGTGTGCACTCTCGTTACTACTAACAGTGCTCTCCCATTATCGCTATTTTGAACTGAGATGTCTCAAATATTTCGGCCGTAGCTCTGTCGTAACTATGACACATTTTCTCTGTCGTATATGAGCAAGCGAAATATGAGGAGGTGACTATGAAGGGTTTCGTTAACTGTTCCCGATGATTTAGGTCTAGCAGTGGTAGACATATTCGCTTGAGAAATACCAATCGGAGGCACAAAATCACGAGCTGCACATTTCGTTTAGGTGTAACTACCTAATACTCAACATAAAATAGCAGAATATACGAACTATTCAGAGTAAACAAGTAAAAAGTTTCGTGATGCTATAACTATTCAATATGGACATTGCTACTCCACATTACCGTTCAACACAGGTCTCCATTTATTGTCGAGTAGATTTGCGAGTAACTGCCTACTTCCCACGTCCATGACAGAGCACTTGATCTCTCAGATACAGGGGCTTACATACGATAGTTAGTAGGAGGAGTGGGCCGAGATCTGTGGTATGGAGTATTTTAAATATTTCATAGATGAATGTCGATTGCTAAGAAACCATACAAATTTTCCACTTTTAACTCTATTAAAAGGAAGAAAAACACCTGATTGCACATATTTTTCCTTCCCCTGAGACATAAGTGTGTGGAGAGGGTCGGAGGAAGGGGGGGGGGGAGGGGAGAGAGATTATATGTTGCAACAATACTGGCCATTAAAATTGCTATACCACGAAGATGACGTGCTACAGACGCGAAATTTAACCGACAGGAAGAAGATGCCGTGATATGCAAATGATTAGCTTTTCAGAACATTCACACAAGGTTGGCGCCGGTGGCGACACCTACAACGTGCAGACATGAGGAAGGTTTCCAACCGATTTCTCATACACAAACAGCAGTTGACCGACGTTGCCTGGTGAAACGTTGTTGTGATGCCTCATGTAAGGAGGAGAAATGCGTACCATCACGTTTCCGACTTTGATAATGGTCGGATTGTAGCCTATCGCTATTGCGGTTTATCGTATGGCGACATTGCTGCTCGCGTTGGTCGAGATCCAATGACTGTTAGCAGAATATGGAATCTGTGGGTTCAGGAGGGTAATACGGAAAGCCATGCTGGATCCCAACGGCCTCGTATCACTAGCAGTCGAGATGACAGGCATCTTATCCACACGGCTGTAACGGATCGTGCAGCCACGTCTCGATACCTGAGTCAACAGATGGGGACGTTTGCAAGACAATAACCATCTGCACGAACAGTTCGACGACGTTTGCAGCAGCATGGACTATCAGCTCGGAGACCATGGCTGCGGTTACCCTTGACGCTGCATCACAGAGAGGAGCACCTGCAATGGTGTACTCAACGACGAACCTGGTTGCACGAACGGCAAAACGTCGTTTTTTCGGATGAATCCAGGTTCTGTTTACAGCATCATAATGGTCGCATCCGAGTTTGGCAACATCGCGGTGAACGCACATCGGAAGCGTGTATTCGTCATCGCCATATTGGCGTATCACCCGGCATGATGGTATGGGATGCCATAGGTTACACGTCTCGGTCACCTCATGTTGGCATCGTCGACACGACACTTTGAACAGTGGACGTTACATTTCAGATGTGTTACGACCCGTGGCTCTACCCTTCATTCGTTTCAGCAGGATAATGCACGACCGCATGTTGCAGGTCCTGTACAGGCCTTTTTGGATACAGAAAATGTTCGACTGCTGCCATGGCTAGCACATTCTCCAGATCTCTCACCAATTGAAAACGTCTGGTCAATGGTTGCCGAGCATTTGGCTCGTCACAATACACTAGTCACTACTCTTGATGAACTGTGGTATAGTGTTGAAGCTGCATGTACGTGTACAAGGCATCCAAGCTCTGTTTGACTCAATGCCCAGGCGTATCAAAGCCGTTATTACGGCCAGAGGTGGTTGTTCTGGGTACTGATTTCTCAGGATCTATGCACCCAAATGGCGTGAAAATGTAATCACATGTCAGTTCTAGTATAATATATTTGTCCAATGAATACCCGTTTATCATCTGCATTTCTTCTTGGTGTAGCAATTTTAATGACCAGTAGTGTATATTCATGACACTGATGACAACGATGGGATGTTACCCCACGTTTATTTCAGGTAATTTTCACAAGATGAATCATGAGCAGCCAAATGCCGTCCTATACGGATGAACATTGATAAAACCGATTAACTGCAGAAAAGGATTCCTGACTGGAAATGGAGAAAAAAGGTCCCATGAACATGTGTCCGGAAATGCATCGCTGCCACGGTAGACGGTGTTGACGAATAAAGGTTCCTCTAACGACGTGCCGTATGTTTCTTCTGTGCTGCCGGCTGTGATTGAGACAGCGTGCTGTAAGCTGCAGAATGGTCCGGTGTTCACGTCGGGAACAAGCCGAGATGGTGTTTGTGTACGGCCAAGCAGATGGAAACGGGTGAGAGGCAGAACACGGTCCTCAAAATCTGGTGTACGGATAGTTCGCCGCCTTCTTGCAGGTTCGTCCGTCTGAAAGTACCATGATCACACAAACGCCCGAAAAGGGCTTGAAATGTTGTGTGATGTGTTTGGTGTCTGTGAGCGTACTGAAACAAGTATAGCCGTGTTGCCTCTCGGTCGTTTCCATCTGCGTGGCCGTACGCAAACACCATCTACGCCATCTACCTTAGTAAAGATGCGTTCTCGGATGCATGTTCATAGGACATATTTCCCTTCATTTCCAATCAGCAAACCGTCCCCGCAGTTTGTCAGTTTTATTAATGTTTACCCTGTATAATCCAATGTGTAAGCTTTTGTCTATAAATGACGTAACATCATCGTACGAGCCTACGATGTTTTATCCTAAAAGAATGTCGATACACTGTATCACACACTCGTCAAATATCCATGTGTAATCGTACCATATCGGAGTCTATTGTACGGTACGGCTGTACAAGGGGATTTGACGAGATACAGTGCGTCGAGATTCTTTTAATAAGATTCATCTGATGGTTTAAGCCGAAACGCGCTAAGGGGAATATTAAGAAACAAAAAACTAGACAGTTAAGGCGGAAACGTGCATTAACATAGCGTAAGTACTAGCGGCTTACAGCACCTACAAGGATTGAAGGACTGATTTCGCAACATGGACGCGCATCACTGTTACTCTCTATTCAGGCTATTATGCAAACAGCAGAAAAGCCAAAACGAAAGTAACTGCATCACTCGGAAGAAATTACGCTAGTAAATCGAAACTCGAATAGTGAATAAAAAATTTTGTGAGGCGCCGTGTTGTTACCCCTGGCGTTATGTTTTGGGAAGCCATCTGGCAACTGCCGGTCGTGGTTGAGGGGAAACTGACGGCACAGCTGTACGTCACGGACATCCTACGTCCTCACGTGGTACACCTCATGTGATAGTCTCTTGTTACCAGGATAATGCTCGTCCGTATATGGCACCTGTCTCTATGAACTGTGTGCGTGATATTGAGGTACTCCCACGACCAGCAGATAGTATATGTGTGAGACTAGCTTGGGCATCAACTTCGTCCCAGTGCCAGTATCCGGGATATCAAGGCTCAGTTCAAGAGTTGTGGGCCAGCTTGCCGCAGGAGAGAACACAACGGCTTTATGACACCCGTCCAGGGCCAAAGGGGGTACTTATCAAACTGAAAAGTGGGCCTACACTCCCAGTTCTTTGTACATTTTATTCGATTTTTTAATCTCTAAGATAACATCACATAACCTCTCAACCTGTGAAGTTTCGATTTCTCCTTATGTTTTGGGTGGATCACTATTTTTGTTAGCCAGCGTATTTGGTACCGATAGTAATGCGTTTAATATAAATTCGCAACAAGATAGAATGAAACATATAGGGTGTATCATAATTAACAGCGAAAACTGAGACTCGTGAAAGTATACAGTAACAGAATTAAAAACGTTCCAGTAAATATAAACGAGCCGTTTGTGAGGTGTGATTACGAGCTGCCATTGACTCTTGTATGAAACATTGTCGTAGTTAGTGAGAAAGTATTTGAAATATGATCTTTTCAATTAAGTCACCATCTAACTGCACTCAAATTTCATCCATCGTGCCTGCTTGTGGAATGTTGTACATACGCAATGGGACACCCGCATTCTTTGCTACTGATGAAAGACGACATCAAACGCTTCGTATGATCCAAGATCGACAAATGGAGCAGAGCTTGCAAGAACGTCTAGCTCAAATTCTCTGGATTTCTGTCTGGGGTTCAAATTTTGGCACTTCAAGAAACACCAATGACGGACAATAACACTATGATTTCGGCACTTCTGGCAGTTGCTTTTGCAGTCTCCAAAAATATTTTAAACTCAATAACGGAAGTAAAACCCATTAATAACACACCAATGACAATTTCTCTTAAATGCGCAAATAAAGCATACACTTTAATTAATGCTCTTATACCAGTCAATGAGGATAACCGTAAAAAACCTGATGAGGTTCATGAAACTTAGGAAACATTATAAAGCATCATCTCGAAAATTTCCTCAAACACGTACGAAAGAATTCGTAATTCTCTGCAGAGACAAGTGCACTATTATATTTAAATGCGAGGAAAGATTGTAGAATGCCTGCTTTTTTAACAGCTGCGAGTTTATTGTAAATTGTAGTGGAGGTTCGTGACTGGGGAGTTAGGTGAAGAGCTAGTAAGAAAAAAAAGTGTACTCATATTTACGAAAGCTTGGTTTAGTAACTGAACTTGCCTATTTCTTCTACACCAAATCAGCCCTTCGGTCTTTCAAGGCCGCAAACTTGTCTGTGATGTCTTTATAGAATGGCTGAGTTTCTATTAACTGCGCTAGAAGTTCTTTCTGAACTGAAATATTCGCTAAAGGAGAAAGTCTTCTCTCCTGAAATTGCGTTCCTGAGGTATGTTTTTATACGCTTTAGACGCCAAAAGCTTCGTTCATAGATGCTGTAGTAGAACAAATGGACAGAATAAAGGAGAACAGCGTACAAATATCCGTAAGAAGTCCTTACCCTGATTAAGCGTTTCTAGCATCTTTCCGATGGAAATAATTCTGTACTTCTCAGCAGCATACAAAATAGAGAGCTCGTTTCTTCAGCACTGTGTCTTGGAGAATACAGGCCCAAAATATTTTGCAAGTTTTCAAATACACTAGAAGAAAAACGTGGGGTACTCCTCAAATTTTGTGGTACCGAGAAGGTAAACAAAATTATTTTTTTCACAATCACGAAATCTTTCAAAACATGATCCAAAATTTCGATAACGAAGTGAAACATACGTTTCTAATAAAATAGACGTCATATCATGAGCTGGATTCATATTTAAAACAAACAGCACTAAACGCAGTACAGATGTAAGTGTGCTCCACGCGCACAACAAAACTGGTTCAAATGGCTCTGAGCACTATGGGACTTAACATCTGAGGTCATCGGTCCCCTAGAACCTAGAATTACTTAAACCTATCTAACCTAAGGGCATCACACATATCCATGCCCGGGGCAGGATTCGAACCTGCGACCGTAGCAGACGCGCGGTTCCGGATTGAAGCGCCACATCGGCCGGCACACGCACAACAACCACTGCTTTACAGTCTGCTGTCTGGAACTTGAAATAGCCTGGAAGCTGTATTGCATTTATTGTCAGGGTAGGCCATGGGTGAAATTTCAGACCAGTTAGATAGGAAACGTCTGTAATAACTACACTCATGCTCATAAATTAAGGATACTGCCATGCATTTGACCTGCGGTCGTCGCACGGGGGCGTTGGCAGTAGTCCACTTACGCAGAGGTGTGTTGGTGCATGTCAGAGTACGACGCAGCGAGTAAGTGTGCAGACGTGCTAATGGAGACTGTGTGTTAAAAATGGCTCAGTGAACACATATTGATGACGTTATGAGGGGTAGAATACTAGGGCGACTGGAGGCTGGTCAAACACAGGAGGTCGTAGCACGGGCCCTCCGTGTGCCACAAAGTGTGATCTCAATATTATGGCAACGATTCCAGCAGACTGGAAACGTGTCCAGGCGCTACAGTATGGGACGTCCCCAGTGTGCAACACCACAAGAAGACCGATATCTCACCATCAGTGCCCGCAGACGGCTATGGAGTACGGCAGGTAGCCTTGCTCGGGATCTTATCGCAGCCACTGGAACAGTTGTCTCCAGACACACAGTCTACAGACGACTGAACAAATGGTTCAAATGGCTCTGTGCACTATGGGACTTAACATCTATGGTCATCAGAGCCCTAAAACTTAGAACTACTGAAACCTAACAAACCCAAGGACATCACACAACACCCAGTCATCACGAGGCAGAGAAAATCCCTGACCCCGCCGGGAATCGAACCCGGGAACCCGGGCGTGGGAAGCGAGACGACTGAACAGAAATGGTTTATTCACCCGGACCTGTAAAATGCATTCCACTGACCCCTGGTCACAGGAGAGCCCGTAAAGCCTGGTGTCAAGAATACAGTACATGAACATTGGAACAGTCGTCTCAGGTTATGTTCACAGACGAGTCCAGGTATAGACTGAACAGTGATTCTCGCCGAGTTTTCATCTGGTGTGAACCAGAAACCAGATACCAACCCCTTAATATCCTTGAAAGGGAACTGTATGGAGGATGTGGTTTGATGGTGTGGGGTGTGATTATGATTGGTGCACGTACACCCCTGCACGTCTTTGCCAGAGGAATTGTAACAGGTCAGGTGTATCGGGAAATCATTTTGCACCAGTATGTCCACCTTTTCAGGGGTGCAGTGGGTCCCACCTTCCTCCTGATGGATGATCACGCACGGACCCACCGAGCTGGCATCGTGGAGGAGTACCTTGAAACAGAAGGTATCAGACGAATGGAGTGGCCTGCCCGGTCTCCAAACCTAAAACCCATGGAACACGTCTGGGACGCTCTCGGTCGACCTATCGCTGCACGTCTTCAAACTCCTACGACACTTCAGGAGGTCCGACAGGCACTAGTGCAAGAATGGGATGCTATACCCCAGCAGCTGCTCGACCACCTGATCCAGAGTATGCCAACCCGTTGTGCGGCCTGTGTACGTGCACATGGTGATAATATCCCATACTGATGTTGGGGTACATGGGCAGGAAACAGTGGCGTTTTATAGCACATGTGTTTCGGGACGGTTTTCTCAATTTATCACCAATACCGTGGACTTACAGGTCTGTGTCGCATGTGTTCCGTAAGTGCCTATGCTATTAGCGCCAATTTTGTGTAGTGCCACGTTGTGTGGCACCACATTCTGCAATTATCCTTAATTTATGAGCATGAGTGTAGAACAATACGTTGTACTGAATCCAGTGGCGGCTTCAGTCACAATTATCTAGCAAACGTCTAGTCTGGGAAGCCATAATTACCGGAACATTTTGCTTCGATTAACACATATTTTACTCCGTGTGGCTTTCTGCTGTCAATTGTGATACTCCCACTATCAAAATATATCAGAATAAGAGCTTTCCCAAAAACAATGATTCCGCGAAGAAGATGAGCGGTTAGGCAGTTTCTCACTCAATGGTTGATTTGCCGGCTCTTGGCGCCGTCTGTGCTGGGAAAACAGCGTCCTTTCTTTCGCATCCGGCACGTGCAGCTGCGCCTGGCAACCGCGACGGTCCTGCGGTCCACTATACAAATGGCAGCCGCCACCTGTCGCCGCCTGCATGTGAAGTGGAGCGGCTGGCGCCCAGCGCTCTGCGGTTCCCAAGGCAACGCGCGCTGCGTTGCGCGGCGCTACAACACCGTGCCCGGCCCCCTACGAGCCTGTGGGCCTTGCACACAAGGTAACATGTAATCTGAGGCAATGTACACTGCTGGCCATTAAAACTGCTACACCAAGAAGAAATGCAGATGATAAACGGGTATTCATTGGACAAATAGACTAGAACTGACATGTGATTACGTTTTCACGCAATTTGGGTGCATAGATCCTGAGAAATCAGTACCCAGAACAACCACCTCTGATCGTAATAACGGCCTCGATACGTTTGGGCATTGAATCGAACAGAGCTTCAATGGCGGGTACAGGTACAGTTGCCAATGCAGCTTCAACACGATACCACAGTTCATCGAGAGTAGTGACTGGCGTATTGTGACGAGCCAGTTGCTCGGCCACCATTGACCAGACGTTTTCAATTGGTGAGAGATCTGGAGAATGTGCTGGCCAGGGCAGCAGTCGAACATTTTCTGTATCCAGTAAGGCCCGTACAGGACCTGCAACATGCAGTCGTGCATTATCCTGCTGAAATGTAGGGTTTCGCAGGGATCGAATGAAGGGCAGAGCCACGGGTAGTCACACATCTTAAATGTAACGTCCACTGTTCGAAGTGCCGTCAATGCGAACAGGAGGTGAGCGAGACGTGTAACCAATGGGACCCCGTACCATCACGCCGGATGATAACGCCAGTATGGCGATGACGAATACACGCTTCCAATGTCTGTTCACCGCGACGTCGCCAAACACGGATGCAACCATCATGATGCTATAAACAGAACCTGGATTCATTCGAGAAAATAACGTTTTGCCATTCGTGCACCCAGGTTCGTCATTGAGTACGCCATCGCAGGCGCTCCTGTCTGTGATGCAGTGTCAAGGGTAACTGCAGCCATGAACTGTTCGCGCAGATGGTTGTTGTCTTGCAAACGTCCCCACCTGTTGACTCAGGGATCGAGACGTGGCTGCACGATCCGTTACAGCCATGCGGATAAGATGTCTGTCATCTCGACTGCTAGTGATACGAGGCCATTGGGATCCAGCACGGCGTTCCGTATTACCCTCCTGAACCCACAGACTCCATATTTTGCTAACAGTCATTGGACCTCGACCAACGCGAGCAGCAATGTCACGATACGATGAACCGCAATCGCGATAGGCTATAATCCGACCTTTATCAAAGCCGGAAACGTGATGGCACGCATTTCTCCTCCTTAAACGAGGCGTCACAACAACGTTTCACCAGGCAACGCCGGTCAGCTGCTGTTTGTTTATGAGAAATCGGTTTGAAACTTTCCTCATGTCAGCACATTGTAGGTGTCGCCAACGGCGCTAACCTTGTGTGAATGCTCTAAAAAAAGCTAATAATTTGCATATCACAGCATCTTCTTCCTGTCGGTTTAATTTCGCGTCTGTAGCACGTCATCTTCGTGGTGTAGCAATTTTAATGGCCAGTAGTGTATTTATGGCCGGAGCGACTGCATTTTCACTTGTGGCAGGGGGTCCCAACGACAGTTTGCTATAACAAATGGTGTAAGAAACTTACACTCACTCGCAAGATGTATGGTTTTCCCCCTTTTCTTAAATGTCAATAATCTTTTGTTAACTGTTATGCGAGGTGGTCAGAAACAACCCGAAAACTTGTAAGTGTGCTGCAGGGTAGGCTGTGCTTAGAAATAATTGTTAAGAAAAAAATTCGATACGTTGCTCCGTTTCCCAGTTAACTAGCGTTGAAGTTAGCCAATCAGGCGCTTGCGCATGCGGCCTGTCAGATATGAGTAGTGTAAGTTGTTCTCATAGCACGGATGATAATGCACGTGATTGCTCAGCCCTTAGCTCGGGGTCAAGCCTTACTACAGCCTCATATACAAATTTTGTATCACCCTTTTGTTCGGTTTTAGGAAAGCAAATAAATAACACACTTGGCGGCATTGTCTCTGGTGGGCTGTCTGGTGGGCTGCTTGAATTTGTGCACACAGCGGCCTGATTCAATGTATATTAACTCAGAAATAGTACAATGTATCAAATATTTTGCTTTAATTATTTCTCGACACAACCTGCACTGCAACACCCTTACAAGCTTTCAAATGGTTCAAATGGCTCTAAGCACTATGGGACTTAACATCTGAGGTCATCAGTACCCTAGACTTAGAACTACTTAAACCTAAGTAACATAAGGACATCACACACATCCATGCCGGAGGCAGGATTCGAACCTGCGACCGTAGCAGTAGCGCGGTTCCGGACTATAGCGCATAGAACCTCTCGGTCACAGCGGCCGGCTACAAGCTTTCCAGACTGTTTCTGACCACCCTGTATTTATAAAGCAGAGTGTATGTATGTCCGCGATCTTCTCTGAAACCCATGTATCGATTTCAAACAAATTTGGCAGAGAAACAGTCGGCCTCAAGTGTATCACCACTGTTGGGTTTGTAACCTCCTAGTTCCAATAGTAGTGGAGACACAGGCAAAAAGTGTTTTTTCAGTCCCTGATCCACAGCGTGTCTTGCACGAGAGGCATGTTGTGTGCGAACAGTATAGACCTGCCAAATCAACCTGCTTTGCAGGACAGCTTACATGTTGGGTGCAAGAAATGGTTTCTATGCTCTGACATACAAGCTTCCCTGCACGACAGGTGTCTTGTGGTGGAGTAATTTTGCCTTATCGACCTGCTGAGCATGGCAGTCTGTACATCAGGAGGAAATAAATTATATTCGAGCCACGGTGTGCAGTCTGTAGACGGAGACCTAGGCATGAATACATGAAGGCGGCTCAAATGGATGTAGGCTGTAGTAGTAATTATGGTAACATGTAGAGGCTTGCACGGGATGGACTAGTGTGAATAACAGCATCAAAACAACCTTCGGCAACAACAACAACAAAGGTTATTAATTCAAGGATAATGTATAAATTCATGGTATGACCACTGTGCTTCGATGAGGTTTTGCTAATTCTGCTCTCGCATAGATACAGCGATTGTACTGTTTTAGTTCGCTGGAAACAGTTGTACTTTATGTTCTAGATGAACTGGCTATTAGTAATCACGTTACATACCGCACTGAATGAAGTTTCTTTGCTTCTTAGTGGGTGTAGTTTTTCAGAATCTGTTATTATTTAAATTCATTTAAACGGATGTTAACATGTTGTTGCGTTTCGTGTCTTGAGCCGTGCGCTCTTTCGACACAGAATCGAAAGTGTGAGGGCTCTGATGATGTCGCCGCTTAGCGACCTAAAACACCTAGACATTATCATCATCATCATCATCATCAACAATAACAACTTCATCTAAAGCACGATACAGCCATCTAGCTAGCAGCTTGCTTAGCGCCCCGCCGAGGGCACGCGCGCGTCCTGCCGTATCTACTTAACGCCGCCACGATCAGCTCAGCATCAGTGGTTGCCGAAAAAAAGAGGATACCCAAGCAGTGGCAGCGGCTGGCGGTTACGTGGGATATAGACGCTGCAAGCAGCTTCCGGAATCGCATAGCACTTTGAACGAATGTCTGCATTACAAATGTGTCAAGTTCCCAAAACATGGGAATCACACCGCTCGCATATGGTGGAAGACGGCCTTTCTGTTACGTCTGCTGTTTGGTATCTACGGAAGAGGAAGCAAAGTGGAATAGCTAGAGTTGTAAAACTACCATAGGCTACCGTAGACTATAGTAAGTAAGTGTAGACTACGTTAGTTTACCTAGCAGCTTTGGTCAGTTAAGATCGCAACTGTGTTACCTGTACATTATGTGTGTTGCATACCTACAGGGCGTTAGTTCATTTCGATCGATTTGTTTGTGATCAGTGTCTTACTAGATTCCCCTAGAAACCGAAAGTGGTGAACCACTAGAAACTGAATGAGGATGTATAAATGGCCGCATACCTTATTGAACATTTTTGTTCCACATAATTAACCTTCTGACTGTTACTTAAAAGTAAACAGTATTTACAGCAAAATTGAAGCTATCATTGCTTCACTCAGGTTTATTCGAAAATTGTTTATTTGTAACGTGTAACAGAGGGATGTTGTAGTAAAAGAAAAAAAGATTTACCATAAAGTGCTAAAAAAAAGGCAATTTCCTCAAAAAAGACCAAATTAAAAAATTAGAAACAAAAAAGTATCAAACATTGCTTCAGTACTTCGTCGAGCTCATATCAAACATATTTCTGTTACTGCTTAACAACTTTCGCACGTATCACCTACAAAAGTAAACTCTTGTCCTTCATAGTGATGAAGAATGTTCCATTAAGTACAAAGTAACAACAATAATTATATACATTTTTGTGTTGTGCATGTAAACTGTACTTGCATCAAAAGTAACTGTTTTGGTTGCATAAAAGTGCATAAGATACTCAGGCAGCAAATAATTTTTTTTTACTCATAAAATGCACCTTATATTTTATAAGGATGCTACCAATACTACTGCTAATTCTACCATTCACCGTGTCATTTATGTACTGTACCAAAACTGCCGTGGTCGAGCCGTTCTAGGCGCTTCAGTCTGGAACCACGCAACCGCTACGGTCGCAGGTTCGAATCCTGCCTCGGGCATGGATGTGTGTGATGTCCTTAGGTTAGTTAGCTTTAAGTAGTTCAAAGTCTAGGGGACTGATGACCTCAGATGTTAAGTCCCATAGCGCTGAAAGCCGTTTGAACCATTTGAACCAAAACTACCCAAATGTAATTTTGGTAGAGAGCAGCTCTAGGAACGGCTGACCCATCTGTGCTTCCTTGGTCAGCAACTTAAAGTGTAAATTGTACTAGAAACTAGTGGTAGTTATCCAGTGTGCTGAGGTGTTACTATACTGTGTGTTTTGAGGCTTCAGTTAACCACAGTGTTGTTAACACGCGTTTACCGATGATTATGCCGATAAACTTGGTTGTTCTTTGCGCTTATTTCTGTCTATTGGCTTTGCGTACTCTTCAAAATTCATGAACATTATAGGTTTTCCCTGTAATGTGTACTGAGCGTAAAGGTAAGTCTAATTTTCCGTTTATTTTAAGCCTCATGGGCGTTCTGGTTCAAATTTTATATTTATATATCAAGACATCACATGCTACTGGTCTCTGTTTGTTCATGTTAAAAATATTCCTTTTTATTGGGTACGAGCCTAATTTGTAATTTAGGAGTGTTATTTACGCTGGCTTGAACACGTGGGGCTAAATACATTACATGCCGTTGAAGCCAACTGGGCGTTATCTTAAAATTTTATTGAAACGTCACTCATAATTGTCCATTTGTTTGGCAATGTTCTTTAACAGCTTCTCATTGCCTGTTCTCACCTGATAACTAAATGTCCGTACTAGTTAGTTTTATTGGTGTGCAATATTTGCTAGCGGAAATGTCTTTCTCTCTCTTTTAGCGCACATTTGCTTGTTTAATCTGTGTTGGAGCAGAAATAATGAAGAGGCTAAACTCAGCATTTGCCTATCCCGAGTTAAGTTATTCATTTTGCAAGCTACAGTATTTCATATCTAACACTTAATTGTTTCACCTAAAAATTTGAGTGGTGGTTAATTTTTATGTAAACTATATGTGCGGAAGAGGATTGATTTTTTACGCAAAATTATTACTTAATGGAACCAGACGTTTGTTAACAGCAACCAAGTTTGAGAAAGACTGTCTGGGATCCAAACCCAGAACCATCGGAGTTCTTTCTCAAACGGAAGCTACCTTTCTTACATGTTTGATTTTTGAAACTGTGTTGTGTAATTGGCAGCTTCCTTGATCATTTGGAAATTATGTTTTTAAGATTTGTCTTACTATCGTTAAGCTGTATTTTTTAGGAATGCTCTGGTTGTTAAGTGTGGTGTTCTAATAATTATAAAGTTGCTTTCAGTTTGTTAACAACCTAAGTTATATTGCTTGTGAGCCTTGTTTTTACGCCTTTTAATGAATTTAATAGTGTCACTGTTCACGTTGTTAGTTACTTGAGCTCAAGTTAGATTTCGAGGATAAAACTGTGTTTTGTTTTGTGCTGCAAAGGTTGTTATTTGTGTAAAGGTATCAGTTATCGTATTTTGTAACACGACTCAATGAACCAGTCCCAGCCTTGCATCCTACTGTCCAGTTGAGCCACATCATTATAATCTGTCTTTTATAATTGACTCTATTATATTTGGGAATGAAAACTGCAGAAAAATGGACTGGTGTTTTCTGCGTCTTCTGTATTCATTTCTTTAGCAGAGGCCCAACTCTTTCCCGTCTTAAATATTCTGGAAATTTCCCTGATGCAATTGACCCTTTTATTATGTTTGTCAAGGGACCTTGTATACTTTGTGTCTATTGTTTTAACACACATACCGGTAGACCTAAGCTTGCTGACTTTTTATTTTTTGGGTTTTGTGCTGTTTTGTAGAGGCTGGCGCCTGTTACAGTCGTTAGGCAGATACGAAGAGACTTACACGATAGACTAGCATGGAGAGCTGCATCTCATCTGTCTTTAGACTGTAGACCAGAACGACAACAGCTTTTGAACTGAGTTGTTTATTTATCATCAGTAAAACTGGATCAACATTTTCATTCAAAAATATGAGATGTAGATGCTAAGAATGTTAGAAAAAATCAAATAAGTGTTAAGCCATAGAATAACGGTACCAGTAAATTACTTGAATACTCTGCACTTTCCGCGGACAAAAACGAGAAAGATAATATAGTGTAAGCAAGCTATATTTTCCCGCTAAACTGTGTTCCGCGCCTTGTTTCTACCCTGGACTAGCGACTTTGGCAATGGTCCACGCACAGCATGTAGTTACCAGGTCAGGCACCAGGCGGCGACAGCTCGCGGCTGCCACATCTTTACATCCAAGTATCGGTCGAGTAAACGAATCTCATACAGCTTTAATATTGACGTCGTGCCTGAGGATGTACATTGCTTATTCAATTCTGTGTAGTTTTATTTGCCTATATTTTCAGTTGAATTTCTTTTTATTATGACATTGCATAATGGTTGGAATTCTAATTAGTCATTAAGCGCTTTTGCATAAAATTCATGTCAAAGAAGCAAATCGTTCCCAATTTCATATGCCGTCTATCTTTAAGCAAGTAAATGTATGGCGTACTTTTATTATGCGCTACAAATTACTGATGCCGTGTGCGTGCTATTGTAAGAGTGTTAGAAAGTAAGTACTTCAAAAATGTGTAATATTTCTGTTCATCGACAAAGAACATTAGATGGCACATTTGTCCAACGATCATCTAGCATTTAATGATAGTAACGGAAACTGAAACCAGTGACCTTTACCAATTTCCTTTGGTCATATTGTACTACATGTCTCAAGGTTTAATACATCTTCAGTAACATTTAGTTCAGTATTTTGTTATTTGTTATTTGTCCATGTATTCGACGATGATGTCCCATATGTTTTTACGGCAACATCTGTATCTAAAACTCGGTCGAATTTCCTCACCAACAGCAACTCGTAAACGAGTGTTCCTGAATATCCTTATTGATTGCAGTACATTTAGCAGTTTGCTGGGAGTTAACGCACAAGCATAACAGACGTTTGTAACTGTGATCAGTGCCAAACCTATTCCAAGAACTGAAACTCTTACAAGCTCAGACAAATTGCCACCAATAACGCAAGGCGAGGGCGGTGATACACCGGAGCCTATACGAGAAACAATGATACTTTCGAAACCCGTAATAAAAGCTGCGAATAATTAAATAATAATTTAATACCGTTCAGAGAGAAAGAAACTGTGTCAAGTAATGCTGGTAGTAACGCAAACAGGTTAGTTCAAATGGTTCAAATGGGTCTGAGCACTATGGGACTTAACATCTGAGGTCATCAGTCACCTGGAACTTAGAACTACTTAAACCTAACTAACCTATGGACATCACACACATCCATGCCCGAGCCAGGATTCGATCCTGCGACCGTAGCGGTCACGCGGTTCCAGACTGAAGCGCCTAGAACCACACGGCCACATCGGCCGGCAAACAAACAGGTTAGTCAGTGTGAATTATAAATATAAATGTAGCTAAATTGTCGACTAGGGAAAACGTAATAACTAACCAGATTCCGAAAATAAATTAACGTTCAGAATTAGACAATGGAATGATAGATGAATCTACTTCCACTGAATCAATTTATACAGGATCTAGTCCAAATCTGCCGGGTACGTGCACTGAGAAAAGTCAAGATTATACAGGACGACAGAACTTAGATCAAATGTGCGTTTTTTTTATTGGAGACAAGGAGGGAAACGTGAGCAGACTACAGCCTGTGTTAGCTGGTACAATACTGTAACTGTCCTCAGCTCGTGGTCTCGCGGTCGCGTTCTCGCTTCCCGAGCACCGGGTCCCGGGTTCGATTCCCGGTGGGGTCAGGGATTTTCACCTGCCTCGAGATGACTGGGTGTTTGTGCTGTCCTCATCATTTCACCATCATTCTTCAAAGTGGCGAGTTTGGACTGAGCACAAGTTGGGAATTTGTACGGGCGCTGATAACCGCGCAGTTGAGCGCCCCGCAAACCAATCATCATCATCACCAATACTGTAACTGGTACAGTACTGTCTCGAGAGAGTCTGGAGCTGCGTAAGAATTCTTAACAGAGCACCAACAGGGAGAAATAGATTAAAAATCGAGTGAAGTTCAGCGACGGCAGCTTATGACGTCATGACGTCAGGCGTTGTAAAAATGGAACGCAACTTGAAGCATATACCGCACTTCATACAAGGTTTTTATACGTGAAGTGTCAACGGATATCGCCCAAAACGAGATTAAACAGGACACTGAGCCCACAGTAAAACTGTTTGAAGTAACGACTCTTACTACATGTGAGCTACACGAAAGTGTGGAAACTGAATTTAAATTACAGACTAGCATTCCCATTTATGAGAGGTAAGCACAGCTTCATTTGGTTAACTCTTACCGCACCACTTAATCTAACAGCGCCTGGCCCTGCATTTCTGCTACAACTGCTTATGCTTCCGGCAGTGCAACAGACGGCCGCTACGTGAGCAGCGTGGTCACGTTCACACGACGGTGAAGTCGCACACAGTGTCGCGAAATGAGACCGCTTGTTCCTCATGAGGAGACGTCATTCTATAGCGGGTTAGACTATAAAAGTCAGTGTCTTGGTAACGTAATAATTTATTAAAGTTGATCAATTTTGATAAAATATTATGTGACCAAGACATCGAAATATATAATCAAGTCAAACACAATAAGTTGTAAGAACAGAGTTCCCACAAGGGAAATATCCAACAATGCAACAAACATAATTTGCAAAAGGTATGAACAGTGCGAGCAAGGACAAGAGCTACCTATTCGGTACACTATATTCATAAAGAAGCAAATGATTGGCTTTAAATTCAAGCACATACCCACACGATGAGATGACAACAGGAGTATACAAGCAATCCTGGAGAACTATTACCTACAGTATATGAAACACTGTCCCTGAATTACAATCAAAGAGGTAATTTCCAGAACTGACGTTGCAAAATAGATCCAAGCCCAGTAATTTATGACTGAAATCAAGCCCAGTAATTTATGACTGAAATGAATTGAACAGACGCAGATAGCATTAGATACACAGTCTACACCATACTCACAAACGACAAAAAGCAGCTCTCATGCGCAACAGGACAAAAAAATGGCTCTGAGCACTATGGGACTCAACTGCTGAGGTCATTAGTCCCCTAGAACTTAGAACTAGTTAAACCTAACTAACCTAAGGACATCACAAACATCCATGCCCGAGGCAGGATTCGAACCTGCGACCGTAGCGGTCTTGCGGTTCCAGACTGCAGCGCCTTTAACCGCACGGCCACTTCGGCCGGCTCGCAACAGGACATTGGGGAGACATGTGGTGACTTTCAATAACACAGCAAAATTTGTTGCATTACCCATATAGGCCTAATCTTGAGTATTCATCTGTAGCACGATACTTCAAAGGCTTCTATTATCTTTACCGAATTGCTTATCGTCAACGTCTCACGTACGAGACTATCCGGTCAACCCACCTAACCTTTATATAAATGTACATTATACAGACCATACCAACGTAATAAGGTGACTAATGTGATACATCTGTGATACGCTGTGGCCGACGGCATTCATTTAACGATCGCGAGCAGCGACGGTTGCGCAGAGTTGTCAGCGCTAACAGATGAACAACACTGCGTGAAATAACCGCAGAAATCAATGTGGGCTGCACGACGAACGTATCCGTTAGGACAGTATGGTGAAATCTGGCGTTAATGGGCTGTGGCAAGAAAGGACCACCACGAGTGCCTTTGCAGCACGACATCGCCTGCTGTGCTGGACTCGTGCCATATCGGTTGGATACTAGACGACTGGAAAACAGTGGCCTGGTCAAATGACTCCCGATTTCAGTTAGCACAAGCTGATGGTATAGTTCGAGTGTGGTGGAGACCCCGCGAAGCCATGGGAACAAGCTGTCAACTAGGTACGTGCAAGCTGTTGATGGTTCCATAATGATGTGGGTTTATATGGAAGGGGTTGAGTCCCTCTGGTCCAACAGGACCGATCATTGACTGGAAATGGTTATGTTCGGCTACAAGCAGACCATTTGCAGCCATTCATGGACTTCATATCCCCACACAACAATGCCCCATGTCATCAGGACACAATTGTCCGCGACTTTTTTGAAGAACATTCTGGACATTTCGAGTAAATGATTTGGCCCTGCAGATCGCCAAACATGAATCCCATCGAACTTTTATGAGACATAATCGAGAGGTCAGTTCGATCTGGTTCGTTTGTAAGTTTAGCAATCATACGAGAACAAAAGCAGCTGAACTTACTTCTTTGAGAAGCTCAACAGTATGCTTCTTCCAGTTCAAGTTTTCAACAGTGTGTACACCCAAAAATTTGGAGCATACTATCCTGTTTACTGGCTCTTGCTCGTGAGCTACACCAATTGTTGGTATGGCTCTGTTTGATCAACAGAATTCAAAATAGTGTTTCTTTTTAGTCCAAGAATTTAAGAAGGGTATATTTTCTGAGAAACACTTTACATTTCTTTGAAAAATCGTTTGCAATCTCTTCTGTAGCTTTCTCTCTAACGGTATTCGTTTTGACAGTATTACTGTGTGGATGGACAGAAACCTTTCTGCAATCACATCGTCCAGGACCATGTCCTCCCTGTGGGTGCACAAGCTGCCGTCGCGCAAATGTGGCATGTGGTTCTCCTCTGTGGAAGTTGCATCGTACAGAGACCACCAAGGACGCAGTAACAACGGCAGATGATGTTGGTGACATGGAAGTAGCTTGCATGGAAGTAGCTTGCATGGACTGTCAAGTAGAGGAACACTTTGGCGTACGCTTATGGTAGGGGCTGGGTAAGTTGAAAATCACACAGTGCGATTCATTCCACTCACAAACAGACAGTTATTGGGGGTATGTCTAAGGTGGGACACTTTTTAGGAATGAAATGTGTACCTGCCACCAGTTCTCTCCGAAGGATATTGTAGAAACCTAGTGTCCCATCATGTACTTTCGTTTATTGCCTACAGCAGCGCACAGGTTAATTGTGCCTTGAGCAAGACACTGCAGCATGCGTCGGTCTAGGGTTGTGTCTGGTTTGCTCCCTCCGTCCCCACTACCATACGTCATATCAACACAGTTCTATTGTGCTCTTCTAAGACGACATTCAGAGAGGTGCCTGCGACTTGTGACCAGCGGCGACCAATGTCTCTGAGTTGTGGGTGGTGGCTGATCGGTCATGGTTCACCCGGTTTCCTCGAGCTTTTGGTGTATCGTTGAATCCACTGCAAGACCCGTTGCAGCAGTCATCGAGGAGAAAGAGGGAGGGACTGTACCTAGGTGTACTCGGTCGGTGTTCGCAACTGAACTACTCATCATCGTTCCGTGTGCAGATGAGCTCCCTTGGTTCTGTACGAGTGGAGCGTGCTCTGTGCCGACACCGAGTTTCACCCTCCAGTTTCCTTTCACATCTCATCCACAACGACTACACAAACAGAACATCCCAGTCATCCAGACGAACCAGATACACATCTGACACGTCTTAACAGAAATTTACTTCCTTACATGTTAACTCTTACAATAGAGTAAAAACGGCATCAAGACACAGTTAATAACCCTATTGGTTAAGAACAGAGATAACGCCGTTACCGATTTCACACAGCCACGGTCTCGCCATCTCGATTGTCGATATACCGTTTATTTGCCTTATTAATACAACGGAGATGCTGAAAAAAGTGGTTCTAAAAACAAACGATTTTTTTTTAATATTTGGCAACCACTTACTAATGTCTCGCCAGTTGATTGCTATGTAGTTAGTACAATTTGCTCCAATAATTAGTTAATTATCTTCATTCAAAGATTTTATGTGCACTCTAAGACTAACTAATCCGGGATGTGATTCTTTTACGATTTTAACTCGTCATTATGCCTGAACAATGTGAAGATCGGCTTACAAACGCGTTTAGCGAAGAAGACCCATCCACGGCAACAATTTTAACTGGTATAGCAAATTAAAGACGTATAGGTTTTTTGTTAATGATGAATGCTGGTAGAAATTATGCCGCTGTTCGAGCAATGCTTGAAGAACGTCGACGGACATCCTTTGAATTCATTCGGGTGACATGGACATTGGTACGAGACAAATTCAAAATAGTTTGCATCAGCGATTAGACGTGAGAAAACTTTGTTGTCAATGAATTCCACTTAAACTGACGCCTGATCAAACACAACAGCACACTGATTGGTGCAGAAAACTGGAAAAATTCCAAGGCGGCACTTCAAATGTGGCTTGCAGTATCGCTACTGGTGACGAATCTTGCATTTATTCTCATGATCCTGAAAAGTTGATGGGATCAATGGGTTTTTCAAATAGAACCAAACGACCGACGAATTCGTAGTGCTGGGAATAAAATGGTTGCTAGTTTTTTTCTAAAACAGGTCATATTGCTAATATACCTCTAGAAGAGAGACATACCCCTTATTGCCGATTGGTGCACCAATGATTTTTACCGCAAATTTTATATCACGAGAACGCATCGTCACATCCAGCAGAACTAATATCTGAGTATCACCTGAGCACCATGGACTCTCCACCATACAATCCTGACATACAACCTTGTGTTTTCCTTTTGTTGCCAAAAACTGAAGGTGAAATGCGTGGTATCACTTTTTTGTCATACGAAGCACTGCAACAGTAAAAGACTCCCGGTTTCAGAATAGCCTCGGCAAGAGCGGCATCATTGTTTTACGGACCGATTTTATGAAATGCAAAAATATGTTCATGATGAAGAGCAATATTTTATAAAAACAATAAAAAAACTAATGCTCGTTTGATTTTCTAAAAGTTTTCCGTGTCGTCCACTTCCCAAAATGTCGAAGGAAGACACTGGCAAATACTTTGACGAGAATTTTGCAAAACCCTGTGTCACATCAATTTCCAGCCCCAGAGCCACATTACTGTTTATGTGATAGACTGATTTTTATTTTCGTACAAACTGTTCGAACACAAAGTCTGAGTGCGGTAGCGTTCTCGCTTCCCGCGCCCGGGTTCCCGGGTTCAATTCCCGGCGGGGTCAGGGATTTTCTCTGCCTCGTGATGACTGGGTGTTGTGTGATGTCCTTAGGTTAGTTAGGTTTAAGTAGTTCTAAGTTCTAGGGGACTGATGACCATAGATGTTAAGTCCCACAGTGCTCAGAGCCATTTGAACCATTTTTGAACAAAGTCTGAAATGTTTACACTCCTACTTAATATTTGTTTCTAGTCGAATACACGACAGGTTATATGGCATCACAAGCAAAATTTGTACCCGAGAGAGCCGGTGGGGACTCGTAGATTTCTTGCAGGGGTGGGGTATTTTACTACACTATATATTTACAGAGCCATCATGTCGTTCAACATTACAAATTCACTTGCACGAACGCCACGAGCACGCTGCATGATGTGAAGGTTATGAGGTGCCGTGAAGCAAGTGCAGAGTCTGCAAGCGGACGTCGCTATCCGAATCGACACAGAAGCTTCGTCGTCTCGCAGAGGGACGGGTCGCGTGCTCGCTTCCCATGACGGCAACGCCCAAAGACTGCGCCCACTGCCAACAGACACTGCCCTAACCCCACCATTCGCCAGAGAATCGCTCTTCCATAGAAACAACGCGAGTGCCACTTAATGCACTGTTGCTTGTATTGTTTCTCCACTTGCTACGTTACGCAGGAACATATTCATATACAGGTATTTCCTTCAGAGACTGGACAGTTTAGTACATGCATTCTCGCTTGTCGTAAGACATACGTTTTAATCTCACCATTCCTCTTTCAAACATTTTTCCATGATTGCGAGGTTTTCTAGGATTTCCCGTTGTACCTTTTGAAGAACGTCATACACGATCATTAGGCTCCTTAGTTCAGAGTAACATATAGTGTGCTTATGTACTCACCCGCTGGCTTTACACCACTGTTTTAAAAGTGACATTTTCAGCGTCTTTCCTTTGAAAGGGCACGGTCCACTTTCTTCCCCATCCTTCCATAATTCGATGGGACCGATGGCCTCGCTGTTTGGCTCCCTTCCCCCAACCAACCAAAAGTGACATGTAACTGTCACATTATGATAAAATAATGTATAAAGAGAAACTTTTTTAATTGTTAGGACTAACATGCAAAAGTCTTGAAATTATCACTTTCAGGATCCTGTCTTCGCGGAAGAAAAGATCTGCACTGCCACAGACACTGACCTGCATTTTTCCTCTGTCATGTCATGTATAACACGTGAGGACAACTTGGTGCGTTCACAGATAATATTCTCAGGCTATAAACAGGTAGTTTACGTAGCGATATTTGTGCTTGCCGATGTTCAGATGTCTCAGAACTTTAACTGTACCATGTAAATGTACATTTCAAATACACTCCCTCGTTAGATTCATGATTGGTAACATAAAGTTATTCGTGTGGTCCCACAGAATCCGGGGAAAAAATAATTATGGAATTATAGAGCTATGTGCCACCAATGAATAGCGCAAAAGTCGGTGGGGATGATTTTAGTAAGGTGCTTAGCCTGAAATTAACTGTGGGTCAGTTTGCCGAATCAGCACATATGAAGCTCGGACTTTTTCACTCTTTATCCACGGATCCAAGAAGAAGCACATCAAAACAGGCCCATCCTCTGTAAGTTATATATAACACATCTTACATACGTTATCCCTGAAACAACGGGTTTTCCGTTGTATTGTTTCTTTCTTTTACATCGGTTTAATCTGAGTGATAAAAACGATCAAAATAACTTGTTTCTGAAGTAGCCGGTTCTCGGTCTTTTATGTTTCATTATTTCTTGTACTAAACGTGGAAATCGAACACATATTGAAAATTTTTACCTCCCTCAGTTTGAAGATACACAGAACCAAAATATCAAATTAAATAGTCAAATAAAAGGAAAACGCCTTCCAACGTTCGCTGCTTTTCTCGAAAAGCAATAGGTGGTTGAATACTACAAAAAATCACCAGTATTCTCTTATTGATTACAAGTTTTTGAAACTCTGTTTAAAAATCACGTTGCAATCGAAGATCCTACCACTATTTGGGCATTAGGAATAGTCAGTGTTAAAGGGTGAAAACAGGTTGCAGGACCCTATTTTCTGTCCTTTTTCAAGGAATACAAGCAGATAAAGGCATAGTATGTAGACACAGGCAACAGATCAGCTACTTTCTACTTTTATTTGAAAATGTGAATGAATTGTTAAGTTTTAAGTTTTCTCCTTATATGATGTAGCGAGTTTGTTATGGCTCCTCAATATCGTAATCTTTTAAAGCAAACAGAGCATTGTACTTCACTGACAGCGAATTTCGTAAAATACTTTTCAGACTAGGGATGGTGCCATTTTGTAATACAACTAATGTTGGTCAACAGTGAGAAACTACCATGTAGACTAGATAGTGCAGGTCACGAGCACTGCATGTACATGGGTACTATCCAACAGACTACGCCACACAGCGCCACAGGGAACAAGTACACCATTGTCTTAACAATCCTGCACCAGTCCATGTGTTTGTTCATCGTTTGTGGGAGCATTTTTATTAAGATAGGACAGATCGCTTTTCTCATTTTCTGCATAACTCCAACTTTCAAAGCAATGGCAATTTTACGAATAAAAGTTACTCGTTTATTAAAAAATATTTATTGAAAAACCAAAAATTTTAGCACTGCTGCTGTGGCTAATTGATAGTTTGGTTTTCTACCCGGTTGTCAGTTAAAAATAAAAAAAAAAACCTGTTATAAGAGAAGCCAAACAAATATCGAAAAATTCTTGTTATTCACAACTACTGCACCGGTACCGGTTTTCGAGAGTAAGTTTTTCCCATCCCTACACTGGGGTGACAAAAGTCATGGGCTAACGATATGCACACGTATCGCTTACATAATTTATAAAAGGGTAGTGCATTGGCAGAGATATCAGTTGTACTCAGTTGACTCATGTGACAATTTTCCGAGATGACTACAGTCACACGACTGGAATTAACAGACTCTGAACACGGAATGACGCCTGGTACATTCCATTTCGGAAATCGTTAAGGAATTTAATATCCCAAGATCCACAGGGTTAAGAGTGTGCCAAGAACACCAAACATCAGGCATTACCTCTCACCACGGTCAACGTAGTGGCCGACAGTCTTCACTTAACGACCGACTGTAGCTGCGTCTGTGTAGAGTTGTCAGCGCTAACAGACAAGCAACACTGCGTGAAATAACCGCAGAAATCAACGTGGGACGGACGACTGACGTATCAATTAGGAAAGTGCGGTGAAATTTGGGGTTAATAGTCTATGATAGCAGAGGCTGACGCGAGTGCCTTCGCTAATAGCACGACATCGCCTGAAGTGCCTCTCCTGGGCTCGTGACCATATCGGTTGAACCCTAGACATCTGGAAAATCGTGACTTGTTCGGATGTGTCCCGATTTTAATTGGTAAGAGCTTATGCTAAGGTTCGAGTGTGGTGCAGACCACACGAAGACCTGGACCCAAGTTGTCTGGAAACATTTATGCTCGGCTACCTGTAGACCATTTGGGGGCCATTCTCGAACTTCATGTTCCCAAACAACTATGGAATTCTCCTGGATAACAATGCGCCATGTCATCGAGCCACAGTTGTTCACGACTGGTTTGAACATTCTGGAAAATTCGAGGTTTAGTCCCCCAGATCGCCCGACACGAATCCCATAGAACATTTATGGGACGTAGTCGAGAGGTCAGTTCATGCACAAAAACCTGCATCGGCAACATTTTCGCAATTATGGACGGATATAGAGGCCGCTTGGCTCAATATTTCTGCAGGGGACTTCCAACGACTTGTTGAGTCCATGCCACGTCGAGATGCTGCATCAAGCCGGGCAGTAGGAGGTCCGATACCTTGTTAAGAGGTATCCCATGACTTTTGCCACCTAAGTCTGTGGTATGATTTCATAACATAATGAATCAGTGTTAAGAAACAAGTGATTAATATGTGAAGCACCACAGATTGCATTTAATCGTGACACAAATGAAAAAAATAATTGTTTCGAACGTCGCTGGGAGAACTAATTAGTGTTAAAGGAACATCGCTGAGGCGTTGGGGGAGTCTAGGAATTCGACTCTCGAGGTTATATGCAGATGACAGGCTGACGGCTAAATTACTTGAAACAAAAGGCGTTTCTCACCAGAGTAGCTCAAGTTATATTACGTTGAAACTTTCAGATATGAGAATGTGGGAAGAGTTTTTGAGAGCGTTCCCAACGTAAGATAAAATTCCACATAAAGCAGTAAATGGGGAAACAAGATACATCAAGAGAGCAAGGTGTAGCGGAAGAGGTCACACAAGTGGTCTACTGGGTGATACTCCTACCTGAAGGAATGCCTCAAACGACAGCCTTAACATTCGAAACTAGAAATAAACCTGAACATTGAATTCTGTCTGGACTGGGAAATAGTACATGAATTATTTCTATCGATGCCCGTACTTGCACGAAGGCGTTAAAACAATATGAACCATTAAAGCTGCAAAGAATCTCTTCGCGCTAATACAGACAGAACTATTCCTGAAGACCGCCAGCGTTCTCACGCCTAACCATGGAACAAAACTGCTGTCACTAATTTGCACCCGTCAGCATCCATCAGCCGTAAGGATTAACGGAAAACGAAGGTATATGCTTCGGCAGCTCCTTGATTAAGGGTGGTGGACATAAATAACAGTAGATAAAATGGAAAGAGTTCGAACATCAAGCCGAAAAATATCAGTTATAAATAAAATAGTTAAAAACAATCAGCGAAATGAATGTTTGTTAGTAGGAAACGCAAACCAATGAAATAAAAAGCAGAAACATATGAACATAGAGGACGGTAGGTGGGATTACCACTAAACTGTAAGTAGCGAAGATTAACGAGTGTCTAAATGAAACTCTAACCTTGGAATGCAAGTAGCACGTAAGGGAAGGGCACGGAGGGGCGTACGGCGTGATGGCTTGTATTACTGAATCGAGGTATGTGTCAAAGCAGTTTTAATCTTAACTGAACTGTAAGTTTGCTACAGCCATAAGGGCATATTAATGGAAGAAATGTCAGTCCAACAAACGATTTACTACGGTGGGACTGCAAGGACAAGCGCCCAATTTAATTTCCTTGTCAATCATGTCAAGATGTTTCGCAAATTCAGTTTGTCGTCTGTAGGAAGACAGCTTTATTGCATGATTGATCTGCCTGGTGTTATGGGTCACGAAGTCGTTGTGATATCTTATAGTGGCACCCCCTTATCGCACTCTCTCTGTTTGGAGCATTTTCAAGATTCAGAGTAGATTATGCCCGCTCGATGTATGGCATAGCTTCCAGGCAGCTTCTGTAGACACTAGACTTAGTATCAATACAAAGTACTGCGAGTACGCTTAGAAGCTCTAGGATCCACTCTGAAGAATGCACTGCTACTCGAAAGAATGGAAGCATCCTTCCTCAGCAGGAAACTGTTGCTGAAACATCAACAATGCTTTGGGGATGAGCTTACAAATAAAACTTGCAAGCTTATACTATCCCAGCCAATAGTCAACCCACAAATCAATACGACCACTTGTGGAGGCATTTTCAATGCTAAGCAAATTCCAGAACCTCATTCGAAGAACGAGGCTGCTATCCTACTTCAAGCAAAAGTACGATCGTATTAACCAGGTATGGGACATACGTATTAAAATCGACTACTTGAGAACCCTAGTAATTAACAACAACAATTTAGGAATCCTTCTCTCACAAACGCCAACTGCTGCGTGTGCGCGTTCAAATGGTTCAAATGGCTCTGAGCACTATGGAACTTAACTTCTGAGGTCATCAGACCCCAAGAACATAGAACTACTTAAACCTAACTAACCTAAGGACATCACACACATCCATGCCCGAGGCAGGATTCGAACCTGCGACCGTAGCGGTCGCGCGGTTCCAGACTATAGCGCCTAGAACCGTTCGGCCACCCCGGCCGGCCGTGTGCGCTGACCGAAGGGTCTAAATACAATGAGTCTGCCGGCTACACCTACACAGATATTAAAAATAAAAAGAGTGAAATATTTCGCCCACTGGAAGGGGGTCAATTTACACGGCTGAACTAGTGACCAAAGAGGACACTAAGCTGTAGCATGCCCATCACTAATAACCAAAACTTAATAATCACAGACTCCAACTACATGGTGCAGAAGCCGGCCGGTGTGGCCGAGCGGTTCTAGGCGCTACAGTCTGGGATTGCGCGGCCGCCACGGTCACAGGTTCGAATCCTGCCTCGGGCATGGATGTGTGTAATGTCCTTAGGTTAGTTAGGTTTAAGTAGTTCTAAGTTCTAGGGGACTGATGACCTCAGAAGTTAAGTCCCATAGTGCTCAGTGCCACTTGAACCACTACATGGTGCAGACACTGACGTTAGTTGGTCAAGACAAGGAAGAGTTGTTATTTACCATAGCAAAAGGCTGCTGCTGTATCAGAACTACAAACAAACGGTACACAAGCGCCGCTTTTTTTTTTAAATAAAAAATAAGTAAGAACGATACATCGGTCTTATAAAGTGGTTTTCTCTGTGACTAGAGCCAACTACTGAACATCTGGATCTAGAAAGGGCTGATACGGAAGACCTCAACAGAATCATGTAGATGACCTAGCTAAACGTGACTTCCGTTTACGATCAAAATTACAGCCATGAGGAGAACTATCGTTCCATTCAATTGGCCCATTCGATGACCATCGGTGAAATGTAAATATCACGGGCGCTGGCAGCGAGTGCAGCAAGGGTGTTCCCCGGCGCTTTGCGTGCCGCATTGTTTACGCGGCGGCGCTGGCTGGCGCGGGTCCCGGGCTGCGCCTGGGGCGGCAGTTCCCAGGTCGCCGGTGTTCTCCGCGGGTTGCGCCAGCTGCCAGCAGCCAGCCACCGCTGCAAGAATAGCCGCGACTCGCGCCACTGCGGTCGCGGCCGCAGCCGCAGCCGCCACCGGCCCGCGGCCGCCTTCCGAAGCGGCAGGTGACCACTGCCAGCAAGTCGGCGCTCGGATGTATGTCCTCTGCAACTGCCGTGTAGGGGCGTTCTAGGCACACTACTTCGTAGCTTCGTAGGACAATCGCCTTAACCTGCCTTCCTTCTACCTTTTGATCATCATCGTGCTAATAACACAAATATGTTTCGCCCCTTTGAGCCTTGTTAGCAGCTGTGTTACACTGTAGACTGGTCGTGGTCCTCGTCGTATGAGACAGCAACGTCCATCTGATCCTGCCACAACTGTCACATGTCGGTCAGATGGCGTGATTACAGTCTCTGATATCATCCGCTTTATTCCATGTATCTATATTAACACTTCGCCGTCCGCACGTCTCGTACCAATTTATTCGCTTGGCGCCGGCAGCGCTAAGTCGAATTACTTGGTTTGTCGCCGGCCGCTTGTCACCTTTTCGTTGATGACAAGCTTCAAACACATTGACTTATGAGCGCTTTAATTTTCTGGAAATCCTCTATTTTGCCGTATCGTTCCACAAACTCGAATTTTCTCTTCAAGTAACTTCTCTGCAAGTTCTACACTGTTATAGTAATTATCCATGCAGAGGTAATGCTACTTTCCATCAGAAGGTGTCAACAGTGCCGTCACTGTTTTTGCTAAAGGCTGTCCAGCGCCGGAATATATCTTGAATGAGGAAATGTATCCCGTACTCGAATCACACAGCATCCGAATGATTATGCTGTACTTCGTAATTTTCGACGGATTGTAAACTTTAAAATTTAACCGTCCACGCCACGGTATCATTCCTTCATCAGTTGAGATGTTTTGACTTTGATTTAAGGTTTCTTTAAACTTTTTGGAAAAATGATGAATTACGAATTGCACTTTGACAAGCCGGTCGGCACTATCCAGTTTATTGTTGCTGTTGAAAAAATGTAAGAATCAAAATATTTGTCTGAATCGGTTGCGGGACGTCGTTTTGCGAAATATCGGTGTGTCTATCAACGGATTCGTTTACCAATTATCATTGATCCTTGCTTTTCTTACAATTACCATAGGGATAGCAAGCCCAAACCATTTTCTAAGTTCGGGTCCCGTAACGTCGACAAATGCGGCATTTTTTTAAATCCAGTTTCCTTCCGTTGCAATTTTGACTGTAGTACTTTTTGGTTTGGTTGCTAATATATTCAAATAGATCTTTCCCAATATATAATTGCACGATATCCTCGACGCTCTGTGTATCTTTGGGAAATATGTTTGGACCTGAGGATCCTTTAAAACTATTGTTGGTCCTCGGTAAATCAAAATCTGACCACTGTGCACTGTCTTCTTCGTCTGATTCAGCCGAATCAGTTGGCAATCGTAGCGTTCGCCGAATTCTTCTTGGGCGTATTTCACTATCTTCCTACAATTCTGCTTCACTTACATTTTTTTGATATCCAATGTCTTCTTACCAATCGGCCAATTCGTCCGGAACGTCAGACAAGACGTCAGCGCTTTCATCGTAAATAATCCTATTGTCTCATTCGTCTGCCATGATGAAAGGGCACAAGTACTTATAAAAACAAAACACTTGTTGACGTGTGTAACTTATTGTTACCTAAACGAGACACCAGCAGAATGCAAAAGATACTGACGTGCTGTCGCTGGCCACTGCACGATACTATACTCGCCGGCCACTCTGCGATACTATGCACAGGACACTACAGTGGTGTCGCCAGCCGTTACGCTATTTCGCGCACGTCACCACTGTGGTGTCGCCGAACGGCATAGTGTTAATATTACACTCTAAGACAAAAAAACTGACGTACCACAAAGAAATTATCCGAATGAGGCGAAAATCGGTAGATGTGACGTACGTGTACAGAAAAACAAATTATTACAATTCCAGGAAAAATTGGATGATTTATTCAAGAGAAACAGCTTCACAAATTGAGCAAGTCAATGGCGCTTCCGTCCACCTATAGCCCTTATTCGGCTTGGCATTGATCGATATCCTCCTGGTGGATATAGTGCCAAATTCTGTACAATTGGCGCGTTAGATCGTCAAAATCTCGATCTGGTTGGAGGGCCTTGACCGCAATTCTCCAAACGTTCTCAATTGAGGAGAGATCTATGGGCCTTTCTGGGCAAGGTAGGGTTCAACAAGCACGAAGAGAGGCAGTAGAAAAACTTGCCATGTGCGGACGGGCATTACACTGAGGTGATAAAAGTCATGGGATAGCGATATGCCCTTATACAGAAGACAGTAGTATCATGTACAAGGTATAGAAGGACAGTACCGTGTTGGAGCTGTCATTTGTAATCAGGTCACTCACGTGGAAAGGTTTCCGACGTAATTATGGCCGCATGACGGAAATTAATACACTTTAAACGCGGAATAGTAGTTGATGCTAGACGAATTGGACATTTCATTTCGAAAATCGTTAGGAAATTCAGTATTCCGAGAAATGCAGTGTCAAGAGTGCGCTAAGAATACCAAATGTCAGACAATACTTCTCACCACAGACAACGGAGTGGCCGACGACCTTCACTTAATGACCCACAGAAGAGGCGTTGGCGTAGAATTGTCAGTGCTAACAGACAAGTAACATTGCGTGAAATAACCGGAGACATCAATGTGGAACGTATGACGAACGTATCCATCAGGACAGTGTGTCGAAGTCTGGGGTTAACAGGCTATGGCAACAGACGACCAACGCGAGTACCTTTGTAACAGCACGACATCGGCATCCCCGCTCTCCTGGGCTCGTGACCATATAGACTGGATCCTAGACGACTGGAAAATGGTGGCCTGGTCAGATGAGTCCCACTTTCATTTGGTAAGACTTGACGGTAGAGTTCGAGTGTGGCGTAGACGGCCGAACGCGGTGGCCGAGCGGTTCTAGGCGCTTCAGTCCGGAACCGCGCGACTGCTACAATCGCAGGTTTGAATCCTGCCTCGGGCATGGATGTGTGTGATGTCCTTAGGTTAGTTAGTTTTAAGTAGTTCTAACTTCTAGGGGACTGATAACCTCAGATGTTAAGTCCTATAGTCCTCAGAGCCATTTGAGCATTTTTTTGGCGTAGACCCCACGAAGCCGTGCACCCAAGTTGTCACTGTGCAAGCTGATAGTGGCTCCATAATGGTTTGGGCTGTTCTTAATGGAATGGACACTGCCCTCTGGTCGAGTTGAACCGATCATTGACCTTAAATTATATTTTGGTGCTTGGAGAGTGCTTGGAGGACATTTGCAGCCATTCGTGGACATCAAGTTCTGAAAGAAAGATGGAGTGTTAATGGATGACAATACGCCATGTCACCGGGCAACAATTGTTCGCGACTGATTTGAAGAACATTCTGGACAATTCGAGCGAATGATTTGGCCATCCAGATAGCCCGACATGGGACATAATTGAGAAGTTCGTATTGAGAAGTACGTTCGTGGACAAACTCCTGCGTCGGCAACATTTTTGCCATTATCGATGACTATAGAAGCGGCATGGCTCAATATTTCTGCAGGGGACTTCAAGTGACTTGTTGAGCATATGTCACGTCGAGTTGCTGTACTAACCCGGGTAAAAGGAGGTCCGACACGATGTTAGGTGGTATCCGCGTATGGCTTACCATGAAGGGCACCTAAGTGGAGTGTAGAATATCGTCGATGTACCTCTGTGCTGTTAAGGTGCCTCGGATAACAAACGAAGGAGTCCTGCTATGAAATGAAATGGCACCCCAGACCATCACACCTGGTTGTCGGGCGGCTTGGCGGACAACAATCGGGTTATAAACGTAGGCTTCCGCGGCCTTTGTCACAGTCAATAAAATTCTTCTGGGTTTGAGGCCGCATTGTCATCTATAAAATTCCGACGTTTCGGCGACTGTTGCAAGGCGCCTAAACGTCGGAAGTTTATAGATGACAATGCGGCCTCAAACCCAGAAGAATTTTATTGACACTGACAATCAGGGTGTTTTCCCAGCGCTGTCCGGGGCGTATCTAGACACGTTTGCGCTGGTCATCTGACCTGCATTCGAACCGCAACTCGTAATTGAAAACAATTCTACTCCAGTCAGCTTTCAGGCCGCATTGTCATCTATAAAATCCGACGTTTCGGTGACTCTTGCAAAGCGCCTAAACGTCGGAATTTTAAAGATGACAATGCGGCCTCAAACCCAGAAGAATTTTATTGACACTGACAATCAGGGTGTTTTGCCAGCGCTATCCGGGGCGTATGTAGATACGTCTTCGCTGGTCATCTGACCTGCATTAGAACCGCGACTCATCACTGAAAACCATTCTACTCCAGTCAGTGATGTTTCAGGCCTCGATTACCAGCGAAGCCGTGTCTGGGGACACTCCGAACAGCGGTGGGGTGCCAACCTGTCACTCGCCGTACCGCCCGACAACAAGGTGTGATTGTCTGGGGTGCCATTTCACTCCACGCGAGGACCCCTTTGGTTGTCATCTGCGGTACACTAACAACACAGAGGTTTGTCGACGATATCAGAAGTCAACAAATTTAACCTTTTTTGTACATCTGGTTTGTAAATGGGTGGATTTATCTAATTTTTGGGTACCAAATTCTCTGGAAAAATCAGCTTTTCTTTATTATATTTCCTAATTACACGGAAGAATCAGAAGCAGTACTGGTGAACACTGACAGAATTAAAGAAAATGAGAACTATATATTCAGAACTTTAGAACTCAGCACTAACATGTATATATGCGAGAAGATCTACATTATTTCACGACATCTTTTGAACTTCATTCCTTTCTGTATTCGAAAAATGTGCCAACGACGCTCTTTTGTTGTTTGCCGTTCAAATGGTTCAAATGGCTCTGAGCACTATGGGACTTAACATCGGAGGTCATCAGTCCCCTAGAAGTTAGAACTACTTAAACCTAACTAACCTAAGGCTATCACAAACATCCATGTCCGAGGCAGGATTCGAACCTGCGACCGTAGCAGCAGTGCGGTTCCGGACTGAAGCGCCTAGAACCGCTCGGTCACCGCGGCCGGCTTGTTTGCCTTTTCTTTATCGTACCGCCCATCTAGTGACAATTTCTAGATCTTATAGCACCCCTGCACCAAAATAAACAAAAATAAAAATTAGATATCTATACCAAAGTACAGTAAACAGCGAAATATAGCAAATAAACAATAAAAATCCTTAAAAATTCAAGAACCTTACATAGTCTATACGCCAAACTATATACTAATTGATACTCGTATATAGTATCTCAGATGCTCAAATGGCTGTTGACCAGCGTATTTTACGCCGTGTTTTGTTGCGCTTATGGCAAGATATCCTCGACTTCCAATTCAGCAAGATAACGCTCGTCCGTACTCGGTGAGAGTTTCTATTGCTTGTCTCCGTGTTTGTCAAACCAACCTTGGCCAGAAATGTCCTTGGTTGTCTCACCAATTGAGAGCGTTTGGACCATTATGGGCAACCGATTTCCGTCCCATTCGAATAATTCGTTCTTATTTTTCTTTTAAATCGGTCTGGAGATAGAATGAACCCTAAGGAAGAGCGTAAGCCTCTTTGTATAGTACAAGATACTTATTGAATTGAGGAATATTACACGTATCAGGGGAAAATACCTACTCATTGAAAAAGCTGTTTACGCTTTGACTTTTGATCTTTATCAAATTTGTGAAAATGCTTTAACTGATTGCTGTGTGCAACCTGACACGACCATACGTACTGAATACAGTGCTCATACAATCCTCAACGTCTTTAATACGTACTTCCACACTATTTGTTGCATAATGTTCACGTTGTATAACGTACAGCTACTTTAATAGCACGTCATATCGCTGTGCACTGCCACCGATGCCTGTCTTTACGTGCTGCTCAAAACTATTGATATGCGAGGACAGCTGTGGGTAACTGCTAGTGTGCTAGTTTACAGTACAGTTGCGGTTCCTCCCACTGTTCCTCTTAGTAAGTGGGCAGATCTTCTGGTACGATTTGCTGTGTACATTTAACGACCTTTATTGTTTCCAATACAATGCCAACCTCTGAAAACAGACTTAAACTAGAAACTACTTACCCATATTTAAATCGTTCATCCAACAAACCCTGTAGCAGTATGAGACTACTTCTCGTGTAAAAACTTAAAAACTAACTATATAGTGTTCAATGATCCACGTACGTTATAGGTTTAGCGCAGTTCACTAGTCCATGGCCGGCCAGTGTGGCCGATCGGTTCTAGGCGCTTCAGTCTGGAACCACGTGACCGCTACGGTCGCAGGTTCGAATCCTGCCTCGGGCATGGATGTGTGTGATGTCCTTAGGTAAGTTCGGTTTAAGTAGTACTAAGTTATAGGGGACTGATGGCCTCAGATGTTAAGTCCCATAGTGCTCAGAGCCATTAGAACCATTTTGAACTAGTCCATGCCGTGACAAAGCAGTTTTCAGTGTTCAGAATATTATGGCAATGGCAGCCATCAAACCAGCACTTCCAAAATGATGTAAACAACAGGATAGAATTATTAATTAATGCCACCACGAAGAATTCTGTAGAGTAGTGTTTTAACGTACGTCTTCACGTGCCCACATGTAACATCTGTTATGACGTAATCACAAACTTGCTGATTCGTGTTATATCTCGTATCTCTGCCAGCATGAAGCTTCGAATCTACGTACAAAGAACCATTGTGGATGATGCAGGGTAACTGGGGATTTACAACGTGTTTATTATTATCACATACCTTTTTCTGCATACATATTCTGAAATGAGAGTCTCTGAGGGATAAGATGAGATAGTCGAAAAGAGTTTCAGATCGATCCACCGAAACATATAGAATTTCTATCGGTTATTCTGTTACCAGAGTTAAGCATTTAGTAGGACCGCAGTAACATCAAGTTGCTACAACGTGAAATCGCAAAACTTAAAAGTGGAACACCGAGCGAGGTGGCGCAGTGGTGACGACGACGTTTCGAACCCGCGTCCAGCCATCCAGATTTAGGCTTCTCCTCATTTCCCTTCATCGATCCAGGCAAAGCCGCGATGGTTCCTCTGAAAGGGCACCACCAATTTCCTTTACTATCCTTGACACAATCCGAGCCAGTGCTCCGCCCCTAATGACGTCTATGTCGACGGAACGTTAAACCCAGTCTTCCTTTCTCTTAAAAGTGGAGAGCGTAGTAACATTTCCACAGGCAACCACCTTAATGTTTTACAATTTCATGATCAAATTACTTTGTGTATCAAAGGTCATTTTCAAGCAGGACGAGTACCTCGAAATCTGTGCTGAGAGTGTGACGATCCATAGAAGATACATTATGTGATCAAAAGTATCCGGATACCGCCCCCCCCCCCCAAAACATACGTTTTCCATATTAGTTGCATTGTGCTGCTACCTACTGCCAGGTACACCATATCAGTGACCTCAGTAGTCATTAGACATCGTAAGAGAAATGGGGCGCTCCGCGGAACTCAAGGACTTCGAAGTGATCGGGTGATCTGGTGTCACTTGTGTCATACTCCTGTACGTGAGATTTCAACACTCCTAAACATCCCTAGGTCAAAGGTTTCCGATGTGATAGTGAAGTGGAACCGTGAGAGGACATGTACAGCACAAAAGCGTACAGGCCGACCTCGCCTGTTGACTGACAAGACCGCCGACAGTTGAAGAGGGTCGTAATGTGTAATAGGCAGACATCTATCCAGGCCTTCACACAGGAATTCCAAACTGCATCAGGATCCACTTCATGTACTATGACAGTTAGGCGGGAGGTGAGTAAACTTGGATTTCATGATCGAGCGGCTGTTCATAAGTCACACATCACGCTGGTAAGTGCCAAACGACGCCTCGCTTGGTATAAGGAGCGTAAACATTGGACGATTGAACAGTGGAAAAACATTGCCTGGAGTGACGAATCACAGTACACAAAGTAGCGATCCGATGGCAGGGTGTGGGTATGACGAATTCCCGGTGAACGTCATCTGCCAGCGTGTGTAGTGCCAACAGTAAAATTCGGAGGCGGTGGTGTTATGGTGTGGTCGTGTTTTTCACGGAGGGGACTTGCACCCCTTGTTGTTTTGTGTGGCACTATAACAGCACAGGCCTACATTGATGTTTTAAGCACCTTCGTGCTTCCCACTGTTGAAGAGCAATTCGAGGATGGCGGTTGCATCTGTTCATAATGCACGGCCTTTGGTGGAGTGGTTTGGTTACATGACAATAACATCCCTGTAATGGATGAAGGGCATAGTTTTGTGAAGATGGAGACGCTATATAAACACAGACATTGTAACCGTCAATGATGTAGCCATGCCTCGACGGGCTAAAATGACGAAATAAGATTTGCGGGAATCATGAACTGTGCGAGCGTAAGTGTTGTGAACATGTCACATATGGAAGTTTGGATCGGTCCTGCAGGCGTGCTCGGACAGCCAAAGTTGTTAAGGCGATAACTGGGAAATCCTGGTTCGAGTTCCGGTCCGGCACAAATTTTCATGTGTCGCAAACAGCTCAGGACAATGCAAAGCCGCAGAATGCGAATGTATCGTGTAATTTAAATACTGTTGTTCATTGCTGTATTCCATCTTGCGAGAGACGCTCCCAGACAGCTGTCAGCTGTCACCAGCTTTGAACGGCAAAACAATGTCATCAGTACTGCCTGAAAGCTATGAGCACCTGGCTCCTTTTACCGACCTCCCGACTCAGCAGCATTAGTGGCAGAACAACTGAGAGAAAATTTGGAATACATTTCACATAAATTTTCTCAGCATGTTATAGTCTTAGGTGGAGATTTCAATTTACCAGGTATAGACTGGGACACTCAGATGTTTAGGACGGGTGGTAGGGACAGAGCATCGAGTGACATTATACTGGGTGCACTATCTGAAAATTACCTCGAGCAATTCAACAGAGAACCGACTCGTGGAGATAACATCTTGGACCTACTGATAACAAACAGACCCGAACTTTTCGACTCTGTATGTACAGAACAGGGAATCAGTGATCATAAGGCCGTTGCAGCATCCCTGAATATGGAAGTTAATAGGAATATAAAAAAAGGGAGGAAGGTTTATCTGTTTAGCAAGAGTAATAGAAGGCAGATTTCAGACTACCTAACAGATCAAAACGAAAATTTCTGTTCCGACACTGACAATGTTGAGTGTTTATGGAAAAAGTTCAAGGCAATCGTAAAATGCGTTTTAGACAGGTACGTGCCGAGTAAAACTGTGAGGGACGGGAAAAACCCACCGTGGTACAACAACAAAGTTAGGAAACTACTGCGAAAGCAAAGAGAGCTCCACTCCAAGTTTAAACGCAGCCAAAACCTCTCAGACAAACAGAAGCTAAACGATGTCAAAGTTAGCGTAAGGAGGGCTATGCGTGAAGCGTTCAGTGAATTCGAAAGTAAAATTCTATGTACCGACTTGACAGAAAATCCTAGGAAGTTCTGGTCTTACGTTAAATCAGTAAGTGGCTCGAAACAGCATATCCAGACACTACGGGATGATGATGGCATTGAAACAGAGGATGACACGCGTAAAGCTGAAATACTAAACACCTTTTTCCAAAGCTGTTTCACAGAGGAAGACCGCACTGCAGTTCCTTCTCTAAATCCTCGCACAAACGAAAAAATGGCTGACATCGAAATAAGTGTCCAAGGAATAGAAAAGCAACTGGAATCACTCAATAGAGGAAAGTCCACTGGACCTGACGGGATACCAATTCGATTCTACAAAAAGTACGCGAAAGAACTTGCCCCCCTTCTAACAGCCGTGTACCACAAGTCTCTAGAGGAACGGAGGGTTCCAAATGATTGGAAAAGAGCACAGATAGTCCCAGTCTTCAAGAAGGGTCGTCGAGCAGATGCGCAAAACTATAGACCTATATCTCTTACGTCGATCTCTTGTAGAATTTTAGAACATGTTTTTTGCTCGAGTATCATGTCGTTTTTGGAAACCCAGAATCTACTATGTAGGAATCAACATGGATTCCGGAAACAGCGATCGTGTGAGACCCAACTCGCTTTATTTGTTCATGAGACCCAGAAAATATTAGATACAGGCTCCCAGGTAGATGCTATTTTTCTTGACTTCCGGAAGGCGTTCGATACAGTTCCGCACTGTCGCCTGATAAACAAAGTAACAGCCTACGGAATATCAGACCAGCTGTGTGGCTGGATTGAAGAGTTTTTAGCAAACAGAACACAGCATGTTGTTATCAATGGAGAGACGTCTACAGACGTTAAAGTAACCTCTGGCGTGCCACAGGGGAGTGTTATGGGACCATTGCTTTTCACAATATCTATAAATGACCTAGTAGATAGTGTCGGAAGTTCCATGCTGCTTTTCGCGGATGATGCTGTAGTATACAGAGGAGTTGCAGCATTAGAAAATTGTAGCGAAATGCAGGAAGATCTGCAGCGGATAGGCACTTGGTACAGGGGTGGCAACTGACCCTTAACATAGACAAATGTAATGTATTGCGAATACATAGAAAGAAGGATCCTTTATTGTATGATTATATGATAGCGGAACAAGCACTGGTAGCAGTTACTTCTGTAAAATATCTGGGAGTATGCGTGCGGAACGATTTGAAGTGGAATGATCATATAAAATTAATTGTTGGTAAGGCGGGGTACCAGGTTGAGATTCATTGGGAGAGTGCTTACAAAATGTAGTCCATCAACAAAGGAGGTGGCTTACAAAACACTCGTTCGACCTATACTTGAGTATTGCTCATCAGTGTGGGATCCGTACCAGATCGGTCTGGCGGAGGAGATAGAGAAGATCCAAAGAAGAGCGGCGCGTTTCGTCACAGGGTTATTTGGTAACCGTGATAGTGTTACGGAGATGTTTAATAAACTCAAGTGGCAGACTCTGCAAGAGAGGCGCTCTGCATCGCGGTGTAGCTTGCTCGCCAGGTTTCGAGAGGGTGCGTTTCTGGATGAGGTATCGAATATATTGCTTCCCCCTACTTATACCTCCCGAGGAGATCACGAATGTAAAATTAGAGAGATTAGAGCGCGCACGGAGGCTTTCAGACAGTCGTTCTTCCCGCGAACCATACGCGACTGGAACAGGAAAGGGAGGTAATGACAGTGGCACGTAAAGTGCCCTCCGCCACACACCGTTGGGTGGCTTGCGGAGTATAAATGTAGATGTAGATGTAGAACTGCAGCAACGCTGAGGTGTTGGCATAGGAACGCAAACAAGGGTATGTCGCGTGTTCGGTAGTGGTAGATGCACGAAGCAGGCGCGGAAAACCCACATAATTATCATTAGGAGGCCACCGTAGTATTTGACAGGTAGTCTACGAAAAATTCCCTCAGCCATAACTACTTAACATCAGACCCCGATAATCTGTTTCTGATCAAGCGCTCGGAGATGAAGCGACTTTTCCACCCAGTGCGATCGCCTCTCTGATATCCAGAACAAGGACTCATAATCTCGCGGTCACGTGTTACAAAGGGCTGTTTCAACCGAAGGGATGAAAAGAAGGAAAAGTTACGCCTCTCTTCTTCTTCGAGGTGCGTAGAAGCGGAGGATCAGCTCAGTTGACGAAATGACGTTGTTTTTGGTCATCATTCGTCTGACAGGTTTGATGCGATCCACCACAACTTCCTCTCCATGTCAGTGTAGCACTGCATCCAACGCCTCAGTTATTTGTTGGAATGACCCCAATCTCTATCTTCCTCTACAGTTTTTATCCTTTACAGGTCCCTCAGATAACACAGGAATTGTATCCTGAGTTTTAAACTCATGTTCTGTCGTTCTGACTCTTCTTCTAGGCAGTGTTTCCCACACATTTCTTTCTTCGCCGATTCTGCGGAGAACCTACTCATTTCTCATCACTCCGTACAATTTTCAACATCCTTCTAGAACACAGCATCTCAAAACTCTTCGCTGCTCTTATTTTTCTGTTTTTCCACAGTCCAAGATTCACTCCCATGCAATGAAAATGGAAATGACCGTTTGGCAACATTGGCCGGGAGGCCCCTTGCGGGGCAGGTCCGGCCGCCTTGGTCCAGGTCTTATTACATTCGACGCCACATTGGGCGACCTGCGCGCCGGATGGGGATGAAATGATGATGAAGACAGCATAACACCCAGTCCCTGAGTGGAGAAAATCCCCGACCTAGCCGGGAATCGAACCCGGGCCCGTAGGTCGTCAATCCGTCACGTTGACCACTTCTTTTCTTTTTTTTTTTTTTAGTTTTGTTCGCTTTACTCTGTTTAATCTGCTCGGGGCGGACGTCGTAAGACATCCATTTAAGTTCGTTGTTGATCTGTTGACTCAGTTTTTTTATTACAGAGGGCACATTACCCTCTGACCGAACACGCTGAGCTACCGTGTCGGCTACCACTCAGCTATCGGGAAGGACACCTCCATGCAATGCTGTGCTGGAATAGTACAGTCTCAGAAGTTTTCTCCTATTTTCAAGCTAGCAGATTTCTTTTAGCGGGAAATACCCTCTCAGACTGGACGGTACTTGTACCTACTGTCATTTCGCTTAAAGTGAGCTACAGGAAAAATCGAAATTGCGTAATCATATGTTGAAATTATCCACCACAGACACCAGCACTTACATTTATGATGCTTACTAATTCCTTCTGTGTCCGAATTTCTTGTGAATACGTCAACTTTTCGACATCAGTGAGATAACTAAGTTATGTAAAGATATAAAATGATATTACATTGATCCTTTAAGTCACTGATACGCGGGCCCATGGCAAAGATGATAGAGCTGGCTGACTCAGGAGCTCTCTTCTTGAGATAGGACCATACTGATGGATCAGATTATCGTCTCAGAAAATTTGCCAAGTAAGAGAAGAAGAATTGGTGGCATACAGAGGGATCTCAAAAGCCCAGACCGTTGTTTCACTTCGAAGCCGTATCTTTTCATGTGGAATGATATCGCACTATAGACAGTGATTCGTCCATATGATTGAGAGATTAAGCTAGACGTTTTGCATGATGGATTTAGAAGCGTGCAGACGACGAACCACAGCGCAACCTTCTTTTCACTATGTTCTTCCACAAACTTGCAGAATTTGCTGCTTCCGTCGGTTCTCTTTCAAAAGAACAAAAGTGACGAAAGGAGTGCTAGAAATTAAAATGACTGCCTGACTTCCGATTCTCAGCTAACAGGTACATCTGACCTGCTAATCTTCTGCTGTCTTGACCGTGACCAGCACTGGACCTCATCTTTTCTAGTAGGCATTTCTCATTGCAGATTAAAAGATTTTAGGAGACAAAAGGGAAACTTTACAGACCAGAAGTCGGGCACATCTGGTAAAATCTTGTATATATTTCTATAAAAAAAACACACATGGAAATGCGAGGTAGCCTGTTAAATTAAAACATACTTACGAACTTCACCAACCTGACAAAAGTCTTGCTGCAGGATAAGACAAAGGAAACAATTTGCAGTACAAACGAGCGTTCTGCAACTCGTCCAGTCCTTGATCGAAGAAAGAGAGAGAGAGAGAGAGAGAGAGAGTACACTGAAAGATAATTGGTAATGAATATTATGGATGAGAAAGAATAAACTGAAGCCCAGGCAGGTGCAGTACAAAGCACTATCACGCAAGCATGGTTATCTTCGTAGCACCTACCGATCGATATGCAAACCGTTGCATTTCTGATGCTTTAGAATCGAAACTATAGCGATTGCTTTATTTTTAATGCGAAACAATACTAACCATAGTTGCAATTTCGATGGTTGCTACTAACCAAGGACAAAAACATTGAAATAGTGGCAACTTCTGCGCCACAGAACTCCGCAGTTCAAGAAACACGAATGACGGACAATAACACCATGGATTTCGGCATTTATCGTCTTTTTAAAAGTAAAACTGATAAAAGAATACTTAATAATGCGCCACATCTGAGAGTTGCTTTTGCAGCTCCAAAAATATTTTAAAGTCAATAACGGCGGTAAAAACCCATTAATAATAGACTAATGACAATTTCTGTTAAATGAGCAAATAAAGCATACACTTTAATTAATGCCAATATGCCAATCAAGGAGGTTAACCGTAAAAAACCTGATGAAGTTAATGAAGCTTGGGAAACATTAGAAAGCATCATCTCGAAAATTCCCTCAAACCATGCCAAAATTCTAATGGGCGATTTTAATGCTCAATTAGCTAAAGAGAAAAAAATATACGAAAATGATGAGTGGATTTCCTGTGCATCCATGGACAAACCAAAATGGTCAAAGACTTGTTGAAACATGCCAAAATTTTAATCTTAAAATCATGTCAACACATTTTAAAAAGAACCTTCTAAACAAAAAACCTGGCGGGAACCCAATACATTTATTGGGGAATTTCAAATCGATCACGTAGAAATCTGATACCCTAACTACAAAGAAATTTTAAATTTCCATGTTAGGAAAGGGGATAATATTGATACTCACCATTATCTAACGCGAATAAAAGTAAAACTTCAACCTCAGAAACTCTTCAAAACAAAAAATGTTATCCCAAAATTTGACACAGCTAAAATAACCCCAAGTTTAACAAGTGAACTTTACAATAAACGATCCAACAATTGGCAAAGCCTAAAAGAAAAGTTTATCAAAACAGTACAAAATTAAATTCTGCTTCGAAAGAAACAAAATATCCTTAGTGGAACGAGGATTGTGAAACAGCAGTTAAGTCTAGGCATGAGGCATTCAAAAATTGGAATAGTAACAAAACCGAAAAAAAGCACACCTTTCTAATTATTAGAAAAGGAACATCTAAATTAATCCGACAGACTAAAAGAAAATACGAAAATGCGCAAGTTTTGGAAATAGAACAAGATTTCCAAAAGAACAATGCAAGAAACTTTTACAAAACAACTAACTGGTTACCAACTTCAAAGTCTTTGCTTCAAAAATGAAAATGGCAGTTTGGCTCTTAACAACCAGGAAAATTGTAAGGCACTTGCTAATTATTCTAAACTGTGCGGCTGGTGCCGGCGGAGATTGGAGTCCTCCCTCAGGCATGGGTGTGTGTTTGTTCTTCGGATAATTTAGGTTAAGTAGTGTGTAAGCTTCGGGACTGATGACCTTAGCAGTTAAGTCCCATAAGATTTCACACACATCTGAACATTTGAACGATTATTTTGAAAAACTATTGAACTGTCCAGAACCAGTGAATAAATTCCAACCACAGCAAATTAATAATACCAACCGTAGCTCTAAAGCACCTGATGAAATCTAAATAACTAAACGATAAAGCACCCGGAGAAGACGGTATAATCGCAAATTACTAAAATCGTCTGGCCATAACACTATAAAAGGGATCACTCAACTAATAGGACATATCTGGCAAACTGAGAAAATACCTGAGGACTGGAAAACTGCCCTAATTCATCAATTGCATAAAAAAGGGGATAGGACTGATATTAATAATTACCAAGGAATCTCTCTCCACCCAGTCGCATACAGAATTCTCTCGCAGTGTTTACTTGATCGAGCAGAAGAAATGCTAGAACCTAAAATTGGTGAATACCAAGCAGGCTTTAGACCAAACAGATCTGTCTGGAACAAATTTTTGGTTTAAAACTAATCATCAGACTCCAAAGGATTTCTAGTAACAATATTGTATGTACATTTGTGGAATTTAAATAGGCTTACAACTCAGTTTCTTCGTGAATCTCTTTTCCGAATTTTAAAGGAACAAGGACTAGATAATAAAACTCTAACACTGATTAAGGAAACGTTAACCGACACTAGATCTAAAGTTAAATTCATGGGAGAGACTTCTGAACCACTACAAATAAAGAGTGGTGTTAGACAAGGAGATGGACTCTCTCCATTACTGTTTAATTGTGTTTTGGTAAAGGAATTACAAAATGGCGAGAGCAAAAGTCGATTCAAAGTATAGAACAATCAGTCAAGTTCAGTAGAAGTGATATTAGAGTAGACTGCCTGGCCTTGGCAGATGATCTGGCAACTTTAACTAGGGATGTTACCACAACTCAAAAACAAATTGAAATTCTTAAAGAAGTCTCGGAAAAGGTATGACTACAAATATCATTAAAAAAATCGGAATACATGACATGCAACAAACAAGCACCAAAATTTTTGAACACGAAATATGGAAAAATAAAAACGGTATCTCAGTTTAAATACTTGGGGGAAATCTTACAAGAAAACGGTCTGGAAAAAGCTGCAAATGAAGTTCGCTGTCAAAAGATGACAACTGCATTCAGATTAACACAAAATATTTATAGTAAAAATCGATTTCTAAGTTCAGTAAACTTAGACATTACAGCACTGTAATCAAACCTGAATGTCTTTATGGAGCAGAAACTTTAATTTTAAATAGGAAGAGGGATATTGAAGAAATTCAAAAGAAAGGAAGAAAGATTATAAGGAAAATATTAGGCCCCAAAATTATTGATGCAGAAACTTATAGGTTGAGAAGTAATAAGGAAATAGAAGAATACACAGACATACATGGTGACATGAGAAAAAGAAGACTTAAATTTTATGGGCACGTCAAACGGGGAGATTTCGGACACCGGGCGAATTCCGACAGTATGACTTATTTACTCTTTGCCACTGCATAGAAACAAAGAGTTACTTATTTTAACGTCCGTGCGCCAGTTATTTTAAGCGCAAGATTTCATTTATTGCTTTCTACAACTTTTGTTTTGCGTCGTTTCGCTAGGTGAATAGTTGACGAGCAGTCTCAGTGTTAAAAATCCATGCATTATCGCAAAGTGGAAACTTTTTATTGTTGCGCCGAGCGGGAACTTACAGTAACCGTAATTGTCGACGCGCTCAATAGCTAACAGCATTGAGACAATTTCTGTACAAGTTTGTTGAGTTTCTCGTGCAAGGTTATAAAATAACGACGTTTTTTGTAAAACTGTGTACTGTGTGGGGTGATTTCGGACAATGCCAAGAACTTATAAGAGCAGGAGAGGTGCTACAGTACGATGTAATTATGACCCGGAACTTTTAGATAAAGCTGTTCGTGATATTCAGAGTGGTAAATTAACGTACAGAAAAGCGTGTGATTCGTATGGTATACCTCAATCAACCCTACAAGATAAACTGCAGGAAGCACACCCGAAAAAAACGGGAGGACAGCCAGTGGTAAATAAAGAAGAAGAAGAAATGTTGAAGCAAGGTATCTTGAGGGCTACAAATTGCGGATTTCCCTTCACTAAATTGGATATTAGATATTTAGTTAAAGGCTACCTTGATAAATCTGGCCGAAAAGAGAAGAAATTTCGTAATAATTTGCCAGGATTACCAGGAAAAGAATGGGTGCATTTGTTCCTCAAACGACAGTCAGAAGATCTTTCCGTTCGCTTAAGCGAAAATATTAAATGAGCTCGTGCAGAAGCGAACAAAGAGACTTTTAAGACGCTTTTCTCCAATATCAAGGCAAAGCTGGAAAATCTCCCACCTAGCAACATGATCAATGTGTAAAATGTCACCAAAATCGAATAAAAAGCATGTAGAATTTAAAAAAAGAGGCAGTAATTGTCCGAATTCGCCCTCTATACACTGTAACTTCAGTCAGAGATTTAAAAAACACATGTGTCCGAAATCATCCCATTCCATGGGGTGACTTCGGACACTTTATTTAACCGCCTCAGATAAATATACCTACACATACACTTTCTGGTTCTGGGGTATTTTATTCGTTACACATATACCCTAACACTTCCATAACAATCAATTTAATCTAACAATATATACGAAAGTTACAATCAAAATAACAACAAAACCGTCCGAAATCAACCCGTTTGACGGCACGTCAAAAGAAAGGCACCCACTAGGTTGACAAAACAAATAGTAGAATTCTACTAAAACAGAAGTAAGGCCAAAACTGAGCCAATGGAATGGATTGCTGCGATTAAGGAGGATCTTAAAGCAGCCGGTATAACTCAGGCAGACCTTACAGATAGGAAAACATTCAGACAAAAGATATTTGATTGGAAAGTTGGTCAGAGGGAAATTAGAAAACGGACTGGAACACCATGGTCTGATGAAAAGAAGAGACTTCATTCTGAAAGGATGAAACAAATTTGGGCACAGAGAAAGGCTAACCATCAAACGTGACATTGACGGATTGTATCTCGCATGGTCCTACTGGGCCCATACTTGAATAATAATAAGTAACGTTTGACAGTCGTTCTTACTGCACACGTCGTGGTAGGCTAGAGAAAAGTTTCTGCAGTACAGTCTCTTTTACAATTATCATTACACTCCACAAACAACACTGCGACGATGTGCACGACATAGGCTAATTAGCAGGTGATACAACACCGAGTTCTTGGAAGAAGACTGTGAAAACCAGCAAGAGCAGGACCTTCCAAGTAGTGCGATGCATGGTATCTACAACGATATTGATATTAAAAAGAGCGTCGAAACCAAACAATTAGGAAAATTCAAAAATTGAAGAAACAATTTTTTTTAAAAAACAACAGCAAATTCAGAGAACTCTGCGGCAACATGAAAACATTTGGCGGTATACCCTAGCATACCAAGACGGAGCTTCGTACCATTCCCTTCGGCTCCTTTGAGAGCAGAGTAACTGAGAGGCGAATTGGAGCGAAGGAACGTCTTCTGTTCGATAGTTACAAAAGCTCCGCGGAAATCGTCGTGAGAATGTCAGCAGATTAGGCTATTGTTCGTGAAAGCAAACACTTTATCTGGCAGTTACCGCCGTTAAGGCGGAAGATTGTATTTAGGAAGAGGGCCCGTCGTGACCACAGCGGCTCGTGGCCGGGCCGAGATAAACGCTGAGGCCCGCGGAGCTGCGGCGGTGCCGGCCCGGCCACACAGCCGCCACGAACTCGTAAAGGCGCTCCGGCTCTGGGGTCGATTTGTATCACTTCACTGTGGGGAGAGGGCAGCACTCGGATCAGCGAGATGAGACAAACATTTCAGGCATTACGTTCGTAGAAGCGCTGCAGGTCGACCACCAGAAAATTAAAGATCAGCATACGAGGGCCGGCTGCAAAATAACGCCAATCAACTTTTTGTGTGACGAAACCTAACGTTATTAAAGTCCTGCATCTTTATTCTTCACGTCTACATATTTATTTCTCAATATTATCATCCTGACGATGAACACATTTTTTCCAGCGAGAGACCTGTTTGTCACTGTAGAATGCTTGACTTCCTTGATAGAGCCACAGCTATGGATGGCGGATCTACATCTACACAAATACTCTGCAAATCACATTTAAGTGCCTGGCAGAGGGTTCATCGAACCACCTTCACAATTCTCTATTATTCCAATCTCGTATATTTCTGTACGAGCTCCGATTTCCCTTATTTTAACGTGGTGATCTTTCTCGCTTTTTAGGTCGGTGTCAACAAAATATTTTCGCCTTTGGAGGAGAAAGTTGGTGATTGGAATTTCGTGCGAAGATTCCGTCGCAACGAAAAACGCCTTTCTTTTAATGAAGCCCTGCCCAAATCCTGTGTCATTACTGTGACACTCTGTCCCACAATACAAAACGTGCTGCCCTTCTTTGAACTTTTTCGATGTACTCCGTCAGTCCCATCTGGTAAGGATCCCACACCGCGCAGCAGTATTCTAAAAGAGAACGGACAAGGGTAGTGTAGTCAGTCTCCTTAGTAGGTCTTTTTCATTTTCTAAGGGTCCTGCCAATAAAACGCAGTCTTTGGTTAGCCTTCCCCACAACATTTTCTGTGTTTTCCTTCCAATTTAAGGTGTTCGGCAATTGTAATACCTAGGTATTTAGTTAAATTTACGGTTTTTAAATTAGACTGATTTATCATGTAACCGAAGTTTAACGAGTTCCTTTTAGCACTTATGTGGATGATCTCACACTTTTCGCTATTTAAGGCCAACTGCCAATTTCCGCACCATTCAGATATCTTTTCTAAGTCGTTTTGCAGTTTGTTTTCATCTTCTGATGACTTTATCAGTCGATAAACGACAACGTCATCTGCAAACAACCTAAGACGGATGCTCAGATTGTCTCCCAAATCGTTTATGTAGATAAGGAACAGCAAAGGGCCTATAACACGACCTTGGGAACGCCAGAAATCTTCTTTTTTACTCGATGACTTTCTGTCAATTACTACGAACTGTGACCTCTCTGACAGGAAATCACCAATCCAGTCACATAACTGAGACGATGTTCCATAAGCACGCAATCTCACTATAAGCCACTTGTGTGATACAGTGTCAAAAGCCTTCTGGAAATCCAGAAGTACGGAATCGATCTGAAATCCCTTGTGAATATCACTCAACACTGCATGCGAATACAGAGCCAGTTGCGTTTCACAAGAACGATGTTTTCTAAACCCATGTTGACCGTGGGTCAATAGACCGTTTTCTTCGAGGTGAATCATAATGTTCGAACACGATATATGTTGTAGGATCCTGCTGCACATCGATGTTAATTATATGGGCCCGTAATTAAGTGGATTACTCCTACTACCTTTCTTGACTATTGGTGTGACCTGGGTACGGATCTTTCGTCAAGCGAACGGTTGTATATGATTGTCAGGTATGGAGCTAATACACCAGCATACTCTGAAAGGAACCTAATTGGTATACAGTGTGGACCAGAAGACTTGCTCCATGTGGGTAGGTTGGCTTGTTTAGTGCCAGTATTTTTCTGAAAAGAGCTTTTTAGAAAGTGGAAAAGTACTTTTGGTGTGCTGGAAGCCACAAGTCGCCGGTTTTGGAGCTTGATCGGTTAGCGTACGTGGCAAAAGATATAGGGCACCATTTTCGAGTTAAATGATGTTTTAAAACAAAGATTTTTACCTACGGGTGAATAAATACAAGTGACGGAAACTATGAAATATGGAAAGTCCACTACTGGCCATTAAAATTGCTTCACCAAGAAGAAATGCAGATGATAAACAGGTATTCATTGGACAAACATATTATACTACAACTGACATGTGATTACATTTTCACGCCATTTGGGTGCATAGATCCTGAGAAATCAGTTCCCAGAACAACCACGTCTGGCCGTAATAACGGCCTTGATACGCCTGGGCATTTAGTCAAACAGAGCTTGGATGGCGTGTACAGGTACAAGTGCCCATGCAGCTTCAACACGATACCACAGTTTGTCAAGAGTAGTGACGAGCCAGTTGCTCGGCCACCATTGACCAGACGTTTTCAATTGGTGCTAGCCAGGGCAGCAGTTGAACTTTTTTCTGTATCCAGAAAGGCCCGTACAGGACCTGCAACATGCGTCGTGCATTATCCTGCTGAAATGTAGGGTTTCGCAGGGGTCGACTGAAGGGCAGAGCCACGGGTCGTAACACATCTGAAACTGAAATGTAACGTCCACTGTTCAAAGTGCCGTCAATGCGAACAGGAGGTGACCGAGACGTGTATCCAATGACACCCCATACCATCACGCCGGGTGATAAGCCAGCATGGCGATGACGAATACACGCCTCCAATGTGCGTTCACCACGATGTCGCCAAACACGGATGCGACCATCATGATGCTGTAAAAAGAGCCTGGATTCATCCGAAAAAAATGATCTTTTGCCATTCGTGCACCCAGGGTCGTCGTTGAGTACACCATCGCAGGCGCTCCTGTCTGTGATGCAGCGTCAAGGATAACCGCAGCCATGGTCTCCGAGCTGATAGTGCATGCCGCTGCAAACGTCGTCGAACTGTTCGTGCAGATGGTTGTTGTCTTGCAAACGTCCCCATCTGTTGACTCAGGTATCGAGACGTGGCTGCACGATCCTTTACTGCCATGCGGATAAGATGCCTGTCATCTCGACTGCTAGTAATACGAGGCCGTTGGGATCCAGCCCGGCGTTCCGTATTCCCCCCCCCCCCCCTCAGATCCACCGATTCCATATTCTACTAACAGTCATTGGATCTCGACCAACGCGAGCAGCAATGTCGCGATACGATAAACCGCAATCGCGATAGGCTACAATCCGACCTATATCAAAGTCGGAAACGTGATGGTACGCATTTCTCCTCCTTACGCGAGGCATCACAACAACGTTTCAGCAGGCAACGCCGGTCAGCTGCTGTTTGTGTATGAGAAATCGATTGGAAACTTTCCTCATGTCCGCACGTTGTCAGTGTCGCCACCGGCGCCAACCTTGTGTGAATGCTCTGAAAAACTAATCATTTGCGTATCACAGCATCATCTTCCTGTCGGTTAAATTTCGCCTCTGTAGCACGTCATTTTCGTGGTGTAGCATTTTTAATGGCCAGTAGTGTAATATGATCATAACGGTACGCGCTGAACGGATGTATCGTATACACTTAGAGGATAAGTCATGGGTTAGCGATCTGCACATATACAGATGGTGGTAGTATCACGTACACGAGGTATAAAAGAGCAATGCACTGGCGGAGATGTGATTTGCCCTCAGGTGATTCTTGTGAAAATTCCGATGCGATTGTGGCCGCACGACGAGAATTAACAGACTTTGAACGTGGAATGGTAGTTGGAGCTAGACGCATGGGACATTCCATTTCGGATATCTTAGGAAATTCAATATTTCAAGATCCACAGTGTCAAGAGTGCGCTGAGAATACCAAATTTCAGGCATTACGTCTCAGCACAAGCAACGGAGTGGCCGACGACCTTTACTTAATGACCGAAAGTAGCGGTGTTTGCGTAAAGTTGTCAGTGCTAACAGACAAACAACACTACGTGAAATAGCCGCAGAAATCAATGTGGGGCGTACGACGAAAGTATCCGTTAGGAGATCGTGGCGAAATTTGGCGTAAATGGGCTATGGCAGCAGACGACAGCCTCGCGGGATTAGCCGAGCGGTCTCACGCGCTGCAGTCGTGGACTGTGCGGCTGGTCCCGGCGGAGGTTCGAGTCCTCCCTCGGGCATGGGGGTGTGTGTTTGTCCTTAGGGTAATTTAGGTTAAGTAGTGTGTAAGCTTAGGGACTGATGACCTTAGCAGTTAAGCCCCATAAGATTTCACATACATTTGAACATTTTGCAGCAGACGACAGAGACGAGTTTCGTTGCCAACAGCACTACATCGCCTGCGGCGCCTTTCCTGAGCTCGTGGCCACATCTGTTGGACCCCAGACGACTGGAAAATCGTGACCTGGTCGGATAAGTCTTGTCTTTAGTTGGTAGGGTTCGAGTGTAGTGTAGACTAACGAAGCCATGGACCCAACAGGGCACTGTTCGAGTTAGTGGTGGCTCCATAGCGGTGTGGGCTGTGTTTACATGGAATGAACTGGGTCCTCTAGTCTGACAGAACCGATCATTGACTGTAAATGATTATGTTCGATTACCTGGAGCCCACTTGCAGCCATTCCTGAACTTCATGTTCCCAAACACCGACCAAATTTTTACGGATGACAATGCGCCATGTTACCGGATCTCAGTTACTGCGATTGATTTGAAAAACAGTTTGGACAGACTGAGCGAATGATTGAGCCACCAAGATCGGCCGGTATGAATGCAATCGAACATTCATGGGACATAACGAAGAAGTCAGTTCGTGCACAAAATCCTGCACCGGAAACACTTTCGCAATTATGGTCGGCTATAGACGTAGCGTGGCTCAATATTTATGCAGGGGACTGTCAACTATTTGTTCAGTCCCTGCCACGTCGAGTTGCTGCACTACATCAGACAGAAGTAGGTCCGGTAAGATATTAGGTGGTACCCCATGACTTTTGTCAGCTCAGTGTTCAAATGGTTCAAATGGCTCTAAGCATTGTGGGACTTAACATCTTAGGTCATCAGTACCCTAGACTTAGAACTACGTAAACCTAACTAAGCTAAGGACATCACACACATCCATGCCCGAGGCAGGATTCGAACCTACGACCGTAGCAGCAGCGCGGTTCCAACCTGAAGCGCCTAGAACCGCTTGGCCATAGCGGCCGGCCAGCTCAATGTGTTGCGTTGCGTGACTGAAGTACAGATAATAAAACGTTAAATTTATAGTGTCATGAAAGTGTGACTAGAACCTGAATTGTCGTTGTTACCGTATCTCAACACCCACCAACCACACTTCAGTATAACAGCGCAATTCATTGCTCAGTGTCCTGAGACCTCCAGAAATTGTGGAAAAATACTGGTTCGACCTAGCTTTTCCTGACAGCCTATCATGTGTATACTTCTTTACCGCTACGTAATTACTGCAACCTCCATACCGCTACTATCCCTCTACAGTTTTTAGTCCCACACTTCCCTTCCTTACCAAAGAACCTTCACGTCAGAGGACATGCCCTATGACCTGACCATTGCTTTAGACAAATTGCGCCATAAATTACTACTCTTCTAGTTTGATTTAGTACCTTTTCACTAGTTATCCAGTCTACCGATCTAATCTTTATTATTATTCGACGTACAGTACCACGTTCCAAAAGCTTCAATTCTAATCTCAGGTGTACTGTCTGCCGTCCACGTTTAATTTCAGTACTAGTCCACGTTCCAGACGTCCTGTCAACTAAATATATACTCGATAAAATATTGATCCTTCCTTACTTTTTGTAAATTACGACTTGGCTTATCCCAGAGTAAAAGGAGGAAAAAAGTCAAAGAATTCGAATTCTTATTAACCATTGGGACCGACTTCATTTGTGAACTCAACCAATAATCTAAACTTGTAATAAACTGTAAGTAACACTAGGCACCACGTGGTGCAGTACAACGCAGTCACCTTTCAGAGTCTGATGTTGCATACGTTCAGGTTAGCTCTACCATCCACATAGTCTGATGCCTGTTTTGCAATTGCCACACTGCAGGCGACCGACACGATTGCCTTTGCTAAGCGTACGACATCACCTTGCAGCGTCTATCCTGCACCCGTTGGTTGGACATTAGACGACTGGAAAACCGTAGTCTGGTTAGATGGGTCCCGATTTCAGCTTGTAAGAGGCGATAGTACGGTTCAAGCGTAGCCCATACCGGATGATTTGGGCGCCCAGATGACTCGACATGAATCCCATCGAACATTTATGGAGCATTATCGAGAGGTTATTCCGTGCACAAAACCCTGCGTTGGCAACACTTTAGCAATTATGGACGGCTACAGAGGAGGCATGGCTCATTACTTCAGCAAGAGACTTCCAACGACTTGTTGAGTCCATGCCACATCGAGTTGCCGCGTTCACCCTCGCAGTAGGAGGTCCGACACGATGCTAGGAGGTACCCCACAACTTTTGTCACCTCAGAGTATGCAGCCTTCCAGATGTAGTAACTGATTATGGTGAGCACGCTTTCACACCATCAGTGTTCGGTGTCCTAAAAAGACATTATTCATTAGCACAAAACTTGTTTCAGAAGTCTATACTAGTCGCCAGAAACGACTTAGTTTATGCTGTCTGCTTTTCTAAAAATAGATACATGTAAAAAATAAGCGTATAGTAATACGTATTTCTGTCTATTATGTGTATCAGTTGATTGATTCTCAAACTGAACTGCAGTGAATATTATTTGAGAAAATAACATTAAAAAACTTCCTGGCAGATTAAAACTGTGCCGGGCCGAGACTCGAACTCGGGACCTTTGCCTTCGAGTGTCGATCCGGCACACAGTTTTAATTTGCCAGGAAGTTTCATATCAGCGCACACTCCGCTGCAGAGTGAAAATCTCATTCTGGAAACATTAAAAAAAATTTCGGAAATGAGTAAAATCCACGGGCTTATGACCTACACTGGTATTAGAACTGGTTACTATAATCAGAAACTGTTCAAGACACCAAATCTTTTAATAAAGTGTACATGCATAACTAAAAGTTTACAAATAGTCCTAGATATGGAACCCCACCTCATATGATTGGGGAAGCTAGGGAAGAAACTACATCTGACAAGATGAGAAGAAGAAGTTTTGAATGTTCCTTGCTGCATGTGCTTTCCGCTGCAATGTAGATTCAGGAATATGCTGAAGTAATCTACTCTTCAGAGCGCGCTTCGGTGGGTGTTGAGATTATGCGCCATTCGCAGCTGCCACAATCGACCTCTATACCCAACGGCGCCCCTGGCCAAGACGCCAGATGATCAGCCGGCATCACACTCATTAATGCACTATGGGAGAAGAGGTTTAGCTGTGTAGTGTGTCGTCTGTACTTGATGGTTATCGCCTAATGCGCATGAAAGACAGTGATACTCCTCGGGGCTGCACTGTGGTGATGAGAACATCGTGGACAGAAGCATGTTCTTCTGGGTGTTTTACACAAGCAAATACGTGCATAGAGTCAATAGGCAGAAAACAGTGTCGTGTTACAGGAACGAAAGTGTGTTTCTGTCCCCTGTGCTCCAACATCGGGTGGGCATTCAGTTAGCTCTTCAGCACTTTTCTCGGCCTACTGGCGACTGAAACACTCACCGATTTTTTTTCTGCCAGTGTCTGCCACGTAAGTACCGCTGTTATATGCTTGTAGTCTTTTACATATCACTGTAATACCCATATACTCTTTCAGGTATCACTGTGATACGCTTACACTTTTCACTTCTTGCAATTTCACATTGTGTACAACTACATTCAGTAAGGTCGACTCATTTAAAATTCGTAATTTAGTCATCTCGTCCTTTATTGAGGAGAGGCGCAACATTGTTTCATGGAGATTACTCCAACGTTTATAGGACTGTTCAGAGAGCTCTTTAGACCAAGGCTACACTGTCGCTCCGGGTTTCTATTTATTACATATCACACTCTATCTCTAAGTGTCATATTACCTGCATGTCGATTCAATTTTCTTAAACTGTAATTTTATTACCATTTTAATAATTCAGAGGTACATCATTTTAATGTAATGGTACCATAATGTTACCCCTAATGTCTACTGCTTTAGTGCAGAACACATTAACACTCCAAGTCCAACTAAAAAAAAGACCTTATGGTGGCCGAAGACATTTAACAGTATCTTCCTAATTCTGTCTTGCACAAAATCAGCGACCAGACACCGTCTCGACCTGCAATCAGTAGTGACCAATAGCGTGATAATGCACCTCAGTCTATAAAGAAGCCTACTAACATCACGTGTACCAATCGTGAGTGGAGCAAGAGATGTAGTGAGTAGTGATACCCTATGTGTCTGTCCCCAGTCACCGTGTGCGGTGACCTGCCCTGTAAAAATGTGTATGTAGATGAAAACTCTTTCTTAGCATAATGTTCATGCAGTAAGCTAGCCCCTCCCCCGGAATACAATCTGGGTTTACGACTGAATGCCCCTCAGTTACTGACAAGAGGCAGTTCTGACGTTATGATTGATAATGGAAGCAAGGGCTGAAGAAAAATCAAGACACTTTCATAAGATTTGTAGAGCTGGAAAAAGCACTCGACATCGTGAAATAGTGCAAGATGTTCAAAATCCTGAGGACAATAGGGGTAAGTTATAAGGAAATTAGGGTAAGATAAAATGTGCACAAGAAGCAAAAGACGACAATAACACTGGAAGATCAAGAACGAAGTGCTCGGAGTAAAAGGAGTGTAAGACAGCGATGTAGTCTTTCGCCCCTACTGTTCAATCTGTACATCGAAAAAGCAATGACGGGAATAAAAGAAAGGTTCAAGAGTGGGGTTAAAATTCAGGTTGAAAGGATATCGATGATAAGATTCGGTGATGACACTGCTAATCTCAGTGAAACTGAAGAACTACACGATCTGCTGAAGAGAAGGAAGAATCTAATGAGAACAGAATATCGATTAAGAGTAAATCGGAGAAAGACGAAAGTTACGAGAAGTATCAGAAATAAGAACAATGAGAAACTTAATATCACCATTGGTGGTCACGAGGTAGATGAAGTTAAGGAATTTTGCTATTTAGAATGCAAAATAACCCATGACGGACGGAGCAAGGGGGATATCAAAAGCAGACCAGTACTGGAAATGAATGGGAGTTCGAAAAGTCAGACTGTGGGTCATGATTACTGTGTCTGGAAACAGGTAAATCTGCTATCTCTCCCAAAATAGGCCCATGGCTTGCAATGCCCATATGAACCTGGCTGAGACAAGTCTACAAATATCAAACATAGACCGTAATTTGCGAAAGAAATATCTGAGAACGTATATCTGGAGCACAGCGTTGTATGTTAGTGAAACATGGACTGTGGGAAAACCGGAACAAAAGAGAATCGAAGCGTTTAAAATGTGGTGCTATAGAAGAATGTTGAAAATGAGGTGAACTGACAAGGAAAGAAACGTGGGTTCCAAGAAGGAACAGGATGATAGGACGTTTGTTAAGACATCAGGGAATAACTTGCGTGATATATAGAGGGGCCTGTAGAGTAGATTGAAATCAACAGTGTAGATTGCAATAATATTTATTTAATTACCAGTTTCGGCTTATGTTAAAACAATCTTCAGAATGTTTGGCCGCCTATGGCTGGTGCTGGTGGCTCTCCGGTTTTCTCGTGATACCACGACCGAACACTGTCGTACAGTGTATTCTGAAGATGGCTTTGACATAAGCCGAAACAGGTAAATAAACCAAAATTATTGCGATCTCGACTGTTGATTTTAACCTAAATATAGCACCAGGTCGCTGCACTCCATAGGTATTGTTGTCCAAATTTATGGAGCTGTAGAGGATTAAAATTTTTGAGCTTGGAATACAACCAGGAAGTAATCGAGGACACTGATTGCAAGTTCTGCCCTGAGGTGAAAAGGTTGGCATAGGAGAGGAATTCGTGGCGGGCTGCATCAAACCAGTCAGACGACTGATGATGCAAAATAAATAAATGAATAAATAAATAAATGAAACTGCTCAAGTGAAGATTATGTGCGAGACAATGAATAAGGACAGCATCTGAATGGGAGTTCGAAAGGTCATGATCACTGTTTCCAGAAATAAGTAAATCTGCCGTCTATCCCAAAATGAGTCCATAGCATGCAGTGGTCATATGAACTTCTGTAAGTAACGCAACATCTAACATTGGAATAGAATGAAAAAAAAAAAAACAAAAAATCTCTATGATGATGAAACAGCAGTGTGAAACATGTCGGGATGAGGAAATAATAAATGTTTTCACTAACCGGCCCTGACTTTCATCGTAGTACTACATTAGATTTACGCTCTGTAAAGCCGGCCGCAGTGACCGAGCGGTTCTAGGCGCTTCAGTCCGGAACCGTGCTGCTGCTACGGTCTCAAGTTCGAATCCTGCCTCGGGAATGGATGTGTGTGATGTCCTTAGGTTAGTTAGTTTTAAGTAGTTCTAAGTCTAGGGGACTGATGACCTCAGATGTTAAGTCCCATGGTACTCAGAGCCATTTGAACCATTTGAACGCTATGCAAGAAACTAAGTATAATGAAGTTGCACGGAAAGTGTAGCGAATCAAAGCTAGAAATAATTCTGGCGAAACTAACTGTGAAAGTTTTCGTAACACGGTGATTCGATAAGATTCTCTTGAGAAACTAACCACATCGCTCCGCAGAGTTCCCGCAACGTTTCAGGAAGCACAAACTTCCTCCTTCCATTTTGCCCCGGAAATATCAGGCAATTGTTGTTGCAAATTTCGGGAAAAGGAAATATATGACATGGAATAATTGGAATTACAATACGTGAAAATATTATGTCAAAAGTTTATAAATCAGATGAAAATCTGCTGGTAATTGTCCCCCCTGCATCCTAAACAATTATGATAAAGGACAAATAACTTAATTCTTACACGTCGATAGCAGCTCCATTGCGTACGTAAATTACACTGAGAATGGTGCGGGGCCAGAGCTTATCACTAATGTGGACAGACACTCAGATAGTGCCGCTGCCTGGGCTGCACTAAGGGCGATGACTTAACCGGTTCTGCCCAAACACTGCAGGCGCGACCGGAAGGCTAAACACGGCGCGGATCTGGCAGTGATCGCGTCACTTCCTCTGCACGCGGCCTCATTTGCGAAGCCAGTTCTGCTCCCAGCATCCGCTGCCCCTGTGGCGTGTCGACCCACTGCCTGCCCACCGCCAGTTCCTGTTCAGCCCTCGTGGAAAACTTGGTTAGCCGGAGCTGCATCAGTCTCCCGTCCGCATACACAGAACATGTTCAACCATTATTTCTCATTGTCTACGTTTTATCGACTGATCGAATATAGCTTTTCATTTCTACACTGACGCAGAAAAGATTGCATCACCAAGTTGTGCGACAGAAACCAAAGTTGATAGGCGCGTTTCTGCATACGAAAGATGATGTCTTTTCAGATTTCGCGCCAGTCACATAAGAGTTGAGGTGGTAGCGCCACTATGAGGATGTAAATCAGGTTTGCTTTAAATACACGCTACAACGGTCGTGAGCGTTCGTTGCCTTTGATATTGGACGTGGTGCGTTGATTAGTCAAGAATGCCTTTGGGGCGACAAAGAAGCCATTTTCAATGCCCCACCGAGTTTGAGCGAAGTCGTGTAACAGGGCCACCAAGCTGAATGTTTCTTCTGCGATATTGCGGGAACCTGTGGCAGGAACATGGCCACTCTATATGACTGCTAGCAGTGATGGTCACGAGAATGTTTAGTTTCAATAAGACTAGTGTCCGGACGGCCACGTGGCATTACCGAGAGGGAAGACCATCATGTTCGACGTATGGCTCTGGCGCACAGTACTGCATCTGCAGCAGCAATTTGAGCAGCAGTTGGCACATAGTGACACAACGAACCGTTACAAGTCGGTCACTTCAAGGGTAGCGCCTTGCCGGACGCCCTGCAGCGTACTTCCACTAACCCCAAACCACCTTCGTTTGCGAATTCAGTGGTCTCAAGCAAGAGTTCATTGGAGGGCAGGGTGGAGCTCTGTTGTGTTTTCTGATGAAAGCTGGTACTGCCTCGGTGCCAATGATCGCTGTATATTGGTTAGGAGGAGGCCGGTTCAGGGAATATTACCAACCTATCTGCCTGCTATATACACTGGAATTTTATCTGGAGTTACGGTCTGGAGTGCGATTTACTATGACAGCAGGAGCAATCTCCTGGTTATCCCACTAACCCTGACTACAGTCTGTGCTGCCATGAATAGCATTCCAGGGGGTGTTTTCCAACATGATACCGCTCGCACACATACCACTATTGTAACCCAACATGCTCTGCAGAGTGTCGACATGCCTTGGTCTGCTCGGTCACCATGTCTGTCTTCAGTCGAGCACGTGTGTGACATCATCGAACTACAACTCCAGAGTCATCTACAATCAGTATTAACCGTCCCCGTAGTGACCGACGAAGTGCAATAGACATGGAACTTCATCCCACAAACTGACATCCGACACTTATACAACACAATGAACGCACGTCTGCATGATTACATTCAACATTCTGACGGTTACATAGGTTATTAATGTACCAGCATTTCACATTTGCAATGGCTTATCTCGCACTTACATTAACCCACGATCTTGCAACGTTAATCACTTACATACGAGTATGTTACGTAGACAAATGTATTCCAGAAATTTCATTACTTAACGTAAATTATTTTTTGGTGTTGTGATTATTTTTACGTCAGTGCACATATCTCGTTTTTCAATATCTATACTCATATCCACGACACTCATAATCCTTGGCAAGCAGTGCTTTACATTCCAGTCTATTTCTTTCCTATCATTTTTAATATTGTCTCCTTGTCCCTTTGTTTCACAGGTGGGTAATAACCCTCCCTTCGTGACAGTTTTCCATATAATTGACACACAGTTCTGACTTGTACTTGAAAGTACTGGCTAATGTCGGGAGGAAGAAATATTAGTAGACGATGGCCGAGATAATGGAAAATGATTATCATGTCAGTACCGAAGAGATTATGATAATCGAAGTATTAAACACCATGCGATAGCTACGGCGGCGACTTTGCTCCTCTAAGTAGTTAAATTGTTAGAGTTCGTTACCAAATGTTATCTAAAATTCTCAGACGATGCTCTTTTCGAGAATCTTATTTTAAAGGCTAATTAATAAAGTAAAGAAGCGACACGAGACTCTGGTGAACAGGTTTCTGTTGAATATTAGTTCTGTAACGTTCTTAATCTAGAACACTGTTTCCGACTGGAATGTCTTTCCATGCTATTCTTTACTTTCATACTCCCAAATTTCTGCAAATCTCTTTAGAAACCCAACTGCGGTAATAATAGTCAGGATGCTGCCTTGCCATGAAGTATAAAAAACAACAACGACATGTGATGACAGAAGTATGGAACCGTAATAACATAACATCACTCGCTTCAAACCGAATGTTGCAGAGTAGAGTACGTCTTCTTTCTTCAGTATGAAGTGTTGCTTGAATGTCTGCGATGAGATGTGGTCCATTGCTGCTCTTGTTTGCAAACCATGAAACCCTGCGTCGGGTCATCTCCTACTCTTACGGAACATCACCAAAGGAGTCACCAGGTTATACGTAATCAACCATCAAGCATGTGACACGCCCTCGCCTGATGTCACGCTGCCGACAAGCCTGAGATTTTACCCAAAACTGTGTTGCCCTATATTAGTTGTGACACGTTCATTACCTGGACACCTCCTCATACCGATCATTTTACGCTGATGACCACAGCTACGAAGAAGGGTCAGTCTTTCAGATACTAATGCATTAACACGCATATACTGAGCAAGCGTAAGCATCCGTTGACGTGCGACTAGAGTTGTAAAACTGACATAGGCTACTGCAGACTATAAGAAGTAAGCGTAGACTACGGTAGATTTCTTAGTAGCTTTGGTCAGTTAAGGATGTATTCGTGTTACCTGTACGTTAGGTGTGTTGCATACTTATCGGATATTAACTGTTAATGATCGCTTTCTTTACGTATGCAATCAGTATCTTAGTAGATTCTTCTAAAAAGTGGAAGCGTTGAATCATCTAGAAACGGAGTAAGGATATATATATATATATATATATATATATATATATATTCCAGGATAAAGTCATTAAGGAATGAGAAAAAGAATTAAAAAATCAATCCTACTGGAAACCAATCCATCTTGGTAGAACCAAAGACAACGTGGAGATATCTTGTTTAGCATTCGCGGACGACTTGGCCATACTTGCAGATGATGAAGAAATCGCCACCAAACAAATAGAGATCCTTAAGGAATGCGCGGATAAAGTAGATTTACAAATTTCGTTTCAAAAGACAGAATTTTTCTGTACGAAATTCCATATACACAGTTTGAACACAAAATATGGAAAAATAAATAGAGTAAAACATTTTAAATACCTAGGTGAAATTTTGGAGCCAACCGGAGGAGAGAAAGTTGCACAGAAGATCAGACAACAGAAAATGAAGAGAGCATATGGTATGACACATGAAATATACAATAAAAAATGCATCTCCTCGAACACAAAAATCAGACACTACTGCGCAGTAATTAAGCCAGCAGCACTATATGCTAGTGAAACGCTCACACTCCACACAAAATGTGATTTAGAAAAAATACTAAAAGAAGAACGCAAAATTATGAGAAAGATTTTAGGTCCAAAATTAACAGAAGAAGGATACCGGATACAATCAAGAAGAACCACAGAAACTATATCAAACCTGGCAGCAGACATAAGAAGGCGAAGATTAAAATTTTATGGACATGTCACTAGACTTCCCCCCACACGACTCACCAACAGAATTCTCACTTACATAGAAAAAGTCAAATCAACAACACCATGGATTAGCCAAGTAAAATTAGATTTACAAAAAGCAAATATTGAACTTAAAGATGTCAAAGATAGAAAAACTTTTAGAAATAAGGTGGAAAAGTGGATTGTATTGTCGGAGAAGGAAGCACTAAAGAGACCAGGAACAAAATGGACAGAAGAAAGAAAAAGAAAACATGGAGAACGAATGAAAGAAGTATGGAAGAAACGACGTCAGAAAGCTTTGCGTGATCCTTCTGAGTCCATTCGCGATAAGTAAGTAAGTAAGTAAGTATATATATATACCAAAAGAAATCCGGCAACGTCAAATCCTGCGAACCAGCCAAGCGGGCCTCTGTCGATTCACCGATCAGTATATACACTATGTGATCAAAAGTATCCGGACACCTGGCTGAAAATGACTACAAGTTCGTGGCGCCCTCCATCGGTAATGCTAGAATTCAATATAGTGTTCGGCCACCCTTTGCCTCGACGACAGCTTTCAGTCACGAAAACATACGTTAAATCAGGTGCTGGAAGGTTTCTTGGGGAATGGCAGCCCATTCTTCACGGAGTGCTGCACTGACATGAGGTATCAATGTCGGTCGGTGAGGCCTCTCACGAAGTCGGCGTTCCGAAACACTCCAGAGGTGTTCTACAGGATTCAGGCCAGGGCTCTGTGCAGGCCAGTGCATTACAGGGATGTTATTGTCGTGTAACCACTCCGCCACAGGCCGTACATTATTAACAGGTGCTCGATCGTGTTGAAAGATGCAATCGGCATTCCCGAATTATTATTCAACCTTGGGAAGCAATAAGGTGCTTAAAACATCATCGTAGGCCTTTGCTGTGATAGTGACACGCAAAACAAGGGGTGCAAGCCCCCTCCATGAAAAACACGACCACACCATTACACCACCTCCGAATTTTACTGTTGGCACTACACACGCTGGCAGATGACGTTCACCAGGCATTCGCCATACCCACAACCTGCCATCGGATCGCTACATTGTGTACCGTGATTCGTCACTCCACACAACGTTCTTTCACTGTTCAATCGTCCAATTATACCAAGCGAGGCTTCATTTGGCATTTACTGGCGTGATGTGTGGCTTATGAGCAGCCGCTCGACCATGAAACCCAAGTTTTCTCACCTCCCGCCTAACTGTCAGTACTTGCGGTGGACCCTGATGCAGTTTGGAATTCCTGTGTGGTGGTCTGGATAGATGTCTGGCTGTTACACATTACGACCCTCTTCAACTGTCGGCGGTCTCCGTCAGTCAACAGACGTGGTTGGCCTGTACGTTTTTGTGCTGTACGTATCCCTTCGCGTTTCCACTTCACTATCGCATGGGAAACAGTGGACCTAGGGATGTTTAGGAGTATAGAAATCTCTCGTACAGACGTATGACACAAGTGACACCTAATCACCTCACCAAGTTCGAAGTCCGTGAGTTCCGCGGAACGCCTCATTCTGCTCTCTCACGATGTCTGATGACTACTGAGGTCGCTGATATGGAGTATCTGGCAGTAGGTGGCAGCAGAATGCACCTAATATGAAAAACGTAAGTTTTTGGGGGTATTGGGAAATTTTTAATCACATGCTGTATAATATACTCAATAGAACGTTCTTCATCATGATCAAAGGCAAGAATTTTCTGATAATATTGATAAATGGGAAAGTTGTTTAGGAATAACGGAAACATATTTTATATAAGTTCGATGATGTACTGAAGAGATGTTTCACATAATTCTGTTTTGCATTTTTTTTTTCGTTGAGCAAATTGCGTTTTCTGGCGCTTTATGATAAATCTGTACTATTTTCTTTATTTTTACTGCAGCATCCCCCTGTTTCACGTTACAGATCAACAGTTTTCGAATAAAACCTAAATTAAACATTGACAGTTTCAATTTTGCTATAAGTACTGTTTTCTTTAAAGTAAAAGACAGAAGAATAACTATGTAAAACTAGATGTTCCTTATGTTACCCGGTCTTTTATTTTAAAAGATAAAGTGTATTAGTAAGTGCCAACAGGCCGTGAAGACATGGTCGATCGCATCAGAAACGCCTGTGCCGACATTCTCGCAGATGTGATTCTGTCCTGTGTACAGTCACTTGAAATCCGGATCACTAAGAGTGTTGAAGTTGGCTTTACTACGTTTGAACACTTTAATTGGAAAAGTAGAGTAGCGTTCGCTTCGAGCCACGGTCACACTGGTGTGTCAAGTAGCCCCCTGTTCGATATTCTACATGTCGGAGGAATACAACGTTGAGAATGGGGTTGCCAATTAGAAGTTATGAAATACTGGCCTGTCCTACCTTCGCAGCTTGATCCCACGTGGCATTTGATATTCAAGGGGCGTTGGATAGAATGCCACAAATTATGATTGCGTACCAATTTCTATTCCTCCGATTACCACACCACCTGTCTCGAAACGAAGAAAATGTTTCAGACAAAGCATATGTAGATTGTGCCATAGAATCGTAATCTGTAAGTAAAACGTGGGTTCCCACTGAAGAGTTCAACGTTGCCCCCGGCAAGTTATGCGCATGGTGGGGTGGCGCATCGAATGTGATATCGTTGGGGTCCGCAGCTCGTGGTCGTGCGGTAGCGTTCTTGCTTCCCGCGCCCGGGTTCGATTCCCGGCGGAGTCAGGGATTTTCTCTGCCTCGTGATGACTGGGTGTTGTGTGATGTCCTTACGTTAGTTAGGTTTAAGTAGTTCTAAGTTCTAGGGGTTGGTTGGTTGTTTTGGGGAAGGAGACCAGACAGCGAGGTCAACGGTCTCATCGGATTAGGGAAAGACGGAGAAGGAAGTCGGCCGTGCCCTTTGAAAGGAACCATCCCGGCATTTGCCGGGAGCGATTTAGGGAAATCACGGAAAACCTAAATCAGGATGGCCGGACGCGTGATTGAACCGTCGTCCTCCCGAATGCGAGTCCAGTGTCTAACCACTGCGCCACCTCGCTCCGTAGTTCTAGGGGACTGATGACCATAGATGTTAAGTCCCATAGTGCTCAGAGCCATTTGAACCAATTTGATATCGTTGGATGTCACCCTCCGAGACAGACAAATTGTAATTGTAACTTTGTATAGTTTTAGAGATATTTCAATGTATTCCGTTAAAATAAACGCCAATGTTGGTGGATGTGAACTGTACTCGTATCACAAGTAATTTCTTTGGTTACATAAATGCACATAGGTTTCATGATAGACTGATTTTTATTACTTATAAAATGCGTTTTCTATAAGGATATAAAATACACACTGGACTAACAGTGAATGATATGAGGTTTTCGTTGTGTGCAAAACAAACAACCAATAAACATAAACACGAAAGATATCTTCGGCTCCCAGTTTCTCATGTGAGGTTTTCATTGTGTGCAAAACAAACAACCAATAAACAAAAACAAAAAGAATTCGTCGGCTCCCAGTTTCTCCCTTACACATTCATTTATCTTTCTTTTCCTATCAATGCTATCAATACTAGCGGTAATCCTACCATATACTACGTCATTTATGTGGTGTACCACGAATCGTAGTTTTGGTAGAGCGCAACTCTACATACGATGCTCTACTGTCAACACTGAATTCTTGTGAACAACACTGCTAATGCATAATCTCGAGCAATCCTTTCATCCTTACTCTGGGAAACTACGATCACAGCCATAGGTGGAAGCACAAGCGGCCAAAGACACTACTAGCTAGGGCATGACCACCTAGGGTAAATTAACATACACCAACAAGCGACAAACGTCGGTAAGCCCCTGCATGTCAGCAACACTGACTGGTAATTACCAGCTGATACTAGAGCCGACCAACAGGCCACAGCAGGGACACCGACGAGCACGCCCACTAACGCACAAACAATTCGCCAACATCACCCTACACTGTGCATCCGATATATTACCTATCGGACACAAAACGATGATAAACCTCACTGTTGCAGGTTGCTGAAGCTGAACGAGAGCCCAGCACCGGCACCCAGCGGCAGGCGCCGAGCAACACCACCGCACTACTAACAAAGCCTACCCTTGCACGACCTATCACAGGCAGCAAGACATCCGCTACTGCTCTTACCACCCGACCTGGCTATCGCAGAGGGTTTTTTTTTCCCTTGGCTCTTGCCTTGGCACTTTTTTTCCTCTGCCCTTCAAACCGCTACCCTTCGTTCGACTTCGACCCAATCTATCTCCAGATGAGCGCGAATTAATGGTTAACCTTAACCAGACGTACGCAGACATCGCAGTACCCACATCGTGCGACACCTCACTTTAGTGAAAACTAACCCTTATGCAGAGATGGCAGTAGACCTATTGAGTTGGGCATCATGCTGGTGTGGGAGTGGAGGGGCTCCACCTCTTTAAAAAAAAATTAAAAAAATCGTTTGTTCTTACATGTGTCCTCTAGAGTCGACTGTGGTTAAAAATGGCTCTGAGCACTATGGGACTTAACATCTGTGGTCATCAGTACCCTAGAACTTAGAACTACTTAAACCTAACTAACCTAAGGACATCACGCACATCCATGCTCGAGGCAGGATTCGAATCCGCGGCCGTAGCGGTCACGCGGTTCCAGACTGAAGCGCCTAGAACCACACGGCCACACCGGCCGGCAGTCGACTGTGTTCCACTTTCTTTCGAACTACTGTTTTCCCGCGTTAGTGCTGCTAAGCGTGACAATGGCGACGTTACGTAACGAACGCAACCTGGAATAAAGATGTCACTTTGACTAATGAAGTATTTCATGGCAGGTGAAAGCTAATGGCAACTATACAGCATAACGAATATCACTGTACGGCCGACATTGCTTTTGCTCTCTGCTTAAGCGCGAATGCCATATTCCTTAGAACCAGATGGCGCCTCGGGCGATATGGCAGAGAGCCGCGTACGCCCGCCGCTGACCGGTCCGGGCGCTTCGTGCGCCAGTGAATGGGTGACGTCAGCTGGGTCACGCCGCGTTCCCGGTTCACGGCCGCCGCTGCGCAGCGCGCGCACCGCCCTTCCTGTGGCATCCACCGTTCTGGGAGGTGGAGGAGACGTCTGTGTGCGCGGCCGTCGACCGGCTAGAGGCCACCAGCGCCGTGGGTACAGGACACAAGCGGCGTCCAACACCTGCGTGTGTGTGTGTGTGTGTGTGTGTGTGTGTGTGTCGCGACAGCAGGGCGGAAACAAAGGGCACCATAATTTTGGTTTGGGGGAGGAAGAAAAATGTTAGTATGGCCGGTCAGCTTCAAGACGGAAAACCAACTCTAATGCAGAAGCTTATCGGAAATAACATCTGTCTCAGTGTTCAACAAACTATGAATCATTCGTTTAAGTGACTTCGGAAATTCTGTAACTACTTTGGTGTGCGTACTGTAAGACCTTCGGTACACACACCATCAGAATATTTGATTTGTCTCGTGGTCTTATCGTGGAGTGTTGATCTTCTGCCGTTAGGTCAGACAATAGAAATGCCACTTGCACGCTTAGAGTAGCAGATTGACGGTGACCAACTTTAAGCAGAACTTGATTAGTTTTCACACACATTTATTAAAATAATAACAAGCATAAAAATAACTTAACTTTGTTCTGGATGCTATTTACAATTGACAATCTGAAGTTCCTTTGGTCTTGCTATGTTAATCTTATTCTCACATACCTCTGATACTTGACAAAGTGTCTATACATTTCTCTTCATGGCTATGTACAGGAATATGATAATCTTATTAGGCGCAGACTGAAACTTGACTGCAGACTAATGCAGACTGACTGATCGGAGGTCTGTACACTCGTCATAATACCCCGAGCGTTCAGGTATCACTGCGCGAGTGTGATCCGCGAGGAGAAAAGGCTCTACGTTAGCAGCAATCTCATTGGCTGCGTTACATATTAATACGCAGATCAGCGGAAGCAGAATTTGGTCCGTCTCTAAGACAGCGCCATCTCGCAGTGCGGAGAAGGACGAGCGCTGCGCCTGCGCTGTTGTGCTTAGCGGGGCGCGCTCTAGTGGGAGAGTTCTGTACGCGCTGACTACGCAGAACTATGTACACAACAATTACGAAGGCTCTTCGGTAAATAAGGTCTGAAAGGTAGCAAAATGGAAACGATAGTGAAAATCCGATGGAGCAGATGTGTTGGGCAGTGCCTCTAGCACGCCTGTCAATCGCGTCACGCCGCTCTTTTCAGGTCTGAGAACACAGTGAGCACGTAAAGGTGCCTACAACAGTAGTGTCTCCCGCTAAGTATGGTCGAGTGCTGCGAGGTTTTTAGCCTGGTTTCATGCAACCACACATAACGTAGCTGTCATCCATTTCCTTCCTCATGAAAAATCTCGGCCGCACACTGCAGAAGCCATGAGGATGGCCCTGCAGTGTTTTCGATGGCAACTGTTCGATCACCCACTACAAAATCCGCACTTGGCTCCCTTTGATGTTCATCTGTGCTGACATGAACCGCTGGCTATGAAAAAAGTCTGGAACAGACAACGAACTGCACACCAGCGTAGAGAAGTGGCGGAAAGCACGTGTCTCGAGCAAGTTGGTCACTTCCTATTTGTGGTGACTTCAAGGCCTCAATCAATGCACAGTCCGTCATTTCGCTTACCCGATTCCAAGTCAACGACATTATGGCACGACTCACAGGAGGCAAGATTTTCACCAAGATTGATTTGCGGGATACTTACCTTCAGCTCCCTCTAGACTAGGCATCACTGAACATTCTTCTCATTAACACTCTGTCTAGACTACTCCACTACAATAGGCTTCCATTTACCTTGCCGGTTCCGCAGCTGTTTTCAATGGTATTTGGAATAGTTGACGCGGGATGTACCCGGAATGGCGAATTATTTGGACGACCTTCTCATCAACAGTAAAAACGCCCAGGAGTTGGCATCCAACGTTGATGCCTTCTCTGCTGTTCTCAAACAAACCGATATCAAGTGCAGTATGGCCAAAATTTTTTTTTCTCCCCTCAAGTCGAATATCTTGGTCCTGTTCTCAATTCTTCAGGAATACGATCTACACCACAGTATGTCCTGGCTGCCCGTCAACTTCCAATCCTCAGGGACACTAACCAACTACAGTCTATGCTCAGCCAACTTAACGATTATCACAATTTCATCCCATACGTCGTGGTCTTTGTGGAACTACTCCTTCGGTTGTTACACAAAAATGTGAAGTGGAATTGGACTCTCACCTGGGATAAAGTCTTCAGAGATATCAACCAAGCCTTGCTCCGTTAGACACATATTTTGGTCCACAATCCGTCAAATCTTTTAATAGTAGCAGTTGATACTTCTGATTATGGCTTGGCCACAGTGTTACCTCACAAAGTAAATGGTGTGGAGCATTCTATTGCGTTCATATCCAGAACTCTGATTCAGGCGCAACTCAGCTGCAGAGTAATAGAAGAGTGTGGTCCAGTTATGGCGTTTGGATTCAAGAAATTCCACGACCATGTGTACTGCCGACGTTCCACGTTACTGACGGGCCATAAAGCCTTATCCAAGGCAACTCCAATACTCTGAGCAAATCAGCGAGTGGCCTCCAGAGAAGGGCATTGCTTTTTCTAGCTATACATTCTATATCAGATATCGCTTAACAGCTCAATGTGCCAATGCCAACATACTCCCTGAGTTACCACTGGGACACGACACACAACCCGAATGGACACAGAAGTGGAAGAACCTACAGCCACCGTTTTCTTGGATGAAAAGGTAATCGCCCATCGACGCAGATTTGCTGACATGGTTGCGGCAGCCACTCCCAGATGCTTCCTCTCCCCAGATGTCTCATCGTCCTGATTGGAATTCCATTTAGACTATGCATGCCCCTTTGTTGGCTATTCTTGGTTTATCGTGGTCGACGTCAGAACCGGATTCTCAAGTATTTTTCGGACATCTTTAACGTGCTCGAGACAGACTATCCAGGTTCCAACACGGATTTTCACTATGGACTCCAGGAAACTATAGTTACCGATAACGGCCCTCGATTCGCATTTTCCGAATTTACCTCTCTCTGTTATTCGAACGGCAACGATATAACCCACACAGAGCCTTTTCATACCACATTCAGTTACACTGCTATCATATTTTAGCTGAAGCCTCACTCTGTTTTCGGCTATTTATCGCTTCACGGCTCAGAAGCGGCATCAGCTTCGCCAAGCTAGACCAAACTCACCATCTCTCATCCCGCAAGGATCCGACGTCTTGACGCCAAAGTTATTCTGTCGAAGATGTTTGGGCATTGGTTTTCTCCAAAAATCGCCGCCAATGGGCTCCGGCAGCAATAACCCATTTGTTGGGAAAAGCCATGGTGGAAGTAATACTACAAGAGAGCTCGATTTGTCACAACCATGGCTATCACCTGCGCTCACGGAAAACGGAGAAGCATCCTAGCAGTGGATTATCATAATCTTTTGTTCCCGAGTCGGACCTCCCACCTCCCCAAAACTTGGGCAACACAGCACAACCGCCACAGCCACAGAGTCCATTGCATTCCGCCTCTACTGAGGTGTCAGCCCCCCTCTGCTCCCGCGGTTCAGGCCCGATCTCAGCCCACCCGGCTCTCCAGTTCCACCGGCGGTCAACGAAGAAGCACCAGGTTCCTCAGACATCGAGACGTGTTACACCCTCTCGTCCTTCTCACAGCAACGGCCTAATCTCGCATGGGTTGCATTAGCAGACGCCAGAGCTCAACCATGCATTCTGCTTAGGCCAGCAGCCGGCACTGCGGGAGCCGCCAGAGGTCACTGCCTAGCGGACCTGTTTGCCCATGCGGGCAACGTGATTGGATGGAGTGCCTCTGGTATATGCGGCCTCTATATTTTTACGGCAGCACAAAGTCGCTTCGAGGCACCTTCCGTCGAGCTCTTGGCCAAGCACCGACTGCACCCGCAGTTCCTCCCCCCCCGACGGGGCTGCTAACACCTCGCTTCACGATGGCCTGAACTTGGCCTTTGCATCGCAGACGTCCATGGACTCGGTGTCGTCCGTCGATCTGAACCCCATTATTTTGTTCTACTTCCGAGTGAACGTTAACTTTGACTGTCTCATCATTGTGGCATTCAGTCTATGCTGTACTTCGACAAATTCAGTGATAATCACGAACTATCAAAAACCTGCAGTGATTTACTTTTCTGTAAAGCAAGGAGTATTTTGCTTATGTACTTTCCAGTGAAACTGTTGTACACTACTGGCCATTAAAATTGCTACACCACGAAGATGACATGCTACAGACGCGAAATTTAACCTACAGGAAGAAGATACTGTGATACGCAAATGATTAGTTTTTCAGAGGATTCACACAAGGTTGGCGCCGGTGGCGACGCCTACAACGTGCTGATATGAAGGAAGTTTCCAACCGATTTCTCATACACTAACAGCAGTTGACCGGCGTTGCCTGGTGAAACGTTGTTGTGACGCCTCGTGTAAGGAGGAGAAATGCGTACCATCACGTTTCTGACTTTGATACAGTTCGGATTGTAGCCTATCGCGATTGCGGTTTATCGTATGCGACACTGCTGCTCGCGCTGGTCGAGGTCCAATCACTGTTAGAAGAATATGGAATCGATGGGTTCAGGAGGGTAATACGGAACGCCGTGCTGGATCCCAACGGCCTCGTATCACTAGCAGTCGAGATGACAGGCATCTTATCGACATGATGACGGTTGCAGCACCATGGACTATCAGCTCGGAGACCATGGCTGCGGTTACCCTTGACACTGCATCATAGACAGGAGCGGCTGCGATGGTATACTCAACGACGAACCTGGGTGCACGAATGGCAAGAAGTCATTTTTTCGGACGAATCCAGGTTCTGTTTACAGCATCATGATGGTCGCATCCGTGTTTGGCGACATCGCGGTGAACGCACATTGGAAACGTCTATTCGTCATCGCCATATTGGCGTATCACCCGGCTTGATGGTATGGGGTGCCATTGGTTGCACGTCTCGGTCACCTCTTGTTCGCACTGACGGCACTTGGAACAGTGGACGTTACATTTCAGATGTGTTACGACCCGTTGCTCTATCCTTCATTCGACCCTTGCGAAACCCTACTTTTCAACAGGGTAATGCACGACCGCATGTTGCAGGTCCTGTACGGGCCTTTCTGGATACAGAAAATGTTCGACTGATGCCCTGGCCAGCACATTCTCCAGATCTCTCATCAATTGAAAACGTCTGGTGAATGGTGGCCGAGCAACTGGCTCGTCGCAATACGCCAGTCACTACTCTTGATGAACTGTGGTATCGTGTTGAAGCTGCATGGGCAGCTGTACCTTTACACTCCATCCAAGCTCTGTTTGACTCAATGCCCAGGCGTATCAAGGCCGTTATTATGGCCAGATGTGGTTGTTCTGGGTACTGATTTGTCTGGATCTATGCACTCAAATTGCGTGAAAATGTAATCACATGTCAGTTCTAGTATAATATATTTGTCCAATGAATACCCGTTTATCATCTGCATTTCTCCTTGGTGTAGCAATTTTAATGGCCAGTAGTGTACTTTTCTTTATCTTGGCTGCACTTCAACCGGCATAAGGTTTAGCAGTTATCATAGGTCCATGTTCAATAAAGCGTTGATCCTAGTGTTCAGTGCTCTAGAGTCATTTTCTGCAAGAGAGTATGTGCCTGCAAGAGAACATCTCACGCTATCACATGAAAAATAAACCAGAAGCATAGCACATGCCAAGGTAATGATTACAGTTTGCACGGGCATCTGAGATTCCTATATTTGGCTATAGCAGATTACATGAGTCTGCAGGCTCTGTGGCCTTAGTCATTGAATGTAAAATCTCCTAAGTTGTTAGACCGCGTCATGCTCCTCTTCACACTTGTTCTTCTCAAACTGACGTTTCGGATCACTATTGAGGTAATCATGAGCACTCTCCTGGTGTTCTCGGTTAGCTGTTCAGTTAACTGGGCGGACTAACAATCTAGAAGATTTCACCTCTTACAGCAGATACTGTACTGCCTACCCAAGATTCACAAGGATGGGACACCTCTTCGCCCAATAGAGAGCAATATAGGAGCTCCTACTTATTTTCTGGCCAAATATTTTACTACACTGTTGGGACCTCTCACAGGCAAGTGTGATCACCATATTCGGAATTCAGAGGACTTAGTAGGACGCCTGAAGACACTTAAGTTACAAGCGTCGGATGTTTTAGTTAGTTTTGACGTTATATCTTTGTTTACGTAAGTTCCTCTGCAGGACTCGTTAGAGCTTATCAGCAGCCAGTTTGAGAGAGACATTGTGGCATTATTTAAACATCTGCTTACCTCAACTTATTTCTTATTTAATGAAGAGTATTTTGAACAAGTGGACGGTGTCGCCATGGGAAGTCCTCTGTCTCCCATGGTGGCAAACTATTTTATGGAAGACTTTGAGGAAAAAGCACTGCAGTCGGCAAGCCTCAAGCCTTCTCATTTTTGGCGGTATGCAGACGATACCTTTGTGGTGTGGCCCCACGGAGTAGAAACATTACCTGTGTTTCTCCAACATTTGAACTCGCTCCATCCCAATATACAGTTCACTATGGAAGTGGAAAAGGATGTCTTAGTCAGAAGAAGAGCTGACGGTACACTGGGACACAGCGTCTATCGCAATTCAACTCATACAGAGCTATATTTGCAGGCCACAAGTTGCCATCATCCTGCGCAACGCGGTAGTGTCCTATGCTCTTTGGTGCGTAGAGCACATGTAGTCCCAGATGCCGACAGTCTACATGGTGAGCTACAACACCTGAGAACGGTATTCCAACAGAATGGCTATTCCGACGGGCAGATACGCCATGCATTCCGTTCCAAGCAAACTCAAAGCAGGGATGTAAATGAAGTAACGGAGGCACCCACTGCAACAGCGTTCTTACCCTATTTTGGCGGCATGTCTTCGAGAATAGAAAGGATACTCAAACGGCACGACGTCAAGTGTGTTTTTTGGCCAATAGCGAAACTGAGGAATTTATTGTTCTCGGTCAAAGACGACCTTGGCCTCAGGAAACGTGGCGTGTATAAAATCCCATGCCAATGTGGAAAATCTTATATTGGACAGGCAAGCCGAACCGTGAAAGAACGTTGCGTCGAACATCATCGTCATACACGCCTGGGGCAACCTGATAAATCAGCGGTAGCAGAGCATTGCCTGGACACGGGACATCGTATGCTTTACGAACGGACGGAAATTTTATCCCCAGCATCATCTTTCTGGGACTGTGTTATTAAGGAGGCCATACATATCCTCACGGTGGACAATCTTATCAGCAGGGATGCAGGTTTTCAACTGAGCGCCGCCTGGATTCCAGCACTGGCTGCCATTAAATCAAAAACAAGGAAAACAAGAACTTCCGTTTCCTCAAGTGATGCAACGCGTAGTTGAGATTTTTTAGTTCATACTTTAACCGCAGGAGCGCCCGGCAGCACAGTCATTGCCCATAGCGCACGCCCTTCTGCGGCTCCAAGCTGGGGGCACCAGGAGCGCCGCTTTCCTCCAACTACGAGCGTCTTCCCGCGCATGCGTATTGCCTGCTCCCGTCATGATAAATTCCGACGCCGCCGCGCGATTATCATCAGTCGCGCCTTGCAGCAGCGGCAGCAGCAGCTACCACCACCTGATGATGTCGAGCAGTTGCATCGAAGACATATTGTGCGATTTACACAATACGATCCGGCGGCAAACCCAAGAAGCGTATTTGCAACAGATCCGGCGGGAAAGCATGAAAAGTCACAGCAGATAAATATTTTGCAGAGTTTGGCTAACGGCGTAGGGATAGGTTAACCTAAGCACGACGTGTAAGTTGAAGCTATTATCTATGCTTGGAAGAGCGCAGCTTGTATATCATGTCAGCGAGAGTGGCGGTTAGCGTCAGTTACCAGCGTCGGTCCCCAGGCAGCAATAACCCAGCGCCGGATGTCTGCGCTTGGCGAGCCGACTGGACCGCTTCACCTGGTTGTTGTGACTGGACCAATAAACGAGCTGATTTAAATGCTGGTTTACAATGGGTGACGGATTTGTGATAGCTTGAGTTATCAGCAAGGGCGAGCCACCGGCTGACCGTTCACATCCACATCACACCCTCTAGCTGCGAACCGATAACGGCCTCTCGACACGACAGAAAATATTGTGGCGAGCAAGTCAAGTTTACGACGACGATGTTTTAGTGCACTATACAGGAAACGATTTTGGCTGTCCTGCACTCCTTGTATCGTTATCTGACACGAAACTGAACTTAAAACAATGAGACGGCAACATATAACATTTACGAAGAAGACAGCATGAAGACCAAAGAACACTAAATGCAGTGGGTCATCAACTGTGAGAAAAATATCCCTGCTGTCCATATGTTTGGGAAGTGTACATCTCCCTATGCGTGGAATGAAGAGTCTTCGTGGATCTGCGAAGCAGCATTGTTCCAAGTATCCTGTTACCGAGTGAGTTACTGGGAGGGTATGTGAACGCCCTTCACGTGATGTCGGTTAACGCAGTAATTTATGAGCAGCGCAAGCAGCCCGCAGCAGGTTGGACAGGTCATAAACTTGTAATGTGAGGTGGGCATGCCGCAGAAAGCAAACCAATAAAACCTCTCATCTCCTAAGAGGCCGTAGAAGGGATGCTGATGGTCCTTGATAACAGGATACTGTAGTCAATAACATGTTTCTATTCAAGAGTTCTACGTTGTTACTCTACTCTATAATTGACACTGCAGGGATTTGTAAGCAATCCAAGTTGCATTTTACACAGTTCTTCAACTTGTTGCAAGAAAAGAGGAATAATGTGGATTTTTCTCATAACTTTTTTTCTGGAATGCACCTCAGAGACTATATAATGTTGAAATCGCGTTTTTTATTACTTTCAGTTATACGCCAAGGTTAACTAGGCTTATCATTGGTACCGACAGTCGCGTTGTTTTGATGCGCAAGCGGTTCAGTTAACGCCTGACGAGAGAGAGTTGGATTTCACTGTCAGTGAGTGTCGGTGGCTGTCTGTGGCTGGTTCGCTTATAGGAGCCATGGAGCGGAATGTGACGGTAGGAAGGTTGAAACTGTGTTAAAAAAAGAATTTATTGATGGTGCGTTTGTGCTGTGTGTTGCGAAATTCTGTCGATGGTACGCATAATACAGTACGTGATATAAGTTCACATCCGGGTACAACTACCGCGCAACGTGGACAGAACCAGTAAGATAACAATTACGTTCACAATCAGTAGACATGTTTCATGTTTAAAAGCAGCATGTGGACAGCACAGCCCTGACAAGGAACTACTTAAGAGAATAACTCACTGGAACTGAGTCAACTTAACTGATATTTAGCATCCACTCATTGCCTTCCTATTGGACATTATGTTGATTGAAACATTTCAGCATAGCTGCTGTCAAGCTTCTACTGAGGAAAGAGCGGCCTGTACTGTATCTGGCAGGTAGATGGGAGAAGTACACGTTCGTAAAAAATAATCTCTCTCACCACATAGTACCACCAAAATCTCCAGACGGACCGCTTGCAGGCTATGAACCAAGGTTAGTTGGTCACAGAAGTCACTAGTAATTTCTTAGTAAAATGCTAATAAAAAACACAAATACCTAATACCTAACAGTGGACGGTTACAATTAAAGGGCAAGTACTCGCGGTGGTCCAGTGTGGGCTGTAATTATCATATGGCAGCGCAACTTGGTTATTGGCCACCAGCTGCAAATCTGGCGCTGTACAGCATCTCGTCGACGTCTCTGGTGCTTGTACTAAACAAACTGTTTAAGTGGCTGTTAATAATAAGATCAGCAGTAAGCTTTTCTTATTTGTTTCAGCTTTTCTGCCCACGGCCCATTCCTAAACCATTACATGCGGAAACATTGCTATACATCCTTCTCGCGTTCACGGCGCTAGATTTGCAGCTTTTCTGCCCACGGCCCATTCCTAATCCATTACATGCGGAAACATTGCTATACATCCTTCTCGCGTTCACGGCGCTAGATTTTCACCTGGTGGCCAAAATAGGAACTAATTTTTTTCCAGCCTAAATCGGTTCCGCATTGATGCATTAGAATATCTTCCAGTCTCGCTGCCATACAGCCCACACTGGACGTCTGGGAACAACTGCACTTAAATTATAACCAACCAGTATGAGCTAAATAATACAGTGAAATGGCCTAAACTACAGCGAGGAAATAAAAAGTGCGTGCTGCAAGGAAGCCAGGGGGTTGTCTTCCAGATGGTACATTTATGTTGGGAGCATACAGAAAACGAAACTTGCAGAATATTCAGAAATATGACAGGAAGGCTCATTGCAAGCAAAAAACTTCATACGGACATATACCTATTCCGAATTGTTTCCGAGAGAGAACACATTTAATGAACGTTTGTTAGGGTAGTGTTATCCAGCCCTAAATGGTGTATGTATCGAATGGTTGCAGAAAGCTGCTGTTCACTGTCAATAAGTTCTTATTATTAACCACAAATCCTATGAGAGCAACACTATCCCACCGCTTGAACAACGGAGTTAGTATCGAAGAAATATAGTGTTTGATTCTAAATTAAGTGGGAAAAAATCAAGCTACTTTCTCAAGTTCGTAAAACGGAAGACACCATTAGTTCAACAACAAACAAATACGCTGTTAACGAATATGTACGATACTGATGGTGGACAACAAATCAAGGACGCTTGAAAAGCGAACCGTGCTTAAGTGCTTGTTCTTGGATACCAAATGACAAAAATTATATTCAGAGCATTCTAAGAAGCAAAAGAGTTCAACTGGATGATGCATGTTTGTAGTGAGTGGAACAGCAAAGCTCGTGGACATAACAGAGGCTCAACCAGATGCTCCCTCACAGCCAGTAAATAGCAGAAATGAAATACCCCGGAAGTCTGAGCTCTTCGAGCAGTACGCTGTCGTCACCCTCGCATCGTTGAACATGTTTAGCCAGCGAACTAACGACAAACAAGTGTCAGCGCGAAAGCGAAAAGATGCTGATCGACACATCCCAAACGACCACTCTCGGCAGCTTGTGTATCCTGCAGAACGAGACTATTTTTTCTTTTTATAATCATTCCTTGTTTCATATAGCTTTCCATCCTTATCCTAGCCTATCCTTTGGATCTCCGTTTTCTTCTGACCACTCGCTACAGCAGATATCGTTCCCTACTGTTATTCACATCTCGTACCCCCACCAGTCCCAAACAATATTACATAGATCGCTGCACACATTTTCACCCAACTCCAGCTTTATAGCCCCAAGAGCATGAGCTCTAGTTCTCATATACCACCATTATGAGTTTTGTCCTCGTACTTAATGTTATCACCCTACGGCATTACGACTGAAATAGCTCCGGTTCATTATTTCGCATTTGTCACAGACTTTGTCTCAGTTGTATTTGGTGTTGTGCATCAAACGTTTAGTTTCAAAAGTCCCTTTCCTAAACACAGGTCAGAGCTTGGGGCCTAAAGAGCATCTTTTTTGAACGATGTTCTTGTAGACAATTGCAGAATATATTAAACTGTTTCTTATCCTGCTCGTTTCTTATGATCTTACTCTGATGTTACTACATCACTGAAGCTTCCCCGTTTTAATCGTAAAGTAATGTTATTCACTTTTCCGGTAATATTCGAATTATGTGTTAATTACGGTAGGTCTCCTAACTCTTCAGTACTTTGAGGTGCCTTTATCTGGAAACAGTAGCACTATTACATGTCCTACATTGACTTATATACCTGTTCTGAAGTTTCGTTTCACTTCCTTAGTTAGTTCCTGTTGTACGGTTTAGGCAGCAGCTGCAGCGTGCCCCTTCTTCCACATGAGCTTTTCGATGTTGTTTATCCATTTTTACTAAAGCACCTTTGGTCTTCGAAAGTCTGTTAAACGATTTGTGTATCGTCAATTTCGGCTCAGAGTTCCCATCATCTTTATCCACTTTCTAAGAGACATTGGCTACATATGTGTGTTTGGAATGCTCCTATTTACTACGAAGTTGCAATAGTTTCTTGGGTTCCTTTACCCGTATATGTCCTAAGTCAAGCTGTTCACAATCTGTCTTGCCCTCAAACTTTCTTTATATTCTTCTGTACTCTACGAGCATTGTAGACAATCTTTTGGAAGATAGTATCTCAAACACTTCGAAACAGTCGTATGATGGTTACAAGCATATCCTTGAGCTATACTCAGCCCCTACCCCCATGAACCATGGACCTTGCCGTTGATGGGGAGGCTTGCGTGCCTCAGAGATACAGATGGCCGTACCGTAGGTGCAACCACAACGGAGGTTATATCTGTTGAGAGACCAGACAAACGTGTGGTTCCTGAAGAGGGGCAGCAGCCTTTTCAGTAGTTGCAGGGGCAACAGTCTGGATGATTGACTGATCTGGTCTTGCAACACTAACCAAAACGGCCTTGCTGTGCTGGTACTGCGAACAGCTGAAAGCAAGGGGAAACTACAGCCGTAATTTTTTCCGATGGCATGCAGCTTTACTGTATGGTTAAATGATAATGGCGTCCTCTTGGGTAAAATATTCCGGAGGTATTATCCCCCATTCGGATCTCCGGGTGGGAAATACTCAAGAGGACGTCGTTATCAGAATCTAATATTTGTTTAATAAGTCAAGGCTACAAAATACTAACGCGAATTCTTTACAGACGAATGGAAAAACTGGTAGAAGCCGACCTCGGCGAAGATCAGTTTGGATTCCGTAGAAATGTTGGAACACGTGAGGCAATACTGACCCTACTATTATCTTAGATGCTAGATTAAGAAAAGGCAAACCTACGTTTCTAGCATTTGTAGACTTAGAGAAAGCTTTTGACAATGTTGACTGGAATACTCTCTTTCAAATTCTGACGGTGGCAGGGGTAAAATACAGGGAGCAAAAGGCTATTTACAATTTGTACAGAAACCACATGGCAGTTATAAGAGTCGAGGGGCATCAAAGGGAAGCAGCGGTTAGGAAGGGAGTGCGACAGGGTTGTAGCCTCTCCCCGATGTTATTCAATCTGTATATTGAGCAAGCAGTAAAGGAAACAAAATAAAAATTCGGTGTAGGTATTAAAGTCCATGGAGAAGAAATAAAAACGTTGAGGTTCGCCGATGACATTGTAATTCTGTCAGAGACAGCAAGGGACTTGGAAGAGCAGTTGAACGGATTGGACAGTGTCTTGAAAGGAGGATATAAGATGAACATCAACAAAATCAAAACGAGGATAATGGAATGTAGTCGAATTAAGTCAGGTGATGCTGAGGGAATTAGATTAGGAAAAGAGACAAAGTAGTAAAGGAGTTTTGCTATTTGGGGAGCAAAATAACTGATGATGGTCGAAGTAGAGAGGATATAAAATGTAGACTGGCAATGGCAAGGAAAGCGTTTCTGAAGAAGAGAAATTTGTTAACATCGAGTATAGATTTAAGTGTCAGGAAGTCGTTTCTGAAAGCATTTGTATGGAGTGTAGCCATGTATGGAAGTGAAACAAGGACGATAAATAGTTTGGACAAGAAGAGAATAGAAGCTTTCGAAATGTGGTGCTACAGAAGAATGCTGAAAATACTATGGGTAGATCACATAACTAATGAGGAGGTATTGAATAGAATTGGCGAGAAGAGGAGTTTGTGGCACAACTTGACAAGAAGAAGGGACTGGTTGGTAGGACATGTTTTGAGGCATCAAGGGATCACAAATTTAGCATTGGAGGGCAGCGTGGAGGGTAAAAATCGTAGAGGGAGACCAAGAGATGAATACACTAAGCAGATTCAGAAGGATGTAGGTTGCAGTAAGTACTGGGAGATGAAAAAGCTTGCACAGGACAGAGTAGCATGGAGAGCTGCATCAAACCAGTCTCAGGACTGAAGACAACAACAACAATACTCAGCCTTCCTTGAACATCTAATTCTATTTCTTCTATGTTTCATACATTTTATATTCGTCTAAAAGGTAAAGAGATGAAATCAGATATTCGTTTGAAGCAAGTAACTTCATATGGGTGTATACCCTACTCCGAATTATTTCCGAAATATAACACAGTTAACGTACATTGTTATGTACGTTATGTATTATTCAATACAATGTCAAGTTTATACACGTACGTATGTACAACGGTTAGTAAATATTACACCATGCGTTTTACAAAGTATCAGTTGAAAAATACGTATTTTTAACACGTACACCTCTAAACATTATCTTACATGTCACATTGCAGCCATCGTACAGTTCACAACAAATATTCCGATATCCCATAGTCGACATCAATTTTTGTGCACGCCTGGGAGAACATGTTGTGATGCTTGTCTGAATACCTTTGCACGTTCGCTCGTCCTCAAGATGTTCAACAAATTAATTTTCCAAAAAATGCAAGTAGTTCTCTCATCATCCGCTCTTCTAAAATGATTGGACCTATCAACATGTTGCCAACCATGCCGCACCTAACATTGATCGAAGAACAAATCTGGAAATTGGTTTCCACTACAGCGTGTGGATTTTCCTTCGACCATCGATGATTATTATGTGCGTTGTTGATTTCATTTCATATAAACGTAGCTTCATCAGTGAATAGTATTAATGAAAGCAAATGACAATTTTTATTTAACCAGTGACAAAATTCTTGTAGCATTGTCGCCGAAGTGAAGATTGTGGACCCGCAGTCTGTGGAATGGCTACAAGTTTTCCCGCATGCAGTGTTCTTCACATACGTGTTCGTCGTCGGACACAGATACGTGCAGAATGTCGCCATGTGCTGGTGGTAGTACTGCGCTGCACCATTTTAATAATGGGTTGCCATTCCCGCAAAGGTTGGAGAAGGTTGTCGAAGTACACATGCAGAAGGCAAATGGGAACTTGGAAGAAAATCTGCTTCGCGCAGTATACTGAAAATAGTGGCAAACACTCTACGATCGAGAATTCGACGTGTCAGAAAGAGTCGACAGTATTCATAGGCAGCAACAGGAGCAATGTCATTGCAGAATCCGTAACATACGCCACACTGCATGTTCTTGATTAGTGTAGATGTGTGCCATTTTAGCCAGCGCGAGTACAGACACAGTTAACCAATACTTCTCTCTGATACACTCTCAATCCCTCGTAGTACTTCACTCGCAACACATCGTGGACAACTATGTGCTCAAGGTGCTAGTTTATTGGCAGGAAGTCATCCCGTGCAAAGAGGTTGTCAGCGACGAGATAGAGTGGGCTAGAATAAAATGCAGAAGGGGTGGGGTTGATAAGGCACATACGCGCGCGCCATCAGCCCAAAAACAAATGTCCATTAAATGTGTTCTTGCTCGGAAACCATTCGGAATAGGTATATTCAAGTTTCTTTCTTGAAATGAGCCTTCCTGTCATATCTCTGAATATTGACCTTTCCCCCTGGGACACCTGAATATAAATATTAACTTTTGGTTGCCCCTGGCTTCTTACATACAACGGTAAATTTTCACATACTATGTAATCTATTGGAGCAATCTTCGGCTGATTGTACTTCTTGTTATTTGGTATTTCATAAAAAGGAGTCTGAGACTATTTACGATATAAAAAAAAGAAAAAACACGAACTTTCCCTTCTGTTGCTGCGGTAAGTTGGTAAGTTTCATAATAACTCATTTCAGAAATATGCCCCAATACCTAGGCGTTTTTGTATATACAGGTGAGTCAATACAGAACGTATTTCACTTCGTCGCACCAGGGTGAGGCCTAATGTCTCATTCCACTTGACTGTGGAAATATGCTTAGCCATGGTATTTGTAGTTTTTATTGCAATCTCCCCAGTTACCAAACACGGTTCGCATTGCGAGCTGAACACTAAGACCACTTGCTTCTTCCCAAGGGCGCCCATACCCGGAAGCAAGGGTGGTTAGCGTCCCTCCCTCCCCATAGCTCTTAGGGAAAGGAAAAAAGGACAATGATACAAAAGTCAGTATTACGTAGGTTTTTAAGAGGGGTGGAAAGAACTTCTTTATGACTACTTGCAAGCCGCCATTCGACTTTCAAAAGATTAAAAATCCTCCGTATCCCCAAATCTTGCCCCCATCCCCCCTACAAACTATCGTACACCTCTTCCTGTAGTAATGCTGAGCGCTTATAGTGAAAGCTGTCCAGACCTACCCTGAGTGATATGCTGTTTACTCTAACAAGTGCGTCTGCGGTGTCAAAGCAGCATGGCTGTGTATCGTGTGTCAAACTGAGTTTCTTCTGCTTTCGGGAACAGATGGGGAATATCTAGTCACTAAATGATGACACTAGGAATACTTTCGTTGTGGCACCCGACCCAAACATAGCTGGTTCGAATTCTGGTGGGGGAAGAAATTTTTATGTCCAATGGGTGTCTGATTACCAGAGTCTGTTCTCTGCTGGATCTCAAACCTCATCAAAATCACCTGTGGACTAACAGCATTTTACAACGTTATTAGTGATCCGCCCGTGCTATTGTTGAGCATCAGGAAGGTGTTTTGCGACTGTAATTAATAAAATCTTATTTGGAGCAGACGCGTTTCGTTTTGTTTCTGGTCCATATAGAATTTTATTACAGTCACAACAGAAGGAGAAACCTCTGTATTACTCGTAAAACTGCAAATGAGGTAGAAAGGCCTCTGAAACAAAAAGACAACATGTAGGTACGTGTAGCGTCTAACGACTCATCAACGATGAGGTCATTGGAGCACCTGCTCGTATTGGGGATGCGGAATAAAATCCTCGGAACGCTTTCAAAGGACCCACCCCTTATTCGTCTTTCACAATTTAGGGAAATAACGAGAAACCTAAATTTTGATTGCTGCAATACGATTTGAGCCTCTCGAGGCTACATGTTTCTGACAGGCTTCAGTTTCTCATATTGTTTCATTACGAATGCACCCGTAAAACACACGCACTATAATACACTGTGCAGATATTCATCAGTTATCTACACGAAACAGATAAACACTACATACTCCTTAGAGAGAAAGACAACGAAAAGTTGCCTTCAGCAGTACCTTCCACAAGACAGCACTACGGTATTCTGCCACTGTCCTGAACGTGGGCTGCCTGAGAATCGAGATGGATTTGATTTTATGACAGCAACATAATACACTGCTTGACCGTTGCTAAGGTACACAGACACTATTGGACAGGAATAATCAAAGGCACGATGGACGACGCATTACGTAAATAAGGAGGAGGAAATGGCATATTTCTAACGAGAAATGGTACAGATTTCACCACGCGGGAAATCAAGATAGCAGACGTAAGTAACGTTCATGTTTTACACACGTCAGACTTCCAACATTAAGTTTTTGTTTGTCCATCCTTTTGGCAGGAGATATCCGGGACAACGGCCGTTTACTCTTGCGACAAAATAAAACACCTACAGCCATCAACTGACGGTTGGGGTGCTGACACATTATCGGCGTATCAAGTAATGCTGGCAACTGATATATATATATATATATATATATATATATATATATATATATATATATACACTCCTGGAAATTGAAATAAGAACACCGTGAATTCATTGTCCCAGGAAGGGGAAACTTTATTGACACATTCCTGGTGTCAGATACATCACATGATCACACTGACAGAACCACAGGCACATAGACACAGGCAACAGAGCATGCACAATGTCGGAACTAGTACAGTGTATATCCACCTTTCGCAGCAATGCAGGCTGCTATTCTCCCATGGAGACGATCGTAGAGATGCTGGATGTAGTCCTGTGGAACGGCTTGCCATGCCATTTCCACCTGGCGCCTCAGTTGGACCAGCGTTCGTGCTGGACGTGCAGACCGCGTGAGACGACGCTTCATCCAGTCCCAAACATGCTCAATGGGGGACAGATCCGGAGATCTTGCTGGCCAGGGTAGTTGACTTACACCTTCTAGAGCACGTTGGGTGGCACGGGATACATGCGGACGTGCATTGTCCTGTTGGAACAGCAAGTTCCCTTGCCGGTCTAGGAATGGTAGAACGATGGGTTCGATGACGGTTTAGATGTACGGTGCACTATTCAGTGTCCCCTCGAAGATCACCAGTGGTGTACGGCCAGTGTAGGAGATCGCTCCCCACACCATGATGCCGGGTGTTGGCCCTGTGTGCCTCGGTCGTATGCAGTCCTGATTGTGGCGCTCACCTGCACGGCGCCAAACACGCATACGACCATCATTTGCACCTAGGCAGAAGCGACTCTCATCGCTGAAGACGACACGTCTCCATTCGTCCCTCCATTCACGCCTGTCGCGACACCACTGGAGGCGGGCTGCACGATGTTGGGGCGTGAGCGGAAGACGGCCTAACGGTGTGCGGGACCGTAGCCCAGCTTCATGGAGACGGTTGCGAATGGCCCTCGCCGATACCCCAGGAGCAACAGTGTCCCTAATTTTGCTGGGAAGTGGCGGTGCGGTCCCCTACGGCACTGCGTAGGATCCTACGGTCTTGGCGTGCATCCGTGCGTCGCTGCGGTCCGGTCCCAGGTCAACGGGCACGTGCACCTTCCGCCGACCACTGGAGACAACATCGATGTACTGTGGAGACCTCACGCCCCACGTGTTGAGCAATTCGGCGGTACGTCCACCCGGCCTCTCGAATGCCCACTATACGCCCTCGCTCAAAGTCCGTCAGCTGCACATACGGTTCACGTCCACGCTGTCGCGGCATGCTACCAGTGTTAAAGACTGCGATGGAGCTCCGTATGCCACGGCAAACTGGCTGACACTGACGGCGGCGGTGCACAAATGCTGCGCAGCTAGCGCCATTCGACGGCCAACACCGCGGTTCCTGGTGTGTCCGCTGTGCCGTGCGTGTGATCATTGCTTGTACAGCCCTCTCGCAGTGTCCGGTTCAAGTATGGTGGGTCTGACACGCCGGTGTCAATGTGTTCTTTTTTCCATTTCCAGGAGTGTATATATATATATAAAATAAAATCATGGCGGCTGTAGGTGTTTTGTGTTTTATTTTGTCACAATTCCAACATAAAGGTCGATATCGGACTCTCAGTAAGGAATGTGCCGTCCTCGGGCACTAGTTCACATTTTGTAGCTGTTAACCCTGCTGAATACCAAATTACTGAAGAGTCCTTGGGACGCTTTTCAGTTCTTGTACAGTCGGGGAAGGGGTGTTCGTTGAGAAACACGTGTACCAAGAACATCGCAGGCATGCTCTATAGGGCTCAGGTCTCGGGGTATGCAGGCCATTCCATTCCTTCAATATCTTCACTTTCCAGTGTGTCCGACATTTCAGTGGTCCTGTGTGGGAGAGAACTGTCGTTCATAAACAGAAATTCAGGACCTACCGCACACTTAAACAGACGAACATGAGGCAGAACAATCTCCGTTCAGTACCGCTGTGCTGTAACGGTACCTCGCGCAAAATATCCAGCGGTGTTCGGCCATTGTATATTACGCTTGCCCTTATTATAACACCTAGGCCATATCAATGACGTTAACGAATATTCTCTGGTGTGTAACTGTCACCCTCTCTCTCCACACCAACTTGTGGCCAGAATCACTTGCCACAGTGAAGCGGAATTCGTCGGACCTCTGTAGCTGACCCCAACGAGCATGCTCGCTATACCAACGAATTCTTCCTCGACGATGGGTGGCTGATGTGAGATGTATTTAATGGGCTTCCGAGCGTTAATCAGCCTGATTTAATCGTTGCAAAATGGTTTGGCTGGTGGCCGTTGCAGGGTCTGCAGCGATCTGCCTAGTAGTGAGATGACTATTTCTTGCTGCCACTAAGTCTATGTATCGGTCGTCTTTCGCTGTGGTGGTCCGTCTACAACCACCAAATGCTTTCACGGAGCATTTCCAGCTTGAGCGGCCTTTATTGAACGCAAGATGACACTTTTGGACACGACCATTACTATGACCACAGTTGTGACGCTTTGACCGGCTCCGAGCCGTCCAACTGCTCGTCCATGATCGTAAGAACTCAAATGATATCTTGCAGACATATTTCTGTACAACACGGAGTGTTCCACTAATAGTCCTACAACAGTCTTCGTCAAACACTGTACTGCACGAACTGTCGAATGCATGCAGAGCGTCCGTTCTGAGTCTTCGATGCAGTTAACACGTCCCGCCATATACATTTCCTTTCACTGTTATTGGTCGGGAGTTCAGTAGCAATTGTCGGTTGCACCATAGCAGTTGACTGTGATAGACAATCTTTTTCCAGATAGTTGGCAACAACCGATTAACTCCTTTTTGATCGTCTTGTACTTAGTCCTCATATAGTGTCGGTATTACTCCGAAGAGTTTGCCGATGGAGTATTTTGAAATGGTTCGAGATGCTCTTGCAATCGGTTACATACGTAATTGAGTAGCAAACGTTTAATCTGTCATTTTGTGCCTAACAGTAGCGATGCTTCGAATGGAAGCATCTTTGCACCTTAGACATCCGTACATCTTTTTAAAACATGAGTCAGCCGTGCTGCGGCTCTCGTTGGTGCTGTTTGTAGGTTTCCGTCGTCTGTTGGAGGCCAGACCGTATCGTTTAGTTGACATGGTTGCGATTGTTTGTCTTCTTCTCGTGTTGACTGGTGCCACTTGGTTTCGCAAGCGTTGCCTGTCCGCTAGTGGCAGCAGTGGCGGTTATCGATAGGTAGTAACTGTGGCCCTATCTTTGGGGCGACGTGTTGTTCTTTCGGATTGTGTCAGTGTGCAGGTCGGTAGGGGGACTCGGGAAGAGCCAGGTCCGCATAGGGCGCGAACACGCCGGGGCCGCTGGCGGCGCGCATGGACTGCTGGTTCCAATGGTTCAAATGGTTCTGAGCACTATGGGAGTTAACATCTAAGGTCATCAGTCCCCTAGAACTTAGAACTACTTAAACCTAACTAACCAAAGGACATCACACACTTCCATGACCGAGGCAGGATTCGAACCTGCGACCGTAGCGGTCTCGCGGTTCCAGACCGAAGTGGATTGACGGATCGAAGGCCTGTGGTCACGAGGGTGCACGACCTCGTGGTAAATCGGATCCTGCAAGCTTTAAGTTGAGTGCATTTGGATTCAAATAGAGAAACCTCCACCATTGTGAGATCTTGCGATTCTTCAGTGAGTTGGATTAGTGTTGCTGCTCGTAGTGTTGTCAAGTTGAGGAGCAGCGAGTGGAGTGCTTGGGGAAGGCATATCTGATTACCTTTCCTGGACTTCTAATTACTATTTATTGCGTTCAGTTTGTTACTGTTTGTTAAGTCAACCAGCGGTATTTTTGCTGGTATGTGGCCGCTAACGCCCCAGTTACCTGCCGTGGGGGTTAATGTATGTAACGGCAGTGTACGTTTCCACGCCTTGCCGCTGCTTTCCGGTGGGGCGTGTAGTTTTGACAGCTTTCTTAATTGTAGGTTGGTTGGCGAGTCTTCTACTCTGGTGGTAGTGATCCCTTTCTCGTTCCGGGTGCTCTAAGCACAGTATTCTGTGGGCGGAATCCAGACCGCCAGTTCTGGCATCGGCGTATTTTTACATCTTTGCATTTGGTTTATTGGACGTCAGGTAGCCTCGGCAAGATTATCATTAGTCATTCGTTAGACTGCCACTAGTCTGAGTTGTTATCTTGTGAACTAAATGCAACTCTTGCCAGCCTACCTCGCCGTTCGCGGTGCTCGATTCCTGGTGCACCGTCTGTAACTGACCCTTGTGTTTTATTATTGTATTTTCTGTTTTATTGTACGTTACTAATTTTTTTATATAATTGCCATTCTTGACGTTACAGCACGTTTAAATGGTTGTGCTACCAAGTTTACCATCATTTTGTCTCACCCGTTTGGTGATCAGTTGCCTGTCTTTTTTAAATTAACCTTTGCTATTGCATTGTTGTTTTACAGTATGTTTGTTAACTTTTTTTATATAATTGCCGTTCTTGGCGTTAAAGGCCTTCAGCCGTGATTGTGGTTACGTGCCTTAAAATTCTAATTGGGATCATATTGGCTTGTTTTTAAAACATTGTTTGCTGTGTCTGCACTTTACGCTCATTTGGCAAATTGTAACGCACTGAAAGCACTATTAGTTACACAGTTGTTTATTCCTTCATTAATAATGTGTGATATGTATGTTTTTGGTAGGTTCAAATGGTTCAAATGGCTCTGAGCACTATGGGACTTAACATCTGTGGTCATCAGTCCCCTAGAACTTAGAACTACTTAAACCTAACTAACCTAAGGACATGACACACATCCATGCCCGAGGTAGGATTCGAACCTGCGACCGTAGCGGTCGCGCGGCTCCGGACTGAGCGCCTAGAACCGCTAGACCACCGCGGCCGGCTATGTTTTTGGATAGGGTCCGCCTTTAGCAAAACACATTTTTGTTTTTTAACCCAAACATGTTTCACTGCAGTTGCAGCATCTTCAGTGGGCTTTTATTTTCCATCTTTTAACCACATGGTGTGGTTTTTCTCATGTGTTGTGTTTCTACAGTGGCCATTTTTCTGCACAGTTTGTCATCTGCAATCGTGCAAAAAAACGGCCACTGTAGAAACACAACACATCAGAAAAACCACACCACGTGGTAAAAAAATGGAAAATAAAAGCCCACTGAAGATGCTGCAGCTGCAGTGAAACATGTTTGGGTTAAAAAACAAAAATGTGTTTTGCTAAAGGTGGACCCTATCCAAAAACATACATATTGTTAAAGCAAACACGGAAGAAAAGAGCTTCAACCCCAAGATGATTAATGTGTGATATCTTTATTTATTGGTGTGTCTGGAATTACCGTTTTAAAATAAATGTGTGTAGTTGCAAAACGGAACCAATAGTAACTGATTACGGCTCCATCCATAATCGTATCCGAATCTTGCCTTCCTTGACTACCAGGTTACAAGAGCTACCACAACAGATGCCGTGGCCTATATTCTCCACTTGTGAATTCAAGTGGACATAGTGAGGCTTCTGGGCAGACAGTTCCCTCTCTCACTCCCCCCTCCACACACACGTACACGTACACACACACGCACACACACACACACACACACACACACGCACACACACACACACACACACACACACACACACACACACACAGTTGGCGGTTAGCTGCCACTCCACTTCTCTTAAGTTTCCACATCATATGTCTCTGTAAAATTAGTAGCCGGCTTTATCTGACAATTTGTTTCAAGAAACGACGTTTTGTCCCAATTATGGAAACACGAAAGCTGGTATCTCGGGGTACGAGGCGCGTCTGGTGAAGATAACCCTGGCAGCGCCGACGTCGCCTCAGCGACCCGCAGGCGGCGGCGCCGGCTGCAACTGGAGCCCGTCCATCGTCCAGCGTCCAGCGTGGCCGGCCGGCCTGTGGGCTGCTGGCTAAAGCGCCGGGATCCCTCCTCGTGTCAGCCTCCGGGAGGACCTTGCGTTCGCTCTCACAGCGTACTGAATGCTGCGCACCCGAGGAATCAGTAACGTATTGCTGAATGCAGTTGTACTGGGTGGGTAAAATGAAACTGGCCCGAAAAAAATTTATAAGACTGCATGGAACTGACCCTTGTCGATGAAGAAAATTGTGTTGTAGATGCACCAGTCTATTGTTGTCACATGTCTGTCATCCACTTTTTCCGCATGCTCTGAAACGAAGTCTCGTTTGATTGGGTGAGAGGAGCAACGTGTTTAGTGTATTAGTGTCCATCTGAATGCAGCACAAAATGATGCTCACGATAAAGCAGCGCTTGTTCATTGTCGAGTTTTATGCGAAGCACAGTTCACGGAGAACGGGTAAGGAACTGTTTACGCAGCATCGTGAGGCTGGAGGTATTTAGGCAAGGCCTCCAGCAAAGACTGCAATGCAAAACTTAGTAGCAAAATAGCGCGAAACGGGCTCTGCATCGAATAAAAATCGTAACTGTCCGGAAAGAGAACACCATAAAAAAAATTTTCGAGAGAAGGAAAGTCGGAAACAAAAGTATGACGAAATCTGAATGTCGTTTATCTGTGCAAATGGGGTTTAAGATATCGAAGTATAGGAACATTATCACACCGCTAAACTATCGATACGTAGCCGTAATGGCGGAAAGGATCAAGCATCTCACCCCTCGGCAGATCGTTGCAGACCCTGCAGTCGCCAGCAGTATACGTGTCTCTAAATGGTTCAAATGGCTCTGAGCACTATGGGACTTAACTTCTGAGGTCACAAGTCCCCTAGAACGTAGAACTACTTAAACCTAACTAACCTAAGGACATCACACACATCCATGCCCGAGGCAGGATTCGAACCTGCGACGGTAGTGGTCACGGGGTTCCAGTCTGTAGCGCTTAGAACCGTTCGGCCACCCCGGCCGGACATGTGTCTCTGCCAGACCATTTCGCGACGGTAAATTTTTGGCTACAGTGCGACGAGAGGAAATTATGCCTCTAACAGTTATAAACATTACGTATTCGACGTATGAAAAAACAATGAAAACTTACAGTGAATTAATTGTTTATATAATATTCTATGATATAATTGGACATATCTATGTGTATCATACAAAGACAATGATAATTGTAAAGTGCTTTTATGATCTGCGTTTGTCTTCCTTTGTTTTTACCTTTTGTTGGTTGGCTTTTGTAGGTTCAGCACGCAAGACGCGTATCAAACTGAGGTCTGTTAAGAAATTGTAATTATTTGTTAATTATTACTTGAAAATAGAGTTCATTATTATTATAAACTTGAGTGAATAATTATTTGTAACTGTAATTCCTCTTTCAGTAAGCATTATCTGTGTTAATTATTTCTTTCCGCTGCAACGAGCGCAGCCATTGATGATAGCGATTTGTATCGCGTGTTTGTCTGTGTTTTCCTTAGAAACAAATCAAATGTATGCTTGATGAAGTCTAAATAGTGCACAATACGAAAGTATAGTTTCTGTAAAGTTCAATAAGCATTTAAAATACTTATTTGCTCTAACAATAGGAAGTGTCTATCAATTGTCTACCGCCATCTTAACAATTATCACAGCGGCAAATTCTAATTACGCAACTCTGCAGACTTAAATGCTGAACGTAATACAAATGTGTAAAAGTAAATGTGCACCGGTGGTCCCGAACTCATTTTAATGAAAATGGTTCGAATCAGATTTGTTCTTTAAAAACAGTGCTCATAGCACGATCCTTATAAGAAACTTTTCTAGCTGATGTATGGATCCGAAATTAATTACGCACGAGTTGCGAAGAATATTGTTTCAGGTAACATACACTCCTGGAAATTGAAATAAGAACACCGTGAATTCATTGTCCCAGGAAGGGGAAACTTTATTGACACATTCCTGGGGTCAGATACATCACATGATCACACTGACAGAACCACAGGCACATAGACACAGGCAACAGAGCATGCACAATGTCGGCACTAGTACAGTGTATATCCACCTTTCGCAGCAATGCAGGCTGCTATTCTCCCATGGAGACGATCGTAGAGATGCTGGATGTAGTCCTGTGGAACGGCTTGCCATGCCATTTCCACCTGAAGCCTCAGTTGGACCGGCGTTCGTGCTGGACGTGCAGACCGCGTGAGACGACGCTTCATCCAGTCCCAAACATGCTCAATGGGGGACAGATCCGGAGATCTTGCTGGCCAGGGTAGTTGACTTACACCTTCTAGAGCACGTTGGGTGGCACGGGATACATGCGGACGTGCATTGTCCTGTTGGAACAGCAAGTTCCCTTGCCGGTCTAGGAATGGTAGAACGATGGGTTCGAGGACGGTTTGGATGTACCGTGCACTATTCAGTGTCCCCTCGACGATCACCAGTGGTGTACGGCCAGTGTAGGAGATCGCTCCCCACACCATGATGCCGGGTGTTGGCCCTGTGTGCCTCGGTCGTATGCAGTCCTGATTGTGGCGCTCACCTGCACGGCGCCAAACACGCATACGACCATCATTGGCACCAAGGCAGAAGCGACTCTCATCGCTGAAGACGACACGTCTCCATTCGTCCCTCCATTCACGCCTGTCGCGACACCACTGGAGGCGGGCTGCACGATGTTGGGGCGTGAGCGGAAGACGGCCTAACGGTGTGCGGGACCGTAGCCCAGCTTCATGGAGACGGTTGCGAATGGTCCTCACCGATACCCCAGGAGCAACAGTGTCCCTAATTTGCTGGGAAGTGGCGGTGCGGTCCCCTACGGCACTGCGTAGGATCCTACGGTCTTGGCGTGCATCCGTGCGTCGCTGCGGTCCGGTCCCAGGTCGACGGGCACGTGCACCTTCCGCCGACCACTGGCGACAACATCGATGTACTGTGGAGACCTCACGCCCCACGTGTTGAGCAATTCTGCGGTACGTCCACCCGGCCTCCCGCATGCCCACTATACGCCCTCGCTCAAAGTCCGTCAACTGCACATACGGTTCACGTCCACGCTGTCGCGGCATGCTACCAGTGTTAAAGACTGCGATGGAGCTCCGTATGCCACGGCAATCTGGCTGACACTGACGGCGGCGGTGCACAAATGCTGCGCAGCTAGCGCCATTCGACGGCCAACACCGCGGTTCCTGGTGTGTCCGCTGTGCCGTGCGTGTGATCATTGCTTGTACAGCCCTCTCGCAGTGTCCGGAGCAAGTATGGTGGGTCTGACACACCGGTGTCAATGTGTTCTTTTTTCCATTTCCAGGAGTGTATGTCAGTGTTGTGCGCGGCTGATATTCGGTGGTTTTAATGATCATTTTACTGAAGATAACTGCTTCCATCTTAATCAATAGTTGTATAGAATCTGTTGTATGAACTGTGATTTAGTGACACTTACACAACTTACAGACAACACTTTAACGCGACATTAACTTGGAGTTCTTTAGCAACTTGATTAAATCTTTAGCCGGGAGAAAAATTATTTAGTAATTACTCAATGTAATAAAATAAGATTATCATTTCCATTTACAAATTAGTTAAATACCAAACCACTGAATAACCCAGCAAACGCCACACCCTGCCCCAGTACTTCGGCAGCAAACATCACTTTATACGCTGACGGCCCGTAGACGGAATGTCTCGAAATGTTGTTTGCTATTTAGTGATCGTAACTGATTGCCGCGATCGTCAGTAGAGAGGATGGAGCTGGCTGCTGCATAGACAGGCCAGTCTCCCACGAATGCGATGCTCTATTTCGTTGGTGAATGACGCTTTCGGACATGGGTTTCCATCTGCAGTTTATTTTTCTCCTGTATACCGAACAAAAATAAACTGTGAATGAAAACCCGTGTCTGAAATAGTCATCCACGTAGGCAACAAAACATTGCATTCATAGGCAACAAGGCCTTTCTACGCAGCAGCTGACTCCATCTTCTCCACCGGCAATCGTTGCAGTCATTCACAATCACTGAGGAACAAATAACATTCTGAGAGTTTCCACGTATAGCCCGTGAGCGTACAAAGTCACATTTGCCGCCGAAGGGGTTGCCTAGTTGCAGGCACCGGCGCCCACAACTTCAGCACTCTGTAGCGTCGTTGGAATACGTTTCCGATCAAAGGTTCCTAACCTCTATTTGTTCCTCAAGGCATCCTGTAAAGCCCCTCGAAGTTTGTCGCAACATTAGTGCAACAACCTGTATATGAAACACAGGTTGCATTAACATACAGAAATGTCTATTTGTAGCAAAGTCTAGGGACTGAAGACATTTATGGCAGAACGGGAATGTCAGCTAGAATCATATGCGGATTGCAGCCAGAATGTCCAGATATAAAAACCATAATATGGCATCCAGCATGTTGAGATATCGTAAGCAAACTGCTGACTGATGGGACTGTTGACATCGTACTGTGGTGCAAGAACGAGAACATCACGCTTTGTAACAGTTACAGGGCGTCGCTGCACTTACAGCTTACAGGACCAAATTTGATAACAATGTAATAATAGTTATAATATAAAAGCAGGTTGAAAATTAGGTGGACTGATAAGATACCGAATGAAGAGGTTCTCTATAGAACCAGTGAAGACAGGAACAGATGGGAAACACTGACAAGAAGAAGGAACAGGATAATAGGACATGTGCTAAGATAGCAGGGAATAGCGTAAAAGAATAAAGTATTAGAAATGCAAACCAGTCATTAACTGTGACGTAGAAACAGTACGTTTGTGTACAATAAGAACACAGTACAGAAAGATATTAAGCAAAAGACGCTAATATACGTAAAACAGGAAACGATACTATCCCTCTCCCTCTCTGAGCAGAGCACAAGTAAAAGAGATTACGCTTAATTCTTGAAACAGGCAGCAGTCGTCAGATGGCCTACCATATCCCTCACGAATTGAAAAGATTGTACAACCTCTGCTAGTAACGAAAGCACAGCCTATCGACTTCAAAACATGTAAAAAGAATAACTATACACCAGATTCATAAACAAAACTCGTTTCTAATCCGTATCAGAATATAGAGACGTATTATGTATGCTGTATTTACGGAACCACAAATGACGAAGCTTCGTGAATAAAAGTGAACAGTGTCTCTTGTTACACTCTCTTAAATTTCAGTACTCTTAAGACAGAGAGAGAAAAATTACTGAAAATTAGTATACGAGGCATATTTAGAAATTAATTTTTGGTCGATTTTTGAGGGTTGGCAACACTGAGTGGTAGGGGGGGGGGGGGGGGGGTGGCGGATCTGCTGACCACAGCGAGCATCGTAGAAACACCTTAGTACGTAAACTCACGTTTTACTGGCCAGCAGCATGAAAAATGTCGATAAGAAATCCCGCCAAGTGTGAACCAAGGGCTGTGATTCGCATCATACTCACGGAAAGAATAACAGCTGCCGAAATCTTTCTGGTGAATCAAAACGATTTACGGTGAAGGTAATATGAGTCTTTAGGCAGAACAAATGTTCATGACGAACAGGGGAATGAAAGACCATCCATTTTGAGTGACGAGTTGGAACAGAAAATCGAGGAGGCTGCTCGTGAAGACTGCCGATTGACAGTGGATGAAATTTCTGCGATGTTTCCAGAACTCTTCAGAACTCCCTTATACGAGGCATAGAAACGCCAGGATACCGGAAACTGCGCAAGATGGGTCCCAAAACAGCTGACAGAGTGGAGGAAGAAAAATGGGTTCAGTAACGACCACCAGTTTCTTGAGCGAATTGAATTGGAATGTGAGGATTTTCTGAGGTCTGTTGTGACTGGAGATGAAACTTCGATGGCTTACAAGCCTGAGACGAAAAGAAAGTCGTCACAGTGGTGTCACTCCAATTCCTCAACGGCCAAAAAAATCGAAACCGCAATCTCGGGCCTCAGTATTTTCTGACAGAAAAGGCATCATTTTAGTCGCATTTCTACCTCAGTGGAGACCATCAATGCACAAAGGTATTAAGAGAGAAGGAGCGTTCAAAACAAAAGGAGAGGAATGCTGATGAGAGAATTGTGCTTGTTGCAGGACAACGCCCGTCCTCACAAAGCCTTAGCCACCAAAGCACTCTTGGACTCATTCGTTTGGGATATTTCGAACACACCCCCCATTCTGTATTCCGAATTGGCGCCTTCAGATTATCATCTTTTCATCTCCATAAAGGAACACATGAGAGTACTTAAACTTTCAATCTACAAGCTGGGGAAGAAAGGGGTTCTGACGTGAGGGAACGAGCTTGCGTGCGAGTTGTTCGCATAAAGTAGCAAGTGCGACGGCTCTCAAAATACATTAAAAGGGGTGGCAATTAAGTAGAAAAATAGTCAACAAGTATATCAACAGTATCCTGTAATTTTTTTCAAATACGCCTTTTCTAAATACACTACTGGCCATTAAAATTGCTACACCACGAGGATGACGTGCTACAGATACGAAATGTAACCGACAGGAAGAAGATGTTGTGATATGCAAATGATTAGCTTTTCAGAGCATTCACACAAGGTTGGCGCCGTTGGCGATACCTACAACGTGCTGACATGAGGAAAGTTTCCAACCGATTTCTCATACACAAACAGCAGTTGACCGGCGTTGCCTGGTGAAACGTTGTTGTGATGCCTTGCGTAAGGAGGAGAAACGAGTACCATCACGTTTCCGACTTTGATAAAGGTCGGACTGTAGCCTATCGCGATTGCGGTTTATCGTATCGCGACATTGCTGCTCGCGTTGGTCGAAATCCAATGACTGTTAGCAGAATATTTAATCGATGGGTTCAGGAGGGTAATACGGAACGCCGTGCTGGATCACAACGGCCTCGTATCACTAGCAGTCGAGATGACAGGCATCGTATCCGCATGGCTGTAATGGATCGTGTAGCCACGTCTCGATCCCTGAGTCAACAGATGGGGACGTTTGCAAGACAACAACCATCTGCACGAACAGTTCGACGACGTTTGCAGCAACATGGACTATCAGCTCGGAGACCATGGCTGCGGTTACCCTTGACGATGCATCGCAGACAGGAGCGCCTATGATGGTGAACTCAACGACGAACCTGGGTGCACGAATGGCAAAACGTCATTTTTTCGGATGAATCCAGGTTCTGTTTACAGCATCACGATGGTCGCATCCGTGTTTAGCGACAACGCGGTGAACGCACATTGGAAGCGTGTATTCGTCATCGCCATACTGGCGTATCACCCGGCGTGATGGTATGGGGTGCCTTTGGTTACGTGTCTCGGTCACCTCTTGTTCGCATTGACGGCACTTTGAACAGTGGACGTTACATTTCAGATGTGTTACGACCCGTGGCTCTACCCTTCATTCGATCCCTGCGAAGCCCTACATTTCAGCAGGATAATGCCCGACCACATGTTGCAGGTCAGGTCCTGTGCGGGCCTTTCTGGATACAGAAAATGTTCGACTGCTGCCCTGGCCAGTACATTCTCCAGATCTCTCACCAATTGAAAACGTCTGGTCAATGGTGGCCGAGCAACTGGCTCGTCACAATACGCCAGTCACTACTCTGATGAACTGTGGTATCGTGTTGAAGCTGCATGGGCAGCTGTACCTGTACACGCCATCCAAGCTCTGTTTGACTCAATGCCCAGGCGCATCAAGGCCATAGGTGGTTGTTCTGGGTACTGATTTCTAAGGATCTATGCACCCAAACTGCGTGAAAATGTAGTCACATGTCAGTTCCAGTATAATATATTTGTCTAATGAATAGCCGTTTATGATCTGCATTTCCTGTTGGTGTAGCAATTTTAATGGCCATTAGTGTAAATGTAAACATCTATTTCTGAACATACCTCGTGATTTACCGATCACAGAGGTGCGTAGTGGTACAACTGTCGTGGCTTATGACAAGTGTTTTGTAATCGTAATGATTCCGCCACACCTATAGAGTAATACTGCTAATAAACTTGCAGGCTCTAGTAGGTTGCTAACCTTGCGTTAGCGAGATACGTATGCAGCCTTTCTTGACTCACGACGTGTCTGTCAACGGTGGTCACTGTGTTAGAGTTCGGCCGCAAACGAGTGCCCACAGCGCAGCGGGAAGGCCTCGCCCGGCGAGAGGCGCGCCGCGGCTGTGGTGGGCGGACTGCATCCTCGCGTTTACGAGCGCCGCGCCGGAGTGGGCTGTTGCCGGCCCGGACGCGCCGCCGTCCGCTGTGTATGCCATACGGAGCGTTCGCCCGAAATAGCGACGCTTTTCACCCCGTCCGCGGCCTGACAGCTCCCGTAGTGCCCTCGCCGCTCGTAAAGTGACGGCTTTATTTTCTCTCTTTCCGTGTGGTTTGTTGTAGTCTGCACCGCGGCTTTGTGGTCGCGTTCCGCCCCTCCGGACCCCTGAACTCGGCACGCTGCACGTCCGCACCGCTGTAACGTGCCGGCAACGTTCACCTTATCCACCTCTGCCAGAGGTACGCTCGGGACAGACAGTAAATAACTTTTATTGCGGATGGAGATGTTTGCATTTAAGATTCATATCTGCCTAGTAAATATGTCAAAGAAGTATATTTTCGGTCTTCCGCGAAACGAATGCCTACTTTCGAAATTGAGACTGCAAAATGATTATTATAAGGAACAAGAAGTCTCCCCGGAAATGTTACTCTTACTTTAGTTACGAATGACAAAAGAAAAAAGGAACTGTGCAACCCCCCCCCCCATACACCTCCCGCCCCCCTCCTCCGTGTTCTCCAAACGTAACTACTAAATGAATTTCCGGGAATCTGCAGTAGGATTGTGGAACATATATTGTGTTCGAACATTGTGGATTACCTCTAAGAAAACAATCTCTTGATACACATGCGACACTGATTCGCTAAACATCGTTCTTGTGAAACACAGCTAGCTCATTAGTCACGAGAAGTAATAGCCGCAATCGACAGGGGATCTCGAATGGATTCCATAATTTCAGATTTCCGGAAGGCTTTTGACACGGTTTGTCACAAGCGACTTCTGATCAAACTGCATGCCTATGGAATATCGTTTCAGTTATGCGACTGAATGCGTGTCAGAGAGGCTACAGTGAGTAGTAACTGACGTAAAGCCATCTACTAAAGCAGAAGTTATAGCTGGCATTCCCCAAGAAACTGTTACAGGTCCTCTGCTTTTCGTTATCTATATAAACGATGTAGGACACAAGCTGAGCATCTCTTTTACGTTGCTTTCAGATTATGCCGTTATTTACCTTCCAGTTCATATGATCAAAATCCGATCTCGGAAACTGACATACGGCAGGGAGAGCGGTGTGCTGACCACATGACCCTCCATATCCGCATCCAATGACGTGTATGAGCTGAGGATGACGCGGCGGCCGGTCGGTAGCGTTGGACCTTCATAGCCTGTTCGGGAGGAGTTTAGTTTAGTTTATAGTTCATATGATCAAAAACCACTGAAAAATGATTTATACAGATGATTCGTATGGCTATTCACGCCCGCCCGGTTAGCCGTCCTGTGTAACGCACGGCTTTCCGGATTGGGAAGGAGCGCCTGGTCCCCTGCACGAATCCGCCAGGCGGACCTGTGTCGAGATACGGTGAGCCGGTCAGTCTGTGGATGGTTTTTAGGCGGTTTTCCATCTGCCTCAGCGAATGCGGGCTGGTTCCCCTTATTCTGCCTCATCTACACTGTGGCGGCGATTGCTGCGCAAACAAGTTCTCCGCGTACGCGTACACAACCATTACTCTACCACGCAAGCATAGAGGTTACACTCAACTCGTGTGAGACGTTCCCTGGGGGGGGGGGGGGGGGGGGAGGGGGCCGAACCGCACAATAACACTGAAAGAGTGGTTCGGTGTGGGGCGGCGTAGGGATGAAGTGGAGTGGTCTGCGGTAGTCGTCGTGGAATTGTGGAACACTGCGGCTGCGGCGAGGACGCAGCCTCACCGTCGTTTCTAGGCCCCCAGTTAACATACAATACAATACAATAAATGGCTATTCACCCTCAATAGTTAAAAGAGTGAGGTGATCAGCATGAGTACAAAAATGAATCTGCCAAATTACGACTAGCCAATAAAATACACTAATCTAAAGGATTGCAATTCAACTAAATACTTAGGGATTACAGTTACGAATAGCTTAAATTCGAACCATCAGATAGATAATGTTGAGGGGAAGGCAAAGCAAAGACTGCGTTTTATTGGCAGAACATTTAGAAAATACAATAGATCTACTAAAGAGACCTCCTATTCTGGAGTATTGCTGCGCGGTATAGAATCTGCACTACATAGAATTTACAGAGGAAATCGAAAAACTTCAAAGAAGGGCAGTTCGTTTTGTATTATCGTGAAGTACGGGAGAGAATGTCATTGATACGATACAGGAATTGTGGTGGCAGCTTTCGAAACAATGACGTTTCTGTTTGCGCACCATTTTTTCATCTCTCCTCCGAAACCGACAATATTTTGTTGGCGCTCACCTACAAAGAGTGAAATGATCATCGAAATACAGAACAAGAAATCAGAGCTTGCACAGAAAGATTTAAATGTGCCTTTTTCCCGGGCGCTGTTTGAGAGTGGAATAGTAGAGAAAGAGTTTGAAAATGCTACGATAAGCCCTTTCCAGGCACTTGACTGTGAATTGCAGAGTAATCATGAAGATGAAGATGTAGATGTAGAATGATAAATCCTAACCATAACATCGAGCACAACACAGGTAGTGACCGTTGATCAACTTAACACTATAACACATACTCAATTCAAACTGCACAAAGAGTATAAAAGGTGTTGGCTGAGTCTGAACAGCGCTGACAGATTTACAGGGTGAACAGTAATTCTTTTGATATAGGTGACACTTGGCCTCCAGTGGATCGTCGCAGAACAATTCGATTCTTCAACTATCTTTGAGAGCGATTTGGCTCAAATGACTCTGAGCGCTATGGGACTTAACATCTATGGTCATCAGTCCCCTAGAACTTAGAACTACTTAAACCTAACTAACCTAAGGACATCACACACATCCATGCCCGAGGCAGGATTCGAACCTGCGACCGTAGCAGTCGCGCGGCTCCGGACTGAGCGCCTAGAACCGCTAGACCGCCGTGGCTGCCGAGAGCGGTTTGTTCTAAAAGCAACTTTACACTAGTGAAAAAGCACTTGATAAGGGATGAGTGTTGTGTTCGTATTGAAAGCTTCTCCTTTGACTCGTGGTCATCGCTGTTAGCACCAAGTAAATGGCTTTTACCCCTTTCGCCCTCAAGTATCTCTATCCTGTCTTAGGTTTTATCCCGGCAGTTTTGCTGCTTAAGCCTTCATGTAGTGCAGGCAGGGTGGCTTACTCAAGGGACTACTGAGCCTTTAGGAAAGGAAGATTAGGATTTAACATCCCTTGGACGACAAGGTTGAGCCCAAGCTCATACTGGGCTACAATGGAGAAGAAAATCATATACGTTATTTCCAAAGGAATCACCCTGCCACGCCATCTTACGTGATGCACGGCAGCAGCATAAAGCCTATATGCTACGGCCTGCATGTAATTTGAACGAACGTATACGGTAATCCACATTTCTTAACCGATTGATTCTCTACGTTTTTTTCTTTGTTTTCTGGTGACACGAATCCCATTCCTCCGCCAACCCTTAATCTTAGGGTAGTACTTGCACCCATCGTCCTCTGTCGTTTGTTATTTATATTCCAACCTGTGTCTTCCCTCACAGTTTCTACCCTGTACAGCTCCCTCACGTACCATGGAAGTTATCCATCGACGTCTTAACACTTATTCCATCATCCTGCCTTTTCTTCCAGTTAGGGCTTTCACATGTCAGTTTCCTCCCCGGTTCCGCGGAGCAGCTCAATCTGTTTAATTTCCGGTATTCTTCTCTAACGTCATATTTACAACGCTTCGATTCTCTTCTTTGCCAGTTCTTACATAGTCCATCATATAGAATAAGAACATTTTCTGAAGTTTCTCCTCAAATAAAGACGCACGTGCATTTCATACTAGTGGAAATGAGAGTTTGGCGTCATTGGCCGAGAGACCCCTTACGGGGCAGATCCGGCCACCTTGGTGCAGGACTTATTACATTCGACGCCACACTGGGCAATCTGCGCGCCGGATGGGGATGAAATGATGATGAAAACAACACAACACTCAGTCCCTGAGCGGAGAAAATCCCCGATCGAGCTGGGAATCCAACCCGGGCCCCTTGGGACGGCAGTCCGTCACGCTGACCATTCAGCTATCGGGCCGGACTTCGTACTAGTAGACTCCTTTTAGCGACGAAGCCCCTCTTTGTCTTTGCTGGTCTACTTATTAAGTTCTTTCTATCTCCCTCAGTCGTTATTTTACTAGACTGAAAATAATGGCTTTCAGTGTATATCCTCATCTACTGCAAAGTCGCTTCCCATACACTGATCTTTAAGGATACGAATGTCCAGCTGTTTCACGGGTACAGATTTAAAATATTGACGTATTCTGCTGCGATTAAGTGAAAAATCAATTGCAGGTGATGATAATAATAAGCATCTTATCACTGACCACCCTTTTCTGAGCTAGCAAAAATTGTTTGTGACATTTCTGGTCCAGTGCGTCAGATAACGACCAGCATGTTTTGTGTAACATCGCGGACGATATGACTTCTTACGGCACCGCCTTATCAGACTGACCCTGCTTTCCCAAATGTCAAATCTGTGGCTGACAGCTCAACATTTCTTCGAAATAGCGCGATGCTCTAGAATTCGTTTAAGAACGTCGCAGCGAGCCTGTCGCACAAACATCCTACACATTCTAAAAGCGGTGTAATTTATTGCCATTAGAACGAGTGGAATTTATTAACCGTCAGCGAAGTTTTTGGATTCTAACATTTACGCTTGTATTTCAGCGTCCTAACATAAAACAAATGAATTTATACAAACTTGTAGAAGAAAGACAGCTTAGTATGGGGTATACACATATAAAAGTCTAAGTTAACTGTACCACCACATAGCAGCACGTTATTTATAACAGTGTGCCAGAGAGTAATTTATACCGCAGTTGCTAAAAATCAAGGAAGAGACACATATATATTGAGGTTGCAAAATTTATGCATGAAATGTAAAGAGACCTAACGAAAAGGCAAATGAAATGCCAGAAAAACTGAAACGTATAAATCGAATCCACAGAAATAAACGTAGAGTACATTGTAAAACAGCTCACAGTGTAGCAACGGAAGCAAAAAGACAAGCGCGTGCAGCAACGTATGTCTCTGTTGCATCTCATAACAGCTCTTTGGAATTCAAAGTGCAACTTCCCCTGTCTACCCAGTGCTGTTGTAGATATTCTCTCTTGTAGATATTCTTCCAAGCACAATGTCACCCACTAGCATGAAATCATAATTGGTTGCACGGGCATTGGGACATTCGTAGGATCAAGCGATCCATCGCGACAGACCTGGACGTTAAAAAAGTGAGGAGGTTGGTTCATAATAATGCATACTCTGAACAGACACTTCCTTTTACGACAGCTTTCCTTGTAACACATCTTTAATAGAGGATAACCTAATGCCGTTTGGCGCATAGCGAAGGGTACCCTGCACCACTGTTAGTCATTCCCTTTCCTGCCCCAATCTCAAATGGAGCGAAGGAAAAACGATTATCCGCTGATTTCTCTCGTCTCGGCTCTCCTTACGTGAGATGTATGTTAGTGAGAGCAGGATCGCTCTGCAGTCTGTCACAAATGCCGTGTCTCTCAATATCCTTAATCGTGTTTCGTGAAAAGAACGTTTTCTTCCTTCCAGGGATCCACGGAGCAGATCACCGAATATTTCCGTAACATTCAAATGCTGATCGAAACAGTCGGCAAGGAATCTGACATCACGCCTCTGAACTGCTTCGTTGTACTGCTTTGATCCGATCGGGTGGGGATCCCAAACAGTCGAGCATTACTCAAGAATGGGTTGTACAAGTGTTCTGTATGCGATCTCATCTATAGATGAACTACGCTTTCCTAGAATTCTTCCAATAAACCGAAGACGACCATTCGCCTTACCTACTACCGACCTTGCGTCCTCGTTCCATTTTAGTGCTCTTTGCAACGTTACGCCTACATATTTAATACATGTGACTGCTCTTTGCAACGTTACGCCTAGATATTTAGTTTATGTGACTATCAAGCCACGCATCATCAATCCTGTATTTAAACACTACAAGATCATTTTTCCTACTCCTCTTTATTAAATCGTATTTTCCCACATTAAGAGAAAGCTGCCATTCATCACAGCAAATAATAATTCTAGCCAAGTCATCCATTGACACGCTTTCCACTATACGAGATCAAGGTGGGCAGTGCTTGACATGAAATTTAAGACTGCATTTTTAGGTCAGATATGCAGTTTTTCGGTGTAGTCCTCGTATATGTCAACGCACTTAGACCAACGAAGAGATTCCGTTCCTGAAGTGCGCTTATGAATGTCTACAAAATATCACGTTCTGGCTGTTATGACATCTTGATTGGTAGCAAAATATTTTACAGCCACATTTTCTGTAGATGTGGAAATACGTCGAAGACATTGGTTGGTAAATCTAGTGGATGAGACGAATGTTCCAAAACTTTGCAATGAAAATCTCTAAGAATCCTTAATGCCAAAGCACCTTTGATTGTTCTGATGAATTTGGTTTCTTTTGCAGTCCGAACCTCTTCTCACATTCGTACACTCGTTAGTTTCTTCCAGTCAAGATAGACGACAGTTAATGTTATTTTCGTCAATTTTCGGAACTATCAGCCTAGATTACGGGGCTTACTGCTCACGGTTCCACCAGTAGCATGTCATTTTCTACTAAAGCCAAGCTGAGTTTAATGTGGAAAGCATCGTCGCAGATTATTAGTGCAATATAGATACGTGAAATGTAGTCCATATTACTCAAAACGTATACCAGACAGATCAAACACAGTGTGACTAGCATCACGCAACGGGCGTATTGTTTTTGGGTAGCTTTTGATGCTCCTCCACAAACTCCTCCAGCGGTAATGTAGTCATGCTATAGTGGACAGAGACGGTCATAGAGATGCCGAATATACTCATGGTAATCTGGGGTCACTCGAAATGCAGATCGGACCACATTTAATCCCTTCATGAGGATAGTTCTGTGTGATGTTGATGTACAATGGCAGAAACGTTAGGTAACCATGATAGCTTTAGTAACCGGCGAACGCCTAGCGGAGGCGCGCAGAGTAAATTGCTCTGTCCTGCTGGAAAACCGTCGAGCGGTTCTAGGCGCTTCAGTCCGGAACCGCGCTGCTGCTGCGGTCGCAGGATCGAATCCTGCCGCGGGCATGGGTGTGTGTGATGTCCTTAAGTTGGTTAGGTTTAAGTAGTTCTAAGTATAGGGGACTGATGACCTCAGATGTTAAGTCTCGTAGTGCTTAGAGCCATTTGAACCATTTTGCTGGAAAATCATACGTCTCCAGAATACGCTGGATGGCGATCTTGACCTATCCTGCGCTTCTCAGTGTTTCCCGAGCAAAACCTAGGTATGTAAGGTCATTCTAGCCTTTTTTTGGGTCATCAGTCTTCTGACTGGTTTGATGCCGATCGCCACGAATTCCTCTCCTGTGCCAACCTCATCCCAGAGTAGCACTTAACACCTACGTCCTCCGTTATCTGTCGGATGTATTCCAGTCTCTGTCTTCCTAGACAGCTTTTAACCTCTACAGCTCCGACTAGTACCGTGAAAGTCACTCCCTCATGTCCCTTCTCCTTGTTAGTGTTTTCCACATATTCATTTCCTGTCCGATTCTGCGCAGAACCTCCTCATTCCTCATCTTATCAGTCCACCTAATTTTCAACATTCGTCGGTAGAACCACATCCCAAATGCTTCGATTCTCTTCTGTTCCTGTTTTCCCACAGTCAATATTTCACTACCATACAACGCTGTACTCCAGACGTACATTCTCAGAAATTACTATCTCAAATTACACTTCTCTTGCCCAGGAATGCCGTTTTTGCCATTGCTAGTCTGCTTTTGACGTCCTCCTTGCTCCGTCCGTCATTGATTACTTTACTGCCTAGGCAGCAGAATTCCTTAACTTCACCTGCTTCGTGACCATCAGTAGTGATGTTAAGTTTCTCGCTGTTCTCATTTCTACTACTTCTCATTACCTTCGTCTTTCTTCGATTTACTCACAGTCTATACTCTTCCGTTCAGCAGATCATGTAATTCTTCTTCACTTTCACTCAGAATAGCAATGTCATCAGCGAATCGTATCACTGATACCCTTTCACCTTGAATTTTAATCCCAATCCTGAACCTTTCTTTTACTTCCCTGTCTTGCACCCTTGTTAATCCGAGCACTTCGCTCTTAATCGTCCACTCTTATTATTCCCTCTTGGCACTTGTAAATATTGTATATTGCCCGTTTCTCCGTATAACTTACCCCTATTTCTCTCAGAATTTCGAACATCTTGCACCATATTACATTGTCGAAGGCTTTCTCCAGATCGACAAATCCTATGAACGTGTCTTGATTTTTCTTTAGTCTTGCTTCCATTATCAACCGTAATTGCCTCTCTCGTGCTTTTACCTTTCCTAAGGCCGAACTGATCCTCATCTAGCACATCCTCAGTTTTCTTTTCCATTCTTCGGTATATTATTCTTGTCAGCAACTTGTATGCATAAGCTGTTAAGCTGATTGTGCGATAATTATCACACTTGTCAGCTCATGCAGTCTTAGGAATTGTGTGGATGATATTTTTTCGAAAGTCAAATAGTATGCCGCCAGACTCATACAATCTACATATCAACGTGAATAGTTGTTTTGTTGCCACTTCCCCCAATGAGTTTAGAAATTCTGATGGAATTTTATCTATCCCTTCTGCTTTATTTGATCTTCACGCCTTTATAACTCTTTTAAATTCTGAATCTAATACGGGATCCCCTATCTCTTCTAAATCGACTCCTTTTTCTTCTTCTATCACCTCGGACAAATCTGTCCCCTCATAGAGGCTTTCGATGTAGTCTTTGCACCTATCCGGTCTCTCCTCTACATGTAACAGGATGGTCCCCGTTGCACTCTTAATGTAACCACCCTTGCTTTTAATGACACCGAAGGTTGTTTTGACTTTCCTGTATGCTGAGTCTATCCTTCCGAAATTCATTTCTTTTTCGATGTCTTCACATTTTTCCTGCAGCCATTTCGTCTTAGCTTCCCTGCACTTCCTGTTAATTTCATTCCTCAGAAACCTGTATTTCTGTATTCCTGAGTTTGCCGGAACATTTCTGAACTTACTACTTTCATCGATCAATTGAAGTAGTTCTTCTGTTACCCATGGTTTCTCCGCAGTTACTTTCTTTGTACCTATGTTTTCCTTTCCAACTTCTGTGATGGCCCCTTTTAGAAATGTCCGTTCCTCTTCAACTATACTACCTACTGACAAGGGGACCCTATATAGTGTAAATACGGATTTTGATGCGCTTCAAATATGTTGTAGAGGCACTTACTCTGAGTACCTGACTATCCGATTTTTTTAGCAACGGGCCTTAGTTTTTGAGAAAACCGATTTTGAAGTTCATTGCGCACTTTGTATGTCCGTAACATCAGAGCCATTTCCATTATGTCAGCGTAGCGCAGCGGTAAAGGTTCATGGCTGCCGCGATGGAGGTACTGTGTTCGAATCCTGCTCGTGTACTTTTTTTTTTTTCAAAATCGACCGAATGTTTCAATTTTATTTCAAAGAATATCAACAAGTGTGCGAAGTTATAAAGTAGTATTTAGTTATTAATTTTTCAAATATTCATTCCGTTTGTAGTTCGCAGTTGGAGTTCCAAATGTTCGTACAACGGTCGCTTCTTGTATTACCTGAAATCGATCTCCGCCCATTATCATTCCCTCTCGCGTGAGGGAGAGCTCCTAGGCCAATGAGGATGCGAGTTGCATTCCTTTACGTTCGCATCTAACTACAGCGCCAGTTACTCGCAAAGCGTCTCTAGTGCTGTGTGTTAGAAAAATTCTGTGAAACGGAAGGACCAAGTGGTTCTGCAGTAGTGCAGCTAGAAGATCAATAAGTAGAGGAGCTGAACGAAGAATCAAAAGGCGAAATCACAAATTCCATTAAATACGCCGAAAATCTACTCCGCGATCTGAATCTCGTAACGAATACACTGTCTTGCGTGATATCTGCCAATTCCGTTTCAATTTGCGATGAGATATGTATCGCAATTCAGGATCTCTTGGCCGAAAGACAGATCATTATTGATGATGAATTGACAGATTTCAACGAAGAGGATGAATTGGGAGAATTTGATGCGAACCACAAACGGAATGAATAATTGAAAAAATTAATAACTAAATACATCTTTATAATTTCGCACACCTTACACTGTTTGTTGATATTCTTTTAAATAAAATTGAAAAATTTGGTCAATTTTGAAAAGAAAAATTACACGAACAGGATTCTTTTTTTGTAACCATTTATATTTATTTAAATTATTAACAACAATACATTAAAAAACATTTCTTTCTATTAGCCTATACTATTCCTAGAGTTGCCGAACATGGTACCTCCAGCGCGGTAGCCATGAACCTTTACCGCTGCGATACTCTGACATATTCAAAATACCTCTAATGTTAAAGATACACAAAGCGCGCACTGAACTTCAAAATCGATTTTCTCAAAAACCAACTCCCGTCGCTAGAAAACCGGATAGCCAGGTACTCAAGGTAAGTGCCTCTACAACGTATTTGAAACGCATCAAAATCCGTGATTTACAGAATGGAGGGTCCCCTTGTGAGCTATTCCTTATTGCTGTATCTATAGCCTTAGAGAATTTCTAGCGAATTTCGTCATTCTTTAGTACTTCCGTATCCCACTTCTTCGCGTATTGATTCTTCCTGATTAATGTCTTAAACATCAGCCTACTCTTCATCACTACTGCATTGTGATCTGTGTCTACATCTCCTCCTGGATACGCCTCACGATCCAGTATCTGATTTCGGAATCTCTGTCTGACCATGATGTAAATTAACTGAAATCTTCCCGTATCACCCGGGCTTTCGAAGTAGACCTCCTCCTCTTGTGATTCTTGAACAGAATATTCCCTATTACTAGCTGAAATTTATTACAGAACTCAATTAGTATTTCTCCTCTCTCATTCCTTGTCCCAAGCCCATATTCTCCTGTAACTTTTTCTTCTACTTTTTCTTCTACAACTGTATTCCAGTTCCCCATGACTATTCGATTTTCATCTCTCTTTACATACTGTATTACTCTTTACATACTGTATTACCCTCTAAATGTCCTCATATACTTTCTTTGTCTCTTGATCTTCAGCTTGCGACGTCGGAATGAATACCTGAACTATCATTGTCGGAGTTGCATTGCTGTCGATTCTGATGAAACAACCCTATCTCTGAACTGTTCACAGTAACACACTCTTGGCCCTACCTCCCTTTCATAACGAATCCTACTCCAGTTATACCATTACCTGCTGCTGTTCATATTGCCCTGTACTCATCTGACCAGAAAGTCTTGTCTTCTTTCCTTTTCACTACACTGACCCCTACTATATTTAGATTGAGCCTTTGTATTTCCTTTTTTCAGATTTTGTAGTTTCCCTACCACGTTCAAGCTTCTGACATACCACTCCCCGACTCGTAAAATATTATCAAATGGTTCAAATGGCTCTGAACACTATGGGACTTAACATCTACGGTCATCAGTCCCCTAGAACTTAGAACTACTTAAACCTAACTAACCTAAGGACATCACACACATCCATACCAGAGGCAGGATTCGAACCTGCGACCGTAGCGTAGAATGTTATCCTTTAGTTGATTATTCAGTCTTTTTCTCATGGTCACCTCCCCTTTGGCAGTCCCCCCCGAAGATCCGATTGGGGGACTATTCCGGAATCTTTTGCCAATGGAGAGATTATCATGACACTTTTTCAATTACGGGCCACGTGTCCTGTGGATGCACGTTTCTTGTCGTTAATGCAATGGTTTCCATTGCCTTCTGCATCCTCATGCCATTGATGATTGCTGATTCTTCCGCCTTTAGGGGCAGTTTCCAAAATGGTTCAAATGGCTCTAAGCATTATGGGACTTAACATCTGAAGTCATCAGTCCCTTAGACTTAGAACTACTTAAACATAACTAACCTAAGGACATCACACACATCCATGCCCGCGGCAGGATGCGAACCTGCGACCGTAGGTTCCGGACTGAAGCGCCTAGAACCGCTCGGCCACAGCGGCCGGCAAGGCAGTTTCCCACCCCAAGACAAGAAAGTGCCCTGAACCGCTGTTCGCTCCTCCGCCCTCTTTTACAAGGCCATTGGCAGAATGAGGGTGACTTCTTATGCGGAAGTCTTCAGCCGACAATGCTGATTATTAATCATAATTTAAGAGGTGGCGTGTTTCTAACCCGGACCAAGGACGTTTTGATTACCCCTTTCTTTCTTGTTTTATGTCATTTTGTGCGTTGCATTTGTTCGGTGCGGACGTCCCATGACATCTGTTGAAGTTCGTCATTGATCTATTCACTTTTTCTTTTTTTCTTTTCTTTTTTATTACAGTGGGCACCTAACCCTCTGACCGAACACGCTGAGCTACCATGTCGGCACTATCACTCTCCAAACCCTTATGGCAGAGGCTATCCTGTGTGCTGGTCTCTTAGCGACTCAGGCAGTTATCAGTCTACCGTCAACGACGCTGAAGCAGAATCCGCCCCTTTCTACTAACACTAATTTGTGTGTGATGTACTCTACGAGGTAGCGTGACTGGCATCACCGTTGTTCGAAAATGAGCTTCTAGCAAGAAGTTCCCGATGGTCCCTACTGTTATTCTGGGTCCTAAATTGTGTTGTGGCCACTGCGTTATCATAAATGGTCGCCTTTCTGGTGAGGCGTCAATGCGTGAAATTATGTGCATTTGTCATCCAGAACTTGGACGACAAGCTAGTGCACCGCCTTGAACCAGGCACTAGCATTGACAAACATCTGAAGTATTAATCAGGACCATCCAACCTCACACATGGACCCACTATTAGACATCGTTAATTTCCCTTAACTGCACAGATCGTGCTTTTAACGCTGTCATGCCATGTTGAGACCCAGAACATCACGCAATTCTTCAAGTAAGCCACATACCTTGTCTGATCACACTCCTATTAGTGAACATTAACATGAGGCGTGCCCACCATGCTCCTTACACAGTACCTACTCCGTCTACGCCACGAAGCTTTGAAGCATTGCTTTTACTGGCCTATCTCAGTGCCCATGCAAACACTTCCTCTGGTGACTATATCGGCGTACCTTGTGTATATCTATGTGCATGAGCATGTGAACGCGATGTATGTTTGGTGTTTGGGAGGGGGGGGGGGGGTGGAAGGGAGGCGGATAGCATTCAAAATATCAGTCTCACTATCAGACACACAAACCTATCGAGCTGCTAATCTGTTTAGCAAACTTGGAAACGAGTACGAAAAGTGAAGGTAGTAAATATTATGACTTCTGACCAGGGTAATCAACCTTTCTTTACCTATACTCCACTTCTGTATCTCTGTCAGCAGTAAAATTTTAGAACTGCCCACCCTTTCCACAGTAATGGTGATTCACAAAGTAGGGAAGTAACTTCACTATAAAATTTATAAAATAGCGTTACAGCAAGTTAAAACATGTAATAATAATTACTTAGCAAACACTTTGTCAAAATTATATGAAAAACTAATGATTTTTTTTAAATTTCTTACCACATACCACCCACCATTAAAGCTGAAACGCCAACTAGTGGGTGATAGGGACCGTGCTGACTACCACTGAACTAGACGCTCCGACTTTTAGCTGTGTAGAAAACTTTTGATGCAGACAGCTTCCTCGCTCAGTATTTCTAAGTTGAAAAATAGCAAATAAACAGCAAAATTTACATATTAAATTGCATTAGAGGGTGCATCCTTTGCTAAACTATGTAATGATACTATGAGATGTAGTGCTTTGGGTCTGTGTTCTATTATTAAGAAGGCTTTTGTTCGCCGCGTCCTTAGCGACTTTATGGCAACACCTGGGCAATGCCAAATGGTGAACATAAGAAGGGCATCACGCTAACAATTGACCTCGGGTTTGATGAAGACATTGTTCCCCGAAAGGTGGACTGATCCGTACCACCGGTTCTCCACCGCCGTAAGGTCTACTCAATCAGTGCAAAAAGTTTCGAGACTTGATTAATAAAATATAGAAAAGAGTTAAGATGGTGATTTCAGTGCTTCAAGTGTTCTACCCCCCCCCCCCCCCCCCCCCCAACACTTGAGTGCAACGCACAAACCGTTCATACAAATGGGTGAAACTGCCAGAAAAGTCCTGCTCTGGAATGTTGTCCAGCTCGAGTTACACATTCGCTTCAGTATCGTTTTTTTGTCGTAAAAGCGTTAACCCTTCATGCGTCTTTCTGCACTTCGTCGTTTTTTGGTTGTAATAACACACAATTCTCGTCACTCGTGATGATTTTTTCCAGAAGAGGTTTGCTTGCTAGATAATAGTGGTTAACCTTCAACTGTTAACCAATCACCTACCTAAAGCGAAAAGTGTACATCGATAAAGGAAGCGTAGATGTGGACTTCGACACAAAAAGACGGTAGTTTAAGGCTGTTATGAGTCCGTTTCATACTGAGTTGAATCGCTCCGGAACAAAAATGAGATAGTTATGCCTGTAACATACATCTGCATCTACATGGATACTCTGCAAATCACATTTAAGTGCCTGGCAGAGGGTTCATCGACAGGCTTTTATACTCGATCTTCCGTTAACGATACGAAAGACTCTAAAATGACGACTTCCTAGTTCTATTCGAAGTACCCTGCCTTGTGATACTAGCGTACTTGAAATTTGAAAATTCTAGTATACCTGATCACAAAATGAGGTAATTGGAGGCATTTAATCTGAGCAGCAGAATTATAGTAGTATGCTGACGGCCGTTCCTACTATTATTACATGCTGTTACTGCTGTCGTCGGAGACATCCGGCATAGTGCAACATGGCGGATGTCGCTCAAACTGAGTGTTATTGGTGCGTGAAATTACTGTGCTGGTCATTGCCTGAGAAGACTACACGCTATTTTGCGAGGTATGGCACATTTAACGGAACAGGAAAGGGTTACAAGCCACGCTGATTTATACGGAGGCGCGCTCATTACATCGACCGCGACGTTGTTAAAGTTAATTAGATACGCCAAATTACAGGAGCCATAGGTTGGCTCTTCACTTCATAAGAATAGCCACATACTGCTAACTCTACAACATGTTGGCAGTCATTAGCGATAGAATTGCATACCACGGATGAACAGTGCAGAATATGATAACGCCGGAGGAGAAAACATTGGGAACATTTTCAGTTTGGTTGTACCTAAGCATTTCAATATTATCTAGGAAGCTGAACTACGAAGTGAAGAAAGAATAGAAATATTTGCTAGGGGGAATTAAATACCTTGCCAGATAAAGGAAAGGCGTAATAGGAGTTAAAGAGTAGAAAACTTGTGACTATAAGGATGATTAAAGAAAAAAAAACTGTTACGGAAAACAAGGCAACCATCAAAGACAAAGATAGATTTCTCGGAAAAATATAGTACGAACGTGATAGATTATGCTGAGTAAGAAAAACTATCCTTAAATACTTTCACGACGATGTGTGAACGTATGATGAAAATTTCGTTCGATAAACAACTGAAACCCATTACAGCCCGAACAAAAATCAGAAAGTCGAATTAGTAGATTCTTCTGTCACTTCTTGGCAGAACAATCTCACATTGAAAACAGAGGATCTGTGTTTCGTTCCAGTAAAAAATGGTTCAAATGGCTCTAAGCATTATGGGACTTAACATCTGAGGTCGTCGGTCCCCAAGACTTAGAACTTCTTAAGCCTAACTAACCTAAGGACATCACATACATCCATCCCGAGGCAGGATTCGAATCTGCGACCGTAGCAACAGCACGGTTCCCGACTGAAGCACTTAAACTGCTCGGCCACAGCGACCGACTGTTCCAGTAATATTCCTTCATTACTAACCGATTCAGCGTCATCTGATCCTGGCCTAATAAGCCGATATGCAGACCTCAGTAAAAAGTTTAGAGGAAGGCATTAAAAAAAACTAAATCAGGAAATTCGTCGGCTTGACATTACATTTCATCGACTAAAGTGGCAATGAGACTAACAAACCGAGATATAAATGACCAAGCATTCAAGGATTTGCTTAAATCAATTGAATTACGTGAATGACATGGAATTCACGGAGGTAACTCGTATTAAATAAATGAAACTTTAATGATACGAAAGGCTATCAGTTAAATAACAGTCAGAAATGCTGAACCGTCTCCTAACGGAGATGTCCGCATGTAGCTTCGACCGACGGTTGCTCCCAGGCTATGAAATCAGCCACGACATTTATCCATCCTGTCAGCTACAGCGCCTGCCTCCCTATCCTACACCACATCAGGGCTTTCCCCACTCGCTACTTCCTTTACCATGCAGCGGCCCACACACAAGTCCCCTACGCTATTTTCGTCTCCTATCATCCACATCCTACTTACTTCAACCTTCGCAATTATTTACAACTTAATGGAGCCCTTTATTTGCAGTCACACCATATGATCCTACAAAACGCCAAACCTCCCCTGTTTTCCAGGGAAGTTCCTTCAACTTTTAACAAATGTGCACTTTTTTAAAACTTTTTAAACATTCCTGCGCCTATATTCTGGAATTGAGAACTATTTATGTTTGTTAAAAAATAATGCTAAGAGACCCAGTGTCAATGAAAGTTAGAGTCAGGTCTGGAAGCATGCTCAGAAAGTCTAATGGCTTAGGTGACTTATGAGGAAAAGCGGAAATCCTGGTTTGTGACCCGATCTGGTACAAATTTTCATTGGTCACGGAATGTTCATTTCATTAAATATTCGTATGGTGCATGAGATGAATAAGAAACACAGTTAATGGCATTCCGGAAGTAACGCCAAATTAGGTGTACGATTTATTCAAAGCATGTAGGCTACTGTGGACGGTGATTCGATAGCAAAGCAGCGAGGCAAAGTACTAGGAAGAAAGTTATTTCTGATCTTCTCAAGCATTACTTTTGGATAGAATCTTGGAAACTGCACAATATTTCAACGAGTCAGTTGCTCGTCGTGTTCAGGAGTGACTGAGAAGACGATCAGTTGCCCCTCTCAAATATTTTGTAGTTTCCATGGCGCAGTTCGACGCAACCCCTCAGAACCTCGCAAGCAGTTATTACGCCGGGAAAGCCTCAAAGACAAGAAGGTTTGCAGAGATTTTGCGAAAGAACATAATTTCCCAAAAGCGGGAAAAGCAGTAACGGTACTTACTTCACTACAAAGGGGACAAACAATACATTGAAGAAGGATGAGCACTTCAGTCTCCCCTACGTAATGTACAAGATATTCTCTAAAATTACTACCAACCACGTAGATAAAACACTAGATTTTTATCAAGGGAAGGAACAAGCTCTTTATACTAATGGATGTGGCGAATTGAATCATTTTCACGTCATGAATGAGACTATAATGAGCGTGTATACCACTTACTCTAACTTTCATAGATTTTGACAAAGTTTTTATCTATACGAACAGCCCTTGAGAAACTGAGGATTGATCCAACCTTATGGTACTATACTTAAGATTGTATACATCAATGCTATACTTTCCGTCATACTGGCAGTGGATACAGATTGAGAACCCCTTCTCCCCATTTGAGGGTCTTTACCTATCAAAATATACTGCGAGATATTTTTACTCTTGAGTGCTCAAAATGTTCCGCAACAGCAATTGTTTCTGTTATCTGACTGTCCGATCTGTGGAAGTTACCATATTTGTGTGTAAAACAATAGGCGTCCATTGCTGTAGCCATATATGATCAATAATTTTATTCCCTGCAGCTCCTCAATACCAGAAGCTGCGAATTTAACCACTAATTTGATAAAACCGGACGCCTTGAAACCGACTAGAAGACGCTGTACCCAACATGTGCAGGAATCGTTCGATACGTCAATCCAGCTTCCCTCAGGCTCAAAACGCGATCCCGTTCAAGTGGCTGAGGCGGTTGAACGGGTACAGTGTATCGGTGGTGTGTCGCTGCTTTGAACTGTGGAGCGTGAAACATTCCCACACATGTAGACCGGGTTCTGCACGTACAGGCGTCAAGATCGATGCATTATGTGTGAACAACCTAACGTCATCGAGAGAGGAAATCCGGGCACATGTTGCACCTTTTGCACCTTGTGTGTGATCAGGGGACATTGGGAATCGCCTACTTGCAACAGCATTAAGTTCACGTGTGCCTCTGTTAGACTACCACAGACACCACGACACGGTCGGGCATGGTTATTCTGATGTCATGGAAGAGAATACAGAAGAAAGAAATAGCGCTCTGTTGTCTTCATTGATGAGATTAGTTTCTCTCTGCATGCTCTGTTGTCTTCACCGATGAGATTAGGTTCTCTCTGCATGCGAATGACGTACGTACACCTGTATGGAATGGACCTTGTGAGATGCTTATCCCAGCACATGCCCATTCCAGGTATCATGGTTCAATTCGAGGTCATATTTGTGTTTCTGCAGCTTAAAGTAACCAGTGCCCGTTATATTGCACAGCCTGTTACCCGCGTGCCACTGCCATTAGTTCGACAGGAAGGTGATGTCCTATTTCAGCAGGACAACGCACGTCCACATAAGGCTGCTGCGACGTAAAGTGCTCTTCGGGGCTCACAACAATTGCTATGGCCAGAAAGATCGCTAGATTTGTTGTCAATTAACACTTATGGGACGTGATGAAGCGGGAATTTATTCATTACCCAGGGCCTGCAAGAAATATTGCCGAATTGCAACAAGATGCGCAATGTGCTTGCGAGAAACTTTCGCAGGATACAATTCATCACTTTTATGGCCGCTTGCATGCGAGAATACATACCTGCGTTGCGACGCACTGTATTGATGCGACTGTTTTGGCACCCTTCATTGTGACGTGTGTTTCACTCGGTCTGAATTTATCGTCATATACTCCTACAATGACGAACTATATGCCGCCCCATTTGTCAACGAAATGGTTTTTCTTCCGCAGATATATAGCGGCTGTCACTCATTGAGAAATAGAGAAGAATAGCAGATGTCGAAAACAGAATATGCATTTGAAAATATTCCATAAGAATGGAAGCAATGGCAGTGAGCATCAAACCAGTCGACTGAGACTTAATAAAAATACCTAGAATCGTTAAATAATGCATCCCACGGATATATATTTGTTCTTTTTTTGCCACTTCTGAAGTGGTTTCTATTAGTTGAGTCGACAGATGCACTACACTGACAGAAAATCGCGATGCTACAACAAAAGTATTGAATGCGGAATGGGCGTTGCTGACGTGTCATACTGTAAAGGGAGAGAAGGAGAGAGAGAAAGAGATTGAGAGAGATAGAGAGAGAGAGGAAAGGGGGTGCAGCTGTGGGGGGGGGGGGGGAGGAGGGGGGCTAGCAAGGGAGAGCTGTTCCCAAGACATTAATACTATAATGTCGCTTTCATTGTAATGAAACAATGGCATGATGAGGGCTGCTGTAATGTTCTACTTTTTTTCTGGCCGCCGACAACGTGTGACCGCTGACTGGCTCATTCACCCAGCTAGTTGACGTGCTACGGGCAAAAACTCTGCAACAGAATTGAAGTCTGTGTGTACTCTATTAGGTACAATTGACCTTGCAATTACCTCAGGAGCATCTGCCATATAAGGATAGAGCGAAGACCAAAAGTGAAATAGATGTTGAGTCATTCTGGGACAGAGTCGGTTTTAATACAGTTCATTTACGTTTTTGTAAGAACTTCTTTTACAGATGTGTCTAGTGGCATATTTATTAGTCATGGACACGTACATATTGCGCATAGAGCTTAATGACATACTTGTGTATACATGGACATCGTTTCGTCCCAGTAGCTTACAAAAACGAAAGAAGAAATGGGGGAGGGGGGGGGGGGGGGTGTGGAGGGCAAACGACATAGATACAACATAAACAATCATCTAAACATCAATTACACTTCCCTGATGAAAGAATGCTTCAATGTAAAAAAAAACCCTAGGTCGCTTGAACCAGAGTGAATCATACTACCCGTTTTAACACTAGTTTTTCAGATCCTCGAATCCTTCCACAACGATTTTCTGTAGGACTGATTTTGTGAATAAAATTTCTTCAGAGAGAATGGTGTAGAAAATGAGAGATTGGTTTATCAAATGCTACCCTTCATCTCTAGCATTCTGTTGCTTTTAAGCGTACTGGGGCACTAGTTAAGAAACCGGACTAGTTTCCGTTCCAATTCATGTGGAATTTCCGCTTCGCCCATATGTGTGAGGTCTTGCATGATACCCTTATTTCTTGTGCAGCTCAACATATGTTCCGTCTCGGATCACGTGGACAGAACGTTGAACTTATTCCTTCCTTCCTCCCAACCTCTTCTGTTCTATATATTGACTACATTCCACACTTTTAATCTGTGTGCTTACTCCAGCCTTAGTCGGTGCAGACAGTTTTCACCGTCCACTACTCCCGCCTTTTCTTTATCTCCTTCTTCACACTGCTTGCTTAAATGTTACTTCACATCTTCACTTCGTTTTTAATATCCTTTCGATATCTGTCGGGCCACATTTTTAAAAAATCCTTTTTTCTGCTCCGTTTATCCCACAGGCCGCATTTCATTTTTACAGAATGCTCCCTTCGAGAGATACTGTTTCCCAAAGGTTTTTATAATTTCTGAACTGAAGATTGACTAAGCAATCATTTGTAACTTCCACTGCTCATTGCTTTGTTACTTTTTTTCATTTGCAATTCTTGTACGTCACTACAGAATAATATTTCATTGCCTTCTGCGTCTTCCCAAATTTTGCTATAAAATAATCACCGTATCTTCTCATTACTTTCGTATTTATTTTCTTTATAATTAACTGAATTCTGTTTATGTAGCCCAGTCCATTAAAGAGCTTTTTCAGTTGTAAGGGCTAGGGCGTCTTCAACCGTCAGCTGTAGTACTTGTTTCTCTTGATTTGTTTAAATTTCTTTTCTCAACACACAGTGTTTCCGTGTTGGTGACAGAAACTTTCACTCCTGATGGAAAACAGCAAATGAATGGATAAGAACACCGGTCCCGAAACGACTCAGGCGGAAGTTACGAAAAGTGTCGCGAGATACGTCTGGCAGTGCAATACGAAAACATACGATTACTCAAACGATCCGTCAGCCAATACAAACGATCCACTATAATGGACAAAATTATACATCTAATACTGCAGAACTACCAACATATGACAAAGAACATATTTGTTTATGTGAAACAGTTAGGTGAGTAGGAACTTATCAGAGACCACAGAATTTTCACGGTACATTATTAAATGACATTGGCTATATTCACAGAGAATGGTTTTATTTTCGAATTTCACGGATGCTCAGTATAAAAGCACGAACATTTCTTGCATTACTTTCGAACTAAGTCATGCATCCCTCTGTCGTGGGATAAGGCAGGCGCGGATCCAGGTTTCCGTGCCGAAGGGGGCGAGGGCGGGGCAGTTACCGTTTGATGCTGTGTGTCTACCTGCCACCCAAGCGTAACTTGAAATGTCGCTCACTTGTAGCTTACCAACAGGTGCCTACGATTTCAATGATAATAAGTATCAAATAGATGAAATGTTTTAATATAATAATAACAATAATGATAATTTGTTCACATCTGAACTTAGAAGATCGATTTAGCATCATGTCCAAGAAATTGATGTTCAGTAAAACGTAGAATTTGAAATTCATTGCCGGCCGGGGTGGCCGAGAAGTTCTAGGCGCTACAGTTTGAAACCGCGCGACCGCTACGGTCGCAGGTTCGAACACGGCCTCGGGCACGGATGTGTGTGATGTCCTTAGGTTAGTTAGTTGACCTCAGCAGTTAAGTCCCATAGTGCTCAGAGCCATTTGAACCATTTTTTTAAAAATGCATTCATCCGAAAATCTGGAAGATATATTTGTCATGCAATTGATTTAAGAACTATAATAGCAACAAATTCTCACAGCTCTGACAACGTCATAATTTACCCGCTATAAAATGGAAGTGTGTACTCACCGTCACCAGTGTTTCACTTATCGCTGCAGTTGTGAACACAGGTCTGCAGGCTATGTTTATCTGACAGTAAAGAAGAAGTCAAATGTTTGAGCGGCTCGAAAATAAGTCTCCCTATAAATTACACAATGTGTTTTTGTCCGAACTTTCATAGCCAAAGGAAGAGTGGGAAATGGGATATCAGATCGACTAGGGTGAGGTCTGGATATTAAATTGACCTCGATGGGGTCTAGTATTGTAACGCAAAAAATTTACTTGATTAGTAGCTTGAAGAAAATTAAAGTATTTCACGAACAGCTGCTGATAGTTATGTAAATGAAGTTTCAAAAAGTTTGTCTGCTCAATACCTAGCTATTTTGCACGAAGAAGTTACATTGGCATGACATTTAACTGTCAAAACATATTCCTTCGAATTAAGCGCAAAATTCAGGACATTTTGAGAACAGAAAGACAAGGAAAGGAAATGAGATGTCAATACAATTACGTATTCTGAACAAAACTTGAAAAGAAAAGGAAGATCTGTCAAAGTTTATGTGAAATTATTTGTCTAAAAGTAAGAAATAAATTAGTTTAGAGAAACATTTTACCCACCTTCCAATTACGCTCGAAATCATGCAAAGTAAATGAGTTGTTTCATATGTTTCTCTGAATAATTTTATTTTTTATTTGTAAACAAATCATTTTACAAAACATTTAACTGATATTTTTCACGATTTTTCTTTTAATTTTTCGTGGAGGGTCTTCCCATTTTGTCTTTTCTGTGATTTAAGGTTCCACTTACGGACACACGAATTGTGTCGGATTTGTTATTGACAACTAGTATGAATTTGCGCCTTCACTTTACCTGGCTGGAACGTTACCGGTCAGGCCGAGAGCACATCGAATGGGGAACAGCCTCATTCAAACAACTGAAAAGTATCCTGTGTTAAATGCAGCTTGCAAGTGGCAAAATTCCTGTCAATTTACGATAAAACTTAGTTTTCGAACATGCTACTGTATTCTCCGAAAGTTAGCTGTGACATTTGAAAATTGGTGTATGAAAAAATATAAACGCTACTACTGAATTGTATTTCGATAGTGTCAAGATCTCCATGTTTTCTCCCCCCACTTCCCCCCTCCCCCTTCGGATATTGCTTTGATTCGTGCCTATGACAGAGAACATGAAAACGAAACGAGAGGCGAGCGAAAAACAAATGACAGTCCAGGCGGAAGACCAGTATAAAGCACAGACGAGACAATAGTTCGGGGGTCGCATACGTCACTGACCGCCGGCACAGGTCACCAGAGCAAGCGAGCTGGACGTATGATGGAGCCAAGGCTAAGGCCCGTGACTCAGTGGGCCGCCATCATGTGTCTACGTCATTGTTTGTACAGCGGCGCTCAGAAGCTGCCCTGCAGCGTCAACGCCACTGCGCGCGCAATGTCAGCTTCGAAAATTGCTCTTCACCATCGAGATAAAACCAAATCGTTTTGTGAGCACGTGGATTGTACACTTTCATATTGCAGATCTGATTCTGTACCAGTGGTGTCCTCACTTGTCTCGCCAATATTCGGAACTCCCATGTTCATTGTATTCTACTATAGCAGTGTGAATCCTGCTCTCAAAATTTGTACAGATACTCATTGAGTACTTTCACAAAATAGTGTTCAAAACACAGTGTGTAACAAGTGTAAGTGTAGATACTTCTAATGGTGACTGAAGATGGTGTCTAACAATTACTGCCATTACAAATCATATGTTCTTAGGCTGGGTAGTTGTAGTTCCAAGTACATGTAGTCGGAGCAAGCCATTAATGGTTACTTTCTCCTAGGCAGCAGGACGGGCGTTAAAGTGTGGACACATGGTAGCGAAACGGTTGGTATATATTGACAGGCGTAGTCCACTTTGTGGTGCAGAGCAACCGTGCACAAAAATCAGGTCCTAAAGTTAGTAACGTGTTTATGGGAAAATTGTTTGACACAGAGAAAAAACAACTACAAAACTGATGTGTGTTCGTATTAAGGTACTACATAGGAAAATATCGGCATTTGTACCCATTATAACGCAAAGTGAAGTAGTGACAAGATACTGGAGATATACGCATAGCAAAATGTGGAACAAAACAAATGCATTCTATTGACTGGAGAAACTCCAATAACGAAGCATATCGTGTAAACAATTGTCACTCCCAGAAGACATAACCCTGATACCCTTTAACACATCCTTTAGCCTTAATAATGACAGCAATTAGGAAGAGAGGAAAGAACACAAGTTTCTTCAGATATGCCACATCCTCCCGAAGCCGCTCAATGATGATTAGATCCCATAGAGCTACCAAATTATGAGGTTGATTGCTACAATTCTCCACCTTTGTAATATAGTCTGGGACATTTTCTGTGGGCTTACGATCGGTTGATTAATTGTGCCATTCAAGGTCCCATAGGGAGGCCTGAGCTCTCGTCTAATGAGGAATGTATGCGTGCTGCCCTGCGAATACGGCCGTTGTTATCTTGGAAGATGGGACATGGATGTGTGTGATGTCCTTAGGTTAGTCATGTTTAATTAGTTCTACGTTCTAGGCGACTGATGAGCTCAGAAGTTAAGTCGCATAGTGCTCAGAGCCATTTGAGCCATTTTTGAGCTTCCATAAACAGCATTGTTAAACATCTCGTCGGGCAGTTGGTGCACTCGACTTTCGTTCGTTGATTCGGGCGAGGGGACCAAACAGCAAGGTCATCGGTCCCATCGGATTAGGGAAGAATGCAGAAGGAAGCCAGCAGCGCCCTTTCAAAGGAATCAGCCCGGGATTTGTCTGAAGCGATTTAGGGAAATCAAGGAAAACCTAAATCAGGATGGCCGGACGCAGTTTTGAACCGTCGTCCTTACGAATGCGAGTCCAGTGTGCTATCCACTGTGCCACCTCGCTCAGTTTGTGCACGCGACACCTCACAGTATTTAGAAACGAGACGAATTCGCAAGCTGTCGCACCACTCCATATGCCTCCAATTATTAACAATCCAGTTTATCTTTTGCTTGGTCTATTGAAGTCGTGCAGCTGCATGTGCCGCTGTAAGCAGTGGCGTTTTGTGAGGTACCAACTCCAGAGGTCCGTTGTATGCAACATGTCTTCGCAAAGTTAGTTACGAAACTTACTGAGGTGGATCTCCATCCATTGAAAGAAGCAGTTAATATAGGATTTGAAACCTATTGTCACTGAAAACGCATCGTCTCCGGTCGCTGTAGGTTGCAATATTTTTGTGACACTGTTGTTACGCCATGTTAGGGCTGCGAGTGCTATACCATTGCTTCTGGCCGCACTGGGAGTTGTGGTAATACAGCAACAGACCCGGAAACCCTATTCACGGCGCGGTTGTGGGCTCATCCTTTGTAGCTCCTTTCCGTCATTCTATCACGTCTCCACGACTTATTATGCTGATTCTATAAAACTGATTGGCACAGACCGATCACTTCCCTGTCATCACTTAGGTCAATGGTGATGAGTGTCACACGACATTACCATGAGCGCTTCACAGCGCTCACTCAGCTATCCTAAGTGGATGACAAATATTTCGTCCGGCGAGCATATTTTCAACTGAAACAACTTCTTTCACTGATGACAGCAGTCTCGTTTCACAGCCGTGCGGGGTAGCCGCGCCGTCGTAAGGGCCTTGCCACGGTTCGCGCGGCACCTCCCGCCGGAAGTTCGGGTCCTCCCTCGGGCATGGGTATGTGTGTTGTGCTTATCGTAAGCGAACCTTGCAGAACAGGAGAGCTTCTGTAAAGTTTGGAAGGTAGGAGACGAGGTACTGGCAGAAGTAAAGCTGTGAGGGCGGGGCGTGAGTCGTGCTTGGGTAGCTCAGTTCGTTGAGCACTTGCCCGCGAAAGGCAAAGGTCCCGAGTTCTAGTCTCTGTTCGGCACACAGTTTTAACCTGCCAGGAAGTTTCAGGAATGTACATGATCAAACACTATGTTCCTGTATCGTTTGCCAGTGAAAACGGGTGGCCAACTTATCATGCGCCCCATTCCGTTCCATGTAAACAGGAGAAGAACGCCATCACCTGCCTGAGCGGCGTGCTGGTGGCACGTAGGCTGCTCTGCCTGTTGTGGATTTCGACGCACGTTCGCACTGCGACTCGTCACTGCCTATGACTATGTCCCACTCATCGAGCGTTCATTGGTGGTGCTCTTTCGAACAAGCCAAACTCCGTACGCTGTTGACGTGCAGTGAGTAGAAGTACATGTCTAGGCGGTGGCTGGTCTACTTCATGACAAGAAGGGGGTTCTAGAGTCTTCGGCTGCTCGCAGACTGCTGTTGCCCAACATCAAATAGCCATGTGACTTGCTGGACTGTCTCCTGCACTGTAATCGGCCTTCATTAGCCATACCGACAGGAACGCGCTCTCTCTCCAGCCTTGCGATTAATGAATTTCTCACGACTATAAGAAGATGAAAAACACAGCCTGTGAGCATTAAAACATCTGTTCCGATCTCGAAATGGTGAATCAAGCAAAATTGTAACCATCCTAACGCAGTTCGCGGACGCACAACCTCAAAGCCTTCGAGTGTCTGACGTGCACAATCTCTCCTATACGGGAGTGAAACTTGCGTTTTATCCATCAGAAAAGCAAAGAAGATCGATAGCGTAAAATACATAAATTTCACCCGATCATGATGTTTCTGGTCACAGTACATACTTTCAGCGAAGTCTACTGTGAACAACTGTGTATTTAAATGCTTTCAAACATATTTATTTGTCATTGTCCTTACTGTAACAGCCATTAACACCTAGAAAGAACCATAGCTTAGAAAAACAGCACAACAAAGAGATTTGTAGCATTGTCTACGTATACAAAATGTAGTGCTATGTTGGAGCAATAACATTTAACTGTTTTTGTTGTTGTCGTTTTCAGTCCGCAGATTGCTATGATCCAGCTCTCCACATTAGTCTATTTTCTTCAATCCTCCTCATCTCCGAATAGCTACAGTAACCTATATCCATTTCAAATTGGTTACTGTATTCAACCCTTCGTCTTCCCCTACAACTTTATCTCCCCCCCCTCCCCTCCCCACATACACACACTTCCATCTGTTACCAAACTGAAGACTTCATCATACCTCAGGATGTGTCCTATCAACCGGTCCCTTCTTTAAGTCAAGTCTTGCCATAAATTTCTTTTTTTCCCCACTTCGGTCCAGTGCCTCCCCATCAATTACTCGATCTACTTATCTAATTGCCAACATTGTTCTGTAGAACCAAACTACAAAATATTCTATTCTCTTCTTGTCTGAACTGCTTATCGTCCACGTTTCTTTTCATACAGGGCTACACTCCAGACAAATACCACCAGAAATGACTCCTAACTCTTACAATTATGTCTATGTTAGTAAATTCCTCCTTTTCAGAAATGTTTTACATGCTATGTCCACTTTGCGTTTTACACTGTCCAGTTACATCAATGTGATCACATGCCAAAAGCCTGATTGACCAGTTTTTGTAGAACGGATCGCTGCGAGAGGTGCAGGAAAAGAGTCAGTGAGGTTCTGGAAGGTATCGAGAGGGATGTGAAGCCATGCCGACTCCAGTGCCGTGCCCAGCTGTATTAGGTTTCCCGGTTAAGGATCTATGGCGCGAATAGGAAGTATGGCGAAGTGATCCCACCGATTCTCGATTGAATTTAAGTCCGGGCAATCTGGTGGCCAGCGGAGTACGGTAAACTCATCGTGGTGATCATCGGACCACGTTCGTACACTGCAAGCTGTGTAACACTTTGCATTGTCATGTCGGTAGATGCACACTGCATGTGGAGGATAGATGCATACTAGTGTTGATCCAGTGTGCCTTCCAAAATGACGAGACCACTCGGGGAATGCCTCCGGCCTGGTCCTTTCCGACGATTGTTGCGGGGTATTTGCTTTCAGGCCGTACAAGCCAACGTCCGTCTGTCCCAAGGAGCATTAAAAATGATTATCTGAAAAGACTACCTATCACCACTCAATGGATGTCCAGTTGCGGCAGTGGCGAGCAAATTCCAGTCTTCGTCGCTGATAAACAGCAGTCAGCATGCGGTAGCCAGTGCGCAGCAATGTTCGCTGTATGGTTGCTCGTGAGACTCTGTTGGCAGCTCCTTGTCAGTTGCTCGTCTATTCGCCCGTACACACCTGCCCCGTGCTGGGCAGATGCAGACTTTTCCACGACCCTACATGATGATATAAGATGACTAATTTCCGGGTGCAGACTGCTCGTTTTGGGGTAGGGGTGGCTTTTTAATGAGAAGCCTAAGAATATGATGTGATTTCTGACACTAGTTAATGCTTTTAAATTTGGCTGGGTTTCATAATAGTATTTTGAATGTACTCTCAATATTTTACTATTGCCCAGTTTATGAAATATGTTCCAATATTAATTGATGGAACATTAGTATTATTATTGTTATTATTATTGTTATTGTGTCATCTGAAAGCCCCTATTTATGAGTATGGTGTAAATCTTGAAATAAATATTTAATGATCATAAATTATTCAATATCTTAATTACTGCCTGAATTAACTAATGAGAGGTGTTGTTGGATTCCGAAAAAAAACTATAATAAAGCCATATTGTCAAAGTTCAAAATCTTGCAGCCATTGTACAATCTAACTTCTGCACCATTTCAGTGCAGTAATGTGTTCATTGTAAATAAGTATTATACTCGTTCTATTACATGTTTATTACCTTACAAATATAAAAAACTTTTCTTATTTTAAATTCAGTGTATTAGTGTTTGTAAAATGATTCTTTCATATAGTGTTCATTAAAAAAAATTACGATCATTCCACTTGGGACCTGTGGAAGGTACATTAGCTTATTTGTTTAAGTTGTAAATATTTGTCGTGTATTATTGTTTTCTCTGACATGTTCTACATCCTGGAGGACCTCCTCACTATGGATCAATTGGAATGAAAGTGAATCTAATCTAATCTAACCTCCGCAGCCGTCGTTTACCACTGTCATCTATATGGCCCCTGGTGCTCCACAGTTTCCACGGCGGCGGTTTTGGATAGCGTCATTTTGCCATGCACGGTACACTTTCTACATCTACGTCTACATCTACATGGTTACTCTGCAGTTAACACTTGACTGCCTGGCAGAGTGTTCATCGAACCATTTTCATACTACTTCTCTATCATTCCACTCTCGAATGGCGCGTGGGAAAAAGGAACACCTAAATCTTTCCGTTCGAGCTCCGATTTCTCTTATTTTATTATGATGATCATTTGCCCCTACGTAGGTGGGTGTCAACAAAATATTTTCGCATTCGGAAGAGGAAGTTGGTGATTGAAATTCCGTAAATAGATCTCGCCGCAAAGAAAACCGCCTTTGTTTCAGTGACTGCCACCCCAACTCGCCTATCATATCAGTGACACTCTCACCCCTATTGCGCGATAACACGAAACGAGCTGCCCCTCTTTGCAACTTCTCGATGTCCTCCGTCAACCCTACCTGGTAAGGATCCCACACCGCGCAGCAATATTCCAGTAGAGGACTGACAAGTCTAATTTAGGCTGTCTCTTTAGTGAGTTCGTCGCGTCTTCTAATTGTTCTGCCAACTAAGAGCAGTCTTTGTTTCGCCTCCCCACAATATTATTTATGTGGTCTTTCCAATTTAAGTTTCTCGTAATTGTAATTCCTAGGTACTTAGTCGAATTGACAGTCCTTAGATTCGTGCGATTTAAAGTATACCCAAAATTTATCGGATTTCTTTTAGTCCCCATGTGGATGACCTCGCACTTTTCTTTGTTTAGTGCCAATTGCCACTTTTCGCACCATACGGAAATTCTCTCTAGACCATTTTGTAATTGGAATTGATCGTCTGATGATTTTACTAGACGGTAAATTACAGTGTCATCTGCAAACAATTTAACGGGGCTGCTCAGATTATCACCTAGATCATTTATATAAATCCGGAACAACAGAGGGCCTGTGACACTACCTTGCGGATCGCCAGATATCACTTCTGTTCTACTCGATGGTTTACTGTCTATCACTATGAACTGTGACCTCTCTGAGAGGAAATCACGAAACCAGTGACACAACCGAGACGATACACCATATGCACGCCATTTTATTAATAGTCGCTTGTGAGGGACGGTAGCAAAAGCCTTCTGGAAATCTAGGAATATGGAATCGATCTGAGATCCTTTGTCGGCAGCACTCATTACTTCATGGTAATAAAGAGCTAGCTGTGTTGCACAAGAACGATATTTTCTGAATCCGGGTTAGTTATGTATCAATAAGTCATTTTCTTCAAGGTGATTCATAATGTTCCAGTACAGTATATGCTCCAAAATCCTATTGTGATATGGGTCTGTAATTTAATGGGTTACTCCTATTTCCATTCTTGAATACTTGTGTGACCTGTGCTACTTTCCAGTCTTTAACCACGGTGGTACGCGAGTACTTTAGAAACTTAGTCCAGAAAGTGCTTCGGGCCTTGGCTCAAAATCCGATAATCATTGTTTTGGACGTCTGGTAAAGCCTGTCGTTTTCGCATTACGACCATGATTGCACTGTTTTACGCATCTCTCCGACACGCTTTACAAACTCAAACGCTGCCACCTGCCGAATGTGAGTGTTTATTGCACGTTGACTTCAAATATAGGCAGCGGTCACGTTAATGTGACTGGACCGTATATATCTTCTTCTTTTCGGCCATCATCAGATATTTTGCATGCACGTTAAACGCTGTCGTTGTGCCCACAATTTCCCAGTGTGCATTGTCGCGGAGCCTACCAAACAAACATGAAGTGAGAAGTGTGCCATGGAATAGAAGAAGCGCTCTTAAAAGTCGAGCGTAATCTGAATAGCAACACTACTTCAGGGGAGTCTGAGACACGCAGGTACTCGTCTCCTTCACGCATTTTAATATGTCATGTTCGAGTAGGATAATTCGACGCGGGACATGATGGCATTCTTGGAAATGTCGAGTAGCACTGCTTCCCTGGCCTGTGCGTTCACGACACACATCTACCACCACACGTATCTGGGACATTGTTGATGGGCAAATTGTTGTCACGGACCTTCTGTTGACAAATGGTTCAAATGGCTCTAAGCACTATGGGACTCAACACCTGAGGTCATCAGTCCCCTAGATTTAGAACTGCTTAAACCTAACTAACCTAAGGATAACACACACATCCATGCCCGAGATAGGATTCGAACCAGCGACCATAGCAGCAGCGCGGTCCCGGACTGCATTCTGTTGACAGTTTGTGGGTTTGTCTACAACCGCTTGGCGAGATATGCCTCAGGAAAATATTGCCCATACCTTGATTTTAGATGCTCTAACTGGAGCCAGTTGAAACTTGGCGGTAACGTTTCTCCTATACGGAAATCATTTACAGTGTTCCAGTCCTTATTAATTCATTGTCAAGAACCTAATATGTTTTCTAAAGATCAGTCATATCCTTTTCACTGTGTAACTTTTACAAACGTTAGTGAGTATAACTGTCCGTTTCTTCGTGGAAAAATTTCGTTCTATACGCTGAAAGCAGCCAATAAAACATTACTCTGCATTGGAACCTATGCCACGAAAGGACAGATAACACTTGACTGCAACACCACAACACAATCGCGTCGGGACCCACGCCATGTGCTTCAAAATGATGCTACGCAGAATTCGCTAACGAGCAGCTGTAAATGTTTAGACTTTTTTGCTGACGGCCTGCACGCATTATTTTTAGACCGATTCTAAAGGCCTCATTCTCGGTCGTACAGCAGCTGCTGGTGGCCGTTGTTCTTGCTGTAAACAAATGTCTGTCCTTCAGCACATCTAAATCTGTACCAGAATTCTAGTTCTCACCTAGAGAAGTGCACTGCATCTTCAGCGAATAACGGGGAAACGCAGTTGTTACTCGACAATACCGTACTTAGACTCGGCCATTGCACGTGGTCAACTGACATAATACGGTCGTACACAAGAATAAGCTGGTGTATGTTGTTATAGTGAAATACAGTAGAAATGCAGTACAAACAAAACGAGAGAAAAGGGCAAAGTGGTTACGGGCTGGTGTGACAGTTCCTTATATACTTTGTTAGGTTTTTACGAAGACCAGAAGAAAGAAAAAGCGAAAACCAATGAAAATATTCATGAAATGTTGAAGTTTTATAACAATACGGAATAATGGATAGCAAGGATGATGAGTAAAGGATGATGAGTAAAGCTACAATTTATGCTCCTGAGAGGAAAATGAAAATGAACACATATGTCGTGTCTGCTCTTTCGGAAATGTCCGATAGGACAGACATCATTTTTGATCCACCAACCAGTAGGAATGAAGACACAAAGGAGTTACAGATATTGGCTGCGAGTGGGCATCGATTTAAGGAAAGCTAAGAATCTGTGCCGGTCTGGGATTCCAACTAGGGTCTGCTGCAGATGCTCTAAGCACTGCGCCATCACAACTACACGGGCTGCCGTAGCACGCCTCGCGTTAGGCACAAAATCTCAACCTATCCACGCACTGCGAATGAAGCGCCTCTTGCCCATTATTCTCATTACTCGTGGCATTTCACAGATTCCCGTAAGAGGTCGAGCGCGGAGCGCATCCGCACTGAAGATATTGTATTCTTGTTCTGCAATCGACGGGACACATATGGCACGCTGTAGGGCGCCAGCTTCGCTCCCACAAACGACCGACCCGCCACTTACGGAGATTTCGTGATCTGTGCGTAGATATCTGGTGCCACATACCTGCGGGATCCTACCCAGAAACTGTCGGATCCATTCCGCTCAAAATCGCTGTTGTATTACTTTCCAAAGATGGACCAACGCACTATTGTAAGCAATAGGTCATAATGCTTTTGCCTCATCAACGTAAATCTGCATACTCGGCCACTGCAGCACTTCAAAAAAGACGTACATTCTCTCTCATCAACCGTTCAATCGTTTGAGACTGTTGAAGTGGTGAGAGGTCTCTGTCATGGAGTTGAAAGTCCCTGTCCGACCAGCTGGCTTTCTTAATTTGAAAACGGTTTGTAAGAAAATTTATTCCTTGGTATATAGTCTCAAAAGAAATACAATATATCATGAAGATCCTTCCGAGTGCTCAATGGGCACTGCTGCAGGAACAACCACGTTTCGTGTTCTGAGAATGACTGAAGCGGACCGACTGATTCTGAAACAAAAGTTCAGCACCAGGTATGCTGCGAACATTTATGTCTGATTGCGAAATTTAGGTTGGTTCAAATGGCTCTGAGCACTATGGGACTTAACTGCTGTGGTCATCAGTCCCATAGAACTTAGAACTACTTAAACCTAAATAACCCAAGGACATCACACACATCCATGCCCGAGGCAGTATTCGAACCTGCGACCGTAGCGGTCGCACGCTTCCAGACTGTAGCGGGCTCTGCTGTGGTCATCAGTCCCCTAGAACTTAGAACTACTTAAACCTAAATAACCTAAGGACATCACACACATCCATGCCCGAGGCAGTATTCGAACCTGCGACCGTAGCGGTCGCACGGTTTCAGACTGTAGCGTCTAGAACCGCTCGGCCACTCCGGTCGGCCGAAATTTAGGAATCGACATTATTCTAACTGCTAATGAAACATCACAGTACTATATGAATGAAATAATTATAACCATTTGCTGCTGAGTTTTTAATATTTATTTATTTCACTATCTACATTTCGTTGCAGAGCCATTTTCAAGTCCAGTGGTAAAAAAAAGAACTGTATGGCTCTACAATCGACGTCGCAATAGTGAAACAAATAGATAATAAAAACTTACAGTCAAAAGGCGGCAATGATTTCATTCAACAAGTATACTATGATTGTGATCCCCAACCAAAGAAAAATAGTGGCAGTAATAATTTACCAAAGAGACGACGCAATAATCTTGCTCCAGTGTCTTCCTGAAGATTACTTATCCTTGATAATGAGTTACATAAGTGCATTTTCTTTGCCTTGGCCAAACCTCATCTGAAGGGGGCCCGAATACATACTTTATAGTTCCGCATCCACCTTACAATTCAGATTTAGCCGCATGTGATTTTTTTTTTCCTTCTTCCACAAAAGCAAAAGAAGTCTCCCATAAGCGAGGTTAGTTGAACATAGTATTGGGTACGATATCATCTATGGCTTCTATTACTTTGCAGGTGAGATTTTTCGCCGCGCGGGATTAGCCGAGAGGTCTAGGGCGCCGCAGTCGTGGACTGTGCGGCTGGTTCCGGCGGAGGTTCGAGTCCTCCCTCGGGCATGGGTGTGTGTGTTTGTCCTTAGGATAATTTAGGTTAAGTAGTGTGTAAGCTTAGGAACTGATGACCTCAGCAGTTAAGTCCCATAAGATTTCACACACGTTTGAACGTTTTTTTGAGATTTTTCTTTGGGGTAGACCGAATATTTATAATAGATTTTCCTTTTCCTATATGTTTTCAGGAACTTTTCTCGCTTGTATTTTTGCGTAAATATGTGTATTTGGAAGGTAGCATACGGCATCGACTGAAACTGGCAGACAGATACTTTCTAGAACTTGCATCTTTCTTATGTTGGTATCTACAGCTTGAGAACAAATTTGAGAACCGTATTTATAAACTGTGAGATCAAAGACAATGGAGATTTTTAATGTAGTCTTAGTACTAATGCTACTGAATTTCATTAATGCACACGAGAGGGCTATTTTTGTTTCAGTCGTGAGAGCGAACCCACAGTGAAAATTAAAAATGTTTCATGCACATACCTTCCAGCTACTTCTCTACATAGTCACTGCTCCGACTTAGACAGTTATTACAGAGTGATACCAACTTTCCAATACCCTCTTCATAGAAGGCAGCCGCCTGTGCTTCCCGCCAATTCCCTGCGCTGATCTGCAGTTCGTTGTCTGTGTCAGCAAAGAGATGAAAATCAGAGAGAACCAAGTCCGGGCTGTATGGTCGGTAATCAAACACTTCCCATCGAAAATGCTGCAGAAACGTTTTTGTTGCACCTGCAGTACGCGGGCGAACATTGTCTCGAAGGAACACACGCATGTCACTTGCGTTACGTGGGCTGCATGAAACCAGGCGGAACCCTCCAGCATGAAGAAATCGAATGGCAGCACTTGGTGGGAGATTCTATTCCTCTAGGCATCTTTACATGCTTATTGTGTGCTCAGAACCGAAAACAGCGACGTAACGCGATCAACAGAAGTATTGTACTCTGTTCATCACAAGAATAAACCTGTTGTAAACAAACACCAACGCGATGACTGGTCAGAAGCCGTAGCACGCGTACGCTGGTGTTGTTACGGTCTTGGAACTAGGTCCTATTACGGAGTAGGTATCTTATTACTAAGTTACTTTAAATGAAACTTTAAGACATTCTAATGTAATAACAGCCATCAATGTTGTTCTTAATCATGTTTTAGCTATGTAGTTTTTATTTCAAAACTCATGTACGGTTGTAGTCTCTCTACTGTTGTGCTCTGATTGTCGTGCAATTAATGTGCAGTAAGAAAATGGTCGAGGCTGCTTCCTGCTCCGTAGTGAAACACGCACGTGGAATGGAATTAAAAGGTGCTGACAAACTGGATGTTTGGAATGTGTTTCATAAATTTACAGAAAAAAATTGCGGTTGAAGTATACACTGGATGAACAGCGGAATCGGTAGCGTAGTAGACAGATGTGATGCTGTAGTTCGTGGATCGCTGGTTCAAGTCTCGCTTTGGTCACCATTTTTTTTTTTTTTCAATTTGAAATATCTGCATCTCGTAATTGTGAAATTCATCATCATTTTTATGAATAATGCACGTCTTCTATTTACATATTGCACGCGAAATTCCATGAAAGCCCCCAGCTGTACGCGTTAGTGGGAAATACCATTTACGTTCCAATTCGTGATAGCAGTCGATTTATTTATAACTGTTTCTGGGGTGCGTAGATCGAAGATACATATATGAGCCACATTAGTCTCAAGAAGGGGCATGGGTTAGTTTTCAGAGTCGTTTTCACATGGCCAGGTGGCTTTAACGACCTCCTCTCTGGTTATGGGTACATCATAGGCCATTCCTAAATTCATTCAGGTATCAGGTTTCTTATATTTCTTATATTTTCATTCAGTTATCAGGTTTCTTATATTTCTTATATTTTACAGGGGTCTAATCCCTCAGTGTAAAACTGAATATGTCCTCTTATTAGGAGCGCGCTGTGCGTACGGATATCTTCCTCACCCTGAACTTAAAGGAGCTGCTTCCATCGCCGGTTTGTCGATTCGAGTGAGCCATTGGAAAACTTTATAATTATTCAAAAAAAGAGCAAAATAGTACGTGGCGTACTCTCTCAACTAATAGCGACAACTTTGTTATGGGTATGTTATGACAAGTGATCAAGTGAACAAACCTCCCATCTGTGTGCAAAACGAGGCGCAGAAACTGGCCAAAAAGAGCATAGACGCAGAAGAATCAACGAACTTAGTGGACAGTTTACACGCCTTCTGTCGTGTACAGCAAAGAGACTTCCTTGTTCTTTCCTTCATTAGTGTGAGTTACGTAAAACTGGCACCTGTCCACCAAATGCTGTTTATTATAAGCTTGTGATACAGCATTACCACAAGCCAGTACTGTTGATGTGATAATGAAATCACTGATCAAATAACGGCAGAGTTCACGGTTCCTATCTCTCCTTTCAAATGTAAGCACACCGAATAGAAAATTAGTCACCTGCAAGAAACACCATACAAATACTTTGTAATACCGCTTCGAGCCTTGATAACGGTGTCTTCGGCGAGGGAATGTGTCCACAAGTTTCCTCAGGTATTCTATATCCAGCCGAAGACACTTATCGATTATAAGATTCGATATAACTATCCAAATGCGGGGGTGTTTATTGCTACGTTCCACCCACTGTTTCAAATAGTCCGACAGTTTCCGTGGGACTATGATCAGAAGACTCAGCGAGGTGCGATAGATGCCTGGAAAGAATGAATACGGCTGTTGTTATCTTGGAAGACGGAAGTGGAGACAGCGTGCTCACCGTGAATATGTAGAAGATAGGAGAACATTTGGTCATCGAGAACTTTGAAATGAACATCCTTGTTCATGGTCACGGTAATCTGAATAACTGGACCCAAATTGTGGTAAGAAAAAATTCTCAAAACGTCACAGAACCACCACCAGCCTGGGCTACACCCTCCACACAATGAGGGTTAAACGCCTCATTGACTCATTGGTGCACTAAACCCTGTAACGTTACATGTATACCGGCGAGCTAATCGCCCACCTAGAATTAGTGCAAGGTAAGGTGAAATTGTTTACGAAGCTGTACGGCTTCAGGTCCGATATAACGACGCGGCCGGGCGGTCCGCCCCAGCCGCTCCAGGAGAAAAAAATGGTTCAAATGGCTCTGAGCACTATGCGACTTAACTTCTGAGGTCATCAGTCGCCTAGAACTTAGAACTAATTAAACCTAACTAACCTAAGGACATCACATACATCCATGCCCGAGGCAGGATTCGAACCTGCGACCGTAGCGGTCGCTCGGCTCCAGACTGTTGCGCCTAGAACCGCACGGCCACTCCGGCCGGCGCTCCAGGAGAGTCAAGTGCTTTAGCAATGGACCGAATGTGAGAAAAATCGCCGGCCGGAGTGACCTAGCGGTTCTAGGAGCTACAGTCCGGAACCACGCGACCGCTATGGTCGCAGGTTCGAATCCTGCCTCGGGCACTGATGTGTGTGATGTCCTTAGGTTAGTTAGGTTTAAGTAGTTCTAAGTTCTAGGGAACTGATGACCTTAGAATTAAAGTCCCATAGTGCTCAGAGCCATTTGAACCGTTTGAGAAAAATTCCGAAGCTGGGAATTTGGACTGTTGTTACTAGCATGTCCTTTATGCAGGAGATGCTTCAGAAAATGGCGGTGTGTCAGAAAATCTTAAAGACGGCCAAGTTACAGCTCTTTGAGATACGACAGTGGCTCACAGTCGGATACTAGCGCAAATCTGAATACATCTGCGATCTCAGAAAAATGAGGTGCATACAATGACAAAATAATATCTCAATACCTTTAAAACTACAGAAGTCAGTACCTGACAGCGAATAACTATTTTGACTATAACCTTCTGCATTATCAAATTTTAATCGTTTGTAGCGATTTTAATAAACGGCATCTCATATGATAGCACTGCACTACAGCTATCATCCCTGAAAGCTGCGTATTTGCATCTCTTTTATTTATTGATTTACGACGTTTTTTACATCTTTTTCATTATGCAAATGTTTGTCAGAACGCTATCTTCTCCACACTTACACAGCAAACGAATGCAGCATGAATACCTCATATTTTGTTATACTTGTGTTTTTATTTAATGACTAGTTCACCAGTTTGCCAAAAACATTTATTTAAATGTTGATTGCAAGAGCTATTCGAAAAAACTGTGCTAATTTAAAAGTGGCCAATCGCATGTGTTAGCGGACACCACCATTGTGAAAGAATGCTAGAAGACACTTCCGAAAGGCAGGCCTAAATAACTGTTTAACTATAATTAATGACAATTCGTTGTCATTTAACATCAGCACACACGCTCAAGAATTCTACCTCATTTATTTATGAACCAATAATTACTTTTCTTTATTGTAAACGCTCTGATTGTAACCGAATGTTTATAATATTTCTCTTATTTAAATGTTGTTATAATAGTTAAGTGCGGGAAAGTGGTCAAGTGAGTCAAATCATGTCTGCAGAGCTTGAGAACGATATGTTTTTTGGTGGAGATGGCCTTCGGCCAATGAGCATTGGACGGCAGTGGAACACTGCTGGAGTCACGTGGTAGGGGGGGGGGGGGGGGCGCTCATGGGAGTGATTCTGGACACTTTGTGACGAGTTACGGAGGAAGGAAGACCTGTGTAGAATAACGTGCGCTGTTCGGTGGTACAGATGATTTATTCTGGGAGGTGAACGGTCGCTACACTACTCCAACTATTGAAGGGACTCTAACTCATGAGAGATCTCAATGTCCTCTGCTTATGTTGCGCAACTGAGGACAGATAAGAGTATGAATTGCTGTTCTTTGTACCGCTTCTGTTAATTTGTGAATCATCACGTTGAACTCTGTACTATTTTGAGCTGATGGATATTTCGTATACTGCGACAAGCAATGGACTTAGTTATCGCGAGTCTTTGATGACTGTTTGGTTTGGGCATTCTGCTACCATTCTTTTAATGCTCTCGTCCTAACTTTACGGCATTTTATAAGGGTATTTTTGTGTCTGTTTTTTAACTGAATATTGTAGGATCACTTCCCGTTTATATGAGATGTCCTTTTCTTAAATAAACATAATTCAACATAATTCTGACGTATATATCAATAACAGGCGTTAGAATAGAACGGTTGTTATTAAATTAATAATTAATTTTTATTTTATATTTCTTTGTGCTAGGTGATCAAAAAGTCAGTATAAATTTGAAAACTTAATAAACAACGGAATAATGTGCATATACAGGTAAAAATTGACACACATGCTTGGAATGACATGGGGTTTTATTAGAACCAAAAAAACACCCCATATTGCTAGACGCGTGAAAGATCTCTTGCGCGCGTCGTTTGGTGATGATCGTGTGCTCAGCCGCCACTTTCGTCACGCTTGGCCTCCCAGGTCCCCAGACCTCAGTCCGTGCGATTATTGGCTTTGGGGTTACCTGAAGTCGCAAGTGTATCGTGATCGACCGACATCTCTAGGGATGCTGAAAGACAACATCTGACGCCAATGCCTCACCATAACTCCGGACATGCTTTACAGTGCTGTTCACAACATTATTTCTCGACTACAGCTATTGTTGAGGAATGATGGTGAACATATTGAGCATTTCCTGTAAAGAACATCATCTTTGCTTTGTATTACTTTGTTACGCTAATTATTGCTATTCTGGTCAGATGATGCACCATCTGTCGGACATTTTTTGAACGTTTGTATTTTTTCGGTTCTAATAAAACCTCATGTCATTCCAAGCATGTGTGTCAATTTGTACCTCTCTATCTACGTTATTCCGTAATTTATTCAGTTTTCAAATTTATGCTGACTTTTTGATCACCCGGTATTATATTAACTCGATATTCTACCCAATGCATAGACTGTCTGACTGCAGGATCACAGCTACAGATTATTATTTGCAGCCAATTAGAAGCGGAACATGAAAGCAGACGTGCACGCCTCGACCTTATGACTACATCGAACTATTCTTTTTAAACAAAACCGTGCACAGCTCCAGTATGTAACCACAGGTAAAGATGCAACTGGTATGCTCGTATGGACTGCTGTTTCGAAGAGCACCTACTACTCAAGCAGTAAAACCGTTAGGTGCCGTCGCAACCCCCTTCCATAATTTTGGATCTGTCACGTTTCTGTGTTCTCAGGCGCATTGATGACGTGCCGTTTTATGTCCTGCTGTGACCAAATAAAGATCTTTTGCTACGTACCTGACTCCGAAAATTGGCTACGTGCCGTTCAGTTCGCAATTTTCGCTCGGAAAATCATTGTGATGGATCTGCATTCACTGGCATCAGCAATGTCACCGGGTTGGAAAGCGACTGTCATAGACAATATGGCAGCTTCTATGATCTCCTTGTGACGGAAAACGATGTTGCATCTCATTGGTCGCTTTCCTCTTCACGAGGTAAAATCTAGCGCGCCAGATTATCTATTTCACGCCCCGTCCTTTATTGGAGCATGAAATTCTACACTGTGACGTCACCAGCTCCTCGTCTGCGTGCGTTTTCACCCTCCACCCTCGTCCCGTAAGCGGACGTCTTAGTATACTGTACGTATGTGTACAATGTAATCTCGTCTTAAGCCATTGCTCAAATTATTTACATTGCGATGTCTCTCTACGTATGATTCCATATGTAGTAGCACCCTGTTGGTACTACGGTTCATAACATACAAAGACTGGCGCACACCTCCTTCACTGTCATGATTTATGTCAGCGCTTGAGGGTCACCTCTATTCTACACTATCTACAGTGCTTTAAACTGGCAAGTGTGATCTTTTGAGGGAGTGGCTAATATTTTTTCTGGCGAGCTTGAGTACCCCTCTAACGCACTGCTTTCCGGGCGGGAAGGCGTGCCGGTCCCCGGCACGAATCCGCCCAGCGGATTAGTGTCGAGGTCCGGTTTGCGGCCAGTCTGTGGATGGTTTCTAAGGCGGTTTTCCATCTACCTCGGCGAATGCGGGCTGGTTTCCCTTATTCCGCCTGTTACACTGTGTCGGCGATTGCTGCGCAAACACTTTCTTCATGTACGCGTACACCGTAATTACTCTACCACACAAACATTGGATTTACACTCGTCTGGTGTGAGACGTTCCCGGAGGGGGGTGGGGTCCACTGAGGGCCAAACCGCACAGTAACCCTGGATTCGGCGTGGGGCGGCGGTGGGGTGAGTGGACTGGTATAGCCTGTTGTGGGGTTGTGTACCACTGTGGGCTACGGCGGGAACGGAGCCTCTCCGTCGTTTCTAGGTCCCCAGTTCAATACAATACGATATCCCTTTTGGAAGTACCCTAGATTACACTACAATAAGCCTGAATAAATACACAAAAGCGCCAAAGAAACTGATATAGGCATGCGTATTCAAATTTAGAGATATGTAAACACGCAGAATACTGCTCTGCGGTCGGAAACGTTTGTATAAGACAAGTGTCTGCCGCAGTTGTTAGATCGGTTACTGCTGATACAAAGGCAGGTTATCAAGATTTAAGTGAGTTTGAACATGGAGTTACAGTCGGCGCACGAGCGATGGGACACAGCATCTCCGAGGCAGCGATGAAGTGGGGATTTTCCCGTACGACCATTTCATGAGTGTACCATGAATATCAGGAATCCGGTATAACATCAACTCTCCGACACCGCTGCGGCCGGAAAAAGATCCTGCAAGAACGGAACCAACGACGACTGAAGAGAATCGTCCAACGTGACACAAGTGCAACCCTTCCGCAAATTGCTGCAGATTTCAGTGCTGGGCCATCAACAAGTGTCAGCGTGAGAACCATTGAACAAAACATCATCGATATACGCTTTCGGAGCCGAAGGGCCACTGTTAGCTTTGATGACTGCACGACACAAAGTTTTACTCCTAGCCTGGGCCCGTCAACACCGACATTGGACTATTGATGACTGGAAACATTTTGCCTGGTCAGACGAGTCTCGTTTCAAATTGTGTCGAGCGGATGTACATGTACGAGTATGGAGGCAACCTTATGAATCCATAGACCCTGCATGTCAGCAGGGGACTGTTCAAGCTGGTGGATGCTCTAGGATGGTGTGGGGTGTATGCAGTTGGAGTTATATGGGACCCTTCATACGTCTAGATACGACTCTGACAGGTGACCCGTACGTAAGTATCCTGTCTGATCGCCTGCATCCATTCATGTCCGTTGTGCATACCGACGGACTTTTGCACTTCCAGTAGGAAAATGCCAAACACCCACCCGTCCATAATTGCTACAGAGTGGCTCCAGGAACACTCTTCTGAGTATAAACACTTCCGCTGGCCACCATACTCCCCAGACGTGAATATTGTCGAGCATATATAGGATGCCTTGCAACGTGCTGCCCGGAAGAGATCTCCACCCCCTCGTAATCTTGCGGATTTATGGATAGCCCTGCAGGAATCATAGTATAAGTCCTTCCAGCTCTGCTTCAGACATTAATCGATTCCATGCCACTTCGTGTTGCGGCACTTCTGAGTGCTCGCGGGAACCCTATACGATATTAGGCAAGTTTACCAGTTTCTTTGGATCTTCAGTGTAGAAACGTTCGTATCAAAGATAACGGCATAAAAGTACACTACTGGCCATTAAAATTGCTACACCACGAAGATGACGTGCTACTGACGCGAAATTTAATCGACAGGAAGATGCTGTGACATGCAAATGATTAGCTTTTCAGAGCATTCACACAAGGTTGGCGCCGGTGCGACACCTAGAATATGATGGCATGAGGAAAGTTTCCAACCGAGTTCTCATACACAAACAGCAGTTGACCGACGTTGCCTGGTGAAACGTTGTTGTGATGCCTCGTGTAAGGAGGAGAAATGCGTACCATCACGTTTCCGACTTTGATAATGGTCGGATTGTAGCCTATCGCTATTGTGGTTTATCGTATTGCGACATTGCTGCTCGCGTTGGTCGAGATCAAATGACTGTTAGCAGAATATGGAATCTGTGGGTTCAGGAAGGTAATACGGAAAGCCATGCTGGATCCCAACGGCCTCGTATCACTAGCAGTCGAGATGACAGGCATCTTATCCTCATGGCTGTAGCGGATCGTGCAGCCAGTCTCGATCCCTGAGTCAACAGATGGGGACGTTTGCAAGACAACAACCATCTGCACGAACAGTTCGACGACGTTTGCAGGAGCATGGACTATCATCTCGGAGACCGTGGCTGCGGTTACCCTTGACGCTGCATCACAGACAGGAGCGCCTGCGATGGTGCACTCAACGACGAACCTGGGTGCACGAATGCCAAAACGTCATTTTTTCGGTCGAATCCAGGTTCTGTTTACAGTATCATGATGGTCACATCCGTGTTTGGCGACATCACGGTGAACGCACATTGGAAGCGTGTATTCGTCATCGCCATGTTGGCGTATCACCCGGCGTGATGGTATGGGGTGTCATTGGATACACGTCTCGGCCACCTCTTGTTCGCATTGACGGAACTTTGAACAGTGGACGTTACATTTCAGATGTGTTACGACCCGTGCTCTATCCTTCATTCTATCCCTGTGAAACCCTATATTTGAGCAGGATAATGCACGACCGCATGTTGCAGGACATGTACGGGCCTTTCTGGGTACAGAAAATGGTCTACTGCTGCCCTGGCCAGCACATTCTCCAGATCTCTCACCAACTGAAAACGTCTGGTCAATGGTGGCCGAGCAAGTGGCTCGTCACAATACGCCAGTCACTACTCTGGATGAACTGTGGGCAGCTGTACCTGTACACGCCATCCAAGCTCTGTTTGACTCAATGCGCAGGCGTATCAAGGCCGTTATTACGGCTAGAGGTGGTTGTTCTGGGTACTGATTTCTCAGGATCTATGCACCCAAATTGCGTGAAAATGTAATCACATGTCAGTTCTAGTATAATATATTTGTCCAATGAATACCCGTTTATCGTCTGCATTTCTTCTTGATGTAGCAATTTTAATGGCCAGTAGTGTAGATGTTACGCCGTGCTGCATGTCCCAGCACTGAAGGAGGCATGCAGTATGCCCACGTGAAACAGTCTGCGGCCGCGGTTCCGGCCCGCCGCCCGCTGGCGCAGGTCGCGTGCTCGCGAGCCCCGAGCCCTGCCACGCGGAACACGGCGCGTGCCGCCAACAAAGGCCTGCCCGCCACTCAGACAACCCGACACCGCAGGTGCGACCTGCCCGTCTCCTATCTGCCTGCCGGGCTCGTCGACCTTCCTTGTAAACACAACCGGCAGAGTGGTTCCTTGTTGCTGACCGGTATCTGTGCAAACTGTTCACCACTTTCTGCGATTGCATTTTCAGGAAACGCTGTAAAATTATTGAATAAGAAGGTGCCCATGTCGGCATGCCTTACGCTCTTTTTAAGTGTCATCTTTTATCGGCTGGCCACAGAATCATGTAACTCTACACAATAAAGCCGCGTTATCGATATCACTGGCGCCTTAGACTCACAAGGAACCCCTTGAGTGAGAGATCGGAAGATCAATCTATAGTAAGGCTCATTTGAAAGCATTATGTTAACAGTTTCGACATGAAAAATATTGGCAGTTTATGACTTGCCATGTCACCAGGAAGACAACAGAAAACGAGTGTCCGGGATGTTCAGAGATCAACCTTCTATGAGGTGTGTGTACTACACTTCACAAAATGGACATCGTCGACATTCACGAAATGTTCAAAACAAACCATTAGCTTGAACCATGAACACAGAATGAATAACAGCGCGTCACTGTGACCACAAAGGTTCGCACCATAAAGATCGAAGGCGAACTCCTTGGGAGTTACAAACCGTGCAGGACATTCAGTTAAATATCCACTCTTAATGAAAGCATTTAGAATGATATTGGCGTAACGCGCTGACGAGAACTGATCGAATGTGAAGGCATGTAACCGACTGCAAGAGTGTCTGTCGTGGAGCTTATCGTGAAACTGGCTATCCTTTAAGGCGTAGTTGCAGATAGTGCAAAAATTTGTATTATAGGAACGGAAAAAAACAAACATCCAGAAGTTAAATTTGTCAAACGGTTCCAGATGGTATGAACTGCCACGGCACACACTTTTCAGGAGGAATACTTCGCCGTAAAGGACTATGATTTTTATTCGCAGACCATGACTCAAGCAAAAGCTAGTTATTTTGACCAGATATTGGCCAAAAGCAGTGCTCACACCGTAGTTACACTTCTCTTTCGCTCATTTTTTCAATCTTACTTGCTGTGACGCAAATACACTCCTGGAAATGGAAAAAAGAACACATTGACACCGGTGTGTCAGACCCACCATACTTGCTCCGGACACTGCGAGAGGGCTGTACAAGCAATGATCACACGCACGGCACAGCGGACACACCAGGAACCGCGGTGTTGGCCGTCGAATGGCGCTAGCTGCGCAGCATTTGTGCACCGCCGCCGTCAGTGTCAGCCAGTTTGCCGTGGCATACGGAGCTCCATCGCAGTCTTTAACACTGGTAGCATGCCGCGACAGCGTGGACGTGAACCGTATGTGCAGTTGACGCACTTTGAGCGAGGGCATATAGTGGGCATGCGGGAGGCCGGGTGGACGTACCGCCGAATTGCTCAACACGTGGGGCGTGAGGTCTCCACAGTACATCGATGTTGTCGCCAGTGGTCGGCGGAAGGTGCACGTGCCCGTCGACCTGGGACCGGACCGCAGCGACGCACGGATGCACGCCAAGACCGTAGGATCCTACGCAGTGCCGTAGGGGACCGCACCGCCACTTCCCAGCAAATTAGGGACACTGTTGCTCCTGGGGTATCGGCGAGGACCATTCGCAACCGTCTCCATGAAGCTGGGCTACGGTCCCGCACACCGTTAGGCCGTCTTCCGCTCACGCCCCAACATCGTGCAGCCCGCCTCCAGTGGTGTCGCGACAGGCGTGAATGGAGGGACCAATGGAGACGTGTCGTCTTCAGCGATGAGAGTCGCTTCTGCCTTGGTGCCAATGATGGTCGTATGCGTGTTTGGCGCCGTGCAGGTGAGCGCCACAATCAGGACTGCATACGACCGAGGCACACAGGGCCAACACCCGGCATCATGGTGTGGGGAGCGATCTCCTACACTGGCCGTACACCACTGGTGATCGTCGAGGGGACACTGAATAGTGCACGGTAATCCAAACCGTCATCGAACCCATCGTTCTACCATTCCTAGACCGGCAAGGGAACTTGCTGTTCCAACAGGACAATGCACGTCCGCATGTATCCCGTGCCACCCAACGTGCTCTAGAAGGTGTAAGTCAACTACCCTGGCCAGCAAGATCTCCGGATCTGTCACCCATTGAGCATGTTTGGGACTGGATGAAGCGTCGTCTCACGCGGTCTGCACGTCCAGCACGAACGCTGGTCCAACTGAGGCGCCAGGTGGAAATGGCATGGCAAGCCTTTCCACAGGACTACATCCAGCATCTCTACGATCGTCTCCATGGGAGAATAGCAGCCTGCATTGTTGCGAAAGGTGGATATACACTGTACTAGTGCCGACATTGTGCATGCTCTGTTGCCCGTGTCTATGTGCCTGTGGTTCTGTCAGTGTGATCATGTGATGTATCTGACCCCAGGAATGTGTCAATAAAGTTTCCCCTTCCTGGGACAATGAATTCACGGTGTTCTTATTTCAATTTCCAGGAGTGTATTCCCTACTGCGCTTGCAAGATCACGTAAACGAAAAAGAATCGTCGGGGACAAAGCACCTCCAGCTTCTCACAGCACAATAAATAATTTTCCAGATAATTAACCATCTAGATTAACAGTCGGCATAATTGTATACGAATGCGTTCAGTCACTGGTGTTAGTTGATCCCCATACAACTCTCTTGGTACCTGCAATTTCCAGAGTTCCTTTCATATGCAATTCCTCTTCAAATCCCGATTGGTCGGAGTTGAACACACATTCCTCACTGAAAGGTGGGATAAGTTATGTAATCTGCAAATTTTCGAGCTGCATTCCGCATTTGCTATGCATCGTTAATTGAACAATTTCTTTGAAATTTATTTATCTTGTGCCTTACAATTCTGTAAAACTGTTTGAACGTATGCAACCAGCCACTGTTCCCCTTGAAGTCACTGTAATCTACGTCGCGAGCAATTTAATGTGCATAACGTATTAGGTCACTATCATGCACATGTTGTAAATTGTATGGAGCATCCTTGAAACGCGCAAACACCACTTTTTTCAAAAAGTGCGCTTTGTCCTCCCTCGAATATTCGTAGTTTCTCTTATGCATTACACTGTCATATTACTGCTGACTTATTCGAAACCTATACTTTCTTTCTTTTACTACACTGCGGATGATCTTCCACGTGCTTAATTATGCTTAGTACCAGCTCCTTGGACAACGATTGTCCTTTACTACGGTTCACTGGGGACAGCATTTTGGCTCCCTGTCCGATAAGTGGTATCGTAAGAACTTAACCACTAGAGGGCTTTACATACAACGTGATATGTCTCCCACTTTCATTTGTTAGACACGTATCATCATGATTGTACTCATCACATACATTGTCCGCTCAGTCGAGCGTATACGACACCACACATTCCACTGACCCATTTTGCAGGAATGCTAATACTTCATCTGCCACTTCTTTCTCACCCTGAGAAGTCCACGCACGCCCGGGTACAATCGTGGTTCCGCAGGCAAACGCAAACATTTTTGAATGAAGCCACCGAACGTGCTGTTTCTCAGTGGGATAAATTTATTAACAGTTATGCCGATTATTTTTTAAAATAATAAACAGTTTACATATTTTTTCCGTCTGTCTCGATTTTATTTGAGTGCTCCTTATAAATTAAAAACTCTGACTTGAAATCTCGTGTTTTCCGGGTTGTCTGATTGAATATGTAGTATTGTTGTATTATGAACACCTAAACACCCAAAAATCTCACTGCCTTACAGTTTCACATGTCAAATACGTTTGTCACATGGTCATTTTGTAGCCGCCCATATCTGATCCCGTTGTTTGCTTGAAACCACGTGAGCCAGTATCCGGCTGCAGAGCGGCGTGGATTTTTCTTCGGCTTGGAGCTGATAGCCCGGTATCTTCCAGATCCTCTTAAACGGATGTGGCTGGAACCTACTGGCGGGCTTACAGAGAGAGTAATTTCCCCATGACAGGTGCTGCTTCCAATATCCGTTGCGGAAAAGATTCTTAATGTCCTGCCAGGAGTCGGCACCTTAGAGAAGCGCTGAAAGCATGGACGGGAAATCGTCAATGAGATTGCCTACATTCTGCTGTTGAGTTACGTATACCCATCTTGCGCGGGAAGCGGCACGACAACTTGTCACACTGCTGAAGGTGTTACCATCAATCCTCACATTTTGTTCCTGATTCCAACTGGCTGAAAGGCCAATGTGTCAGAAATTTCATGGAGCAGTCTGGAGATGAAAAATCGAGAAGTCGGCCGGCAGTCCCGAGGGTTGAAGAAATTGTGTGCCGTTTCGGGCGGATGTCGTGTTTATAACAAAAGTCAGGGGTAGACGATCCTTCTTGGAACATACTCTGACCAACGTCCTTCAACTGTAGGCGACTGTTCAGTCTCACGGATTAGCACTGCTCTTCTCTGCGCTATCCGGATACGTAATAGCGTTTATCTGTTACTGGAGGCTTTAAGCATCCTGCAATGAGACTATCGGTCTCTTTGACGGCTGCAGTCAGATAGCGTAAGATGACCTCTAGAATACCAAGGCAATACGTTTCACAGAAAGACACCATATCGATGTTGATGTATGGATTGTCGAACCTCTGATTCAGTGATTCAGATTGTTTAGAGTGAAGATTTTCATGTCGGATCTCCGTACTGTCGTTCTTCAACGTAAGCTTTTCGTATGCATAATCGTTACAGTGAGGTAGCTAGTTTCCTGACCATTCTATGTGTGATCCATGTCGATTTTTTTCACTTGTGGATGAAAGACTCCTACTTGAAAGACATGATTTTAGCTGGTTCCACTGAAATAAAGCAACAGTTATCCACGGATGAAGACTAGATTTCTCTCGTATGATTAAAATCTTCTTCTTGTGCAGTAAGGCCCATCCCTTCTGCATACAGGAAGCTTCGCTCATTTGGACTTAATAGCTGGTTATTGGCGAATATTTCGGAAGAATTTATCCTAAAAGACTTCTCCTCGATGGGCTACTTCTTCGTACTACGCAGCGATTGTACTGTCCTTGGAAGTCAAGAGAAAAGCTGCGGTATTCAAAAAGAGTGGTCATAAGTTTATTGAAACAGAAGTCATCGATAAGGTTGTACAGTTTCGTATATAGTAATGGATGATTTACAAAGTCACTAGCTGCTGTCAGATCCACAAAAGTCAAATTAAAATCATTGCAAATGTTACAAAGTTGTTTAAAAATTATTCTGAAACATTTAATGTATTTCCTCTCCCAACTGAAAAAAAAGAATAATGTTCCCGTTACATTAATAAAAGTAACTTAGCGTCGCTTTCCTGGAAGTTGTTTGTTATTGTCTGAGATAAATGGAACACTGACAAGCGGACTGTTTTTCAGATATTAGTACATTTCATTAGCCGGCACTGCTTGACGGTGTGATATCGAATGGCTCCAGAGAAGGCGGCCGCTGTTGCATACATGGTGGAGGCTGTGTCGAACAGGGTCAGACATTTACAGGCAATGATTCTGTCGGTCTGACTCATTGCTTACGCATAGAACCAATGTATTAAGCGACCATCTAGCAGAAGCTGAAGTGCCTCACATCAGGCCTAGAAGCAAAACGTCCCACACTACAAGTATCTCCTACCTGTCTCCCTTTCCCCCAGGCGTTCTGTAAAATTCTCCCTGGGCACGTCCTTACATTTGATTGGAGACAGATTTTTGGTAGCACCAAACGAATTATATGTTAGCGGTTTTCGTGTCACTTGAGTTACACTCTTCGTGCTAAAGGTACATAGCCCGACAAATGCGCGATCTAAAAGCAATCCAGAATAAAGCTTAGTTTGCTGGTATCTCCCAGAATCTGCAACTTCCCTGTCTTGGTGAGCCACATATCTTCTCAGGTCTCTTAGACTTTGTCCTCCCATTGTGTATTACCGTCCTGACGTACAGAAGAAACCTACTCATACGATTACACTGACTGTAAAAAAACATTTCAACACCAAGAAGGAGTTGTGCGAGATAAACTAATGTTGGTAGGTGTATTGTCACATTTGAAATAGCTTCTATTCAAATTTCGCGCCAGTCGCCTAAGAGTGGCTCGAGCAGCGCCATTATGAGTATGTAAATGGAGTTTGATCTAAATATGCGTTGTAAAGGTCGTGAGCGGTAGTTACCTTTGAGACTGGACTTCGTGAGATGATGATAGTCGAGAACCCTTTTAAGATGACGAAGACACCAACAGATCAACAAGTTTAAACGAGGTCGTGTAATAGAGCTACGAGAAGCTGAATGTTCCTCCTATGATACTGCAAAAAGGCTTGGCAGGAAGGTAGCCATAGTACATGATTGCTGGCAGCAGTGATCACGGAAATGTACGGCTTCGGATGGCCATATGGCAGTACCGAGAGGGAAGACCATCGTGTTCAACGTATGGTTCTGGTGCATCGTACTGCGTCTGCAGCAGCAATATGAGCAGCAGTTGGCACCACAGTGACACAACAAACTGCTGCAAACCAATTATTTCAAGGAAGCTCTGAGACAGACACCCCATAGTGTGCATTCCACTGGCCCCAAAACCGGTGAGTGCTCATTGGAGGGTACGGTAGAAGGTTATTGTGCTTTCTGATGAAAGCTAGTTCTGCCTCGATGCCATTGATGGGTTGATTAGAAGGACGCCAGGCGAACATCTACAACCAGCCTATCTGAAAGCTAAAGCTGGATTTACGACTGGAGTTATGGTCTGGATGCGAATTCGTATGACGGGAGGAGCACTCTCGTGGCTATCCCACGCACCCTGACTAAATTTCTACGTCAATCTGGTGATTAAATTGATCTGGTGATTCGGTTTGTTGCGCTGACACTCTTGATCAGCATGCCAGGGGGTGTTTCCTAACAGGATAACGCTCGATCTCATGACGCTGTTGTAATCCAACATGCTCTACAGAGAGTCGACATGTGGCCAGATCACTAGATCTGTCTCTAGTAGAGTGCATTTGTGACATCATCGGCCGACTCCAGCGTCGTCCACAGCCAGCATTAACTCCCTGTTTTGGCCGAGTAAGTGCAACAGGCATAGAACTCCGTCCCACAGACTGACATCCGGCGCCTGTACCATATAATCCATAGACGAATACATTCTTGAATTCAACGCTCTGGCGGTTACACCGGTTGTTACTGTACCAGCATTTCCCATTTGCAATAACTTTTCTCGCACTTACATTAACCTGTGATTTGCAATGTTTCTCATTTAAATATGTTACCTAGATAAACGTATTTCCGAAATTTCATTACTCTACATTATTTCTTGGTGTTGGGATTTTTCCCGTCAATGTGTTTTTGGAGTGAGGTTTACCCTTGGCATCAGTGTATGGCGAGTCCCTGAGCCTCCGGATGCCTTCGTAATTTTTTCCGGGATGAAGCAGTTTGCTTGGAAATGAGTCGAGGGTCAAATATGGGTAAGGGTTTATTCGCAATTGAATGTTGAAGCAGTTTATGAAAGTGGCTTAATCTTTCACGTTGCAAATATCATTTGGGATCTATTCAGTACGGTATTTGACTATCGTTTCAAGTAATTTGAGCTGTTTTTGTAACTAGTCAAATACAGATACATCCAGTGTACAATCTCCCGCTGTTGGACTGTGCGCTACAAACGGACGAACAGGATGACACATCTGAATGACGGCGAATCAGTTGGGTGTGGATGTCTGCTGGGGAATTACAAGTACAGGATGGTAGAGTGAAAAAGATATTCACGAAAACAGAACGTATGAAAGTATATTCGCGAATGGAACATGGTGGCGTATCTACAGTTGGCGACCTAATGTTACTACAATACAGGGATTAACAGTACTTAATCTTTTTGTTAATTAGATTAGATGCGCAGACCATGTAACTAATAAGGAGGTACTGAATAGAATTGGAGAGAAGAGAAGTTCGTGGTACAAACTGACTAAAAGAAGGGTTCGGTTGGTAGGACACCTTGTGAGGCATCAAGGGATCGCCAGTTTAGTAGTGGAGGGAAGCGGGCGTTACAAATGGTGGAGGGAGACCCGGAGATGAATACAGTAAGCAGACTCAGAAGGATGTAGGTTGCAGTAGTTACACGGAGATGAAGAGGCTTGCACAGGGGCCGGCCGCTGTGACCGAGCGGTTCTAGGCGGTTCGGTCCGGAACCGAGCTGCTGCTACGGTCGCAGGTTCGAATCCTGGCTGGGGCTTGAATGTGTGTGGTGTCCTTAGGTTAGTTAGTTTTAAGTAGTTCCAAGTCTAGGGGACTGATGACCTCAGATGTTAAGTCCTATAGTACTTGGAGCCATTTGAACCATTTTTTTAATAGGTGTTTGCAATATCACTGTGGACATTCCCCAGAAGCAGTAAGGCTGAGAAGAAGATCCGAAACGGAAAAAGTCGTACCGATTTCATTGTAGCTTTTTTAAAGTAATGAAATTTTTCATTACGGTTTTTCATGTCTTATTCTACTAGAAGAGTTTGACCATTGCAGGTGATTGACTTCAATCTCTTGAAGATTTCTGTTTCAAGTAGTGATAGTCCAATGGGGCCAAAATCGCTACAAGGCAGTGGAACATGCACTGTGATGCTCGTTATTGTCCACTATCATGCTTTGAAGTATGTGCTGCAATATTTTGCTCGCTACAGTCACTTCGAACACTTATGAAGCTGATAACTAATGCAATAATTAAATACTTGTTTGCTGTGACAAGATTACGGTAACCTATACGAAAGTGTAACAGTGGTTCTCAGGAAACTTAAATAGGATTTATTTAGAAGAAAGTTGTTCCACGGAATACTGTTGGATGAATTTAGATAACCGGTTTCCGAGAAAGACCGCATCGCAGTTTTTCTACCTTCGTCATATACACGGTGCAGTAACAATGGGAATAACAGAGAGTGGGACACCTATAGGGGCATATTCATACTCATTTTTATATCGCTCAGGAAACGAATCGAACACAATAGAAAGTCTCTAATATCAATATGAAGCACGGGCTGGAGATAACTTGATACTACTGCTGAGGGGTTGGCTATATGTGGCAACGGATGCTAAGTGTTTCTTTCTCTCACCTCCACTGTCAATTACACATCTCTGTATTCCATGTGTAATCGTCGCAATTGCTTATAGTGAATACGTAGACGGTAGACGCAACACTCATATTTCATTGGTGATGGAACTACGTCGGCGATTTAAGAATAACTTCCAACTATAGCGGCTGAGCTCAGGGGACTCAAATGCATCAATCAGTACCTGAAATGACCCACGTCACCGCGCTTTCATCTAATCCTACGTTTATTTATTAACATTAGTACGTGTGTTGTAGGAGAGCTGGTGAAATTGAATGAGTTTCCGCAAGGGCGAAACACAGAAGGTCATGGTCACATTTAAATAATAATTCGGTACGTAACAGGAAAGAATGAAGTCATATTTGTAGGTGAAGCATCTGATCGTAATTTGAGGTTTTGGAAGTGACAAATTAATACCATTTATGTTAATACATCAGACATTATTAATCCAATCTGGGATACTAAGTGAAGAACTGCGTCGGTCATACATCAAATTGTCCTGACAGACATTTTTCAAAAACACCATTCTTGCGTAAAGATCCAATAAAGTGACGGAGATAACGCTACAGCAATTTGCACTCCCAGCAGTGATCAGACGGTCCGTTAAGATAAAGACGGCTATAACGCACGACATCCATTAGTAAAATCAGCATAAGACTTGTTGAAAGCACTCTAGCAAAACGTGTCGACGTAAGAAACGAGTTCGGAAATGTCGAAAATAACTGTATGACGCTTGTTCCAATGCCTTGTAGTTCTGTAATCTTCAGAGTCGTGTCTGCCTTCTGAACGATGACATTTATTTCGAAGGGAAGCAATATAGCTGCGGCAGTTTAGATAACAGTCCAACAAAGACGGCTTTCATCGAAAGCCTTCGAGTTAGGCCCGTGATTGCGACATGTCAACTTCAAGACAGAAATATCGAGTAACTGACGGAATAAGAGTCAAGATTAGAGAGAAACTGTGATTTTCGCGTAGGACTGGAAATTTTCTGTCGTGCATCATTACGTAAACTACGCCCTGGAGAAAAACTTGTGGAGGATTTTTCTCCTTGGAACATTTCAGTGAAAAGAACCATGTGGGATGATTTCAATGTTCAAGAGTTTTGTGCGGTTTTTCCGATAATTTTAGCGCTGTCATCAGCATATTTCACACAATTCTTGAAAATTGCTTTACGCTGGAGTTTTTTTTTCATTGTATAATGCAAATTATTGATAAATTCTTACTTTTCGCTTTAAATTAGTCACGTTTAATAGAATTAAGAAATTATTTTTCTCTGTTCTTCCTCACTCCCGCTCTAACCCACTCAAGTGAATCTCATTATCCATATTATCCAAAGCAGGAAGCCGATATCAAAATAATGATCCCTAAGATGCAATTCTGACATTAATGCATTGCAATATCGTTAAGTGTCAACACCTAATCCCGCCGCCATGCCACCTCTTGAGCAGACGTGTCATGAAGATTGTGACCATTCACTGTGCTACAGTCACTGTTGCTTTTAACATTTTTTTCTGTTTACAATGGAGTCACAGAGGTTTGTTTTTAGTTTCGCAATCTTCTACTCTCTACCACAACCAGCTACATGATAAACTCAAACGACTGTAAGGAACATAAAACAGAAAAATGTTCGGTTTTAATATGAGCTTTGTACCGTCCAGTGTGAAAAGATGGGGTAACCGCTGCAGAATTTGGGTCTGTTTGATCATGAGGATTAAATATCTAAAAAAAAAAAAATTATCTTAAATTTAATAGGATTCTGTTAACTTTGCAATATAAAATATAATGTCCTAACCGGGAAATCAAAACTGCTTGTATGTAAAGTCTGTCATATGTAGTAGTGCGCTTATTAAGTTACTTTCTTTTCTGGTATTACATGTTACCCCGAAGATTTCTGCAGCCCGGCGATATGAGTCTTCTGCTGTCCGACGTTTCGCTGATAAGTTCGTCGCAGGCTACATCTCAAGAATAGATAAGACTGTTCGTAATAATCTGTTTTGACGTTGCCCATAAAACGACAGGATTCTAGATCGGATTCTGGTAAGCAATATCCGCCCTAGGAAAATCTTAAAAAAGAAGGCAAAAACTATTATGGTGAACAAAATTCTCCGCTTGAAGTTTTGACCATGGGCAGCCTCTTGCATTGCTACTTAAATTCATCAGTCCGAAGACCTGTTCCGATAAGCAACACGTCGCCATTTATATATGTTGTATCATTTTAAAATAAAATTCGTAGCTTGCTTTTCGTATTAAGAAGTGGTGTATTTTCCGATATTCTTTTTACACAACAACTTATCTCGTTTGTATCTATTACTACTTTAGAAAATTATTAAGCTTTCTGAACTCCAAATTTAACAAGATGGCTGACTTTCAACACTGCATCAAATTAGCTTCCGACAAGAAATCATTACTCAATCGGAGAACAAGCATGAGTCCCCTTTCATAATTCGTTAATCGCTTATTAGCCAAGACCAGAGACAAATGCTACATGCCACACAAAGCAAAGCTTCTCTTTCGCAGTCAGAAAATAGATTGTCGATTGTGTGGAAATTGTGAGTATATTGAATCTGCGTCATTGCAAGCATATTTACAGTATGTCTAGACAGAAAAGCCAGGTGCAGTTCATATCTGTGAAAGCAAAGCTGCTTTCCTATTTCTGCCTCAAACGGTCGATCCACAAATTGTTTCTCGTAAAGAAACAGGAAAAAATCACAGTTCACCTAGAGATCTGGAACATTACGAGATACTGAAAGCGTAGGCAAGCTGTCACAAACAGATGACAAGGATTGTCAGAACAACCTCTTTGTATGAAATATGAAGCACAAAAATTAAAAACTACCACGACCCAATAACAGAAACATCACATTGCTGCATGTTTTCCCATTAGTGACACAAATTTTTATTTACTAGTGGTAAGAAATGCTTCGTGACACTTTCTCTGCCACAAAACACTCTAAACAGTAAGACATTGTCTAAATTCTAACGCGAGAACCTCAACCAAAGCCCGTGTAAAGGGCACAGGTCGAGTGAACCTCTTTATTGGTGATAAACTTTGTATCCGGTCACAGTATTGACACATGCGATAACAGACAGCCTTGCAAACGTGTACTGCATAAAGATAACGTAAGTTATCTTAAATAGAAAACTATCTGGGTATTTATCGTTAAAAGTGATACATTCTGCCACACAACTTGTGCGTCTGAACAGCTAGCCTGAAGGTGTATAATTAGTTACGTTTACTAGTTTCATTGCCGGCCGCGGTGGTCTCGCGGTTAAGGCGCTCAGTCCGGAACCGCGCGACTGCTACGGTCGCAGGTTCGAATCCTGCCTCGGGCATGGATGTGTGTGATGTCCTTAGGTTAGTTAGGTTTAAGTAGTTCTAAGTCTAGGGGACTGATGACCTCAGATGTTAAGTCCCATAGTGCTTAGAGCCATTTGAACCATTTGAAAGCTTGTAAGGGTGTTGCAGTGCAGGTTGTGTCGAGAGGAGCAGAGGTAGTGGCGTGAAATTCTCGATCACTCAAATTTGCGCCAATGTTCTGGACTAAATTCTAAATCTCTTCGCAGTAAGCCGGTCGTTGTGACCGAGCGGTTCTAGGCGCTTCAGTCCGGAACCGCGCTGCTGCTACGGTCGCAGGTTCGAATCCTGCCTCGGGAATGGATGTGTGTGATGTCCTTAGGTTAGTTAGGTTTACTTAGTTCTAAGTCTAGGGGACTGATGACCACAGAAGTTAAGTCCCATAGTGCTCAGAGCCATTTGAACCAACTAGTTTCATTCCATTGTTAATCTGCTACGAGGACTTGTAAAGCTTATAGAATAGTCGAAGTTATGACGTAAATTGGCATAGACATTTAGTGTCAAATCTTTCATAAGCGACGCACAGTCACATATATTAGGAGCTAATAAATTACTTATCAACACAACAGAGTTATACAGAATATCACACGACACAGAAATGAGAGTGAATCCATAAGCTGCGTGACGCTCTGAAAGACTGAACTTTTTGAATATTTGAATATTATAAGAAAGAAAGCTACTTTCGCACCGGGCGTAATAACTTGCGCTAAAACATAATTTTAAAGATTTCATTTCGAAGTTATGTTGATCTGAAAACTATGTTGCTCTACAACCATAGACAGAAATCTCTGCAGGTGCGAATATACGCAGTAATATTTATTTTTCGGATAAGAACCTAAGCCAGTTCGGATACCCAACGTTATACAGGGTGTCCCAGCTATCTTGTCCACCAAAAATATCTCTGGAACAATAACAGCCATTGGAAAACGACTTTCACCGGTATCAATGTAGGGCTGGGGCCCATGAATGCACATATTTGGAAACATTCTAAAACGAAAGCATATGCGTTTTTTAACACAACCTTATGTTTTTTTAAATGGACCTCCTATATTTTATCTTCAGCAATCCATAGCATAACAAAGCACATACACAATGGCGTCGATTGCATCGCAACATTCCCATTACATCCCGAGATATTAAGACGCGAAGTTGACGCTTGAAACACCCGACATGCGCTGCTAGCGCACGTCCTGAGGCTCAGGCGTGAACCCCATGCTGCTCGTAATCGCGATGTGATTGACATGCGTAATCACACTTCCATACTTATCAAGAGGTCCGAAACGAATAATACGATCTGCTGCCATCAACTCTCATAAGCACATAATGGTTTCCCTCTTGCACGTTTTACGTATCTACGTACACAATATGAACCAGTACCGATCGGTGTACACCCGTCAGGTTGTCTTATTTATCCTACACACCCAAAATAAGGTTTATCTAATGCGTTATATGACCCACTGTGCCTGTCGCACAGGGCCTGGCTCTACCTAGTCAAGTGTCCAACGTAGTTCCCACTACTGTCACAGTTACCACTTCGCCTTGTTTATGATTTGCGACCCATGCAAACTCCTGTACTCCACCACCCTCCGAGCATCCCATTTGTTGTTGCTTCGGCGTGCAGTACACCGCTTGCCAGTGTAATCGTGCATCAGAGTAATCTAGTGACGGCACGGAGGTAGTACACATTGTGAATAAACGTTGTGTTGTGGAACTTATACTGTACAGTATAATGTACACATATGAAGATATGGTAGTAATGCTGCTGATCTATGGAGAATGTACGTTGACGGGAAATACGTTATGAGATTGCTTGTTTGTTGATAGTACTGTTAGCGAACATTATGATTATTAAGTTAATATGTCTTTCTACCCTACTCTACATACCTGTATTGTACCCTGTTGTAGGTGGACGAAATGCTGTTCAGGCAGAACGACTGTACAGAAGACGATTCCCTGACAAGCCATCGCCTTCGCGCCGGATGTTTGGTCGTCTCACATCTCGTCTACGTGAAACGGGAAGCTTAAATCCAAGACCTCGACATCGTCCTAGAACACGCACAGATGGACGTGCTGAAGTTGCTGTGCTCGCTATCATAGCTGTGAATCCTCAAATCAGCACGCGTCAAATTGAACGTGAAGTTGGTGTGTCGAAATCAAGTGCACAGCGTATTCTTAAACGTCATAAATTTCATCCTTTCCGTGTTCATTTACACCAGGATCTTCATGGAAATGACTTCCGCAATAGGGTAACATTTTGTCGGTGGGCTCAGCAAAAACTTCTGACTAATCCAAATTTTTTTGCAGATGTTCTCTTTACCGACGAGGCATCATTCTCCAACAAAGGAATTGTCAATATGAGGAGTATGCATTATTGGTCCGCAGACAATCCAAAATGGCTCCGTCAGGTAGAGCATCAACGTCCGTGGAAAGTTAATATTTGGTGTGGGATTATTGGAGATACCATTATCGGACCTTTCTTTATAAATGGCATCCAAAATGGCAGACAATACTCCAGATTTATACGACACAATCTTCCTGTTCTCTTGGACACCGTACCTCTGAACCGGAGAATGGTCATGTGGTATCAGCATGACGGATGCCCTACACATAACGCCTTACGAGCACGACGACTTCTGAACCATAAGTTCCCTGGTAGATGGATTGGACGAGGTGGCCCAGTTAGGTGGCCTGCCCGATCTCCGGACCTTACACCGCTGGATTATTTTCTTTGGGGAGCAGTGAAGGATGCTGTTTACCAACATGAACCAACAACACCACCTCTGTATGAAGCAACGGATTATTGATGCTTGTACAGCCATCAAAGAGGAAACAGTAGCACGAAGTAGGGCATCCTTCATCCGCAGAGTGACCCTATGTATGCAAGCCAATGGGCATCACTTTGAGCATGAGATGTGAACGCTATGTTTAGTATGTAGTGCTGATATCACAGTGGAAGTTTCTACAAAGGGCCATTTTAACCAGTGATGTTAAGAAACATTTGTTTGCAACAACTTGTCATTTAACGCATTAGATAAACATAACATTGATAATTATGTGATAATAAAACTAATTGGTTAAACATGTTTACATTCATCTTCTATGTCCTACCTGAACTTCCCAAATCAAAACATTTTTACCTAAACAACGGTAAAACTTTTAGTCCACTTGCTCGTTTCACTAAAACCATCAACATGAATTTTACTATTACGAGTGAATGATTAACTGTCACTTGCGCTAGATCTACAGTAAAGTAAAGTTTTAACGTTGAACGGCATTACCTTTTTAGCAACGGATTAACGATAAGCGAAGTTAACTTTGTGACTAACGTTGCGGTACACAGATATGTTACAGAACCGTATCACCCCTAGCCTATGGGATAAATACCCGCTGGAATGTACGACGTTAATGCAGGATGGCAGCAGACCGTATTATTCGTTTCGGACCTCTTGATAAGTATGGAAGTGTGATTACGCATGTCAATCACATCGCGATTACGGGCAGCATGGGATTCACGCCTGAGCCTCAGGACGTGCGCTAGCAGCGCATGTCGGGTGTTTCAAGCGTCAACTTCGCGTCTTAATATCTCGGGATGTAATGGGAATATTGCGATGCAATCAACGCCATTGTGTATGTGCTTTGTCATGCTATGGATTGCTGAAGAAAAAATATAGGAGGTCCATTTAAAAAAACATAAGTTTGTGTTAAAAAACACATATGCTTTCGTTTTAGAATGTTTCCAAATATGTACATTCATGGGCCCCAGCCCTACATTGATACCGGTGAAAGTCGTTTTCCAATAGTTGTTATTGTTCCAGAGATATTTTGGGTGGACAAGATAGCTGGGACACCCTGTATATGAGGTGTTTACAATAAACATTAATTTGTACTGAAAAGCTCAATTGAAGTGTTGATATTACAATTTTCGTCTCTCTCCATTGCAAGAAATGGATAATGCCACTAACTATTGTTTAAGTCACTGTTATTGCCCTTTCGGTACGGGGTGCCCCTGGCCTACATTGGCTTGGATTCCTGTACCATTTCCCTAACAAAAGTCACGTGGCCACCAAAAGCAGGCACAAAGCAACTCAAAGATGTTCTAGGGTACTCTATCCATTGGAATTTTTGCTTCATGGCCTCATTCCTGTTTGTGTATCACAGACGACATAAATAATGTTTGGTATAAAACCAATGAATATCCCAACAGCCCTCTTAAGTAAAGTTACAAGTACACAGAATGATGCTTATTAAACTGATACGCGTAGCACATTACCAGATCTAACATTATTGAGAATTAACGTTCATTTGCTAAACACACTATATAACTAACATGCAACAATACTCAAGACGTTACGACAAATTGTAACACAACTCCATTTAACCTCTCAATACTGAGGAAATATTCCAGGGAAAATTTCAAGAACGTGTTTCAGTAATGACAGAAGAAAGTTGTAAGTTAAGGAATGTACCAGTACTTTGGCAGGTTAGATCGTATTAACGTTTCATAGTCAACATCTACGTTCTTAATCAGTTGAAGGCCTGACTTCAACAGATGCAAATTCAAGCTAGGGGAAACCTACTGCCAGAGTTTCGGTGTACCGAACAGGTCAAGTAGTTTAAAAAATTTCAGTGTTCGCAGGTGTGGATGATGGACTCGTGAGTGAGCTGCGGACTGGAATAGCATTTATTTTATCCGCGTAGATCTCTCTAATAATAGACACAATTGAAAACAAAAATTAGCTAAATTAAGAAATTTTTGAGGTCTGAAGTTCCGATATTTAATGTGAATTAATCCTCTGTTTCTTTTTTTTAATAAATAGGGTAGATAAATGATTCATGCACCTACGAAAAATATTTTGTTTTAGAACCAATATTTACTCTGTGTAATATAGCTGTTACTGAAAAATCAAGTAGAAAATTGCTCATACCGCTTTATATGTATGAGGTCATTTGATATGAAAAAAGCGTAGCCTTTCACTGAAGAGTGCAACATCCCTTAAAATAATTTTTTCGGATAATTTGCGGCTGTTCAAAACTGCCAGATCAGAAGATTTAGCGAACAGGTCGCTGCTAACTGAGTTTTAGCTTGCGACTACAGGTTTCCTAAACGCAGAACTTTTCATGCTGCCCTGTCCTTTGTCTACGGACCGGACGAGATGGCGCAGAGATTAACTGCCCGACATTCGAGAGGACAGCTGCTCAAATCAGGTCTGGCCTTTCACGTATAGATATTACGTAGTTTCCAAAAATTGCTTAAGGCCGGGTTCGCACATTGGGTCCAACGTTGGCACGAACAGTGTTCGTCCAATGTCCGGATCGATGAAACTTCATTGGAACCAACGTTGACTCAAATGTTGGTACGACTGCGTCGCTTGTCGGTATTTTTCTCAAATATCAAAGGACGTTGGGACAGTATCGATAGCCGATCACACACTGGTGTCAACGTTATTTTGTTTTCTCTCTTTGCCTTTTCGAAACCGAGTTTGTTCGTTCGTCGTCGTCGAGGTCGTCGTCGTCGTCGTCTTCGTATGTTAAGTTTTTTGAAATGTCTCAGGAACAGTCGACCAATATTATTCACTTTCAAAACTACAAATGCACCTCAGAGTTTGTGCGTCAGACAAGTTTAAGTTGAGTCTATACGAATTCAACTTAATTTTGGCTTCAGTGTGTGGGCGCTGTCCCATTAATATTGGCCAATGTTGGCGCCAGCTTTGGCAACAACATGTGGACAAAGGGGTAGGAACAAGAGAGGGTAACATTTGTTAATTGTGTACCACGCTTACGTTCCAGACTACAAACATTGTTCATTGTGACGGCCCTCTGCATCCACGACGGCCTTGGGCCGCTCTAGAGACATCATTTCACAAATGTTCGCAGCACTTTTCGAATAATGGGCCACGGAATGTTCAGCTGTCCTGACATAGCTCGTTCACTACCTGAAGGTGGCACATTGCGTCCAGCATTCTCAGTTATGGCAACAGTAACTTCTTCAACAATTTATGGCGTAATTGGCAGTCGACCTCTCTCACGAGCAGTTCCAAAATTGTCAGCTAATTCGAATATACGAATTATGTTCAACGCCGGTACGAAAAAATGATTTCTCCAGATTACTTTAATGGGTCAATATTCGCGAAGATGAACAGTGCTATTGCTGTTGTTTCCATAGAACAACTTTATGAGAAAGCCCTGCTTACCTTCTCCGGGCCCATGTTGACTGCCTGGAACTTTAGTGCACACTAACGATTGTACTTCAAACCTACATCGCAGCATCAGTACACATGTTTAGCGGCAAGTCATGACACTAACACTACTAACAACGCAAATCCCTCAACGCACACTTTGAACATCATTCCTATAACGTTGGTTATCCATACGGTACAGAATTTTCCATCTACACTGGCTCAAATGGCGGAAGTTTAATTATGACCACCCTGTAGTACTGATCCCCTGCAAGGCAAAAAAGAGTTCAATTTAATGAGTAGTACACAGCGGTCTTGTTACAATATTTTGTTGACAATGTACTGTTCGTAGGAACAGCTCAGCATTTGGCAGACATTGAATGAACTTTATAGAAAGAACCGAATTAAACTTGACAAATAGTGCGATAGGAAAAACGATAAACTAACTTTTATGAATATTTCGGACATAAGGGATTGTATTATGAGGGCTGCGACTGTTGATCAATACAAACAAAACAGTTTCTGCGTCAGATAGATCAACAGTCGCAGTCCTCATAATAGCATCCGCTATGGACGAAATATTCACTTACATGCCAAGCGGGGCAACGAAAGAGGACAGAAATCGCGAGACAGTAAGGGTAAACTTCTGAAAACCAACGCTAGTATTGATTTTAACTCAGACTGCAGGAGATATGGAAGTATCCAAAATTACATCAAGAATTCGTGATCTGGTAACACAGTCCGTCAGAAAGCCAAGAAAATGTGGCTAGATACCGAAATTAGAGTGCTCCAGAGAAAGAAAAACTTCCGAAATAGACTATTCCAACTAAGTGTGGCACAAAATCAATGACAGTATTAACAAGGAGTATGTCACTACCAATAAACAGACACAAAAGCGAGGTATCCAGAAGCAGAAAAAAGCTATCCAAAAGCTAAAATGTCCAGTTGACATCAAATCATATAAATAACGATTCAGGGATGCAACATAAATTCCATAGCAAAGTTATAAACATCACTAAAAATCGAATTCAGTGATGAAGAACTTGACCTACTTAATAAAGGTCTGAAACACAACATAGAACCACCACTCAACATTATGAATATTAAAGAGTCAATAGTAGCTACTAACAAGGGAACCTCCCCATCGCACCCCCCTCAGATTTAGTTATAAGTTGGCACAGTGGATAGGCCTTGAAAAACTGTACACAGATCAATCGAGAAAACAGGAAGAAGTTGTGTGGAACTATGAAAAAATAAGCAAAATATATACAAACTAAGTAGTCCATGTGTAACATAAGCAATATCAAGGATAGCGACAGCTCAAGAGCGCCGTGGTCCCGTGGTTGGCGTGAGCAGCTGCGGAGCGAGAGGTCCTTGGTTCAAATCCTACCCCGAGTGAAAATTTTAATTTTTTATTTTCAGACAATTATTATCTGTCAGTCCGTCCGTCCGATGCGAGGTAACTGCGCCGTAGTATGGGGACGCTACACCTAAACAAACATCGAAACACACGTCGTCAGTCGACAACAGCGCACGGAAGGGAGAGTATTGCTGCTAACGAGGATCCCTCCCTGGCTGGCAGTTGACTGTTCGCTACTATGGACGAGAGTGCATTAAATACGTGAGATGTATTCCGTGGGCAATATGAATCCAGCAAATATAGCTCGCGACTTCAATAACAATCGCACGGTTTTGCGGTGCGGTCGCAAAACACAGACACTAAACTAATTACAATGAACAGAGACGTCAATAAACGAACGAATAGCTTTGCGAAAATTAAGAATGTAAGCTTTTCGCTCGAGCGAAGACTTGAACCTAGGACCTCTCGTTCCACAGCTGATCACGCTAACCACGGGACCACGGCGCGCCTGAGGTCAGACTGTCCTTGATATTGCCTATCTTGCACATGGACTACTCAGTTTGTATTTTTGCTTATTTTTTTCATAGGTCCACACAACTTCTTCCTGTTTTCTCGATTAATCTGTGTTCAGTGTTTCAAGGCCTATCGACTGTGCCAACTTATAACTAAATCTGATGGGGGTGCGATGGGGAGGTTCCCTTGTAAGAATACAAAGGATGCCGCTAAGTTAGACAACAACCATTAAAACTGTTGTAGTAGAACAAGTTAAAAATCTGGCTGAGAAAGAAACCAGCAGAGAAACAGAAACATCACCACCATTAACGTCACAAAGGCACACAGAGGAAATTCAGTAGTTACTTATAAGAAAATTAATTCATCCAGAAAACCTTAACGTTCTTTGAAGAAAATGTCTTATAGTTAGATAAAGACCCTACCAACAAATTCCAAACTGAACTTAAGGCCCTTCTAAAATCACTAACTTTCTGCTTACCGAAAGGGAAAATCAACAATGTATATGCATGAAACCAACAGCACCACGCCTTAGATCTCAATCAAAAGATTGCAAAAAAGAAGGCTCTACACGACCGATATCAAACTCAATAAATTACCATGGGTACAAAATTCAACAGAAACTCAACGAGATCCTACCGGATAGCTTTGTGTTGGAAAGTAATAGCCTCTCATTTCCTAGTGATCTGAATACATACACCGTACTAACAAATACCAAATGATCTTTCTAGATGTAACAAATCTGTATACTAACATCCTCATTCATGATGTTTTATCTGTTATTAAACAAAACCTAATAAAATACCAGAAGCTCTCCCCGACAGAAATCACCTTCTGGAACTGGTATCGAAATATAATTATTTCTCTTTCAACGGAAAAAAGTACAAACAAACAAATGGGCTAGCTATGGATGACAGCATATCAGGAACTACAGCCGAAATATTCCTCAACTACCTAGAGCACAAACTTTTCACAAAAACCAACATGAACTCAAAAAGTTCAATACACCGAAGATATGTAGATGATAGATTTCTGTCCATTGATGGGAAAACAAAGATGATGTCCAAGACATCCCTCAAACATTCAACAAAATGCGCAAAAATATTAAATTCGCCTGTTAACGGAAAATAAATAACACTGTTAATTTCCTCGATTTAACCGTCTACAAACAAGATAACAAATATTTCTTCCAAATTTACAGGAAACAAGCCACTACAGACATAAGCGTATATGCTTCCTCGTGTCATCCCAAAAAGCACAAACTAGCAGCTTATCGCCTGATGATCCATAGAGCTCTAAAAATTCCGCTAAGTGAAGAGAGCCTCCAGAATGAAATAAAAATCGTGAAACGAATAGTTGAAGCTAATGGATATATAAGCACACTGACAATTTAGTTAAAAAAATAAAAAAGAAAATGAACGAAATAACCACCAGGAACTAATAAAATACAATAACAACGTGCACCTCCTTCCTCGGTAACTTCTCCCAAACAGTTGCCAGTATGTTCAGGCGACACAAAATGAGAATTGCATTCCAAACAAACAATTAAATTTGTCAAAGACTTCCTCATAACTTAAAAACAGTAAATAAATTCTCATCCTCTGGCATATAAACACTCAGTACATAGGTCAAACAGGTCGTAACTTTCACACCAGATTCAAAGAACGAATCAACGCCTTCCGATATAACACACCACACAAATCTGCAATAGCCTCCCATATAAAACATAATTTGACAATGTAGAAAGCAACCTTGAAATACTTCCTAAGCTGAGGAAAGGACATAGAATGTCTCTATACGAAGGACTAGAAAGCTATATAACCAGAAAGAAACTTGGGGTTATCTACTCTACAATAGTGAAATAAGCTCAACCCATTTTTTCAAAAGCTTTGACAAACTACTTAAACCGTTCTCATAATTTACAGTTTCAATGCACAGCAATTAATGTAACCACTCCCACTCATCCCCGAATAAGTTCAACCTAGAATGCGTGTGCATGATCTGCTGTAATATTTTTATATATAAGAAATTAATACAATAATTGAAGTGTTCACATTTCTATATTCAATTGCAGCCCATTGACATTTTTTAAAACAAAAGGAAAACATATTTATGTTCATAACCATTTAATCATTATATTTGTATTCCAATGCTGCAGTATATTCACATTTTTTTAAAAAAATGTATATATAACTATCTACAATACTATAACCGAGTTGCGTACATGCCAGTATTCTGGTGCAGCCCATTCAAATAGTTAAAAAGGAAAAACATATTTTCTTAGAAACCATTCTATCTTTTATCTTTGTATCCATGTACAACATGTTTGAAATGACAGTGTAAACGTAATTTGTAGTGTAGAGGCAATAGAACGCAGATCTTTACAGATCTACCGTCCCTGTAAGTACAACTTACTGTCAGAAAATCATGTTTTTTAACCTCTAAAGAGGCTTTTCTAAATAAACAGTTTTTATCATTATCAAAAGGCGCAAAATAACCTACACTGCCTTCGGTCTGCGACTGTGAATGGACGTCTGTACTCTTTACCAACAGTAGCCACATAAATAAACCACCCTCCACCTGAAGATGATGGCGTGAACGATCGAAACGCGTAGTGGTCAAATAAACAAGCGACTGACGCAGAAATTGTTTTATTTATACTGTATTTTACGTTTGATAAGAGATCAGTAGTCGTGTGTAAATAGAGCTTTTTCCGGGAATATACGAAGAAACCAGCGATGCCAGGTCAGTAAATCGCAGATAGAGGAAAAAATGTAGATCAGTTTCTTACGGGCAGTGCGCTCTGTACGTCACGCATTTCTCCGTTACGTTTTCATAACACTAACTGAATTGCTATCCAAATGACAGAGAAAGACGGAGAAAATGTTAAGCAGATCAATTTCCTTTGGACACAGGTCTGCGTTACGACTTTTGCCACCAGCTGGTTCGCCTCCGCTGACAGGCGGGCAGAATGTGGGCAGCCGTCACTATCGATCCCAATATAAACGTCCAGCCAGATGTCGCAAGGCTCAGGCCAGAATTATCTTCACGGGGACTCGACTCCGCTGCCTTCTGAAGTTCGTGGTACTACATATGTGTCCCCTGACGCTCTTATCTCTCCTCAACAGAAAAGGTGCAGCGTTCACGTACTCGTCACAACGCGAACCATCAATGTTACTGTGTAAAACATCGTTTATCATCGTTTCTATCGACTTGCTGAAGTCTTCTTCACGATAATTGGTGCTGCTCTGATGAAGAAACTCGCCGTGTCTTTCTTAAAAGGCAATTTTGTAAATATTCCTCGTTAGGAGTTGGCAGATTACTGAAGGTGAAGATCTTGTTTCCTTCCTATGTCATATCCGAAAAAAATGGCTCTGAGCACTATGGGACTCAACATCTTAGGTCATAAGTCCCCTATAACTTAGAACTACTTAAACCTAACTAACCTAAGGACATCACACACACCCATGTCCGAGGCAGGATTCGAACCTGCGACCGTAGCAGCCTCGCGGTTCCGGACTGCAGCGCCAGAACCGCACGGCCACCGCGGCCGGCATATCCGACTTTGAATTTATAATCTATGGCACCTTTGATAAATAATCACCAATGGCCTGAGAAATAAGGTGCAATGCAGCAGGTTTCTTTCTACTCTTCAGGTGGTTCTGACATAACGAAGGCTTTTCATATCACTCGATTTAAAACAGAAGGTGGAAACACTGGTACATAAAACCCAATACCAGTTCGACCATCTGCAAATTAAGCACTGTACGTTCAGTATTTCACGTAAGTCGTTACCTTGGATACGTTCCTCATAAGCCTCGCTCGCAGTGCAGTACTATGTGGTTTGGAAAAAAATCATGGATGACTGTCACGTCAACGGCGTCATGGATGGCTGTCGTATTAGGAAGCGGTAGAAAACTCGAGAAGAAAACAGTGTGTATGCAAAAGCGTGAAGTTTTTAAGAATGAATCGAGCCGTGGGGAGTGCAATGTGAGGCCACGCGCCATTTGAAGGATTCTAGGAAAGTTCAGCGCGCCAACAGTTAAGAATGAGAGGGTGAGCTCCTCATCGGTGTTTCGACTGTTTTGTCGGTAGAACATCTGCCAGCGAAAGGCAAAGGTCCCAGCTTCAAGTCCAATTTTAATCTACCAGGAAGTTTCAGATCAGCGCACACTACACTGCACAGTCAAAATTCATGATCGAAATAGTTCCCTACGCTGTAGCTATTTGTGAGCCATTTCTTCGCAGGTAGTTTTCTTCCACGAGTTCTATAAAGGGGCGATCAAAAAATTTTCGTTCAAAGGTCCTACAGTCCTGAATCGGTATTCCAAATAAACAAAATCGCCAGAGGGATTGAAGCTATCATTCCATGGACGCACCTGGCTGAGGATACCCGTTTGGTAAAGCACCGTGTCTTGCTGCGTGAGGAAGTCTCTAATTGCCTGTTGCACACTCTCTTCCCACAGGAATCGTCGATCCTTTAAAGCCTTTTTTAAGGGACCGGAAGTGTGGTAACCGCATGGCGAGAAATCAGGGCTATATAGGGGGGTTCTCGAATGTCTCCTGCTTGAGTTGCGTAATTTCTACGATATGGGGATACGCGTTATCATGAGACAGCAGTACCCCTTGTCAACAACGGTGGTTTTCGATACACATGGTGCCCTATACGCGTTTTTCACTCTCCGATGAATGTCTACCGGTGTTTGTACTTCAGCAGCCAAGAAACGAATAACAACACATTGGTCCTGTTAGGATGTACTTGGTAATAACATTGCCATAGTTCACGTTTCCGAATTTACCACACTCACTTCGAAAAGACACGAATGCCACTCTAGTCCCTTGCCTTATACACCTGCATCAAAATACACGCTACAGCAACGCCCTCAAACGGAAACTTTGTGATTGCCTGTTATATTACCGCGACGATTGCAGGAGAACTTCTGCGAAGTTTAGAAAATAGAAGAAAGATATCATCGGGATTAAAGCTGTGCGATACCGGAATTAAAGCTCTGTGGCCGAGTTGTGAGTCATACTTGGATAGCTCAGTTCGTAAAGCAGTTGCCCTCAAAAGGCTAAGGTCCCAGTTTTGAGTACCGGCCCGACACACCGATTTAATCTGCTAGGAAGTTCCATATCAGCGTACATTGTGGTGCAGAGTGAAAATTAATTCAGTTTGTGATTCGTTAGTAGTTAAATACAAGGAATTTTGTATGTGTGATAGATCCTTGTCTTACCTACAGTTCATAGTGTAACTAGTAGACAAATAATGACGTACAATAGCTGACTCTCCAGGGCTATCTCAGTTGTGAAAGTTGCTGCTTTTCAGACATCTAATAGACTACTTACTTCCAGAGACCGAAGTTTGAATTTCTTTTATACTACACAACAGGTGTCTTTTATTATTGTATTATAATTTGGCTGACAGACTATCAGCCATTCTCAAGTTGAGTCACTAGTAAGATTTTTAACGCACTATACACTGTAAAATAAACACGCATCCGTCAAAGATAACAAGAGCGTCAGTCACAGGTAAAACTTTACGCCTCTAAGAGCAAAACAAAGCAAACACAGAGTCAGCGAATCCACAGTGCTTACTAAGCACTTGATTTATTATGGATGGCTTACATTGCAGTGCCAGGCAGTGGAGTCGTAGAACAATATTTCCTTTGAAATAGCAGACGTGAAATCAGGGGTCTCCACGATTTGTCGAACTGTAAATTCTCATATGAGTTGAGTAGGTTGTCTGCTAATTGTATTTCCACCGCTTTCTTGACCATTGAATCCCAGTAGTTCGAGACTGTGACCAGTATCTTAAATTTCCTTAATCAAAGGAATGCAATCGTGGAAACTCATTTCAAGTCTGCGCTCTCAAAGAAAATATTGTTCTAGGTCTCCACTGCCCCACGTTACAACATCAGCCACCCATAGTAGTCAATCAAATAGTTCGTAAATACTAGGGATTCTATGAATCTGCGCTTACTTTTTTTTTAGTCTTAGAGGCGTAAAATTTTCTCTATGACAGACGCTCTTACTACTACTACCTTTGACGCGAGTGCGTTTACTCCTCAGTGTAAAGCGCATCAAAAATCTTGCTAGCGACTAACCTTGAGAACAGCTGAAACGTTGTCAGGCGAAACATCGGTACACGAGTTAATAATACCCCGGAGAGTTAATAATATCCCGGACGCACTACCGAAAAATTATGGAGTATTCCATCTTCTGGGAAACTTCAAGAAACACGGCGCACCTGGTATGAATACGCCATTAAGCCTGCTCAATAAAGGACCAGCGGAAACTTTCATCTCTAGTGTGAAAATTGCGTGGAAGGACACACATTTTTTGATTCACCACGGTACGCGAGTGGCACGGAAGATATCTTAAGTGTCTGTAATTGCTTTTGTTAGTCGAATTTTGCCTTTATTGCCGTTACTGAAACAATATGTAAGCAATGTGAAATCTTGGTTGTGAAAATTTCTGAGTAAGCTTGGACGAGTCATGGACCGTCTTTTTTATGTGTGTGTGTGTGTGTGTGTGTGTGTGTGTGTGTGTGTGTGTGTGCGCGCGCGCGCGCTTCCGTAACACCTTCCCAGGAGTGAAACCCAATCTTTCATGAAGTCCTACATGTTTTATATGCCGCATACCTATAATGGAATAGGGCGTATAACGTTTTGTGAGCAATCCCCTTGGTAAACAAAATGCAGTTTCCACGAAATCTACAGATGAGTCTAAGCCTACCGCATTCTTCACCCATAAATGAGAATTGGAAATTTGTGGTAAGTTCCTATGGGACCAAACTACTGATGTCATCGGTCTCTAAGCTTACACACTACTCCTCTCTCTCTCTATTCGTTTAGTCGGTTCCGACTCTTCGTGACCCCATGAACCAAATCACGCCACTTTTTCCTGTCTTGCACTTTCTCCCGTAGACCTTCCAGGTTGGAACACATTGCTTCTGTGATGCCATCGATCCATCTCATCCTCTGACGTCCTCTTCTTCTAGGTCCTTCAATCTTCCCCAGCATTAATGTTTTTTCCAGCGAGGCATGCCTTCGCATTGTGTGTCCAAAGTAGGTCAGCTTTTGTTTTAACATTAGACCTTCCAGGGAGAAATTTGGTTTTATTTGCTCCAATATTGATCTGTTGGTTCTCTTTGCAGTCCATGGAACTCTAAGAAGTTTCCTCCAACACCACAATTCGAAGGAGTCAACTCTACGCCGTTCAGCCTTTCTAATGGTCCAGGTCTCACATCCATACATCACAACTGGAAAGACCATAGCCCTCACAATACGGATCTTTGTTGCTAGTGTTATATCTCGGGACCTTATAACCTTGTCAAGGTTTGACATCGCCTGTCTACCGAGCAACAGGCGTCTCCGGATTTCATGGCTGCAGTCGCCATCAGCAGAGATCTGGGAACCGAGATAACTGAATGTGGTTACTACCTCCATGGTTTCTCCTGCTATATCCCACGAATTGGTAGGTGTAGTTGCCATAATTTTCGTTTCCTTCACATTCAGCATAAGACCGGCCTTTTCACTTTCGTCTTTCACCTTCAGGAAGAGTGTTCTCAATTCTTCTTCACTTTCTGCCAACAGGATCGTATCATCCGCGTACCTGAGGTTGTTTACGTTTATTCCAGCTATTTTAATTCCTGTTTCTCCTTCATCTAGCCTCGCATTCTTCATAACATGTTCTGCATACAGATTGAATAAGTACGGTGACAGTATGCAGCCTTGCCGGACCCCTTTCTGAATCTTTATCCATTTCGTTGTTCCATACATAGTTCTCACCGTGGCTTCTTGGTCAAGGTATAAACTCCGTATCAGACGAATGAGGTGATCTGGTACACCCACGTTTTTTCATTACGTTCCATAATTTGTTATGATCGACGCAGTCAAAGGCTTTGGCGTAGTCAATAAAGCAGAGGTACACATCTTTCTGGAATTCTCTCGCTTTTTCTATAATCCACCGAATGTTAGCAATTTGATCTCCAGTTCCTCTTCCTTTCCTAAATCCAGCTTGTTCTTCTGGTAGCTCTCGATCTAGATATTGGCGAAGTCTATTTCGTAAGATTTTCAACATAACTTTGCTAGCATGTGAAATAAGTGCGATTGTTCGGTAATCTGAGCATTCTTTAGAACTTCTCTTCTTTGGAATGGGGATGAATACTGATCTTTTCCAGTCTGCTGGAATTGCCCAAGTCCGTCGGAATGCACAATGGACATGAATGGATGCAGATGATCAGACAGGATGCTTATGTAGGTGACACCTGTCAGAGTCTTATCTAGACGTATCAAGGGTCCCATATCACTCCAACTGCACACGCCCCACACCATCACCTAGCCCCCACCACCTTGAACAGTCCCCTGCTGACATGCAGTGCCCATGGATTTCTGCGGCTGTCCCCATACCGTTACATGTCCATCCGTTCGATACAATTTGAAACGAGACTCGTCCGAGCAGGCAACATCCAGTCATCAACAGTCCAACGCCGGTGTTGAGGAGCGCAGGCGAGGCTTAAAAAATTGTGTCGTGCTGTCGTCAATGGTACACCAGAGGGCCTTCGGCTCGAAAGCCCATATCGACGATATTTTATTGATTGGTTTGACGCTGACACTTGTTGATGGTTCAAATGGCTCTGAGCACTATGGGACTTAACATCTATGGTCATCAGTCCCCTAGAACTTACAACTACTTAAACCTAACTAACCTAAGGACAGCACACAACACCCAGTCATCACTTGTTGATGGCCCGGCCTTGAAATATGCAGCAATTTGCGAGAGGGTTGCTCTTCTGTTACGCTGAACGATTCTCTTCAGTCATTGTTGGCTCCGTTTGTTTTGATGTTTTTCCGCATTCCTGATAAATGGTTTAAATGGCTCTGAGCACTATGGGACTTAACATCTGAGGTCATCAGTCCCCTAGAACTTAGAACTACTTAAACCTAACGACATCACACACCTCCATGCCCGAGGCAGGATTCGAACCTGCGACCGTAGCAGTCGCTCGGTTCCACACTGGAGCGCCTTGAACCGCTCGGCCACACTGGCCGATGATTTCTGATATTTACGGTACACTCGTGAAATGGTCGTACGAGAAAATACCCACTTCATCGCTACCTCGGAGATGCTGTGTCCCACCGCTCGTACGCTGACCATAACACCATGTTCAAACTCACTTAAATCTTGATAACCTGCCATTGTAGCAGCAGTGGTCGATCTAACAACTGAGCCAGATACTTGTTGTCTTATATAGCGTTGCCGACCGCGGCGCCGTATTCCGCCTTTTCACATATCTCTGAATTTGAATACGCATGCCTATAACAATTCCTTTGGCGCTTCAGTCTAGCCTGATGCAAGGTATTTTCACTGTACGCGATGAGGATCGTAACTGCCACTTAATAAATGTTTATTTCACGAGCTACTCTTGATGGTGGCTCAGATATATGACTTTTCCCGCTCTGAGTGGAGCGTCATCGGACGGTGCTGGCTGTGGAAAGCAGGAAACACGTGGCGACCGGCAGTGTTTACACGGCGAGAGCGGGGCGACAGTTGCGACACTTGGCGAACGGCCCGGCGTTAACTGCAGCGCGTCTCGCACGGCGGGTCCCAGAGATTGGCCGAGAGGCGGGTAAGAGCGCGTGTGTGGCCACGTTGCCAGCTGCGACGTCACGTCGCCTGACAGGCGCTGCACGCGAAGAGTTTTGCTCGTTCCGTACAGGTAGAGCACAAACGAATGGCGCAGTTCCAAAAGTAAATAAAGCGTGTCAGATGGTTACCACATACATCGTCAGAAGCAGCAGCTGTCCAAGTTTGCAACTAATGCTCTCTGTTTTGGTACTGGCACTGGGTTTCAAGCTGGCTTTCCAGTTCGTAAGAGCTTCTTCCGTATCGCGTTGTGAAGTACAGGAAAGAAGTACAGGAAACTCGGGGTGAATTTTTAACTTACGTATCGCGACAACAAGTTTATCTTAGTGCCAATTGTAAGTTGCCGGTTCATATATTTCTCCAGCGCAGCTAGCTCGCTCGTGCATTACGCGATATGCGGGATGGCGATAAAAGTGCAACAAAAAGCGTCATGCCTTTTCCATTACAACGAGCAATTCAGTTACAACTAGAATTATAAAACTGTCATTGGCTGCCGTAGACTATCATAAGTACGTATAGACTACAGTTGTTTTCCTAGTAGCTTTGATGAAGTAAGGTTGTACCCAGTTACCTGTACGTTAGGTGTGTTGCATAACTACCAGGAGTTACCTCATAAAGATCGCTTTCTTTACGTATGTGACCAGTGTCTTACTAGATTCTTCTAAAAACTGGAAGCGGGAAACTGTCTAGAAACAGAGTGAGGATATATAAATGGCCAGGTAACCTATGGAACACTTCCGTTCTAGATAGTTATCCTCCTGTCTGTTACTTAAAAGTAAACACTATTTATAGCAAAATTTAAATTGTCAATGTTTAATTCAGGTTTTATTCGAAAATTGTTGATTTGTAACTTAAAACAGAGGGATGTTATAGTAAAAAATAAAGAAAACGGCATTTCCCGGGCAAAAAGATAAAATAATAATAATAAAAACGCAAAACAAAAATATATCAAACGTTGCTTCAGTACTTCGTCGAACTTGCATTTCTTTTATTCATAATCAACTTTCGCTTTTATCAATAATAACAGGAAACTCGTGTCTTCGATCGTGATGAAGGCCAGTCTATTGAGTACATTAATATTTTTTTTTTAAGTTTGTGCAGGTAAACTGAACTTTCATAACAAAAATTACTTTGGTTATGTACAAGGGCAGAAGTTACGAGATCAAATAATTGTTATCACTTTTAAAATGCAAATTATATACTGTAAGGATACAAAATACACAATGATTTAACATTGAATGATGAGCTGTTCTAATTATGTGCAAAACAAAAAAAAAGAGAAGTCGTCGGCTTACAGTTTCTCTCTTATACATCCATTTTTGTTTCTTTCCCTATAAAGGCTACCGACACTACTGGTAATCCTGCCATTTACTATCTGATTTACGTATCGTAACAGAGCTACCGAACTTCAATTTAGGTAGAGTGGAACTCTACTTATAACTGAATGGCGTGATTTTCGTCGAGAGTACGACACTTTAATTTATCAAAGCAGCCGACGACAACGCGAGCTGTTTCAGTGACATCGCGTTGCACCATAGGTAATCACGGTCGTCTGATCTCACAATATGTCATTTTTTGTGCGTGTCTGAGAAAGACTCTACGTGCCTCCCCTCCCGGCAACTCCGGGCGAACTGCGACGCTATGTAGTAACATTAGACATGCACCCTAAAATATCGAGCGAGTCTGATTATTGTCTGGATGTTCGCCGTGCGTCCCGTGGAGGGCACATTGAATGTTTCTCAGAGTAAATGGAGACTTTCACGCCAAATGAAACTGTAAAAAGGACCATAAGTACATGTTAATGCTTGTTAAAGATATACACTTGTAAAATCGAATGGTTCGTATAAAAATCAAAGCTTTATAATCCTATGTGTATGTCAAAATCTGCCCCCAGATTCTACTTTTAGTCCTGTGGAAGATATAGTTTTGTAAAGTCGAATCAATATTTTTTAAACACCATGTATTAGCATTGACCCCGACCGTAGCATAGCGGTCAGTGTGGCCTAATGCCATGCGGAAGACTCGATTTCGATTCCCGGTACTGTCAGACATTTTCCTTGTAGAGAGAACTTGAACATGGTGCATTTAACCTCGTGATGGCAGCTTACGAGATACTTGAAAGAAAATTAGTGGTTCCAAGGTCTGAAAAATCGACAACGGCCGAGAGAGCGTGTGTTGACCACATGCTCCTCCACATCGCATCCACATGATCCCATATGGCAGAAGGATGACAGGACAACATCATGTGGTTCTCAGTGCCTGATGGCAGAGTTTGTCACTGTCTGTGGCAATACGATGTGAGCTTAGTACAGATTGCGGCACCGTCAAATCATACTGTTATGTCCACCTGGTACACGTGACGTCTAAAGTGTGTGGTTCATGACATGTGCACGAAACTGCGCTTACGAAGTAGCTCCACAAGAAGACTTACAGGTTGCCTGTATCCATTTCGCTTGTTACTGTCATGTCTTAAGGAAGTCCCTTTTGCAACTGATAGTCATCAATACTGGGACATGGAAGGCAGTATTTGGGTAACGGCGAAGTTCGTAAACTTTTCGAGTGCTTCTGTGATGAAAGTTTATAGTGAGTACACAAACAGCACATGTATTGGAAAACTATCAGGAAAAAAGAAGGGTCGTACAGCACTGTTGAGTGGGGGGGGGGGGGGGGGGGATCCGAGGGGTAATGTTCAGCGACCCAATCAGGATGGAGTTTGTTCCTCCGGGCACAACGATCCTTTTCACTCTGTTTGTGAGAGCTGTGTCCAAAGAGTATTTGTTGACTACAGGTTACTGAGTGTGTTGCGTCGGGTCTTGATTTTGGAAAAGGGAGAGGGTGAAAACTGGTGCCTCCGCATAGTCTCATCCTCTCGAATATCACCAAGGCTTAAAGTACTCGTCCGATGGACGGGCCACCCTGCGCCGTGTAAAACGCTCTCACTTGATGAGACAATGTGGAGAGGTTTGCAATTTAATCCAGAACATTGGTACCAAGTCTAATGATCAGCAACAGAAAGCTATCACCTCTGCTCCTTTTGTTTCCCAAACACTGGTGATGAAAATTACTTCTGCCACGAGGATTTGGAGCCAGCTACCTCAGAGATGCAAGCCACCGCACAGGTGTGCGTTTAAGACGTCGGCTACGGAGGCAGGGTACTACGGTAAAATTGCGAAGCTTCGAATACTATACTGGTCCTTGGTGGATGCTGACTATGGTGAAACTCAGAGAGCAAATACTTTAGGGAGCAACCGTACTCACTTCTACTCTGACAGTTCCCAGAAGTGAAGTGATGGTGTCCACTAACAAGACAAAATATTTGAATTTGTTCAACATTATCGATGTTGAACTGCTGCAGATTGTTGACCCGAAGCCTTCTTCGACTGGTCATATTTTCTGCTTCATAGAACGGATTGACGCCAATATGGCGGCGAAAAACACACACACGTTTGCAGCCGTTACTAGACGAACAAGAGGGACGGAGCCAACATTATGTTTCCGAGACAGCCCCTAGGATTTCTAACACGCCACTAAGGCACTCTTGACCAATTTGGTTGCCATGTACGGAGATATGTTCTACCATACCCGATTACTTCTTCGCTGGTGAAGGTAGGCTCAAATGGTTCAAACGGCTCAGAGCACTATGGGACTTAACTTCTGAGGTCATCAGTCCCCTAGTACTTAGAACTACTTAAACCTAACTAACCTAAGGACATCACACACATCCACGCCCGAGGCAGGATTCGAACCGGCAACCGCAGCTGTCGCGCGGTTCCAGATTGTAGCGCCTAGAACCGCTCGCCCACCTTGGACGGCCGCGAGGGTAGGATCTCTCAGCTACATCTCTCTTTCCCACGGCTACGAATATCCGAAAAGGTCTCGAAGACAGTGATAAATCCTTAAAAAAACTTCAGTACCCTCCAAATCATTCACGTACTAGGTGAGTTAAACATATGTGAGATCACAACGAACATCACGTTCACTGGAACGTGACCTCACGCACGCATTAACCTCTCCAAAAGATGAGAAACATGTCCCACGACTGGGTCGTACAGTATGGCTTAGAGATGACCGTTTGTTACTAGATAATCTCTTAGATATACCAGAGAATATGCTTCACTTTATGCTTCATTCCGTAGTCAGCTTCCAGTGAATGACTGAATTATTTTAAGGTAATGCAGTTCGAGCCGAAGTACAATTTCAAGTGCTGTGGAAGTTAGCATTTTTGTTCTATACGAGGGGCATTCAATAAGTAATGCAACAACAAATATTTTCTCACCCAAATTTGGTCGAAAATATGCGGAATTCGTTGTGTGACATAGTGAAATATTTCCACTTCAGCCGCCATAGTTTCGCGAAGTTCCTGTAGGTGGTGGCCCTATGCGTAGCCTTCAAAATGGCGTCTGTGCAGAGAGCTTTCATTGAGTATCGTTTGGTGCGAAACCAGAGCATCGCAGATATTCATAGACGCTTGCAGAATGTCTACAGAGACCTGGCAGTGAACAAAAGCACGATGAGTCGTTGGGCGAGACATCCGTCATCACTGCAAAGAGGCCGCGCAAACATGTCCGATCTCCCGCGTGCCGGCCGGCTGTACACAGCCGTGGCTCCTGCAATCTCGGAAATTGAAGAAACGACTTCAGGGTGTTCGTCGCCACAGATATGCAAGTGAACATCTCCTTCTCCATGACAATGCAAGGCCTTACACAGGTCTGCGCAGCCTGGATTTCGCACCTTCCACTTTAATCTGTTTGGCTCAGTGAAGGTCGTACTCCCCGGGAAGCACTACTTGGATAATGCAGAGGTTATTAACGCAGCAAAATGTTGGCTTCGACGTCGATCAGTGGAAAATATAAAATGCCAGATCAGTCACAGACTGCTGAAGGTGTTTCGATTCATCATTTTATACTGAACAGCCGAGGTTCAGCAACCATCTGTATAAAGATAGACATACACAGACTCGATCAGTAGAGTGTTACCATGCAGGAATGCTGGCCCAGTTAGTCAGGTGTCTTAAGGCCGTCGTATTGAACGGAGATTGTGTTGAAAAATAGGATTTTTTGGCCAAAAAAGTGGGGAACAATGTGATGTGTTGTAATCCTGAATAAAGCCAACCTCCTTCCAGAATAAAATGTGTTGCATTACTTATTGAACGCCATTTATACTATGTGTGTATTTTATTTTACCTCTCCCTTCAGGCGTCTTTTTATGTTCACAGTAGTATAGAAAAAACACGCAAAACTTAATAGGTATCTTGGAAAATTAGATAGTAATATACGGTATAGTATTTTTTTAGGTATCATCCTGCAAAAATTCACACAAATGCAACACGTTGTACAACAATGCAAATGAAAAACAATATAATTCACTAAATAAACATTGACTGAGTTTTTGGCAAACAATGTGTGTGCGCTTCTACATGATGGATGAAAATTTTCCAAGGTATCCATTCAGATTTTCTTGTTATCCCGACAGTAGTGAGAACACAAAAAGACACCTGCAAGCCGAGAGAAGCAGAATAAGACACACGCAGACTTAGTATTAAAAACAATGGTGCTAACTTCCACAGCAATTGACAGCGAGAGTAATTTCCTGTGCTACACATGACAGATAAGAGCAACTGCAGTAATTTAAATCGTATCAGTCATGTTCATATTATTAGCCCTTTAATATCAATTTAGATGCGAAAACGAAGGTTTTTGGTTGCGTCATCGTGTCCGTTTGTGTGTGTGTGTGTGTGTGTGTGTGTGTGTGTTTGCCCGTTTGCAGCTATTTGAGAATGGGGTTTCTGACTCCGAGCAGAACTCATTAAACGTAGTTCGTACGAGCAACGGCTGTGCTGATGTTATACAGGCTCCCCTGTAATCGAGGTTGTATCTAAGGAATCTGCGACGTGTATGAAACGGTGTCGGAGAATATTACAAGCCATCCATTTAGATTTTCTCAAAGATATGAAAACAGCGAGTAACTGAACGGATGCGAGAACGTGAGTGCTCCCAGGTTATTGACTTAGCCCTGTGCCGCAGTTATTAGCTCTGCCACATGTTCCACAGATACAGACATTGTAGTTCAGTTCCTTCAGTTTCACACACGATTATTACGGAAGGTACTTTAAGATAATCCCCTTGGATTATTGCAGTCTTCTATGTAACCGGTACACATTCTCGCTGTTGGAGAAGTTGATAAGAAAGAGCCATGTCAAATGCTTTAATCTGGCCTTTATTCACATATTTTTTGATCACTAAATTTTTTTCTAGGTAAATCGAGTCTTACGTAGGAGGTGTTTGCAATTACTCGCCAATTCTGATGTTGAAATCTAAGTCTGGAAAGGAATTCTTGGCTACATTTAATTACATCTCGGAAGAAATTACATGACTCTACATTCATTTAAGTACTTAGATATTCATTAATTTGACATTCTGAAAGGATTCATTGATTGTTGAGCTACTAATAAAGTGAAGACCGTCTCAAATCACCGTCAGTCCGCAATATATACTTTCTATTCCTGCTCTGAACCATCTTGGACGAGTGCCAGACGATTCCTTCAATAAAACCGTAACAGTTTTTACTTGCGTCATGTTTCTTCAACAAAGTTAGTATACATCCTTGTACATGATGTCGATCTCCATGTCGCAGCACGCCAAATCCTAAACATCCTTCTTTAAATTTATCCACAACGGCTTCCAATCGATCGATAGTAGCCTTTGTCACAGAGCAGTGAAATACAGCAGCTTTAGTCCCCTGCGGTATTTAATCGTCCACAACATCACGGATTACAACAGAATGCTTCCCGTAAACAGTATGATCAACATTTGTCTATCAGAAAGCTTTACAAGGTCCCGGTATCAAATTATGTTCTCTCCACAGATGAAAAGTATAATTTTTGACATTCTGTTCTCTAGGGAGCAAACATACATCACATCTTCGTCAATTAGATACCCACGAAATTATTTACTTTCTAAAAGTGCCGAAGGACAAGCCCAGAAAATAATTTGATTTAAATAAGTAGCCTGTAACAAGTGTCTGCATTCGGCCCTAAATTCTTAGCTCTGCAAAGAGAGGCTCTTGAAAATCATTGTTCGGGTGTCTCGAAATACTGTCTCTGCCACCCTTGTACATATAACCCATCAAGAATTTTTCTTGTTGAGAATACTGACACTTTCAGAAGGTGCTTCAACATTCATTCAATTAGCACTAGACAGAAAAATGGTTTTCACTTACATAACACTTCCTTAAGCATTGCACAGAAAGATGTCCACTATTCAGTAGATCTAATTTTCAATAGGCTTCCAGCAGAACCGAAAAAATTGAGTGATACACCATAAGTTTTCAAATCCGTGTTGTAAGGTTTCTTGAGGCACACCCATATACCGTACAGTAGTTGCTCATAGTAACTGAGGACTTTTCACTGTAATATGTTATTTATTCGTACACTCTCTCACAGTTTTCTTCTGTTTTATTAATTCTTTAGTTTCTTTGGTTTATAAGTATTCCAATTAGCATTCTGTAAACAAGGATATTGAGTCGTTCCACGATCAAGAAGCTTTAGCTCGCATATTCCCACGGAACGTGATAAATAACGGAACATTAAAAATCAATTTTTGAACTGGAGGTAAATCCTGGTAATGGATATACGTAACATGTCATGTAACCGAATATTTTCAATAGGTGTATTTTAACAGGTGAATATTCTGCGGTGGCTTCTGGCAGAGAACGACAGAATGACCTATGCAAAATGGAACAGCACCACATTGCTGGGACCTGGTGCAGATTTATCGATGACATCGTCCCAAAATAGACCAATGGCGCTCGTTTTATGCGTACTAATCGATGATCGACAACTAAAAACTAAAGTAACTCCGCCTGAACGGGCCATGAACGCCCAACGGTACCAGCCGGCCGCCGTGTCGTTCTCAATCCACAGACGTCACCGGATGAGGATATGGAGGGACATGTGGTCAGCACACCACTCTGTCGGCCGTTCTGTCAGTTTACGAGACCGGAGCCGCTACTTCTCAGTTAAGTAGCTCCTCAGTTGGCCTCACAAGGGCTGAGTGCACCACGCTCGGCAGACCGGATGGTCACCCATCCAAGTGCTAGCCCAGCCCGACAGCGCTTAACTTCGGTGACCTGACGGAATACCGGTGTTACCGCTGTGGCAAGGCCGTTGGAAGCAGAGAAACTACATGATAGAAACTCTAATAGCAGGTATAGTGGTGCGTCCACCACAGCCTGGTGAAAGTAGGATTTAGTGTCATTTTGGTGCTTCAGCTTATGCTGACATGTAAAACGGAATCCAGAGCAAGTACTTTGCATTGACGGTAAAGTTTCCTTGCGGTTAGAGTCAACTGTCCAACAAATAACTGTCAGCAGAACATTTGAGGTCATCAGTCCCCTAGACTTAGGACTACTTAAACCTAACTAACCTAAGGACATAACACACATTCATGCCCGAGGCAGGATTCGAACCCGCAACCGTAGCAACAGCTCGGTTCCGGACTGAAGCGCCTAGAACCGCTCGGTCACAACGGCCAGCTGTCAGCAGAAAACTGACGCTTCATGTAGAGGGATTACGTTGGTCTCATATATAATTTTTGTCAGATTTTTCCTCAAGCGCATTTCATTGAAAACGAGCAGCTTTAAATATACAAAATAACAGTATTGGACTAATCATCAGATAAATCTTAACGAACGCACTAACGAGCAATAAAGTAGTGGCACCCGACTAGTGATTCGGATTCTTCTGACGAAAGAGACGAAAACATTCTAACATATTACAAACACCTGCTAGACAAAGAATTGAGGTCTGACTCTTTCCTTTCATGATTATTGGTTGTTAATGGTTTAGTCACAGCATGGTACGAACGCTGTTGTTAATTTTCCTATCAGATCAGTCTGTTATCGCACATATTTTTACAATGATCGTCGGTTTTCATCTTTACTGAACACGTGAAAACAGACTGTACGAAAAGGCATTATAACAATTCAGTTGCCTCTACTTGACTGAATGTCATGCACTGCAGATATGAATTAAAATACGCCTCAGTCACAACTTTTCGTGTTTCATTAAATACACGATGCATTTCGGACCCTGTAGACCCATCGTCAGGTGTAATTGGTCTTAATATATGCTTTATTTCTTCTGTTGAATGAGGTGAAATGCATACTCCTGTCACGAAAAGGTTTAATGTTACGTCATGAATTTCGAAAGCCGGCCGCGGTGGTCTCGCGGTTCTAGGCGCTCAGTCCGGAACCGCGCGACTGCTGCGGTCGCAGGTTCGAATCCTGCCTCGGGCATGGATGTGTGTGGTGTCCTTAGGTTAGTTAGGTTTAAGTAGTTCTAAGTTCTAGGGGACTGATGACCACAGATGTTAAGTCCCATAGTGCTCAGAGCCATTTGAACCATTTGAACCAATTTCGAAAGTCGAACTCGGAAAATATGTGCCAAATAGTGGAAAAGATAAACAGGTTCAGAGGTGTGAAGTTCGGAGTTGCCAGACAGTATGCAAAAGTGCTAAACTGAATTGCAGACCGTTCTGCACGGTCTCACGAAATCTGAGTGCATGGAGCTGCTGATGGTTTACCGTCTGCCGCTTGGGGACGGTAATGTCGGCGTCTCCTTTCTGCTACTCTGGGGAAGTAGGTGGTGGTTGGTATCTCGTTCCTCCCTCTTACCTCTCCTACCGACGTCAGCATCGTAAAATCACGGACTCTCAGTGGGTTCATCTCCGACGTAACAGATGCAGTCGGCGCACTTAAGGACCAATCTATGAGAAAAATATAAGCTTTGCAAGTGGACGATTCAATTGTCATTCCGTGTCTCGCAGCAGTAACGCCATACGACTGCTTTACTTTTCACCCTTTCAACTCCTTAGGGCGGAATGTCGTCGAAGTCTCTCGTTCCTCACGATACATCTCATTCTGCAACAATGGACCCATTCTAGCATCTAGCGTAGAGCCTTCTCGACTAGCTGTAGGTAATACAGTGCATATACCAACAATGATTCGAGTTTCATTAAAGTTCTTCTGATGTACAGCTACACATAAATGAAAACTAACTACGAGCTGCTCTTACAGGCACCTTTCATCCAGGTGGCCATGATGAAGGCAGGCCACAAAAGTAACCAAACCGGAATTTCATTTAACATCGTCGGGTTTATTTTTATTTTACTCCATGATCATGCGTCCCAAGAGCTTAATCGAATCTCAGTTCGAAGGTGAAACAATAGTGGATATCGTCCTACAAGGCGACCCTTAAGGAACTCTCAGTATTACAAATGACGAAAGAAATCGTCATTTGAATAAAATGTCCACTGTGTTCCAGTGGTGTCACATGTATGTTTAATATACACTTGGTTTTTCGCTACCACCTCGTGGGTTTTATTGCGACGCAGAATTGCTTCATTTTTTTGGAAAATGCGGTTGCTGGACAGATGGCTATCCGCTGGATCATGGCGCATTGGTTAAGGCAATAAACTTGCATTAGGAAGTAACGGGGTTCAAAACTTCGTCCAGACACCTAAATTTAAGTTTTCTGTGGTTTCTCTAATTCTATGGTACGATTTCGTTGAAAAAGCGAATTCCTTGTCCTTTCAACGCTTGTGCTCCGTGTAACTAAACGAAGACAAAAATGTATAGCAAAGAAGGTGAGCACGCAAGGTGAACTGTTACTCGCTTTACGGAAGCAGCTGCCCTCAGATGTTTAGAGATGTGCTGTGAAAGAAACACAACACGTTCTGGTGTGAGTACAAAAGCACATCGTGCTGATCGTGGACTGGGAACTAAACAGAACTCACAGTATGGAAGTGCACGTTGTTGCCACACCGTGCTTCCAAAATTTCTCCTAGCAGCTTGGACACTTGGTATAGCACTGGGAATGTTTCTCTGTAAGGTCACTGGCTGCTGAGGCTCGGTTGGTCTAAACTCTCCACCAACGCAGAGCGAATATGTTACAGTTGCAACACATAACCTGGGCATGTCAGTTTTTCCAAGTGTTGCCGCTCAATACCAGTGCAATTTTTCTTGTGTACCTCTTAACCGAGATGCTGACAAGACGTTTCTTGAAGGCCCTGTCCACATTAACTTAATTTTTGTGGTACCCTTATTTCTAAGCATCATGAAAGTGGACCTTCAGTTTTTAGTTGGTCCTGAGATTAGACGATGTACACACCACTTGCTTAGGTTTGTCCACTTACGAATAAATTTCCTCATGGTTCACTGATACATAATGTTTCCCACGATTCACAGCTTTCACTGCTAAAGCTACGGCGTCAGCCTAATCGCTTTGGTACGGTTTCTGGTATGCCAGTGAATAAACAGGTTGAACAGGACTGGGGCCAGAAGGCATTTCGTTCTGTAGATGTCCTATTTTACCGGTTTGGTCTCCCGCAACCTCTTGAAATAGTTGTACCATATTTAATAGGTATTCACGAGTCTGGACAGAACGTCTCACACACGTAGTACATCAGTCATCATGCCCGCATCTCGTGGTCGTGCGGTAGCGTTCTCGCTTCTCACGCCCGGGTTCCCGGGTTCGATTCCCGGCGGGGTCAGGGATTTTCTCTGCCTCGTGGTGGCTGGGTGTTGTGTGATGTCCTTAGGTTAGTTAGGTTTAAGTAGTTCTAAGTTCTAGGGGACTGATGACCTAAGATGTTAAGTCCCATAGTGCTCAAAGCCATTTTTGAACCAGTCATCATGTTTTGATGAGCTGAAAACCACAAGAGATATAACAAGGACGTTCTTGTCCGAACATACGAGTATACGCTTATTTTCTGGTAGAACATTTGAAAAAGCTAATAGATTCACTATCGAACTTGTCGTTATGACGCTACTACTTGCGTGGGGTACTTTTACCCCAGGTAGAAAAAAATATTTTGATGAAACTATCCAGAACATTGGAATATACGCATATATGTGACAACTTCAGAGTATTTTAAAGATACACTGACAAAAATTAAATTTCAAACAGGCTGTCTGTTCTGGAGAGTTTGTCTTTTGTATCTAGTCAGAATAATTTCCAATAAATTCATCTCAAACTGAAAATTATTGTTCCTTACATATTAACCGAGAGCAAATGTTGAGCGTAGTTTTGTTTTTCTGGTCTTTTTCCGAAACGAACCTCATGTCTCCCAGAAGATGATTTAATTTTCTTCTGTCTTGATCCTACCACTCTAGTGATGGATCTCACAGCTGATTTGACAAGTGAGGGCAAGGTTTCTTGGTGGCGCAGATGTTGTCCACAGGGTGCCATCCTTTCCTTCATAGGTTATCTGCACTGCAATATCTGAAGATATTGTCACAACCTCTGAATCATCACATCTACTGTTACTCACTATCTGTATTACGACGACTCTCTCTGAAATGCGCTTATTTTCGCTCTATTCTACATAGAATTCCATGTCTTTATCATGTTTCGAATTTTCGATCTGTTCCCACAGTTCAGTGGTTAGAGTGCATACATTTTCTATCACAGTCGCGGGATATCCTTTACCCAGACACACCTCTATTCAAAAAGACGATGCGTGAAACTAAAGAATTTGCGCAACGATGTAAGGAGGAGGAGTTGGTTAGAAAGTAAAAGGTTTATGCAGGATCACAGTTGTAGAATTTATCTAACAAGGCTACTAACGTATCATAGCTACAGCGGGGCATAGTTTACTCCAAGGGTGTGCTTGCGGGTTAATAATTTTTATGCTTTTCAATGAGTGTCCAGAGTTTTCTAAATGCGTAGCTGTGACTGATTTCATGATAAGCCTACCAACCTAATACTTGATGCCTACAGAATCTCTAGAGTGGAAATACTTGGCTACACATTGCACGACTATATTACTACTGACATCTCTACTATTAAACTGAACCACGTCTGTGCAGTTAAAATATACCAGAACTCAAGAGAAACCGTTGTTGTTGTACTTGGTCCACTCAGGCAAGATTTCATGCACAATGTGCCTCAACTCGGAAGGTAGACTTTAATAGCCCAGTGACAAAGAAGTCATTAAAGACGAAATGCGCCCGAACTAGAGAGTTTACAGGTTGTACACAAAGATAGAATTATTTGTTTTTATGATCATGACACTTTCTAGATTCCTCATTTTCGTGTCTGTGCGTTTGTTCCTGCGATGGTGAAATGTTAAATGGTGTGGACGAAACTTCCGAGTTACCGTTATCACGCGAATGAACTTCTAGTTTAGTGTTGTTATCTGCGTCATGGCGGAGATTCGCTGCTGTCGTGTTACTATTGAAAGTGTTTTATGTTGGTCGTAACGTCGAAGTTATATCTGACTTATATTTGTTGCTGTTGCTTAAGAACGAGTGGAGGCACAGGGCTGGAAATACCACGTGCACTGCAGTGATGTTACTGGAGGGTCTAAACAAGTCTGCTACAACTCAGTAGAACTGCAACGTATTCCAGTCATAACAGAAAAATTTACTACAAAACCGACTTACTTCAACTTTTTATAGAATTCCTACTATCAAAACTTTGGATGGAAGAGGTGGAAGAATTATTTTGCCGAGAAAGTAATATAGTATAAGGAGATCAAAACAAAGAAAACTTTGAGCGCAAATTGGCGCATCCTCAAAAAGAGAAAAAGAAAGATTTCTTCAAAACAGGAATCTGCTGTTGTGAACCATTTGACCGGCACTGGAGTAGTTTGAGACTGTACCTGCGGACCAGGGAAATCGAATGTTCGGAAAACTGGCAAAGAAAAGCTTGCTGAAGAAAGATTTTAAAAATTTAAGTCGACAGATGTACAAAGTGGCGAAATACTCCAAAAAGTAGGCAAAATAGAAAGTATGAAAACTGCTTACTTGAACAAGTGGCATATAGGTTTGACGGGTGTAAGATACATAGGATTAGGAAATTTAGTTCGGAAGGAAGCTAGACAGACAACTCTGTGTAGAACAAGACCGAAGGAACTGTGTGATACTGAACGAATCGAAAAACCGATTGCTATCGAAAAAGGTTTTCCAGAAGGACTTTTATAGTTGATGTCATATTGCCTAATAACCACATTGTTTACAATTCAGCTGACAGAAATGCAGTACATATGTGCCACTCCCCGCCGCTCCCTTCAGTTCCCACCTTCTCCACCAATCACTTACACCATCCTTACGCAAAGACTGGCTAATGACTGGTTACATCTCCAGCGCTACCATCACAACCTGTTTTGTGAAAAATTATTAGATGTCGATTGCCAGGTGTTTGATATGGCTTCACTGCTGAACCGAACATTCTCATTCTCGTAGTCTTCTGAGAACATTCACAGATCCAGTAATAACGCCCATATGACCCATGAGAAGTTCATATCGCATTTTCCTACTTAAAAAAATCGAATTCCCTTCATGGAACGATAGAGACTGTTCGACAGATTCCATTGATGTACACACATAAAGAAATGGCTTTCATCACCCCGGTTCCCAGAACTCCTGAAGACAGACGTTGACTGTGGTTATTGTATCACAGACACAGTCCCTTCGACTGTTCAGAGATGTCACTAAAACCGGACAAAGATGTAAACAACCATGCATGAGCTGCACCTATTAGACGGAGGGGGTCCGACAGCCGATCAGTTTCAGTCATTCCACCAGGAAGGAGGTACACGGCTCGTGTTGCCTGTAGTTCAACAATGACTAGAAGGTCAATACAGCGGTTCGATGGCGTCCACATTGTTACTTTGTGCTAGGAAGGGCTCTCAACAACGGAAGTGTACAGGTGTCTCGGAGTGAACCAAAGCGATGTTGTTCGGACATGGAGGAGATACAGAGAGACAGGAACTGTAGATGATAGGCCTCGCTAGGCCGTCCAAGGGGTTCTACTGCAGTGGATGACCACTATCTACGGATTCTGGCTCGGAGGAACCCTGACAGCAACGCCACCATGTTGAATTATGCTTTTCGTGCAGCCACAGGCGGTCGTGTTACGACTCAAACCGTGCGCAATAGGCTGCATGATGCGCAACTTCACTCCCGACGTCCATGGCGAGGTCCATCTTTGCAGCCACGACACCATGCAGCGCGGTGCAGATGAGCCCAACAACATTCCGAATGGACCGCTCATGACTGGCATCAGTTCTCTTCACCGATCAGTGTCGCATATACCTTCAACCAGACAATCGTCGGAAACATGTTCGGAGGCAACCAGGTCAGGCTGAACGCCTTAGACACACTGTCCAGCGAGTGCAGCAAGGTGGAGGTTCCCTGCTGTTTTGGGATGACATTATGTGGGGTCGATGTACGCCGCTGGTGGTCATGGAAGGAGCCGTAACGGCTGTGCGATACGTGAATGCCATCCTCCGACCGACAGTCCAACCATATTGGCAGCATATTGGCGAGGCATTCGTCTTCATGGACAACAATTCGCGCACTCATCGTGCACATCTTGTGAATGACTTCCTTCAGGATAACGACTTCGCTCGACTAGAGTGGCCAGCATATTCTCCAGACATGAACCCTATCGAACATGCCTGGGTTAGAATGAAAAGGCTGTTTATGGACGACGTGACCCACCAGCCACTCTCAGGGATCTACGCCGAATCACCGTTGAGAAGTGGGACAATCTGGACCACCAGTGCCTTGATGAACTTGTGGATAGTGTGCCACGACGAATACAGGCATTCTTCAGTGCAAGAGGATGTGTTACTGGGTATTCGAGGTACCGGTGTGTACAGCAATCTAGACCACCACCTCTGAATGTCTCGCTGTACGATGGTACAACATGCAATTTGTGGTTTTCCTGAGCAATAAAAAGGGCGGAAATGATGTCCACATTGATCTCTATTCCAATTTTCTGTACAGGTTCGGGAAGTCTCGGGACCCAGGTGATGCAAAACTTTTTTTGATGTGTGTATAATATCTCTGGACACGCGGATAAGTTCAGCCAGCAACTGTAGTCAACTAGGAACTGTTCCTCCGTTACCCAGTGAAGGTATCGCCGACACGGGTGAATGTCGCGACCTCTGCGTCTGCTGGCCACTTGAGTGGTCGCTGTGCTGTGTACACACAAACTGGTTCCACAGCTGGGCGTTCAGCGCTTGGTGTTTAGGCAGCGCAGCAGCAGCTAGTGGGCACCCAGCGCCAAGTAAACCTTTTCCCGCCACTAATGAATACATTTGGTGTTTATCCCTTTGGTGCCAAAGTGTATTGTCAATTTTCACTGCGATTATTGTCTACTTGTGTCCACAGTCAAGCAATATTTTAGAAAAGAGAACATTTTCCGCGTGGACTGTTTATTTAGCTAACACATAATCTAGAAACACAATACAAAGCTTCGGACAATGAAAGATAAAATTTATTAGAGAGAGAAGCAACAAACAACGTGAAATTGAGATTCACCACAGTGGAACGCAGTCAGACAAAATTTAGAAATTTCAGAAAACTAAACACTATAAAATTTAGGGAATCTAAAGTACGTTCAAATGGTTGAAATGGCTCTAAGCACTCAGCACGTAAGAAGTTCATAAAATAAATTTCTACAATACATACGGCTGTTGGTAGATTATTGCATCAAGAAAATCAGATTCACACACGTCGCAGGAACGCAATTTCAAACCACCTCTACTATGACTTTGGCTAGAACGATGATGTCAGAGTAGGATAGGGGTTGTAACATTGTCTTCCAGGTCTAAGCGAGGCTGGCGAGCATTCTAATACAATTTCACACATATAGCAAGTTCTCGAATATCCTGGTTACCCTATACTGTATGGGTAACCGAAAAAACACAAATAATCAAAAATACACATATTTTCTGCCGGAAGCTGCTTTCTACTGAATAAAATGTTCTCGGGCTTCCAGCCATTTTAACCACTTAACGCAGCCGGAAGACCGAAAACGTTTTATTCAATGTACCGCTGCGAGACTCTGCATTTTTACATTGCTATGTACTATATTCATAAAAGTCATTTGAAAGCCCGCTGCAATAGTTACGCGTGCGCGTCTGAAACGATGGGTTGGAAATTGCTGTTATGGAAAGGACAGGAAACAGTGGACTGGAAATTATCAACTTTTAGCTCCTATGGAAGGGATAGGAAATCAGTCATGGACATGTTATCTGGGAAGAGACTCCACACTTACCTTCGGATGAACTGAAGAATAGCCGGCCGGAGTGGCCTTGCGGTTCTCGGCGCTACAGTCTGGAGCCGAGCGACTGCTACGGTCGCAGGTTCGAATCCTGCCTCGGGCATGGATGTATGTGATGTCCTTAGGTTAGTTAGGTTTAATTAGTTCTAAGTTCTAGGCGACTGATGACCTCAGAAGTTAAGTCGCATAGTGCTCAGAGCCATTTGCACCATTTTTTGAACTGAAGAATATTTCGGAGATGTCCGATGGTGGAAATGGGTTGGTTGGTTTTGGGGAAGGGAACCAAAAGCGAGGTCATCGATCCCATCGGGTTAGGGAAGGATGGGGAAAGAAGTCGGCCGTGCCCTTTCAAAGGAACCATCCCGGCGTTTGCCTGAAGCGATTTACGAAAATCACGAAAAACCTAAATCAGGATAGCCGGACTCGGAATTGAACCGACGTCCTCTCGAATGCAAGTCCAGTGTGCTAGCCACTGCGCCACCTCGCTCGGCGTGGAATTTGGGTCCGCATTGTGTTCCGGCGGTAAAATAACAGATTACTTCAACTTCGTCTTTTTTAAATTGTTAACTATGCAGGGATAATCCGTACCAGAATATCCGCAACCTTTCTGTGTAGGAGTGTAAGAAGTTGATTCTGGCGCAGCCACGAAATTCCCGTCGCCGGCAGCAGCGACGAAACGACTGAAGACACATTGTGGACCCATCCGGACCGCAATATGCCTGGAACAGTGGACCGCGGCAGCGGAAGCTACATTTTACATCACGCAGAGGTAAGGTACAATACAGACGGACCGCGACGGACACGTATTCGGGCTAGATTCTTTCCGTTGTATGCTGTATTATCATTTCACCATCGTTCATCAATATATCACCCTTTTCCCCAAATCTCTCGAGTGAAAGAGGAACGTCTCAGACGACGAGAAAACAACCGACTGCATTCACACAAATTCCGGCATGTCTCCTCCACATTTCTTGTAGGGACGGTCGGACAAATGGAGGAGAGAAAGCCACTTTCGCAGAAAGCCAGAGCGTCGGGCCCGGCCCGCGGCGGCCGTGACCGCTGCCCTTGGCGGCAAACGGCGCCGGTAATTACGCGAAGGCGTGTGTCGCCCGACCTGGCGCTGAGCTGCGGCGCGGCAGAGCCCTTTGTCCGAGCTCACCGGTACCCGCGGACGCTACGCTATCTTGCTTTGTAGGTTGGCAAAAGTCACAAATTTCATACTCCCTCACAGCTCCACCTTTCTCGCCTTATGAGCGTCTACGTTTTCATTAAGGCTCCGCAGTAACCGCACTCGTACACACAAATCCGGATGAATCCGAAATCAGATGATGCGTACAGCAGTGAATAAATCTGCAGAGTGTAGTAATACACTCATGCTCATAAATTAAGGATAATGCTGACACATGGTGAAACAACGCTCTGGTGGGCGGTTTGCGGGTTCAAATCACCTCGGGGTATGACCATGTCCTGCATCTGACCTGCGGTCGTCGCACAGTGGCGCTGGCAGCAGTCCACATACGCAGAGGTGTGTTGGTGCATGTCAGAGTACGGTGCAGCGAGTAAGTGTGCAGACGTTTTCGGACGTGCTAATGGTGACTGTGTGTTGAAAATAGCTCAAAGAAAACATATTAATGACGTTATGAGGGGTACATAATAGGGCGACTGGAGGCTGGTCAAACACAGCAGGTCGTAGCACGAGCCCTCCGTGTGCCAAAAAGGGTGATCTCAGGATTATGGCAACGATTCCAGCAGACAGGAAAAGTGTCCAGACGCTACAGTACGGGACGTCCACAGTGTACAACAGCACAAGAAGACCGATATCTCACCATCAGTGCCCGCAGCCGGCCACGGAGTACTGCAGGTAGCCTTGCTCGGGACCTTACCGCAGCTACTGGAACAGTTGTCTCGAGACACACAGTCTATAGACGACGGAACACACATGGTTTATTCGCCCGGAGACCTGCAAGGTGCATTCCACAGACCTCTGGTCAAAGGAGATTCCATAAAGCCTGGTGTCAAGAATACAGTACATGGTCATTGGAACAGTGGTCCCAGGTTATGTTCACGGACGAGTCCAGGTATATTCTGAACTGTGATACTAGCCGGGTTTTCACCTGGAGTGAACCTGGAACCAGATACCAACCCCTTAATGTCCTTGAAAGGGACCTGTATGGAGGTCGTGGTTTGGTGGTGTGGCGTGGGATTATAATTGGTGCACGTACTCCCCTACATGTCTTTGACAGAGGAACTGTAACAGGTCAGATGTATCGGGACGTCATGTTGCACTAGTATGTCCACCTTTTCAAGGGTGCAGTGGGTCGCACCTCCTTCTGATGGATGATAACGCACAGCCCCACCGAGCTGCCATCGTGGAGGAGTACCTTGAATCAGAAGATATCAGACGAATGGAGTGGCCTGCCTGTTCTCCATACCTAAACCCCATCGAGCACGTTTGGGATGCTCTCGGTCGATGTATGGCTGCACGTCTTCAAACCCCTACGATACTTCAGGAGCTCGGACAGGCACTGGTGCAAGAATGGGAGTCTATAGCCCAACAACTGCTCGACGACCTGATCCAGAGTATTCCAACCCGCTGTGCGGCCTGTGTACGTGTGTATGGTGATCATATCCCATATTGATGTCGGGGTACATGCGCAGGAAACAGTGGCTTTTTGTAGCACATGTGTTTCAGGACGGTTTTCTTAATTTATCACCAATGACCATGGACTTAAAGATCTGTGTCGTGTGTGTTCCCTATGTGCCTATGCTAATAGCGCCAGTTTTTTGTATTGCCACGTTGTGTGGCACCACATTCTGCAATTATCCTTAATTTATGAGCGTGAGTGTATATACGAAATGGATTTGTTGTACCGAGACAGTTCTGATGTTATGAAAGGATGTGCACACTGAGTAGATGGAAGAGAATAGGATGAACGTTATCCGCATGGCTTTAACGTACCGCAGGACTTTGTTTAGCTGGCTTTGCACAAGAAGTTTCCCCTTAATGTTTAACACACGTATCATCCTTGTTCTAGGGTTATTGTAAATTTTTTGATATACACATTTTAGAGATCTGCCTAATGTCTTGAAGAAGTTTATCTAGAGCTATTTCAATCATTTTAGTTGGCTGATTTATTTTAAATTGTTTACTTTAAAAGTTTTAAAAGTTGCAAAATTGTTAAGGTCTTATTTATTCAATTTGTTATTATTATTATTGTAATTCAATGGCTGTCTCATTCACCATTTTGAACGCCTTTATCTTGCAATTGTTGTTGTCCAAAGATAAATGGTGTTACTTAAAGGGATCTAGTTCTTCCATGTCATTTCCCTGTTCCTGATAATTCCCGATTTAAGTACGGTCTTTCTGGTGGGCTGCACTTGCGAATGCTTTTAAAAATAATTTCACAGTGAAAACTGTACAGTAATCGAAACAAAATGAAGGGAAATTTTTTTCATCTAGATACAGCCCGAGTAATAAAATGTCAAAAGAAGACGTGCGGTATCACGTGTCGATGCCACCCTATGGACGCCTTTAAGCTGGCAATGGATTAGCAACTTTCCACCAGACGCGGTCGCTCAGCATATGGCCGATCCAATGGTGCGCGCCCTCTGTGTCATGCCTGCAGCAGCTCCGTACCACAAGCACCGTTTCTGCCGCAATACGTGACGGCTGGTGCCAGCCAGACCCACATTCGCACTTCGCGCCTCTTCGCTACGACACCGTCGTTCCTACTTACTTCAGGGAGCCGAATCCTTGTTGACATTGTCATACCTGGACTCTTTTTCTTGCTGCATTATTTGTGATGAGTCTTTGTATGCCTGGAGAAATCCAAGATAAGTAAAGCTTCTGTTCGTAGTGTTAACTTGTTCGCTAGTCGTTTCTGCTCCTGACCAGCTTTCCTGAGAATACAGTTGCCAGCCCTCTCTGTAGTCCACTTCTCCTTACCATTGTGTACCTAGTCACACACAACAATGTGGAACTACACTGTCTGATCAAAAGTATCATCGAAACTCCTCTATGTAATGCAGAATTGACCACTAGATGTCACGAGAGCCATATCCACCCGTATATAAAAGGACACGAGGAGTATTGTAATGTCAGTAAAGAAAACAACGTGTGCACTATTTTGGCCGAGAGTCGCCTTTTGTGTAGTTCGGCCGCCTGGGACAAGCCTTTTTATTTGCAGATTTATCGCCACTTCGGCAACTTGCGTATCTACGATGACGAAACGATGGTAAGAACAACACAACACGTAGTCCCTGAGTCCGGGTGTCGAACCTGGGCCCTCGTATGGAGGCTGACTATATTGTCAGTAGAGAAGGAGCAACAGCGGAATTGGTCGCTCAGGAGAGCTCGATGACTTCGACCGTGAACTGGTAACAGGATGTCAATTGAGTAACAAATCCATCATTGACATTTTAAGCCTTCTAAAACTGCCCAAGACATCTGTTGGTGATTACCTGTGAAGTGAAAACTACAATTAAAACAAGACCACTAAGACGACACGTGCTGACGGACAGTGACTGTTGAGCTTTGCAGAAGGTGGTTGTAGGGGAAGGAATCATTTGTGAGTCCCAAACAGCTACCAGAGTCCATCTAGCATGACTGTGTGTCGGGTATTACAAAGAATGGGGTACAGCCGTGGATCAGCTCCTGTTAAGCCATTCGTTTCTATAGTCAGTGCTAAGCGAGGTGGTGCAAAGAGCAACCGTTGGAGATTGGATGACTGGAAGGCTTTGTACTCTATAGTAAGCCAATGAAAAGGCAAATACTTGGGGTACGCACCTGTCATCATGTGTACTGCCAACAGTAGTACAGACAGGTGGTGTTACAGTACCGGGATGCTTTTTTGTGGTTGGGGTGTCGTTTCATTATTGTGCTTAAGAAAAACCTAAATACGGCAGGATGTGAACACATTTTACTGCATTGTGTACGACGTGCAGTTTCAGAGATGATTGCCATTGATATTTGTATGACAGTGCAACCTGTCTTAAAGCAGTAACTCTCAGACAGTGGTTTATGGAGAATAACATTCCTGAAATGGACTGGTCTGTTCAAAGTCCCGACATGAACCCAACGAAACACCTTTAACCGGCCGCTGTGACCGAGCGGCTCTAGGCGCTTCAGTCCGGAGCCGCGTTGCTGCTACTGTCGCAGGTTCGAATCCTGCCTCGAGCATAGATTTGTGTGATGTCCTTAAGTTAGTTAGGTTTAAGTAGTTCTCATTCTAGGGGACTGATGACCTCAGATGCTAAGTCCAATAGTACTTAGAGCTATTTGAACCATTTGCAACACCTTTCTAATTAGGAAGAACGTTGACTTCACTCCAGACCCCAGAGTCGTACTCTCTCCTTGAGGAAGAATGGGCTGCCATTCCCCCACAGACATTCAGACACCTCATTGAAAGGCTTCCCAGCGTCGATCAAGTCGTCACAAAGGCGAAAGGCGGCCACACACGTGTTAATGTCCACTAGGTGGCCGGATCGCATAGTATATTGGCGTCAGTAGTTCGACAGCGTCTGCTGCGTTCTTCGGCTTGGAACATCCAGAACACTAAAAATACTTCCAACTGCAGTGACCATATGACCAGCATCGCTGACGTCCTGAGGTGCAAATTGTAATGTTTTCGCATGAGACTCGCTTTAACCTATCCTACAATATTGGTTGTGTACATGTTAAATGGTAACTGTAACTTTGAACAACTTAGTGGCAAAACTAAACCGTCTATTCGCGTCGTACTTGCAGCTTCTGTGCTACTCCATGAATTCTCAGTCGGGGCAAAAAATCCCAGCGCTCTTGGTGCTTGAGACGACATACGCAATACGTTTCCCAGAAGGTTAACTGGAAAACGTTTATTGGTGTACTCAAACCAGTTCAGCCACCCGTTCTATTTGGATATTCATTTTCACACATTTCGCCCTCGAAAACGACGGTTGGCAGTCCTATGTTCAAGAGGACAACATTCTTGTCAGCTGTTGACGCTGCTGACACCCATCCGGACGATTCAACCCATCTCTGTAAACAGCGTGGGCCTGCAACCACATTGAACGTGTTTTGGAGTGTACAGTGACTGCACTCTTTTCCCTGGTATACATGGCTGAACAACTAGGGAGAGTTCTAAACCATTTGACGAAATCTGAACTTGATCCAAAGTAGAGAAGGGTGTTTATGCTTCTTCATCCCTCCTTTTTCGTGCCCTCCTGTGGCGTCTGAACGACGGATTGTGACTTTGAAACGCGCGTGAATAAAATAGTATATGGTCACTTTGGGGCACCTCAGTTCGACAATATCCTCAATGCCACATTAAAAATGTCTCTGTACAGAGTTAACCATCCACCAACCGCTATTCGCCAACATGACAGACAACGCTCTCCTATTGGCGGCATACAAAATCAGAGGAATTTCGAAAGGGTTGCCTATCCTCCCGGTGTTTAGGGATCGATGGATAGATCCTTCGTACAGGCATTTTCGAAGTCCCAACAAAGGTGCAGAGTGGCACTGAGGGTATTGTCGAAATGGGGGGAGGGTCTTAGAGGGACTCTACTCACGCACGTTTTAATGTCCCGTGCAATGGCCACACAAGCCCGCGAGAAAGGAGCAATGAAAATGCGTAAACACCTTTTTCTGCTCCAGATCATGTTCAGATTTCGTCGAATGGTTTAGAACTGCCATTAGTGGTTCCACACAACACACCAGAGAAATAACTGCGTTTGGCCTACACTCCAGATAGGTAAGATCACGTTCAATGAGTTACGATGTACTTAGAGAAGCGTTGGATCATGCAGAAGTTGACTAGAAGGTCGTCCTGTTGCACGTTGCACCGCAAACTGTCGTTTTCGCCCACGAAATGTCTGAGAATGAACGTCTCAAGGAAAGGGATCGTTTTATTTTTGCCTTTTAGGATACCTCCTGAGGCCTTTTCATGTTGATCTTGAGCAGCAGTGTATCAGAAAAGAGAGGCAGCACAACTGTACCAAAATAAGTACCGTCACTTACACGTACCACATCATACAACATTTCAAACGCTTTCTGGGTGTTTGTGTGATCATGGGTCCTTTCAGACAGACGAACATGCTGGGAGGTGGCAGACTGTGCGTACACGAGATTTAGAGCTGCAGGGTGTTTAGACGAACCCTAGTACAAGCTCCAGGGAAGTGGCCTGCCAACAGTGTAAGCCAAAGTACGATTATGTGTAACCTGCATGACAACCGCCACTATTCCTATCATTTGCAACGAGTGCAAGGATTATCAGCAGCGGATTTCCCTCTACGGGAAGGATTTTGTCAATGGTTTTTGCACCAGACCATCAGAACTATATGATATCTGTCATCAGTCCACTTTACGGAGAATTAATCTTTACCAGAACGGGCATCATCAATCTACATAATCGTCATCTGTAGGCTGCAGACACGACACGTGGTTAGAGGAACTTTCGTTCGTTAGCGCCATCTACCGTGGCAAGACACATGTTCGTAGTACCTTTTTTCCTCCATTTCCAGTCACAAATCCCTCCTTACAGTTGGTCGGTTTTATTAATTTTCACCATTATATAGGACCTTAAACCACACTACACATCAGACGATGCCGGAACAATACAGTGACCTTTTTGAATTTCAAAAAAGGTTGTGATTCTGTTGACAGGCAAAAGCTTTTTAATAGCCTAGAAGATTGCGAACCGACAGAAAAACGAGGGCCATTATTAACGAAACGTTATTAGCTACCAACTCAAAAGTAAAGTTCAAGTGTGAAGCCTGAAACACATTCGAAAGTCACACAGGAGTCCGACAAGAAGATGGCTTATCGCCTTTCCCCTCCATCGTATTGGAAAAAAATAATCCGAGAATGGGAAAATCACGTCAAAGATATCCAAATTGGAAAGAAGAAAGGAAAGAGTCACTGAAAAATGATTGTTCTTTCCAGATGACTTGTCTGTATAGAAGTAAAACAAAGATGAAGCAAAACTAGCCCTAGATAAGTGCCTGGAATCTCCTGTAAAATCGGACTCCAAATTTCCTATAAAAAACTCCGCATATGGACACCAAATCAACCGGAAAATTCCTATTGAAAACATAGTATGGAAAAATCTCGCAGATTTCTCATATCAAGTACTTAGGCGAAATGATTCAACTGACAGGGCTGAAGACGATCTCCAACACAGAAAGAATATTCAAAATGCAAAAGGTGTACAAAATGACATGGAATCACTACAACAAAAAAGCAATATTCAATCATGCAAAGCTACGCCACTACACCACGAGTGTTTTACCAGGTATCTCGTACTGGTATGCGGCAGAAATTACAGTAATTAGAGGGATGGCAAAAATTCATGATGTAAAGAAACAAGAACGAAAATTCTTGGAAAAATTTACGACGCTGTTCTCTGAGACGGAACTTGGGTCAGAAGACCTACAATTCAAAAGATAAATTTAGGAAAATACGTCTACAATTCTACGGACACGTATGTAGGGTGGATGAAAACAGATACGCAAAGAAAAATTTTAACAACGTTAATGCAGGCAGATTAAAGACCAGCTGGGGAAATAAACATGACAAGACTCACAACAGTTGAAAGTTTCAGGAGAATAAATTGAGGACAGAAAGTAATTCAGAAGTAAAATCAAAAACAAAAGACTGCATCAAGTCTCAAAGAAAGAAACAACAGGTAAAAGAAACTGGACGGACGAAAGGAAGAAAAAACGCAGTGAATTAGTGAACAGGTTTTGGGAAGAAACGGAAACGAAGCCGTAACACGTCGCTGTAGCGTCAACAAGGTCTTTAGCTGCCATTCGCTATACCAATGTGACCCCAGCATAACTGAGTAATTGGGATGACTGAATATTCGTCATTGGCCTATGCCAATTACTAAAGTCGTCGACGTACAAGTATAATTTATTTTATTTAGGCTTTCACGTAATGGAAGGAGACTCAAAAAAAATCATCCGATTTCACAAAACTACATCTTCTGCACTGTATGATGGCAGAACCTTGGGGTGTACTTTCAACTACCCATAGAAACTAAAAGTTTGCCTTGGCACGAGCTGTACGTTGCCGGTCCATGTGGTTGGGGTAGCGGTCTCGCTGGAGCAGCCACCTTTCTGGATGTCTCGACCATTACCCTGTGCGTGTCGAGGAGAGATAGAGACAACACAGCACCAGATGGCGTTTTCTGTTCTCCTTTTCGAGAGGTGTATTTCAGCTGTAGGTTTTTGCACTGGGATTTTCTTAATAATCGGCTGCATCACGGATGGGTCGTCCTTAAGAGGCGCACGGATCTCACGATGGGTCACTGGACTCGAAAGTGGCCCGAGTTCACGGATTGCTTTTTTTTATGCTCTTTCTATGTGCCTTCCTTTCCAAGAACTTTGAGTGAAGTGCGACTCCGCATAGCAACAGCGATGAATGCCGAAACTCAAACCGAGCTAAGCGGCTCTGTGGTTAGCACACTGGACTCGCACTCAGGAGGACGACGGTTCAAACCCGCGTCCGGCCATTCAGATTTAGGTTTTCCGTAATATCCTTAAATCGCTTCAGGCAAATGCCAGAATGGTTCCTTTGACAGGACCTGCCCGATTTCCTTTCCCGTCGTTCCCTAATCCGAGGTTGCGCTCTGTCTCTAATGGCCTCGTTGTCGACGGGACTCTAAACGCTAATCTCCTCCTCCACCGAAACACAAAACATGCTTGTAGAAATATGGAACGAGTTTCTCTGTCGTCTGGGCGTTTGTCGTGCGTTCGGTGGACGGCATATTGAATACTTGTGAAATTTAAACGAAAATTTTAATCCTAAAAGTAATTGTAAGATTCATACGTGTAAAATCGGATAGTTCTTTTGAAAACAAAAACTTCGTAGTTCCACGGTAAGCTAAAATTCACCCAAGGCTTCTATATTGATTTATGCAGTGTCAGCAGCAGCAACGAGTCTCATTTCCCAATGAAATTGTTGCTATTCACGTTTTCGAACGCAACAATGTTCTGTACGTCCGTTCCTGAGTGCGAGAAAAAAAAACTGTTGCTAGTACTACTGACTAACTATTCTGTTAATTCATTAGATCATTCAGTGAATCAGATTCTCAGAAATGAATCTCAGTGAACACTATTTACTACAGATCAAATCAACTCAACGACAGAATATTAAAGAAACAACTGCGAATGATGTGACTGTGGTCGGAGTAGTGAGTCACACCAAACGAAAACCGCGTACGCATAAGATTCATATGTCTGACAACTTTTAGAGTTACGGTAGTTGTAAAAAATAAAAATAAAAAAACACAAATCCTGTGATAGTAATTGAAACAACAAAATATTACAATTAATAAAATATTCCAGGCTATTATGCCGTGGTCGTAGGGATTTCGCTTTAAAACCCGACGTTTCGTCCCCATCTGCGGAGGACATTTTCAATGGGGGTCGTAGATTTTGTTGAATGTCCGATTGACAGCCTGGCTGTCTCGCTACACCGGTCGTCAAAGTTTACATTTTACAATCACAACGACATATTTCACGGCAAATATGCTTGCTTCCTCCTCCGCTCCTCTCGCTTTTCCGTTTCTCCATTTCACTCTCTCTCTCTCTCTCTCTCTTTCTCTCTCTCTCTCTCTCTCTCTCTCTGTCTCTCCCTCTCTCTTCCTGTTCCCGAATCTTTCAAACTGAACTTTTATTCTTTATCATAAAAGAGTAATGTGTCACGAAATGTGAAGTCCGTTGTCTTGTTTTTCACCACTAAGTTCTGTTACAACACAGTACACCCTTCAGGAAGAGCAGCGAATCGTAGGTGTACCACTTCGATACGTACAGCTCTTCTCTGCCCAATCCTGATGTCTTCGAGGATGAAAATCTGTTAAAATCACGGAGGAACTGTGACATCAGGTTGTGAATTTTACTGCCCAATTCTTTATCCGGACGCCGAATAAAGATGCAAGGTGGTGAACTTCATCGCGTTTGGTGATGCTGTTCTTATATTAGGGGAATGCAGGATCCCATTACGAACGCCTTTCGCAGAATTTTTCAGTTTTACGGTATTATCTTTCGTCCACTCCATCTTCACGGACTGCTAGTCAGTGTATTCGATTGATCACTTGCAACCTAGATGCAACACCAGGAGTGTATCAGGGACTTGTGCCGTGTTTTCGATGAGCGAACGGACACAGGCACATATGTGCCAGAACAGAGTATTTCTCGGAATTCTAGCGTCTATGTTGCAGGCACATGTCACAGGAACTTACAACTTGTGCCACAACTCATCGGCTACGTGTGCCGGGCACAAATCTACGTGAATGTAGCTTCACCCTGACAAAACGTAACTCATAAAGAATTCTGACACAATAGTGTGACTCCACGAATATATTATACGACCCACGTGTCAAATATACACAACAACGAGTCGTCGGAACGTCTTTCAAAATCTCATTGACATGTAACTTCTTCAATTCAGAGCTCCCGTTCTGTGCACTGCACAATACTCATTTCCTGGACCGTCTACTCGTGTTGGAGAAGTAACGAGGCTTGTTTCGAGTTGTGAATTTATTGAGAAGAGTGCGTTGTCGTCACATCAAGGCGGAAAACATTGCTGCCTGAGACAGCTTTCATTTGGGCATTCTGTACGGACGGAAGAGGAAACTGCAACAGAGCGTGTTTTATTGCCATCGCGCGGAGGGACAACGTGTTCAGACTTGGGAGCGCGGCTTGCTTGTTAGGAGCACGGCGAGTTTCCCTGTCGTCCCGCTGGTCGGCATCGCACCGCAAGGCAGTAAAGGGGAAAGCGGCCAGCAGCCGCATCGTACATCTCATGTTGCGGGGAAACTCCTCTTTGTAGCTGATGCTAATGAAGACAGGCAATACAAGCAAGTTTTCACTCGGCTCGGCTATTGTGCGTCATTTCTGAGAAATTGAAAAAGGGCGAGAAAGGGAAACTGCTGTCTGGACTTCGTAGTGAACATAACAGAGCATCGTCGTGTCACTGACAGACATCGGTGAGGAGTCTGTGTGTCTCTGAGTTGGAAATGATTTAATACCGATTATTCACTACGCATATTTACGTATTCACTGTAATTCTAGTTGCTTCTTGCCAATGGATGTAGCCAACAGAAGAGAGTCTTTTTTATCTTCGTAAAAATAAGGGAGCATATCGCGACTTCGAATTATTGACTGAACGCTAGGGGATGATCGATTACTGGTCAACACAAAGTTTTCTTTTGGCAAGGTTTCATGAAAAAAGTGTGTTCTAATATTTCGAAGTGGAAATTCAAAGTGTTTCAGTAAAATACTTGCCGTTCGATTGGAAAGAAATCGCATTATACAGGGTGGTCCATTGATAGTGACCGGGCCAAATATCTCACGAAATAAGCGTCAAACGAAAAAAACTACAAAGAACGAAACGCGTCTAGCTTGAAGGGGGAAACCAGATGGCGCTATGATTGGCCCGCTAGATAGCCATAGGTCAATCGGATATCAACTGCGTTTTTTAAAATAGGAACCCCCAGTTTTTATTACATATTCGTGTAGTACGTAAAGAAATATGAATGTTTTAGCTGGACCACTTTTTTCGCTTTGTGATAAATGGCGCTGTAATAGTCACAAACGTATAAGTAAGTGGTATCACGTAACATTCCGCCAGTGCTGACGGTATTTGCTTCGTGATACATTACCCGTGTTAAAATGGACCGTTTACCAATTGCGGAAAAGGTCGATATCGTTTTGATGTATGGCTGTTGTGATCAAAATGCCCAACGGGCATGTGCTATGAATGCTATGCTGCTCGGTATCCTGAACGACATCATCCAAGTGTTCGCCGGATAGTTAGGTTATTTAAGGGAACAAGAAGCGTTCAGCCTCATGTGAAACTTCAACCAGACCTGCAACAAATGATGATGCCTAAGTAGGGGTTTTAGCTGCTGTCGCGGCTAATCCGCACATCAGTAACAGACAAATTGCGCGAGAATCGAGAATCTCAAAAACGTCGGTGTTGAGAATGCTACATCAACATCGATTGCCATATTTCTATGCACCAGTAATTGCATGGAGACGACTCTGAACGTCGTGTACAGCTCTGCCACTGGGCACAAGAGAAATTACGGAACGATGACAGATTTTCTGCGTGCGTTCTATTTAGCGACGAAGCGTCATTCACCAACGGCGGTAACGTAAACCGTCATAATATGCACTATTGGGCAACGGACAATTCACGATGGCTGCGACAAGTGGAACATCAGCGACCTTGGCAGGTTAATGTATGGTGCGGCGTTATGGGAGGAAGGATAGTTGGCCCTCATTTTATCGATGACAACCGAAGTGGTCCAATGTATGCTGATTTCCTACGTAATGTTCTACCGATGTTACTACAAGATGTTTCACTGCATGACAGAATGGCGATGTACTTCCAACATGATGGATGTCCGGCACATAGCTCGCGTGCGGTTGAAGCGGTATTGAATATCATATTTCATGACAGGTGGATTTGTCGTCGAAGCACCATACCATGGCCCGCACGTTCACCGGATCTGACGTCCCCGGATTTCTTTCTGTGGGGACAGTTGATAGATATTTGCTATCGTGATCCACCGACAACGCCTGATAACATGGGTCAGCGCATTGTCAATGCATGTGCGAATGTTACGGAAGGCGAACTACTCGCTGTTGAGAGGAATGTCGTTTCACGTATTGCCTAATGCATTGAAATTGACGGACATCATTTTGAGCATAAATGTGGTATTACAGCTGTAACAGTATGCGTTCTCAGAAATGATAAGTTCACAAAGGTACATGTGACACATTGGAACAACCGAAATAAAATGTTCATAGGTACCTACGTTCTGTATTTTAATTTAAAAAACTTACCTATTAGCAACTGTTCGTCTAAAATTGTGAGCCATATGCTTGTGACTATTACAGTGTCATCTATCACAAAGTGAAAAAAGTGGTCCAATTAAAACATTCATATTCCTTTACGTACTACACGAATATTTAATCAAAAATAGGGGTTCCTATATTAAAGAAACGCAGTTGATATCCGTTTGACCTATGGCAGTGCCATCTAGCGGGCCAACCATAGCGCCATCTGGTTTCCCCGTTCAAGCTAGACAAGTTTCGTTCTTTGTAGTTGTTTCGTTTGACGCTTATTTCGTGAGATATTTGGCCCAGTCACGATAAATAAAAATAATTAAATACCTCTCTGTCTTGCAATTTTTCGAATGATTGACGTTTCTTTTATTGGATATTGAACACTTAAGATTTGCAAATCGTCTGGAGGCTTTTTACTGTGTACACATTCAGCACATGAAATTGCATATTTGATTGTAAGAAATCTCACAAAAGGATAAATCTCGTCTTGAAAGCGAAAGTGAATTTCAAGGACAAGATTTTTTCCTGTAGACGTATTGATAGCGCCATTATATGAGTAGCCTGAACCTAAAAAGACATATCATTTGAAGATGAAACATTAACAGTCCGTATAATACATGGAGTTGTGTATCACGCTTAACGAAATACTTAATGAGTAAGCAGATTGTCGACTTCAGCAAATAGGAACTTTATGCACAGAACTATTGGCACTGTTACGCACGTGATTAACCATGCAAATAACCCTCTGTCGAAGCCCATAATGTAATGTGAGACAGGAAATGGCGGACAAGACAGAGTAGCAGACAAGCCTTGCAATACAGACAAGTGATGGTCATTAAATTGTTTTCATCAGAAATGCAAAAAAAAGATAGTGAAATAAACAGCCATGGAAAGAAACCGCCCTTCATTTTCATCACCTGAGCCAGAGAACTATTGACATGGGCCGCGCGGGATTAGCCGAGCGGTCTTAGGCGCTGCAGCCATGGACTGTGCGGCTCGCCCCGGCGGAGGTTCGAGTCCTCCCTCGGGCATGGGTGTGTGTGTTTGTCCTTAGGATAATTTAGGTTAAGTGGTGTGTAAGCTTAGGGACTGATGACCTTAGCAGTTAAGTCAGATAAGATTTCACACACATTTGAACATTTTTGATTTTGTTGACATGGCGCCCAAAAAAGAGAACCAATGATGGAACTCTGAAATTGTTCATATATTTCGATGCTTTCCAGTTCGTAGATGAATGAATATAAAGATAGATGTATTCTTACTTCACTGAGGTAACTGTAAACCTCTTTGACTACCAGACTACCAACAAATTGTGCGATTGCATATAGAAGTAATAGTAAATTAATGTACTCCAAGGCGATAGCAACAGCTGAACACGAGTACAAGATCTTGTATGATCAACAGTGGCTGACTTACGTCTTGCGAGTATCGGTTGGTTGGTTGGTTGTTTGGGGGAAGAGACCAAACAGCGAGGTTATCGGTCTCATAGGGTTAGGGAAGGATGGGGAAGGAAGTCGGCCGTGCCCTTTCAAAGGAACCATCCCGGCATTTGCCTGGAGCGATTTAGGGAAATCACGGAAAACCTAAATCAGGATGGCCGGACGCGGGATTGAACCGTCGTCCTTCCGAATGCGAGTCCAGTGTGCTAACCACTGCGCCACCTCGCTCGGTGCGAGTATCGTTCATCCGTGCAGACGATCTGGCCTTGGCCACCCAGCAGAGAACTCTTGGTGCTGGTGAGGAGATCCTATGCGAAGACCTAAGCACAATAAATGAATACTCCAAAAAGTGGAGACTGAAGTCAACTGCTTTCACCTTAACAACAGAATGGCCAATGCGAAGTTGAATGTCACCTTTAATGGTCAGGTCCTTCACCACCAAGACCCTCCAAAATATCTAGGAGTGACTCTTGATAGAACCCTTTCTTACAGGAAGCACATAAAAACACCACAGCAAAGCTGAGATCACGCAGTAACATCATACAGAAGCTGACTGGTACCTCATGGGGCGCAAGATCTACGATACTGCGATGCGCTGCCTTAGGGCTGGTCTATTCTGTTGCTGAACACTGTGCCCCAGTGTGGCTCATTAGCACACATGTGAGAGAAATTGACGTGGAGCTAAATGCAGCAATGAGGACAATAGCAGGCTGCATCAGATCTACTCCTCTATACTGGTTACCACCTCTAAGCAACATTGCGCCACCAGACCTCCGAAGACAGAACGCCCTCATCAAGGAATACCAAAAATTACTTAAAAGCCCGAGCTTCCAATGCACTCTGACATTCCTGCACTCCGAATGAACCGATTAAAATCTAGGCAGCCATCTGACCTACTGGCAGCACCGCTACAGGCAGCTACTTTCAGTATCAACAAAAAGTGGACAGAAATGTGGAACACTATTGCCCATGAGGAACATCAGACCCTCCAAAGACCTGACACAAGACTAGCCGGTATGGAACTAATACGACGTGCCCAGGAAACAATTAATCGGATCCGCACAGGTCACGGCATCTGTGCTGAAAACCTCTACTGATGGGGAAGGGCTTCATCTTCTCAGTGTGACTGTGGAAATGAACACCAGACGATCCATCACATTGTAACAAGCTGTAGCAGTAGAGCCTACCATGGGAACTTGGAAGATTTTTTAAAGTGACAGAGGCAGCCCTTGAATGGATCGACAAATTAGATATTAATTTATAGACTTATTTTTTAAATTATAAATTATGAAAGTAATATATTTTTGTAAAATTTTGTAAAACTATGTAATCCACAGTTGCTAGTCGCTGTTCATACGTAATGCCATACGCTAAATAAATAATCAGTAAGAAGGTGCTCAAAAGAAACTGACACTCAGCGGCCCGGCTGCACAGGCTAGCCTCGTGTGTCAAGTATTTATACTACAGCCATCCTCCCCCTAACCGCTCTCTTAGAGTCTGTACTCCACGAACCTGTGGAAATCTCAGCCTCAGATTTTAGGATGCACCATTCACTTCGATACTGAGGATAAAGCGTTTTTGCGACAGCTTACTTTCACTCAAAAGCAAGTGATTTAGAACATTTTCTCTCTGAGAGTGTCGACGTAGAGACAGGAGACGCTACTGCCGTTTTGGCCAGGTAGCCTGATAGGTGATATGACTTGCGCTGTTTGTATCATTAATGTTCTACCAATTACAGCATTTTAAAAACGTTCTGTAGTTACGTTTCAGAGGATTGATGTGGTAGTAAAAAATGTACATTTTATTTTCGCGGAAAGTCTGGTGGTCTGATATCTGTCAAATACTAAAATAAAATACATAGTTATTAGGCTGCTAAATCGTTGTGTTCAAAACAACGGCCGATCCACGAGTAATCTACGGCCGTGGAAAGTATTATTCAGATGTTTCCCAACTTGAACGTCTATGTGTGTAGGGTTCCCGTTGTATCGGAACATAATCGATCTACAATAGTTAACAGGACGTTCTAAAATCGATTTTAGTAACATTTCAAGTAGAGATATATAGTAACTTTCAGTTACCATAATACATAATGTGTTCACTCTGTCTGGCCTTATATATTGCCAGCACACAGTTCAGAACAACTTTGCGGGGACGGTGTCATAAAAGTGCTGCGCTAGCATTTTAACAGTGCCAAGCGAAGCAGTTGTTTTTTATGTCTCTTCCCTTCCGACAGCAATCTCATCAGTAAACAGATTACACGTTGGCAAATTGGTGTTTGTAAGAAGCCACTGTTAAAACCCCACGCATCACGGAAGCCGTAGAATGAGAGGTGTTAAGTGTTCTGCACAGCCGTCAATACTACCTTGTCTGTTGCTGCTCGACCAGCTTCCTGCTCCTATCAGACCGTTCTACGATCCCTTGATTTTAATTATGGACTTCTGCTTTTAGCGTGCTATTTGTTTATAACTTGATTTGAATGATGGGAAGTGGCTTCAAGGCAGCTACCTCTCCGCCATGACTTGTTAAAAAGAATCTCTATTACAGCAGGAAACGTCTTCAGTTGACGCAAAGCCAATATTGACAATTAATAAAAAGTATTTCACAGCCGTTGTGGATCATTTCATTCAAAATGTGGATCTCTTTTGACTGATGCTACTCTTGTAACTGGAGCCAATGATTCTGCCCTCTTTTCTCTCCAGTTCTTCGAGGGAGCCTTTATTTGTATTTAGTGTTAGGGCTTCCTCCGCATACATAACTATTGGCCTCAGAAACGTTTAATAGCGATGTATCTTAGTGTTTTGTGAAAATTATTTATTGTTGTAAATCATGGAGACGTTTCGTAGGCTATTTCAAATTTACGTAACAGCTCCGTAAATACTTCCTTAGCCAGTCCGCTTCTTGATAATGATCTCACCCACGTACTTAAATTTTTCTACTCTGCTGATGTCTCCGGAGTTTTGGGCGTCAATGCTGATGACAATCATTATTTCTGTTCTTTCAAATCATATGTCCAGACCACTTTGTTCGGCAGTTTTCTTTAGCAGATTTGAACCATAGCACTTCCTACGTATTTTTGCAGAATGTCTATATTACAGGCGAAAACCAGTCTACCACGATTCCCTTGGATTTAGTTTCCATTCTCATCGGGCTATAGTCGGTTTTCATCAGTTTAGTCCGCCAGGACCTGATGATTTTTTTCAAGAACACAGCTGAAAACTATCGGAAACAACCTATCGCATTGTCTCACTCATTTTGACCTGAAAGGAAATTGGGAGGCATCCTAGGAACTTTATCTGAGAACTCGTATCCCTTCGGGGTGGCTCTAATTAACTCCAGCAGCTTAAGGACAACCCCGAATTCATTAAAGATGTAATTACATTAGAAACCGAAGAAATAAAAGAATGAAGGAATTGAAACTTTGATTGGATACAAACAGTCCTGTTGGCAGAACATCCGCAACTGAAAATGGCTCTGAGCACTATGGGACTCAACATCTTAGGTCATAAGTCCCCTAGAACTTAGAACTACTTAAACCTAACTAACCTAAGGACATCACACACACCCATGCCCGAGGCAGGATTCGAACCTGCGACCGTAGCAGTCCCGCGGTTCCGGACTGCAGCGCCAGAACCGCTAGACCACCGCGGCCGGCCATCCGCAACTGAGAATTATAGCAGAGGTTGAAAATACCGCTGCAGTTGTATTTTCACACGATCGGTTTCGGACTGTACTCCCCGTTCTGCGCTCATACGCAGCACACCGTGCCTGGTACACGCGGCGCTCGGAGATCACAGCAGAGCTACGACACCTGAGGATGGGCTTATAACAGTCCGATACCGGTCGTGTGAAAATAAAGTAATTTACAACTGAAGCGGTATTTTCAACCTCTGGTTTGGTTGGATAGGTTACATTTTATGACGATAGATCGATAATAATGAACACCATAAAATTTTGGTTCGTCTCGTAGTGAGGACATACTGTCGTTGATTCGTCACACAGTGGGTGCCGGTGTTAAGGATTAAAAATGTCTGTTACGCACAGAACGCGTAATCTGAATGTGACAGTTCTTATGCAGATTAGGCAGTCTTTTACGTCCGTAACTAAAGTCTTATGAAGACCAATCGCGTTTCGCATTATCCTAAATGATCGTCAGTGCTCACCATAGCACGGCTTCTCTTGCAATTTTGTTTGTTAGGATCTACTATAAGCAATATTAAATTATCATTGTTAGTCACTGTTTCTTTGTTTCTTACTTCATTCTTCACGTTCTTCCACACGTATGTGGAGGGTTTAGTACAGAGCACTTTCACTGACACTAAATATATTCACGTTTCTTGTTGTGAAGGTCCACTGCCATGTGTTTTTATCGTTATGAAGGTCTCCTGACATGTCGCCATTTCGTGTACTTTGTTTTGATATTGCGGGATGCGTTTACCTTTTGTTTTGTGGTGGTAGGAGCATCTGCTACTGCTCCGTTCGTGTATGTGTGTGTGTGTGTGTGTGTGTGTGTGTGTATGTATGTATGTATGTTTAATTTTTTTCAACTTTTGTGTGTGTTGCATACATCTCATGGAATGATAACTCCTTGTGAATGTGTGTGTGTGTTTGTGTGTGTGTGTGTGTGTGTGTGTGTGTGTGTGTGTGTGTGTGTGTGTGTTTGTGTTTCTGTAAGGAGTGCTAATATGTCTAATACGCATAACTTCTGCGTGGATAAACTATTGCTTTACTGTGGTGTGGAGGTGGGTGGTCTAGAATTGGTGTTTAAAAATGACACACACACACGCACACATACAAACAAGGGCATATCATATTTTCAAGCACACGTATACACGCATCCAGACACACACACACACACACAGACAGACACACACGCGCGGGCGCGCACACACACACACACACACACACACACACACACACACACACACACTAGTCGAAAAATGAAGACCTACCCAGAGGAGCAACAGATTCTCCTACCACCAACAAAACAAAACAAAAGACGAACGCATCCCGCAACATCCAAACAAAGTACACGAAATTGCGACATGACCTTCATAACGAAAAAAACATATTCATATATTTAGTGTCAGTGGAACTGCTGTGTACTAAAACCTACCACATATGCGTAGAAGGACTTGAAGAATGATCTAAGAAACAAAAAACCTAGAGTAATGATGATAATTTAATACTGTTTATAGCAGTCAGTAGGAGAACTGTCCATCACACTAGCAAACAAAGTTATAAGACAAGCCTTATTGGTACAATGACCACTGAAGATGCTTTAGTATAAAGCGAAAGGCGTTTGGTCTTATTAAGACTTTTATTACAGTCGTAAAGGGTGGTACAACCTATAAAACTGGTAATACCGCGACTGTAGAAAAAATAGGCCATAAAACAAAATGACAATTGCGTTATAGATGACGCGACTTTCAGAAGAGGCTGCATTACGAGGCGAGCACATGGTGTGCGTTGTTGCGAGCGCCTTATCTCGCGAGATAAGCGGCCCCTGTCTGGTGTCGCCGTATCTCAGCTGCGGATCGCCCGCCGACCATTGTCCACTTGACCCCGCCATCACTTCCTTCCGAGCGTCCGTTAACTCAATTACGCCGGCCACGACGGCCGTGATGACGACTCCGCTGAACTGTTCACTTACGCGAGCTCTCTGCCTCTTGATTGACCGACGCCTTTTATGTCCTGCCTGTTATATTACTTGCCCTTATAACGCAATACTGGAGACAAAAAAACTTGCAGTACCCATTTTCTCAACCAACCCACGTCTAACCTGCTCATTGTCCGACAGCACGGTCCAGTGAAACAGCTAGGCCGCTACGGCTCGGAAAAGGGAAATGAGGCACATTCAGATCGCTGCCGGAATAAATGTGCAGCTCTAAGCTTAAAGACACAACAATGGTGGCAATTGGTCAAGGGCCCTGCTCTTGCGGCGGTCTAAGGTTCAATTCAGAGATGTCACCCAACCCCTACAGAAATCCGCCTCCGTTGCTGAGATCGCATCGCACACCTGTGCGGTGGTACTAGGCTTGGTAGGTAGCTGGTGTGGTGGTGCAAGAAATATTCAGCACCAGTATTTGGCTGGCGAGAGGAGCAGAGGTAGTGGCGTGAAATTCTCGATCACTCAAATTTGCGCCAATGTTCTGGACTAAATTCTAAATCTCTTCGCAGTAAGCCGGTCGCTGTGACCGAGCGGTTCTAGGCGCTTCAGTCCGGAACCGCGCTGCTGCTAAGGTCGCAGGTTCGAATCCTGCCTCGGGAATGGATGTGTGTGATGTCCTTAGGTTAGTTAGGTTTACTTAGTTCTAAGTCTAGGGGACTGATGACCTCAGATGTTAAGTCCCATAGTGCTCAGAGCCATTTGAACCATTTTGTAAACGTCTCCTATGATGTATTTTATTTTGCTAAAATTTTCAGATGGAAAATGTAAAGGTCTTTTAAGACAGTCCGCTATGCAATTCACCTAAAACTTCTACAAACTCCGCTAACTGTAAGGGACTAACACTCGCTAGTCCATCGCTGTAAGTCGCACATGTCTGTCCACTCACATTTTCCCTTTCTCAGTCACTCTTCAGTCCAACTCATTGTCTTTATCTCTTTGTGTCTCTCTCTGCCATCGTCTCCTGTGTCACAACCACAGTTCCCTTCTTTCTGTTCTACTACTTCACTGAACTCTCACTGTCACTATCTCTCTCTTGCTAATATTCCATTCTTTCCTACTGCTGCTATCTCTTCCCAGTGTCACTGTCTCTCTCTTCCTCGTTATCATTGTCATACAATCTGTCATTATCACTGGGTCTCACCACGTTCACTTTCTCTTTATTCCCCCTCCCCCCCCTCCAGCACTGACCCCTTCATTATTTTTCTAGCACTGTTCTGTCAGTGTCCACTGCCACTGTGTCCCTCTGTTTCCCTCGCACTGCCATTATTTCTTTCGCTCTTTCTGTAACACAACCACTTTCCGTCTCTTTGTCACTGCCGTTGTCTTCTTTTCTCTCAGTTCTCTCAGCATACAAAAGGGCAAATATGTTCGCAAGCCAAAATTTTTTGGAAAAGTTTTAAAGATCCTGAGGAAGGTAGAATGAGGCAGCTGATACCCCACTGGAACTGCGTGATCTGTGCGTAGAAACCTGGTGCCCCATACCCCCTGGAACCTACCAAGAAATTGTCGAATCCATGCAAGGCAGAAACGCTGCTGTTTTGCGTTCCAAAGGTGGACCAACATACTATTAGACATGTGGTCGTAATGTTTTGGCTCATCAGTGCATGTTCCAACAGATTTAAGTTGTGAAGTTTAAGTTTTGTGATTTCACTGCGTAAATACTAACGTTGAATATAATAATTGCTGTAGACCTGTACTAGTAGAATATGTTCTGACTGTTGAATGTACCAGGAGCTTATTACAGAAAGCGCTCATCTTTTTACCTGCTCCGCTGCTAGCAGCATACTGTGTATAGCGAGCACGGTCACAAGAGCTCGTATCAGCACTGCACAGTAACAAATAGTGAACGTGGTCATACTTATAAATCGTATTTTGTATACTGATGGACATTAAAATTGCTACATAATGAAAGAGGCTTGTAACAAACGTCAAACTGGCAGGAAGTGCGCTACATGCTTGAGTATGAAAATAACTGACATTTCAGCGGAAACACACAACTTAGGTTTGATTAACTCCATCCGCATTCTCTACATAAAAAAACATTTACACAGAGCAATTCTCAACCAGAAATTGTACATGTCGGAATTTGACCGCGGCAGTATCGTAGTGTGTCGTGAATACAGTTCATCGATCCGCAATACTGCTGCTCGCTGTGGTCAAGACCCCGCTATGTCATTGGATACAGAATAGATGCATTCAGATGGGCCATATTCAATACCATGGCAAATCTCAATGGTGCAACGCGACTAGCGCCCGAAAGAACAGACATGTTGTTTGCACGTACTCGCAGGACCGTCCAGCCACGTCACATTCCTTGAGTCAGGAAACTGGTTTTCTTAAGGCATCAAAAGTATCCACACGGATAGTGTGACGATGTCTGGTGTTCCAACACCACTGGCCAGACAAGTACGGCCTCTGCATGCAGCATGACGATAGATTCATCCGGGTGAGGAGGCTCTGAGAAGAACGAACGTTGCCGGATTGAATTCGTCATCGGCGCCCAGCACCGGGCGTCATGGTATATGGTGCCATTCGGTACACATCGCCATAACCTCTGGTATTCATAGTCGGTAATCTGGACAGCGGGCGTTGCGTTTCTGACGTGTTACAGACAGCAGTTGCGACCTATCCTCAAAGTCTCTGTGACGTATTCTGTTAACAAGCTAATGCAAGATCGAATGTTGCTCATGATGTGCTGACCTACTTCGCTACAGAGTGTTCCAGAGCTGCAGTGGTCAACGTGTTCTGAGATCTCTCATCAAGGGAAAACATCAATCTGGTATATTCTTTCTAGTATTTTTTAACGCAAATTTCGTCATCCGCTATCCTTTTTTGGCGTTTCAGCTTTTATGATCAGCGATGTATACTGTGAACCTTAATTAACCCACGTAAGATTTTTTAGACGTCTTGCAACTTTAAAATATTAGCATGGGCTGAGGAGCGACGTAAAACTGACAAATCCCCTCCGTGTTGGAGGAATGAAATCATCAACGAAGAAAACGGAAACATCATCTGTGCTACTCAGAGGAACGAGCACATAGCCGTCGTTTTACAACCATAGATGAGATTAAAAACTCTTCACTGAGAGAACTGAAAGCTATTCCAAAGATCTGGTTCTAGGATTGCCTCGGAAACTGAAAAAAGCGCTGGCGCAGGTGTATAATATGTGATGGGGACTATTTTTTAGGGGCTAACATCGATGTAGACGAATAAATAAAATTTTTTTTTCCAGGAAAAATTCCTCTTACTTTTTGGACACATCTCATATTTCTCTGTGTTGTCTCACGAAATTTATATTTGTAATCTGGCATTTCACAATCACCATTGTATATAACACACTTCATCAATTACGCTAGTTCTGTTGAACAGGTGGGGAAGCAATTGTGGAGAGATCTCAGGAGATCACAGGATGGAGAAATCTCAATCTCAGTCTTAGTCCCGGAATGGGGCTCTAAACACCACCGCTCCTAAATGCGGTTCCCGTGAGATACCCCCTCTTGTCATTCTACTTGTTAATGAAGTGAATGTGTGAGTAAAATTACTGTAAGTAATGGATTTATATTTACACGTAACTGTCAACATCGGAGCGCCTGGAAGGTACAGCTCATCGTTCTACAAGTAAGACAAAATGTGCAAGAACATTTAAAATATTCAAAATGGTGCAAACTGTTTAGCGAAATGCTTCACGAAGTCGAAGGGTTGGGGGTTGTTTGGGGAAGGATACCAGACAGCGAGGTCATCGGTCTCATCGGATTAGGGAAGGATGGGGAAGGACGTCAGCCTTGCCCTATCAAAGGAACCATCCCGGAATTTGCCTGGAGCGATTTAGGGAAATCTCGGAAAACCTAAATCAGGATGGCCGGACGCGGGATTGAACCGTCGTCCGCCCGAATGCGAGTCCAGTGTGCTAACCACAGCGCCACCTCACTCGGTCGAAGCCGAAGAAAAATACTAGCAAAGGAGCACGCATTCCATGGAAATCGGTGTGTGAAAAGAAATGATAAGGATGCAAATGATATTGATAGTCATAGGGGAATCAGTACAGCGCCTCACACCGAGGGGAAGATACAAGGGGCGACCAAAAAGTCCCCGTTTGAGGGCGTTGTTGCAGCGCATATGCAACCCAGCGCTACTCTGATGCAAGCAAACAGGCACCGAAATGTCGGTAAGGGGTTAGTGTGGCCTTCGAATGAAAATAATCGAAAGCCTATTATACGTGCCATACGGAAACCTACGCGTCACACTAGTGTTCTAAGTCAGATGGATAAACCTTGTGAAAAGTGGAAAACGAAGAAAATGTGGTCCGAAGAGGTTCATATCTTTCTGTTCCTACGACTCGATGCTTTCTCTTGTTGGCTAGGCTGGCGGCACGTATGCTAGTGGGGTCGCTTCCATTCTCCAGAAACGACAGCCACTTCATACTAGGCTATTTCGTGTGGGCCGCTGTCTGGAAGACGCATGTGGCGGGAAATACACTAAACTTGGCCAAAGGACGATGTGTACAACTTCTTTCCTGGCCAGCACATTGACATGACGTGACGTCCGTGCCGGCCGTTGTGGCCGAGCGGTTCTAGGCGCTTCAGTCTTAGGTTAGTTAGGTTTAAGTAGTTCTAAGCTCTAGGGGACTGATGACCTCGGATGTTAAGTACCATAGTGCTCAGAGCCATTTGAACCATTTGTGACGTCCGTGGAACATGAGTGTGTGTTGTTGGTCGGCGCATTGTTCCTCTACGTCCCTCCTCAGTCAGAGGTTCCGTGGCGCCCCGTGAAGCCGTCCTCGTGTTCGCAGCCAGAATCCATACACTTTTAGCGATGCACGGAAAAGCTGCACGAAGTATCGACATACTGCTCCGCTGATGTACACGGAAACGTTTACTGCTGACGCGGAAAAATCTTCTGTACTGTTACATTATAAAAACGACTGTGAATAAGCCTTGCTTTCACCCGTGACATAGGTTTCAAATTGCCACTACTTCTACGCCACTAATAAATGCCCTGTATTCATCGAACTAATTTCAGGAAGATCCCGAAATTCGGTCTCTGACTGAAAAACGTACACCACTAACAATTAATGGTTCAAATGGTTCTAAGCACTATGGGACTTAACAAAAAAAATGGTTCGAATGGCTCTGAGCACTATGCGACTTAACTTCTGAGGTCATCAGTCGCCTAGAACTTAGAACTAATTAAACCTAACCTAAGGACATCACACACATCCGTGCCCGAGGCAGGAATCGAACCTGCGACCGTAGCGGTCGCTCGGCTCCAGACTGTAGCGCCTAGAACAGCACGGCCACTCCTGCCGGCGGGACTTAACAACTGAGGTCATCAGTCCTCTTAACTTAGAACTACTTAAGCCTAACTAACCTACGGACATCACACACATCCATGCCCCAGGCAGGATTCGAACCTGCGACCATAGCAGCCGCGTGGTTCCGGATTGAAGCACCTAGAACCGCTTGGACATCGCGGCCGGCACTAACAATTAATACACCACTTACAGTTGACTCCTTAAAACTTTCTCATATAATTTTTACAAAGGCAAAAAAGAATACAGTTTGAAGTAGGTAGGTCAAAAGGTACAAAAAAACACCACACTTCAAATTTCCAAGGAACAAATGGAATTTATTGATTTCAATAAGACCTCCTTAACTACGCCACGTCCATTAAACACCACTCCCAGCTCACGAAAGGGCTACACTCGTCTAGATAATTGGGACGTGAGTAATTGGAATTATATTCCTCCACACAGCAAGCCACTCTCAGCATTGAAGAAAATAACTTTATGGATCATGAAAGGTCACTCACTCGCGACGTGACACACGTAGTGTCCAAAAACATCACATCCGACCCACTAGGCCCTCGACTTGCTTCCTACACAAGTGAGGGCTGCCAACCGAAGTCCTCATTTTCCGAGCTCCACACAACTCCCCGAAATGCTTCAACTTTCGGGTTTCTCAACCAGTCAACCTCCAGAACAGAGTGTAGACACTTCTACTGGCAGCCGCACAGAGTGGCCGCGCGGTTTGAGGCACTGTGTCACGGACTGCGCTGCCTCTCCCGCCGGAGGTTCGAGTTTTCCCTCGGGCATATGTGTGTGTGTGTGTGTGTGTTCTTAGTATAAGTTAGTTTAAATAGTGTGTAAGTCTAGAGACCGATGACCTAAGCAGTTTGGTCCCATAGAAATTCATACGCATTTCAACATTTTTTTGAACTTCTACTGGTCATATCCTGTTCCCACTAATAGCATTCCTGTGTAAATTGATGTTTCATGAAAGGACTTTCAGAAGTTGTTTCCAACTGCTGGGAAATTATCTGCCATAATGGAAAACTAGGCCCTGAACACAACCCAGTTGGAAGGATTACGGAAAGGCCGACTCGTCACCTCCAGGCTGGATAAATTCTCCCTTCCGTTGGACACTGGAAAGCAGCACTGGCGTCCACGTTAGCCGAGGATGCTGACGGACGCAACAAGGAACGATAAACCACACACATCCGAGCTCTCACAGATTCTATGCTACGAAGTTCAGTTACTGTGAATGATGCCCTTGCGGAGTTCACATCATTTATCTTGTAGTCAGAGATCATTTACAATGGTGTCATCTCAATTATTTGTAACACATCTCATCTGTGCTATAAGGATCATTTCGCTCACACATATCATGCAATTTTCACAAACGTTAATGTAGAGAGAGAGGCAATTATTACAGCAGTTTCTTGTAAACTTTGTTGATGCTAGCAAACTGTTGAAGAGAGAGAGTATCAGTGCTTGTTACAGTGAAATCCCGCTTTCGATTTCCAGCCTGGTCGGACATTTTCTTTACTCGGGGACTGGATGTTCGTGTTATCCTAATTTCATCCCATCATCATCGACGCGCAAGTCACCGAAGTGCCATAAAATACAAAGACTTGCACCAGGCAGCTGGACTACCCCAGACGAGGTCACCCGGCCAATAAAGCCATAGAGTCATTTCATTTCGGTGAAGCACTGTGAGAAATGCTCTTCCATAAATCTGATTGGACGGAATACCGGACCATGTCGGCATAAGGGCAAAGAACGCGCTGATCAGTGAGCAATTACTTGCACCCACTGTAATATCCCAACCGCACTGTGATTACTATCGACTACTTGCCGTTAGGGCAAAAGGAGACAGGTCATCATTATGTAATGAGTATATAAACTTGAAAGGAAGTTAGTGTTGGCATATTTAACAACATATTCTCCATGGTTTCCCAATTCTGCTCTTAAGCAGAATGAAAGACAAAACAGAAATGATACCAGGTGTTCCCAGAGGAAATGTTGTAGGCACTCTGATGTTCCTCATCTAAATAAACGGTTTTGGAGAAAACCTGAGTAGCCCTCTTAGATTTGCTTACAGATGGTGCTGTCATTTGCTATTTAGTAAATAGATATTCTCCACTACTCATGTCCGTCCTCTTCTGGAACACTGCTGCGTGTATGGAATAGTACCAGATAGATTTTACGGAGGACATTGGAAAAGTTCAAAGAAGTGTAACTCATTTTGTATTATCGTGATATAGGGGAGAGACAGTCACAGATGATAAGCAAGTTGAGATCGAAACATTAAAACAAAAGCTTTTTCGTTCCACCAAGATCTTTTCACGAAATTTGAATCACCAACTTTCTCCTCTGAATGCGGAAATATTTTGTTGGCACCAACTTGCATGGCAAGAAACGATCATCTTAATAAAATAAGGGAAATTACAGCATTCACGGAGATGTTTAAGTGCAAGTTTATCCCGGGCGCTATTCGAGAAGGGAACGATAGAGAAATAGTTTACAAGTGGTTCGATGGACCCTCTGCCAACGCGTAGATGTACGTGTAGATCGTTAATGGATTAAGAGCGCACTTTATGGGACGTAACAAGACAGGTAAGCTATCACAGGTAATATCCGCTCCACGTTGCTATTATTGCGCAACTGACGATGACGTACTGCCTATTTCATTGGAATGTCTAAAATAGTAAAGTCTTTCGGAGAAAATGCTATACAGGCAACTGAAAAATTGTTGGTTACTTCTCACTCCGATTAGTTCTACGTCCTTTGAACTGCCAGTAAAAGATACCTGTAATGTTACTTTAAGTTTATACTTCATTGATTAGTTTATAGGTAAGCTTAACTTTAAATGATAGCCTGTACAATGTCTTTATCTTCATGAAAACAAAGCGCACAACTATTGATTTTAAAAATTTTACTGTGTTCATTCCTTACGTTTAAGGCAGTGGTTCTGTGAGAGTAAAATTGAGATATATACATCACATATGCTTAAATATCTCATGAAAATGCCATCTCCAAGTTGTAATAATTTCCCACAATAAGATAGAAATTGCTTCATTATTCACATGACAACAGTATCTCGTGTAGGGCTTACACATTATTATTATTATTATTGTTAGCGCCAGTGGTGCGACAAAAAGCATTTGTGGCCTGAAGTCTTGCAGTTACCGCTAGTTCAGAAGTTACTGCTAGTTTAGAAGCAAGGAGGTCAGTAGTCAAGTGGTTTACAAACAATAGGCCAAGGTATTGCGACAACATTTTGACTGATTTTAAATTAATTTTTAACTCAAGTAAATATCGCTAGGGAGAGAAGTGATGCAGAGAAAGTATGTTTTGTAACAAGTGTCTACCCTCAATGTGGACGGTTAGCTTTTATTTCAGAGAAGGAGTTCTAGGTAGGACTCCTGACGCACTGAGAATTGTTTCATCATTCGGTAAATGAAGGTTGTTAGAAATAAGCAGTGCTAATTCTTACATTGATTCATTAGTTCGAGATTTCATACAAGAATTTTATAAATGAAAGTATTCGAAGAAATTTATTTTCGTTTTAAAATTTAGTTAGGCGTTAATGTTGAGAATGTGGGAAGGGGAGGTGGGGTACTCTCTAACACCTGCTTACACTCAGGAGTAATAGCCTCAGAAAGGTTGGGAACGAATGGTGTAAATCATCCACAATTTAACTTACCAGCACGCTTCTGATATTTGTACTTTGTTGTATGAGTCATTGTTTTACCCGTTAGCAAAAAGACAGAGGAACACAGAAAAAGTACGTGAATCATCAGTGGCGCTAAAGTTGTCGGAAGGCTTCGCCAGAGCGCGGGATGACGGGAGCAGTGAGTGAGCACAGAGCAGGCGGGCCCTGTTCTCAGAGGAGGGGCACGCATGCGGGCAGGCAGCGCCGGTACCCCGGGTCAGAGGGCTCGCCGCCGCGGGGAGATAAGCTTTGGCGCGCTGGCCGGGACCCGCAAGCTCTGAGCCCGCCGCCAAACTCACTGTGCGGCCGACGAGACCGAGTGGCGACCGTGCTTGCAAGCGGATTCGAATGTTATGAGACACAGGCTATGGTATCACCAGAGTATGACCGATTCTGTAGGAGTGCAGTTTTGTGACAGGCGAAAAAATGAGTAAACATACACTACTGGCCATCAAAATTGCTACACCAAGAAGAAATGCAGATGATAAACGTGTATTCATTGAACAAATATATTATACTAGAACTGACATGTGATTACATTTTCACGCAATTTGGGTGCATAGATCCTGAGAAATCAGTACCCAGAACAACCACCTCTGGCCGTAATAACGGCCTTGATACGCCTGGGCATTCAGTCAAACTGAGCTTGGATGGCGTGTACAGGTACAGCTGCCCATGCAGCTTCAACACGATACCACAGTTCATCAAGAGTAGCGACTGGCGTATTGTGATGAGCCAGTTGCTCGGCCACCAGACGCTTTCAATTGGTGAGAGATCTGGAGAATGCGCTGGCCAGGCAGCAGTCGAACATTTTCTGTATCCAGAAAGGCCCGTACAGGATCTGCAACATGCGGTCGTGCATTATCCTGCTGAAATGTAGGGTTTCGAAGGGATCGAATGATGGGTAAAGCCACGGCTCGTAACACATCTGAAATGTAACGTCCACTGTTCAAAGTGCCGTCAGTGCGAACAAGAGGTGACCGAGACCTGTAACCAATGGCACCCCATACCATCACGCCGGGTGATACGCCAGTATGGCGATGACGAATACACGCTTCCAATGTGCGTTCACCGCGATGTCGCCAAACACGGATGCGACCATCACGATTCTGTAAATAGAACCTGGATTCATCCGAAAAAATGACGTTTAGCCATTCGTGCACCTAGGTTCGTCGTTGAGTCCACCATCGCAGGCGCTCCTGTCTGTGATGCAGCGTCAAGGGTAAACGCAGCCATGGTCTCCGAGCTGATAGTCCGTGCTGCTGCAAACGTCGTCAGTGATACGAGGCCGTTGGGATCCAACACGGCATTCCGTATTACCCTCCTGAACCCACCGATTCCATATTCTGCTAACAGTCATTTGATCTCGACCAACGCGAGCAACAATGTCGTGATACGATAAACCAGAATCGCGATAGGCTACAATCCGACCTTTATCAAAGTCGGAAACGTAATGGTACGCGTTTCTCCTCCTTACACGAGGCATCACAACAACGTTTCAGCAGGCAACGCCGGTCAGCTGCTGTTTGTGTATGAGAAATCGGTTGGAAACTTTCGTCACATCAGCACGTTGTAGGTGTCGCCACCGGCGCAGGCCTTGTGTGAATGCTGTGAAAAGCTAATCATTGGCGTATCACAGCATCTTCTTCCTGTCGGTTAAATTTCGCGTCTGTAACACGTCATCTTCGTGGTGTAGCAACTTTAACGGCCGGTACTGTACAAGAAAAGGAAAAGGTAGAGAGAATGAAGCAGGAGGCTGAAGAAGAAATACACTGGTAAACAAAACTGAAGGACAAAAGAAACTTTCGTATTATATGTCATTGCCATGGAACGTAGCACGATGAAAGTTGCACAGTACGTAAAAATAACTGCTTCAGCATAGTACTGAATGTAACTGAAAGAAAGGCGGAATTAGACGATCAGAAATGACTCTTTTATTCACAGACGACTGAAGTCACCGCGATTTATGACGGTCCCCTGGACATCACAAATAGCCGGATACGGTCCTTAATAGGTGCCATCACCATGGTCGACAGTCCATGACTTGCAACGTGCTCCACTGCTGACCACGAGGTTGGTAAGGAATTCCAGTGGTCGGGCGTTCCATTCCTCAACCATCGAGCTTGTCAAGTACTGGATGATCATTAGTGCACGTGGACGTGACGCAATACGTCTCCCCCACGCATCTCACATGTGCTCAGTGTGACTTAAGTCAGTGAAACGGGCTGGCGAACCCATTTGCCGAGTATCGTCTCCTTTCAAGAGCTGCTCCGCGTGCTCTGTTTGATGCGGCCGCGCACTGTTATCCATAAAAATGAAGTCAGGTCCAAAAGCACCCCTGAAACACGCACATGGGGAAGCAGTGTCACAACGACGTTAACTGCTGACAAGGGAACATCCCCATCGCACCCCCCTCAGATTTAGTTATACGTTGGCACAGTGGATAGGCCTTGAAAAACTGAACACAGATCAATCGAGAAAACAGGAAGAAGTTGTGTGGAACTATGAAAAAATAAGCAAAATATACTAACTGGGTCGTCCATGCGTAAGATATGCAACATTAAGGGCAATATGGAGCGAGGAGCGCCGTGGTCCCGTGGTTAGCGTGACCAGCTGCGGAACAAGACGTCCTAGGTTCAAATCTGCCCTCGACTGAGAATTTTAACTTTTTATTTTCAGTTTATGTGAAAAACTCTTATGTTTTCATCACTTTTTTTGGAGTGATTATTACATCCACAAGAAAACCTAAATCGGGCAAGGCAGAAGAATCTTTTCACCCATTCGCCAAGTGTACTAGTTAGGTGGGTCGACAACATATTCCTGTCATGTGACGCACATGCTGTCACCAGTGTCGTATACAAAATATCAGACGTGTTTTCCTGTGGAGGAATCGGTTGACCTATGACCTTGCGATCAAATGTTTCAGGTCCCATTGGAGAGGCACGTCCTTTCGTCAACTAATGACACGGTTTTGCGGTGCGGTCGCAAAACACAGACACTAAACTTATTACGGTGAACAGAGACGTCAATGAACGAACGGACAGATCATAACTTTGCGAAAATAAAGAATGTAAAATTTTCAGTCGAGGGCAGATTTGAACCAAGAACCTCTCGTTCCGCAGCTGTTCACGCCAACCACGGGACCACGGCACTCCTCGCCTGACATTGCCCTTAATGTTGCCTATCTTACGCATGGACGACCCAGTTTGTATATTTTGCTTCTTTTTTCATAGTTCCACACAACTTCTTCCTGTTTTCTCGATTGATCTGTGTTCAGTTTTTCAAGGCCTATCCACTGTGCCAACTTATAACTAAATCTGAGGGGGGTGTGATGGGGATGTTCCCTTGTGAGTGTACCGTGTTCATAGACTAGCAGGTTGGTACAGCTATGCAACACTGTGCCTCCCCACAGCACAGCACCTCCATCACGGAAAACGATCATGTTCGCCAATGCTGCACGTACCCGCATATGGCGAGAGGTGGGAACACTGATGCAGCCAGGGTCAATGTCGAATATGATAGTTTTGGTGCTCCATGTCCTATGGTGTGGTGCGGGGTAATAGTACATGGACGTACTGAACTGCAAATCTTTGAATACGGTACACTCGCAGCCAACGTTATTGCGACACTGTACTCCTTTGCCACTTCCTCCTTTGCAGGGGTGCAGTCGGTCCTGAATTCTTTTTACAGATGACAACACGCAACACGTCGAATGTTGCAGCTGGAAGATCTCTTGGAACGAGAGGACATTCGGCGAGTGGGCTAGCCTGTCGCTTCCGCCGTATTAAATCCAGTCGAGCACGTGTGAGACGCGTTCAGGAGATGTGTTGCAGCGCCTCCACATCACTAACGAGCATCCAGCACATGTCAAGCGCTCTGGAAGAGGAATGGAACGCCCTGACATATGAACCATTACCAATCTTGCGATCGGTATGAGAGCACGTTGTGTGCCGATTTTCGGCACGATTGTGTTCCGGCCGCGAGTGTTAAGGTCGATATTGGCCTCGCCAGAGATACTGGGGCGCCGAGTTGGCGGCGAGTAGCCCTCTGGCGACGAAGAGATGAAGATTGGAGAGTACCGAGCGAGAAGGGCAGAGTGTTGGGGTCCGGATGGTCCGAATGGTCCGAATTGTGCATTAATAATTTTGGCACTCTGTGGTAGTGAACTGATGGTGAAACCGAGACGCTTGGGAATTCAACGCTGCTGTGGAACGATAACACGTGGGCTCTGCAATTGTGTGGACGCAATTTACGACGAGCTGTGGCCGATGTCGTTTGTGGGTGTTTTGCCACGGCAGATAAACAAGACAGCGTGGGCCCAACCTGAACACGCTGTGCTGTAGCATGTTCACCCACAATGAGGATGTCATAGTATTGGAGAAGAAGGCAGTGGAATACGGTACGTGTATTGACCTTCAGTGACTTATGTGGTGTTAGTTTACTTAACTGTGTGGAGAATGAGCAGTAACTGTCACTTTTCAACAAAGTTTATCTTTATGTAAAAGTGTGGCCAATGCCGGATGGGCGTTGTTATAAAGTTATTATATTTCTTATTTGTGAGCATAATTTCCTGTTATCAGGATTACTCATTGGGCAGATTTGAAATTGTCAGTTCTGTGCTGTAGTTCAGCGGGTTATAAATACTGGAATTTGACAAATATGCTAACTGTGAGTTTTGGATATGTTTTTATATCTGCGTGTTACATGAAAGTGAATTTTAAAGTCTGTAAGGTACTTTCTACCGTTACGATTCTGTAAATTTTTATTTGGAAATGACCTTGTTTGCTATTGTTATTGGTTGAGAATTTATTTCCAGATTAATCAAAGGAACAGTTATTTAACCAGCCTTTCTATGAAGTGTTTTAAGACTTGTTTTTCATTGATTATTAATAAATTACGTAAATCAGTAACGTTGTGTAAGTAGTTATGGAAGGCACCCATCTCCGTTAGCCAATCAACCATGGCCAGTTTTAAATGGGCATTGATGTAACATTAGGGGACTAGAGGCTATTTGTTAAGTTGTGGCAACGCTAATTCTGTTGTTTGTTGTTCTTGTTGAAGTGTCTAGTCACCCCTAAATTAAATACTTACTAATTCCAAACAGTTGCGAAGCATTCACTACCGTCTGTGGTGATCACACCCTATTAAGGATAGTGTCCCACCTTTTGTAATGTCCAGCGGACCATCATAAACCACGATGACTTCAGTGTAATTATTGTCGTTGAATAACGTTCGTCTCATTGCGTATTTCTTTCACTTACCTTCTGTACTATAATGTAGCAGTCCTTTCTAGGTATGGTCCACGTTTTCTACAAGCTCCGTTACTTGGCTGTGACACATAATACGAAAGTTAGTTTTGTCCTTACGCTTTGCACGCTAGCAGCGGAAGAAGCAGCGGAATAAGGGTATGGATTGGCAACCACTAAAACGGGAAGAAGGTCGACATCTACGAAAAAGAATCACGAGGGGATCTGAATTGGAGTCTGGAGCAGCAGTTCCACGAGACCTGCTTTTCCGTACTAGATAATCGTCTCTTCTTCTTCCTCGTCTGTAGCTATACAGTTCACTGTGATTCTTGGCTTCTTTAACAATTCTCCACGAGTCATCACGATCCAACACTCGTGCTTTCCATCCCCTACTTCCCATTTTCCATCTGTCCATCTAATTCTCTGTTGACTAGTGTCCTTTGACCCATAGATTCCCATCAAATGTCCTCTTAACTACTTCCGCACCATTCATCTGTACCATTTGCCATACCCACGTCGTTCGGGTAACTCCACTGTCCTAACAGGTGGATCTTTATACACAATGGTCAGCTTATGGTAGTATCTGCTCTTACTATTTCACAGATTGAGCTAAAGATTCTTCGAAGCACCTTCCTCTCAAAGCCATCTAGCACTCCAGTATCTTGGTTAACTTACTGGTTTCCTAGGCATGTGTAAGTACTTGTCTCAGGAATGTTTCGTAAATGGTTAATTTGATGATACAAGTTACGAGCTTTCAAGAAAACTGTTTTTTAAGCGCAAAATAGACTCTGTTGGATGATAGTAATATCTAGTTTCATAAGAGATGTCCTGGGTGATATTCTAATGCAGATATTTAAACTGTTCAACTCTTTCAGAAGTGTAATTGCCTAAAGTTATTGAGGGTGGTATGTTTGTTTCCCAACAGCGAAGCATTTTGTTATCTGCTGACTGATATTCAATCCCATAAGCCTACTGGTCTGCTCAACTGTGATGACTGTTTCTTCCTTTGCCTTAAGAGCTCCGCTAGACTGAGTCACTACTGTTATTTCAAGTGAGCCATCACAATGGACGTTGTTTGTTACCCTTTTGGACCGATCAATAATAAAACAAGGATAAATGAATCGCTTAATTTATGTAAGCAATGCGACTGTGAACGGTGTATTGTTCTATGTTTTGATCTGAACCGTACAAAAAACAAGTACTGAATTGTGCGTATTTTACTTCATTATGAAGTCATGGTTATCTTCGTAGCCGAATAAGCAGGTTAAGCAGCTGTGAGGATTAAATAAAAGTGGGATCAGCCTAAGGAAGAGGAGGGGGCCGGGGGTGAGGGAGGGGGGGTTGGAAATTCGAAGTTTACCCAGGGCACCAGCTACCCTACTTACAGCAGGGGACACCGCTGTGTAAGCTTTCTCCGCATCACTTCCGGCGAGGTTAATGGCATGTTTTATGCTCAGTGACCGAAACACACTAAAGTTCCACTCTGCGCTAATATGCGAAATCAGACTGGACCTCAAGGTCACTACTTTATCACCCTCAGTTATCTGAGCAGTTCATTTACCCATCCATTCCACTCCAGTGCGGAGAGTTTTCGTTTGACAGAACTTCCATGCAGACAATAAAACACATAATGAGATTTTCACTCTGCAGCGGAGTGTGCGCTGATATGAAACTTCCTGGCAGATTAAAACTGTGTGCCCGACCGAGACTCGAACTCGGGACCTTTGCCTTTCGCGGGCAAGTGCGAGCACTTGCCCGCGAAAGGCAAAGGTCCCGAGTTCGAGTCTCGGTCGGGCACACAGTTTTAATCTGCCAGGAAGTTTCAATAAAACACATGGCAGAAAAAGCGCTTTTTCTGGCTGTCTGGAGGAGCTATCTGCTTTACTCTTCTTCAACTTGCCTCAGATAAATTTCATTCAACACTACTCTTGACATATTTTCAGTATGATGCCAGACAAGTCACAACCCACGCTTGGTAGTATGATACACGAAGATTTACAGTTATTTTCACTGAAACCCCTATGAATGTTGGTCTTTGCACTTATCATTGTAAAACCAGTATGTCGCCTATAAGTTAGCAGAGTAGGTAGCGACGGAAGGAGGAGGAACGCCGGAAAGTTAGAGATTAGCGTCCTTTCGACGTCAAATCACTTGAGACGGAGTGCTAGCTCGAGCAACTGAGGGAGGAAATCGTCTGTTGTCTAGACGACGAACTCGGAGATTCTAACCCATTTTTTTCCTAATATGGGTACAGTATCCTGTCCACCATGACACTTCACTCAATGACTGAACATCGGGTGAGGTGATAAAAGATTGAACACTTATTCAGTAGGAGTTGAACTCAAAAATAGCTTCTCGTCTCCTTAAGTCACTCCAAGTGGAGCAGCAAAACGTCACAATGGTTTCTCAGGAAAGACTATTGTCTTCGGGTTCCGGTCCCGGTCAGGCACAAATTTTCACTGACGTCATTCCATTATACAGCTGATGGTTGTCAACAATCGCAACTGTGAATACATTTTATATATAAACTATTGTAACTTCGCTTGATTCTGACAAACCTGCCGTCCATAATGTCTAACTTTCTGTATAAAAGTAAAACAGTAATGCCAAAGACAATAACGAAAAACAGAAAGACAATGCGGTTTTTATTTCTTCTTTTATTGAATTTTTTGTGAAGTGTAACGTGTACTACCTTGTTTGTTTCTGAAGCATTCCACACACTCTACAGATATGACCCTTGATTAATTTGATGGACGGCCTATACTAATTCGAGTATTGCTAAATAAATCTGTACTCGTACCAATCTGCGGCTCTTCATAGTCCCTGCCATACATGTAGTCTCTCTTGTAGATGGTTCAAATGGCTCTGAGCACTATGGGACTTAACTTCTGAGGTCATCGCTCCCCTAGAACTTAGAACTACTTAAACCTAACTAACCTAAGGACATCACACACATCCATGCCCGAGACAGGATTCGAAACTGCGACCATAGCGGTCTCGCGGTTCCAGACTGTAGCGCCTAGAACCGCTCGGCCACCCCGGCCGGCTCTCTCGTAGATAATCTTAACTTTTGCGTTTAACACTTTTTCTACCGCTATTATTTCACTGTAGTTGCTACCAGGAGACAAACTTTTCTTTGTAATTGTGAAACTAATACATTAGTAATAACAAGCAAAACATAGATTCCATATGAGAACTGTAATAAGACAAGAATATTTTCTCTTTGTAACGTGCGAAGATTTATCTAGGCAGAGAGTATGATGGCCTGTTGCATTGTATAACTGTAACAAGAAAGGACAAAATTCTCGCAGCTCCCAGGAACGGAGATCGCAGTTGTCAGGTTTCGGGGAAGATATTCGATATGAGAGCTCTTCCTGTCTACTGTTACAGGACAGCCAGCGGACTCGGAGTCACAGTGGCTACCCATTCATGTCACGGCGGCGGTCAAACCCGACTTAGTGCAGAATCTTTCATCTTTCTTCCGTTAGTGTTATTGTGCTTTTTAGTGACGAATATAAAAAGAAAAACGAAGGAAGGTTTTACACTCGCCATAAGAGACGCAGCACGGATAACTCCGGGGTAAGGAATCAGCCATAGCCCTTTTGAAGATACAATCCCAGTATTTCCGTACGGTGATTCAGAGGAACGACAGCAGACATAGAACTAGGTGGTAGCCAATGGATACCAACCCAGCACCATCCATAAACGAGTCCAATGCTTTAAATACGGCGCCACGTAAAATATGTTGCCCCATCCCAGTCAAGATAGCACCTGTGATAATAATTCCCCATCCTTCTTCTGCAGGTCATCCGTTAATTCTTTTATGTTCCTTTCAGGTTTTGGCGTGAATCTTAAGTCCCAATAATCTATCAAGTCGTTATCTACCCGAGGACATAAGCAACGCAGCTTTCATGTTTCAGCTTACAGTGAATATGTTGATGTAAGCCGGAGGATTCCAGATGTTCTACGTCGCAAATTTTTCTTTATCTCGTTGCTTAGGCTAATAACGCACAAGCGGAACGGTATTCACGGCACACAGCCTCTGCTAGTTTAGAAATATGAATACCTGTTTTGCACACACCAACAAAAGTTCTGTATCATCCGCTAATTTCGAAATTCATGGCACTCAAAACAAAAACTGGCGCAGACGCATTCGTATATATTCATTAGCAATACGCCCAGAATCTCTTACCGAAAGAGGTGGCGCAGTGGCTAGCACACTGGACTCACATTCGGGAGGACGACGGTTCGATCCCGCGTCCGGCCTTCCTGATTTAGGTTTTCCGTGATTTCCCTAAATCACTCCAGGCAAATGCTGGGATTGTTCCTTTGAAAGGGCACGGTCTTCCTTCCCCGTCATTTCCTAATCCGATGAGACCGATGACCTCGCTGTCTGGTCTCCTCCCCCAAACAACCCAACCCCAACCCAGAAGCTTCAAATAAAAAATAAGCATTTGTGTAATGACAAAATCGTCTGTTTCCCAATGGGGTTTTTTCTCAGCACTCCTGAGGAAAGTCAATACGTGGTGCAACGTCCCCTTGCTCGTACACAGACTTGAATCCGTCGTGGCATACCATCGATGACATCATCGTCCCATTCTTCAATGGCGATTCTGCGTAAGTCGCGCAAAGTACATGGTAGTTATTGACGCCCAAAAAAAGCTCGTTTCAATCGATAACACACATGCTCGATTGGGTTCATGTTAGAGGAACAGCTAGGCTACTCTATTCTGCTGATTCTAGCATGCTGAAGGAACGAGTTCACGACGATCACGCGAATTATGATCCAGCAAGATGAAACTGTCACCAAAATGTTGGCAGAATCTCATCCGTGTACCGTAAAGTAGTAAGACTGCCTTCAACAACTACGAGAGGTGTACGGTGGCCCCATGTGATGCTATCCCGGCACATCGCTCCACGACCAGCATTTTGTTGCACATGTGGGACACAGCGTCGCAGGCGTTCGATATTACCGGGTTGTCGCCAGGCACTTTGCGATTATTAGGGTACAAACACACCCGAGTTGCGTCCGTAAACAACACCCGATGCCAATCCTGGGGCGTCCATTCTGCACGATTTCTTGCCCATCTGTAACAGAGTTCATGGTGCTGTGTGCGGTGTGGTGCTCGCCATGGTCGTTGAGAACGGAGATTCGCATCATGCAGTCGTCTCCCAACAGTTTCATGATGATACAGACGTGTATATAAACTCCGAATTCCGTTCTGGAGCACTCAGCCCACGGTTCCTTTAGGTGAAAAGTCGTAGTTACCGATCATTGTGTGCACCTGTCAACGGCCTGTGCGACATAAATACTCAACACTACCTGTCTATTGGAACCTATTCCATGTCCACATCATTTTGGCTCCATTGCACACATCGACCAACTTCACTGGTTGACAAGCCTTCTGCGCTTAACGTGATAATGCAGTCATTGGTAGCTATTGTCCTTCGTGGAATGATGGGTAATTACTCTACTATTGCACAGTCCCTAACGCGTCCCTAGTGGTACTTTACTTTCAACTGAAATGCTGCAATCGATTCGAGTGTGGCGTTATACCTATAGCTAACGCTTATGGTAAAAGTGCGTACGTTCACAAACATCTTGGGAGTCACTCCCTTCCGGTCGGTACAGGAACAGTCACAGTACAAAGACGAACGCACGACATATCGAGGTGATGAAAAACGTTTGTTGATGTGTGTAGTTTATAGCTTTCACTGTAACACACTGTCATAAAATCGCACATCACTGAAGAAAACAAACACCATCAACTCAGTTTTCCGTAGCCGCTTCATACTTCAAGGCCGTGCGTGATATCTTCACCTACATTTGTCAAGAGATGGCCTCTATATCGACAAAAGATTAATTAAACAGGCGCCCTCAAGGTCACACATAGCCATTGAGTTCATAATCTGCAACGTCAGCAGTACAAGTGTCACTGCCAAAATATGCGCAGCATTACAATATGCGACATGTCTGCACTATGCTACGTTGAACTTCTTTTGAGTCTACAACATAGGTTTATGACTGTTTTGGAAGTAGGTGACGGTGATGCACCCGTCTCATATTATGATATAATTGTTATTTGAAGTAACTTATTTCCGCATATGACTGTAAGCGAAGCGAGTACGCTGACGATGTGTGCAAGACGAACACGAATCCCAGCAACATAATTTTCTGAGTATTTTGGTACAAAGGACCCGTGGACTCTGGTGCTTCGTCAGAGACTAATAATGTCATTCTAATTTATTCGGTTTGTTATTCCAGTTACCTACGTTTCTGTGAAAATATTTTCACATCAATGAACAAGCAATCACCATGACACGCATACATACGGTTTCTCAAAGATGCCTGCGTGCGGATGCAGAAGTACTGTAATGGGGCTACTGTCACAGTGAGAGGAGCTCAGAATATCGCCTCTGCACCGCTCCTCTAGTGTTTTCAGTGAACACATACACGAGGTGCATATCGGCCGACTCTCATCAGTAAACCTATCCATACTGCTGTATACTGCTTTTAACGTATAGCTAACACTGCTGGAAAAACAAACCTGAAACGGAACAGAGCAGTACTGAATGCAAGCTCGAAGAAGAGTAATGTGGGCACAACTGTTGTCGACAGCAAATACCGCGCCTGAATGGAAAAAGGTTTTTTTTGTTTGTTTTTTTTTCTCAGAAAAGATACTCAGCGCATACATACTCAGCGAATACCATCAATGTTTGCACATTCGTGGAAATATTTTCATTACAATGCAGTTACAAAGATAAACGAAATGTAAGCGATTACTCTATAACGGGTCACTAGACACCATTGGTCCCTTACTGCAAAATATTCAAAAAAATCCTTGGACAATCTCTGAAATGTTGTCGGTGGAATTCGTGTTCACCTTGTATATATGATTTTGTTCGTGAAAATATATGCTTGTATTTCTCTCTCTCTCTCTTTCCCTCCCCCTCCTCCTCTCTCTCTCTCTCTCTCTCTCTCTCTCTCTCTTTCTGTGTGTGTGCGTGCGCGTGTGCGCGTGCGCGTGTGTGTGTGTGTGTGTGTGTGTGTGTGTGTGTGTGTGTGTGTGTGTGTGTGTGTGTGCGTGCATGCATGAGAGGGAGGGAGTGAGAGAGAGAGAGAGAGAGAGAGAGAGAGAGAGAGAGAGAGAGAGAGAGACGGACGGGAAGAGTGGGACTTCAGAGCATGTTTTAGACTACTCAACTTCAGAGAGCAATAAAATCGTCTGAATACATGCGTCTCTACATTTGACATTCGGACAACCTCTTCACTTCCGCTGACACTCCAGTTTAGATTATGCAAGTCATGTCATTGTCTACTCAGTGCTGTTGAGGGCAGTTAACGACTCCCGAATGTGACACGTCACCCAACCCGCCCTCTTTACTTTCTCGCTTGTCACTCCGGCCATCCGACATTCAAATAGACTGTCGTGTGTTAAGCCGAGCAATCCATTCTGAAATGTGTATCACTATAACGGCATTGTAGATAACCAAATATGAATCGTGTAAGCGAAGTTCTTGCGCGACAGAAAAGAATGGATGCCGTTCACCTCGATATCTGTATCCATTACTTAAAAATCTACAACTACAGCTACATGATTAGATAATTTGCAATTTAGTGCCTGGAAGAGGGTTCATCGAATTATGTTCAAGCTGCCTCTCTATCGTTTCACTTTCGAACAGCACGCGGGAAAAAGGAACACACAGATCTTTCCGCGTGAGCTCTGATTCTCCTATTTTATTATGAAGTTCTTTCATCCCTAAGTAGGCGGGCACCAACAAAATTGTTTTCACACTCTGAAGAGAAAGTTGGTGATCGAAATTTTATGAGAACGTCCTGCCGCAACGAAAAACGCCTTTGTTTTGTGAGTGCCTTTCCAACTCGCTTATCATATGCGTGACACTCTCTCCACTATTTCGTCATAATACAAAACGAGCTGCCCTTCTTTGACTTCCGTCAGTGCTAGCCCACACAGCACAACAGTACTCCAGAAAATAAGAAAGAAAATCATCAACTTAAGGAAAGTAACGGACCGTTGCCTTCTACTTTCTTTCTTTACTCTTCTATTGCCGAATTAAGGCCGATATGGCTCATCTGCAGACGATTAGGCTATTTACAGTGTTGAAACACACGCTCCACATATAAACCAGCCCCAAAAGTAAAATACTTCCTATTCACGTTGCCAATTAATGAGTATCTGAAGATCTTGAAACCGATGGTTGGAGGATAGACAAATAAAATGGAAACTGACTGGTTGTGGTGTTCTTCACGGTGTAATGCCTCGAACAGCCAAAGAAGTTCAAAGTGAAAAGATAAAGAAAAAGAAAGATAACGACGTAAAAAAAAATTTACACAGTAGACTGGTCTGTGCATAAAAACACCTGGCCTATTAAGTGCTCTTCGTATTTCTGAAAGACTTCGTTCTTTCAATCAAGAGATCGTGACTATAACAAAGGTATGCTACAACGAGGCCATTTCAAAACTGCGACTGGCGCCTGATTTTGCCTAATGCAAATCGCGTTGCTGCATAACCTTCTCCTGCAAAAAGGTTCCAAACAGTTATATATTAACATCGTAGTAAAGTATTAATTCTAACAGGACTTACTAAGTCCAAAAAGACGAGCTTTAGGAAGTGTTGTATTCAGAATGTCTCCCATGAAATGACCGTACGGCAGCATTTGTGTAACAGACACAGCTGAACGTGCCATTCTTTTGTAAACGGAAAACCTATTTATCTAAAAGCAGTGTCTGCGATGTATGGAATACTGTAGAGAAATGCCCTCAGGGCAGTGCAGTGTGACACATTGTCTTTCAGACAGTGCCAGGAAGGTAACAGCATTGGTACACAAGGCTACATACTCCTTCGTACAATGATCAGCACTAACAGTGGAAGCTGATATCTTATCTAACTTTGATCCTCTAGATCGCGACTAACTCTCCGACGATATGAAAGACCTTTGAGCTCTGTGGAACATTCGCTGAAAGCAAAATATACCTACAGTGGCATGTTTGTTAAAAAAGCGTTTTCTTCTATGAAAATACTTTCACATAGCGATAACAGATCAACAATAGTGGTAACGTTTATGTAATTAGTTTGAAGTATTGCGCTGTGAAATAGAAAATTACTCTAGACCCTCTGAGGGACAAGAGAAAATCGTAAAAACTGGCGTTTGTGAAGGAACTTCAAGTGGCAGAATCAGCTGCAAGAGGTAATCTCTGCTTACGTATCAGCTAGGTGATTGAAGAATCGCTCTATCCCGGAATGCTAGAGGGGCTACGTGAAAAATAGTGTTCGTACTAATAACTACTTTGAATAAACTGGAACCGTTCGTCCAATGGCACGAGGGCTGGAGACTGACAATGCCAGTTGAGAAAATCCTCTGGTACACTCTATGAAGTTTGTTACGAATAAATAATAAGCATAACAGATGATTAAATGGAACGCCTATTAAGACGTAGTTTCTTCAGTCTGAGGCAAATTTGAGTGAGTTATACGACTGTGTGCTTAATTAAGTAATAAGTGTCTTCAGTCGTTGCTTAATACAATGATTTCATGTTAACCATTAATTTATCCATATTAGCGGTTGTTGCGCTCCTTGGTTGTGGATCAAATTACTTGGAGCAATATAGCAACCAGACAATTTTTATACAACTTTATTTATATAGGGACACGTTTCGTTCGGGCTTAACGTGGCGTAATGCATTTATTTTCCATTAGTAGTACCATTTTGTGGACTGCGTTTTGAACGCGGTAGCTGCCTTTTGTTCCGTAGCTTACACCTCCTCGTTCCTTATTTACATGCACAACACACGCACTTTTAACATCACTGGTGCAGTTTATTATTTGCGAAAAGCCTCTTGGCATTAATAAAATTATATAAAAAGTTACCAATTGTTGTAGTTGTTCAAATAATATAAGAGAAACGCTAAATGTGACAGTCAGTGCTGTAGCAACTGGTTATTTTCGTTTATATTGCTGGGCGACTGTCACTCATAAGGAAATCAGGATTTAGAATTATGTAGAAAATATTGTTTGCAGAAACTTCCCGGCCCCTCCTTACGGCTAATTACGGCTTGACATTAGTGTTAGTCTAAGCGTTCGACGTGCTTTCATTGACGGTTCTCTTCGTGGCGCAAAGCGTTGGCAAATTGCAACGTGCTGCCCTTTTCGTTGGTGTACGTCAGAAAGTCAGTATTCCCTACTCTGAAGGCGATCTAAACACGAAACTTGATGTGCAGGAGAATAAACAAATTATAAAAACTGAAGTAACTGTAAACAACATCTTCCGAGACTGTTCAATTCTTCTTCTGTAGAAACAGCGTGCATTACGGCTGCGTCTCCTACAATTTCGATGCCCCTAGTCTTGGCGACTAAAATGCAAATTCCGCTCCTTGTGGCGGTTTAGTGAACTCATAGGAAATGGTCGAACGGGGTTTTGAAACCCACACATTCCGAATAAGAGGGTACTGTGTTAAACAGTGAAACAGCATGATCGAAGTTAACATTCTTAGTAGTTTTAATACAGCGCAGTCATACTATACGTTATCGTCGAGTTAAAATACCTTTGTCATTTTTTGAAACAAATATTTGAAAGCTACTGGCTATGTACAGGCTGTTTTAATGTTTATAATGAATTGTATAATTTATTGCGATCCATAGTTTCCGCTAGATATTTGCTTCTACATAAACGAGAATATGATTTAATGGTTAGGAAAAGAGAGAAAGAGGAGAAGTGGTGATGAATAAATCAGGTTTAAGACAGAACTAAGTATTTTGCATGTTTTAGTACGCTTGAAAAGCTAGGTTTACTGTAAGGATGTTACAGATAAGATTGTAATTAATTTTTGTGCTAAGAACGCCCAAACCGAAACCAACCATTTTTTGGCACTTATGATGGTAGATATAACACTGAAATCGCAAGCAAAGCTCAAATTAGTCACCTATCTAACAAGAAACCGACCAGCTAGATTGCATCTACATACTGCACCTCGCCAACAAGCAAACTGTTAAACAGTTGTGATCTAGATAAATAAGGGCAGTCAGATGGAAATGAGACAGATAGAAGAAAAGTAAGTACACTGTTTATTACTTCAAAAATAATCGTCATCGCCGTAACTGACAATACATTTACCCAAATGTGAAACAAGACGGTCCAAGCCCTCACAGGAAAATGTTTGCTGTTGTCTAGGGACCGATGATTTTACCCTAGTGAGTACCCTCTCATCCGAAACAAACCGACGGCCACGAATGTCTTTCTTCAGGGCTCCAACTACTATGAAATCGAATAGGCACAGATCGGGACTGTGTGAAGGACCTGCAAGGGCTTCCCAGCGAAACTTCTACAAAGTAATCGAAACAACCACGGCAACATATAGGCCTGCCCACGTGTTCGATTTTCTCCCGACGAAGAGATGGACGCCTAGATACAGCCATGCTTTCGTTGACAGTGGCAAATATTTTTCCTTGAAAGCACTGACCGTCTTGTCTCGCAGTGGCATAAATATATTAACAGTTGTAACGATTGCTTTTGAAATAATAAACCATTTTTTTCAATCCGTCCCGTTTCCATTTGATTATCGTTACAGTTAACTCATTTCTTCGTCAAGTAACTCGGGCGTGAGAATGGAAGTAATGAAAACATCGTTTTCACGTTTTACTCGGCACTCGTGACTTCTACAATAGCGTAATTTCAGCTTTACAGCACTGCTGAGAGTACGCTATATGCATTGTTTACAGCGCTGATGACGTCCGTGCAAGAGTTCAAAACGTTAGAGGTCGCTGTATGCCCCTGCTCGCTTCGACGCCAGCACTACAACACACTGACGCTTCTCGTTGTACTTTCGAGTGTTGTCAGTGCACAGAGACGGTCAATACGTAGTTTTACGACGTCAGAAGTACTGCACGCTGTCGTTTGTTGCTGGGGAGGAGACTGGCGGGAAGGGTGCGGAATGGCAGCCGCAGCAACAGGTGTGTGCGAGTTACCTGCTGGACTGTGAGCGCGGCATCGGCTTTGACGGCGGCGAAGCCCCAGGCGGTGGAGGCGTCCCCGCGCTGCAGCAGCAGGCTCAGCAGCTGCTGCGGCTGGCCCGCCATGGCCGCTACTGGCGCGAGGCGCGCCGTCCACAGCCGCGGCGGAGCAGGCGGTCCCCCCCACGGGCCGCCGCCGCCGCTGCACAGGTACGCACCGCCAGATAAACGGCACCCGCCCCCCACCGCACATTACGGTCACTCCTGCCGCCTGGTCCAGCAACGGCCGGTACAGCGGAGCAACGGCAGCTCTGTTTGGGTCCACTGCGCTTTACTTGCCCCTTCACACTCATGCTCATAAACTAACGATAATGCTGATACATGGTGAAACAACGCTCTGGTGGGCGGTTTGCGGGTTTAAATCACCTCGGGGTATGACCATGCGGTGCATTTGACCTGCGGTCGTCGTACGGTAGCGCTGGCAGCAGTCCACATACGCAGAGGTGTGTTGGTGCTGGCTGGTCAAATACAGCAGGTCGTAGCACGGGCCCTCTGTGTGCCACAAAGTGTGATATCAAGATTATGGCAACGATTCCAGCAGATAGGAAACGTGTCCAGGCGCTACAGTACGGGACGTCCACAGTGTACACCACCACAATAAGACCGATATCTCACCGTCAGCGCCCGCTGACGGCCACGGAGTACTGCAGGTAGCCTTGCTCGGGACCTTACCGCAGCTACTGGAACAGTTGTCTCCAGACACACAGTCTACAGACGACTGAACAGACATGGTTTATTCGCCCGGTGCATTCCACTGACCCCTGGTCACAGGAGAGCCCGTAGAACCTGGTGTCAAGAACACAGTACATGGCCATTGGAACAGTGGTCCCAGGTTATGTTCACGGACGAGTCCATGTATAGTCTGAACAGTGATTCTCGCCGGATTTTCATCTGGGCGTGAACCAACGCCTTAATGTCCTAGAAAGGGACCTGTATGGAGGTCGTGGTTTGATGGTGTGGGGTGGGATTATGACTGGTGCACGTACACCCCTGCATGTCTTTGACAGAGGAACTGTAACAGGTCAGGTGTAACGGGACGTCATTTTGCACCAGTTTGTCCGCCTTTTCAGGGGTGCAATGGGTCCTATCTTCCTCCTGATGGATGATAACGCACGGCCCCACCGAGCTGCCATGGTGGAGGAATACCTTGAAACAGAAGATATCAGGCGAATGGAGTGGCCTGCCTGTTCTCCGGAGCCGGCCGGAGTGGCCGAGCGGTTATAGGCGCTACAGTCTGGAACCGCGCGACCGCTACGGTCGCAGGTTCGTATCCTGCCTCGGGCATGGATGTGTGTGATGTCCTTAGGTTGGTTAGGTTTAAGGAGTTCTAAATTCTAGGGGACTGATGACCTCAGATGTTAAGTCCCATAGCGCTCAGAGCCATTTGAACCATTTTTTTCTCCAGACCTAAACCCCATCGAGCACGTCTGGGATGCTCTCGGAGGACGTATCGCTGCACGTCCTCAAACCCCTAAGACACTTCAGGAGCTCCGACAGCCACTGGTGCAAGAATGGGAGACTAGCAGCTGCTCGACCACCTGATCAGAGTATGCCAACCCTTGTGCGGCCTGCCTACGTGTGCATGGTGATCATATCACATACTGATGTCGGGGTACATGCGCAGGAAACAGTGGCGTTTTGTAGCACATGTGTTTCGGGACGGTTTTCTCAACTTATTACCAATACCGTGGATTTACAGATCTATGTCGTGTGTTTTCCTTATGTGCCTATGTTATTAGCGCCAATTTTGTGTAGTGCCTCGTTGTATGGCACAGCATTCTGCAAATATCCTTAAATTAAGAGCGTTACTGTAGTAACATACACTTAGGGGGAAAAAATCGCAACACCAAAAAAATAATTAATGAAGAGTAATGGAATTTCGTAAATACATTTGTGTGGATATATTTAAGTTGTTAACATTGCAAAATCACAAGTTAATGTAAGTGCGAGATAAGCCATTGCACATGTGAAATGCAAGTACGTTAATAGCTGGTGTAACGGCCACTATGTTGAATGCAAACGTGCGAACGTTCACTGTGTTGTACAGGTGACGGATATCAGTTTGTGGGATGGAGCTCCATGCCTGCCTCATTCAGTCGGTCAATACAGGGACGGTTAAAGTTGGTTTCCGGATGACAATGAAGTTGTCGTCCGATGATGTCCCATACGTGCTCGATTGTACACAGGTTCGGTGAACGAGTAGGTCAAGGCAACACGTCGACACTCTGTAGAGGCATGCTGGGCTACAATAGCAGTATGAGGCCGAACTTCATCAGATTGACGTACAGATTTGCCGTCAGGGCGCGCGGGATAACCACGAGCGTGTTCTTGATGTCATAAGAAGTCGCACCTCAAACCATAATGCCAGGTGCCGGTCAGTGTCTCTAGAAGATTACGTAATAGACAGGTTTCTTGGAGGTCCTCAACTGGCTTCCTTCTAACCAACACACAGCCATCATTGGCATCGAGACACATCCAGCTATCATCAGGAAACACAACAGGCCTCCACCCTGCCCTCCAATGAAGTCGCAAATGACAGTGATGTGGGGTCGGTGAAACGCACGCTACAGGGCATCTGGCTCAGAGCTGTCCTTGAAGCAACCGATTTCCAGCAGTCCGTTGTGTCGCTGTGGTGCCAACTGCTGCTCAAATTGCTACTGTAGACGTAGTATGATGCCCTACAGCCTTACACTAAACACAATAGACTTCGCTCGCAGTGGAGCCAGGTAGCATTCCGGAGGCTGTCTTCTTGCAACAGTACATTCTCGTGACCACCGCTGCTAGTAACCATGTACAGTCGCTACGTTCCTGACAGGTCTTTCTGCAATACCGCAGAAGGAACATCCAGCTTCCAGTAGCCCTATTACGCAACCTCGTCCAAAGTCAGTGACCGAGCTAGGTGGCGCAGTGGTTAGCACACTGGACTCGCATTCGGGAGGACGACGGTTCAATCCTGCGTCCGGCCATCCTGATGTAGGTTTTCCGTGATTTCCTTAAATCGCTCCAGGCAAATGCCGGGATGGTTCCTTTGAAAGGGCACGGCCGACATCCTTCCCCAGTGCGATGAGACCGATGACCTCGCAGTTTGGTCTCTTCCCCCAAACAACCCAACCCCAAAGTCAGTGAGGTACTGATAATGCCGTCTTTGTCGCCTTAGTCATTAGTGACTAACATTAACTCACCACATCCAATCTCAAAGGTAACTAACGCTCACCACCGTTACAGCATGTGTTTAAAATAAATCTGATTATCATCTTCATAGAGGATGGCGCGAAATTTGAATAGACATCATGTTATTTTCGTTTATGCCGCTTGGAGTTGCAATATTTTTCTTCAGTATATTCTCAACTGAAACATCTCGAACAGAATGACTCCTCCGTACCAACGAGCGCAGATTTCGAAAAAGTCGGTCCTGCGAAACCAAAAATGCGCCTTTGTTACCCAGCAAACCGAAAGCCATGAATAGAGGTAATCAGGTGGATTCAGTATTTATTAACGTAAGAAAGGTGTCAACGCAGCAACACGACAGCGTTTACCGCAACAAAGATCGTAATATATTTTATCAAACGAAATTTTTGACTGTACTGAGCATGTACTCCGTTTCAGGAGTGTGGTAAGATGCAGATCACAATTATGCTGTTGTTCTGCTGTTAATATACAGGAGTCTAACCCATCTTCTGTCTATCCTTCTTCTAACAAATATTAATTGACATCTTCCGCCGCCGTGCTGTCTGTATGTTCGAGCTAATCTCAGGAACTACCGCAGGGATTTTGACGCGGTTTTCGCTAACAGATAGATTGATATACGAGGAAGGTATGTGTGTATTCGGTGGTCAAAAACGATCTCAAAAACTTGTAAATGGGTCGCAGGGTGCGTTGTCTTGACAAACAATTCTTAAGAAAATATTCGATACGTCGCCCCGTTTCCCGGTTAATTAGCACTGAAGTTAGCCAACCAAGACGTAGCACGTGCAGATTCAAGTGGCCTGCCAGATACAGTTAGTGTCAATTGCTCTCTTACTATAGGTGATAGCGCACGAGAACTCGGCCTCTGACTCGGCTTTGATCCTTACCATCGTCCCATGTCCAATTTTTGTATCGTTCTCTCGTTCTGTTTTACGAAACCAAACAAAGAACACGTTTAACTACACCGTCTCTGACAGGCTGCATGAATATGCGCGCGCAACGGCCTGATTGGCTACCTCCAACGCTCATTTATTCGGGAACGGCGCAACGTAACGAATTTTTTTTTCTTAACAGTTACTTCTCAGCACAACCTATCCTGCAACTCCCTTACAAGCTTTGCAGACTGTCTCTGTTGACCCCGTGCAATTTGTAAAATATTACTGCAAAATGGGCGAACTATGATGAAGTATGTCACCATTGTGAAAACGATGCCATTGTCATATAACAAGGAATGGCAGAACCGTTGCAATGACAGCCGCTCGCGCAGTGCTCTGTACCGTTGACAGAGTATGCTCTGTACCGACGATATCTGGCGAAAGATGGTTTATATCTATGTTACGTGGCGAAGGATTCTGCGTACCGATATTGTGTGGCAGAAGATGCTCTGTACCAACGTAGAATAGCAAAGCGCGCTTCTTACCACACTGCGAGACAGAGAACCCTTCATATGAATTTTTCGTGGCAGAGGGTGCATTCTATCTATGTTTCGTAGCAGAGGGTGCTTCGTAGGATGTCACATTGGGACATGCGGGGGAAAAAGGAAAGAGAATCTACACTATGAGATCAAAAATATCCGGACTCCCATAAAAACACACGTTTTTCATATTAGGTGCATTGTGCTGCCGCCTACTGCCAGGTACTCCATAATAACGACCTCAGTAGTCATTAGACATCGTGAGAGAGCAGAATGGGGCGCTCCGCGGATCTCACGGTCTTCGAACGTGGTCACGTGATTGGGTGTCACTTGTGTCATACGTCTGAACGTGAGATTTCTACACTCCGAAACGTCCCTAGGTCCACTGGTTCCGATGTGATAGTGAAATGGAAACGTGAAGGAACACGTACAGCACAAAAGCGTACAAGCCGACCTCGTCTGTTGACTGATAGAGACCACCGACAGTTGAAGAGGGTCGTAATGTGTAACAGGCACACATCTATGCAGATCATCACACCCGAATTCCAAACTGCATCAGCATCCACTGCAAGCACTTTGGCAGTTAGGCAGGAGGTGAGAAAACGGATTTCGTGGTCGAGCGGCTGCTCGTAAGCCACACGTCACGCCGGTAAATACCAAACTACGCCTTGCTTGGGTAAGGAGCGTAAACATTGGACAACTGAAAAGTGGAAAAACGTTGTGTGGAGTGACGAATCACGGTATACAATGTGGCGATCCGATGGCAGGGTGTCGGTACGGCGAATGCTCGGTGATCGTCATCTGCCACCGTGTGTAGTGCCAACAGTAAAAATTTCGAGGCAGTGGTGTCATGGAGTGGTTGTGATTTTCAAGAAGGCGGCTTGCACCCCCAGGTTTTTTGCGTGGCACTATCACAGCACAGGCCTACATCGATTTTTTAAGCACCTTCTTGCTCCCCACTGTTGAAGAGCAATTCGGGGATGGCGATTGCATCCTTCAACACGATCGAGCACCTGTTCATAATGCACGGCCTGTGGCGGAGTGGTTGCACGACAATAACGTCTCTGTAATGGACTGGCCTACGCAGAGTCCTGACCTGAATCGTATACAACGCCTTTGCGATATTTTGGAACGCCGACTTCGTGCCAGGCCTCACCGACCGACATCGATACCTCGCCTCAGCGCAGCACTCCGTGAAGAATGGGCTACCATTCTCCAAGAAACCTTCCAGCACCTTGATTCAATGTGTGCCTGCGAGAGTGGAAGCTGTCATCAAGGCTAAGGGCCAGCAACGTATTAAATTCCAGCATTACCAATGGAGGGCGCCACGAACTTGTAAGTCATTTTCACCCAGGTGTCCGGATACTTCTGATCACATAGTGTAGCTTGCGCCGAACTGGCACTGTAGTCGGGTGACCGGTAAGTGGACGTAGCTCGCGGTGAATAGGTATTGCAGTCGGCGGACCAGGCGGCGCGGTAGCTCGTAGCTCCCATCATTGCCACGAGACGCCATTCCAGATGCCATTTCAACATGGAACACAAAGTTCGTGCCTCCTGAGAACTTTTCTGCTGTGTTCTGTTTAATACGTTTTTATTTGAAAGTGAAGATATTCTATTACCTACTGTTGTTCTCTGAATTTTTATCATATCTCTGCGCAGTGGCCTCCCAACATTACCACAACGCTAGATGCATCGTCTGGCCATAGGTACTTAGAGCTACAGGTGCAAAGCTGCGGACGGTTGCTAGTAAGATCTAAAATCGACTATGGTTGCGTGTCGTTCCGCATAGGCAATAGGAAATCAATTTCGAAACTAGAAGAAAATCTAGTTCAGCCGAATCTGGGTTGGCCTGAGAGTTGAATGTTCCACGCGAACGAACTGATTGTTGGGAAAAGCTTCAGAAATGCCCATCGCTTCACGGAATGACAGACATATTTCTCCTCAGAAGACTTTCTGCAGTTGACCAGCCACCAATGTAGAATGTCGAGAAATTGTTTATGGAGAAATGAATGGACAAAGAAGAATTGCTGCCCCAAATTCGGAACTATGTACAAACTTCACAGCGAAATAATATCAGCAGTCCGCAGCTCGTGGTCGTGCGGTAGCGTTCTCGCTTCCCGCGCCCGGGTTCCCGAGATCGATTCCCGGCGGGGTCAGGGATTTTCTCTGCCTCGTGATGACTGGGTGTTGTATGATGTCCATAGGTTAGTTAGGTTTAAGTACTTCTAAGTTCTAGGGGACTGATGACCATAGATGTTAAGTCCCATAGTGCTCAGAGCCATTTGAACCAATATCAGCAGCCCGAAATTTCTACTTTCAAATGAAAACATTCGCCGAAGCAGAGCAGTTAGTAAAAATCTGAATTGCTGATAACCGCTCGGTGTATCATTAGATATGCACTAAAGGCTCCAAAACCGCAGGTAATGAGGAGTGGGGTGCGCTTTCCCGTGTCCAAACGGAGGTTACAAGGAATTGATTTTCCTTCCCAGTGAGACTTCTAGTATTCACGGCAGAAGCCACAGCTATACTTCCAGCTTTAGTTTACTTGCCCCAATGTACAATAAGGTGACAAAAGTCATGGGACACCTCCTAGTATCGTGTCGGACCTCCTTTTGCCCTGCGAAATGCAGCAACCCGACGTGGCTTGGGCTCAACAAGTCCCTGCAGGAATATTGAGCCATGCTGTCACTACGTTATTGTGGTCTTCAGTCCAAAGACTGGTTTGATACAGCTCTTCATCTTCATCTCCGTGTAACTACTGCAACCTACATCCTTCTGAGTCTGCTTACTGTATTCATCTTCTGGTCTCCCTCTACCATTTTTATCCCCTCGCTTTCCTCCACTACTAAAATGCCCCCCAGGGAGTCCACAACTCTTTTGTGGATACGTGCGTGGTGAGCACGGGGCCTCGAGCCATTGCAGCCTTCTTTCTCTCCCGGGCTGCATTTCCTTTCCCTTCCCCTCCTGTCCCCTCCATGCTCCTTTCCCCTCCATGCCCCATTCCCCTCGCTCTCTCCTCTCCCTCTATTGGTGTCCTTGCTTATGTTGGCCCCCGCTATCCTCCTGGTTCTGTTGGTTTTACACTCCGGCTTTGTTGCGTAATCATCTCCTGCTTTTGGCATTCCTTGGTCCCCCTCTGGGGTTTGACCTCCATTCCAAAATTTCTCTTCCGTAGTATGAGCCATTTGGGGAAGAGCACCTTACCTAGTGTCTCCGACGTGCGCCCTCCTAGTACATTCCACCTTTTCTTTTACGACGTTGTCTGATGCTAGGGTGCATAGCCAGCACGGTAGCCAGCCCGTGTGGTGGGGTCGCTATGTACCCTTTTGGTTGAGCCTCCTGAACACACAGGGATCACACTTCTGATACCTGAGCTGTGACCTCCTCATGCATGCCTTGGAGTGGTTGCTCGTCATCCTGGAGCATCGGAACTCCCGGCAATGGCCGCCGTGCCAGACGGCCCTTGCTGTGGCTGGGTGGCGCCCGTGAGGAGAGCCCCTGATCGGAGTGGGTAGTATCAGGGCGGACGCTATGCAGATGAAACGCATACGGGTCCAAAACTCTGGCCGCTCTTCTGCGGCCGTCTCTCTGCGTGGTACTGATTCCTCAAGTGCTGCTTCTCTTGCCTCTTCGGCCTTCCCTTCCATGGCTACCCCCTGGGAAGAGGGTCAGGCCCGTCGTCTAGGGGCAAAACCTTTCCCCCGTTATCTAGTTTGCACCAGGACTGATGGAGATACTTTCACCAGTGTCAAATCTTTATTCTTTGTGGAACACATTGAAGACAAGTTCGGCGAAGTGGACTCCCTGAGCAAGATGCGGTCGGGTTCGTTGCTGATAAACTGCTTCGGCTGCCCAATCACAGGGACCTCATCCTTCAAACTGATGAGGAACTTCGGGACAATCTCGGACGGCGGGGTGTTCACTTTGTTCGGCGTGTTCAGAAGGGTCCTAAAGATAATCGTATTGATACTGGTGCCTTTATCCTGGCCTTTGAAGGGGATACCCTTCCTGAGAAAGTTAAGATTATGGTCTATCGCTGTGATGTGAAGCCGTACATCCCACCTCCTATGCGGTGTTTTAAGTGCTTGCGTTTTGGCCACATGTCTTCTCGCTGTTCCCAGGACCCTCTCTGTGGTGACTGTGGACGTCTACTCCATGAGGGGAGTCCCTGTGTTCCCCCTCCTGTATGTGTAAATTGTCATGGTAGTCATTCTCCACGTTCAGCAGATTGCCCAGTCTATAAGAAAGAAAAAAAGATACAGGAGTATAAGTCCCTTGATCGTTTAAGCTACACAGAGGCCCGTAAGAAATATGCACGATTGCACCCCGTGTCCATGACATCTAGTTACGCCTTGTTACATCTTCATCCCTTCCTCCCCCTTCCTTGCCCCCATCCCGGACCCTTCTCCTTCCCCCCTCCCCTGCGGCTCCCACACCTCCTCTGGGCGCTGCTCCCCCTCCCCAGCCGGAGAAGTGTCCCACTCCTTCGGCGTCTGCCGGTCAAGGGCGCCTCTCCCGGGATGCCCTTTCCAGGCACCTTCCAGGTCAAAGGTCTGCTGCAGCGCGGCGACCGCGAGAGCAGCGGTCTCTCGGCCCCCAGGTCGCCCGGTCTCTTTCTGTTCCTGATCTTGCTGCAGCTGGCTCCTTTATGCCACACAGCCCTCCTCGATCTCAGCCTGAAAAGAAGAAGAAACATAAGTCCCGGGACAAAGAGCCTCTGGTGTCACCGGAGGTCCCTTCCCCGACTTCACAACCGGATTCTGACCTGTCGTTTATGGATGTCGCCCCCTCCTTGTCGGTGACGGGTGGGGACCCGGCGGTATGACTGGATTTAGCGTGTTCAGCCCTCATTTAAACCATCGTTCTGTGGTTCTCCAATGGAATTGTAATGGCTACTATCGTCACCTTCCGGAATTGAAATCCCTTCTTTCGTCCTACTCAGCAGCTTGTGTGGTTCTCCAGGAATCTCATTTTACTGATGCTCACTCACCGACCCTCCGTGGGTTCCGTGTTTTCTGTCGAAATCGGGTCGGACCCTTGCGGGCTTCTGGTGGCGTTTGTACGTTGGTCCGTACAGACATTGCTAGCACGCGGATTCCTCTCCAAACTACATTGGAAGCGGTTGCTGTTAGGGTCCACTTAGACTCTGCAGTCACAGTTTGCAATCTTTATCTCCCTCCCGACAGGACTCTTACACCTGCTGCCTTAACCACCCTTCTTCAGCAACTTCCTCCTCCCTTCCTCCTCCTTGGGGATTTTAATGCTCATCATCCTTTGTGGGGCAGTGCCTTTCCATCTAGACGAGGTCTTCTTACAGACCAATTTATTGCAGACCACGACCTGTGCCTTCTTAATGATGGCTCCCCTACTCATTTCAGTGCTGGTCATGGTACCTTTTCTGCCATTGATCTTTCTCTTTCTTCTCCCTCTCTCCTCCCTTCATTACACTGGTCGCCACACGACGACCTTTGTGATAGTGACCATTTCCCGTCGATTATCACGCTCCCTTCCCGCTCCCCGATGGACAGGTTACCTCGTTGGTCTTTCCACCGCGCCGATTGGCCTCTATACACTGTACAGGTCGAGTTTTCTCCCTCTTTGTCGGGTTGTATTGATGACGTCCTACGTGACGTGTCTGACGCGATTGTTCGCGCTGCTAACCTTGCTGTCCCGCGCTCATCTGGACATTTTCGTCGTCGGCAAGTCCCGTGGTGGAGTACGACCATTGCCATTGCCATCCGTGATCGCCGTCGAGCTTTGCAACACTTTAAGAGGCACCCATCCGTAGCCAGCCTTTCTACCTTTAAGCGCCTTCGGGCTAAAGCCCGTTATTTAATCAAACAGAGCAAGCGGATATGTTGGGAACGATTCGTTTCTTCCCTTGGTTCCACTGTCCCTCTGTCACGGGTATGGGCTACACTTCGCTCTCTCCAAGGTTGCCATCGGCAGTCCACCCTCCCAGGCCTTCACCTCCCAGATGGCATTTGTACGGACCCATTAGTTCTCGCAGAACATCTTGCGACCCATTTTGCAGTGGCATCAGCGTCGGCCTCCTATCCAGCTGCTTTCCTTCATCAAAAATAGCAGGCTGAAGCTGTCACCTTATGTTTCACCACTTGTGAGTCAGAATCTTACAACGAACCTTTCACTGAATGGGAATTTCTTTCTGCTCTATCTTCTTCTCATGATACGGCCCCTGGCCCAGATTCCATTCATAACCAGCTGCTTCAACATCTCAGTGCTCCACAACGGCACCATCTTCTTCGGGTGTTTAACCGTATCTGGCTCCAGGGTGACTTCCCTTCTCAGTGGAGGGATAGCATTGTGGTTCCTGTCCTTAAGCCTGGTCAGAACCCTCTATCTGTTGACAGCTATCGGCCAATTAGTTTGACCAATGTTGTTTGTAAGTTACTTGAACGGCTGGTAGCCCGTCGGCTCACTTGGGTCCTCGAATCTCGAGATCTATTGTCCCCTTACCAGTGTGGCTTTCGAGAGGGACGATCTCCAATCGATCATTTACTTCGCTTGGAATCCGCAGTTCGGCAGGCTTTTTCCCAGCGCCGCCATTTGGTTGCAGTGTTTTTTGACTTTCGCAAGGCCTATGACACGGCCTGGCGCCATCACATCTTACTAACCCTTCATCAGTGGGGTCTTCGGGGCCCACTCCCGATTTTTATCCGCCAGTTCCTGATCCATCGGTCATTCAGAGTTCGAGTTGGTACTGCTTTTAGTTCTCCACGGACCCAGGAGACGGGCATCCCACAGGGTTCTGTCTTGAGTGTCCTTCTTTTCCTCATTGCTATCGATGGACTTGTGGCCTCTGTCGGTCCCTTGGTCGCCCCTGCCCTGTATGTGGATGATTTCTGCATTTGGGTTAGTTCCTCCTCGATGCCATCTGCAGAACGGCAGCTCCAGGTGGCTATACGGCGTGCCTCTGCATGGACCCTCTCACACGTTTTCAATTCTCTCCTTTAAAATCGCGGGTGGTCTACTTCTGTCGCCGTACTACGGTCCACCCTGATCCAGAGCTCTATCTCGCTGCACAAAGATTGCCTGTGGTTCCACAGTTTCGTTTCCTGGGTCTTCTTTTCGACAACAAGCTCACTTGGCTGCCCCATATCAGACTCCTGAAGGTAGGATGTTTCCGTAAACTCAATGTCCTTCCCTTCCTTGCCCACTCCTCTTGGGGTGCGGACCGTTCCCTCCTCCTCCGTCTTTATCGTGCTCTAGTTCTGTCACGTTTGGACTATGGTTGTCAAGTTTATGGTTCAGCTGCTCCTTCCACACTGCACGTGCTGGATCCAGTCCACCATCGTGGTATCCGTTTGGCCACCGGTGCCTTCCCTACTAGCCCTGTTGATAGTCTCCTGGTTGAAGCTGGGATCCCCCCCCCCCCCCCCTTTCTGTTCGGCGGTCCCAGCTTCTGGTGTCTTATGCCCTTACTATCCGTTCTTCTCCCACTCATCCTTCCTATTCTATCCTATTCCCAGACCATGGACGTCGCCCGCCCGACTCCCGCCCTCGGGCGGGTTTACCGGTTGGGCTGCGCCTTGCGTCTCTTAACCGTGATTTTCAGCTTCGTTCTTTGTCCTGTCTTCCTCGCTCCCTCCCCTCCACCCCTCCTTGGTTAGTTCCTCGGCCTCGAATTCGGATGGATCTCCGCCGCGGTCCGAAAGATTCCATCCCCCCGGTGGTGTTCCGTTCCTTTTTCCGCCAAATTTTATGGGAGTTTCGGGATGCTGTTGTTTTTTACACTGATAGCTCTAAATCTGCTGATCATGTTGGGTATGCCTTCACGTCCTTTGTTGGAACGGAAAATCATCTGCTGCCACCCTCATGTGGGGTGTTTACTGCGGAATTGATGGCAATTTCCCGGGCCCTTACCTTTATTAAACAATCCCAACACAACCGCGTTTTGTTATGTACGGACTCGATGAGTGACCTTCTTACTATTGACCGGTGTTTTTCGCGCCATCCCTTGGTCTCTGCCATCCATGACCATCTCGCTGATCTTCACCGTGCTGCTTGTTCCATTGACTTCCTATGGGTCCCGGGCCATGTGGGTATCCCGGGTAATGAGCTCGCTGATCGTTTGGCTGGGGGAGCAGTTACTTACCCCCCGTTTTCTGTAACCCCTCCTGCAGCGGATTTACGGCTTCACATCAAATCCCACTTTGCACAGTCATGGGCCAATTCTTGGGAGGCTACTCCACTGTCTAATAAACTTCGTGCAATTAAGGTGAATCCAGGCCCATGGCGTTCTTACTTTCGCCTCTCCCGCAAGGACTCGACCACACTGTGTCGTCTCCGCATTGGCCATACCAGGCTGACCCATGGTTTCCTTTTGCGTGATGAGCCACCCCCGCTATGTGGTTGTGGAGCCTTCCAGTCAGTGGCCCACATTTTGGTTGAATGCCCCCTTCTTTTGGCTCTGCGTGCTAAGTACAGACTCCCCCACACTTTACCTTTGATGTTGGCTGACGATTCCCGGATGGTCCCTCTGGTTCTAGGTTTCCTCCGGGAGAGTGGTTTTTATTCTCAGTTTTAAAGTTTTTAATCTCCCTCTGGTGTTGGGGCAGGGCGGTGAGTGTTTGGGTGTCTCCCACTGTAGGCAGTGTTCAGAGATTCCCGATTCACCTCCCTGACCGGAATCCTCTTTTCTTCCCCTTTTACTCTGTTTTTACCCCTTCTTTCTAAGGCTTGGTTAGTTTTTCTATTCCCATACATACTTTCCGCATTATAGCAGTTGTACCTTTTAAGTCACAGGTGGTCTTGCCTATGCTGCTTCAGCATAGTGTTGGGTTCGTTCTCTTGCCTACTTCCCTAATTTTGTTTTTTACCAATGACAACATGACTGCCTTTTTCCGTTTTTTCCCTTTTTCCGTTTTATTGTTCTGACTTCACTGAGTTGTCCCATTAGCGGAATGGCGCATATTTGAAACAAGGGTCTGATGACCTTGCTGTTTGGTCCCTTAAACCTCAACCAACCAACCAATCCAATCCACTACTAAAATGGGCGTCCCACGATGCCTCAGAATGTGTCCTACCAACCGAACCCTTCTTATAGTCAGGTTGTACCACGAATTTCTCTTCTCCCCAACTCTATTCAGTACCTCCTCATTAGTTACATGATCTGCCCATCTAATCTTCAGTATTCTTCTGTAGCAAAACATCTCAAAAGCTTCTATTCTCTTTTTGTCTAAATTGTTTATCGTCCATGTTTCACTTCCATACATGGCCACACTCCATGCAAATCCTTTCAGAAACGACTTCCTGACATTTAAATTTATACTCGATGTTAACATATTTCTCCTCTTCAGAAATGCTTTTCCTGCCATTGATAGTCCACATTTTATATTCTCCCTACTTCGACCATCATCAATTTTTGCTTCCCAAATAGCAAAACTCACTTACTACTTTAAGTGTTTCATTTCTTAATCTAATTCCCTCAGCATTACATCATTTAATTCGACTACATTCCATTATGCTCGTTTTGCTTTTGTTGACGTTCATCTTATAACCTCCTTCCAAGACACTGTCCGTTCCGTTCAATTACTCTTCCACGTCCTTTGCTTTCTCTGTCGGAATTACAATATCATCGGCAACCGTTAAAGTTTTTATTTCTTCTCCCTTGACTTTAATTCCTACTCAAATTTTTCGTTTGTTTCCTTACTGCTTGCTCAATATACAGATTGAATAACATCGGGGATAGGCTGCAACCCTGTCTCACTCCCTTCTCAAACATTCCTTCCCTTTCGTGCCCCCCCCCCCCCCCCCGACTCTTCTAGCTGCCATCTGGTTTCTGAGGAAATTGTAAATAGCCTTCCGCTTCCCTGTATTTTACCACGAACAACTTTAGAATTTGAAAGAGAGTATTCCAGTCGACATTGTCAAAAGCTTCCTCTTAATCTACAAATGCTATAAACGTGGGGTTATATTTCCTTAACCTATTTTCTATGACAAGTTGTAGGCTTACTATTGCCTCGCGCATTCCTACATTTCTACGGAATCCAAACTGATCTTCCCCAAGGTCGGCTTCTGCCAGCTTTTCCATTCTTCTGTAAAGGATTCGTGTTAGTATTTTGTAACAGTAACTTGTTAAACTGATAGTTCGGTAATTTTGACGCTTCTCAGCAGCTGCTTTCTTTGGCATTGGAATTACTGTATTCTTCCTGAAGTCTGTGGGTATTTCACCTGTTCCATACATCATGTTCACCAGATGGAAGAGTTTTTTTTATGGCTGGCTCTCTCAAGGCTATCAGTAGCTCTAGCGGAATGTTGTCTACTAGCGGGGCCTTGTTTCGACTTAGGTCTTTCAGTATTTTGTCACATTCTTCACTCAGTGTATCTCCCTTCTCATCTTCACTACGTCCTCTTCCATTTCCATAATGTTGCCCTGAAGTACATCTCCCTTGCATAGACCCTCTATATACTACTTGCAACTTTCCGCTTTCCCTTCTTTGCTTAGGACTGGTTTTCCATTTGAGCTCATCATATTCATACAGGTGGTTCCCCTTTCTCCAAAGATCTCTTTAATTTTCTGTGTGCAACATCCATCTTACCACTAGTGATATGTGCTTCTGCATCCTTACATTTGTTCTCTGACCATTCTTGCTTACCCATTTCAAACTTCATGGCGATCTCATTTTTTAGACTTTCTATTCCCTTTCACCTCCCTCATTTACTGCATTTTTATATTTTCTCCTTTTTTCGATTAAATTCAATATCTTTTGTGTAACTCAAGGGTTTCTACTAGCCATCGTCTTTTTACCTACTTGACCCTACGCTGCCTTTACTATTTCATTTCTCAAAGCTACCCATTCTTCTTCTACTGTTTTCCTTTAACCTGTTCTTGTCACCTGTTCCCTAATGCTCCTTCTGAAACTCTCTACAATCTCCGGTTCAGTTTATCTAGGCCCCATCTTCTTAAATTACTGCCTTTTTACAGTTTCTTGAGTTTTAATCTGCAGTTCATAACCAATAAATTGTGGTCAGCGTCCACATCTGCTCCTGGAAATGTCTTAAAAATTAAACCCTGGCTCAGAAATCTCTGTCTTACCATTATATAATCAATCTGAAACCTTCCGGTGTCTGCCGGCCGGAATGGCCGAACGGTTCTAGGCGCTACAGTCTGGAACCGCCCGACCGCTACGGTCGCAGGTTAGAATCCTGCCTCGGGCATGGATGAGTGTGATGTCGTTAGGTTAGTTAGGTTTAAGTAGTTCTAAGTTCTAGGAGACTGATGACCTCAGAAGTTAAGTCCCATAGTGCTCAGAGCCATTTGAACCATTTTGAACCTTCCGGTGTCTCCAGGTCTCTACCACGTAGACAACTTTCTTTCGTGATTCTTAAACCAAGTGTTAGCTATGATTAAATCATGCTTCGTGCAAAATTCTACCAGAAGTCTTCCCTTTCGTTTCTTTCTCCCAATCCGTTTTCACCTACTACGTTTCCCTTTCTTCCTTCTCCTAGTATCGAATTCTAATCCTCCATGACTATTAAATTTCCGCCTTCTTTAACTATCTGAATAATTTCTTTTATCTCACCATATATTTCCTCAATCTCATCCTCATCTGCGGAGCTAGCTGGCATATAAACTTGTACTACTGTGGTGTGTGTGGTCTTCGTTTCTAACTTGGCTACAATAATGCATTCACTATGCTGTTCTAGTAGCTTACCCGTGTTGCTATTTTGTTATTCACTATAGCCGTCCATAATTGGGAAGATGTTGCCGATGCAGGATTTTGTGTATGAACTGACGTCTCGATTATCTCCCATAAATGTTCGATGGGATTCATGTCGGGCGATCTGAGTTGCCAAATCATTCTCTTAAATTGTTAGAATGCTCTCCAAAACAATAGCGAAGAGTTGTGGTCCGATGGAATGCTGCACTGTCATCCATAAAAATCTCATCGTTGTTTGGGAACATGGAGTCGGTGAATGGCTACAAATGGTCTCCAAGTGGCCGGAAATAATCATTTCCTGTCAATGATCGGTTCACTTGTTCCAGAAGACACAGTCCATTCCATGTAAACACAGACCACATAATTATGGAGAGAACAGCTTGCCCAGTGCCTTTTTAAGAACTTGGGTCCATTGTTTCGTAGGCTCTGCGCCACATTCTAATCCTACCAACAGCTCTTTTCAACTGAAATCGGAACGAAACTGACCAGGCCACGGGTTCTCAGTCGTCCAGGGTTCAACCGAAGTGGTTATGGGCCAAGGAGGGGCGCTGCAGGTGGTATCGTGCTATTAGCAAAGGCACTCGCGTAGGTCGTTTGCTGCCATAGCCCACTGACCAAGTGCTGGTGATGGTGAAGGCAGACACTGGCAGCTCCCTCTGTCAGCCGTGGCTAGTGCAACATGGCGTCGTACGTAGCTAAGCCTCCGATCAAGACATTGATTGTAGAACTGCGGCTGCAGTCGGCGCCTGGCCCAGAGCTCGATGGAAGATATCTCACAGTGGTTTCGCACCGCACTAAATACACAAGCTGTGTAGTGTTACAAGAGAAACTATTTGCCTAGGCAGCATTCACGATTGAAACTCTGTCGTCTGCTGATGTGACGCCTCCGAGATTCGGCCGCTGGTACACCAGTGCTGTAAGAAGGGTTGCCGATCTGCATGGCATACAGCCCTTATGCAGCAGTTCCCCAGACATCTTCACCGAATACAGGTTTGTAATAATCCTTACTGTGAATATGAAGAAGTAACAGTAAGAGATGGCAATCACATTTTTTTCCGAATGTAAATTGTATACAAGCCATCTAATTGATTTGACACAACTATTAATCACATCTCATCATTACCAAGTAACATAGCAGCTCACCTTCAACAAAATGATATATAACTTTTAATACTAATTTCGGAATTTTTAAATAAATTTAACGTTGACCTGTGAAATCCTAGAAAGCACCTAAACACTGAAACATGGTTGTATACCCTTCAGGTCAAAAGCGAAAAGAAAAAAAAAAAGAAAAAAGCGAAAACGGATTGAGGACATTGGTAGGGAACGTGCAGCATGTTTTTTGGATGGAGAGTCATCTACAGCAGTATCAGTAGCTTCAAGCATGCTTCAGAGAATTGTGGACACTTACTCTCCATGTTGTGGCTTAATGATATGGTGGACACTATTTACAGTAATCTCGGACTCTTTGTTGATGCTTCAGTTATGTCTAATGAGTACTATCTGAAAAAAAACTGCTCAAACATCCAATCAAATCTTGATAAGATTTCAAAGTGGTAAAAAGAGTGGCAACTTGCTTTGAATGTTCAGAAATGTAAAATTGTTCACTTCACAAAACTAAAAAACGTGATATCAATGAATCACATTTGAAAGCAGTCATCTCATACGAATGCCTGGCTATAAAAGTTTATAGGGATATGAAACGGAAAGCACTACTACAGTAATTTTTCTCATAGTGAGAATATAGTTTTTAAAGAAATTGAAGAAGGAAGGAAGGAAGATTGCTTTTAACGTCCCGTCGCCATTGAGGTCATTAGAGACGGAGCACAAGCACGGACTGTGTCGAGGATGCGGGAGGAAATCAGCCGTGCCTTTTCCAAAGGAACCATCCTGGCATTTTCCTACAGCGATTTAGGGAAATCACGGAAAATCTAAATCTGCATGGCCGGACGCGGGTTTGAAATTTTAAAGGAAAAGGCCCTGTACATTCCAAAATCGAAATGTTTATGTTTTAGAAGAAGTCTCCCACTTTAACCTATTATGTTGCGACGTAAACTGAGAGCTTGAAAACGACATAAAGACAAAATAAAATAAGGATCAGATGCTTTATGGTACAAAACGAAGAACACCTTATAACGTGCGGAAAGAAACAAAAATAAAATGTCTGCACTTGTTTCGACATACAGCTCAGGAATCTGGACATTACGAAAGCAAGACGAAACCCGTATACAGGCTACTGAAACGAAAATTGTGGAACGAAAAAAAAGGTTACAGTCCGGTGGATCATTCATTTAGGAATGGCCAGTTTCCTGATCGATTAAAGTACTTAGTAGTAAAGCCGCTTTGTAAAAAGGGAGAAAGGGATAATGTAGATAGTTTTAGACATATTTCTATGCCATCAGTGTTTGCAAAAGTTATTGAAAAGGCTGTGTATGTAAGGATAATTGATCATTTTATATCACACGATTTGCTATCAAATGTACACTTCGGCTTTAGAAGTCGTTTAACAACTGAAAATGGTATATTGTCTGTTCTCTGTGAGGTACTGGATGGGCTAAACAAAAGGTTTCGAACGCTTGGCATATTTTTTGATTCAACTAAGGCATTTGATTGTGTTAATCACAAAATATTGCTCCAGAAGTTGGACCATTACGGAATACGGGGAGTAGCTCACAATTGGTGCATCTCTTACTTTAGCAACAAGCAGCAAAAGGTCACTATTCACAATGTTGATAACGGCTGTGATGTGGGGTCTGAGTGGGGTACTGTCAAGTGGGGGGTGCCCAGGGATCAGTGTTGGGGCTACTCCTGTTCCTTATTTATATACACTCATGGAAATTGAAATAAGAACACCGTGAATTCATTGTCCCAGGAAGGGGAAACTTTATTGACACATCCCTGGGGTCAGATACATCACATGATCACACTGACAGAACCACAGGCACATAGACACAGGCAACAGAGCATGCACAATGTCGGCACTAGTACAGTGTATATCCACCTTTCGCAGCAATGCAGGCTGCTATTCTCCCATGGAGACGATCGTAGAGATGCTGGATGTAGTCCTGTGGAACGGCTTGCCATGCCATTTCCACCTGGCGCCTCAGTTGGACCAGCGTTCGTGCTGGACGTGCAGACCACGTGAGACGACGCTTCATCCAGTCCCAAACATGCTCAATGGGGGACAGATCCGGAGATCTTGCTGGCCAGGGTAGTTGACTTACACCTTCTAGAGCACGTTGGGTGGCACGGGATACATGCGGACGTGCATTGTCCTGTTGGAACAGCAAGTTCCCTTGCCGGTCTAGGAATGGTAGAACGATGGGTTCGATGACGGTTTGGATGTACCGTGCACTATTCAGTGTCCCTTCGACGATCACCAGTGGTGTACGGCCAGTGTAGGAGATCGCTCCCCACACCATGATGCCGGGTGTTGGCCCTGTGTGCCTCGGTCGTATGCAGTCCTGATTGTGGCGCTCACCTGCACGGCGCCAAACACGCATACGACCATCATTGGCACCAAGGCAGAAGCGACTCTCATCGCTGAAGACGACACGTCTCCATTCGTCCCTCCATTCACGCCTGTCGCGACACCACTGGAGGCGGGCTGCACGATGTTGGGGCGTGAGCGGAAGACGGCCTAACGGTGTGCGGGACCGTAGCCCAGCTTCATGGAGACGGTTGCGAATGGTCCTCGCCGATACCCCAGGAGCAACAGTGTCCCTAATTTGCTGGGAAGTGGCGGTGCGGTCCCCTACGGCATTGCGTAGGATCCTACGGCCTTGGCGTGCATCCGTGCGTCGCTGTGGTCCGGTCCCAGGTCGACGGGCACGTGCACCTTCCGCCGACCACTGGCGACAACATCGATGTACTGTGGAGACCTCACGACCCACGTGTTGAGAAATTCGGCGGTACGTCCACCCGGCCTCCCGCATGCCCACTATACGCCCTCGCTCAAAGTCCGTCAACTGCACATACGGTTCACGTCCACGCTGTTGCGGCATGCTACCAGTGTTAAAGACTGCGATGGAGCTCCGTATGCCACGGCAAACTGGCTGACACTGACGGCGGCGGTGCACAAATGCTGCGCAGCTAGCGCCATTCGACGGCCAACACCGCGGTTCCTGGTGTGTCCGCTGTGCCGTGCGTGTGATCATTGCTTGTACAGCCCTCTCGCAGTGTCCGGAGCAAGTATGGTGGGTCTGACACACCGGTGTCAATGTGTTCTTTTTTCCATTTCCAGGAGTGTAAATGATATGCCTTCTAGTATTATGGGTAACTCTAAAATAAAAAACTGAAGAGTTCCCTCATGGGTCACTCTTTCTTTTCTGTCGATGAGTTCCTTGAAAATTTAAGCTCATTCTTATTGTAGTGTTTATTGCGTTTACTTAAACTTATGGACTGAATTTTTTCGGGTTCATAAACATTTATTTTTATCTGGCTTACTTTTATGCTGTAATTTCATGTACTGACACGTTCCATGACCTTGGAGATTTGCTCCTCAATTTGGTCCTACAGAACTTGACGTGTAAATAAATGAATAAATAAATAGAAACGAAGTCATCAAACCTGCATTGGTAATTCATTTAGTTACCTAAGTAATAATGCAAAAGAGAGTAAAATGGCTAGAACATATCGATACGATGCCAGAAAAAAGAAAAACAAAACAAATATTGAACTACATACACAAGGAAAACAAGATCCAGGAGGATCACGGAAGAGATGGCAGGACTGAGATTGGAATAGGTGAGTGATATACTCCTTGAGGTGAAGAAGAAATGAAAAAGAAGAAGAAAAAAGGACAAGAAGGCGTTAAAGTAAATGATCAGGTTCGTGACAACTTCGGTTCATTGATAAGATACTGAGAAAATGGAGTCAATCTACGAACGAGATTTCTTACAAAACTTGTCCGATCTATTCTTGAATATTGTTCAAGTGTGTAGAACCCGTATAAGATAGGAATAGCAGGGTAAACTGAGTGTATACAAGAAATAACAGCAAGACTGGATACAAGTTCGCTGGAGCCATTGGAGAACATCTAAGAGATGCTGAAACAACTAAATTGGCAGACGCTTCAAAATAGAAGCAAATTATGTAAAGGTTTTCTTTAAAATACTGCTCCCATCGCAAACTTATTTATTTAGCGACATGTTTCGAGGGAATACCTCATCTTCAGGCTAAATGGCATTACAAAAACAACTTTACAATAAGGTCATACTGATGTTACGTAGTCTTTTCGTAAATGCTATGGTAATCTTTGTTCTTCTGACGTGCCAGTCTCATTGTGATGCGCTGTTTCCATTTCCGTGGCTGTCTTGGTCACTGTTCACAAATTGGCACTAACGTAGCAGTAACTTGGAAACACGATCACAAACAGTTCTATAGTCTGTTTGTAGGCACTGGCCTACATTGATGTTTGAACCACCTTCTTGCTTCCCGCTGTTGAAGAGCAATTCGGGGATGGCGACTGTACCTTTGAACACGATCGAGCACCTCTTCATAATGCACGGCCTGTGGCGGAGTGGTCACACGACAATAACATCCCTGTAACGGACTGGCCTGCACATAATCCTGACCTGAAGCCTATAAAACACCTTTGGGATGTTTTGGGACTCCGACTTCGTCCCAGGCCTCACCGACCGATATCGATACTTCTCCTCAGTGCAACACTCCGTGAAGATTGTGCTGCCAATCCCCAAGAAGCCTTCCAGCATCTGATTGAAGGTATGCCTGCAAGAGTGGAAGCTGTCATCAAGGCTAATGGGGGCCAACACCATACTGAATTGTAGCATTACCGATGGAGGTCGCCACGAACTCGCAAGTCATTTTCAGCCGGGTGTCCGGATACTTTTGGTCACATAGTGTACCAATAATTCCTTCAAAATACGTGCAGCTAAAATTTTGAGCCTTTATTGTCGTGATTATGTGTCACTAGTAAAAAATAGTCAAAAATAATCTCTGGCGTTATTCATTCACTTTCTTCTACCATTCTGGAATGAGGCCCCAAAAGAAAAAAAATTTCAATTTTCGCCTCGTGCTAACCGACTTTAATAGTTTGCTTTCTTGAAGAAGATCATCCGTCGAAGTTCGTAAAAGTAATTTTTCTGTACCTTGTAAACTTTGTACAGACTTTAATGCCTTGTTACTGCCGTGATAGCTTCATATGCGACAAACGGTTCTGTTCCCCAATTACCGCCAGAAATCTGCTCGGAAAGATTGCTACTCAGAGTAAAATTTAATCTGTGTGCTCGATAAACTAGTACTGGTGTTAAGACGTTGGCAACACTGTATACAGTTTTTAGAAGTCTGGGCCTACGTTTAGCCTGTGTTTATGGCGAGAGATGGCGTTACCGCTTGATGCTGTCTAGGGATAAAAGGAGGAGGAACGTTTGTTGCTACTATAGAGGAAAATACAAACATCAGACAAAAAGCGCAGGCCTCCTCGTTACTGTAAAGCATCCATCTGCCTGACAAGAGCTTACGTTTTTATCTGTCCATTACGAACGCCACATTAATCTTTTATCATATCTCGCCACGGGACTTACGAATTTCAAACTTGCAAAGTAGGTTTCCAGATTTATTCAGCGTTACATTCTCGCAAATATAGTGTGTTCCGAAACAGAAGTATTTCTTACTATTTTCATACTAGCTGAGGTACCCGGCTTCACTCAGGGAGTTGACACGAAACTGTGTGGTAGCTGGAATAAAAGGATAAACTTGAAAGTATAAGAGGTACGCCTGTTTCCGGTGGTTTGTTTCACATTAAAGTGATATCCGTCCTCTCCTTGCAGAAATATTAACGTACATTGGAGGGAATCATATGAACGGCGTGTGTCTACAGTGTGTTGTAGTCCTCTTCTTCGTTGCTCAGTTATGAAACAGTTTGTGTTTTCACTGTCCACAATTACTGTCGTCACTTCGTCTACCTGAGGTGCATTAAATCGACGTTCCTGTTCTCCATGTGCTCTATTGTCGGCTCGAATTATAACTTTGCAGTCATCGGAAATCATTCGGTCTAGCGCTATTTTGAGTATGTGAATCAGTTGATTGCATTCGTGTAAGATCCACTGTACACCTCGGACTACTACGAGTCTCAATCCAATGATTTTTGTGCATCGTTGATCAATTTCTGTTTCTTGTAGAAATTTATGGTGTTCGTTGGGTAGTGGTAGTAATGATCCCATTTTGTGATAGATTTATCCATGGATGGAAAATACATAATTGACTTCATCTCCGCTATTGTTCTTCGAACGGATACTGAAAGAACTTATTTGGAAATAGGCATTATACGCTGTTATATTTTGAAGAAAGTGTTTTGATTCTGGAGTTTCCCCAGTCAAGTAATGTAAAAATTTCTGTGGAGGTGCTTCCAGTAGTGGTAATCGAATTTTTCCATTCATGCAAAAGGATCCTGGTGTTTTTCTACTGAATTTTTTGGCGATGAACAACTGGCAGATGTTATCCATTTCTCCGATTACGACGTGTTTGTGTTTGTTATATTCTTTCATCGGGTCGTAGTGGAATGCTTCATTTGTTAAGTTGTACTGTTTAATTGTCCTTATTCGTGATTATCGTGTGGTGATATTTTCATGATTGGCTTCAATTCGCAGTCTTTTATTATAAGATTGTCTCGTAATTCTTGACTCCTCAACCCGTTCATTCCGTCGTTCTTCGGTTTCTCTGATTCTCACGGTGCTCGTTCTCGTTCGTTGGGAACTTAAACGTGCTTCGCGTTCTTCGTCTGTTTCGTTTTTTCGTTGTGCTTTTTGTCTTCGCCGTTTTTCTTCAGAACTGCCAAAATCTTTTACTCTCGATCTGTTCTGCTTTCAAGAGAACACACCCAGAAGGCCTCTCAGGTGTACCGTGACGTCCGCACGTTATGGAGACCTCCATGTACAGCGTGTGATTCCTCCTTTGGACTGCACAAGTGTGTGGAAACCGTTGTTTTCATGCAAGATGGGGCAACACCTCATGCCGCTCGACCAGTAAAGATCTGCTTAACGCAACTTTCCAGTAACGTGTTATCTAGAGGTTTTCCAGACGAACGGCCTGCAACATCACCTGACCTGAATCCACGTGACTTTTGGGTCTGGGGTATTCTAAAGAGTGTGTTTACCAGGAACACGTTCGGTCTCTGCTTGATCTGAATGGCAGTATACAGAAACATTTTTCTCATATTCCACCGGAACTGCTGCAAGCAACTGTTGATCACGTCTTTTGAAGACTGCAGCATCTCGTCGGCGTCTCCGTTTCACATATTGAACAAATTGTGTAAGCTGTGTTTAATAATAAAATTAACATTATGCCTTTTTCACTTGTTTGACCTTTTCTGCCCACATCCCCTTCCTAACCCATTACATATGGAAACATTTCCATACATCTTTCCTCCATTCGCAGCGACACATTTCCACCTAGGTGCCAAAATTTGAACTAATTTTCTCCAACGTAAATCGGTTCTGCATTAGCATATCTTTCAAATGTCTCTGTCATACGATAATTACAGCTAACACTGGACCTCTGTGCATAGCTTTACTTTAATTATAACCTGCTGGTACAATGTATTGAATGCGCTGCAAATTCAGTTTTGCCCAGTCCGCCGAACCATATATGCTATCCGTTATATTAACAATGGAAATCATCTTGTCCTGTTTGACTTTATTATCTCTCTCTCTCTCTCTCTCTCTCTCTCTCTCTCTCTCTCTCTCTCTCGAATGTGATCTCTGAAACAACGTTGCCTAGCTGCGACAAGGCATAAGTACCTCTTTTCAATGTTCCGTCGTCGCTCCGTAAGTGTTAGGAGAAATTAAGTTTTTTAACTTTCTAAAATATATAAATTGATATTTCCATTTATAATTAAGCATTTTCACGTATTTTCATACCGAAATATGTTATGCTACCCTGCATACAACTTAAGCAGCTGATTGTTATGACACCTCACTCTTTCACGCTGTCAACAAAAGTTTTACACAACCAGCTGGTAGAGGTTTGTACACATATCATCTTCTTATTGTTTCCAATAATTTTCGAATTTCGGCTTAGTAATAACCCTCTTACCAAGAACTGTCTGGTAACTACGAACAGCGCTGGAATATCGGCACATCTCACTTAACCTTATCTTCTTGGCACCCGGCGCACGGTAATCGCCAGTAAGTCCACACGAGTTGTGATCCATTTCCATTCCTATTACAGCGCATCAGCTGATAAGCACGATAACGATGGTATCTCTGACGCGTTTTACAGCTGCCGAAGCAATCAAAGACAGTCACTACGCTGAGCAGACCTTTAGCAGATGCACGTTTTATTGAGCGTAAGTGATCGTTTTCGTGTATTTCAAATGTCTCGTTCTTGGCTCTAGAAAACTGAAAGGCACCGGAGAGGCAGTTCTCACGGCGTACTTGATAGTGGAAGCAAGATTTAAGGAAAATCAAGACGCTCTCGACGCGTCGACATAGAAAAAGCGTACAAAAACGTAAAATGGTGCAAAATATTTGAAATTCTCAGAAAAATTGCTGTATGGAAGATATCTAATTTACAATATATACAAGAACCAACAGAGAGCGCTAAGAATTGAAAACTGTGTAATGAAACTGGTTACGGTGAGATAAATGTTATAACCGACCTTGGTTCATATGAAATGACCAGTTCTCAAGTTAAAGACTCAAAACCCAGAAATCTACTACCATATAGCTATATGAAAACGTATAAACGTCAACATATACAAACACTAAATGTAATTACGGTGATGATTATGGACTTCTTAAAAAGATAAGCGATGATAAACAATTATTTGTATTTTATTTACGACATATATGTTTCAAAGAGTATATTTACACAAATAGATCGATATGTAATAGTATTTTCTTTGCTACATGTTGTTAGAGGTAAATCTTTGTCTTTGAGTAGTTAGTGGTACGCGTTTGAAGTGCGAGGATGGAGTACGAGTTATGTGTGTCGTGTTAGCATCGTGGTTGATTCTGATTTGTATTGCAAAGTGAAATGATTGAAAATATAAGTGTTCAACACCAGGAAGTCCACCAGTGTTCATACTATTTAACAGAATGAAATCAAGCATCCTCTAGATCAGTACAAAAAGTTACATTTTAGCATGGACTTCCAACTTTGCGACTTAAACAAAGAAGAAGAATAAAAGATGAGTATTGAAATTTTACTCTTTCTACCTCTCTCCGCAGCGTGTCACTATCTCAGCGGTTAAAGGCGCTGCAGTCTGGAACCGCAAGACCGCTACGGTCGCAGGTTCGAATCCTGCCTCGGGCATGGATGTTTGTGATGTCCTTAGGTTAGTTAGGTTTAACTAGTTCTAAGTTCTAGGGGACTAATGACCTCAGCAGTTGAGTCCCATAGTGCTCAGAGCCATTTGAACCATTTGAACTATCTCAGCGCGCCAAGTGCTTTGTCCAGCCGCCTAAATTATTAACTTACTTCGAAATTAAAAAGTCAGCTTTGGGCTAAAAGAGGCTGTTGACGGTCAAAAAGGGAAGAAAAGCGTTTTGAATAAAGCGGGTGTAAAAAAAAGGAGGCATCTATCTCCCCTACTCTTCAAACTGTACAGCAAATAAGCAATGGTAGAAATAAAATAAAGGTTCAAGAGTGCGATGAAAACGTCAGGGTGAAAGGACGTCAGTGAGAGTAGTCGCTGATGACATTGCTAGTCTCAGTGAAAATGAAGAATTACGAGACCTTTTCATGAAACGATCACCACGGAACACGGAATGAGAGAAAACCAAAGAAATATGAAGGTAATGAGGAGTAGTAAAAGTGAGATCGATAAACGTAACATCAAAATTGGGGACAACGTAGCAGGCGAAATAAAGGTATTCTGCTCCAATGCGAAAAAGTATCGCTTGGTGAGGGGAGCAGCGATGGCATAAAAAGTAGACTAGAACAGGCAAATAGGGCATTCCTGGCCAAGAGAAGTCTACTGGTGTCAAACATAGGCCTAGAATGTACGTCTGGAATACAGCATTGTATGGTGGTGAATCATGGACTGTGGGAAATCTGGAATGGAAGAGAATCGAAGCGTTTGAGATGTGGTGCTACAGAAGATGGCAGAAAATGAAGTGGTAAGTGAAGAAACGAGAAGGTTCAACAGAGAACGTACAGGGAAAACAGTAGGAGAAGGGGCCGGATGGTAGGACATGTGTTAAGACATCACGGAATAACTTCCATGCTACTAGAGAGAGCCACAGAGGGCAAGACAGATGTGCAACATATCCACCAAATATTCGAAGACGTTGGGTGTTGTGACGGAATATTTTATGGTGTTTGGCGTCAAGGTAATTTTGGCGTATGCCTTCGTAGACCAGCCCTCCCGCCTTCGTCTTATTTTTACTGGCTCCACGTAGATTGCACACTGGCTGCCTTGTCTTTTATTATATTCTCTTGTTAGGTTCCACGATTTCTCTCATTTTGATCTGCAGCTTGGCATTTGCTGCTACAGTATTTATCTGTAAGCTGTCATACTTTGTAGAAACCTTATGTTACATAAAGTTTGTTAAAATCTCACGAGAGCCATTTCGTAGCGCATGTGTTAATCCATATGGATTTGTCATTTTAATGATTACTTAATACATTAAAAAATGGAAAGTGTATTTTAATATAATTTACATTTCATTCATGTTTGCACTTATCAGTCATCAAACAGGTTGCACTGTTATTGTTCACTGAGCGCCACCTGATGGCGGTCGAATAATTTACCTTCTTTCCTGTGCGTGTGTCGCCGCCAATATGTACTCAAACCTCAAACGTTTATGTACTAACTGGCGACATGCACTGTATTGATATTTTAAAGTGTTTGGTACGTATTACTCATGCATCTTACTGCGTTTGTACCATATGTATTGTGAGCACTTTCCTTTTCCTGATGCATTGAAATAATGTGCATTCCATGGATATTTTTCTCTTCTTACGAAAAATATTTTTGTAATGTGTGCAAAGAACTGCGTGTCCCATGTTTTCACTTTTTCTCTCATGACAGATCCACTGATGGCAGTTAGCCGAAACACATCATCAAAATAAAACGTAATAAAGTGCGGCCAATGCAGAAAAATTTTGTCTTTTACGTGGGTATGTACTGTCATGAAAATGGGTGTTTATAATGTCTCATTATAAATTATTGCTAATATTTTGTTGTTCAAATGTATTTTGTAGATCAAAATAATAGAGCGAAGCTGCAAAAACGTCGCATATCGATTGCCTGCAACCAAACAGTATCTCGAGCAGCGAAGACGTTACAGAACGCAGCAGCTGGTCTCTGGAAGATGAACGGACGGCCATTCTTGATAATGTACTATTCGTCAAAAGTGATGGTACCTCTGTACATCTGTGTGCTTTACTGGTTCGGAAATGTGTTAAAATGGCTCTTACGGGCAGTTTCAGTTGGACTTAGATACTCGCTGCGTTAGAGTAGAAACTGACCATATGTGTCTGGGAGTCCGGACATAGTCAGGAGCGAGCTTGTAGGTGTGGTAAGTCAGCTACAGACAGTCACTGCAGGAAAGGTTATACCTCCTCGAGTTTTCTGCCAGTAAAATACGGTAGAGAAGGTTCCAGGTATCATTGTTGGAACTGGTTTTAAAAGCACATTACTGCTAGTACCGGGAGATCTTGTGAAATAACGGTACAAAGAGCGGAGGTGCAAGAACTGTTAAGATTATTGCATCATTGTGTTGATACAGCCGTATCTAGACCGAGCAATTATTATTGGTATTTTGGTGTGAGAATTTGTTGAGGTCGGAAAGTGATCAAATTTCTGCCGTTATCCGGTGGCTTGTGGTCCTGTTCAGAACCCTCTAAGGCAATAGGATGGATCCTTTATTTGTATTGGAGATTAGTATGGTGACTTGGACTGAGCCAGATATTGACTCATTTGCAGGGTTTTAGTTTAGCAGGCACAATAGATTTTAAAATAGATCTTCACTTTGGTCATATATCGCGTGTTGCCCGAAGGTTTTCAGAGATCTTTCCCTGAATTGTTAAACATAAAGAAACATTAATGAGAATTTTGTGCAGAATTATCATACACTTACAGAATTATTATGCCGAGTGACAATTCATTGAGGAACGTTAGTGGGACGCCTTTGACAGTACCTGAATAGGTAGATGTCTGATCCAGCTGTTTAATTTCAGGGCCTGAAATGGTGGTTTCACTTAGGTTTTTTGTTTAAACTTTTTAATTATTTACTGTCGTTCTTGATTTGTGCAGTTAGCTTTGCTGGCACTCGTTGACAGCCGGCAATAAACTGCAGTAAAGATAATAACGATCCAATAAATATTTGACTGACGGAAAATTAATAATCAGATCCACACTTCTAATTTGAAGTAAAAAAAGCTTTTCCTTAATAATGTTGAGTCTCAAAGAAAGAAATAAAGAAATAATATTTTGTAAAATACGTAAATGAGAGAACAAAGATCACAGTGCTTCTCTGTTAGCCATATCAGAGAGTGACAGTCCAAAGACACATTTTACATGTTTCACGTGTATTTAGACTGATGATCATTTCGATATTATTCGAACTAAATAAATAAAATAGAAATAATGAATTTGAGTAGCAGGGAGAGATAAAATGGGAACTTTTGATGGTAATTTTTGTGAGAGAAAATAAAATAAAGAGAATATAAGCCGATGGAAACTGATAACTAATAAGGAGGAGACTAATATTATATCTCTGACTTGGCGGTTAACGTGATCTTTCCTTCCAGTTATCAAAATTTACATGACAAAAGAATGGAGGCAAGAGGTTCGTAGTCATAGTTAGGTAAACTGTAAGTAAAAGAATATTTGTTAAAGTTAGGTTTGCCTAAATAGTCAGCATTTTAACGATAGATAATCGGGAGATAGAATACGTCGTGTGTAGTAACGAAAACTTCATGCATGTGAACTGTTACCCTGATCCATAAAACTAATTAACAGCCGAACACACCTTTAAGATATAAGTTAGTATGCACAACTGTAATGGATTACACAGATGATTTAAGGCCCTGTCTGTAGACCCTAAGGCGGAGGTTTTCGCATATAATTTATTTAATGTGAATGAAAATTGAACAGAAACAATTTTTCGATTATTATTATAGTAATGTATTCAATTGGAACATAATTCTTCCAAATAGATCATGAATGAATATGAAATGATTCACAAACTCCTTATGCGAACTGTCAACTACTGGATGCAGCATTACCTGAACTAACAAGACATATGCACTTCTAATGCATCTCAAATCTCATAACTTCGACAAACACAGTAACGGTGGCCCTGACAGTTTTTGAGAAAGTCGTACATTCACTACAACGATGCTGGACCTGCGCCAGATGATTGTACTGATTTCCGTAAGTGCGGGCCAAGAAAAGCCCTATCACGTCAGTGCTCACTGTAATTGCTCACCGAGAGTCGTGCAGAATGCTACTGTCATGCGAATGGCCCTACGGTAGAAGATGAGAGTCACTATCGGAACAACTTTGGTTCCCACTCGTCTGCCAAGATGTGTGCCGCTGTCCGTCTCCAACGCAGTCACCTGATATGCACAAGATGTGCACACCTCCACATCTCTCCTGCAACTCTATAACTTTTAGACCAACCTTACACCCTTGCCAATCACATTACAATATGCCCTTCCACTTCTAAACAACTGTCCCTTCAGCTCTGGTTCCGTAATGTCACTAACAAATTTACCTACGGTACGTTGTTACGCCCAGCAGCTAGGCTCACATCAGACATCTGAAATTAGAATGTTGCTCAGTAGGTTAGGCATTTATTTTCTACAAGCTATGTTTCGTTCGAAAAACATAAGCTGGTTATCTTCATAGCGTTCTTTGTAAAACATGAAAACCGCTGCTCTCCTGCTTCTAGAGTAGCCTCCCAGCCTCAGTTTAGCCACTGGGCAGAGCTCGGTTGTAAAACGCACAATAGCCTACTATTAGGGCTGTTCATAAAATATCGATATATCAAACTTCCTGGCAGATTAAAACTCTGAGCCGTACCGAGACTCGAACTAGGGACCTTTGCCTTTCGCGGGCAATTGCTCTACCGACTGAGCTACCCAAGCACGACTCACGCCCCGTCCCCACAGCTTTAATTCCGCCAGTACCTCGTCTCCTGCCTTCCAAACTTCACAGAAGCTCTTCTGCGAACCATGCAGAACTAGCACTCCTGGAAGAAAGGATATCTCGGAGACATGGCTTAGACACAGCCTGGGAGATGTTTCTAGAATGAAATTTTCACTCTACAGCGGAGTGTGCGCTGATATGAAACGTCCTGGCAGATTAAAACTGTGTGCCAGACCGAGACTCGAACTCGAGACCTTTGCCTTTCGCGGGCAATTGCTCTACCGACTGAGCTACCCAAGCACGACTCACGCCCCGTCCCCACAGCTTTAATCCCGCCAGTACCTCGTCTCCTGCCTTCCAAACTTCACAGAAGCTCTTCTGGGAACCACTAGGAGACGAGGAGACTCACGCCCCGTCCCCACAGCTTTAATTCCGCCAGTACCTCGTCTCCTGCCTTCCAAACTTCACAGAAGCTCTTCTGCGGAATTAAAGCTGTGGGGACGGGGCGTGAGTCGTGCTTGGGTAGCTCAGTCAGTAGAGCAATTGCCCGCGAAAGGCAAAGCTCCCGAGTTCGAGTCTCGGTCCGGCACACAGTTTTAATCTGCCAGGAAGTTTCATATCAGCGCACACTCCGCTGTAGAGTGAAATTTCATTCTAGAAACATCCCTCAGGCTGTGGCTAAGCCATATCTCCGCGATATCCTTTCTTCTCGTTCTGCATGGTTCGTGGAAGAGCTTCTGTGGAGTTTGGAAGGCAGGAGACGAGGTACTGGCGGAATTAAAGCTGTGGGGACGGGGCGTGATATCGATTTATCTTCAAAAAAATCAGAGTATACGGGCGACGCACTTCACGGATATATCGATACCAAGGGGCACAATCGAATTCCGATATTTTTATTTTATATTATATTTTTTTCACAGTTTTCGGTAAATATTTGAAGTTGTTCTTGAAATTGTAGTAGAATATAATTTTATTTTCACTGTGTGAAGGAGTCCTGCTACTTTTAAAGCTTTCCTCACGTACAATGTTTCTCTTTGACTGTGTGAAGCAAGTATATATGGCACAAAAGAAGCAATCCGATTGCAATGGGGTGTGGTGGTATGACCGGAAAACAAGTTGCGTTAAAATCAATTCTTAACCCAACTACTGTGCTGTTTCATCACATTGGTATTCTTCAATAACAGTTGCTAAAAATGATGAACAAAAATCTAAATGACAAGATTGGTCTTTACGGTGGGCGGAGACGTGTGAAGGGAAACGCTGCCGTATTCGGCGCTCGGCGCTACCAGTAGACTTCAACGTTTAGCTTCACCATGCAATTTTAACACTTCAACTGCTAGGTTGGCACAAATGAAAAACTAGGGAAGTCGACATAAAGTATTCCGGCCAAATCCGATATGTGAATAAACCAAATGACGGATCCATCGGGCACCTTTAATGTGCCACTTACATGCAGTTACCATTGTTAGCAAAGTGGTTATCACGACGTGTGAACGTGCATCGTTTTACTTTCAATTCTTGCTCTAAGGGGGATAGGCGGGCTGCTAGCTTGTTGCTGTACAGAATATCTAATAACAAAACAATACTTAGGCATACAACTCAATCATTGTGGTTAAGCACGTCGTCATATCGATATTTCGATACACTACCTCATATCGAGAGATGATAGTATCTTTAAATATCGATACATCGGATTCACGATATCTTTAAAAATATCAACAGTCCTACCTGCTATTCCCTATGGCTGGCTATGGCGTCGTGATTTCCACGGAGGCAACACCTGAGACTCCAGTCTAGGCTGATGGATAAGGGCTCCTATTTTTGCTGCATTCTCTATCCTACCTCTCCCGAATCCAGTGCACCGCATCGTCCCACGCATAGAGAAATCATCCAGAATACAAGAGAGTCCAGCACTACGTTAAACGCAAAAAAATGAAGGTAGAGGGAGCTCAGTATGTAGAGTCACTGGGATCTGATACATCTAATTAAAACATTGCCGTTGAAATCTGCACCATTATTACCCTCAGTTACTGAATCATCATAATAGTAAATGAAAAAGACATGTGAAATTGCTTGCTGTGTTTCATATAAATTATGTCTCCCTTACAACTCAGCGATTAGTGCAGATCCAACTATTAATAATTAAGTAATCTGATGGGTATGTAAGTTCTACAGAAGTATACATTAATTAAATTTGTACTTTACTTATTACAATTGAAATATTAGGTAAGAAAAGGGCCCATACTTGCACCAAATGCCAGTAAGACGTGAATTATAAGTAAAAAATATAACAATGTTTCTAGCCCTTTGCACACTAGATATTTACGTATTTAGAAAGCACTGAGAGTTATTGACTTCTCAGGAGTATTTTGCAGTAAACCAAAGGCAACTTATTAATTTATTTGGGTATTAACGAAGTGACACATTGTTGGTGTTATAACACATAATAAAAAGAGATGTATTGGATATTTGATACCTAGCACTGCTCAGAATGAAATTCTAGATTTAATTTTGTAAATTCAGTCACATACACACAACCTCTTTGTCTGTATATACATCAGCGACATGTGTAATTGTACAAGGTTACGTATACACATGTAGTTGAATTGTGTATTGGAAAGGAATAATGTAAGTCAGATACAAGCAGTACATCTACCCATCAACTACATACGTAATTGCTGATTGCCTGCAGGAGTATCCAGACAGTAAAATGCACAGTTTATGTACTGGTATTATAGTCGACATAGTATAAAGGTGCGCTAGTACGTATACTAACGAGGTAGTTGGAAGACACAAAAATAATTACAACAGCAGCATTTAAAACAGTATTAATTGTTATTTAATGTATTTTAGTGTCTTCAAAATGACCCTAACATCAGACCTGCCGAAAAAGCGATGGCTAAAAAAAAAAAAAAAAAAGAAAGAAAAAGAGAGAGAGAAGTCATCACGTTTACATTGACGTATATTAAATGCAACAGACTTTGAATTCAGGGCAGCCACAGCCTGGATATAACATAGCAAGAAAACATAATTAAAATGTAAAAGTATCTACACGACGAAAATAGAAAATACTCACAAATTCCAGTCTTGTTCGGATGGAAAAAAGAGGTATCACAGGAGCGTTCTATGTGATTTTATTTCTGACGTCCGCTACTTAGCGAAAATTGCTGATTACAAACGATGGGTCACCCGATTCTCTTTTCTCGATCAGAGCACGAATTGATTTCGTGAGTTGTTCATCCTGTACATACTTTTTCATTTTAGTTATGTTTCCTTGCTACCTTACATGATCCTCGTTTAACAATTTGTACAGACTGAACCTGATGATTCAGCTAAAATGCTGCGAAGCCGGTCGTGCGTATAAAAAATGGACTTACAGTCTAAGCAGTTTTATCTTTTCTAAATGCTACATCTAACGGTATACGAGGAATTGTGTTCTTAAGTACAATCTGTATAAAAAGTCCGTAAAACACAAACGACATTAAATGCAGTTACTTTTATACTGAGCGATAGGTTTCGTTGTGGGATTAATAATCGTGATATATTTTCCTCAAAGTTTCCAAAATTGGCGCAATAAGTTGACTTGGGCCTGGGAGCGATCACTTACAGGCCGATCATCCCGTTGTTACATCCTCTGCGTGACAGTTGCCCTTTTACGGTTAGTTCTTCAATCATATTCGTCAAGGGTTTAGCTAAATATTGCGTTCCAGTGTCCATAATTTCCTTTCCGTTCCCAGGTCTCTCCTACTGGCGGTCAATATCTCCAAGTTTCCACGGAGTTATACCGGCGATGTCTGCGTTAGATATCCACTTTAAAGCTTTTTACTCTCACTTTATCCATTACCGTATTTATCCTCTTATGGTTTCAACCCATATCTTCACTACAGCACTGTCTCACACCTCGAAGTAATATCATTTCAGTGGACTGCAGTCCCGAAAATTCTCTTTTCGCATTTGACAATGTTTTTCTTCCGAGCAGCGAAGGTGGGTCATCTATTGCTTTGTAAAATTGTATCCCCGTTTCATTTCCTGTTTTGGTCTTCAGGATATTTTCCTATTGTTTGACTTATTTGACAGAATTTACTGATTTTTGCATAGCTTCTGTCTGCCGACCTTCAAATTGCACTCTACGTATCTGACGCTTAATATCTGTTAGAAGACATGAGACTAATTTGGAATGTGAAGAATCTTTACCCTTGGTTAGCCACTACACTTGCTTTGATCTTATACACTAGCAGTCCACACTATTGGTAATTTTCATATTACTCCATGCAAATCAGTCAGCTGGCACTGCTTTGAGAAATACCAATGTAATTCCTTAAGAGCGATTCTAGAAAATCCACTTCCGCGTTAATAACAGCAAAAAGTGCTTAGTTCCCGGGAAACGCACTTCATTTGCACATACCCCAAAAGAGACAGAGAGAAAGGAGAATTCCTGACTCCTTAAAACAGCAGCTTTCGCTTTGTGTGAAACTCCCATTAGAAAGTCGTAGGCCTCCTAGAGCACAGGACATCTGTGACAAGTCGACAGAGTACCCATAAAAAAACGCGACAAAGTACTTCGGAACTGGCACGACTTCTCAGATGGCAGATGGTACAGAAGTCGTCTGTGTTTTCTTTGCATAATATCAGCAACTCGTGGTCTTATGGTTAACGCTACTGACTCTCGACCACAGGGATCCGGGTTCGATGCACGATCGGGACTGGCTGCGTGTGTTGTCTTCATTATCATTTCATCATCATCGACGCGCAAGTCGCCTAAGTGGCGGCAAATAATAAGATTTGCATCACAAGGCGGAAGTTCCCAGAAAGCGACTACCCGCCAAAATTGCCATATGCACATTTCATTTTTCCCTTGTGTAATTTGTCATGCGGGCGGCATGGTAAAGGCATACAACTTGTGCAACGTATCACAGTGAAATCTATGTGGTGAGACATGTTTGGCAACAGTGTACAGAGTTATTAAAAAGGATGGACCCAGTTTAATCGGTCTTTACTTCATGAAATATAAATTGTAGATGATTAATCCACACATCGTTGCCTTGATCTTCACGTCATGCACGTTATACTCGTATGTTGGTAACCGTTCGGGAGAATGTACTATTTTGGTTAGAGGCAACGAGCGGATAAATGCTCCTACAGGAGCACAAAAAACGCGAGTATGCTCCTGTTTAAAAGATTCTGACTGAAAAGTGGGGTACCAGCTCTCTCATTTTACCTTCTCAGCACCTTTAAAAATTTTCCGACAAAATTTGGCATGCGCACGTATTCTCACTCTTCTTAACATGCAACTCACCTCTCACTCCCACGAGCTCCCCTAACTTTAAGTCGCGCACAGCCACTAGTTCATGAGTCATACGCATCTACTCCCATCTGCCCAGACTCACTAACTCATTCAGACCAACTCATTGTCATTATCTGTTTGTGTCCCTCTTACTGTCACTGTCTCCTGTCTCACAGCCACATTCTCATTCGTTCTGTCCTCTGACTACTGTCTGCTCTCACTGTCTCTCTCTTGCTCTCTCTCTCTCTCTCTCTCACTGCTACTATCTCATTCACTCCTTCCCACTGCTGCTGTCTCTTCTCACTGTCAATATCTCTCTCTTCCTCGTTGTCATTCTCATGGACTCTGCTTCACATTATCACTGGCTCTCCCCCACTTCCAGTTTCTCCACGTCTTCATTCCTCTCCTACTAGCACCGTCTCCTTCACTATTTTCCTAGCACTGCTCTGTTACTGGCACCTATGTTCCGTTGCCACTGTGTGCCTTTCTTTCTCTTACACTGCAATTGTCTTCTTCGCTCGTTATATACGACAAATGCTGTCTGTTATCTTACAGTATATATTACTTGTCCGCCTCTTTCCTACAATCAATGTCTTCAGTCCTAGCATAGAAAGTACGATTATGACTGCATGCCAAAAATTTGGGGCAGGCAGTATGAGGTAGCTGGTACGCCACTTTTCAGTCAGTGAGTCTTTTAAACAGGAGCATATTCACCTTTTTTGTGCACCGATAGGAGTATTTTACGATACTTTCCTTGTTTTTTCTGATACAGCAGGGTATGTCAGCCACATGAAAATAACTTCATGGTTCAGTAAAATTTTAATAGTTTATTTGTGTGGCATTGAAATACGCAAAACTAATTTTAAGCTCAAAGCGGATTTTACGTCCACAAACATTTTGCATGTGCATCGCTACTACAACACTGGGTTCCTAGAAACCTTCTGATGATAACGGAGACACTTTACAGCGTATGTCTCCTTGCCAAGTCACTTTATAAACTACATTTTCGCCTCTCATAGGATTTTATGTACTGTGGCAGGGTAATTCTGAACCTTTGTTTCTTGGAGACGGATCAAGATATCAGGACAATTTTCAAGACTGTCCAAGGTCGGGATCTTAGGAATACGTGTAAAAATTAGAGCCATTTACTGTGCATAGTCATCTTGGAATCAGCGGCTCGGTTTTGGTACCAAAGAACCACGTTTTTGGGGTGTTTCTCGATAATTTAATAAAAGCCCAGAAAATATACCCCCAAATTTGAGCAATTTTCTTCTGTTTTTTGCTACTTAGATTTCGCCTCACGCAGGATTTTACGCACGTATTTTACGTGTACAGGTAGTGTAAATTTGAATCTCTGTTTCTCAGAAACGTATGAAGATACCAAGAAAATTTGTAACATTGTTCTATCTAGGTATCTTAGGAATACATCCTAATAATTTCAGCCATTTTCTATGCATAGCCGTCTTGCCATCCGCGGATCGGCTTTGGTACCCAAAAAACATGTTTCTGGTGGTGTTTCTCGATAACGGATAAAGATTATTGAGAATGGGAAGGTGGAATCTCTAGACAAATGCCTAAAGAACATACCGGTAAAATTTGAGTGAAATGTATAGCATTCAAACCTTGACCCTTTTCAGTACGATATAGTATGAGGATCTTTCTGTTGGATATACAAATGCTGTAGCCCAAGAACTACCCAAAACACGTGACTCCCACCTTTCTGTCATCAATAGAACCCGAGGTATGAGCCCCGAAAACATTCCGTTCTTACACGCGGCTTTTGAAACATATTGGAGGTGCATGCTGTCGCTTGCATACTGACAGTTTCAGATCGTATGCGGATGTACCAGACTTTAACCGTGTAACGTTCGATGTTGTCTTAACGAGCTCCTTCTTCTCTATTACTCCGTTTCTGCTGACTGAATCGAGCAGAGAACCAGGACCTAGATTCAAAATTCTACCTTCGACCGCCGTTCCATCGTCACTATTTCGGATATGGTTTGGTGCTGCTGTGCGCTGGTTGTAAACACAACACGCCGTACCACCTTATGACTGTTGTGCAATATTCCCTTTTGTTAATCAGATATGACTGTAATGTGATATTATTACAGGCTTCTCTGTGTCAATGTTACTCGGATCTGTGAATATCTATAAGTACACATATACGAAGAAAAACCCTATGAAGAGCGTGAAAGACCATACTTCATTTGCGCCATATGAATTTAGGTTCCTCAGTGTGGCATTTGCGAATGGAACGCGGGTTAGCGTGTCTGCTGATGTTATTCTTAATTTTCTTTATTGTAATTTCACTTCCACTACCATAAAGGGCGCTTATTTGAGTATTTTATGGTGCGCTGGTAAAATATGGTTTCGGAGATCTTTCTAAACGCCGAGGTAACACTGAAGGTTTAAGGAAAAATAACATTCTGAATGCTTTTCATGGTTCTGTGTGTGTTGTGAGTGGAGTTGTTAGTGAAAAATTTTATATTCACTGTTCCGACGGGAGAGACTTCCAGGTCGCTAGTAAGATACTATTACCTATCGAGCGCCCATAAGACCCAACACTATTACCTATGTGTTTGTTTCACTTTGTAGGCGCTATCGGAGGGATACTGACACCTTAAGTCATTTTTCGTTTTGCTTTGGGATCTGTCACTTCCATGGGAAAACTCAAGGCTCTCCGCGTGAACCAGGAATGTCAAACGCACCAGGAAAATGGAAAATGTTGAATCTGTAACCAGTTCGCATAGTTTCGAGTATCTGGATAATGTCGACACCCTTACCGGGTAATACCAACTGCATAAAATACAGGCAGAATAAAATTTCTCTTCTAAGTAAGTAACGCATGTCATTAACTTAACATGCATCAAAATACATGCGCAGCTTGTTTTTGAAAATGGTGTTCCAGTTGGAAAAATAAATCTGCTGCAGCGTTACTGAAACCTAGCACTCTGCCGATACATTGTGCTGATGGTTTTGTTAAGCTTATTTTAGGATTTCTCTTCTTAAAACCAGAAACCCAGTTTTTCCAATCATTTTGGTAATTTTATTATAATTGTGCTCAAGTTCAAGTTTTTTGGCAAGTTTATAAGCAATTCGCCGCTACTCGACCAGGGAAAGGCCATAGAATAATTGTGCCAACGTGGTCACAAGGTTGACTAATTCTTGTCATTGTTCAGGAGTAAAAATAGATCTTCTCCCCAAGGAAGGTTTTTTGTCTTAATTTGATATTAATCATTCATAAAGCGTAATTTTTAGTGTATTCAGCTCCTCTGATACGCTATTCAGTCATCTCCCTGAGTTCACTAAGCTAAATGCGTTTTTTGGGGATTCTTCAGTCCATTTAGCCCTCTCTCATTTTCTTTTTCTTGTGCTCGCCATCTGAAATTAAGACCTTGCTTATGCGTAAACAACTTTTTTTTTAAATTTAGAGCATAGGGAAATATTGATATCCTGTTGACACTGGCCCACATTCGTCTATCGATATTACCTCACTCAGACATCATGGCTGAGACCAGACTTCAAAGGCTTTGCTAATACTCGAAAAGTTACAAAACTCTTGCTAAAAGACGCACTAAGAAACATACTATCTGCTAACCTACGTTATTACCGTTAAAAAAGTTTTGAAATTATTACCTCACTTTAAGAATAAATCAAATACACCATCAAAACGCAATAAAAATTAATTTTTAGCGCACACAGTAACACTGTCGTTTACAAGAACTCGTCGCCTCTGCATCCAGCTTCTGGCATCCTCCACTTTGCTGCAGCACTATCTCCCTCTGACTACAGCACTACTGTACTCGACTGAGAAAATGATGGTGTCGGTATTGTTTGGTACATCGGTATTCCCCCGGTCTCCCCTATTCCAGCGCTCGGTATGATCTGTGCGAAATAACCTAATCTTGATAAATACGGAACACTTGTAAGCCTTCTGTTGTGATAAAAAAAACACTTCTTTCAGAATTAGTTCCTGCCTTTATTGTTTTGCGCTTATTTCTCCTTATTTCTGTTGTCTTAATGCACCTAACAATTTTTACGTCTCAGTGAAAAATTTGACTAAAAACGAAGTATTGTCACTGACAAGACGTTTTCTATATAGCACGCTACATGATATACACTATGTGGTCAAAAGTATCGGGACACGCCCAAAATCATGCGTTTTTATATAAGGTGCATTGTGCTGCCACCTGTTGTAAGCGACCTCAGTAGTCGTTAGACATCGTGAGAGAGCAGAATGGGGCGCTCCGCGGAACTCACGGACTTCGAACATGGGCAGGTGATTGGGTGTCACTTAGGTCATACGCCTGTACGTGAGATTTCCACACTCCTAGACATCACTAGGTCCACTGTTTCCGATGTGATAGTGATGTGGAAACGTGAAGGGACAGTACAGCACAAAAACGTACAGGCCGACCTCGTCTGTTGACTGACAGAGACCGCCGAGAGTCGAAGAGGATCGTAATTTGTATTAGTCAGACATCTATCCAGACCATCACACAGAAATTCCAAACTGCTTCAGGACCCACTGCAAGTACGATGGTTGGAACTTTAATAGTGGAAACTATTTATTTACAGCTCGTACAAAATAGATACATGTTTCAAAGTTTTACCGAACTTCAAAGTAGTCACCAGCATTGTGTATAACCCGTTGCCAGCAATGTTGAAATCGTAGGATACTCTTAGCAGTGCCAGTTGCATTGACTGTTCGAGCTTCGTGGTCTATTGCTCGACGAATTTGTGGCAGTTCTGAAGCGAATGCCGTGAAGTGTTTCTTTCAGTTTAGAAATCGAGTTGAACTCACGAGGGCTTAAGCCAGGGGAGTGCAGTAGGTGGTGTAGCACTTAGCAGCCCCATCAGTCAAACAAATCAGTAATAGCTTGCACTGTACGTGCTTGAGTATTGTCCTGCAAAATGATGGTGAGACCCTGCAGAAAGTGTCATCACTTCTGTCTCCATGCAATTCATTTTTGGAACACAACCTACGACCAGCTTAGAGACAGAAGTGATGACACTTTCTGCAGGACCTGACCACCATTTTGCGGGACAATGCTCAAGCACGTACAGTGTAAGCTGTTACTGATTTGTTTGACTGATGGGGCTACTAAGTGCTATACCACCTACTGCACTCCCCTGACTTAAGCCCTCGTGAGTTCAGCTCGATTTCTAAACTGAAGGAAACATTTCACGGCATTCGCTTCAGAACTGCTACAAATTCGTCGGGCAATAGGCCGCGCCGCTCGAACTGTCAACACAACTGGCACTGTTAAGTGTATCCTACGACTTCTACATCGCTGGCGACTACTTTGAAGGTCAGTAAAAATTTGAAACACGTATCTATTTTATGCGAGCTGTAAATAAATAGTTGCCACCGTTAAAGTTCCAACCCTCGTATTATGACAGTTAGGCGGGAGGTGAGAAAACTTGGATTTCATGGTCGAGCGGTTGCTCATAAGCCACACATCATGCCTGTAAATGCGAAACGACTCCTCGCTTGGTGTAAAAAGCGTAAACATGGGACGATTGAACAGTGGAGAAACTTTGAATGGAGTGAAGAATCATGGTACACAATGTGGCGATCCGATGGCAGGGTGGGGGTATGACGAATACCCGGTGAACGTCATCTGGCAGCGTGTGTAATGCCAACAGCAAATTTCGGAGGCGGTAGTGTTATGGCGTGGCCATGCTTTCACGGACGGGGTTCGCACCCGTTGTTTTGCGTGGCACTATCACAGCACAGGCCTACATTGATGTTTTAAGCATCTTCTTGCTTCCCACTATCGAAGAGCAATTCGGCGGTGGCGATTGCATCTTCAACACGATCGAGCACCCGTTCATAATGCACGGCCTTTGGCGGAGTGGTTACACGACAATAGCATTCTTGTAATGGACTGGCCTGCACAGGATCCTGACCTGAATCATACAGAACACCTTTGGGATGTTTTGGAACGCCGACTTCGTGCCAGGCCTCACCGACCGACAGCGATACCTCTCCTCAGTGCAGCACTCCGTGAAAAATGGGCTGCCATTCTCCAAGAAACCTTCCAGCACCTCGATTGAACGTATGCCTGGGAGAGTGGAAGCTGTCATCAAGGCTAATGGTGGGCCAAAACCATATTGAATTCCAGCATTACCGATGAGGGACGCCACGAACTCTGTCATTTTCAGCCAGGTGTCCGGATACTTTTGATTACATAGTGTACCTTCATACATCGTGTGTTTAAATGTTATAAGCGACGCACTCAACCGTTAAGGAGGTCACTTAGAGCACCTGCATTATAGTCGTGGGTAATGTGCTACGGTCGTCGGTTTTCATGCTCTGCCTGGTTATTATAAGACTGGGTCTTCTTTTTTTTGTGCCTGTGGCTAGTGTTTCGCCATCCTTAATGAATGAAAGCCGCAGAAATCCGCTGAAATGTCTTAGCAGGGAAGGCCGAAACGTCTTTCCAAAACACATTTTAGGAAAAGTACTTGATAGAATATTACTGAAAAATACTGTTTTGTTATGCAATCTATGTTAAAAGGACAAATGAGAACTTGGGATGCGTGCAGTCCTTATGTGGGAAGAGGGTGCTCACGTCCTCGTCCGGTAACCCTTCTTTAAGGTTTCCGTTATTTGACAATTTTTTTTTTTTTTTTTTTTTTTGGTCTGAGGTCGGACATTTCCGGTCAGTTCCCTGACTCACTCCTGTTCAGTCCGAAGTTGTGCATCGTCATTAGTCGGCGGGACGCGAAACTCTTGTTCTAGTGCTGTTGGCATCCCTCAGTGCGAAACACAGCGTAACACTTTCATGCCGATGTGCTTTTTGACCATTTATTATTGTATATATACTTGCTTTCATCTTTATGTAAATTTATATGTCCACGATGTATGAATTAATTTGTTTATTTTGCTGTATAATCAATTATGTATATTAAATATCGCTGAGTAATCGCTGAAGGAATGTTAGGGAAACGTTAGATTTTTGTCAACGCATAAGTATCGTTGGAGTAGCGGCGTCTCTGGCCGCGGGAGGATGTTACGTCAGAGCGGGCGCTACACAGAGATAGGACTCTGGTGTGAGACTTGGTGAAGTGCGGACGCATGGATGGCGTGCACTGTACTGGAGGAGTGATTGTTTAACGGCACGCGCCATGTGATGAGCGTGGGCGGTGGAAATATTGGCTGCAGTAACATCAAGAACCCGCCAGGCCAATATCATTGCCAATAACTCCCGTGCTCGCTAATTATCATGGAAAGGAGCCAGCAACAGTATCGTGGTCAGCAACTTCGTCACCGTATTTCTTTTAGCCATAATTATTTCAGTAACTCTTATTATTCTGTTCCGATCCACGTGGTACCCCTTCTCGTTGGCACAGTACGTGAATGATAGCACAAACCTTTCAAACAGCCATACTAAATTTTACAGCAATTAAGTAGGCGGAATAAGTTGTCCTAGAAGGCATCTTGTCGTTAACCTCCCCCTCATTTATCGGCTTTATATTGAATCTTCGGAACGATAGCCTTTTCAAAAAATTTTTTCCCAACTGTTCTGGCACATGCTTACACTGTCATATATTTCTAACATTGTCGATAGAAGGGAAGGGGGACGTTACAACAGCTATACAGGGGATTTAAAAAAGTTTTGAATAATTTGAGAGGTGATAGTACTCACTGAAACAAGGAAAATAAGTACAGTAAACGTGGATCCCGAACGCATACTTTCCAGGATAAACACGTGTTTATAGGAAGGCCTGAGCGACGCTTGGTTCATTTATTAGTAGCACAGTGGTTGCAATGGTGCTCCGTCAAATGCGTTGGCATGGTTATTATGATGTGTGGGTGTTCTTAGTCAGTTGGGTGATTCGAGTCGTGTTTCAGGCTACGTTAATTTTCGTCGTGTTTGTGTGTCTTACTGCACAGTACTGTCAAACCTAGGTACGTATCATGGTGCTTTACCTTCTTCCAAACGCGGGTTAACTTATGTGTTTACTGTTATTGCGATGTTCGAACGTGCAAATGGCGTGGTACATTTACAAAAAAAAAAAAAAAAAAATATGGTTCAAATGGCTCTGAGCACTATGGGACTTAACTTCTGAGGTCATCACTCCCCTAGAACTTAAAACTACTTCAACCTAACTAACCTAAGGACATCACACACATCCATACCCGAGGCAGGATTCGAACCTGCGACCGTAGCGGTCGCGCGGTTCCAGACTGTAGCAGTACATTTACAGTTTCTCTCTTTCACCAACTGTTAGCAATATAAGCCTACTATTCGACAAATGAAATAGTGGATATGATGCTCTGCTATGCTTTAGCAAACGGACGTAGTCTGCGAGCCCCTGCCCTCTACGCTGAAAAATATCCATAGAGGAGAGTGCCCTCTGATAAGCTGTGGAAGACAGGCAGTTGAAGGCCCTCTATAGTCATGACATGAAGGAGCGTGTGTTACGTTCGGTGGAGGAAACGTCTGAGGCCAGTGGGTCACGATTAGCAGCAGCAGAAGGCGTATCTCACCCTATTATTTGGAGCGTATTTCATGAATAGTTGCTGTACCCATATCATCTACATCGCATTCAGACCCTAAGGCCACAGTATCATCATAGCAGATGGCGGTTCTGTCAATGACGGTGTGCCGCAGATCTACTGTTCACATCCAAGACTTTAGTTGCCGAATAGGCAGAGAGTTCACAAGACATAACGTGCATGTATGGGCAGATGTAAATCCCCAAGCAATTCAGGAAAGAGGGTATCAACATCGATTCTCATTCAACGTATGGGCAGACGTACTTGCCGATAGGCTAAAGGGATCATACGTGCTACCACAAAGGTTAACTTGGCCGCATTATCTGGACATTCTCATTAATGTATTGCCTACCTTGCTGGAGGTCGTGCCGTTGCAGCAACGAATACAAATGTGGTTCATGCTTGAAGACGTACCAGCACTCCTTCGTCACAATGTGCGCGAACTTCTAACGCATACATTTTAGGACCGCCGGATTGGTCGGGGGCGGAGACCCACAACTTAGCCTGCTCGTTCCTCAGACCTCAATCTCCCTAGACCTTTGGTTATGGGGCACCTGAAGGAATTGGTCAACGCCACGCCTATCAACGATGAGTGGACACTTCAAAGAGTGCGTCATTTCTTCCGCTGGAGGGCAGGGGAGTGTATTGTCACGAATGGACGCCACGTTGAACACATCCTGTAAGCCCTTGTTTATCGCAGAAAGTATGCATTTCAGGACCCATGTCTATTGGACTTATCTAAGGAAGTATGCATTTCCAGACCCATATTTTTTGGACTTATTTTTGTTGTTTCGATGATTTCTACCACCTCTCAAAGCATTCCACACTTTTTTTCGAACACCCAACGAAATATGGAGATCGAAACATTTAAGTTACTAACCATTCTTACAACACATCTAGCAAAGAACGAAACAAGTTCGGAGTAGATAGTAGAGGTAGAAACACGGGTCTCAGAGGTATTAACAGAGATGAGGTATGCGAGAGGAAGGTTGTGAATGATTGAGAGTTATGAATAGACGTCAGTAGTGCCGATGATTATGTGATGTGCAAGCGACAGAAATCACGAACAAATATCTGAATATATTTTAACGTGTAACGTAGAAGAACTGAGATCAGTTAAATGTTGTGTCTCTGATGTAGTCGCATATGTTACCGCAATTTAATTCAGTATAAATACACTAGGGTAGTACGTCCACCTGAAAAGAACTGCGATGATTGAAAGTTTTGCTGAGTTACTCAGTAAATGGAACATTAATTATAGTTTCAACATCAAATGATATTTAGATTCGTGTTGTCAAATAGGTTATGTATGAGACTTGTATGGAGTTGAACTGGCTCGAGATATCAAGATTACTCAATCTATAGAGACTATAGAGAATGAGATACAGGATATTTAAGCAGGACAGTGAAAAATTTAGGAGGTGGTAGAACAGGCTGATTCGAATAAAACATTATGTATAATATGTAAACATTTTTTATTGGTTACAGGGTACGACCGTACTGGCCACTACACATTGAAGTTTGAATAGTCTGGCTCGAGCCCCTCGTGCTGTGGCACGAAAATGTATATGTTTGTTACACTCAGCTTAATTGAGTGACCCAGAGATGTGACTGGTCTCAGTCTTTGGCTACGTTTTTCGTCATAGGGTGCCAGCTTACACCTGTCATAAACTCAGTTTTTAACCTGAAATAAAAAATAACAAAACAATGCAGGTAGGTATTGTGGTGAAATTTAAAATATTGAGTCACTCAGGTTGATTTATAATTTGAGCAAGTAGTTTATTTTTCTTCAATATATTCACTAATATCAAATACAAAATCAAATAGGGGTATTGCAGGAGTAGGTATAACAATGAATAAAAAATAGTAGTGTGGGTAATCTACTACAAACAGCATAGTGAACGCATTATTGTGGCCAAGATAGACACGAAGCCCACACATACCACAGTAGTACAAGTTTATGTGCCAACTAGCTCCGCAGATGACGAAGAGATTGATGAAATGTATGATGAGATAAAAGAAATTATTCACATAGTGAAGGGAGACGAAAATTTAATAGTCATGGGTGACTGGAATTCGGTAGTAGGAAAAGGAAGAGAAGGAAACGTAGTAGGTGAATATGGAAAAGGGGTAAGAAATGAAAGAGGAAGCCGCCTGGTAGAATTTTGCACAGAGCATAACTTAATCATAGCTAACACTTGGTTCAAGAATCATAAAAGAAGGTTGTATACATGGAAGAGGCCTGGAGATACTCGAAGTTTTCAGATAGATTATATAATAGTAAGACAGAGATTTAGGTTCAAAATGGTGCAAATGGCTCTGAGCACTGTTGGACTTAACATCTGAGGTCATCAGTCTCCTAGAACTTAGAGCTGCTTAAACCTAACTAAACTAAGGACATCACACACATCCATGCCCGAGTTAGGATTCGAACCTGCGACCGTAGCGGTCGGGCGGTTCCAGACTGAAGCGTCTAGAACCGCTCGGCCACACAGGCTGGCAGAGATTTAGGAACCAGGTTTTTAATTTTAAGACATGTCCAGGGGTGAAGATGTGGACTCTAACCACAATCTATTGGTTATTAAAACTTAAGAAACTGCAAAAGGGTGGGAATTTAAGGAGGTGGGATCTGGATAAACTGACAGAACCAGAGGTTGTAGAGAGTTTCAGGGAGAGCATTAAGGAACGATTGACAGGAATGGGGGAAAGAAATACAGTAGAAGAAGAATGGGTAGCTTTGATGGATGAAATAGTGAAGGCAGCAGAGGATCAAGTAGGTAAAAAGACGAGGGCTAGTAGAAATCCTTGGATAACAGAAGATATATTGAATTTAACTGTTGAAAGGAGAAAATATAAAAATGCAGTAAATGAAGCAGGCCAAAAAGAATACAAACGTCTCAAAAATGAGATCGATAGGAAGTGCAATATGACTAAGCAGGGATGGCTAGAGGACAAATGTAAGTATGTAGAGGCTTATATCACTAGGGGTAAGATAGATACTGCCTACAGGAAAATTAAAGAGAACCACTTGTATGAATAGCAAGAGCTCAGATGAAAACCCAGTTCTAAGCAAAGAAGAGAAAGGAGAAAGGTGGAAGGAGTATATAGAGGGTCTATACAAGGGCGATGTACTTGAGGACAATATTATGGAAATGGAAGAGGATGTAGGTGAAGATGAAATGGGAGATACGATACTGCTTGAAGAGTTTGACAGAGCACTGAAAGACCCAAGTCAAAACAAGGCCCTGGGAGTAGACAACATTCCATTAGAACTACTGATAGCCTTGGGAGAGCCAGCCCTGACAATACTCTACCATCTGGTGAGCAAGATGTATGAGACAGGCGAAATACCCTCAGACTGCAAGAAGAATATAATGATACCAATCTCAAAGAAAGCAGGTGTTGACAGATGTGAAAATTACCGAACTATCAGTTTAATAAGCCACGGCTGCAAAATACTAACGCGAATTCTTTACAGACGAATGGAAAAACTGGTAGAAGCCGACCGAGGGGAAGATCAGTTTGGATTCAGTAGAAGTGTTGGAACACGTGAGGCAATACTGACCCTACGACTTATCTTAGAAGCTAGATTAAGGAAGGACAAACCTACGTTTCTAGCATTTGTAGACTAGAGAAAGCTTTTGACAAAGTTGACTGGAATACTCTCTTTCAAATTCTGACGGTGGCAGGGGTAAAATACAGGGAGCGAAAGGCTATTTACAATTTGTACAGAAACCAGATAGCAGTTATAAGAGTCGAGGGACATCAAAGGGAAGCAGTGGTTGGGAAGGGAGTGAGACAGGGTTGTAGCCTATCCCCGATGATATTCAATCTGTATATTGAGCAAGCAGTAAAGCAAACAAAAGAAAAATTCGGAGTAGGAATTAAAATCCACAGAGAATAAATAAAAACTTTGAAGTTCGCCGATGACATTGTATTTCTGTCAGAGACGGCAAAGGACCTGGAAGAGCAGCTGAACGGAATGGACAGAGTCTTGAAAGAAGGATATAAGATGAACATCAACAAAAGCAAAACGAGAAAAATGGAATGTAGTCAAATTAAATCGGATTATGCTGAGGGAATTAGAATAGGAAATGAGACGCTTAAAGTAGTAGATGAGTTTTGCTGTTTGGGGAGCAAAATAACTGATGATGGTCGAAGTAGAGAGGATATGAAATGTAGACTGGCAATGGCAAGGAAAACGTTTCTGAAGAAGAGAAATTTGTTAACTTCGAGTATAGATTTAAGTGTCCGGAAGTCGTTTCTGAAAGTATTTGTATGGAGTGTAGCCATGTTTGGAAGTGAAACATGGACGATACATAGTTTATACAAGAAGAGAATAGAAGCTTTCGAAATGTGGTGCTACAGAAGAATGCTGAAGATTAGATGGGTAGATTACATAAAAAATGAGGAGGTATTGAATAGAATTAGGGAGAAATTTGTGGCACACCTTGACTAGAAGAAGGGATCGGTTGGTAGGACATGTTCTGAGGCATCAAGGGATCACCAGATTAGTATTGGAAGGCAGCGTGGAAGGTAAAAATCGTAGAGGGAGACCAAGAGATGAATACACTAAGCAGATTCAGAAGGATGTAGGTTGCAGTAGGTACAGGGAGATGAAGAAGCTTGCACAGGATAGAGTAGCATGGAGAGCTGCATCAAACCAGTCTCTGGACTGAAGATCACAACAACAACATATTCACTAAACACTTAAAATGCAGTTTGAGGGGCTCTTTAGTAAGGGCGGCCGTTAATAACTGATGCTACAACACTTCACTATAAAATTCATCTGTCGCGATCACGGCACTCGACAGTCTGTTCACAATTCACAAAATACACTCTTGTTTGCTGTCCTAAACCACTATATTGCACTCCACTTGATCACTTTCGAACGTCGTTACGTACACACTTGCCCCCAAACGTGGCTACCAATCCACTACTACCCCAAGATGCGTGGCACATCCGGCTCTTAGCGTCGCTCAAAACCAACTGTCATCAAAGATGGCCGCCCTATGCACCCTCGAAACAACTGCCTAACTCAAAACAATGTTTGTCAAAAAGAATTAAGAATATTCTAAAACTAAACACAAAAACACATATGATACATTGAAAAATATGGAAAATTTCCGGGCAATAACAATTTAAGGTCAGTTTTGTGTATCTTCCACCGTTTCTAACAAATAACGTTCTTGTGGCTTGAATTGCTTTTCCCGGATTTTTCATACTAAAAATAAGGAAACAAATAAAAATACATACTTAATTACTCATCTACCTCTTTAAACTTTAGAATGCTGCCGCTAGTTTCATCTCTTTAAATTTATTTATTACCAAAAACACAGTTTCGCTCAGTCGAATCACATATTCCGACCTCTCATTCCAAAATGGTACATATTCAGCTAAATCGGCTATGATTGTTCGATGCAGCTCTGTTAGCCGCATCTGTAAACACTTTGTTCATATTAATACGCCAAATACATTGCGAAGATAGTAGCTTTTGAACTTTTGAAATTTACAATTTTTAAGACGACAATAACTTTTAAACTATTACATATTTTTGTGGCGCGTCTAGATAATTTAGCTTTACATCTTTTTCTGTTCATGAGTGCCAACTCGCACCTCCGTGTCACTCTGTTTTGTTTTTATCAATTTTCCGCTGGAATATAAATTTCTCCAAGCCCGAAAACACGGCCATACGCGCCCCTGCCAAGCGCTAGGGTTTTTCCGAGGCCGCGTAAACGCTAGCCGCTCGCCACGGCCCCGTAGGAACCGCCAGCCATGTGCTCTGCGGCGGGAGAAACTGCCGCTCTAATCTCCCACCACAGCTTGTATGCTCACAAGGGATACAAATTTTAGAGTGTAACCAAAATACAGAAGGTGTTAAGCAAAGGCAAATGATTAAGTTCAAGGCTGATTTTCAGAAATTGCTCCACTGCCTTTAATATACTTTCGAATATTTTTGAAAACCACATGTAGCTCCTCTGAAGACGTCTTGGCGTCCTTTTATGATTGCAGTGCTATTTGTAATCCGAACAATCAGTTCGTCTCGTTGTTTATTTCTTGTTTGTAGACTTCGCTTTTAATCATTCCCACAGGCGTAATCGAAAGGGGGAAAGGCTGAGAACCGAAAGGGTCAATAAATGTGACCATTTCTGCCGAGAATCTTCCGGGAAATCTTAGGTTTAGTTGATATGTCACTGAATACTGAATGTGCAGATGTTTCATCATCCTGAAAGAATATACCCATCCTTGTATCCAGTGGAACATCTTCCTGTAATGATGGAAGCTCGTTTTCAATTAGGTCTAAAGAACGAACCTGTAAAATGAAGTAGTAACAACAGACCCCAGTCAACAGACTGTTAATCATGAATGAGTGAGGTTTCTACCGCTGCCGCCGCATTCCAATCTCCATCGTTCACGGTCATTCCAGTCTCCTTCATTGAGACCTCTCGCCGCCATTGCTTTGTTGACGTAGTCTTTGCAGCATCTCGCAGGTCTACCGCGCTTTCTTCTTTGATGTGGAGGCAGCGGACTGTGCGTAAACCAGATTTGGAGGACCGGGCTGTGCCTCTCGACCGTTTCCGTCTGCTTGGTCGTACACAAGAACCATCTCGGCTTGTTCCCGACATGCCTACCAGACCATTCTGCTGCTTACACTTCGCTACGTCAGGCACGCAAACTGCAACACACAAGGGACACACGGCACGTGGTCAGAGGAACTTTCAATCGTCAACGCCATCTACCGAGGCAACGACGCATTTCCGGACACATGTTCATAGGACCCTTTTTCCTCCATTTCCAGTCGGGAATCTGTCACTGCAGTTTGTCGGATTTATTAATGTTTACACTGTATACATAAATATTTTTGTACGGAACCTTAGGTGCGTGAGTCCTACTCGCAGTTAGCCGGATTTTTTTTATATTTACTTACTGTTAAATTAGATTGTATAAACTCTTATATTTAACATTCCGTTATCAGATCTAAGAATTATAAAAAGGAGTTTTGTGGGTATTCAATGCACTGAATGTGTTCTACTATATGTTTTAGAAACACATATGAGGTAAGATTTTCAGAAAGTAGTAAATAACACGGTCAACGTGAAAACAATATCGACAAAATATTTTAAGGGAAGTTAAGAAAAGAAAAAGGCAGGCCTTCGAAAACTGAACTGTAAAGTAATTTGAAGAATAGTACATACTTAGATCCTTCGGTTTTCATTTCAAAATATTCCCAAAATACATTAAAACAGCAGTTAGTAATATCCACAGTTGCAGCTAACTAAGGTGCTGGAATTACGTAACGTATAATAGTGATACATATTTGTCGAATAAAATAAAGTACACGCAACTCATTATATTGGAATTCTGTATGTAGTGTGTTAGCGAAGAAGGTATCGTTTTCTGCTTGAATCCAGTGCGGCCGATGTCAGAATTGTCTGATCGAGTCGTGAATGATCCAGGAAAAAAAACGCTGCGTGCCTTCCAGTTTCTCAGTTTCGGTCTATGCACGTGGCTTCAGCTTACCGTTTGTTCCAAAGTATTCTTAGCAGCATGTTGGTTGAAAAATGCACCTGGGAATACTCAAGCGACAGCACAGCGTGTGTATCACTCTGGCATTCCACCCGCCGGGGTGGAACAAACAAAGAGCCCAAGAATGTACCGGACGTGTCTCTGTAAGAGTTCTTAATGCTAGTTGGCCAGTGCCGTGTCTGCTGCAGGCCCGATGTACCACAGAATTAAAGCCACAAGAAGCACGGGGTTAAGCAATGCTGCAGATGTTGAGAAGCAGCTTTCCACCATTTTTTCAAAACCACGATCTCTCATCTTCTCGCTAATTAGATCACTCTCAACAAGAGAAAATGTGTGGAAAATGGTATAATTATTCAACTCAGTTGTATTGGAACAACGGTACATCTTTGAGGCAATATTGTTTCCGAATATAGGCTATAGAAAATTGTGTATTAGTGCATTACTCTTACAGAATAATAAATTGAGCGAGCGAAGCGCACAGATGTAAGACACTACTGGACACATCTACGGTAACTCAGAGTTAAGTTTTCCATGATTTCCCCAAATAACTTAAAGCGAACGCTGGAAATGACACCGCCTCTTCCCCACCCAATCGTTCTCCGGAACTTGAGCGGCATGTCATATGATTTCTTCGTCGACGGGAGGTTGAATCATAACTTTCCTTCCTTCGTAATTTTAAAAAGAGGATTTTCTATCCCTATCAGTTTCTCTATATCTGCTGCAGCTCTGTCGGTCCTAGGACCACCGGAATCTCTCATAATTGAATATTAAATTGAATTTCTCTGCAAGACCTATATTTCCAGCGCTATTCATATTTATCTATCCATGAACCTAATTTTCGTCACTGTACAGCTTTCCATAAAATTTAACGGTTGTTTGTGTAATCTCTTCTATGTGTGGGTTACTTATTACTTGAGCGAGGTGGCGCAGTGGTTAGACACTGGACTCGCATTCGGGAGGACGACGGTTCAATCCCGCGTCCGGCCATCCTGATTTAGGTTTTCCGTGATTTCCCTAAATCGCTCCAGGCAAATGCCGAGATGGTTCCTCTGAAAGGGCACGGCCGACTTCCTTCCCCATTCTTCCCTAATCCGATGAGACCGATGACTACGCTGTCTGGTCTCCTTCCCCAAAACAACCAACCAACTTATTACTTTTGAGTACTAGGTCTCCTGTTTTACAGAAGTAGTTTATATTCGCAGTTTCCAACATTTAGTTTATCTACATTATAAAATTTATCTTTGATATAGCAATCTCAAACCTACTTGCTTTCTGTCCTGTTTCCCTTATTGGTTAACTTATTACTTACATTTGGTAATCTGTCATTACCACTAGAAATTACCTAAACATTTTTTCATTCATTTCGATACTGCACTTCCTTCCTCAGTCTAAGGTGCATACTTCCTTTTTTCTATAATCAAACAGACCGCTTACACACTTTCGTACTGAAGTTTTGAGCTCTGTTCCCGTGCTTGAGGAAAAATAATAATGAACTAAGAATGGGTCCGCCCTTTTGCAGGTACACAAATTAGAGTTCTGTTTTGTCATGCCTCATATTTCATCAACGTTGTGGCATCTTCAGTGTTTTTTTTTTTTTTTTTTTTTTCTACTCTCTTCAAATGCACAGACATAGGTTATTTTTACATTAAGGAATATAATATATCACATTTTGTTGTAATTTAAATTGTATGTACATTTTACGTTGCAAGTATTTGTGGCTGCCAACCAAAATCAGCCATAGGTCTAAATTAGTATACCATGTCATCTGCAAACATGAGACATGTTAGAAAATCCATCAGCATTGAATTTTTATTTTTTATCAATCTTAAAAATGAATGTTCTGATAAAATTCGTGGCATATGCCCTTTTTTGGCCTTGCCATTATGATACTTTGCTAGTTCCTAGCTGTGACAGGTCTGTTTTTATATACTAAACGTGTTTTTGTGACGTAGGGCTGAAACGGCTGACATTGGCAAAAGTTTTATGAAGCTTAGTTATGGCGAACTATTTCGTGTAGTGTGTTATTCATTGAATATGATTCGTATTTTGTTACAGTTTACTCACATTTTCTTCTATTCGTTTGTAAATACTGCGTCCTGTCACGTTGTGGCTTTGACGCACATTTCACTGCACCAATTTACGTCTCTGACGCGCTCCCGACTGTCGTTAGTTTACTGTTTTGTTCTGGTTTGACGTCTGTGAACTTTGAATCTGTTCCGTTTACGTGTATGTGTGTTTTTTATTTTGTGCTGTTCGATAATTCGTAGAGAGTGGTGACAGTGTTTTGTTACATACTACTGTTTGGTCACTGATAACTTTTTTGCCCTGTTTGATAACTTTTTGGAGATGGTAACTTTCTTCTAATGTTAAATCTGGTACAGAAGGTTACTGTGTGTAGGATTCGGAGGTCTGCTTGTATGTCACGGTGTGATGGTTGTTTTCGATGAGGTGGGTCTGCAAATGTGGTGTGCTGTCACTTTGCGCCCTGAAATATTCGGACAAGGGAGCCTCCCCATCACGGCCACTCAGAGGTAATGGTAAGAGGGCCCAGTGGACATTCCGTCAACAACCGAACACAGATGATGCATGAAAACAAGAACAAAAAAAGCAAAATAGAAACAGTGAACGCTCCAAAACGAACAGGTGCAATATAGAGCAGGCAGAAAGATAAACTGCATCGTGGTTTCGAGGTTTCTGGATGGGTGGCCTTGTTCTAATTTGTTTTTCCTCTGTATACATGTGTACAAAAAAGTGGAATAAATAAATTGATAAGTAAAAGCAATATGAGGAATGTGAGGGTGCAGCACGGCGGCGGGAAGGGGGAGGCACGGTGGCCAGGCCTCGGAATTCGACCCCTGCTCACTTTGTCTCCTCCAACCTGTAGCTCATTGTGGCGCTTACTAAAAGAATATATAAAAAGTTTAAAAAAGGTTGGTAGAGCACTTGCCCACGAAATAAAGGAAAAAAAAGGTAACGGTATTGGACTGCTAAGCGGGCGCACCGTGTTCAAACCCCCCTCGTGCCCTTTTTAGTCCTCTGTTCTCATTATTCAAATTCGTGTCATTTGCGTCCATTTGCGAGGTATAGGGTAAGGACCTATAATGACAGTTGCACAACTATTCTGTTAACAGCAAAAATGGTTCAAATGGCTCTGAGCACTATGAGACTTAACTGCTGAGGTCATCAGTCTCCTAGAACTTAGAACTACTTAAAGCTAACTAACCTAAGGACATCAAACACATCCATGCCCGAGGCAGGATTCGAAACTGCGACCGTAGCGGTCGCGCGGTTCCAGACTGTAGCGCCTAGAACCGCTCGGCCATCCCGGCCGGCAGCAGTCGAAAGGAAAGTGGCTTTCGAACGGGAACCGCAAATGCTTGGTGTCAAGACGACAAGTCACCCGAATCATCCATGAAAACATGTCTGGTGTGTCACACACAGCATTAGTCACAGTGCGTGTGTCATATGATAGGAATCTCTTATCGACGCACTTAATTTGTACGACTGGTAAGTGAGTGCCTCCTTGCCCGACATAGGTGTTCGTATGAACGTGAATGTGGTCACTCCCAAGGAAATGATGAAACATAATGGTATAAGCTGCAACAAATGAACGCGACAGTTTCACAATCACACAGTTTCTCTGAGCACTGTCGGAACATTTTTAACATTTTTGAAGTTGCCTTCCGTTTTGGAAGCTTAACTCTTGGATTCCTTTGCTATAACATAGTTAACACCCGGTTATTTGTTGTTTTCATTTCACATTTTCTATGGGGTATCTCACCCGCTCTCGTTATTCATCTCATTTACTTGCGACGGTAACATATTCTTATCGCATGACCCATATTCTGTAACCAATGCATAGAATGACAACTGACAAGACTACAGAAAGAGAACAAACATTTCAGTTTACTGATTTTCTGTATGGTGCGAAAAGTGGCAATTGGCACTAAACAAAGAAAAGGACGAGGTCATCCGCATGGGTACTAAAAGAAGTCCGATAAATTTTGGATATACGATAAATCGTACAAATCTAAGGGCTGTCAATTCGACTAAATACCTAGGAATTACAATTACGAGCAACTTAAATGGGAAAGACCATATAATAATATTGTTGGGAAGACGAAACAAGGACTGCACTTTGTTGGCAGAGCACTTAGAAGATGCGATTAAACCCACTAAAGAGAGAGCCTACATTACACTTGTTCGTATTCTGCTGGAATATTGCTGCGCGGTGTGGGATCCTTACCAGGTAGGATTGACGGAGGACATCGAAAAAGTGCAAAGAAGGGCAGCTCGTTTTGTGTTATCGCTCAATAGGTGTGAGAGTGTCACTGATATGATACACGAGTTGGAGTGGCAGTCACTGAAACAAAGGCGGTTTTCTTTGTGGCAAGATCTATTTACGAAATTTCAATCACCAGCATTCTCTTCCGAATGCGAAAATATTTTGTTGACACCCACGTACGTAGGGAGAAATGATCATCATAATAAAATAATAAAATAATAAAAAAAATAATAAAATAATAAAATAAGAGAAATCAGAGCTCGAACAGAAAGGTTTAGGTGTTCCTTTTTCCTATGCGCCACTCGAGAGTAGAATTATAGAGAAGTAGTATGAAAATGGTTCGATGAACCATCTGCCAGGCACTTAAGTGTGAATTGCTGAGAAACCATGTAGATGTATATCGGCAGTTCATAATGTTAGGGAAAAAACAGGGGGTACGAGGGAGTTTGGTTCAAATGGCTCTAAGAACTATGGGACTTAACATCTGTCATCAGTCTCCTAGACTTAGAACTACTTAAACCTAACTAAGCTAAGGACATCACACACATCCATGCCCGAGGCAGGATTCGAACCTGCGACCGTAGCAGCAGCGCGGTTCGGGACTGAAGCGCCCAGAACCGCTCGGCCCCACGGCCGGCTGCGAGGGAGTTTCGAACAAGCCTGGATCGCTTGACAGTTCAACACCAGTACCACTTACCCACGACGCCGTTGCTCTGATAAGCTGCTCTCTATTGACCTTCTTGTTCTTGGACCTTTTACTGTTTCTAGTTTGCATTTTTTTTCACAGCTCAGCACACCTTCCTCCTGTTTTCATGCTTGATCTGTGTTCACTTTTTGACGGGCTATCCTCTGGGCCATCTTATCACCAAATCTGAGGAAAGTGCGATGCGGAGTTTCCCTTGTGAGAATCTCATCGTGAATTTCTACGTGTCTGGAAAATTGGAAATTTGTGGTAAGGACTGTGGGACCAAACTGCTGAGGTCATCGGTCCCTAGGCTTACACACTAATTAATCTAACTTAACCTAACTTACGCTAAGGACAACACACACCCCCATGCCCGAGGGAGGACTCGAACCTCCGACGGAGAGACCCACGCGAACCGTGAAAAGACGCCCTAGAACGCGCGGCTACCCCGCGCAGCCTACGTGTCTGTCCGATGTATAGTGAATCACAGACTTCGCAGGTTAGCTGGTATATACTTGCTAAGTTGAATTTATCTGTAGTGGTCCATGAACCATGGACCTTGCCGTTGGTGGGGAGGCTTGCGTGCCTCAGCGATAGCCGTACCGTAGGTGCAACCACAACGGAGGGGTATCTGTTGAGAGGCCAGACAAACATGTGATTCCTGAAGAGGGGCAGCAGCCTTTTCAGTAGTTGCAGGGGCAACAGTCTGGATGATTGACTGATCTGGCCTTGTAACACTAACCAGAACGGCCTTTCTATGCTGGCACTGCGAACGGCTGAAAGCAAGGGGAAACTACGGCCGTAATTTTTCCCGAGGGGATGCAGCTTTACTGTATGGTTAAATGACGATGGCGTCCTCTTGCGTAAAATATTCCGGAGGTAAAATAGTCCCCCATTCGGATCTCCGGGCGGGGACTACTCAAGAGGATGTCCTTATCAGGAGAAAGAAAACTGGCGTTCTACGGATCGGAGCGTGGAATGTCAGATCCCTTAATCGGGCAGGTAGGTTAGAAAATTTAAAAAGGGAAATGGATAGGTTAAAGTTAGATATAGTGGGAATTAGTGAAGTTCGGTGGCAGGAGGAACTAGACTTCTGGTCATGTGACTACAGGGTTATAAACACAAAATCATATAGGGGTAATGCAGGAATAGGTTTAATAATGAATAGGAAAATAGGAATGCGGGTAAACTACTACAAACAGCATAGTGAACGCATTATTGTGGCAAAGATAGACACGAAGCCCACGCCTACTACAGTAATACAAGTTTATATGCCAACTAGCTCTGCAGATGACGAAGAAATTGAAGAAATGTATGATGAAATAAAATAAATTATTCAGATAGTGAAGGGTGACGGAAATTTAATAGTCATGGGTGACTGGAATTCGGTAGTAGGAAAAGGGAGAGAAGGAAATGTGGTAGGTGAATATGGATTGGGCTAAGAAATGAAAGAGGAAGCCACCTGGTAGAATTTTGCGCAGAGCATAAGTTAATCATAGCTAACACTTGGTTCAAGAATCATAAAAAAAGGTTGTGTACATGGAAGAATCCTGGAAATACTAAAAGGTATCACATAGATTATATAATGGTAAGACAGAGATTTAGGAACCAGGTTTTAAATTGTAAGACATTTCCAGGAGCAGGTGTAGACTCTGACCACAATCTATTGGTTATGATCTGTAGATTAAAACTGAAGAAACTGCAAAAAGGTGGGAATTTGAGGAGATGGGACCTGGATAAACTGACTAAACTAGAGGTTGTACAGAGTTTCAGGGAGAGCATAAGGGAACAATTGACAGGAATGGGGGGAAAGAAATACAATAGAAGAAGAATGGGTAGCTCTGAGGGATGAAGTAGTGAAGGCAGCAGAGGATCAAGTAGGTAAAAAGACGAGGGCTAGTAGAAATCCTTGGGTAACAGAAGATATATTGAATTTAATTGATGAAAGGAGGAAATATAAAAATGCAGTAAGTGAAGGAGGCAAAAAGGAATACAAACGTCTCAAAAATGAGATCGACAGGAAGTGGAAAATTGCTAAGCACGGATGGCTAGAGGACAAATGTAAGGATGTAGAAGCGAGTATCACTAGGGGTAAGATAGATACTGCCTACAGGAAAAATAAACAGACCTTTGGAGAAAAAAGAGCCACTTGTATGAAAGTCAAGAGCTCAGATGAAAACCCAGTTCTAAGCAAAGAAGGGAAAGCAGAAAGGTGGAAGGAGTATATGGAGGGTCTATACAAGGGCGATGTACTTGAGGACAATATTATGGAAAAGGAAGAGAAAGTAGATGAAGATGAAATGGGAGATACGATACTGCGTGAAGAGTTTGACAGAGCACTGAAAGACCTAAGCCGAAACAAGGTCCCGGGAGTAGACAACATTCCATTAGAACTACTGATAGCCTTGGGAGAGCCAGTCCTAACAAAACTCTACCATCTGGTGAGCAAAATGTATGAAACAGGCGAAATACCCTCAGACTTCAAGAAGAATATAATAATTCCAATCCCAAAGAAAGCAGGTGTTGACAGATGTGAAAATTACCGAACTATCAGTTTAATAAGTCACAGCTGCAAAATACTAATGCGAATTCTTTACAGACGAATGGAATAACTAGTAGAAGCCGACCTCGGGGAAGATCAGTTTGGATTCCGTAGAAATATTGGAACACGTGAGGCAATACTGACCCTACGACTTATCTTAGAAGCTAGATTAAGGAAGGACAAACCTACGTTTCTAGCATTTGTAGACTAGAGAAAGCTTTTGACAATGTTGACTGGAATACTCTCTTTCAAATTCTGAAGGTGGCAGGGGTAAAATACAGGGAGCGAAAGGCTATTTACAATTTGTACAGAAACCAGATGGCAGTTATAAGAGTTGAGGAGCATGAAAGGGAAGCAGTGGTTGGGAAGGGAGTGAGACAGGGTTGTAGCCTCTCCCCGATGTTATTCAGTCTGTATATTGAGCAAGCAGTAAAGGAAACAAAAGAAAAATTCGGAGTAGGTATTAAAATCCATGGAGAAGAAATAAAAACTTTGAGGTTCGCCGATGACATTGTAATTGTGTCAGAGACAGCAAAGGACTTGGAAGAGCAGTTGAACGGAATGGATAGTGTCTTGAAAGGAGGATGTAAGATGAACATAAACAAAAGCAAAACGAGGATAATGGAATGTAGTCGAATTAAGTCGGGTGATGCTGAGGGAATTAGATTAGGAAATGAGACACTTAAAGTAGTAAAGGAGTTTTGCTATTTGGGGAGCAAAATAACTGATGATTGTCGAAGTAGAGAGGATATAAAATGTAGACTGGCAATGGCAAGGAAAGCGTTTCTGAAGAAGAGAAATTTGTTAATATCGAGTATAGATTTAAGTGTCAGGAAGTCATTTTTGAAAGTACTTGTATGGAGTGTAGCCATGTATGGAAGTGAAACATGGACGATAAACAGTTTGGACAAGAAGAGAATAGAAGCTTTTGAATGTGGTGCTACAGAAGAATGTTGAAGATTAGATGGGTAGATCACATAACTAATGAGGAAGTATTGAATAGGATTGGGGAGAAGAGGAGTTTGTGGCACAACTTGACTAGAAAAAGGGATTGGTTGGTAGGACATGTTCTGAGGCATCAAGGGATCACCAATTTAGTATTGGAGGGCAGCGTGGAGGGTAAAAATCGTAGAGGGAGACCAAGAGATGAATACACTAAGCAGATTCAGAAGGATGTAGATTGCGGTAGGTAGTGGGAGATGAAAAAGCTTGCACAGGATAGAGTAGCATTGAGAGCTGCATCAAACCAGTCTCAGGACTGAAGACCACAACAACAACAACGGTGTTAGGTATTCTTAATCTTTCCTGCAGAGTGTTGTCTGTTTTGTATGCCATATTTATACCTTGATTTATCATGGTGTTTCCTATTCTGTGAGTTATTCTATTGTCAAATGTCAGGCTGTATCATTTTTTTCTAGTTCTCTGTGGTTTCTTCATCTTCTGTGTTTTGTGTGTTCTCTGTTGTGTGGTTGTTGCTGGTACGTTGTGTTGTGGTACTGTTGTGTGTTCTGTGAAACAATACAAAATAAAACACACACAGATATAAACGGAACATATTCAAAGTTCTCGGACGTCAAATTAAAACAAAACCGTAACAAAACGACAGTTGGGAGCGCATCAAAGACGTAGAGCTGTGCGTGAAATGTGTATCCAAGCCACAGCAACATAACGGGAAACAGTATTTACAGAAGAGCAGGAGAAAACACGAGGACACACTCTCAGAATACGAATCATAGTCCATGAATAACAAACTAAATGAAATAGTGCGCCATAACCAATATTCGTAAAACTTTTACCAATGTCCAGATGTTCAGTTCATAAAAATAAACTTTTCGTAGCTAAGAAATAGCAAAATACTACAACGGTAAGCCCCAAAAAGGGCATATGCCACCAATTTTACCAGAACATACATTTTAAAGATTGGATAATAAATAAAAAAATTGAATGCTGACGATTTTCTAACATCCCTCATGTTTAAAAATCAAATAAAAACTGTCTCGGTGGCGTTTTCAGGTTTTTATTCGTTAGGGACGAGTTTCGGCCTTTTCCTCAAACCATCTTCTGGCTTTTCCCCACCATTTTGGCTGCCGGGCTGTGGCAGACGGGTCTAGATCCATAGAAGTAAGTGACATCTTTACTTCTATGGATCTCAGTCCGTCTGCCGCCACCAGCAGTCATAACGGCGGGGAAAAGCCTGAAGATGGGCTGACGAAAGGACCGAAACTGGTTTCTAACGAATAAAAATCTGAAAACGAGATCGAGATTTTTTATTTCATTTTCAGCATTTTATACCGATCGTTGCTTACTCCAGTTACAGAATGCTTTTTAAAAATTAAAATCCATAATGTTCGCAGATGACATGTCTTGCAAATTTAGACCTGTGGCTGATTTTGGTTAGCAGCCGCATGACACACACAATTTAAAATTAAAGGTAAAGTGTACATACAATGTAAATGACAACAAAATCTGATGTGTCATATTCCTTCGCCTAAAATAACCTGTATGTATTTGAGGCAAATAATGAAAAACCCCCTGATGGTGTCACATCACATGGTGTCACATGTTTGTGTGATAAAATAAAATAATAATTTGTGTACCTTAGACCCATTCCTAATTCATTATCACTTAGTCACTTACTTCTGTAACAGTCTGTGGAATGCAGTTTTCTGAAGTTATACACACACACACACACACACACACACACACACACACACACACTTCAGAGCTCGAACCAAATGTGGTACATACATGACACATACAACTTAGTATATGGAATGAAATACTGCAGGTGAAAGGACGCTTACGTATAATAGAACTCTGGAAAGCATGTAGCAAATCCCATAAATCTTGATACGCATTTGATTTAATATATGAAAAAAATATTGTCCATGAGACACACACAATAGCCGTAGGGGTGGGATTGGGAATGAAAATGTGACATCTAAAAGCGAGCGCCATTAGTGTTGAATCCATAGTTTTCAGGTTTGCTAGGGTGTTTAGTGGCAGTCCCGATGGCTTCTAGTTTAGTCGACTACAATAACTATAATTATGTACAATTTTACGAAAGTTTTTACAAACGAAGAGAACTCTACAACTCGTTCCATAATAACTAAATATCAAAGAAAACTTTTAGTTTGTATTTGTGTTTTGAGAAAATAAGGACTAGCTCGTATAGAGTAGCGGCTTTTTTCATAGAAGCAAACTCCATTCGGAAATATGAAGAACGCGTCATTCCACAAAGTGGTTGATGGAAACAACTGTTTGTGGATATGGCTAGTCCTCGACAGATACCGTAGTAGCGGCCAGGAACACACGAGATGGAAGAATGTGTTGTTTGGAGTACAACGCCTAAAAAGAGTAAGATCAAGCTGCAAGAACCTCATTCAACAAGAGCTAAACTGAGTATTACAGCAAAATGTCACACTGTAAAGCACGTGATTTTCCAAACTAGTCATTTACTACATCAATGAAAAGTCAGCACTATCATCCAATTCATAAAAAACTGTCTACTGCGACACTGCTGTACGTCTTTAGTTAACAGGGTTTGGCTGGTTGCTAGAATCTTCTTTTCTTTAGCCATGCGACAGTTGTGTCTTCCTTTTAAAACACTATTTGCATCAATAACCAAATAAATCCTTGTCCTGCTGGGTTAGTGCTGCATATCTAGTATGCTTTCTGTCAACCTTCCTCTCTTCTTTTGGTTGACTGACAATACGGTCATAGAAGTGGTTTGTACGGGGCGTTGATTGAAACTAGCAGCACAGATGACTTGCCTGGAGCGTACTGATCCGGATCAATGTTATTAAACGACTTAACTACTAGCACCGCGCCCATTTTCTACAAGTCGAGTGTGGCCTTCTCCACAAGTTGAGCAGCCCAAGATGAGAATGTAACCTGTCGCAGGGTGAGAGTGATTTCTTAAAATGGCCACAGCTGGTGCCTTTCTCAAGCCTTTTCGAAATGTGTAGTGTGTATCAAAAGACACTTACATAAATGAGGAGTCACAATCCAAACCTTTGGTTTTCTCTTAAAAATGTACGACACAGCTCAATTTTTCGCTGTTTAAGTTCCCTTCGCACTAAAGACAAGTGCGTTGTTACATGAAGTTACGCCTCCACCAACACCTAATTCACAACATGAAGACAGAATATGAATTAATCTTTAGCTTTCTTCGACACACTCACACTGCAGAAAAAGTTGACATGCTCATGTTACATGGAAATTGTAGGAAGAACGTAGTTTGTTCTTGTATGATGCATGCGGTAAGATATCCCAATACATGTCAACCATCTCGGCAATTATTTATTTTCCTCTTCAACCAGTTACGTGAAAGTCGTTGTGTAACATCTAGACCATGTAACAGAAGGAAACAAGTGACAACAGAAGAGGACGAAATTAATGTTCTTGCTGCTGTTGCAGTTGATCCGCACGTAAGCTTCCGCGCAATCGCATGAGAAAGTAGCACGAGTCAGACAAGTGTCCTACACATTCTTCATCGACGTAGTTTCCATCCACATCACACCCGTTCGTCAAGAACTGCATGGAAGCGATTATGAGAATCGAGTTAACTTCTGTACGTGTGCATTAAGACAGGATACTTCAGATATATCACGTATCGTGTTTATTGGGCCCGCATCTCGTGGTCGTGCGGTAGCGTTCTCGCTTCCCACGCCCGGGTTCCCGGGTTCGATTCCCGGCGGGGTCAGGGATTTTCTCTGCCTCGTGATGGCTGGGTGTTGCGTGCTGTCCTTAGGTTAGTTAGGTTTAAGTAGTTCTAAGTTCTAGGGGACTGATGACCATAGATGTTAAGTCCCATAGTGCTCAGAGCCATTTGAACCATTTTTTTTGTTTATTGATGTAGTCACATTTACCAACCATGGCCAAGTAAACCACCGAAACATGCATACTGGTCTTTTGACAATCCCCGTTGGCTTCGTCAGGTGGAACGTCAGCGTCCATGGAGTGTAAACGTGTGGTGTGAGATGGTGAACCGTCAGCTCATAGCCTCATTTATCACAGACGGAACAATGAACGTCACTAAGTGTCGCAGCCTCCTAATAGACCATCTTCCACGAACTGTAGAAGACGTTTCTCTGCAGACTAGGAGGAACCTATGGTACATACATGATAGCTGTCCAGCCAATAGTGCACGAAATTCTGCAGCATGTCTTAAAGATTTGTTTCTAAATCGTTGGACTAGATGCAGAGGACCTGTACCTTGACCGGCCCGTTCCCCAAATTTAACGTCTGTAGAGTTTTTTTCTGTGGGGAAAGCCGAAGGACGTTGTTCACAAGGTAACATCAACTACACCCGATGATATGCAACGACGTAATACTGTAGCCTGCTCGGACACCTCCTCTGAAATGCTAGCTCGTGTGCGGCAGTCGTTCCATAACCGATTGCAAGCATGTATTGCCGTTACCGGTAGTCAGTTTGAACACAACTCTGATGATCAATTGTCTCGTTACTGGTCAGAACACACATAACTACTGTATGCACTTGTGCTGTTCTTTAGTGTGTGCTGTCACAGGAACTGTACAAGTTTCTGTATGGGAACTCTTCAAAAATCGATCTCTCTTAAACGACTCGTACTAGAATATTGCAACAGGCACCAATGACATTCTAATTTACCCTTCTTTTAGTTTGTTGATGTCAATAAACATTTTTTCCATTTAAAAAGTATACAATTCTGTTGGATGGCTAACAGTACGAGGCCCTGACTTCCAATCCACTTTGTGAAAAGCACACGTCAATAGCACTTTGCATTGCTGCAATATTTGCGGTGCAACTGTTAGGAGATTCATCTCTTTCCCCCTCCCTCCCTCCTCCCCGCCTCTCTCTCTCTCTCTCTCTCTCTCTCTCTCTCTCCCTCCCTCCCTCCCTCCCTCCCTCCTCGTCACCTCTTTTTTTCTCTTTTTCTCTCTAATGGTGGGGAGAAAAGTTTGTTAGACACAGAATGCAAAATGTTCTCTCATGTTTCGCGGCGACGCCATGTGTCCTTATGTATTGTTTATTCCTCTGAGTGGCGGCAGGACATAGCTAATCTGCAGGGTGTGTGTATGTGTGCCTTGTGTGTTGCCTATAATCCAGTCATCTGCTGCATACGAAAGAGGATAGGCCCAGCAAAATTAATGTTACTGATCCGTTTCCAACAATGTAATTCACCTAAAGTTGTAAGGTGGGCAAGTAATTTTCATTTTTGTAAGTTATCGATGTGCACGTCACGAAGAGAGCGAATTATTTTACAGTTAAATAACCTTTAGTTTTTTGTGGGACAGTCTTTGCCTCTGCGCAGCCTGATACATTCTTATTTTAAATGTGGTAGGTGATGGACGTATTCAATAGTATTGGTAGTATAGTATTCACAGGACATGTGGCCTGTAATTGAACAAGTGTCGTGATGATTTCTCCATTGGCAAAAGGTTCCGGGATAGCCCCGCATTCGGATCTCCGGGAGGGGACTGCCATAAAGATTGAATAATCAACAAAAGGATAACGTTCTACGAGTCAGGGCGTGGCATCGTAGAAGCTTGAACGTGGTAGGCAAACTAGAAAATCTGAAAGGGAAAATGCAAAGGCGGAAATGCAAAGGCTCAATGTAAGTATAGTAGGGGTCAGTGAATTGAAGTGAAAAGAAGATAAGGGTCTCTGGTCAGATGAGTATAGGGTAATATCAACAGCAGCAAAAAATGATATAAGGGGAATAGATTCGTTATGAATAGAAAAGTAGGGCAGAGAGTGTGTTACTGTGAACAGTTCAGTGACAGGGTTGTTCTTATCAGAATCGACAGCAAACCAACACCGATAACGATAGTTCAGGTATACATGCCGACGTCGTAAGCTGAAGATGAAGAGATAGAGAAAGTAATCAGGATATTGAAAGGGTAATACAGCATGTAAAGGGGTATGAAAATCTAATAGTCATGGGGGACTGGAATGTAGTTGTAGGGGAAGGAATAGAAGAAAATGTTACAGGAAAATATGGACCTGGGACAAGAAACGAGAGAGGAGAAAGACTAATTGAGTTCTGTAACAAGTTTCATCTATTAATAGCGACTACTCTGTTCAAGAATCACAAGAGGAGGAGGTGTACTTGGAAAAGGCCGGTGATACTGGGAGATTTAAGTTAGATTACATCAGAGTCAGACAGAGATTCCGAAATCAGATACTGGATTGTAAGACGTGCCCAGGAGCAGATATACACTCCTGGAAATTGAAATAAGAACACCGTGAATTCATTGTCCCAGGAAGGGGAAACTTTATTGACACATTCCTGGGGTCAGATACATCACATGATCACACTGACAGAACCACAGGCACATAGACACAGGCAACAGAGCATGCACAATGTCGGCACTAGTACAGTGTATATCCACCTTTCGCAGCAATGCAGGCTGCTATTCTCCCATGGAGACGATCGTAGAGATGCTGGATGTAGTCCTGTGGAACGGCTTGCCATGCCATTTCCACCTGGCGCCTCAGTTGGACCAGCGTTCGTGCTGGACGTGCAGACCGCGTGAGACGACGCTTCATCCAGTCCCAAACATGCTCAATGGGGGACAGATCCGGAGATCTTGCTGGCCAGGGTAGTTGACTTACACCTTCTAGAGCACGTTGGGTGGCACGGGATACATGCGGACGTGCATTGTCCTGTTGGAACAGCAAGTTCCCTTGCCGGTCTAGGAATGGTAGAACGATGGGTTCGATGACGGTTTGGATGTACCGTGCACTATTCAGTGTCCCCTCGACGATCACCAGTGGTGTACGGCCAGTGTAGGAGATCGAACCCCACACCATGATGCCGGGTGTTGGCCCTGTGTGCCTCGGTCGTATGCAGTCCAGATTGTGGCGCTCACCTGCACGGCGCCAAACACGCATACGACCATCATTGGCACCAAGGCAGAAGCGACTCTCATCGCTGAAGACGACACGTCTCCATTCGTCCCTCCATTCACGCCTGTCGCGACACCACTGGAGGCGGGCTGCACGATGTTGGGGCGTGAGCGGAAGACGGCCTAACGGTGTGCGGAACCGTAGCCCAGCTTCATGGAGACGGTTGCGAATGGTCCTCGCCGATACCCCAGGAGCAACAGTGTCCCTAATTTGCTGGGAAGTGGCGGTGCGGTCCCCTACGGCACTGCGTAGGATCCTACGGTCTTGGCGTGCATCCGTGCGTCGCTGTGGTCCGGTCCCAGGTCGACGGGCACATGCACCTTCCGCCGACCACTGGCGACAACATCGATGTACTGTGGAGACCTCACGCCCCACGTGTTGAGCAATTCGGCGGTACGTCCACCCGGCCTCCCACATGCCCACTATACGCCCTCGCTCAAAGTCCGTCAACTGCACATACGGTTCACGTCCACGCTGTCGCGGCATGCTACCAGTGTTAAAGACTGCGATGGAGCTCCGTATGCCACGGCAAACTGGCTGACACTGACGGCGGCGGTGCACAAATGCTGCGCAGCTAGCGCCATTCGACGGCCAACACCGCGGTTCCTGGTGTGTCCGCTGTGCCGTGCGTGTGATCATTGCTTGTACAGCCCTCTCGCAGTGTCCGGAGCAAGTATGGTGGGTCTGACACACCGGTGTCAATGTGTTCTTTTTTCCATTTCCAGGAGTGTAGATTCAGATCACAATATAGTAGTGATGAAGAGCAGGCTGAAGCTTAAGGCATTAGTCAGGAAGAACCAATACGCAAATAAGTGGGATACAGAAGTACTACGGAATGACGAGATACGGTTGAAGTTCTCTAAGGCTATAAATACAGCAATAAGGAATAGCTCAGTAGGCAGTACAGTTGAAGAGGAATGGACATCTCTAAAAAGGGCCATCACAGAGGTTGGGAAGGAAAACATAGGTACAAAGAAGATAATTGCGAAGAAATCATGGGTAACACAAGAAATACTTAAATTGATCGATGATAGGTGGAAGTACAAAAATGTTCCGGGAAACTCAGGAATACAGAAATACAAGTCGCTGAAGAATGAAATAAATAGGAAGTGCGGAAAAACTAAGACGAAATGGCTGCAGGAAAAATGTGAAGACATCGAAAAAGAAATGATTGTTGGAGGGACAGATTCAGCGTACAAGAAAGTCAAAACAACCTTCGGTGACATTACAAGCAAGGGAGATAACATTAAGAGTGCAACGGGAATCCCACTCTTAATTGCAGAGCAGAGAGCGGATAGGTTGAAAGAATGCATTGTAAACCTCTATGAGGGGGAAGATTTGTCCGATGTGATAGAAGAAGAAACAGGGGTCGATTTAGAAGAGATAGGGGATCCAGTATTACAATCAGAAGTAAAAGAGCTTTGAAAGACTTTAGAGCAAATAATGCAGAAGGGATAGACAATAATCCATCATAATTTCTAAAATCATTGGGGGAAATGGCAACAAAACGAATATTCACATTTTTGTGTAGAATGTATGGCGGCATACCATCTGACTTCCGGAAAAATATCATCCATACAATTCCGAAAACGGCAAGAGCTGACAAGTGCGAGAATTATCGCACAATGAGCTTAACAGGTCATGCATCCAAGTTGCTTACAAAAATAATATACAGAATACGGAAAAGACAATTGAGGATGCGCTAGATGACGGTCAGTTTTGCTTTAGGAAAGGTACGCTATGTGATCAAAAGTATCCGGACACCCCCCCAAAACCATACATTTTCATTGTGTCATACGTCCGTACGCGAGATTTCCACACTCCTAAACATCCCTAGGTCCACTGTTTCCGATATGATAGTGAAGTGCAAACGTGAAGGGACACGTACAGCACAAAAGCCCACAGGCCGTCCTCAGGGACACGTACAGCACAAAAGCCTACAGGACGTCCTCGTCTGTTGACTGACAGAGACCGCCAACAGTTGAAGAGGGTCGTAATGTGTAATAGGCAAACATCTATCCAGACCACCATACAGGAACTCCTAACTGCATCAGGATCCGCTGCAAGTTCGTATTATGACAGTTAGGCGGGAGGTGAGCAAACTTGGATTCCATGGCCGAGCGGCTGCTCACAAGCCACACGTCACGCCGGCAAATGCCAAATGACACCTCGCTTGGTGTAAGGAACGTAAGCATTGGACGATTGAACAGTGGAAAAACGTTCTGTGGAGTGACGAATCACGGTACACAATGTGGCGATCCGATGGCAGGGCGTGTGTATGGCGAAAGCCTGGTGAACGTCATCTGTCAGCGTGTGTAGTGCTAACAGTAAAATTCGGAGGCGGTGGTGTTATGGTGTCGTCGTGTTTTTCATGGAGGGGGCTTGCGCCCCTTGTTGTTCCTCGTGGCACTACCACAGCCCAGGCCTACATTGGTGTTTTAAGCATCTTCTCGCTTCCCGTCGTTGAAGAGCAATCCAGGGATAGCGACTGCGTCTTTCAACACGATCGAGCACCTGTTCATAATGCACAGCCTGTGGTGGAGTAGTTATACGACAATAACATCCCTGTAATGGACTGACCTGCACGGAGTCCTGAGCTGAATCCTATAGAGACCTTTGGATGTTTTGGAACGCCTACTTTGTGCCAGTGCTCACGGACCGACATCGATACGTCTCCTCAGTGGAACACTCCGTGAAGAATGGGCTGCCATTCCCCAAGAAACCTTCCAGCACGTGATTGAACGTATGCCTGCGAGTGTGGAAGCTATCATCAATGCTAAGGGTGGGACAACACCGTACTGAATTCCAGTATTACCGATGGAGGGCGCCACGAACTTGTAAGTCCTTGTGACTTCTGAAATTTTCCCGGCGTATTTCTTCTTCTAATAATGTCCGGGTATGCAGCCGGAAATTATTAGAATTGTAAGTCCTTTTCACGCAGGTGTCCGGATACTTTTGATCACATAGTGTAAAGGCACGAAAGGCAATTCTGACGTTGCGGTTAATAATGGAAGCAAGGCGAAAAAAATCAAGATGCGTTCTTAGGATTGTCGACCTGGAAAAAGCGTTCGACAATGTAAAATGGTACAAGATGTTCGAAATTGTGAAAAAAGTAGGGGTAAGCTATAGGGAGAGACAGGTCTTTATAATATGTACAACAGCCAAGAGGGAATAATAAGAGTGGACTACAAAGAACGAAGTGCTCGTATTAAAAAGGTTGTAAGATAAGGATGTAGCCTTTCGCCCCTGGTCCTCAACCTGTACGTCGTGGAAGCGATGAAGGAAATAAAAGAAAGGGACAGGAGTGGAATTAAAATTCGATGACATTGCTATCCTGAGGGAAAGTGAAGAAGATTCTTCTGCTGAACGGAATGAACAGTCTAATGAGTACAGAGTATGGATTGAGAGTAAATTGAAGAAAGACGAAGGTAATGAGAAGTAGTAGAAATGAGAACAGCGAGAAACTTGACATCGCAATCGATGGTCACGAAGTAGATGAAGTTAAGGAATTCTGCTACCTAGGCAGTAAAATAAACAATGATGGACGGAGCAAGAAGGACATCAGAAGTGGACTAGCAATGGCAAAAAGGGCATTCTTGGCTAAGAGAAGTCTACTAACATCAAATATTAGCCTTAATTTGAGGAAGAAATTTCTGAGAATGTGCGTCTCGAGTACAGCGCTGTATGGTAGTGAAACATGGACTGTGGGAAAACCGGAACAGAAGAGAATCGAAGCATTTGAGATGTGGTGCTACAGACGAATGTTGAAAATTAGGTGTACTGATAAGGAGGTTCTGTGCAGAATCGGAGAGAAAAGGAAGCCGGCCGATGTGGCCGAGCGGTTCTAGGCGCTTCAGTCTGGAACCGCGCTGCTGCTACGGTCGCAGGTTCGAATCCTGCCTTGGGCACGGATGTGTGTGATGTCCTTAGGTTAGTTAGGTTTAAGTAGTTCTAAGTCTACGGGACTGATGACCTCAGATGTTAAGTCCCATAGTGCTCAGAGCATTTGAACCATTTGAAGAGAAAAGGAAAATGTGGAATACACTGATAAGGAGAAGGGTCAGGATGATAGGAAATCTGTTTATGACATGAGGGAATGACTTCCATGGTACTAGAAGGAGCTGTAGAGGGCAAAAACTGTAGAGGAAGATAGAGATTGGAATACATCCAACAAATAATTGAGGACGTAGGTTGCGAATGCTACTCTGAGATGAAGAGATTAGCTCAGGAGAGGAATTCGGAGCGAGCCTCATCAAACCAGTCAGAAGACTGATGACCAAAAAAAAAAAGGAAAAAAAACAAAAAATACCTGATGGAGTCTGATGCAGCTGTAGTGCCTCAGGGTGATTGTCAGGCACATTTTTGCGTTTTTCTGGACGATTGTCAGTCACATTTCTGTGTTTTTCTGGGCACAATATGTCCTTGAGAGTTGGAATTTATCACAGATGGATTCTGTGGTGTGAGTGGAGAGGACTTATGTGTTCGCATGTCAAGTCTTACAGGTGATGTCCACCTTAGGTGACGGAACCGTTACCATGATCTCTGTGGACACCTCTCGTGACCTCAATGACTGGAATTTTAATCATGCTATGTTTAACCTTTATCACGCTCCGTGCGTATTTGCTATGTTATTGGCAGAAAGTACGAGCCAGCAATTTCTTTTGACAACGTTTATTTTTGTCCAGTGCTCAAGTAAATTGTTTAATGGCTAAATCTATTTCGACTGATTAGTCATTTTCAGTTACTCTACAAAAAATAAAAAATAGTGTACATACGCAGTGTATTACAATTAACTGTGAAAATTGACTTGATTTCTCATGGATATAGAAGCAAAAACTATCCAGAAAAACATGGATCCGCAAAGGAGTTGTTTAAGAGATAATTAATTCTCCATATGCGGTTACAAGCCACCAAAGACTTCCGTATGACACATTTTCCTACTTAATACAAATTTATTTGAAATCTAAACTTTTTAGGAAGTCCTCATCTAACTGGGGACTAAAATAAAATAACTATCATTTATTTTGATGATCTACTATATAACACAGATGGTATTGGTGTCGTTGGTGCTAATACGATGATAACTAACCCAGTAAATGCTGGGTAGGAAGGAAGGCTGGAGGGGCAGAGGACAATACAAATAAATGGAGTATGAGATGATGTGGGATTGGGAAGCAAATGCTGCAGAAGAAGCGAGGGTGGATCACAAGGCTGGGAGAGTTAATCGAAGCCTTGATCCAAAGAAAGGATATTGATTTTAATGCTACTACTGTTAGAATGGATAGCTACCAATGCGTATTTCTGGGTCAGGGAGAAGGAATCTTGAAACTGACTTGAGATAGGATATGAAGAGCGTGGAAGGGAGGGACATATTAGTACAGGCGCAGCAGCAGCCCAGCCTTAGATGGGATTGGTGAGATGGTGGGGGTAAGTTCTTCGATTTCATGGCGTATAGAGGAACAACTGGCAAAGGATGCGAGTCGTGAGGCTGATTGTATCTGCACTGTCGCTAGATCTCTTTATGTAAACAAAGACACGCGTCACATTCAAGGTCAGTCCCACCCCTCCCCCTCAAGCCTCTCGCCTGTCCCCAACCCCTTCCCCTGCGGACTTACCCACTTCTAGAAGCCAATTCTTTGACTTAAAAAGGGTGGCAAATTCAAATGAGCTTTGTCCTATTGATTTGGCACACGAACCCAGCCAGCATGATTGCCGGACCTCTAAACCACTCCCCTTGGCCAAGCGCCCGAAAATTAAAACTGACATCACTTATGTTCATGTAAGTCTGATTTAGGGCTCTAATATAAACCAAACGCTCACTTAGCCGCAGGACCACTTTAAACAGTGACTTCACTTGGCTTTGACACCAGATCATGCACACGAGCTCTTAAGCTATATTTACACAAGTGCAACTTTTTACTCTTGACGTAAAAAAACTGTGATCTATCAAGCTGCTGTCTCCTCGTTTCTTCCCCACGCCCCTATATCAACTGGCTAGTGTAAAAATGGCAGGAAAGTCAAAAGTGGTGGTGTCCTATAGGTTGAAGCATAATAACGTATGTCACATATAATTTATTACCCAGTTAGCTTATTTCCACAATATATGTCATCCTTATCTTCGGTCACTATAAATTGCAAAGGAGAACAAAAAAAAATTCTGCGGAATAAGTTTACGGAGTCTATTTAGATACAAACGATGATGAAGTACTTAACCTATAAATTAATTTGTTTGAATAGACTCTGGTTCTCGTGACAAACCGTTATATAAAAATACACGTTTCTTACTAATTTACCGTCATTAATGTGCTTTTTCGAAGCAAAGTAACTGTATTCAATATATCCTGTGACTCAATATGGCCTACTGCCTTTTTCTTGGTAATCCGACAGATGGCACCTCATGCACATTTGGCAAACTACGTTAACTATCTCTGCTTCTCATCGAGAGCGCTGTGACTATCAGCCATTTCACAGATGAGCTTTTGTTATTTGCCTTTTAGTCATTATTTTGTGCAGGTAAGCTTCTTGCGTTACTCAATAATTACAATTTTTCTACAAACGTGATATTGTGTCAGTTACTCATTCAACTGTCCTGTTTGGGCGTTTTTGATACAGAGAGAATGAGTTCTTCGGGGTAGTCTTCTGTTAATAACCCCGACCATTTCTATTGTATATGTAGTAAATATTGTCTAGAATAGCAACGGCGGAATATAAATGATTTTGTAAAACAAAGCTATCGGGCATATTTTGGAAAATAACTTGGACAACAAGTTAAATGTTGAGACCCACACAACATTTGTAAAACTTACGTGGAGCTACTTCGATATTGCAGTCATGGAGGACGAAAAGGGCTTCCGTTTGCAACACAAGTGATATGGACAGAGCCAAGAAACCACCTCGATGATTGTTACCTTTGTGCTGTGAATGTAAAACGTATGAATCAATACAAAAAGGGCTCTTGGGTTTACCCAAACGTACAATCCGCTAAGCCACCAATCTTGCATAGTGAAGATTTGTCAATAGTGGTATTTACTTCCTTATCAGACGATTACCGCGGTGACGTCGATGTTAGGCGGTCAGAGTAAAAGCAATAGTGAAAGTGAATTCTGAGAATGCAGTCCTACACTGGAAGGCTTTTCTCAGGGCGAGCTAACCGACTTGATTCGAGATTTAAATTCATCTAAGAAATCAGCTGAGCTTCTTGCGTCAAGACTAAAAGAAAAACATTGCCTTCAGCCTGGCGTATCAATAATATCCTATCGAATTAGAGAACGCAACATTATTCCATATTTTAACGAGACGAATGATATTGTTCTCTTTAGTGATATTCCTGGGCTTTTTCACTTAATGGATCTTCCAGTATACCATCCAAAAGACTGGCGACTTTTCCTAGACAGCTCAAAAAAGTTTTAAATTTGTGTTATTGCATAACGGAAATAAATTAACTTCGATCTCGATAGCTCATTCAATTACTCTTAAGGAATAATATCAAAACGTTAAACTTGTTTTGGAGACAATTTTATTTCATCAGCATCAATGGTCAGTGTATGTAGATTTAAAAATGGCGAATGTTTCTTCGGGTCAGCAAAGTGAATACACTAAATATTCCTGTTTTCTTTCTCAGTGTGACAGTCGTGCGAAAAATGAACACTGAAGCAGGGAAGACTGGTCGCCGAGAACGAACCTGATTACAGGAAAAGATAACATCGTTCATGAACCGTTGGTGAGTCGGGAAAAATCATTCTTCCACCATTACATATTAAACTTATGCTTATAAAGTTTGTTAAAGTTTTAGTTAGAAATGGCGATTGTTGCAGATATATTTGTCATTCATTTCCTAATCTCAGTATAGGAAAGTTAAAAGCAGGAATTTTTGATGGGCCATAAATCCGTACTCTTATAAACAACGATGATTTCACAAACCACATGATTCAAGTTGAACTGGGAGCGTGGACAGCTTTGTATCAGTTGTCAAAATTTTTGGGGCATCACAAAGCTGAAAAATATTCCGAAATAGTAGACAAAATGCTCTAGAATTTCCAAAAACTAGGAGCTACTATGAGTGTTAAATTGAATTTTTTGCACAGTCATTTAAATTTCCTGACAGCTTGGGCGATTATAGCGAAGAACAAAGACATCAAGACTGTGGAGGAAAAATATCAAGGCCGTTGGGATCACCATATGATGGCAGACTACTGTTGCAGCTTTCAGAGAGACTGTCCAGACGAAAACCACCGAAAAAATCTCATACAAAAAGTTTTTCTTAATTCTTATTTATATTTTTTGTTATGATTAATTTTGTTATTGGTTCAAATTGTTCAAGTGGCTCTGAGCACTATGGGACTTAACATCTGAGGTCATCAGTCCCCTAGAACTTAGAACTACTTAAACCTAACTAACCTAAGGACATCACACACATCCATGCCCGAGGCAGGATTCGAACCTGCGACCGCAGCGGTCGCTCGGTTCCAGACTGAAGCGCCTACAACCGCTCATCCACATCGGCCGGCAATTTTGATATTATTTGTATCATTTACAGCACTTTGTTTGGAATTATCTGATAACTTTAAAATAAACGTTTTAAAAAAGATTCTCCTCTTTTTATATTTTGATTTCCAATATAAGCAGACTGCCTTTCTCTCATAAAGGAGAATCAATTCAACAATAATATTATTTTCGTATTCAGTAAACCAAAATTATCTGAACCTGATTAATAAATCCCATGCCGCAGAATCAGTGTTATCCTGTGTTATGTAACTCCTCTTAATTGTCTGGTTCTGTATCTCAGTGGTAAGTGTGGCTGGCTGGCATACGGAGGACCCCCAAGGATCGATTTCCGGTACGGACAGGGCAGTTTTACTTGGGTGGGGGTAGGGAAACTGATACGCGGTGCACTCAGCCTCTTGAGGCCAACTGTGGAGCTACTCGACCGGTTAGTAGCAGTTCCAAGGTCAAGAAACCCAACAATACCTGCGAGAGCGGTGTAGTGCTGAGGGGTCAAGCAGAGACACTTCTCCATGATGCCAGAATAGCAGTTAGGTACCTGTGAAGCATTTCTGACTCTAGTAAAACACAGTTCAGTTATTTATGAACCATGTTTACAGTAGTCTTGTTCCACACTGGCCTTGTAGCTGATGTCTCATTTAGCTGCATGTTGGACTTCCGCTGACGGCTGCCGAGTCAGCTCCTCGTCTGCAGGCCCAGGCGAAGAGTGAGTGACCTCATGCCGTGGAGGACTGCCGGACCGGTTACGGTCCAACACGAATGGTCTCGTACTAGTTACTGGAGTGTGTTCGACCCCACTCAATTCTATGTTGATCTTTGGTGACCCATCCGCGATGTAGTGTGTTCAGATGATCTCCTTTCTACCGGCCAAGTAGGTTTCAGCACCCAGAGGCACCTAAGTGTTGAACAGGAACTTGGTCCCCACGAGGCCCTGCTGACGGTTTCTGAGCTGAAGTTGGGTGCTGCCAGCACTCCGCGATGTCGTGTTGTTGGAAGACTGTCAGCTTCTCCATCAGTAATGGTAAGCGGCGAACAGTTTGAAGTTCACCAAGCGAAGACCATCGTCTCAGGTACATCTTCGGGTGGTCCATAGACCGTTCTGGAGTATCTAAGATACAGATTCGCTACAGTATCGTAATCATGGAATCGAGTGTTATTAGTGTGAACGCCATCGATCACAATCATCAACTCTTTGAGAGCTCCAGAGCTCGAATACCTAAAGGGAGGTAACGTGAGGCTATGATGCGATACTCGGTCCGCAATGACCACATGTGTCCTTCTTATTCTGCTATATTCACTTAACAGGCTCTTAACAGCTGTGCAGGTTCTCTGATACGGGTTCTTTTGAAATAAGTGCAGTTTCTTTCGACATTTCGTACGACCTAACGGATATGCGTGTCACGTTTCCGCTGGGTTCCTGTCCCGTGCCATTTTCTGCTGAGTTCGTCCTCTCTCTTTCTCGGCGCGGTGTTGTAACGCGCTGGGGCCTGACTCGCTTGCGACATTTCACTTACTTCCTGTTCTGTCTCTGCCTCTGGCGTGACCGCACTTTTCTTGAAGCAATGTGAATTAGTTTTTAAGTTTTTTTTTTTATTTTTCAACCTCTTACTATTCTGTGTCACAACACATCCCTCCTCTTTAATAATTGGTCCCGAATTCTCCCTGCTTTACTTATTACTACTTAATGGATACCTGCCTCATATTTTAAAAAATAAATTTACATCTGTTTCCTGTGTTGCTTTGAAACCAAAGTCTTGAATCTTAGTTAGTTTAATTAATCTACTTGTCATATTTTCCTGGTTAATTGCGTTATTTTCAAATGGTTCAAATGGCTCTGAGCACTATGGGACTTAACTTCTGAGGTCGTCAGTCCCCTAGAACTTAGAACTACTTAAACCTAACTAACCTAAGGACATCACAGACATCCATGCCCGAGGCAGGATTCGAACCAGCGACTGTAGCGGTCGCGCGGTTCCAGACTGTAGCGCCTAGAACCGCTCGGCCACTTCGGCCGGCTCGTTATTTTCATTTTCTTCTTCTATTACTTATTACTGTTCTGTAGCCACTCTACATGTATCTGGTGTCTAGTTGCCTCATTTGAAAGAGTTATCTTAACGATTTATACAAAACTAAGTTGCACAAAGCGAAAGAACCAGAGGTTGTACAGAGTTTCAGGGAGAGCGTAAGTGAACAATTGAAAAGAATGGGGGAAAGAAATACAGTAGAAGAAGAATGGGTAGCTTTGAGGGATGAAGTAGCGAAGGCAGCAGAGGATCAAGTAGGTAAAAAGACGTGGGCTAGTAGAAATCCTTGGGTAACAGAAGAAACATTGAATTTTATTGATGAAAGGAGAAAATATAAAAATGCAGTAAAAGAAGCAGGCAAAAAGGAATACAAACGTCTCAAAAATGAGATCGACAGGAACTGCAAAGTGGCTAAGCAGGGATGGCTAGAGGACAAATGTAAGGATGTAGAGGCTTATCTCACTAGGGGTAAGATAGATACTGCCTACAGGAAAATTAAAGAGACCTTTGGAGAAAAGAGAGTCACTTGTATGAATATCAAGAGCTCAGATGGAAACCCAGTTCTAAGCAAAGAAGAGAAAGCAGAAAGGTGGAAGCAGTATATAGAGGGCCTATACAAGGGCGATGTACTTGAGGACAATATTATGGAAATGGAAGAGAAAGTAGATGAAGATGAAATGGGAGATATGATACTGCGTGAAGAGTTTGACAGAGCACTGAAAGACCTGAGTCGAAACAAAGCTCCGGGAGAAGACAACATTCCATTAGAACTACTGACAGCCTTGGGAGAGCCAGTCCTGACAAATCTTTACCATCTGGTGAGCAAGATGTATGAGACAGGCGAAATACCCTCAGATTTCAAGAAGAATATAATAATTCCAATCCCAATGAAAGCAGGCGTTGACAGATGTGAAAATTACCGAACTATCAGTTTAATAAGTCACGGATGCAAAATACTAACGCGAATTCTTGCCTACGTTTCTAGCATTTGTAGACTAGAGAAAGCTTTTGACAATGTTGACTGGAATACTCTCTTTCAAATTCTGAAGGTGGCAGGGGTAAAATACAGGGAGCGAAAGGCTATTTACAATTTGTACAGAAACCAGATGGCAGTTATAAGAGTCGAGGGACATCAAAGGGAAGCAGTGGTTGGGAAGGGAGTGAGACAGGGTTGTAGCCTCTCCCCGATGTTATTCAATCTGTATATTGAGCAAGCAGTAAAGGAAACAAAAGAAAAATTTGGAGTAGGTATTAAAATCCAGGGAGAAGAAATAAAAACTTTGAAGTTCGCCGATGACATTGTAATTCTGTCAGAGACAGCAAAGGACTTGGAAGAGCAGTTGAACGGAATGGATAGTGTCTTGAAAGGAGGGTATACGATGAACATCAACAAAAGCAAAACAAGGAGAATGGAATGTAGTCGAATTAATTCGGGTGATGCTGAGGGAATTAGATTAGGAAATGAGACACTTAAAGTATAAAGGAGTTTTGCTATTTGGGGAGCAAAATAACTGATGATGGTCGAAGCAGAGAGGATATAAAATGTAGACTGGCAATGGCAAGGAAAGCGTTTCTGAAGAAGAGGAATTTGTTAACATCGAGTATAGATTTAAGTGTCAGGAATTTTTGAAAGTATTTGTATGGAGTGTAGCCATGTACGGATGTGAAACATGGACGATAAATAGTTTGGACAAGAAGAGAATAGAAGCTTTCGAAATGTGGTGCTACAGAAGAATGCTGAAGATTAGATGGGTAGATCACATAACTAATGAGGTATTGAATATAATTGGGGAGAAGAGGAGTTTGTGGAACAACTTGACTGGAAGAAGGGATCGGTTGGTAGGACATTTTCTGAGGCATCAAGGGATCACCAATTTAGTATTGGAGGGCAGCGTGGAGGCTAAAAATCGTAGAGGGAGACCAAGAGATGAATACACTAAGCAGATTCAGAAGGATGTAGATTGCAGTAGGTAGTGGGAGATGAAAAAGCTTGCACAGGATAGAGTAGCATTGAGAGCTGCATCAAACCAGTCTCAGGACTGAAGACCACAACAACAACAACATTTACTCTTTGACGTTAGAGATATTGACAATTCCTTGCCGCTCTTTACAGTCACTGTTAAGCCTTCCACGCTTGTAAACTACCATGTATAGACGTGTTGTATGTGAAAATAAATGTTCAATTGTATTAGATACTATATATTTGGTGACCTCGATGGTAACGCAAGACGACCGCGTCGGCTTCGGCGTTCTGCGCCGCAATGTTGACATGAACGTTCATTACTTCCGCATCACCCGCGATCTGCTCGTTCTCGCACGAAAATGGACAGTCAGTCAGTTACCACAGAGCCAGCTACGAGCAACACAGTTAAAAGGGTTGCAATTAAACCCCCGCCGTTCTGGCAGCACAACCCGGCGTTGTGGTTTGCGCAGCCTGAAAGCAAGTATCAGCTGAAGCATACCTAAGTAGTCGTAGCACTAACAGAAGACTTAGCCACTGAGGTACAGCATATCCTTGCTGCACCACCCAACGCCGAACGGTATGCGTCAATTTAGAAAGTGTTAATGACGCGCCTGTCACAATTGGAAGCGAAGCAAACTTTTACGGACTGAGGAGCTCGGCGATCGAACCCCGTCACAATTTTTACGCCGTTTGCGCACACTGGCAAGCAACACAGTGAGCGACGACGTGCTTCGCAGTATTTGGTTGTCCCTATTACCCTCTGACACTCAAAAAATTCTAACTGTATGGGCGTGTGGTTTAAATGCACTAGCGCAAAGAGCGGACAGGATTGTCTATATGTATCCCGCAACTAACGTGTCAACACAGGTATCAGGGCAAGAGAACACGCGTACAGTGATACTAGCACAGCTCCAATCGCAATTAGCTGAGCTTACCACGCAAGTAGCCGCATTACAAACGGTGCACACACGTCGGTGACCGCGCCACCGGTACTCAAGAAGTCGTAACAACTCGACATCGGCACAAAACTTGCGCCGGTACCACAAGAAATTCGGCAACGACACGCGAAAGTGTACACCACCATGAAAGTGGAAACATAAAGTTAAAAACGTACCAGCAACAGCTACTCATATCGGTAATGCATGTCTACTTTTTGCCACAGAACGCAACGCGAAACTACAGTACCTAGTGGACATATGAGCAGAAGTGTCCGTGTAGACGGTAACTCGTGTACCTCGCCGGAGCTGCCGCTAACAACATGCAGTCAGGTCACATTGCTGTTTAACCCTGGACTACGCCGTACATTTGAGTGGCGTTTCACAGTAGTGGACATATTGCAGCCTATCGTAGGAGTCCATTTCATATCCTTTTATGGTGTGATTGAGCCGTGCACGGCTCGCGTTTATCCCATTTATTTGTTGTCATCTTCTATTACGGTACTGCCTCCTCGTTTTCTTATTCTATTTACTGGCGTCACTAACTTCATGCCTTACCTGCTCGTGACTGGCAGCAGCAGCGCGTATCGATAAGTGTACTGTCGTACTATCTCTGGAGCGACCGCTAGTATTTCCGGCTCGTCGTGTGTCTGGCAGTAGGTTCGGACGGACCAGGAGTGCAGTCGCGACGCAGCAGCAGTGAAGTGAGGGACGGATCCCCGATGAGTCGCCGACAGCCAGTGCTCGCCAACCGCTGGCGACACACATGCACTGCCCGACGGAGGGAGATTGGAGCGAGACGACCGTTGGTTGGTCCTTCGCTTGGTCGTCTCATCGGCCGACGTATATTTGGTCCTTCACCGTTTCCGGGCCTGGGCAGTTGGTCGGTTGGCGTGGAGCAGCGAGGAAATCTCCGCGGCGCGTAGTTTGGCCGGGGCCCGTGCCGGCGTCCACGCGCGATTGGAGTATGAGAGGCTGTTCCCATTGTTACGAGGTCCGTGGCTCACCGATACCGGACACGAAAGTTAACCCTAGGACGCCCAAGCCTTTTCTTCTAACTTGGATGCCTAAAGGGGGGGGGGGGGGGGCGGGGTTCGGCGAGCCGACAGGTATTAAATAAGTTTACTGACGAAAAATTACAACTTTCAAAATGGTTTATGTATTTTATCTAAGGCATCGGTTTATAAATGTTGTTAATTGTTATAAATATTGGGTTGAGTGAATAAAAAATTGACATATTGCAATACAAAATACAGATGTGTTCATATACAATAGACTACTCTGAGTCCTCAACTTCAAGGCAAGAGACACACTTCACAATTTTTTCTGAATGTGTGTACATACATGTTTATGACACTGTCCACAATACTGTTTTCGTTTACTTAGATTGTTGTACTTCTGCTTCTTTGTTTTAGCTTTTCTTACACAAATATGGCACCGACCTTTCCCTGCAGGAGGCTGACGTGCTTCTATTGTCACTTCTTTGATTTTCTTTTGTAGAATAGTCTCAATTGATTGAACAATTTGGTTAGATAATCCTCTTGCATTAGCACTTCTTTCTTCTACCTGCAATTTCACTAGTTCCATCCCAGCTTGCAGAAGATAAAGTTCCCGTTTGTTGTGTTTCTTTTCATTCCATCTTGGATGTTGCTGGATGTATATGGTGGTTGCATTGATAGCACAAATGTCGATGAGAGAGTAAAATACAGATAGAGGCCATCTCTTTGTTCCCCTCTTGCAGGTGTACATACGCGCCATTGATCAATGGTATCAATTCCACCTTTAGTGGAATTATAATATGCATTTCTCTCTGTTTTATTCTTCTCTTCTGCAGCAGTGCCTTTATCTTGGTGCACTGTTGCCAAACATCAGTAAGTTTTTACTTGGTTTCGTTTTTGCTGTGTAGGACACCAAAGTTACTGGAGGCCTACGTGTTCGGAACTGCACTAACTCGCTGCAAGTTTACAATATAAATAACAGCTGACTGACATCAACAATCACTTCCTCTGAAAGTAAACCGATTGTTGTGATAACAAGAATAACAACCAACAAGAAACTAACTTGAATTGTTGAAGAGATGAGAAATACTAAATCCTACTAAGGGAAATTTTCTATAGCATGGAAGCCTAAAGGGGGGGGGGGGGGAGGGGTTTGTTGGACCCATAGTAAGTTTATTTATTTTTTCTTCCAAAGCAGGAATTTTCTATAAAATATATTGATACTAACGTTTCATAAAATATCCAACAAACAATAACTCAAAGGGAATATGTAGTATGAAAGTTACTTGAGCAAAAGCAGGGGACATAAAAAAATTGTGGGTTCAACGAACCCCCCCCCCCTCCCCCTTAGGCGCCCTAGGGTTAAGTTATCCTGTCGCTTGGTCCGTTGACCGTCCGTCGGTTGGGTTGTCGTCGGATTGAGAATGGTTGGGCCGATTGCCTGTCTCACCTAAGCGAGCGTTAGTGTTTGAGTTCCTGGCCGACCCTCGGAAACTTCTGAGCGCCCTTGGGTGTACTGCCTTTTCTTTTTTGTTCTTATTGTTTGTACTAGTATGGCTTCTAGCCGATTTTTAGATTAAGGTTGTTTTGCCCTTAAGACGTCAGATGGTTTGGGCCTTCAGCCTAATTTTAAGAACTGTTTTACGTAAAGCCTTTGGCATTTTTAAAATTAATGTTATTGAGTCTTAAGTGTTGGGTCTTCAGCCGATTTTGAATTTAAGTTGTTTGCTCTTAAAGTGTCAGATTCTTTGGGCCTTCAGCCTAATTAACGAATTGTTTTAAGGTAAGGCTTTGCCTTTTAAATTTCTGATTTTCGTTGAGCTTTAATTTAAAAACGGCTGAAAGCCAATAACTTAAAGTGGTCTTGTCCTTAAGGCATGAGATTGTACGACGCACTCAGCCGATAATTAAGTTCCAAAACTAAAGCAGTGTTTTCTTTTAATTTTTCTTGGCTCTTGTAATGTTTGATCAAATAAAAGGTTGTATGTTCGAGTGTAACTGACAACAGTTTATTTTGGCCCGTTTCCACAACTTAAACTATCTGTCCTGTGCTACGGGTTTAACAGGGCGTCTCAGTGATACCTGACTTCCGACGCAATCAGCTGATCGACTCCACTACAAACATGCATATTCCAGGGAAGGTCTGTTGCATCACTCCCATGATGGTACGTATAGTCGCAGGAGATACGCAGTAGACACGATTATTAAGAGAATTTCCCGAAATCATGCAGCAGCCGCTTACTCTCCCGCCTGTTAAACATACAACGGTACATTGCATTTTGACCACGCCAGACTCGTCGTCTCACTTTAGCCCCAGACGTTTGACGCCACGTAAGTTGCGAGTGGTGAAGCAGGATTCCACAGCATGCGGTCAATGGGCATTTGCAGAGTTTCGAGTAGCAGTTGGGCAGCCCCAGTCCAGGTGGTACCTAAGAAGAAGAACAAATGGCGTCCACGTGGTGAACACCGGCAGCTCAATGCGAGGACCATTCCAGATCGCTACCCGATGCCACTTACAGAAGGCTTCTCTGCCAACGTTCATGGTAAGACTATATTTTCCACTACTGAGCTACTCTGGGCGTATTATCAGATCCCCATTGCTGTAGAAGATATCCTCAACACAGCAGTGACAACACCTTCCGGTCTATTCAAGTTCACTAGGTCGCCTTTTGGTCTGTGCAACGCAGCACAAACATTTCAGCGTTTCATGGATGAGATCACTAGGATCTTAGGCTTCTGTTATGTTTACATAGATGAAATTTTGGTGATGTCTGCTACGGAAGAAGACCATTTACAACATCTGGCTCAGATATTTAATCGTTTACGCACACAAGGCTTAGTAATTAATCCTTCAAAGTGTACTTTTGGAGCGAGAGATGTGCAATTTCTAGGTTGCACGGTAGACGCGCATAGTATTCGACCGTTACAAGATAAAACGGGAGCCCCATTACAATCAGAGAGCTACAACGGTTTTTGGGGGTCATAAATGTTTACCAAAGATTTGTATACAATTATGATCGGTAATGCCGCCCCCGAATGAATTTCTTAAGGGCACCCCAAAGCCAAATGGCAAATTGCATTGGACAAGCGAAGCAGACGACGCTTTTCAAGCGTAAAAAAAGCGATTGCAGAGGCTGCCAATTAGCAGACCCCATAGCAAGGCTCCACTTGCACTTGTGGTTGGTGCCTCATCTACAGCAGTTGGTGCTGTGCAGCAGCAACAGGTCGAGCATTGTTGGCGGCGCATAGCACTCTTCAGTAACAAGTTGCCACCTTCACAGCAACGTTGGGCAACCTATGACCGCGAACTGTATGCTGCTTACGCCATAGTCTAGAATTTCCTAGAGGACTGACCGATCACTGTTTATACAGATCATAACCCGATAACGCACTCCTTTGCTTTAGATCAGAGAAAGGATCGCCGAGCCAACTACGCCATTTAGATTACATTAGAAAATTCACCACTTGCAATGTTATATACAGGGGCAGCTGAACATGCCAGCGGATTCGTTATCACGTTCAGCGACATCAGACACATGTTCACATGAAGCTGTAGCGGCTAGCATTGATTTTTGATGCCCTCGCACAGGCCCAACAACGTGACAATGATTTACAAGAGTTGTTGGAACAACCGGGACGACTGAAGTTACAACGTGTCGCGATACCTGAAGCAAATGTTGAACTGCATTACGACCTATTTGGATTGAAAACACGTCCATCTGTGCCGCAATACTTTCGCGCACAAGCAATTGCATCAGTACACAATCTGGCACATCCAGGAGAACAAGCCACTTTTAGATTAGTCAAACGAAGTTTCTTCTGGCCTGGAATGCATGCAGATTGCAAAACATTTGTCAAGCAATGTATTGAGCGTCAGAGGAACAAGATCACGCAGCATGTAAGAGGACCGCTAGGTGCATTTCTGCCGCCTACCACCATCGCACTGGACCGACTCAAGCCCGCGTTTCTCGATGCATTGGACACAGTAAGGACGGCAGGAGGTAAACCAGAAGACAAGAATACAACACCAGAAAACGTTCCCGTACCACACAGCCACCACGAGACACTATGGACGCCAGGCGCCTCAGAGAAGAAAACGATTCCAAAACCTGGTGTCTCACCTCCCGCTGGAACCACCGACTCCAGAGGCACAGTGCCAGGTTTCAGGAAAGCAGTGGTAATGCGTGCAGGCCGACAAGTGAAGTTTAATCTGCGATATTGTTGACACTAGGGTGGGGATGTCATTTAGCATCTCATTCTGTCCCCGCAAACGCGAATGTACGGTGGTGTATAAACATTCCGTGTCACTAGTATTCGTCATTATAGTTACTCTTTGAGGTTAGAGGTATAGACCACTGCATGCCACTCTTTACAGTTACTTTTACGTCTTCCACGCTTGTAGCCAATCTTGTATAGACCCGTTTTATGTGGGAATAAATGCTCAACCAACCCGCCAGGTTAGCCGAGATCGCTAAAGCCGTCGGCACACGGACCGTGCATCCGAACGTTGAGCGTTGAGCATGCCGAGTTTCTGAAGTCATAGCGTGGAATAGCACGTTCGGGAGTCTTTCCGAACGTGCAGAGCAATATCTGGCATGTCAGATTTTCTGAGCGTGCCTCTGAGCGTTGACCAATGAGATGGCACAACGCCACCTACGTCACACGCACGCCGTCTCCCTTCAGTACAGAGTTGTGAGGCGTCATATTGGCATTCATTTCAAGCCTATGTGTATATATGCCGTTTCTGAGCACCAGCAAATTGAGAATCACTGGAAAACTTTTGTTTCGTTAGTTGTGTGATTCGTTCCAATAAAATAATGAGAAACATCATATTCGTGGCAAAAGAATTATTGTAACTTGCGTATATGAGAGTAGGCTATTTGAAGGCAGCGACACACTGAAGATCCACCCAAAACGAATTGTTCCTGGTACAATTTGTTACAATTAAATTTCAATTAGTAATATAATTATCTATGATTAACGTTTTTAGCAAGGTGTAAGACAATATGGTTAAGCGCAAGAAGCGTGTTGTTGGTTTAGCGTAATGAGTATTGTCACTGTCCTATGATGCGTTTTTGTTGGGGCGGTGGTACGCGTCTAAACACTTCCAAGTTTTTTCCCTAACATTCGCGTTTTTATTAGGTTCTGATCTGTTGTTATTAGTTTAAAATAAGTATTTGCTATAATATTTGATGTTATGTAAATATAAGTTCACCTTTTTTTTGAGGGGTGACTTTGTTCGGTTGGCTTAATCTACAGGACAGCTCGCACTACTTGTAAAAGAAAAAGGAGCAAAATATCTTTATACACTTCGTAATTCACATGTTGCAAAGATTCTGCTACTGGGTGGGAACAGTGATCAAGTAAGACTGACCTTGGGGTTTTACTAAAATGTGGGAATTATGAAATAATGTTCATCTTATGCAGAGAAGTCTTCCAAATGTGTAGCGCACTGTTTGTAATGGAACTTTTATAAGCCTGTGTCCTTATTGGTTGGACATGGTACTTTCCTATTCGTGGACGATGTAGAAAATGTGCGTTTTAATAGAGCTAATGTGGGAATTTTATGCGCGCCCGTTTCGTAAACAGTGTGATTTACGAACTAGAAACATCCCTTAACTGCCACTGGAGAGCGTTGCGATCGCATATACCACGTTGGTGCCCAGTTACCGTATGCACAAGTCGCATCGTTCCTGAGCGTTCAGCAGCACGTTGATCTTGTCACACTCAACGTTAACGTTCGACAGCACGGTCCGTGTGCCGACGGCTTAATGCGCTGCTTTCTGGACTCGGGCAGTCGCGCCGGCCCCAGATCGGATCCACCCGGCGGATTACCGACGTGTGCTCGCCAGCCTGGATGTGGTTTTTAGGCGGTTTTCCACATCCCACTAGGTGAATGCCGGGATGGTCCCCACGTTCCGCCTCAGTTACACGACTCACAGACATCTGAACACGTTTGCACTATAACATGGATTAGACTAGATGCAGACAGCTGGGGTATACTAAGTCTGTCCCGGTGGTTACAGGGTGGCGTCAGGAAGGGCATCCGGCCACCCCTTAAAAACATTAACCTTGCCAAATTCGATCCTAACCAAGCTGACCCCACGAAACTGCGGGACAAGGCATTAGCAAAAAGAAAAAATAAATGTTCAATCAATGACAGATTTACGTTTAGAGCCCATAAGCACAGGCCTAGGGGTGGAACCTTAAGGGGGACGGCATTTTTTGCTCGATACTCATTTTAATCTGTTACATTTTAAAGTAACTGCGCTTACAAAAGACAAAAATTTTTAATATTGTTAAACAACTTGCTAGTTTAAATAAGCCTTATGAAAGAAATTCGACAATACAATCTTGGAAATATACATAGTTTACTTGGTGACTCAATGGAAATTTAACATTCATCTACATGATTCTTCAAAATATTTTGAACCAAGCTGTCAGGACAGCAGTCTACAATACAATGTTTGAAACATTATTATTCTGAGAATGTTGTTGGCTTCTACTTAACTATTTTCCCTGTGAAAATACTGGGACCCCTGAAAAGCTGTAATAAACTGATCAGCAGTTTCTTAAATACTGTAACATATGTGGGTCCCAGTATGTAAAACCCGACTGTACTGAAATTTCTTGCAGAAACTACGGGGAAGTATCAAGTCAGCCGTCCATTACTGTAATGAATGCGAAAGCTCTTTGGTCTTCAGTATCTGAGCTTTGATTTAATGACACCAGTTTAACAAAACATGTTGATACGGGGAATGTTTTACATTTTTAAACACATGTTTATATGAAAAGAACATAAGCAGAATATCTAATGTGTGAAATACACTTCACAACAGTTTAAAAATTTTATTTATTTAGTTACTTTTTTGGCAAAAAAGGAAGAAGAAACAAACTTTCGTTTGCCTCATTTATTGTGCTGCAGCCTGCGCGATATCAAAGTTCCCACTCTGTGTAATCGAATAGTACGTGGCATTGTAAATTTCATATTAAACTTCTTAACTAAACTTTTTTTTCTTTGATGAAAGGTTATTTTTATTTTATGTTGGAACAGAAGGTGCATTTGCTTGTAGACATAACAGCACTGTTCACACAAATGACAACACAACACACCACATCAACTGCCAACAAGACTACTTAAACCTTGTAGTCTGTCTTCTGTGCCAACCGAAACCGCTAAAATGTTATAAGAATAAGTGGGATACGAATCGATCGAGCACATCTCACTGCAAGAAATTGCAAAAATTAATTGATTTTTAAATTGGAAAGACAGTGTCAGGAATATTCAGAATATTTTTGCCACCCAGCTAAAATTCAGACGACGTGGGAAACAAAAGCAAAAAAGGGACCATCCCGTTTTCTTTACGAGACGAATTCCAGCCGGCAGGTGTGCTTCTACTGCTCACTGACAACACAGAAACAGGCGACAATGAAATTAAATTATTCTGCATTGTCGTTCTTTCATAGCACAGTTATGTCGAGTAATCCGAGTTGGTTAGATCATCGCTCTTAAAGGAAAAATATTTGCGCTCGTGAGCCGTGTTTAAAGTAAAAAGCTTTGTGCTCATGTGCAGTGCAGTACGATTGGAACTGGATACAGTCTTTCTTTCTTTCCTTTTACAGTTTTTTTTCTTTTGTTTTGGCTGTTGGTTGACAATTTTGTAAGTGCCTTAACATGAATAACAGTGAAAAAAGCAAACGTGCAAAATGAAGTGGGGCGGCATTTCGCAAATTATCGAAGGAAAGGTGAGTACGAGAAGCCTATGTTCTAAAAACGCTTGGCACAGTAGATAAATTTTTCGCAAAAAGTGTTCAAGTAGTACAGATGATATTTCTGGCACTGCAGCTGTTGTAAAAGAAGTAAATACATACGAAACAAAATGAAGGAAAGCAAATTGTTCCTGATTTCGAGTTTCACGAAAAACTAAGTGTCGAGTCAGACATTACAAAAAGAAATAACCTCGGTAGTGATGATCCTGCAGAATGTTGTGTCAATAAACCATCATTCGACATTCTCTTGCAACGTGGCATTAACCAAAATTGTAACGGTGATTTTTCTAATTCAAGAAGATCAATAGGGGATAAAACCAGATATTTGAACAAAAAAGTATTTTACCGTAAACTTTTAAGTGGTGAATCAACTGTGCGTCATTTTCTAGTATACTCCTGTACCATCGGTGCTGTTTTACGTGCACCATGCACCGGACGTGGCCCGCAATTGCTAATAATGGTGTTGCAGATTGGAAAAATATTTCTAATATTTTATCTCATCAGGAGAATTCACTTGAACGTAACAATTATGAGTTATCCCTCTTAACAAGAAAGAAGTCACTTGGAACAATAGATAACCATTTCGAGTCATATGTTGAGACAGAAAAAAAGGTACTGGCGCAGTGTGTTGAAAAAGTTGTTTGCAGTAGTGAAGAAGCTGACAAGTCGTGGACTTCCCCTGTTTAGACACGTAGAAAGATTCCATTCGTTACATAATGGTCAATTTATAATGTCTCTTGAACTTATAGCCGAGTTTGTTCCTTTTCCCACAGTGCACATTGAACGATAAGGAAATCCAGGGCAGGGACATACAAGTTATCTTTCTTCAACAATCTTCTAATCGAATAAAAAGATATATCGTAAGTGAAATAAAACAAGCGAAATATTTCTCTACAATGGTAGATTCTACTGCAAACATTTCACATACTGCTCAATTACCTTTCATATTAAGATACGTGAACAAGAATGGTGAACCTGTTGAACTTTTCCTTCTGTTTTTACCAAACCCGGGACACAAGCCCGAAAACTTAGCTGAGGCTGTACAGTCTTGTCTGCAAATTCCATTGATATTAGTGACTGTAGAGGCCAGTTATATGACAACGCAAGCAATATATCAGGAACCTACACTGGTTTGCAGGCACACATTAAAGAACGAAATCCGAAAACGCATTATATGCCCTGTGCATCACATTCTTTGAATTTAGTCGGCACTAATGCTGCAAGATGATGTCGGGAAGCATGTTCATTTTTCAGTGTAGTGCAAAATAATTTTTTCTCTGCTTCTACATAGCGCTGGAATAAACTTCTTTCTTTCATGAAACCAGGAAGCAAAACGGTAAAATGTTTATCAAAAACACATTGGTCAGCAAGAGAGGAAGTGTGTGAAAACTGGGAGGGCGATATCAATACCCTCACACATATTGCCAATAATACATTTGAAAAAACCACTTGTGCGAAATGAGGCTTCAGCTTTATTGAATCAACTCAGCAGACTAGAAACAGTATTCATGATGACAGTTGGGAACGATATACTCCAGAGATTTAATAGTGTAAATCTGAAATATCAAGGTGTAAATATTGATACTAAAATAGTGCAAGAATTATATGAATCACTTGTAGGATTTATTGCATCTATTCGTGGCATGTTCGACTATTATGAAAATAAATCCATGGAGATGGTGACTGATAGACTGTGAATGCACCTGTAAAAGATTACGAAAATGCAAACTTCATTATGAGGAAGAAGCGGACTCTGAAGAAGTTTTTCTGACTGGAAGGGAAAAATTTAAAGTGAAACATTTCTCCCAGTACTCGACAACTTGGTACTGTAGGGAAGCAGCCTACTCACGCTGTAGTAAATTCACATTAGTTTCCATCGTGTGCCAGCCAGTCTGCTGTAACTAGCTCTGACGTCATAAATGTTGCGCAATACCTTAAAATCAAGCAAATGAACTAAAACTTTTCTAGCAGGTCAGAAATAATACTAAATTAATGTGTGTTAAAAATCAGTTCGATAACTTTAGCCGTTTCCGAGATTTGGACGTTTTTCTGGAAAAATCATTGGCGCAACAGAAAAGAGCTAGAGACTTCAAAATTTATATTTAGATTCATTTTTCATAATGATTTAATAAAAACAGTACTTTGGATTTCACATATTAAGATTTTAGTGGAAATTTATGATTTTGTGGTTTTCATCTCAAAACTGAAGGAAGCAAGATAGATTAAGTAGGCTAGTAAATAAGGCTAGGATGTTTAGATTTAAATAGGTTGGAGTTCCGCTGTGATTATGAAGATGTGTAAAGTTTCTTTTTAATACCTATAAAATTATAGCGATAGCGGATCTCAAAAGGGACAGTTCAGAGCTCATCTGCTGCGTGCTGTGTAATTAGATTAATTCTCTCGCCCGAAATATTTAACTTAGCCACGTCAAAATTTTATTATCAATACTTACCTGCGTGCTGAATGCACGTTTAAATTAAGAGATTCTTCGGCCATCAGCCAAAGAAGCTATAAATTATTATGTATCTTGAAGTGGTGCGTTACTAGCCCAGCGGCTAGTCGGGAGAGCGGATTTAATCAGGCGTTCCCTCAGCCGTCCGCACCGCGGCTTTATATATAAGAACACTGCGCGAGGAAGCAAGGCCCCAGTTCTCTCCAGACGCTGAATGACACGCCATCTGTGTCGGTAGTCGCGTCGCATCAGTGTATCTGCTACAAACAGCCTCGGGTGCCGTATTAAGTTACTAGAGATATGCGGAACCATGAAAACATTTTTTGTGAAGTGTTAATTCTGGAATGATTTTCATTATCTAGCTTCAGTTTGCGTTTTGTCGTATTTTCACGTGCCGTCGCGGGACAGTCATTCTACCAAATATTTAGCGTGGCGTTTGATGAAATATTTTCATCAAATTTTGGCGAGCATTCTTTTTAACATTTGATTCGGACATTTATAGTTGCATCAGCGCATTAGACTCTGAACTGTTCTGTTAGTTAGGTTGTAGGGATACTTGTGGTTTTTATTAGTGAATTTCAGAATATACTCAACTATTTTGGAAAACCGTTTTTGATTAGAAATCCCGGACAATCTCCTAATTCCTCAGAGCTATAAGCTGCAGCTATAAGAACATTCTCAGGTAAAGTGGGCACTAGGATATCTATTTACTGGCTCCAAGTTTTATTAAATCACTTTCTGGGGGTCACGGAGTAAATAGAGAGCCAGTGTTGAGAACGGCAAAAGACAGCAATAACAACATTCTAAAAGCTAGAAACTGATTCAACACGCAAGCATATATCCAGCAATCAGATTTTTTTATTATTGTTACAAACTTATACATCCGCCGCCCCACATACGGTGCATCGGCCGGGAATCAACTAAGTGAAAGTGATTTTTAACTATTCGGATTCGCGAGTGAAATGCGACACGCAACTGAGTATAAAACAGTGAATGTGTTACGTGTGCATGTGGACGACGCAATTGGATTAACAACGCATCTGGATTGACGGAGCTGGCACTGAGTCTAGCGGTGCTGCCGGCATCGCGAGAAGCCAGTCTCGCCGCACCGCAGTCGTCCCCTGGAGCAGCCGGCGCAGAGCCTGCAATTGCGGGCCACGCAAACACACAACAGCCGTCGGAGAGCCGTCCGCAGCTCAACGTGCCACGTCGCATCAGGAATCCTGGTACGCCGCGCCGGCAACGCCATACGTCGTGCAGAAGGAACTAAGTTAAGTGAAAAGCTGTTAAAAATTTTACTAACCTGCACTAAAAGACTGTTGGCGATGGAACCGCCAAAAGAAACTGAGGTTAAACTTAAATTAGAACCTATGTCTGTTGAGGGAACTGTAAATACAGACAACGGTTCGAGTGTAAATATGCATGAAAGTAGTAATGTTAAAGTGAAATATGAAGTGTTGTCTCCTGACAGTAGTGTGGGAAGGGGCAATGATTCAATAATAGAGACCCCTGTAGTAAAGCGGAAAGTAGAAATTGTAAATTTATTGGATGATAGTTTCTCTGATGAATTAAAAATGAAACAGTCTTCAGAGATGGTAGAGTGTAAGAAGGAGCAGTTAGATATGACTAATCAATCAGAAGTTTCATTTGGGTTTGATGATTCTGGTATTGGAGCCAGTTTTTCGTCACCTGAGTGTAATAAAAAGCCAGCTCGTGAGCAACCCAAAGATGCTGGGGCTGTGGATCTAAATGTTATATTGCAAGCAATAGCTGCCAGTAATGCACAAATGACAGCTGAATTAAAATCTGAAATAAGTGAACAGGTCAAAAGCAGTAATGCTGAATTAAAGTCTGAAATTGTGGCCAGCCAAACAAATTTTAATAAACGATTGGAGGTAATGGACGATACCTTCAAGGCTGGTTGCAATAAGTTGAAAGAGGATCTAGACAGTTTGAATTATAAAATTGATTGCAATCATGAAGATATTAAGAAAAAGGTTGCTCAACAGTTTTCTGAAATGTATAAAACAGTTAAATCCGAAGTTGCTGAGGTTCGCAAAGACTTCCAAATGGAAGATGCGAAGCTGGAGCACAAGTTAACAGAAAAGATCGAGGCGGAATCTGAACTGTGCTCAGATAGATTTAAAGATGTTAATATAAAAGTAAACATATGTCAAGCAGAAGTAAATGCAATCAAAACTGATACTACTCATATTGTGCAAAGAGTAGATAATGTTGAAACGAAAGTAGAAAATATCAGTACTAACATTGCTAACATTGAAAGTAAAGTAGCTTCAGTAACTTCTGGTAATGGTAGTGTACAACAAGTTGTAGCTGCAAACGCCGCTTTTGTCGGGTGTCGGCAGTTCTTGCGGTTCGATCCAGATAAAAATATCCACCCGCTAGATTTCTGGAACGATTTTGAAGATGTGATTCCACCAACTTGGTCTGAGCGAGAGAAAATCTCATTTATTAGAAGCCATTTAGCAGGTGACGCCATGCGTTGGTCAGCTGATGTTATGTTGAAATGTAAAACTTTAGCGGAATTTAAAACAGCTTTTATTAATGAATATTGGTCTAGCAATAAGCAAAATGAAGTGTTGAGAGAATTTTGGAGTGGAAAACGCTTCAATGCAGGCAAGGAATCTATTAAAGAGTTTGCTAGGTCATGGATTTCACGTTTGTCACATTTGGCGGAAAAGCTAAAACCAGAAATGATTATACTAGGTCTGGAAGCCAAACTGCCATGGTACTGGCAAACTAGAATTATATCAGCCCCTAGAGACAATCTGGATCGTTTCATTGAATATTTGGAACGTGTAGAACGTGTTGCTGCCAATGAGGAGCAAGCACGTAATAACCGTAATGCCAATAATAATAATAGTAATTTTAGGAACGAGCAAAATGGCAATGTAAACATCAGAACAGTAGGTGTTCGTCATCCTAAGAGAGATAGGAATTGGGGAAATAATTATCAGAACCAACAATGGCGTCCAAGGGATAATAATTTTGTTCCAAACAGAAATATGCATGTAAACAACAGTACGGAAAGTAAGGCTATTCCAGCTAACTATAATGAAAATAAAGGAAACAGTAGTAGACCTAGGCAGGAAAACTAGTTCCCGTCTATGAGGACACTGGCGCTCACCAGGCGGTTACTTTTCCTAAGCCAGTAGTTAAGGGAAATGGTAAGACAGATCAGAATACTCAAACTGAACAGATGGGTGAAATGTCGGTAGCACCTAAGGATACTACAGAAATATTAGATCACTCACAGTATTTGATAGATACCGTGTTAGAGACGCTTTCTAAGTGGGAAGAGAAAGAGAAGGCGCAGCAGTGTAACAGTAGGGATGAGCTACAAAATACTGAATTGTCAGGTGAAGAAGCAGAAGAAATTCATGCTTATATTTACGATGAGGATGATGTGCTCTTATCTAAAGTGCCTGTGCAGGATGTTGATAATGTACTAATAGATTTAGAACAGGAGATAAGTGGGAATGTAGAGGGTAGGCAGTTTGGGGTCGATGAACCCAGTAGCTGTGACCAGTTGTCACTTGAGAAGGAAACCGACGATAATGGTGAAAGTGGTTTAGCTGTAACTAGTATTATGCCCGGTCTGGAGGCGCAGAATCGCTCAGACTACAGTAATTTGGGTCATGTTCAGCAAACTAAATGTAATGAAGTCGTGCGGTGTTTCGATTTAAAATTAATAGACCGACTGGAAAAGGCAGCTGAAAATGTAATTCAGGAAACCCCTACACACTGTGACCTAAATGTAATGAAGACAGATGTTGATCACTTTAGTGGGAGACAAATCCAAAAGGAACTACTAGATGAATCTGAGGAACCACCTGTACAACCTAGAATAAGCCACCCTATAATAATAGTGAATATGTTGGGTATCAATGTACGTTGTCTCTTAGACAGTGGAAGTGAGGTGAGTGCAATATCTCAATCCTTCTTTGATGCATTACCTGGTAAAGACAAACTTACTGTAATGAGGGTATCACGACTAAGAATAATTGGTGCTACTGGCAAGGTGTCAAAAACGGTAAAGCAAGAAGCTTTACTACCCTTTAACATTAATGGTAATGTAATTGATCATCCATGTTTAATTGTAAACAATCTCAGTATTGAGGTTTTAATTGGCATAGATTTCTTGTCAAAATATCAGAGTGTTGTTGACTTTGAAAGAAGGCAGTTAAAAATGGTCTTGCCAATAACCGGAGTAATTATAGTACCTTTTAGTGATAAATATGTAGTAACTGATCATGAAACTTGGGAGCTGCCTATACGAGTTCTGAAAAACAGGAGGTATTGGGACGAAGATGTTAATCTTAATAACAATAAGTTGAACACAGAAGAAGAAGAAGAAGCAATTATTTTAGATAAAATAGAAACTAAATTGCAGGAAATCGATAAGATTTCAGCCAATCAGAAGGAAGAACTGAGACAGGTTCTAAAAAGGCATCATAAAGTATTTTCAGATCGACGTGGCGGGGTCAAAGGTTATGAATGAATGCTGTAGGGAGGAGGTTGTTCTTTAACCTCTACACAGTGTGGCAGCTGTGCAGTCCCAGCTGTGTGAGATCTTCTTTCCCTTTCAGGTCTCACTCACTCTTCATCTTTTCTATCCACCTAAAATTTCTTACTCTTCTTTACAGCATTAAACTAATGAATGCTGTAGGGAGGAGGTTGTTCTGTAACCTCTACACAGTGTGGCAGCTGTGCAGTCCCAGCTGTGTGAGATCTTCTTTCCCTTTCAGGTCTCACTCATTCTTCCTCTTTCCTGTCTTCAAAAATTTCGACCATTTCTTTCCAAATACTAAAATTTTCCGTTATGACTATCAAGCCAGCATTAAGCTAATGAATGCTGTAGGGAGGAGGTTGTTCTGTAACCTCTACACAGTGTAGCAGCTGTGCAGTCCCAGCTGTGTGAGATCTTCTTTCCTTTTCAGGTCTCACTCACTCTTCATCTTTCCTATCTACAAAATTTCGACATCTTCTTACAACACATAAAAATTTCTAACTGTTCTTTACAGCATTAAACTAATGAATGCTGTAGGGAGGAGGTTGTTCTTTAACCTCTACACAGTGTGGCAGCTGTGCAGTCCCAGCTGTGTGAGATCTTCTTTCCCATTTCAGGTCTCACTCATTCTTCATCTTTCCTATCCACAAAAATTTCGACCTCTTCTTTCCAGACATGAAAATTTTCTGTCATGACTATCAAGCCTTGAGTTATGTAACCATTCTATCTACCGATTAATGAAAAAAAAAATACGTAATGTGACAAACCTAATAGTGACAAACAATAGAGAAGTATGACGTAATTAAGATAAAAAATGTACTTGAGTAACAATTATGTATAGTACCCTGGTAATATAGTAAGTACAAAGTGTTGTTTTATTGGAAATGGTCCACCAACAATAATTTAAAAAGATGTATGAATTCATGTACAAGCAGGATCTGAAGTGGTAGTGAAACCTAGTGTATGTATTAGAGCTAACTAATAAATAGTAAAAGAGATTGCTTAGTGTTAGGAAAAATATGCAGATAAGTTGTAAGATTAAACTCACCTGGTGTAGCAAGGAAAGGCAGTGTAATAGAATTGAGCAGTGTTTGTGGTTGAGACGTGAAGAACACGTCCCTGAAGTATTTATTAGGTTGGAGCTGGCCATTATTTTAGTGTAGTGTGTGACAGGATACACCTACACGTATTGAGGTTATGAGTTGGAGGCGTGAATGCGACCATAGGTACCCTTACGTTAGATGAGACAGAGTAGCTCATGGTGTCCTATAGGTTTAAGGAATTTAGCATTACGCTCGTCCATAATTACTTGATGCACTTTAGTGGTAGGTCTGAGAGAGACTACCTGAGGTTTCAGCGTCCGATCGAGTGGAAATGGATTGCCACGTGAGCAAACTAATCAGCTGCAATACACTATGAATATGAGGTAAATGTGCTTTCCTATGCTTTAAATTTAAATGGAGTGAGTATTACTTAAGTTCATACACTAGCAAAGTAAATAAATAACATATTGACAGACGTGAAACATTATTTTAGCTCAGCATAAATACACTTCAAAGTAAGTAAGTATCTAATTGCAGATGTGGAACTGACAACAGCAGAGGACCAATAAGTGGATTCAGTAGTCAACTAAACGTAGTGTGTTTTGAACACTCACAACTGTACTATTACCAAAAGTTACTCACATGTACAAAAGAAGCTGAGAAAACCACTAATCATACTCATACTATCTCTAAGAATAAGGTAATCAAAGATGAGTCAGTTAAGTAAATAAAATGCAGATTTGTCAGGAATGTACCGAGCATTGGTTCAGTGTTCCGGCCCAGAACTAATAAATTCAGATTAAATAGGATTTATGATTATATGCCTTGAGCATAAAATTTTCTCTTGTAAGTGACTAATGGCGTTTTGAACCATTTGTTTACCGATTTTATGACAATTAAGTAACCACGAGAGTAGAATTGAAAAAAAAAATTCTGTTAACTTTGTTCCAGAAAAATATTGAAGGATAAAATGTATATATCCCCATTTCATTGTGACCCACCCATAGATATTAAGTGAACAGAGTCTGAGGCACTCTTTTTGTTTGTTCTACAGGACAAACCAGATAATGGCAGCCTGGTAGCTGTGTGAAAGCGTGGAGTGACTTGGACACAACTCACAGTGACCCCTCCCCTTTCCCCCATGTAATTTGGAGAGAACGTGAAGGACGCACACCATAGCAACTTCCCCTCCTCTACCCTTGTGAATGGAAGTGTAGGACGCCAGCCAAAGCGGCTACAACCACGTGTGTAAAAATTATTTGTGAACTTTTCTTTCAGGTTTAGAAAAGACTGCTAAGAGATAATCATCTGTTTATGTATCATGTTATTTTCTCAGAATTTGTGTATGTAAAATTGTATTTAATGTAGTTAAGATTTTTATAATTTTTCAATTTCTATGTGTTCGATTGTCTAAGGCAATATGTATGCCAAAATATTTCGTTGACTTTGCTTAAAATTTTGAGTAATGACATTGTTTAAAAAGGCAGTGAATATGCCTACAATTTAAATAATTAATGTAGGTAATCAGTTTTCTTTAATGTTTCTACCGGTTTATATTTCAATTTTGATTTTTCATAGGGAGTTAAACTGTACTCTTGCTTCCCCTTTTTGTAATTAAATTTTTTTTTTCATTCATTAACATTCATAAACAAAAAATTTAAGTAGAGGGTGATGTAGGGAAGCAGCCTACTCACGCTGTAGTAAATTCACATTAGTTTCCATCGTGTGCCAGCCAGTCTGCTGTAACTAGCTCTGACATCATAAATGTTGCGCAATACCTTAAAATCAAGCAAATGAACTAAAACTTTTCTAGCAGGTCAGAAATAATACTAAATTAATGTGTGTTAAAAATCAGTTCGATAACTTTAGCCGTTTCCGAGATTTGGACGTTTTTCTGGAAAAATCATTGGCGCAACAGAAAAGAGCTAGAGACTTCAAAATTTATATTTAGATTCATTTTTCATAATGATTTAATAAAAACAGTACTTTGGATTTCGCATATTAAGATTTTAGTGGAAATTTATGATTTTGTGGTTTTCATCTCAAAACTGAAGGAAGCAAGATAGATTAAGTAGGCTAGTAAATAAGGCTAGGATGTTTAGATTTAAATAGGTTGGAGTTCCGCTGTGATTATGAAGATGTGTAAAGTTTCTTTTTAATACCTATAAAATTATAGCGATAGCGGATCTCAAAAGGGACAGTTCAGAGCTCATCTGCTGCGTGCTGTGTAATTAGATTAATTCTCTCGCCCGAAATATTTAACTTAGCCACGTCAAAATTTTATTATCAATACTTACCTGCGTGCTGAATGCACGTTTAAATTAAGAGATTCTTCGGCCATCAGCCAAAGAAGCTATAAATTATTATGTATCTTGAAGTGGTGCGTTACTAGCCCAGCGGCTAGTCGGGAGAGCGGATTTAATCAGGCGTTCCCTCAGCCGTCCGCACCGCGGCTTTATATATAAGAACACTGCGCGAGGAAGCAAGGCCCCAGTTCTCTCCAGACGCTGAATGACACGCCATCTGTGTCGGTAGTCGCGTCGCATCAGTGTATCTGCTACAAACAGCCTCGGGTGCCGTATTAAGTTACTAGAGATATGCGGAACCATGAAAACATTTTTTGTGAAGTGTTAATTCTGGAATGATTTTCATTATCTAGCTTCAGTTTGCGTTTTGTCGTATTTTCACGTGCCGTCGCGGGACAGTCATTCTACCAAATATTTAGCGTGGCGTTTGATGAAATATTTTCATCAAATTTTGGCGAGCATTCTTTTTAACATTTGATTCGGACATTTATAGTTGCATCAGCGCATTAGACTCTGAACTGTTCTGTTAGTTAGGTTGTAGGGATACTTGTGGTTTTTATTAGTGAATTTCAGAATATACTCAACTATTTTGGAAAACCGTTTTTGATTAGAAATTCCGGACAATCTCCTAATTCCTCAGAGCTATAAGCTGCAGCTATAAGAACATTCTCAGGTAAAGTGGGCACTAGGATATCTATTTACTGGCTCCAAGTTTTATTAAATCACTTTCTGGGGGTCACGGAGTAAATAGAGAGCCAGTGTTGAGAACGGCAAAAGACAGCAATAACAACATTCTAAAAGCTAGAAACTGATTCAACACGCAAGCATATATCCAGCAATCAGATTTTTTTATTATTGTTACAAACTTATACATCCGCCGCCCCACAGTACGCCGAAGTAGTGAGGAGGAAGGAAAGCTATAGAACACTGTTGGACTCCTTCACAGTTTTCAGTAACCTTAAGAACAGTTCACCTGACGATATTGCTGAAGGTGCAGCAAAACTCCAAGCGTCATATGACACAGGTTTAGAGCCTGCCTTCCCTAGTGAATGTGTACATTTTGCGGAACTTTCGAAATCTTCTGAGATTAGTGATATACCAGTCGAAAGGAGTAAATTTTTACCAAAAGAGAGGCTACAGTCCGTGTTTCCGAATGTTGACATTGTTCTTAGAATATTTCTATGTTTGGCACCCACAAATTGTTCAGCAGAACGCTAGTTTTCGGCTCTTAAAAGACTGAAATCGTACCTACATTCTACGTTGTCTGACGAGAGTGAACGCCTTGTCCATTCTTCACATCGAAGCCGGCCTCCTAACTGATAACCGTCTGAACTATGAAGATATGATCAACGACTTTTCTGCCGTCAAAGGCAGAAGCAAGCTTTGCTGACTGGTGAGTTTCTTTATTTAATCACATAAGTTTTAAAAATTTAAGATTATAATGTGATTTTTATTATAACTAAGAACACATGCATTGGATTTACAAACTACGAATTACCTGTTTATTTTACAATAGCCGATGGCAGAATGCGGATCTAAACCTCGCTTACGTGCAGACGTAACCGAAGGCGCCCGACAATACTGAACAATACCCGAATGACCCAGGCCACTCGGCGCTGTACAGTTAAGTCATACTGAGACTGTAGTGTATTACAACTGATGCGTATTCTTGGCGTCCGCTGAAATTTATAGTTATGGCGCAAATATACGCTATCGGAGAGTACGCTCAGATGAAAAAGTGTTAATAAATAACTTAGTTCAGTTCTGTCGATAAATACGTAAAAGCTTTGCTAATACCTTTAGAAACAGCTATGGTGAGAGCAGTAACTGCAGTACAAAACTGTTTAGCCCTTACATGGGTTGAAGGTATTGTGTACACTTATTATGCGACATCTAGCTACACAGACCCTAAATCTTTACACGTTATAAAAGAAATTTGATTTTTCCACTCTGGTCTGTAAAATTGTACAATAGTAAATACAGTTCTGTGTTTGTTCGTCTGTATTTAGTTATTAGTTCGTGCGCCGAAATCTCTGTTTCATTTACACTTCTTACGCTTTCCTATAGATTCACATATTTCTTTTTAGTTGCTACACATTCGAGTTATTAGACCGTAAAACGACAAATTTTAATTTTGAACGCATCTCTGTAAAAGTACGTATTAATTTCTAATGTATGACTCGTTCGCTTCAATTTTTAGATCGTAACACAACTATTTTATTTTCATTTTCAACAGTTTCGTGTAAAAGAACACGTTCAAAGTGAATGTATAACAAAAATCCGTTGTCTGCTACACGCTCTGCTGAATTTTTAGGCCATAAATGAAAAGCTGTTTTCCTTTTGTATGTTTCTGTTAACTTTAGAAAGAAGAATGTGTTAACACAATGCAGTTTTAAGTTTGTTTTATCCACTGCTGTACACCAAGTACAGTTCAAGAGCAATATTACATTTTGATTGAGTGTGACTAGACCGCTGACGCGGCCTTCAGAACAACGAATAGCAGAGTACGGAAACAGCTCACAGCGCTCCCAACCAAAACGGCGATTGTGAAGTGATCGGGCAATAGTTATTATTTAAAACATGTTCTTTTTGGGGGGCGTCATATGGTATGGTGTGCCGAGGAGCGCAAAATTTTTAAATCCGCCAATTCGGTGACCTAGAGGGCCAATTAGTAGGGCTACCTCTGCCGATACACTGACCAGTGTAAACACTGACCAGTGTAAACACTGTTCAATACCTCCCATGCTCCAATTGCGTACTGTGTTAGGCAATCGTCATGCTGAAACCATATGTGTTGTCGAACGTCCAGGGCAACACCCTGCAGTAGTTACAGTTTGTTCCTGTTCCAAAAACGTTCGATATTTCCATCAGTTCAACGTGCCATCGATAAAATAAGCGCCAATGAGTTTGTTCCCCATGATGCCACACAATATGTTAACCGACCAAGGACGTTGATGGTCAACTTGCCGTCCCCAGTGAGGATTGTCTACACTCTAGTCACGCATGTTAGGCCGGTTAACGCTGTCATGGTTTGTGATTGTAGACCTATCGGAAAATAGTACCTCGGCAAAGAACGTGAGGGTCGTTTGCATTTGTTGACGTGCCCATTCACAAAACACTACCCAGTTATTGAAACCGGCGCCATGAAGTTCTTGATGCACTGACAAGTGGTATGGATGATACTTCTGACGATGCAGTATTGTGACATGCCTAACTTGCGATATAATTGCCGGGCGCTTACCCTTGTGTTATGGCGCACTGCCGCTAACAGTTATATCATTAGCTTCTCCTGTAACATGTTTGATTCGTTTCATTTTGCCGCTCTGTAAGCTGCCATAAGACATGAAAGCGTTCACAACCTTTTAAAAGTACGAACTAGAGCAAGCTTTCCCACGAAAACGCTCGGCATACAAAGCAACAGCAGCCTCCTACATTCTCCATAAACCAGGATCATTTTAATTTTTTATTCTTTGGCTGCAGCGTTAATCGTCCACTTGTATGTGTGTTCTCCAAATGACAGGTAGGTGTGCTGGCAATGAACACTGCGCAAATATGACAATGTTTAGAGCCGTTTATCTGTTCTACGCCTGCATGATACGTGAGCTCCGGTCGCCCACGGCCACGGTGGCACCTCGAATAGTTGCCTGTCCGGTATCTCGGATGAACACAACGTTGTGAATAGGGTTTTCAATTAGAAGTTAGGAAATACTGGTCTTTCACCGCGTGCCATTGGATATTCAAGGACCATTGAGATGCACGTCGTAAATTACGATTGTATCCCCATTTCTATTCCTCTGATTACAGCGCGATGTACGGCGGAACGAAGAAAATGATTCAGGCAAAATGTATGTAGATTTTGCCGTAGAATCGTGATCTGCAATTTAAAAAATAGGGGTTCTCATTGATTTCAAAGTTGGCCCTCGTCACCCATGCACGGGATTGGATGGCAGATAGAATATGGTATCGTTGAGAGAAACAAATTGGAATTATAACTTTTTTTATCCTATGTATAGTTTTCGAGATATTTCGATGTCTCCAGTTAAAATAACCACCCAGTACGTTTCGTGTGACACTTCTGGTACGGTCCTGACACCAGCCACACGTCTTGACACGTCTTTCACAATATGTGTTCAACCATTACAACGATATTTCAGCACTTATTGCTGGCAATTGTCTTTTCTGGTTTGTGCATTATTCTACATGAGTCTCTAACTCGTGTTGTCTTTGACTTCAGGTTTGTTTTGTATCATACTTTGCATACGCAAAGTTCTACGTTTTTCAATGAGTAATGCATAATGTAACGAGACATTGGAGTACATCATAGATACCGTCACTTTACACTACTTCAAGGTTACTTGATTCGCATGACGCCGGCTCCAACTTGACTATGGGAACGTCAAAATGCCCGTTACACCTGTTCTGATGGTGGTGTTCGAAACGCAGCTTGTCAGAAAAGCAGCTGTGGAGATGGCAAGGAGTTAGTCAAGCCCGAGCGGAGTTTGGAATGCAGCAGAGCTTGTGGCATGACATATTGGATCGTTCTGTGAAGGTTTCCCGCTTATCACGAATGACAGTGCCATGATTCATCCAAAAGTACACGGTCCAATTGCATTAACGTGACCATCGTCTACGTTCGATGTCAAAGTGCAATAACCACTAACAGATAGCAGGTGACAGCACTAGCAATGGAGGGTATACAAAACGTGGGGGGGGGTGGAAAACAGTGCAGTCGCTCTCGTAATGCTGAAATGAAGAGATTTATCTGACGTCCAAACGGGTGGTCATTGAGTTTCGGGGCAGAGTGGAGGCATTTCGGAAACGCAAGTCTGTAAACTGTTAATGTGATGTCGTGGTTAAAGTATACCTTGCATGGCAAAATGGCACTATCCAAAACCGCCGCCCAGGCAACTGGGGTGTACTCTGATAGATACTCTGATAGACTGTTGAGCAACTGACGGCCCACGTTAAGCAAGGGGCTACCAACAGTGCCTCCTAATAACCGTTCAGCGAACGTTGCTGTGTATGGGCCTCCGCAGCAGGCAATTGGCTCATGCATCAGTGGTGACTGCTGTTCACTGCCGACGAAGGCTGGAATTCGCACGCCAGTACCTTACGTGAATGTCCAAGGAGTGATGACAGATGGCCTTTTCAGGTGAATCATTCATGCGTGTACGGCCCTGCAACAATCAGAAGGGTCCAAGCCAGAGGAGGGAGCGTTATGGTATGTGGAATGTTTTCCTGTCATTGCCTGGGTGAGCTCGTCATTATGGGAGGAGCCATGGATCAAAACAATTACTCTTTTATCATTGGGGACCATGTCAACCCGATCTTGCCCTTTGTTTTTTCCTCGGCACGATGGCATCTACTAGCAGGACAATGCATTGTGTCACACAGCTTGCAGTGAATGTGCATGGTTTTAAGGAGCACAAGGATGAGTTCACCGTACTCCCTTGGCCACCAAACTCCCTTGCTGTACACCCAATCGAAAATCTGTGGGGCCACCTCGATCGGCCTGTTCGCGACATGGATTCTCAACTGAGAAACAAAGCACAGATGACCACGGCAGTGGAGCCGTCATCGCTCCAAATCTCTCCCTGTTGGCACCTCCTAGAATCTCATTGACTCTCTTCCTGCACGTTCTGCTGCAAAAGGTTTCTGACAGGTAATCAAATTCGTGACTGGACAGTATATATGACGAACACAGTGCATAGTCCACAAAACTGTGGAGCTTTTAGGCCATAAAACTGTGCAGTTTGTAGGCCTTTTCTGCAATAAAATCTTGCTAACCCCAACACTATCTTGTGTTTATATTGTGACTGACGGTCAGGGTGCACATGCTCACAGCTGTTAACCTGCATTTAATACGGTACGTATTGTGCATTGCGAAGCGGCACATTTGGACTTTCCGTCAACAGCGCCGAGATTACGGTGGCTTTCGGTGACGCTTTCCGCGAGAGGGCTCTTGCTGTGTGTGGATTTCGACGCTAGCACCTCTCGGAGCGTCCTCTGGCGGAATGGCGGAGGTCATTTGCGGCCAGCGAGGGAGACGGAACCAGAAAGGTCTAGAACATGGACCTGTCCAGCGTGTGGAGAGTCACAACGGCCAAGCCGTATGTGCACATCACCTGTTAGGAAAGCGGACAGTGTCTTTCTCTGGTGCCCACGTGTGTTTCAATCATTGTTATGCTGATGCCTGTTCTCAGTATATTAGGTAGTCGTGTTGTACGTAGTATAGGCAGCCCACCCGTGCAGGGGAATGAAATGACAATAAAGGGAATAAATACATAGCATCGGTGAATAGCTGGTGGAGCTTCTTGGTACCAGAGTGTAGCTCCTGTGTGTCATTTAGCATACTGTGTTATTCTGCTTGTCCTATTCATGGCATAGCTACCATAGGGCTAAGCGGGGCAACGCACCGGGGCCCGCAAGTTCAAGGGGCCCCCTCGATCTCCATGAACGACGTCCGAAAAAGTTATGTAATACCTTAGTTGACTCATGAATTTTCGAATTTTAACTTCCTGGACCCTGACCAACCAAGCTCGAATGGCACGAACTGAAATCACAAAAATTTCTCCCGTCTCAAGAACATAAACATAACAGCTTGTATTGCTCTCCGCTAAGACGTGGACCCTGCCGCCTGTCGGGTGTTATCGATTGAAGTCGGAGTTACCATGGCTGCCAATCTTTGTCAACTAACAGTGAGCGGCGATGAATTACTAGCAGTGTGTTTGACAAACAGTGTGTGACCACATTTTAATATGAAGTCTCTACAATATATTAGTGCGGAATGCTGTTGCTGCCACGCGTCATTTTTACCATCGAAAGTGACGGTATTGCGCGCGAAATTGCAGGCCCTGCCAAGTACCAACCTTTTCTCCCTGCGTCTGCCAACGCCTTGCTCCGCACGGTCCTAGAATTCTCCGCGACAGCAAGGAGGCACGTCGTAGCGGACAAGCAACAATATGGCGTTAAGTATGGTAACCCAACTGTCTATGTAGGGAATTTCCCTAAACGAATGATCCTTAATTACAGATGCCGATAAATTGTTGTAACCAATTGAGCTCTAAATTTCATAAAAGGAGAAGAGAAAATGTGGATCTTAGTCTTGGATGGTTTTGAAGATTGTGCTAGTGATAGTCTCGTCATCATTGTAGCAAATGACAGCTCCAGTGGTGACCTGTATGGCTGTATCCATCGGTAACAGATGTTGCGAGAGTTAAAACATTACCATATGAACGAATTACGGTAAGTAGCCTACTGTCTTCAGTGGCTTCATAATCTTCACCTGCTCTTTTTCTGAGCTGACATATTGTAATATGTTTAGCGCAATGTTTACATCAGGATTATTCTTAACAATGTGTAAAATCAGTGCCGTGCAGTGAGTATTCGACTTGAACACATACGGGTAATCAAGCAATAGGACTGTTTGTTTACTTTGCAAAGTTTTTGTTGAAGTGAACTAAGACTATGGATAAAAAAAAGAAACCCAGTGGTGGGTTTAAGCAAAAACAACAATCAGGTAAAAGAAGAGAGTTTAAAAATATTTACCAAAATTGACACATTTCTTACTCATCGGATATTGGTGGGAAGTTTGAATTTTGGCGGGAAGAAGATCAGTTGGGCTACCTCCACTAACCTAAGCCCCCTCCTCCAGAAAAATGGCGGGAAGTTCGAATTCCTATAGGATAATTCATCACACCCCAATAATCTCTACTAAGCAAAGAAAATCACAGGAAGATAGGTCACTTGGGATACCTCCACTAACCTAAGTCACCAAACCGCCACTTCCTCCTATGAACTGGTGCCAAGTTTGAATTTTGGTGGGAAGATAAGTCACTTGGGGTTTCGCTACTAATCTAAGAATATGGCATGAAAGAAAGGACACTTGCACCAACCTCAGTCACCTGACCATCACCTCATCCTAAGGGGTTGGTGGGAAACGGACTCAGCCTGCACTAGGCTGATGGAGATAGGAAGGAGTGTATTTTATTTATTTTGGAGCAATTTATTTAGGGATGGACTATATCACAGTGATACAGAACACACGCTCTGACACGCCCCACAGCATACAGACCTGCAAACTACTCCTACACAACTAATGCATAATGCTCTACACACATGCTTGCTAATTGAATACCGTCAAAAATAACACACTGCACAGACTACAGACATGAAAACCACTCGCAAATAATGCAATACATTGCCAGAAAGCCAAATGACTCGTAAATCGTCAAAATAATAAGCCATCTAAAAAACTCTGAAAACGTGCTTCCTGATGGTCAACTGTTGAAAGCATGCACCAGTCTTTATTTAAACAATTAGACAGAACCACCCTCGAGTGTGTTCGCCAGGAGGCCCGCACTCCAACTGACCTGGTACACAGTACCACCACCAGAGGGCGCTGTCGTCCGTTCTGTGATGTAATCCAAGGTGGCAGCTAGACATCAGCTGATGATGCAAATACCATTATCCAAGATAACAGTGAACAGTGTGTTCACCACAAGGTCTGCACCTAGTAATCAGCACCATCACCAGAGAGTGCTATCGCCCGTTTCGTCATGTACACCTAGATGGTGGGGGTAAATGGCGGAAAAAGGACTCTGCCTGTGCTGAACATGATTTTTTATTTTGCAGGCAGTGTCTCCACCATGAGCTCAAGACTCCAACTGACCTAGTACACAATACAGCCACCAGAGCATGCTGTCATCCATCCTGTGATGTAATCCAAGATGGTGGTCTGGAGGGGGAAAATGGCGCGAAAATGAATCTGCCTTCTCTAGGCTGCTGGGTGGAGTAAGGAAGGAGCGCACTCTATTTATCTTGGAACATTTTATTTAGGGATGTAGTACATTTATCACACTTATACAAAACACATGCTCTGACTTGCTTGGGGCCATCTCAAACAACCCACAGACCTGCAAAGTACTTCTAAATAATGCTCTCCAGACATGCAAACAACTCCTAAATTAATAATATAATTTCAGTACACACTTGCAGACTCATCCTAAATAATGCAGGACAATGATGTGTAGACACGCTCAGTACTCGTAAACTGTTCAAATAACGCATAGCACAGCCTACAGACCTGCTTGCAAAATAATACAACAGATACGCATAAGCGCCCTCCTCCACCCCCGGATCCTCTGCGAAGTGACACGGCTGTAGGCTGTGAAACCACACACAGACACCCGCTCAGGACTGCATACACTGTCACACCCACGAGCCGCCACCGCCAAATGCAGGTGAAAGCTGCGTCTACTTTCGAGTATACATTTACTGTTATATACTGACATCACAGTACACCAAGGCGCGCTCACACGAGACGCTTCTGGGCAGCATGCGTCTTTACAGTTGATGACAGAGTACCACAGGGTGCATTGCTCCTAGTGCGACATGAGACACACGTTTCTGACGCAACACCTCGAAGTGCATGCGCGTAGCTACAAATGCATCTAAAAGGTTCTCAATCTTATTCTTACGTCAAATGGCTTTGTAGAACAATAACAGCCAAGTCGACCTCTCAGGAATTGTATAGTGTCCCAGAAATAGTTAATGCTCGCTTTCTGCATGTCTCAGCTTGTATGCATAGAAATTCTTGCCCTAACAGAACCTGTTTACGAAAGTAAGATCGAATATACTCTTCCCAGCGCTCCTAACATGATAGCCTTCCTGCTCTCAACATATGCAAACGTTCTCAACCTTATGTAAAGGCTCCTATATCCCAGCAAAAGGATATGAATGCATGGAACATTATGATTGGCTCTTATCGAATTTACCCACCGAATTACTGGTGCCGCCACTATCGAAGCACCATCCACCTTTTCTTTCTGGGACTTTCAGAGGTAAAATTATTTTGCACAGATCGCTAAATTGCATTGACAGTTAAACCCACAAAGTTGTCCACAGATCATCAAATACATACCAGACTCACAAGAATATTGGAAGCCAGGAAGATATTTACCTGTGTAACTACAATTAAAAATTACTGTTGCTGCTACAGTCCGACACCGATCAATGTACAGGAAATGTCTCCTTTTGATGACTATGATTCTGCAACGAATCTCAGTATTTATTTCGCATATAATTTCCCACATAAAATATCTCTCTCATACCCTCACGGTTATTGATGTGTTGAATCTATATGTCCCTCATGATAGGACACACAGCAACCTTCCTAGTCATGCCACAACATAAACTATAGTAACTTTACAATGTAATACATAAACATTTTTCACAATGTAAGACACAGTAACTTTACAATACATACACATTTTACACAAACAGTGCAGTTATCTTTTATATCTGTACAGCACCCAAAAACATTATGGTGTGCCTGCACTCACACCGGCTATATGTCACGATGCTCCTCAGTCCTAGGGAAACACCATCAGCCTTTTCTTTCTTTCTACAGACGTGACATTCAGCGTCAATAAACTATTTTACACTGATCACCAAATCGCACCAACAACGAAACCTCGCATATTTGTCTACAGATCATCAAATACATACCAGACTCACAAGAATATTGGAGCGTGAAACCGATCACCATCCCAGCAATATATCAAAATGTACCATGTCGATCTAGTAAACATACAATTCATATCCTTTGTCACACAAAATAATCCCAGGGCACCCTCAGCAGACCGAAGTCGCTCTCAGAACTCTTCTACAAATTCGCGATCGTTTCCCCTCGGCACAAACCCGTTAATGTTTCTGATCCGAATCTGCTTCCTTCCTTGCTCACTTTTCTATGCACATTTCCAGACTCGGGGATTACAAGGACACAAGTACTTTCGCAACGTTTATCATAATATTATATCATTTTTGCAGTCATAATATTATATCATTTTTGCAGTACTTCTCGATATCAAGCACACAGCAGAAGTCGCCCGATCGCTCACACAACATAAGTCCGAAGATATAAAACGCAAATTATTTCTCTACAAACCCGAAACTTTAGCTAAGTGGAGTGTGCTCTAGACCACTGAGTAACTAGAAACAAACAGATGAAAAATGATATTTCCATAAGCGAATACCGATCTCTCTTATGTAACAGATTCCAAATCATCCCTATAATTTACAAGCCAACTAAGGTGTTTGTCATTTGTAGAGAACAATCAAATGTCTCTTTCACCTGCTAGATGCACACCCCACAATCGATCTTCTCTCAACCAAATAAAGGCGCGAAATTTGCAGAAGCAGTCAACCAAACAATTTACATGGGAGGGAATAACAGTCAAACGCAAACACACATTCATGTTCATTCTCAAATTTCCACTCGATCACGAAAGCTATCCAAACATACTAAGTATTAGTTCGCTATTCGGTCTTCTAGAGGATGGTAAAGTTAACTCAGATACATTCCTACACTCCAACAGGCCTTTGCATTCAGACGGATGCTGCCGTTAACGGGAAACGTGAATCATTCCCACCACAGGCCATGCATACACGGGATTATTCTAGAAAACCGGCCACATATATGTTTTATCATTATACTTTCAATTAAATGTTACAATCGCGGTCTCAATTGAATGGCATTCGACAATGAGCGAAGTATCGGAAATATTCCCTGCTGTAGGCAGTGGCTCTGGAAATGGAAATATGACTACCTTCCTTACAACTGGACATAATAATTTCCTTTACACAAAGACATACTTCATAAACCTCATACTCAAATGCGAACATATCATGCATCCCCTACTACTAAGTATAATACTTTGTCAACAACTGATGGCCTATGATATGAAACAATACAGATGGAAAATCAACCATGCATGTGCATGTCTCTTATAATTCTTCCTGCGAATTGCACCACTGTGTCTTAGAAAGAGAGACGTAATCGGCCTGTCTCTGACAGAATTACAGTGTCATCAGCAAACCTCAAAGTTTTAATTCCCACTCCAATTTTTTCTTTTGTTTCCTTTACTGCTTGCTCAGTATAGAGATTGAATAATATTAGGGATAAACTTACAACCCTGTCTCACTCCCTTCCCAACCACTGCTTCCGTTTCATGCCCCTCGACTCTTATAAATGCCATTTGGTTTCTGTACAACTTGTAAATAGCCTTTCACCCCTTGTATTTGACCCCTGCCGCCTACAGGATTAGAAAGACAGTATTCCAGTCAACATTGTCAGAAGCTTTCTCTAAGTCTACAAATGCCTGAAACATAGATTTTCCTTTCCTTAATCTATCTTCTATGATAAGTCGTAGGGTCAGTATTGCCTCACATGTTCCAACATTTCTATGGAATACAACCGATCTTCCTCGAGGTCGGATTCTACCAGTCTTTCCATTCGTCTGTAAAGAATTAGTATTAGTATGTTGCAGCTGTGACTTAATAAGCTGATAGTTCAGGAATTTTGATACCTGTCAACAACTGCTTTCTTTGGTATTGGAATTATTATATTCTTCTTGAAGTCTGAGAGTACTTCGCCTGTCTCATATATCTTGTTCACCAGATGGTAGAGTTTTATCATGACTGGCTCTCCCAAGGCTATCAGTAGTTCTAATCGAATGGTGTCTACTCCCAGAGTCTTGTTTCGACTTAGGTCTTTCGGTGCTCTGTCAAACTCTGCACACAGTATCATCTTCATCTACATCCTCTTCCATCCCCATAATATTACCCTCAGGAACATCACCCTTGTATAGTTCTATATACTCCTTCCACCTGTCGGCTTTCCCTTCTTTGCTTAGTACTGGTTTGTCATCTCGGCTCTTGATATTCATACAAGTGGTTCTCTTTTCTCTAAGGGTCTCTTTAATTTTCCTGTAGGCAGTGTCTATCATACCCCTAGTGATATATGCCTCTACATCCTTACATTTATCCTCTAGCCATCCCTGCTTAGCCATTTTGCACTTCATGTCGATCTCGTTTTTGAGACGTTTGTAATCCTTTTTGCCTGCTTCATTTGCTGCATTTTTATATTTTCTCCTTCCATCCATTAAATTCAATATCTCTTCTGTTGCACAAGGATTTCTACTAGCCCTCGTCTTTCTACCTACTTGATCCTCTGTTACCTTCACTACTTCATCTCTCAAAGCTACCCATTCTTCTTCTACCATATTTCTTTTCCCCATTCTTGTCGATCGTTCCCTAATGCTCTCTCCGAAACTCTCTACAACCTCTGGTTCTTTCACTTTATACAGGTCCCATCTTCTAAATTCCTGCCTTTTTGCAGTTTCTTCAGTTTTAATCTACAGTTCATAACCAATAGATTGTGGTTAGAGTCTACATCTGCCCCTTGAAATGTCTTACAATTTAAAACCTGGTTCCTAAATCTCTGTCTTCTCATTATATATTGTATCTGAAACCTTCCAGTGTCCCCAGGCCTCTTCCACTTGTACAACAGTCATTCATGATTCTTGAACCAAGTGTTAGCTATCATTAAGTTATGCTTTGTGCAAAATTCTACCAGAAGGGTTCCTGTTTCATTCCTTACCCCCATTCCACATTCACCTACTACTTTTTCTTCTCATCCTTCTCCTACTATCGAATTCCAGTCCCCCATGACTATTAAATGTTCTCCTCCCTTCACTATCTGAATAATTTATTTTATCTCATCATATATTTTTTCCATCTCTTCGTCATCTGCAGAGCTATTTGGCATGTCCTTGTACTACTGTGGTAGGTATGGGCTTCATGTCTATCTTGGCTACAATAATGGGTTCAATATGCTATTCATAGTAGCTTACTGGGGCTACTAATTTTTTTATTCATTATTAAACCTACTCCTGCATACCTCTATTTGATTTTGTTTTTATAACCCTGTATTCACCTGACCAGAAGTGTTGTTCTTCCTGCCACCAAACTTTACTAATTCCCACTATATCCAACTTTATTCTATCCATTTTCTACCCTGCCCACCCGTTTAAGAGATCTGACATTCCACACTTCAATCTGCAGAACGCCAATTTTGTTTCTCCTGAGTTACGAGATATAGTTGACACAAAAATGAAAAACGAGTGTACTATGCTTCCTTTCATTCTATAATGTCATACGGGCTATTTTCTGGGCTAACTCATCAAGCCAAGCTAAAGTTTTCTGAACCAAAAAACATGCAGTATGAATTATTTGTGGTGTGAACTCGAGAACGTCCTGCAGATGATTGCTTCCCAATATATTTATTTCTTACTGACATTTATCATTAAAAATATATCTTTTTTTTTTCAAATCAATAGCTCAGACCATGGAATCAATACTAGAAATAAGAAAAACTTCCTCAAAGATATAAAGTCATTTATTTTAGTTCAGAAAGGTGTCTACTATCCAGCAATAGACATTCTCAATAACATATCAGCATCCATAAAAGTTTAACTAACAATAATGTTCAGCTACAGAAGAGTCTAGAGGGTTTGCTGGTGGCCAACTCCTTCTAGTGTGTTGGCGAATTTCTTAACAGACCTGACTAATGTGTGTATGTTATTAATAATATCACACAATGCTAATATTGCGTAGAATCTGACTTCTGTACAAATTCTGAGTAGTAAAGCGACCATTGTAAATAAGTGATATAACTGTTTCCTTCTTTTTATTTGATAATGTGTGGCGACAACAGCCTAAGAATTATCATGTGCCCCTAAGTGTACCGATCATTTAATATTTGATGACAAGTTTTATATCTTTTAAATGCAAAGATGCTCAAGCGTTTTTTTTATTTCGGATCTGTGGAAGGCAAATTAGCGATCTGTTCTTATTTTGTAAACATTTATTGTGTATTCTTGTTTTCTGACATATTCCACATCCCACAGGATCTCCTCACTGTGGATGAATAGGCACGTAAAGCACATCTAATCTAATATAATCCAAAGTAACAAATGTTCCGAGACGACTTGGATATATTTTCCATTGAATGGTCTTCCGTAAGTGAGATCAGATATTTGAAAACGAAAATATTTAGGTGTTACAATAACAGAACTGGGCTGACTCCTGTACTGTGTATAAATAAGGACATACATTTCCATTAAATAATCTTTTATTAAGTGAAAAATGTAAAGTCTGTTGAAAAGTACGTTATTTGCCATTCAAGGAAAAATGGTGGATAAGGTAGACAAGCTCTGTGTATTCCATTACATACCGATAAAAATGTTGCTTCTCTTCTCAGCAATTTACTATATTACACTGATTAAGAATAAGTGTTATGAAGTTTGCTTTGGCCATTAATAAACTTTATCGTTCTTAGCTGCTCAATACTGATGCCATACTCTCATCGTTTCGCACTGGGCTTAACGAATAGATGTCGTGTTGACGATTCATCTAGCGTGAATCCTTCACCATTTAACGGCGACGTGAAGTGTTAGTCAGTTCAATTCCGTTGACATCTACTGTGACTCGGCCTGAAATTTCCATTTCGAGTCGACGGAATGCGAGTATGAACCATAGAGTAAATATTTACTCAATGGTGTGAACAGATGACTGTCTTTCGCGCTGGTTCAAGACCACAAGTATCTTTGGTTGTGTCACAGCTTGTTTGTACTTTGGAGTTTATGTTTTAAGTTCTCCAATCAAGTGTGTACAAGCAAAAGTTAACATTTCTGTGATTTACTGATGTGTTGCATGATACTCTTCTGAACGTAGTTAATATTTGATCGGACGCCGGAAAAAAATAGAAATGAGTGAGGTACCAACACAAGAATTTAAGTTAGACCCAGACTGCGAACTGAGATTCGAGGTCGAAAGCAAGAACGAGAAAGTGAACTTGGAGGTAGGTTTTGTGTTTTGTATGGTTTATTATTCCGTTATAGACTGTACTAAGGTTATTAGTTTTTGTTACTGTCACTTTTCATCTTGAATCAGTTTCTATATTTTCTTCAATTGATGCTTTGATAGTGCAGCAGAAACCTAATAATACAGTCATAGTCTTGAACACTTACGTTTTACCTGCAGCAACATTACTCATTATTTCATTGTGTATTTACAAATGGTCACCGGAAGTACTTGTAGTTCCTCTATATTATGTGCTGCAGAAGTCCTGGATTAAATTTCCTTTAACACTTTGTGACTACGAATAGAGTAGCAGATACAATGAACTGCAGGTCTCCCAACAGGTTTCAGTTGGAAAACATTATGAATCAGTTAGCCACAACATTTAGGTAAAGTTTTTTTACTTCTCGAAATTGAAATCGGCTACAAGAAATCTGGACCTATACATAGCTACATTGCACATAAACATTCAATGTAACAGTTGCCGGTTGGGTAATTTGGGAATACAGGAAGTGTGAAGGGTTAAAATTGTTGAGATATAGTAATATTTGACTGCAGTGAGCATGTTAGTAGAACAAACTTGAGCCTTGGCTGAACATTACAGATGATTCCTTATTTAGTGATAACTCAAAGGTAATGAGGTGTGATGTGTCAGAAGGATTGGGAGAAAGTGATGGCCTATACAATATTGATGGGACACACATTTTGCATCATTTTAAACGTTTGGTGCCATTCGTCAGCTTTACTCATGACCTAACCAAATTTGTTGCCTTCGTATGTTTACACTATGCAGATAATGCTGCTGCACACACAATCACTGGAAATTTTCTGTATCTAGAACTAGCTCTATTCCAACTGTGACATTTCTTTCAAGGGCTTAAGCTGACTTTCACCATTATAAAATGGTGAAGTCATATGACAGTCATTACCACCTCAGTCGCTGAAGAAAGAAGCATCAGGCACTTCATGGTTCATTTCACAGAACACTCAAACTGGTTCAGGCACAAAACTTTCTCAGAGAAAGCTGATCATAAGATCAATCCCACTGAGGAACTGATTGTTCAGAGAATATGTATATTCCTCCAGTGATGGTGTAAAAACATTTGGCAATGTTTTCCATAATGTTTCAAAATTGTGAAACAAATTTCAGTGGTGAATTTCGAAGAGTCATTTCACGTATAAGCTGGGATGGGTCCAAAATTAAAGTAGATAGCTTCTAAAACATAAAAAATATCATTTTTGGGTGTATCAAGCTAAAAAAACACTAAAAAAACATACAGTTGAAATATAGTCCTCCCCAAAGAAATGTAAAATTTGGCACCCAAAACTGTTTCATCAGATTTGCAGTTGCATATATTTTGAAAGAGAAGGGCAGACAGGAATCCTTGGCTGAATCAGTCCTTAAAATAATGATTTTTGGCTGGTTAAAAATGAGCTTTCCCAGTTGCACAATGAATGAGCTATCATTTTTGGAGTAGTACAGTAGCCACTAGATGTTTTAAAAACCTGATCAATAATATATTCCTATTCATTAAAAAAAGTTGTTTAAGTATACAAAAGCAGGCACTTGTAAGTTAAGAGTGCTTTTCGTAAAAGTCATCAAAGTTTAGCAAGGTGCCTGGGTGGTGTAAGCTATGAGAGGCTGTAAAAATGAAACTAAAGTAGATATTGTGCTGGAACTTTGTACATATCCAACCAAAACATTGTAGAATCTTCCCATAAAAATTCATTATATTCAGAAATGGTTGAGCTGGAAACTGTGGTCCTCTTTACTATGGCTAAAACGATTGCCATCCCATTTCCTTTTAGATGGATTGCTCATTTTGGAGTGCCTGTCTGACCAAGACAGGTTGCTCAAGTCAGGAATATTCAAATCACTTTGTTTTGTTAAGCATGCAGCTTATTCAACCACAGATTTCTGTCTATCAGAAAAGCCTTAATTGAATGTTTATAATGCCATTCAACTCTGTGTCCAGTGCCACAAATTATCCATTCTACTCCTGGGTCTACATGCTACTATCAAGGAAAAGCTTAATGCTACAGGGGCAGAACTGGTCAGTGGCTGACCAATTCAGTCAGCTGGTGAATTACACTCATCTAAGCCTAATGCTTCATTCAACAGTTATATTCACACACTTGCCGGTTTCAGTCAATCCGCCTCAAGATAATATCATACTAGTGACCTTTTCATATTTGTGTACTTTGCACGTGTGAATAGATCTGCCAGACAAGACACAGGGTACAAGCCTTTGCATCCACTGCATGCTGTACAACATACATTTCTTGGTCAAAAAGACATTTAAAGTTGGTCTCACAAGGAGAGGTCCCTAGTGTTGCAATCGACTTTTTGCAACCATCCATATGGTGGTGTAGGTTAAGAACCCAGGTATCTCACCCTGAACTCATTCATTCCGGTGGGCTCTTGTGTATGAATAAAAGCCAAAAAACAATTTAGCCTGTTTCTGTATAGAGTAAATTAACACCAGCCTTTGGACTGCTGCCATAGCATAATGGGCAGTGTGCCAACTGGAAAACTGAAAGTGCTAGGTACGAATCCTGTCATATTCTTATAACTTTTATTTTATTTTTCTTCAGTTATCTGCTTCAAATGGAATGTTTTTAAATTTTCTAATCTGTTGCCAAGTCGTTTTAACGATTGTATAAATTTCTTATTTGGTCTCATATTGTCTTCCTGTCTTTCTTTTTTCATTTGGAATCTTTGACCATGTGGTTGTAATTCTTTTTATTTATTTATTGTGATATTTAATCATTTAAAAATACTGATAAAGCAACTAAAAAAGAATAGTTATCAGTATTCATATTGATTGTGCAACAGTCACAAAAATTTATTTTTCATTGAGAGATGTACAGTTTTTTTATATGGTAATCATCGCACAGTCATTTGAAAAACAGATTGTTCTCGCACAATGGACAAACTATAAAAGCTGTCTTTCTACATTCACATAGGTTCTTCATCAAATTCCTCTATTCTTTCATGATGACATTTGCCGGTTGATGAATTTGCGTTGCTGAACATTTTAAATGCTGCACACTCATAAAACAAATGCAAAAGGGAAATGCAAAAAAGAAGCAAAAAATAACTGATATGTGATTGGTAACTGCAAATCCATCAATGATTTTGAGCCCAATGGGAGAAAGAGAACAAACGAGGAACTTAATACAATGATAGAAATGATTTAGCAAAGGATTAGAAAATTTGAGGCAAATAACTGAATGAAAATAGAATTTAAAAATAAAAGAGAAATTATAGGAATGTGACAAGATTCGTAACTGCAATCTTCTGTTTTCCAGTTTGTTACGTTGCCCATTACACTACGGCAGTAGTCGAAAGTGTGGTATTAATTTAATGCTCTATAGAAACAGGCTGTTTTTTTCCTCATAAACAAGGGCTCACCTGGGTGTATGGCTTCAGGATGTGATACTTGGATCCTTAACCTACACCACCGTACATGTAGTTGCAAAAAGTTGATTTGCACCACTGGGGACCTCTCCTTGCCATTGATCTCCCCAACTGTGATTTCTATTGATCGCCTTAGACTGCCATTTTGCACATCAAATACTGACACTGAGGATACTGGACATGATGCAAAGGATGGTGCTCATCTCACCTGATAATCTGATGATGGGAAGACTTAATTACCAATACCTTGCGTTACTTACCACACGATCTAGCTGTCACTTCTGCTTCAATAGAAGGTAGTGTTTGGACATGGGACCAGAGCGGTGGGGATTGCTGCTCTTAATGATGAAGAATGGCAAAACCACTACTTTACTATGGGCTGCTGTTGAATTTGTACCTCAGGATGCTCTTTGTTCTTACAGGACATTAAGTTATTAATTGGCTGTGTTTCTTTGTTAGCTTAACAATGGTCATGGTCTCTTCAGTATTCTTTTAAAATCTTATGTCAAAGTATTTCAATTAAAACACAATTAATTTATGTTCACAGCTGAAAAATGGTGTTGCCGAAATTTTTGGTACTGAACTTGTAAAGGGAAAGGCGTATACTTTCACCACTGGAGCAAAAGTAGCTGTCTTTACTTGGAAAGGGTGTGTTGTGGAGCTGAGAGGCAAAGTTGATGTGAGCTACATTGCAAAGGAAACTCCTGTCGTAAGTTATTTGTAAAAAATAATTAGTGTATGTTTGATAATAAAAGTCATTTAGTCGGCTTTTATATATAATCTGTTCACATGAAATAACCCTGTAATAATCCAAAGCCAGCTTTGTAGTATATGTCTGCAGTAAATTTTGCCAGAACCAAATTTATGTCCTTTGCAAGATCTGGGGTGTGTTCACGGCATTGGAGGAAGCGGCCTCAAATTCTTTTCTCTGTAGCCTAATCCTACATTCAAGTAATCGATAGTTTACATGTTCACCTTATTTTTGTGCAAAAGTCAAATTCTTACGTTCCATTAAGGGTGCCTGCCAGAAATTTTCGGAGGAAACTGTGTAAAGAATCAAGGTATTTCAGGCAGATTTGGTGCAGTTACAGTTTATGGGATTAAAAAAAAAAAAAAATAGAAGGCAAGTTAATTTCAAAATATTTTGATAACTACATAGGTCGTGCTACTTCCGGATCATGTAATACTAACAAAGCCATGGTCATGTTGTTACTGGGTGCCAACATGTGGAAAGTAGTACTGTTTGCATTTTAAACACATTACATGTTGTAAATATTTCTTAGTCTAATTATTACATTATGAAAAGGATAGATTGCTACTCACTGCTTATTAGAGATGTTGAGTCGTAGACAGGCACAACAAAAAGACTACTAAACATGTAAGCTTTCAGCCAGAAGGCCTTCTTATGGTGTGTGTGTGTGTGTGTGTGTGTGTGTGTGTGTGTGTGTGTGTGTGTGTGTGTTTAGTAGTCTTTTTGTTGTGCCTGTCTGCAACTCAACATCTCTGCTACGCTTACACAGCTCGCACACATATGACCAGTGTGTCTGGCTGCTGAGGCCAGTCTGGCTATATGGTGAGTTGCGATCTGTCCTTTTCATAATACTGTCATTATTCCATCCTAGATTTTTCCATCGTTTGATTCTGTCTAATTATTCTGTTTTTTTCTCTCTGTTTAGATAATGTATCTAAATGCCCATGCGTGCCTAGAAAAACTGAGAGAAAAAGCAGCAGAAGAGAATACCCGAGGACCCATCACTATGATAGTTGGACCTACTGATGTTGGAAAGTCAACACTTTGTCGTTTGCTTCTTAATTATGCTGTTCGAATGGGCAGGAGGCCTGTATTTGTGGATCTTGACATTGGCCAGGGACAGATATCTGTGCCTGGAAGTATAGGTAAAATCTGTTTGAAATGTTACTACACTTACCTCTTTACAGTTCTGGGACCTAGTTGGCAACTATAGTTTCCTTGAATTGATGTAAGGGCCAGAAATTTTTCTTGGTTGTGTCAGGATGTATTAAATTCAAGCTCATTGTTTTGCTTACAACTACAGTTTACCATGCGAGGAAACTACTTAAGCTAGACAATAGATATATACTGGGAGTAAATGGTTGGCTTTCAAGAAGAGATAAGAGGTTCGGAATACCAGAGAAAGCACTGTGGGTTTTGTAGGAAATAAGTTAAAAACGTTTGGAGCATTATTCTGCGATTATTGTGAAGGTAGAAGTGAATGCAAGTGGGTTGTAAGTACAAAGCTTTGTGTGAAGCCCAGTCCATATGTAAACTGTGTAACTTGATTGGAGTTGTTTACAAAATGTATTCTAAAAAATGAAATCAGAAATCATGCTAAGAAAGCCAAAAGCTATCTTCTACATGTGTGTTTGACATAGACAGAATGCTAAACGTATGTTATTTGTTGTGTCTAGGAATCCTGCATACCCGGTTTGCTAGATAATCAATCAGACAACTCATATTAATGTCTTTTATTATAACTAGACAATTACAAATACTTAACTTTGATGTTACACAGTTGTGTCACAAGCAAAGGGCAACATACAAAATAATCAGTCTTTGCAGTGACTGCATATCTCTGAATGAGCTACGCAGAGATTCTAATGAAGAGGCTATGATGTGTCTGCTAACGAAGTGCCTAGCATTGAAGCTGCTATTGAAGTAGGCAGTCACTAGTCGGGGTGCGGCACTTATGTCCTCTTCACCTGCTGTCTGGAGAGAGGCAGGTTAGTGTAGGATTGGCTGGCCTCTTCTCACAGCTCTCTTCTCCCTCGTTCTCGACTGGCGTGCCGGTGCTGACTTTATGCTGTTACATTCCTCCCCCTTCCCAAAGCGACAGACTGTTGTTGTATATGGTGTATATGGAGCATGGCAACGGGGGGGGGGGGGGGGAGGCAGGAGCATGGATGCTCTGACGGACCGGAAGCTGTGGTTGCATGGGACGTCAGACCTCAGGTCGTGCCTGCTGCGGTGTGGGCAGGTCCAGCTCTATCAGTAGGACCAGAGGAGGCGCAGGCTCCGTCTCAACAGGGTCGTCCCGCAGTGTCATGATGACACCATCTGGCGGCTGCTGTGGCAGCTCTGTTCTCGGGTTCGTGAATCTGGGGGAAGAGATGCAGAAGGATCACTGTGCAGGTGGCAGTGGCAAATTTGATTGTGGTGTTGGCACTGCAATCCATTTGGGCCTGAAATGAGAAACATGAATGCGCCCAGTTGATGAAGGATCTTGCCTCACACCCACCGTCTGCTGCCCACTAGAAACCCTGAAAAACACAACATCATGCAGCATGAAGCGATACTTGTGGCCTTCCATCGGCACTGGAGCTGGTGGAGCTGTATCCGATGATGGCGGCCATGAAGCAATACCACTTGCGATGGTCCATCTCATGATTGCAAACAACAGAAGGCAAGAAACAGTTGCAATGCTTGATGCATGGTGTGTGCAGTGTGAAGTTTGACCATCTGTTGCTTGAAGATTCTGACAAAACGTTCCGCTTTGCCGTTTGACTGTGGATGGAACGATACACTAGTTAGATGCTGTATGCCATTGCGTTCACAGAATGTTTCAAATTCATTTGGTATGAACTGTGGGCCGTTGTCCGACACTATGACTTCAGGAAACCTTAGAGGCAAAAATTAGATGACAACGCCTGAGCTGTGCTACATGATGATGTCGTGTTCATTGGCACAGCAAAAGGAAATTTGCTATAGGAATCTACCACAATCAACCAATGAATGCTCCAAAAAGATCCCACAAAGTGTATGTGCACATGTTCCTATGGTGATTGCGACTTAGACAGAGTAGAGAATTTTTGTGACAGAGCCAACCGATTTTCCACATATGCATGACACTGTGACATCTGTTCTATTTCGGTGTCTGTATCCTGCCAAGTACAGTGGCAGTGCACTAACTGTTTCGTACAAACAATCCACCAGTGTCCTTGGTGAAGTATCTGTAACACTTCTTTTTGCAAAGCTTTGGGTATCAACACACATGGCTGTCCTCTGTCATTTTGAACAGGGGTCACATCTTTTTGTACAGCGAGGCTATGTGGACATGCAAAGTCTCAGCACTCTACTGGGTTTGTTATGCTGTGCAATGAGTGAAGCCAATATGTGCAAATGTATTTTAGGAGAATGTTCAAATCTGAACCAGCTTCTGTGGCCTGTAAAATCGTCCTGTAGTTCAGAAGAAAGTATTGAAGCAATTTAGATTACTGAGCATCGATGTGACAACAAGATGCAGCAGAAGCATCAAAGTCTGTATCAAGGCCAATCGGAAGATGTGAAAGTGTGTCCGCGTTACCTTGTTGAGCTGTTGGATGATGCTCAATCTCATACTGGTATTGAGACAACAACAAAGCCCATCTTTGCAATTTTTAGGCAGTTTGTACAGGAACTGGCTTCATCGGATGAAACGAGGACTACAATGGCTGGTGATTCGTTACTAAGTAGAACGTTCTGCTATACAAACAGTGGTGGAATTTCGTGACACCTCACATGATAGCCATTGTCTCTCTAAGTTTTTGAAAAGCTTCTTGGCACTCATCTGTCCAAACAAAGGGGATGTTCCTGCAATGCAAGTGATGCATAAGACTGACTGCAATTCTGTGACATTGCAAGGAACTGGCAGATCACATGTGGCTAACAAATGTGACTGAAGAGGAGGTACACCTTGACTGTTTATGACATGACCAAGATACTGCAACCCAGGTTTAAAAAAATCACACGTGTCCAGTATACGCTTTAGTCCTGCATAAGATAAAACACGAAACAAAACACGCAAATTTGCAATGTGTTCTTCAGGTGTACGACCTCCTACGACAATATCATCCAAATAATTTGAACACTTTGGTACTTGAGCAGTCAGCTGATCCAAATACTGTTGGAAAATGGCAGGTGCGGAAGAATTGCCAAAAGGCAAACGCTAATATTTAAACAACCTCAAATGAGTGTTCACAACACAATTGGTTTGAGATTTGCCATCTAGTGGTATTTGAAGATATGCATCATGCAAATCAATTTTTGAAAAGTAGCGACCAGCATCTAATCTTTTCATGAGATCCTCTGGGTGTGTCAATGGATAAGTATCAATCACAGTTCGTGGGTTGACTGTAGACTTTAAGTCAACACAGAGGCAAACGCGGCCTGAAGGTTAGGGGAACAAAACCAGTGGACTTGCCCATTGACTAACTTGTATGGGTACAATAACTCCACTATCTTGCAATTCTGTAAATTCAGCAGCCACATTGTCTCGTAATGCTATGGGATCAGTTCTGGCCCGGCAAAATTTTGACTGAGCATACTCTTTCATAGTAATATGTGCAGAAAAATTTTAGCTTTGCCTAAACCTTCAGAAGAGAGTTCAGGGAATTCTTTCAGCAAGCAAGCTACACTGTCATTGGCATTGAATACAGTCACTGATAACACATTGTCCTGAATGTGAAAGCCAAAGAAATCAAATGAATCAAGGCCAAATATGTTCTCACAATTGCGTAATTGTCCATTACAAGCCGTGAGGTGTGTGCTAGTTTTAGATGGGTGGGGATCCTAACAGTTTGTGTGTTACGATTCAGCAATGTAACAGAGGCACCCATGTCCAGCTGAAATTTCACACGTTTTCCATTAAGATCCAAATGAACAAAACATATGTTGGACTGGCACAGCACTGAAGAAACTGTTTGCTTGCTAGTTTTACTAATACCTGCTGCAGGCTTTGAATACACTGCATGTATTATATGGGACTTGTGACTAGATTTTTGTGAGTGGGCAGAAGTCTTATGTTTGTTCCATTGCAAACATACAGATTGTATGTAACCTTTCTTGCCACAAGAGTAACACTGTGCTTGTCTGGGCAGGCAATCTCGGCATTTGTGCCATGAATAGCACCAAGGGCATGACTTATTTCTGTTCACTGATGGAGCCGCCTGTTTAGAGAACTGTTAACGTGGCAAGGCGCCTGCAAGCTGTCGCTGCCTGCTGGTCGTGAGCAAGGGACAACTCAATGCGACAAATGGTGGCTGCTCAAATTTATCGGCCACTACGGCACCTGAATCATACTGATCTAGAATTTGCGCTACATGGTGATATGATGGATCTGGCTGTTTCAGAATCCATTCTCTAAGTGTGACATCAGGTACATTGTACACGATCGCATCGCATCACACAACATAACATCTGTATATAAAGTACCACAAGCTCATTTGAGTTTGCATTTCCTCTTCATGCCCTGCAAATGTGTTATCCACTTGTGATAAGTTTGTTCTGACCTTTTCTTGCAATGAAAGAATTGGTACCTAGCTGCCACCACATTCATTTGTTGGTCATAGTAGTTAGTTAGAGAACCTTCAACCTGATCATAGGAAAGCTCACTCAGATTGGCTCTAGGGAACAGTTTCTGAATGAGGCGAAAGACTGCACTTCCTACCGTTGACAAAAAGTAATGTAGTTTCACAGTACCTGATACTTTGTGAGAAATGATGTGGGCTTCATACTGTTGCAACCACTCGAGCCATTCCTCTTCATTTTCATTAAACTGGGAGCTACAGTTGCAGCATGTTGGTTGGTAGGGCACACTGTGTTGGTCGCTTGGTTGGCCATTAACTGATGTACCATGTTTAGAAGGTGCAGTCTGCTGCGTCTGAAACTGAAACATCTGTGTTCGTTGCGTTGTATCTATTGCTTGCAGCTGGAACACCTGAGCAGGGGATGGGAGATGTGGGTTGGTCGTTTTGGAACAGGCAAATGCAATAAACGTACAATGCAAGAAATAAAAATAGGCACACAAGCAAAGAAAATTTCTGCAATGCCCACCTGAAAACACTGAATAGGAAAAAAACACTGTAAGAGACACTGTTAAAACATGTAAATACACCCCTGCAAATAAAAGACAAGGTAGAATGAAGGCACCAGCAAAACACACATGCCCACGACAAAACAACAGACACAATTGGTTGCAGCTGGCAGCTCGGGGTTCAAACTTAGCGGGTTGTCGCTATGTTATTCAGACATCTTCCTCGCCGTGTTATTCATTCACCTCATTGCCATGTTGTTGTGTCTAGGAATCCTTCATACTCAGTTCGCTTGACAAACAAACAACTTACATTAATGATTTTATTATAACTGGACAATTACAAATACTTAACTTTTATGTTACACAGATGTGTCGCAAGCAAAGGACGACATACAAAATAATCAGTCATTGCAGTGATTACTCGTCTTTAACTGAGGTATGTAGAGATTCTAATGAAGAGGCTACGATGCATCAGCTAACAATGTGGCTAACGTTGAAGCTGCTATCGAAGTGGGCTGCCACCAGTCTGGGATGGTGCTTATGTCCTCTTCACCTGGGGGGCTGCTGCTGTCACTTTTTTGTCCTGTAGAGAGGTTGGTCAGCATGCGATTGGCTTACCTCTTGTCACAGCTGTCTCTTCTCTGTCGTTCCTGACTGACATGCTGGCGCTGACTTTACACCTTAACATTATTTACGCATAATGCTATCAAACGTGTTAAGCCCCATGTTTGTCCATAAGTTGTGGGTTTCAGAGATCCATGAAAAAACCATTTCTTGCTAGCCAAGCTGTGCAGAATAAACTGTGACAGCACAACATAGAAACATGGGACATATGTGGCTTGACAGTACAGGGACTTGTAGTGTGCCTGCACCATTCTGTGTGGGCAGAGGTCTTGTGTATAATGATTCTGTTTCCATGCCATTGTGTCAGTAGTTAAATCTGATTGATGAAATGTTGAACATTCTAGGCTGAAGGACTTAGCCCGAACAGGGCCTCCACGGGTGTGGACACCTGTCAGACAGTAGAAAATGCACCTGCAAGCTGTGCTGGACATCCTGATCCACTATGTGCCATAGCACTACGTGTCAGTTTGGTGTTCTGTATTCTTGTCTCATTGAACTAGGTCTGTTAATTGGCTTGATAGGACATAAATGTTCATAAAAAATACTTATATATAGAGGAAGCATGGCTCCACAGAAAAGAAAGTGCCTAAATATACAATATAAAAGTGCTGTTCGTAGTCAAGAGTTCAGTCAAATACAAGAAATATTATGTCATTGTTTCAGCATTGTGAATCACTGTATATTATAAAAATGTATGTGTGTTCAACATTTCCTCATTAATTACTGGATCAATCTCAACCAAACTGCCACACATATCTCTTGGGTCATTCCATATCAAATCACCCAATAAAAAATAAATTTTACACACACCTCCTTAGATTTTCATGAAATTTGGCTCAAATGGTTCTAATACCATCCTGACAACACCTGCAAATTTTTTTGCTGTATCTCTTATAGTCTTTTTATAAATTTTTAAAGTTTTTATGTTTTGCGTTTTCCGAACCTTCAGAAATGGTAAATTTAATTTGTATTCAAAACTTTAAAATTGCTTATCTTAAAAACTCTTTTAGATAACATCATGAATTTTTGCAGCAAGTTTATTTATTATACATATTTGAAGATAAAAATGATACTATTAAAATATATTAATATTTTCTATGAAAAAAATATATATGTATTTTTTCTTTCTTTTTTTTTTATGGATGTTTTGTTTTATAAGAATTGCAATATCTAGAGTCTCAGACCTGATAGAATGCTCAAATTTGTTTAAATTTACTCTTAAACATATAGGCTACTTGATAAAACAAAAATAATGATGGCTTTTTAACATGTTTATTAATTATAGCAGATTACATTAGAATTATGTACAAAGATAGTGTACTTATGACACTTATGTATAACCCAACTGATTGCTTGAAACATTGAATTTTTTGAGTAATTTTGTCTTTTTAATAAACATTAATGCTGATTCAAACTGTTTTCCACTTCATCCAAGAGCTTTCAGTTCTTTTGATACGGTCTTTTTTGAAGTAATACATTCTTCCAGTGCCGCTTGATTGAGGTGCGTCTACTGCACAGACTATGTGCTCCAAAGGCACTATGCAAGAATCTTCTCTTTCAGGCCAATAAAATTATGCAGCTGGTCCTGAAGGATGTAGAAATAGAATTTCTGCATCTTCTTCATCATTGAATATTGTTTATACCAGTCCGAAGTACCAGTTACCATCATAATTTGCAGCCACATAGCTATTTATAGATGGTTCAACACGAACCCAATCAGAAGAAGAATGGAAAGAAAAGACTAAGGAGGGTTTGACACTATTTGTAGTCCTAATTTCAAGGTTGTTTGTTGGAAGTGGTTTGAAGTTATGGAAACTTCTTGCTCCAGGAATGGTTCGGGTTGCTGGAAAATGTTTTTCTAGTTTTAACCATAGCAAATCAGCTTCTTTTTTGTCAATAAAGTGAAAATGAATGTTTTCAATATTTTTTTCACAAAACTTGTACACATCGATTGCTGTCATTTGTTCTTCATCTGAAAGCTGTAGACTGGCTTTCCTTAAAATTCTTTTAATAGTTCCTCCTAGGCCATCACAAATTGACTTCCCATGATTTGTTGCAAAGAAAGGCTCTCAAGTTTTCAGTCAAATTTTTAAAACTGTTTCTATTTTTGTACTGCCCAGCACAACCATCTGTAAAGTAGTGAACTGAGTCAATGTCAGTATGATGTAATGACAGCCACTTTGTAGTTTCTTTTTGTACAAAGTTAACAAAACCAGTGTCATGTTCTTGGTCATCACTAATAAAACAGTGGTTGGAAACAAAAACATTGTTTTCCTCATTTCTTAGAAAAACTCCAACTGGGTGTAGAGTACAACCACCTCTATTCCAGTGGTAACTTTGGATCTCATTTTGTATAACAAAGGAATAATTTTCACTGAAATCCATCACAATAATTGCTGTTTTGGGTGGTGGGTCTTCTTTCAATCTTTTAAAGGCTGCTGATTGGGATTTTGCTATAAATGAGTGCGGGGTGAGCTTTTCCAATGACCTAACCAATAAAGAAATGTAGTCTTCAACACTGATAGACTGTTTGATCATTTCTGCCCTGTCTGTGTTAACCCACTGACTGATTACAATTTCTTCTTCTAAATCATAATCTTCACTTAGTTTTTCAGTTAAGTATTCAGTTAGTGCAGTATTTGCAGGACAGCTGTCGCAATGATGTAGCATGCAGTTTTGGTTTTCCGTGTTGCACACAAGCATCTTAATTAGGTCTTTATAAGATTCTTCAATTTTCACAGCATCCAGTAATAGTTTAACATTCTGGTGGATACTGCATACACATACAGTGTGTGTGCCTGCAGCACCAGCAAGGATACACCATTTAGGTCTCAAGAAACAAAATTTTGAAAATCCTACTTCTACCTCGGGATTCTCCCATTTGAAAGAATAATAGAGTTCTCTCAAGTTACACAAAATGAGTCTTTTTTGCATGTACACATTTTTTTGAACACTTACTTTGTCTTTTGTTCCAGGTAGCACTCTGGAACTTTCATCCTTTCCATAAAAATCTGTTACAAGTTTTACTGTATTTTCAGAAAGAGTTGTACATTTTTTTGGACCAGGAGTTTCCAAAATACCCTTTTCAGATTTTAGCTTTCTATCTTGTCACACCATGTACTCACTTACATTAAATTCTTTCATCACTTTATTTCGACTCCAAGAATCCAGGTCAGAATCTTGATTTTTCTAGACCTCCCAACAGATGAAATCTTCTCTTTCATAAGAGAAATCATTACATCAAAATCCTTTGCTTTCTCAACCACACTTGTATCTTCTTCATCATCAGAACTTGGTGCATCATATTTTAATGCTTTTGAAACCGCCTTTTTTGCAGTCTTTTCAATACTGCTAACCTTCCTTTTAAAATAAGACCCTTTACTTTGTTCTGACAAGCCATGAAGCTTTATCGGTGTTAAACCTAAATTATCAAGAGCAATGTTTGTTTGTATGAGGGATTCATTTCTGGATTCCAATGATTCTAATTCAACCATGACTTCATCATCTGTTTCACTTTCATTGACTTCAACTCTTAATTTTTCTTCACAAAAGTTACGGCATGTTGAGCAAAGCTTTTGTCCAGGTTTTATGCTAATATTTTTTGTCAGTAATTGTTTAGGAAGATCCAAGCCTACACTTCTCAATGATTTTTTGATGGGCTTTTTGTGTTTTTTTAGTGGGTCTACACATGTTGTTTGATACTTTTCAAAAACATTTAAAAAGTAGTAGCTCTGGTGTGAACATATATTCTTAAATTCACACAGATTAATTCCAGATCGTAAATGGATCAAATCTTTTTCTTCCTCACTCAATTCAGATACCAGTTGTAACTTTTTTGAAGGTGTATAGGTTGTTTGGAAACAGTCAGATTTTTTAAGTAACCCTACGCTACAGGTTTGAATATCTGACATACTGATTTCACTTTTGGTCTGATTACTGTTCTGGTTACTTTTATAGGATATTGGAAAAGACTCTCTGTAAACTAAGTAACAGTACTTACTGAAAGTTCGAATAAACTTAATAAAATACTATCCAAGCACTATTTAACATTGTAATAATTTTTTACTTCAAAACACAGGAGTAACAAAACAAAATCCAAGTGTACATTGTTACTCCAAGAAGACAAAAACTTATTTTTGGTGTCTAAGTCACTTGGTACTTTTTATTTTTAAAATATAATTAATATTGTTTTAAAAATTAGATAACTGTTAAACAGGTTAAAAAAGCCAACATAATTTTTTTCTTTTATCTAATAGCCTATACAATTAAGAGTGTTTTAAAACAAATTAGAGCTTTCTATCAGGTCTGAGACTCTAGATATTGCAGTTTTTGTAAAACTAAACATCCGCTAGCTTTTTTTTAAAAAAAAAAAAAAAAAAAAAAAAAATACCCTTGTAAATTTTTTTTCATTTGGAAGATTTTAATATATCTTTATGGTAATTTTTTTAACATTTAGATATAATACACAAACTTATTCCAAAATTTCATACTGATATCTTGAGTATTCTTTAATATACAAATTTTTTTAGTTGTGAGGACACGTTTAAGTTAAGATTTCCGACTGCTGAAACAATGCCAAATCTAAAAAATTTAAAAATTTATTAAAAAAAACTATAAGAGATAGAGGAAAAAAATTTTACAAGTGCTTTCAGGATGATAAAAGAAGTAATTGTAACAAGTTTCATCCAAATCTGACATGGTTGGTCAAGGCCTGGGTGACTTGACATGGAATGACCCTCTTGCTATGTGGAAAGAAGCACTGTTTGGTGTAAGAACCAATTACCTCTCTAAGGAGTGGCAGGGAAAATAAGTGTAACACGCCACATGCAAATGTACGGGCAATATTTACTCAGTATTTGTTAATGAGTGCATTTAGCAACTTGCAACAAATGATACATATGCGTAATACATAATTTCAAACCTTTACAAACTTTTGCTCACTGACTCCCTTCTGCCCTCCAAAATGGGGTGGACAGGGGGAGAGGAGGATAGAGGTGAACAGATAGAAGAGGGAGGAGGAGATAGACTAATAGGAGGTTGGAATAAATAAATACCCAGACAACACTGGATTTCTCAGTTGGTTAAAAGATAAAATGTACAGGTGTGACAGAACAGAACATAAATTACATGAAAAATAGTGAAATTACTAGTGACCACAAAATAAGGGCTGGCATGTTGCCAAATGTTGTGTCATAAGTGCAGGTAGAAGGCATTCATTAATAAGAAGAGTGCAGAATGCATATTTTACAGTCTGTCAAAACATAGCGTGAGAAGCCTTCAGATATCCGGGAAGCCATTTCTTTCTGTTGAATCTGTATTTCACTTTTTGATTCTAATGGAAGGTGTGAATGTAGAACTTAATCGCCTAAAAAGCACATTTTAAAATTACAATTTATACATGGCAAGATGTCATAATAATTAAGTGATGAATGACAACCAATTTCGTGCACCATGTTGCTCCATAATGTTTCTGCCAATAAATTAGGAATTGATATTTTGTTTTTCTCAACAGAATCGTGAATTTGAACATGGTACTGTAAGACTTACGAAACTTGTTGTACCATGTTCCTACAAGACTCCACATCACTGTACAGCAAGATTTAGCACTACTGAGCATGATGTAGCAGTGGTTAAAGCACTGCCTTCATGTTTGGGAAGAACAGATTTAAGATCACCATCCAGGTTAAGAGTTTCTGTGAATGCATTAAACTGACTGATGTGAAAGGCTGATTCCTTTGAAAAGGGCATGGCTGATTTGATTACTTCCCCTTGTCTGACCAATGCTGGTACTCCATCTGGAATTACCTTGTTCTATATTGGATACTGAACGCTAGTCCTTCTCCTGTCAACACAGCTGGTTTTGAATCCTGGTTGGGATCATTATCAAATGACCATAATTGAAGATGACCTTAATTATATAAATTATTTAGTATTAGTTGCTTCAGAACATACATAAGGAGAAATAACGCAAATCTAGTCTAAAGCATATAGCATTTCGAAAACCACATCATGTCCAGGCTACTAGCTGCATACCATTTAGTTTATATTCTCCTTTTTTAGCAAACTTATTTTGTAGATTGTAGATGCTATTAACCTTAAAGGTACTGCAACTTTCACTTTATGTACTCAAAATTTAATTAGTTTGCACTATATATGAACATTGTGAAAAATAGAGAGACCTTTAATTAAAGTAGGATAAGCGGTATTTCTTGTTATTCTACATTAAATTATTTTTAGGTGCTCTTCTTGTGGAAAGACCAGCATCAGTTGAAGAAGGTTTCTCGCAGCAGGCGCCACTGGTCTACCACTTTGGTCACTGTGGTCCAGCTGCAAATCTGACTTTATATAATATACTAGTTACAAGACTGTCTGAAGTTGTCTCTGAGAGGATGCAGGCAAATAGAAGAGGTGAGTAAATAGTACAGGGTGTGTTGAAAATAATTGCACAATATCAAGACGCAATACAATTTTTAATTGCTACACCAGGATGTTGGAATTTCTTTCAAAATATGCAGCTCAATGTAAATTTAAAAAAAAGCTTATAAAGTTCATAAATGTTCACTTTTTGCCCTCTTTGGATGCCTAGTGTGTGTTGATATGCTATGAAATTGTCCCATACATATGCAGTCATTTGGTCAGCTGCAAACATCAACTACTAAGAACAGGAGGTGATGAAACAGAGCACATCCAAGTGCCCAGTCCAGACATTCACACCAGGCAACTGCATATTAGTATGATGGGAAATTAAAAAGTAAAGGACTTTCAAGAAAAGACATATTTATTCTAATGATATAAAAGTGAAACATATATTATTTTTCAACATAACATCCCTGCTCTTCAGCACACTTCGACCTATGTTTCGCAAGTTTGATTCTGCCGGAAAAAAAGATTTTAGGTTGCACCTGTGACAAATTTCGCATTGTATCAGTGACTACTACATAGGTCGCAAACCTTCTTCCTCTGAACACTTCCTTCATTGGTCGAAACATATGTAAATCACTTGGAGCCAGGCTTGGATTGTGTAGTGGGCATTCCAACAATTCAGATCCCAACTCCTTTATTGTTTCTGCCATCCATTTGGCACTCTGGTACAGAGCCAAGTGGAGGGCCTGAATCAGAGGCTCAGATGGTTCTGTGACCGTGTAGGCTGCAGATTTCGCGACTTGCACCAAAGGGTGGTTGGCTTTCGGGTTCTGCTGAATCGGTCAGGTGTCCACTATACGCAGGAGTTGGCTACATGGGTAGCAGGGTCTGTGTGGCATGGAATGGGCAGTTTTCTAGGTTAGAGGGTCTCAGGAAAAAACAGGAAGGGCTTCAGTCACAAAGAGTGCAGGCCGAACACAGGAAGAACGTAGATACAAGAACCATTGGTAAATTGTCATAGTTTTGTTGGGAAAGTACCAGAGCTCCAAGCGCTGATGCTCAAATCGTTACAGGCACTGAAAGCTGGCTAAAGCCGGAGATAAGCTCAGCCGAAATTTTTGCAAAGAACCTAACTGTGTTCCGAAAGGATAGGCTAAACACGGTTGGCGGTGGTGTGTTTGTTGCTATTAGAAGTAGTTAATTTTGTCATGAAATTGAAGTAGATAGTTTCTGTGAGTTAGTATGGGCAGAGGTCATTGTTGGCCACCAGAGTAAAATAATGATTGGATCCTTCTACCAACCTCCCAGTTCAGATGATAGAGTTGCTGAAAGGTTCAAGGAAAACTTGAGTTTGAATTCAAACACGTACCCAACTCGTACGATTATAGTTGGTGGTGACTTCAATTTACCCTTGATATGTTGGCAAAAGTACATGTTTATTTCTGGAGGTATGCATAAAACATCATCCGAAATCATGCCAAACGCATACTCTGAAAATTATTTCGGGCAGTTAGTTTATAGTAAACAGTTGTGAAAACACACTTGTCCTCTTAGCAGCAAATAATCCTGAGTTAATAATGAGCATCAAAACTGATACAGGGATTAATGAACACAGGGTTGTCGTAGAGATTGAATATTGTAACCCCCAAATCCTCCAAAAATAAACGAAAAGTATACCTATTCAAAAAAGCAGATAAAAATTCACTTAACGCCTTCCTGAGAGACAATCTCCACTCCTTTCAAATTAGTGGTATAAATGTTGGCTTGAATTCAGAGAAATAGTATCAGCAGCAATTGAGAGATTTATATCAAATAAATTAAAAAATAACAGAGCTGATTGTCCTTGGTACACAAAACGGGTCAAAACACTGTTGCAGAATCGAAAGAAACATGCCAAATTTAAACAGACGCAAAATCCCCTAGATTGGCGATCTTTCACAGGAGCTCGAAATTTAGTGCAGACTTCAATGTGAGATGCTTATAACAGTTTCCACATAGAAACTTTGTCTTAAAACGTGGCAGAAAATCCAAAGAGATTCTGTCGTATGTGAAGTATGTTAGCGGCAAGAAACAATCAATGCCTTCTCTGCGTGATATTTGTGGAGATACTATCGAAGACAATGCTGCCAAAGCAGAATTACTAAACACAGCCTTCCAAAATGCCTTCACAAAAGAAGACGAAGTAAATATTCCAGGATTGTAATCAAGAACAGCTGCCAACGTGAGTAACGTAGAAGCAGATATTCTCGAAGTAGTGAAGTAACTTAAACCGCTCAATAAAAACAAGTATTCTGATCCAGACTGTATACCTATTAGGTTCCTTTCAGAGTATGCTGATGCGTTAGCTCCATACTTAACAGTCCTATACAACCATTTGCTTGACGAAATATCCATACTCAAAGACTGGAAATTTGCACAGGTCACACCAATATTAAAGAACGGTAGTACGAGCAATCCACTACATTACAAGCCCATATCATTAACATCCATATTCAGCAGGATTTTGGAACATATATTGTGTTCTAACATTATGAATTACCTCAAAGAGAACGGTCTGTTGACGCACAGTCAACAAGGGTTTAGAAAACATCGTTCTTGTGAAATACAACTAGCTCTTTACTCACATGAAGTGTAGAGTGCTATTGACAATGCATTTCAGATTGATTCCATATTTCTGGATTTCTGGGAGGTTTTTAACACTGTACCACACAAGTGGTTTGTAGTGAAATTGTGTGCTTATGGAATATCGTGTCAGTTATGTGACTGAATTTGTGATGTCCTGTCAGATAGGTCACAGTTCGTAGTAGTTGACAGAAAGTCATAAAGTAAAACAGAAGTGATTTCTGGCATTCGCCAAGGTAGTGTTATAGGCCTTTTGCTGCTCTTTATCCATATAAATGATTTGGGAGACAATCTGAGCAGCCATCTTAGGTTGTTCACAGATGCCACTGTCATTTATCGACTAAGTCATCAGAAGATCAAAACAAATTGCAAAATGATTTAGAAAAGATATATAAATGGTGCAAAAATTGGCAGTTGACCCTAAATAATGAAAAGTGTGAGGTCGTCCACATGAGTGCTAAAAGGAATTCGTTAAACTTTGGTTCCATGATAAATCCATCAAATCCAAAGGCCGTAAATTCAGCTAAATGCCTAGGAATTACAATTACAAACAACTTAAACTGGAAGGAATACAAAGAAAATGTTGAGGGGAAGGCTAACCAAAGACTGTGTTTTATTGGCAGGACACTTAGAAAATGTAACAGATCTATTAAGGAGACTGCCTACACTACACTTTTCCATCCTCTTTTAGAATACTGCTGCGCGATGTGGGATCCTTACCAGATAGGACTGACAGAGTACATCGAAAAAGTACAAAGAAGGGCAGCACATTTTGTAGTATTGGGAGAGAGCGTCACTGAAATGATACAGGATTTGGGCTTGATATCAGTAAAAGAAAGGCATTTTTCATTGCGACGGAATCTTCTCACAAAATTCCAATCACCAACTTTCTCCTTTGAATGCGAAAATATTTTGTAGGCACTGACCTACATAGGGAGGAACGATCACCACTATAAAATAAGGGAAATCAGAGCTCGTACAGAAAGATACAGGTGTTTGTTTTTTCCGTGCACTATACGAGATTGGAATAATGGAGAATAATACAGAGATGAACCCTCTGCAAGGCACTTAATGTGATTTGCAGAGTATCCATGTATATGTAGAATGTGACTGAGTGTTATCTTGCTGCAGGATGACACCTTTTCACAGTTTTCCATGTTTGGATCTGATTGCAGGCTTCAGTTTGATTCAGAAAACACCACAATAGTTCTCAATATTCCCCATCTCACCTCTTGGAGTGTAATGAACACCCACATTTTGTCTACAGTAACAGTTTGCTGTAAAAATCCATGTCCCCTGGTGGTAATTGGCCAAATGTCTACAAGAGATGTCCATCCTTTGCATCTTATGCTGCACTGACAATAGTTTCGGTATGCACCTTGCACACACTGTCTGAAAATTTGGCCTGTCGTATAAGATGGACTACATTGAACCATGACTGATATGTAAAGTATTGGCGATTTCTTCCACGGTGATTTGTCTGCTTTCCATCACCATAGCCTCAACTATTTCCAAATAGTCCTCAGTTGTTGACGTTGATGGTCTGCATGATTTTTCCTTGTCACAGAGATAAGTTCTTCGCTGTTTGAAGTGCTTTATCCATTCGTAGATATTGCTTTGTAATAAATAACTGTCATCATACTACACTGTCACTTGACAAATAATTTATGCAGATTTAAAGTATTTCCTTCTTGGTGTAGATCGACACTGGAGCTGCCATGTTTCTTGCTGTGCTACTAAATGATGACTAATGTGGGAATAAGAGTGACACATTGTATTGAATTGCTGCAGATGACAGTACTTCAGCCCCTAGCAGTGTTACCAAGCCCTAGGACAAGAAATTGCAAAAGTCCCTTTACTTTTTGACTTCTTCTCGTATTATTAAGGTAACAATCGTGATGGATCCCTTCATAAGGAACAAATAGGAATTGGGCTGCTAACCAACCCACAGTGTGTACTGCATGGTGACTAAGTTTGCTCTTATTTGGACTGAATGTATTACTGGTGCCCCAAAGAATAACACATTACTTAACGACTCTGGAGACTCATGGGCTCTTTTGGTACGTGATCAGCATGCAGACAGGTTGTGTTGATCCATTGCTCTGAGGTTCTAAAGGGAACTCGGATCTAATCTGAGACTTACCAAACTCTAAGGGGCTCGACGGACTGGATAGAGTTGTTGGATATGCTACTAACACGTGATTTCTGAGGACTTTGGCACTCCGGCCAGGATGAAAGAATATTCTGGTTAGTGAAATGATAGGGCTCAAGAAATGGTTTCATGCCACATTACATGCCTAGGTACTTCTGCATCTGTACCTTTCTGTGAGAATTTTGACTAAATGTACTATAACAAAAATCGTAAAAACCAACTCCTTCCACTATATTCTGTTTGAAAACAATAAATTGCTGAACTCTGGGATACAAAGATAGATTAGTGGAGTTGAATTAAATAAGATGAAATGAGATAAATAGGGTTGGAAAAAGTGCAATGAACATATGGATGGCCAGATAGAAATGTCATGGATGTAAAATGGCAAACATTAAGAGAAAGTTTTACACATCAACCATGGTCTAATAACCCATGTTTTAAATGATATCAGTACCAGCCATGAAAGGGTACATTGTATGATCAATCCTCCAGTTCAGTGAACTTAAAATGTAGAATGTCTGAGGGCAGTTTAATGTAACATATTATCCATTTAGAGATAAACTGAAGCAAGATGAATTTATTGTCATGTACTTGATCTAAGAATCAGCAATAAGAGAGATGAAACCACAGATGGTAGACTACCACCCTGTCTCACTCCCTTCTCAACTACTGCCACCGGTCATATCCTTTGACTCTTGTAATTGCAATATGGTTTCTGCACAATCTGTAGATAACCATTGCTCCTTGTAGTGTATCCCTCTTACATTCAAAATTTTAAAGATAGTTTTCCGCGCGACTTTGTCAAACGCTTTCTCTAAATGTGCGAATGCTATAGGTGTAGCTTTGCCTTTCTTCATTTATCTTCTAAGATAAGTTGTAGGGACAGCATTGCCTTGTGTATTCCTACAGTTCTCCAGAAGCCATACTGATCTTCGCTGAGGTGAGTTTCAATCGGTTTTTCTATTCTTCTGTAAATAATGTGTGTAAGTATCTTAGAATCATGAGTAAATAAACTAATTTGACTGAATACAAGCAGTAAACATCTGTTGAGATGGTTGTAGTGGATTCTGCTGCTGTGTGTCACAAATCAAACAACATATTGTCAGAAAGACAATTATGATGTATTTCACAAGGTGACGAGGAAGGGGAGAGAATCTCTGCACTATTTTGCCTTGGAGGCACAAGAATCCTCATGCCTCCACCCCATACTGATATCACTGTTCTACAAAAAAAAACTTTTGTTCTATTTCTGATAAAAAATATTGTGATCCTAGTTGTATTTTGAGTGCTGAATTGAAAACTGTTTTTGGTTTTTTTCTGTCAGGGATAGTTTATGAGTAATCACAATTTTATTTCTCTTTTCAGTTTCTGATATAGTGCAGCAAACGTGAGGTGAAATTCGACAAACAAATGCACATCTTTATGATGTTATAAGGTCATCACATTAATGGAGGGTGGGATCTAACATATAACACAGTAACCTTTGTGTATACACTTTGAAGCATTTATTTGACATGAGAAATTACAGAAAATTGACAAACAATGAACCACTGCCTTGTATTGCACATCACTTTTTTTCTCTTGTATTGTGAATCTTTCTTCTCTCGAATGATATTCCAGCAATAATCTGCTAACATAGAAGGTACCCACTTCCCTTCATAGTGCCTTTCTATGGTAGAAATGTCTTTATGGAATCTTTCCCCATGTTCATCCGATACGTCACTACAACTCTCTGTGAAGTAGTTCAGATGAGTCCATCATATGTACTTTCAGAGACATATTGCACCCCAAATCCTGATATGCTTTGATCATATCCTTCACCATTGCTTTGTCATTAGTAGCTCTTCTTCTTCTGAGGAAGTTTTCCGACACCATCTTGAAACAGTCCCATGCGGTTTTTTCTTTATCAGTTAAACATGCTTCAAAATTTGCATCTTTCTGCAGCTCCCTGATTTGTGGGCCCACAAATACACCTTCCTTTATTTTTGCAGCTGAAAGTCAGGGGAATTTGGTATCTAGATATGCAAACCCACAGCCTGTTGGATCCATGGCCTTCACGAATTGTTTCATCAGGCCAAGTTTGATGTGAAGCGGTGGAAGTAGTATATATTCAGGAGCTACCAGACTTTCTCGTTGCACATTCTTTTTGCCAACTTTCCATCTTCACCTAGGCCATTTCTTTTTCACGTAGTGTGAATTTCGGTCTCGACTATCCCACTCGCAAAGAAAACAGGCATACTTTGTGTAGCCTTGTTGCATTCCCAGTACCATAGCAATTACCTTGAAATCTGCACATATTTTCCATTTGTGTTCATTGTATTTTAATGAATTTAGCATCCTTTGTACAAATTCGTAATTCTCTTTTGTCAAACTAGTGTAAGCTACTGGAACAGAGGGTATTTTATTTCCGTTATGGAGCAAAACACCCTTCAGACTTTTTTTGATGCATCTATGAAAAGTCTCCACTCCTGTGAAATATAAGTGAAGTTCAGCACTTTCATCAGGCCAGCAACGTCATTGCAAAATGTCAGTGCTTCATCAGTTGAAAAATAAGAAATAAAGGCATGTTCTCCGTGCCTGAACACACTGATTTTAGTACTTTGGTTCAATAGATTATACTCTTGTAATCTTGAACCAAGCAACTGCGCCTTTTGTTTACTTAGTCCTAGATCACGCACTAAATCATTTAAATCTGCCTGTGTTAACAAATGTGGTGATGACTCACTTGTGCAGTGATATAAAGAATCATCATCTGTGATTTCTTCAGTATTACTTATTTCAGTGTCACTTGAAATTTGACCTCGAGCTCTTGAAGGTACTGGAACGTTGTCGGAATGCTGCAATGGCATTCTTGCTGAAGGCAGATCTGGGTAAACAATGTGCCTCTTCGACTTTTTGTTTGTAAAATTCTGAATTTTTCTTAGACAGAAATAACAATCAGTAACATGGTCCTTAGCCTCCCTCCACACCATGGGAACAGCAAACAATGCCACATTCTCTTTACCTTTCCACCACTGAATTAGTTTGCAGTAACATGTAGCACAGCAGAAATGTGGTGCCCATTCTTTATCTTGGTCTCCTACCTCTACTCCAAAGTAATGTTTGTATGCTTTCTTTATGACTGAAGAAATTTTCTTTCTATTTCTGGCAAAAGTGAACTTCCCACAGATGTAGCAGAAGTTGTCCGGCTTGTATCGACATCCACGACGACGTGGCATTTCTGCAAATTTAAAAATACCACTTTGGTAATACACCTGTATTAAATTAGTAGTAGGGAACTAGAGGAACGCTGATGTGTAAAAACAAGCAGTCGTTTTACCTTCAGCACCAGGCTCAATCAGTTTACACACAGGAACTAAAAAATTCAACCGTGCTCGGAAATATGACAGACAGTTACTTGTCAGCCAAAACACCCACTCGTTAAGACTGACACAAATTGTGGCTAAGACCACTGTTGTAAACTCGATGCACCTGCCCCTAGGAGGCGTGAAGCTTTACTGCCTAGGCAGCAACCGGCTGTCGCTGTTCGAGTTAATGAGATGTTTCAGGTGGTCTTAATGACATAGGTGTGATTCTTCCCACCTGCTGTTGCACAAGAAATTATCATTTTCTATCACTACTAGATGCGGCAACATACCCGTATTTCTCTATAATGTCTCTGTGTTTGCCATGAATTGTGTGGATATACATATATATACATATTACATAAAAAGTATCCCTGACAACGATATTTTGTTTACATATTTGAATTTCCCACGGTAAAATGGTCTAGAAGCACATACTTAAATATCAGAAATAGAACCCATGTCGAACAGTGTATCCCTTGACACACATTTAGCACTTAATTCTCTTCGGCCACTACAAATTTTACTTGCGCCTATTAGTAGAGCGTATCATTGTTAAACATCCATGTTTGTTTGTGCTTAAAGCAAATCAGCTTCAGTTCCATGTGTACAGCCATCTGGTAAAAGCACCAGGAATGATTTGAAGCATCTATGTGTACACTTTGCATGCCACTGTCAAGGTGCATGATGAAGAGTGCTTCACACCAGTATTGTCGATTTTCTGTTCTAGTCCATCTTTTTTAAGTGATCATTTATTTATTTATTTATTTGGGAGGGGGGGGGGGGTGCTTTGTAAGTCTCCGTATACACCCTTATGTTGTTCCACAATCTTTGTATGGGAAATATGATCGCAGCACCATAATGCTCGCACGGTTTTCAAACACAAGTTTTCTAGATTTACCCAAGAGGGTTTCACAAGAACTGCATCATCTTACTTGCTAGAACTCCAGTTTGCGTTCCCTGAGCAATTTCGTTTTGTATGGGCTATACTGATCTCTCTCAGCCCTAGCGGTATGTATCTGAATTCATTTGGTGTCTATTGCCATGCCTACTTCATGACTTTAAACATTTGAATATTACCCTAGATTTAGTTGCATTGGTATTTTATACACCATTTCATCTACAGGTACATTGCATTTTCTCACAACTACCTCTTTGTTGTAGGCATTATCAAACATTTATCCATATTTAAATAGAGTTGTTCATTACACCAAATCGAAATTTTGTCAGAGTCTTTCTGCATTTTATTATGAGTGCTCGACAATGGTAATTGCCTGTAGAAAGCAGCATTGTATGCGAATGTTCTTATAGTGCTGCTGTTGCTAGCTAATAAATCACATACATATATTGAGACTATTGGAGGTCTTATTTCACCTCCTTAAGACACAGCTGATTTTAATTTCTTTACTGTAGAACATTTGTTGTCCATTGTAATGTACTGTATTCTAATAGTAAAATGTTCATAGAGCCAATCATATGTCTAGGAAGATACTTCATATGGCTGTATCTTGGTTAGTAGTTGACAATGTACAATGTTCTAGGAAGATGAAATCTACTTATTCACTTGGATCTGTTGTTCACAAAATGTTCTGTCTGGATGAGCAAGTTGTATTCTAAATACATCTGCTTCTTTGAGAGAAGCTTTCTTTTTTCTGGAAATATCGTAAAGTTTGAGCTTAGAATATGCTCTTGGCAGTTGCAAAAGATGGATGTCAGAAATATTGGTAAATAATTCTGTGCATCCATCTTCCACCGTTATTGCAGATGTCTCACTATGAAAGTTATTCTCAATGAGATTGGAAGGGGTTTATTAAAATATAACTGGAAGTCAATCAGGGCCTAGTGCCTTGTTCACTTTAATAAGCCATAATTATTTTTTTTATTCCGGGGGTGTTAATGCCAACATCTCTTGTTTGTAAGTCTATGCAGTGGCCAGAGATTGGTACATTTTTTAGTATGGTATTTAATATTCCCGCTTCTTGTCTGGTGTCTGCAGTACAACAAAATCCTAGGATTTTTTAAAAGATTTTTCACTAGGATCTGACTGAAAATTTTTGTAGGATTCACATCTTGCCCTTATTACAGGCAAGTGAGTTGCTGTTATGTTTTCTAAGTCAGTTTCTCTGCATTCTGTTTTATAGTGAGTGTGTAATAGTCTCTATTCTTACAATACTCTCTGTATGGCACTGTTAACCTAAGTTTGGTCTTTGTTGTCTTTTATTACTTCAGTGTCTACATATTTTTGTAGACTATGTTTTACAATGTCTTTCAGCTGTAACTACTAAATATTCTGAGTTCATCTTTTAAGTAAGTTGATAGCAACATGTTTACGAGTTTCATCATCATCATCATTATTATTATTATTATTATTATTATTATTATTATTATTGCTAAAAGTTACGTTCCCTTATGTTAGTGTTGAGTAGATGTTGAGGGAGTGGCTCTCCCTACAGTGCCAGCCCAGAGTGGCCAGCCTGGCCCTTCTCCTGCACTGACATTCTCAAACATAACTATCTTTTTGATTATTTACTTATCTTTTTGACCTCCATGAATCAACATGCTATTTTTAGCAAAACTGTTTATGGTACTAATTTGGCTAGTAGCATTAATTTGTCACAGCAGCTAGATCTCTGATACAGAACAACAACACTGCTTTTTTTCCTTCTTTCTGTCGTAATTATGACCTGAATGTTCTGAGAGAATTGGGAAACTGATAACAACGCAATCTAGTCTCTTAAAATAAGTCGCAGTCTTCATCTGAAGCAGTGTGTGTGGATGCGAATTAGAACCCCACTCCTTCCAAGTATTATTTCAGTATCATAACTACTCCACCATATCACCTTGAGAAAGAGAAGCAGTGCAGCAGTGACTTCTGAAAGACAACAGAAGAGGTACATGACTCTGTCTCTGACAGTCTATTTCTGATTCACTCATAATAAAAGAAGACACATAGTAAATACTATCTAAACTGTAATTATAAACAGGGGTTATGTGCAGAAGTGACTGCAAAGAATTTATCAGAGAGCTCTGCTTCTTAATTCATCATAGCTCCAATCTGGCAAACACTGGATACAGCCAGGGAGAATGGTGGCAGGCCTGATTACTTAAAAAAAAAGAAGAAGAAGAAGAAACTACTACTTTGAAAATTAGTTCTTTATCTTATGTCTAATACTAGCAATATCTATATATGTATTTACTGAAAAACCCGATTTTGGTCCAAAAAAGTGTTTAGAACATGTGCTGTCTTTCTGTCCACAGCAAACGCCTCTGGAGTGATAATCAACACATGTGGTTGGGTTAAAGGCGATGGTTATAAACTTCTGACACATGTTGCCCAAGCATTTGAAGTAGATATTATTATTGTGCTGGATCAAGAACGACTTTATAATGAATTAGTACGTGACATGCCACCATTTGTAAAAGTGGTATTCCTTCCCAAGAGTGGTGGAGTGAGTAATTTTTTGTTGTTGTTTTATGTAGCATTGTGCTAACACTTAGTTATTAATGTTACCGATGCTCTGTCGATGCAAGTAAAATTCAGTTTGTAGTTTTTCTTTGATGTTCCTGTCAGTTATGCATCTCTAAACTGCTCTCATAATGATACATGAATTTAAATCTGCAAAGTCTTATTGCAGATTTAATAGTAACACTGTTGGATGTTTCCAGCAAATTAGAATTGTATTCTGATCAGGGCCTCGAACCCGCAGCCTTTGTCTTAAAAGAAACGTTTTTGTACCTGGGCTATTTGAGGATGGCTCATAGTCAGTGACGTGTATGTGAACATATTCCACAAATATTCTTTTGATGACAGATTGAGGTTTATACTAGTCATGTAGGTACTTCATCCCTGATACTAGGGCTATGCATGGACAATCGATTTCTTGTCGAAAGACTGTACTTGGGTGTTTGTTGCGTATATTGCTAAGCATATGAGACTGAATGTTATGTGCTGAGGCTTTCATGGCCACCAGATCTCTCTCTCATCCCTGATAGTTGACCTGAAGCTGCGCTGGTTATCTCTAAATATCTTCTGTTCCTTCAGTGGTCATTTGTTATTTGGGAAGACCAGGTTTTGATTTTGTGGTCCACAGTGCAAACAAAGTAGTGGGATTCAGGAGAGAGAGAGAGGGAAAGAGGGGGGGGGGGGGGGGGGAAGAGACTAATTTGGTTAGTACACAAGGTATAAATTACTCATAGATTTGAAAGTACACTTTAGTTATCTATGCCTTAGAGATTCAGGTGGGTTCTACTCACTGAAGTTAAGCTTGGTACTGAACTTCTGCTACAGACTTTTTCAAGCATTTGTAATATGGGATTGGTTCAAATCTACATAGCTTGTACATCAGATGCTCAACTTGTACTGCTGTGCCTTACTGATGGTTCTAACTTAGAATCACAGAGAAAGTCTTCTCTAAGTATCAGTTCTTGATGCACTGCTGCTGAGGCTTAGAGTGGGAGGAAATATTCCTTCATGAGAGGAAAAATATGTGCTTGTAGTATGTCTATGGTAATATGTTATTAGCTCATGTCATTTTCTAATGCGAGCCCCTAATGTGACACACTAATCTCCCTTAGTATAGCTAGTAATCCTCTGTCAGAAACAGGTACCCTCACATATCTGTTCAGGCTGACCAGGTCACTATGACTATCACATTGAAATACATAATATATCTGTGAAATATTGATACTACTGTGGAACATATGTCTCATGCTCCCTTTGTTTATGTAATTTCTGATGCTCTACACATGCTACCAACACTATCATGTGTTGACACCTGCAATTTAACTTTGCCTTCTGGTTGCTTAACTTTTTTTAAGTATGATTTGTAGAAAAAACTCTCATTAAGTTGGACATATACTTCAAGGTGTACATGTAATCGAGTGAACTAACATGTGTGGACATCATGAGCTGATCACCTGCCCCCCCCCCCCCTCCCTTCCCCCTCCAGTCCTAAAGAAACTGTTGATGCATTTCCCTAAAGCATTATATCCTAAGTGCACAGAGGAAATGTATGAGTGTATAGAATGACGGAAGTATTGAAACTTCCTGGCAGATTAAAACTGTGTGCCAGACCGAGACTCATACTCGCGACCTTTGCCTTTCACAGGCAAGGGCTCAAGAGGATGGGGCATGAGTCGTGCTTGGGTAGCTCAGATGGTAGAGCACTTGCCCGCGAAAGGCAAAGGTTCTGAGTTCGAATCTCGGTCTGGCACGCCGTTTTAATCTGCCGGGAAGTTTCATATCAGCGCACACTCCGCTGCAGAGTGAAAATCTCATTCTATGACGGAAGTATTGATAGGGTCATAAAAGAATCGTTTTATTTTATATCCAATTTCTTTGTTATTTTTTGCAAATTTGAGTGCTATTTTTCGTCAGTTTTGGTATTATTTTTCTGCCAGGTTTGGTGCTATTTTCTGTGACTTTTGGCATCATTTTTTGCCAATTTTTATGTTAGTTTCTGTTTAGTTATTTTTGAAGTGCCAATTGTTGCTTATTTTATCTAATTTCATTGTTTTTCAGTGTTAAGTTGAAAATTAAAAAAAAATATGTACCCTCCATGTAATCAAAAGTATCCAGACACTTGGCCGAAAAAGACTTAAAAGTTCGTGGCGCCCTCCATTGGTAATGCTGGAATTCAATATGATGTTGGCCCACCCTTAATCTTGATGACAGCTTCCACTCTCAAAGGCATACGTTCAACCAGGTGCTGGAAGGTTTCTTGGGGAATGGCAGCCCATTCTTCATGGAGTGCTGCACTGAGGAAAGGCATCAATGTCATTCAATGAGACCTGGCATGAAGTTGGCATTCCAAAACATCCCAGAGGTGTTCTATAGGATTCAGGTCAGGACTCTGTGCAGGCAAGTCCACGACAGGAATGTTATTGTTGTGTAACCACTCGCCACAGGTTGTGCCTTATGAACACGTGCTCGATCGTGTTGAAAGATGCAATTGCCATCCCCGAATTGACCTTCAACAGTGGGAAGCAAGAAGGTGCTTAAAACATCAATGTAGGCCTGTGCTGTGATAGTGCCTCACAAAATAAATAGGGGTGCAAGCCTCCTCCATGAAAAACATGACCACAGCATAACACCACTGCCTTCGAATTTTACTGTCAGCTCTACACATGCTGGCAGATGACGTTCACTGGGCATTCGCCACACCCTGCCATCGGATTGCCACATTGTGTACCATGATTCGTCACTCCACACAACATTTTTCCACTATTTAATCGCCCAATGTTTATGCTCCTTACACCAAGCAAGGTGTCGTTTGGCATTTACCAGAGTGATGTGTGGCTTACGAGCAACCGCTTGATCATGAAATCCAAGTTTTCTCACCTCCCGCCTAACTGTCATAGTACTTGCAGTGGATCTTGATGCAGTTTGGCGTTCCTTTGTGATGATCTGGATAGATGTCCGCTTATTACACGTTACAACCCTCTTCAACTGTCGTCGGTCTCTGTCAGTCAACAGACAAATCGGCCCGTATGCTTTTGTGCTGGATGTGTCCTTCACATTTACACTTCACTATCACATTGGAAACAGTGACCTAGGGATGTGTAGAAGAGTGGAAATCTCACATACAGACATATGGCACAAGTGACACCCAGTCACCTGACCACGTTCGAAGTCCATGAGTTCCGTGGAGCGCCCCATTGTGTTCTCTCACAAGGTCTAGTGACTACTGAGGTTGCTGATATGGGGTACCTGGCAGTAGTTGGCAGCACAATGCACCTAATATGAAAAAGGTATGTTTTTGGGGGTGTTCGAATACTTTTGATTACCTAGTGTATTTACTGACATAATAGATCACATTATTTGAATTATTTTAAAAAAGAAAACTATTATAGTAAGCCCATTAAAACTAGTCAGTTAAGGAAAAAATAGTTTTGCAGCTGTAAACTGTTGAAAGTTTAACAGAAAGCATTGTCATAATTTCAGAATTCGCTTCTGTGACATTATGCTGCCACTCTGTCAGTACTTTACTGAATTGTGAAGACTGTCACCCAGTGTCTAAATTTGAACAGCACAATACCAGAAAATTGACAGTATCCACATATCCTACTGACGATGTGAAAAGTTGCTTTTCCATTTAATTATGAAATGATACGTATCCCTTCAGAATATCGTACACAACTTAGACTTGCTATAGTAAATACATGTAACAGAATCTTTGTCTTGTTAGCATTACTAGAGTTCATTATCACTCCCTGGCTTATACAAGAATTAGAGGGAGGAACACATACTTAATATACATGGACCTGTGGCCATAATTTAACTAGGAATATAGATAATGGTTTTAGCTGGTGACGAGAGATTGCCCGATGTTTTTGTGCAAGAAATCATAGCAAAAATGTCTTGGTTTGGGGAGTTCATTAATGTGATGTGTCAATTAAACTGCATATTTTTGTAGTGCGCAATTATGAATACAAAAATCATCAAATACATCACTTAAGTTTCACAAATATGTAAATAAAAGTGGAGTCAAACCAAGTACACATGAGCTCATGTAAACATTTTTCTGGCCGTAAAACCGAGAATGTTTAGTTGAATATTTATACAATATTATTTTTACTATTTTGTAAATTATGTTTGTGGTAGCAGTGTGGGGTGTCATGTGGATCAGGGCCTAGGTTAGATGCCATGTTGATTTATGCATTTACACAATTAAAGTACCATATTTGGTATTTTTCATATATATACTTTCATACTGAAAAATAGATAGTTTAATTGATTCACTGCAGTAAAGATGTCTCAACAGCAAGTCATTTTTTGTATGATAGTTCTTGCAGAAGTGTCAGGAAATATCAAGTCAATGATGAGTTGTTACTAGAATGGAGATCATTTGAAGTAGGTTATTTTTGTTTGATAGTTCTTTACCTGTCAAATCAGCTTTCATTTTAAGGTTACATGCAGTTTTCAGCATTGAGAGCAAAAAAGTCAAAATCCAACTTTATCATTCAATAAGTGTCAGTTACCTATATTAGCAAACGCCTACCTTCAGAATTGTGACATTTTAATATGGAAACAAGGAAAAATGCAAAGTCTTGTTACATTTTAGTTTTGTGTTATCTTGCAGATTTCACATTACATTGCCAAAAATTGTAGATTTTTGCCTTACATTTTGCTGTAACATGTATGCGAAATTTTCTTGTCCCTGAGTGGAATGTGTTGAACAGGGACACAATTTGCACTCTGTACAGCAAGTACAGAAGACAGAGAACACACTGAGGCTGAAAATATTTACGTAGTTTTTGGAAATTGCAGTGGGTGGTAAAAAAACAGACAATTTTGTCTTTTATACAAAAATATTAATATTCATAAAGATAGCAAAAAATTTTATTTATTCAGAATTAATTTTGTACCACATAAATGGGAAGTATAGGCTCTCTCTCCCATCCCTAAATATTTTTTACCTTCCACTGGTATATAGGAAATTTCTCTTAAACACATTAAAGTTTAAGATTAATAAGATTGCTAAGTACAGATAGGAACTCCAAGAGGAAAAAGAATAAGTTCTAATTTTTCCATATACCTTTTCTATGTTTGTGTAATCAGTACAATGTAACAGTGCCTGTGCTCCTGTCCTAACATTTATCTACATAATATTAAATAGTCTGCATATAATGGTAGCAGTTCTGTGCTACCCTCTGATGCCATAAAACAAACTCACTTCATAGGAAGGTGAAATATAGGCAGTAGTGAAGATCACTCAGAAACGTATGGTAAGCGAACTTCTATCAGTGACAATTCAGTTTAATTCACTGGTGATGTGATCATGGAAAATATGTCTTTGTGGAGTCCTTTGTTTAATTTATGTTAAAAATCTGTGAAGTTTGTTGTTAACATTATATAGCTGCTAAGGTCAATAGGAATTGTCCCTTGATGTTCAATGATAAACATTATACAATACATGATGTTTGTCTAAATGTTCATTATGAAAAATTTGATCTTCCATTTGCTATGTGAATTAATGAGTACCATATTTACTCGAATCTAAGCTGCACTTTTTTTCTGGTTTTTGTAATCCAGACACCCCCTGCAGCTTAGAATCGAGTGCAAAGTAAGCGGAAGTTCTGAAAAATGTTGGTTGGTGCCACCACAACTAACTTCTGCTGTCGAATATATGAAGTGCTACACAGGCATGCTTTTCAGGCACAAAGATAAATACTGGCGCCAAAACCTCTCTGTCAGGTAGAAGACCCCAAGTTTTGACCACTGCATTTTCATAAATTATCCAACGAAGTAAATTGAAATTCCATGTTGTTCATCTTCAAATGTAGCAACCTTTCAAATATTCGTAGCAACAAAAATAAATGTCTTTACACAAAAATACCAACAATGCACAAGGCTTTAGGATTGTCGCACGAGTTGATACGCTGGGTCTCATTAAGGTTTCACGTAGCGGCACCAACTGCTTCGTGGAATTTTCTGAAGTGCTTGTTGCTGTTAGTGAACCATAATGAAGCGCTTTCATTATAGTGCCAAATTCAAGAGGGGGGCTATTTCTTTTGCGGAACAAAGTTCTAATTGAGCTGCAGGTCTCCGATGGGGGATTGATGAGAGCATCATCGGCCGATGGCAACTGCAGAGAGACAAATTATTTGAATTTTCAAGTAGCAGGAAAGCATTTAGTGGGCCAAAGTGTGGTCGATATCATGCACTAGAAGTGATTTTAAAAGAGTTTGTTAAGAAACAGTGTCAGAAATTCCTGCCTGTGAATGCCGAAATTTTAAAAATTAAGGCACATGAAATTGCTAGAGAGCAAAACATCAAAAATTTTAATGCTAGTCGCAGCTAATTGATCTGTTTATGAAGCGCTGGGGATTTCACTTCGGAGGCAAACTTCAGTTGCACAGCAACTGACGAAAAATTATGAAGAAAAACTTGTGGAATTTCAGCGCTTCATAATTAGGCAGGGCACAGAAAAGTAATACCTTCTTGGTCAAATAGGAAATGCTGACCAAACTCCCGTATATTTTAACATGCCGTCAAATTATACAGTTGATGCCAAAGGAAAGAAAGACGTAAATGTTCTTATATCATGGGGTGAAAAACTGCTGATATCCATCATGCTTGCTTGTACAGCAGATGGACATATATTACCCCCATTCATAGTTTTCAAGCGAAAGACTTTACCGAAATTGGAAGTGTTTCCAAAACTGTAGTTGTACGAGCAAACGAAACTGGGTGGTTTTCCAAGGACATGGTGCTGGAATGGATTATGCGTTTGTGAAATCGTCATCCTGGCGCAATGCTTGGTTTATGCAGCCTTTTGGTATTACATGCATACACAGGCCATACACCACCTGCAGTTAAACGAAAATTAGAGGAAAGCAAAACACACTTGGCGGTAATTCCAGGTGGGATGGTGTCAATTCTGCAACCACTTGACATCTGTTTGAATAAACCATTTAAGGACAAGCTTAAATGCATGTACACAGACTGGATTTCGAAAAGCAACAGACAACTGACACCAACAGGACCCGTAAAATACGCAAGTTTGTTGCAAGTGTGCCAGTGGATTTATGATGCATGGAAGTGTGTTCCAAATCAGACTGTGCAACAAGCATTTAAAAAATGTTCGCTATCCAATGCACTAGATTGTATGGAGGACGATGCTCTGTATGAAGAAATGAGCAGCAAAGAATTGAGTGATAGTGATTCAGAATCATGACTGATATTTTAAACATTTCTTGCAAGATGTATTACAATAAAATTTTGTTTTAAATTTCAGCCTTTAATTTTTAAGTTATTTTCATTCTTATTTTATAAGTGTTGATACTCTGCATTGCACAGGATAGAAAAGTGTGGAGAGCTGCATCAAACCAGCCCACGAACTGAAGACAACAACACATTCTGCATTTGAAGTCATCACTAAAAATCTAGGATGTATGTCAATATGGCCAACTCTACGTTCTGAATTTTTTCCTACCTGTGACAAGAGATGGCTGCTAATAGGAACTTTTATGAATCGTGAATCACATGCAGTATTCTCTTCACCATAAGAATAATACGAATGTAAACATAATGCCATGTATTCTTTCATGTTTGCTGCTATCTCATTTAAATCCTGACTGCCTAATAAACTATGAAACTAGAGTGAGACAACAGCAAACGCGGAAGAATATACATATCATTTCATGTTTATGTTCGTATTATTCTTATGTTGAATAGTGATACAGTCAGAAATGAAGTATGGCAACTGACTAGATTTTTAAATCTAAGATGACTCTAATTTCTGTGCAGAGTGTAATGTACTAAAGAGGCCTCTGCAAAGATTTTCAGACTGAGAAAAATTTTCGCTAAACTCTCATTCAGAACATCTTCTATCATACACAGTCTATTATTTGGTTCTTGTCGATCATTTTCAGCAGCAGTGTAAGTAACAACAAATAGCAGTCCCTTGCCGTTGTTTCGCTAATGAGACATTCCTCTCTTTTTTTATTGTAAGCGGCAGTAGCGCGCACAAAAGCAAGCCATGCCGCGAGCAGTGACAGGTCGTAAACACTGATTATCACAATGTGACAAACAATGCATGACACGGTGCAATAATGCATTTTCAGCTTAGAGTGACGTAAACACCTATAACAAAGAGAACGGCACTTATCAGATCAATGCAAAATAAGCAATCAATTCAAACCAGACGAAGGATATGAAAAAGGAAGGGTACCCATGTTTAACTGCTAAGCTTATGACTCGAACCAAACTACTGTAGCTGTATCTTCATCCATTCGACCTAAATTGTGTCTCGTGTTACAATGGACCAACTTTGTTTTGATTTGGAGGTGCAGTCTAAAACTTTTCTCTCCCCTTGCATTTCGAGTCTCAAATTTCAGGTGTGGCTTAGATTCGGGGATTTTTTTTTAATTTAAATTTCCCCCCCCTCCCCCCCGAGTCTCATTTTTCAGATGCAGCTTAGATTCAAGTAAATACAGTAACTTTGGAAGCTAGTCACATTCACGCTAAGGTGTTGTCATACATTGACTTGTCAGTGGCTTTGTTGGGTATACTTAGCAGTTTTTTTTTTTTTTTTTTTTTTTTCTTTTAATAATGCAACTTGTAATTTTTCCTTTAGTATTTGCAATATCTCGCGTGTTGTAGTAGCTTTGTCCCAGTATTTTATCTTGTTGACATATTTTTCCATGTAGAGGCATTTGCTACCGTGTTATTTGTTAACCGGTTCCTGGTTGAAAGCTTTCTTTTTCAATCTCTCTTGGACATCCTTTGATGAATAATTGACCAAGAAAGACTGTTCAAACACTTTGTAAGTTTTACATGTATCAGACATTTCTGTGGCCCATAGAACTGCATTTTTTCCATTGATCCAGCCATGAACTTTATTTTCTGAATGTCAGCCCAGGATTTGGGTAGGACCCCATGGAATGGCTTCATAACAACCATAGGGTTGTGGATCATTTGTCAGGTATAAAAGCACTGAATTGTCTGTGTTGTATCATGTTCTCCTCTAACATCGCATTTGCAATGAGAGGAGTGGTACCTAATCTGTACAAATCAGTACTTACTGCAGTGTGGAATTGCAGCTCTGTACTAGTACCTGCATACAGTACATGCCCATTAATAGGTACTGATACACCGTTCGTTGATGTGATAGAAGAGCTGTCACTCGCGATCATCTGGTGACAAGGTCTTTAATTTCTTTTACTTCATTGATCGAGGTCAGCACTCTTCTTCTTTTTCTTCTTCTTCTTCTTTTTCTTCTTCTGTTTTTTCCCTGTGCTCATTTTCAGTGAGCTGAAATTGTTGACTATTGTTTCTTTGATGCATCCATTATTTTTTTTCTTTAAGCGCGTGATTTGCGAATTCCCCTCATGCTTGCTGTTTGTTTTTCCAGCGGGAATTTTTTTTTTCTAATATCTGATAAATTTGTTCTTCTTTCTCCTTCGGCCAATTGGTTGTGTCTGTATAGGTCAGACTGCCGAGTTATTAGCCTTTTATGCTCTCCACTGATGGTTTCCATTTTAACCACTAGATGGCGAATAGCAAAGCAATAGAATAATTAGTACATAATAAGTGTCTGTCATCAGTGTGGTGTCTTTAAAATCAATTTTATATTTTACACAAAAACATTCTTATTAATTGTATTTTTATAAGTATTGCTTGTTTTATATAAGATATCAAAAGAATGTTCATTATACAGATTTAATTTTGAACCTCGTAAATCTGAAGTACAGGCTCTCTCATTTGTACTTCTTTTTTGGTGCATGGAAGTGAATAGTATTTAAATACAAATTTTTACCTGCCACTGGAATAAGTACATCCAACATCTCATTTTTTTCAAATATAGGAAATTTTCCTTGAACACTCATAAGTTTAAGGTTAGTAATGGAGTACAGTTAGGTTGCCAAGTACAAATAATAAACCCAAAGGGGAAAAAGTTTTGTTTTTCCCATATATTTTTTTTTTTGTAGCATTATCACTACAATGTGACTGTGCCTGTGCTCGTCCTATCAGTAATATATATAATCTTAAATAGCATAAGTATTATGATGGCAGTCATGCTTTATACTCTGATGCCTTAAAACAGACCCACCTCATAGGAAAGATCGCTCAGAAACACGTGATAAGCGAAAATCTTATCAGCAATAATTCAGTTTAAATCTCTGATGCTGTGACCATGGAAAATATGTCTTTGTGGAGTCCTTTGTTTAATTTACAATAAAATCTGTAAAGTTTTGTGTTGATATTATAGGGAACAGGAGAAAAACCATTTTTGTAGCATATTGATTTCATGTTATATTTCCAAAAATTGTACATTTCGCATCACTTTTCACTTCATCATCTGTGTGAAATATTCCTGTCCCTAAGTGGTATGTGATGGAAAGGGACACCATATGCACTCTGTACAGCAAGTAAAGGAGACGGAGAACACAAGGGTACACAAAAAATTTACTTTGAAATTGAGGTGGATGGTAGAAAACAGAGGACCATCCATCAGAAGAGGCTTACAAAAAGAAAAGTGGATAAGGGCAAAGATGTGAGTGATTATTATTAATAATAATAGTCATCACTAGAACTATTAGCTCAGATTGCTGGAAATTAGTCATAATAAAACATAAGGCTTTCCCCATTGAAATCTGCTAAGGGTATACACTTTTCATGGAATGAGTTGTACGTATGCTGTCCCCAGCACTGAATACAGTGCCATACGGGATAATACAATTGGCATTTACTATTTGGCAAACATGCATGTGTAAAATCCTATTACTTTCTTGCATTCTACAAGGATCATTCAATAGGTATTGCCCCACATTTTTTTCTCAGAGAATATTTATTGTTAAGTCAGAATTTGATGACAATATAAATCATGTCCTGTCCATGTCCTATTTTTGTATGTAGTCTCCATCACAGTGGAAGAGTATGTATTCCCTGCTGGTAAAAGCTCTTGTCCTGTAGGCTTAGCCATATTTTCACTGCGTGACTAACACTCTCATCATCTTCAACGTGCGTTCCCCAATTGTCGAGTTGTGATGCGCCAATCGGCATGAATAATGGCATCCACATGATCCAGCATGTCTGGAGCAGTGGCTGTGATAGGATGTCCCAAGTGTGGCTGAGCTCTGTTTCTGCATTTCCTGAGGCTGTAACTTTCTTTACCCAATGTCCAACTGTACTACTATCAGTTGCAGCATCGTCATACACTGCACGCAGACGTTTATGGATGTTCACCACGGTTTCTTTTTCTGCACACAAGAATCCAATAACAGCATGCTACTTGTAACGTGAGTCATATGTAGACACCATTTTGATGCTGTACTACGTCTCTGCCATCTGCTAGAGCGGTTTGAAACATCAGTAGCACACAGATCAAGCATCGAATGTGAAGCACAAACAAGGATGTTTGTGTATGTATGTTAATGGCTTTTTAAGAAAATGTGGGACATTATGACCCTCGTACAAGTGCAAGGATTTTGATAATAGAAAACTGATAAGACTATCATGAACATAATATAAAAGATATGAATATAATAGAGGGAAACATTCCACGTGGGAAAAATATATCTAAAAACAAAGATGATGTGACTTACCAAACGAAAGCGCTGGCACGTCGATAGACACACAAACAAACACAAATATGCACAAAATTCTAGCTTTCGCAACCAATGGTTGCTTCATCAGGAAAGAGGAAAGGAGAGGGAAAGACGAAAGGATGTGGGTTTTAAAGGAGAGGGTAAGGAGTCATTCCAATCCCGGTAGTGGAAAGACTTACCTTAGGGGGGAAAAAAGGATGGGTATACACTCGCGCACACACACACATATCCATCCACACATATACAGACACAAGCAGACATATTAAAAGGCCTTTTCTCTTTCCTGACGAAGCAACCGTTGGTTGCGAAAGCTAGAATTTTGTGTGTATATTTGTGTTTGTTTGTGTCTCTATCGACGTGCCAGCGCTTTCGTTTGGTAAGTCACATCATCTTTGTTTTTAGATACATAATATAAAAGCATAGACTAAATAGAACTAACTGTTATTCCCATACTTTTCTTAGGTCGTTGAGAGGAGTCAAAGTCAACGTGCTGAAGCGAGGGATTCCAGAGTCAGAGAATACTTCTATGGACTTCGTTCTCCATTGTATCCACATTCTTTTGATGTGAGATTCAGTGAACTAAAAATATATAAAATCGGAGCTCCAGCATTGCCTGATTCGTGCATGCCTTTGGGAATGAAAGCAGAAGATAACCATACAAAGCTAGTTGCAGTAACACCAGGTATTTCTTTAAATTTTCCTTCCATGAGTTTTTTTCACTCAACCTATTTGTTTATTTATTTATTGCATCTTTTTAAAAAGACATTTGAAAGAACACATGCTATATATTAACATTGAACCTTAGTGTTTTTGTCAGTCTAGCAGAATGCCGCTGGGCATTAGCATGGAATAGCATCGGTTCACGCAGTCTTCCTGGTTGTTGTACTTGGATTGTGTCTGCAATATGTCTCAATTGTTGACGTTAAATGTCAGCAGTGATGTTTACCCTTGTGCAAGCAATTCGTAGTAGACCACACTGTCACTATTCCAACAGATGCATAACATTATCTTTTGTGGATACATGCAGGTCTTTGTATGTGGCATTACTGCTTTGTTTGGACTCAACCATTCCTTTATTTTCTTTATGTTAGCATAAAGACACCATTTCTTGTCACTAGTAACAGTACAAGATAGGAATGATTGGTGTTGTTGACGAATCAATTGATGACGAAAAAGCAGAGATACACAAATAATAAATGACAATCAATTGGTAAACCTATAGCAACAGGAAAACCGACATGCAGAACAAAAACACTGTGAACTTATGCACCAACCTAATATTTCTCATTATACTTTGAGATGTGGTACTGGATAAACACTGCACCTCTATCTCACACTCTTTGCGACCACTGCTTCCCTTTTATGCCCTTTGATTCTTATAACTGCTGTCCAGTGTCTGTACAAGTTGTGAACAGCCTTTCGCTCCTTGTATTGTACCACTGATACCATCAGAATTTCAAACAGTGTATTCCAGTCAACATTGTCAAAAGCTTTCACTGTCTATAAATTTTACAAATGTAGATTTGCCATCCCTTAACCTATCTTCTAAGAGAAGTTGAAGAGTCAGTATTGCTTCACTTGTTCCTATATTTCTCCTAAATCCTAATTAATCTTCCCCTAGGTCAGCTTCTACCAGTTTTTCAATTCTTCTGTAAAATATTTATGTTAGTTTTATGCAGCCATGACTTACTAAACTGATAGTTTAGTAATATTCATACCTGTCATCAGCTGCTTACTTTGGAATTGGAATTATTGCATTCTTCTTGCAAACTTAGGATATTTTGCCTGTCTCATACATCTTGCATGCCAGGTGGAATAGTATTGTCATGTCTGGCTCTCCCAAGTATATCAGTAGTACTGACAGAATGCCATCTACTCCAGAGGCCTTGTTTCCACATAGGTATTTCAGTGCTCTGTCAAATTCTTCTCGTAGTATTATCTCCCCCATCTCATCTCTTTCTGTTTTCTCTTCCCTTGCTATAATATGACCTTCATTTCCCTTGTACAGCCCCTCTATATACCCCTTCCCCCTTTTAACTCTCCCTTCTTCACTAAGTACTGATCTCCATATGAGCTCTAGCTAGTCATATACCACTTCCCTTTTCTCCACAGGTCTCTCTAATTTTATTGTAGGGCATTTCTACCTTCCCCCTTGTTAAACATACTTCTCAGCCTTGCATTTGTCCTGCAGTCATTCCTGCATAGCCATTTTGCACCTCCTGTCAATCTCATTTTCCCATCGCTTACCTTGTTACTGCATTTCTCCTTTCATCCATTAAATTCAATATCTCTGTAATATCCAAGGATTTTTACTAGACCTTGTCTGTTTACCTATATGATACTCCGCTGCCTTAAGTATTTCATCTCTCAAAGCTATCCCTCATCTCCTACTGTATGCTTTTCCCTGTTGCAGTTGGTCATTACTGTTGCCTAATGTTCACTTTGAAACTGTACAACCTCTGGCTCTTTCAACTTATACAGGTCTAGTCTCCTTAATTCCCTACCTTTTTGAAATTTCTTTGGTTTTGATCTATAGTTCATAATGACAAAATTGTGGTCAGAGTCCACATCTGCCCCTGGAAATATCTTACAGTTTAAAATTTAATTCCAAAAACTCTATCTTACGATTATATAATCATTCTGAAACCTTCCAATATTTCCAAGCCCCTTCCACATATACAGCCTTATTTTATGATTCTTAAGCCAAGTGTTAACAATGATTAAATTATGCTCCATGCAAAAGTCTTATCAGGTGGCTTCCTCTTTCTTTCCTGTCACTCAGTCCATGTTCATCAACTGTTTTTTCTTCCTTTCCCTATTATCATATTCTGGTCCCCCACCACAGTTAAAATTTCATCACCCTGAACTATATGAATAATTTTTTTATCTCATCGATCATTTCTTCAATCTCTTCTTCATCTGTGAAGCTAGATGGCATCTAAACCTGTACTACTGCGGTGAGTGTTGGCTTGATGTTTGTCTTGACTACAATAATGGACTCATTGCTGTTCATAGTAGCTTACTCACATTCCTATTTTCTTATTCATTATTAGACTTGCTCCTGCGTTATCTATGTCTGATTTTATATTTATAACCCTGTACTCACCTGACCAGAAGTCCCGTTCCTCGTGCGACCAAACTTTACTAATGCCCATGATATCTAACTTCAATCTATCCATTTCCGTGTGACATTTTCTAACCTTCCTGCCCGATTAAGTGATCTAAGACTCAGTTCACACAGAAATGGCGTGGCACAGATGTGTGGTGTGGACATGGCACTATTTCACAGCATCTCCATGGTAACAAATGAAACAGTTGACACGGAGATGGTGTGGTTCAGTCCGCACTACATCAGTTTGACATCACAAGTGGTGCACCAAAGGGATGCATGACAGAGACATCCATGATGTGCACCTGTTTTGATTAATTTGAAGTCATCTGATAAACGTCAAAAACAAAACAAAAATAAATTGTTTTATGTGGGTGAAGCAATGCTACATCTGTCTCTGAAGATAGTTTTGAAAATATTATGAAAAGGAAATAGGTTACTAAGCACCATATAATGGAAATGCTGATTTGCAGTCTGGCCTCGGCAGCAAGAGATACTGGTTATGCGTGTGAGAGTTGCATTTGCGTGAATCTGTGTGTGTGTGTGTGTGTGTGTGTGTGTGTGTGTGTGTGTGTGTGTGTGTGTGTGTGTTTTACTTATTACAGAAATAGAAACTTCATTTTGAGAAAATACAACAACACAGGCCAAAACACTGCAGTACAAATATGCACAGACAGCAGTAGAGGATACAGAAAAATTTAACTCTATTCCTCTTGCCATTAAACTGAACAGGTACAGTCAGCATTACATTTTCTGTCCTCAATCATTGGATTTTGCCAGACAGATGTGCAAATCCACTATCCACTTGGTGCTTGCCCGTATGAATTCCATGGGACGTGCTGTCAAGTAGGGCTTTCTTCCTGCACTTTTGACTGACAGAATTGTATAACACAGCGTAGAATTGTATAACACAGCGTAGAGAAAACTGTGATGTTGTCTAGTGGCAAATTTCTTTCACCAGCACCTCTCAGCTTCTTTTCAATGCTTTGACAAATCCAAGGTTGTTGGATGTTACGATATTTCCTTCCCCCTAGTGTAGTAGGGTTGTGAGATGAAATCTATAGGCAGACATACTCAGTTATTTCAAATGAGCCTTTGTGGTCAGTGCTAAGATCCCCGAAATCTCTGGTTCCATCTTTCACAGAACAAATCCATTGTCACTGGCATTGGCAGTAACTAGAATCCAGCTTTCTAGGGAAAGGATATTTTATTCCTCTCTGTAAGGGCAAAATCTCTGTCACATGGTAGGAAACATTGCCCTGTAGTGGAGGAATTTCTGGTCAACAGCAGTGAAATATTTACAATTGATCAGATTTTGGAAAAGTGTCAGAATATTTGGAACATCTTTCACAAAGTCAGTTATGCACAGGCTTACGTTCAAATTAAAATCATATTAAAAATAAGTATTATGATCAAAACATTCCAGTCCTGTTGCTTTTCTATGAGACCTGTCTCTCACTTTGTTTAAGACAATATAGAAATGGTTTTGAGACATTCTGTAAAAATGGTGGAAACATTTGAAATACATAATCAGTTCTTTCATTATGTCGGATGTGCCGTATTTCTTCCCTTTTTTCATCAATAATGGATGTACCCAGTATCTTGCTCAACATTTACAAGTTACAAAAGATCCACTGCATCAATATCTTTGTCTGATGAAACCAATATATTCTGATCATTGTTCATGTCCTGTTTGTATCACGTCCCTGACTCACCGCCATCAACATCCATGCCACACCATTTCTGTGTGAATTGGGCCTAATGTTCCACGCTCTGACCTGTAGAATGCCAATTTTGTTTCTACTGATGGAATGGAAATTTCTTAATTTCATTATACTTCCCACTTTTCATATTATCTTCCTCTTATAATCGTATTTCTTACTCTGCCCTTTCTATCATCTCTGAACTGAAAGTAGCATAATTCTTAATAATACACTATATCCGACCTTTCTCCCTCTCCCTCTTTGACACCTTTTCCTTTTTCGTCTTTGCCCCACTCCTTATCACGTGTGGGCGCCCATTAAATGAGGATATGATTGATCTTCTACACCTCTCCATCCCTTTTTCTAACGTCACTCAACCAATTTCTCCCCTCTTTCTTCTCTAAAGAAGGAATGTTTATTTACAAAACATAGGAGTATTGTTCTATATTGTAAGTAGTAAAGTCACTCCTATATGATTATTGTTTCTATATTTAAAAACAAAGATGATGTGACTTACCATACGAAAGCACTGGCAGGTCGATAGAAACACAAACAGACACATACATACACACAAAATTCAAGCTTTCGCAACAAACTGTTGCCTCATCAGGAAAGAGGGAAGGAGAGGGAAAGACGAAAGGATGTGGGTTTTAAGGGAGAGGGTAAGGAGTCATTCCAATCCCGGGAGCGGAAAGACTTACCTTAGGGGGAAAAAAGGGGTATACACTCGCACACACACATACATACATCCGCACATACACAGACACAAGCAGAAATTTGTAAAGGCAAAGAGTTTGGGCAGAGATGTCAGTCGAGGCGGAAGTAAAGAGGCAAAGATGTTGTTGAAAGACAGGTGAGGTATGAGTGGCGGCAACTTGAAATTAGCGGAGATTGAGGCCTGGTGGATAACGGGAAGAGAGGATATACTGAAGGGCAAGTTCCCATCTCCGGAGTTCTGACAGGTTGGTGTTAGTGGGAAGTATCCAGATAACCCGGACGGTGTAACACTGTGCCAAGATGTGCTGGCCGTGCACCAAGGCATGTTTAGCCACAGGGTGATCATCATTACCAACAGACACTGTCTGCCTGTGTCCATTCATGCGAATGGACAGTTTGTTGCTGGTCATTCCCACATAGAAAGCTTCACAGTGTAGGCAGGTCAGTTGGTAAATCACTTGGGTGCTTTCACACGTGGCTCTGCCTTTGATCGTGTACACCTTCCGGGTTACAGGACTGGAGTAGGTGGTGGTGGGAGGGTGCATGGGACAGGTTTTACACTGGGGGCAATTACAAGGGTGGAGCCAGAGGGTAGGGAAGGTGGTTTGGGGATTTCGTAGGGATGAACCAAGAGGTTACGAAGGTTAGGTGGATGGCGGAAAGACACTCTTGGTGGAGTGGGGAGGATTTCATGAAGGATGGATCTCATTTCAGGGCAGGATTTGAGGAAGTCGTATCCCTGCTGGAGAGCCACATTCAGAGTCTGATCCAGTCCCGGAAAGTATCCTGTCACAAGTGGGGCACTTTTGTGGTTCTTCTGTGGGAGGTTCTGGGTTTGAGGGGATGAGGAAGTGGCTCTGGTTATTTGCTTCTGTACCAGGTCGGGAGGGCAGTTGCGGGATGTGAAAGCTGTTTTCAGGTTGTTGGTGTAATGGTTCAGGGATTCCGGACTGGAGCAGATTCGTTTGCCACGAAGACCTAGGCTGTAGGGAAGGGACCGTTTGATGTGGAATGGGTGGCAGCTGTCATAATGGAGGTACTGTTGCTTGTTGGTGGGTTTGATGTGGACGGACGTGTGAAGCTGGCCATTGGACATATGGAGGTCAACGTCAAGGAAAGTGGCATGGGATTTGGAGTAGGACCAGGTGAATCTGATGGAACCAAAGGAGTTGAGGGTTGGAGAGGAAATTCTGGAGTTCTTCTTCACTGTGAGTCCAGATCATGAAGATGTCATCAATAAATCTGTACCAAACTTTGGGTTGGCAGGCCTGGGTCCCTGAAACTTTTCTGTATTTGGTAACTGACAGATGAAAGTTCAGTTATTGTTGTAAAATGAAAGAAAGATATGTTATATATACAGGGTGATTCACGAAGATATGCAAATATTTCAATAGTTATTCTACAAGTAGTACTAAAGGAAAATGTTCATATAAACATAGGTCCACAAATGTTTAGTTACGGATTTGCAGCTAATAAAAGATTTCACCTGAAATTTAGCAGCTTCCCAAATATGAAGCCATCGTAAAACTGTAAGAAGTTAAAGTAAAGCACAATTTCCATTTATTTTATTGTTATTGGTTTGCTGAATGTAATAAAACATGTCATAGACGTGTGTCTGCAGTAGTTTACCAGAACATTCAGAGAAGCAAAGATTATTATACAAGTACACATTTAAATGAACATTTTCCACAGAAATGGATTGTTCATGGTACTACACTTCTGTGGCTACCCAGATCGCCCTATTTATAACACCAATGAATTTTTGTGTATGGGGATGGATGAAAGACATAGTTTATGAGGACAAAGTCAATACATGTGAGGCATTACTTGCTCGCATTAAGTAATTAAGAAGAACCCTGTGATACTGAAACAGGCAACCAAATCTGTTCATGCACATGCAGCAAAATGCATTGAACTCGGTGGAGACATTTTTGAACATTTATTGTTAATGTATTGTGAAATTGTATGTATACTGTACAACTTCCTTAATTCTGAGCTATGTTTTTTCCGGTTTAACATGAATTCACATGTGCTATGATATTAATAGAAGCAGATTGTGACACATTCATACAGTTTCAGTTAATGTTATTACCATCATTTTTTCCAAAATTAAGTTCTCTACAACTTCTGTTGAAAACTTTGTGCAATTCTCTGGAATTTAAAAAAAGGTTGGGCCAAGTAGCAAATAAATTAAAAATTTTACAAAATTACTTCTTTGCTTCTCTGGATGTTCTGGCAAACTACTTCAGATATACATCTAGGACATGTTTTATTAGATTCATCAGATCAATAACAGCAAAATAAATAGAAATCGTGCTTTATTTTAGCCTTGTACAGTTTTGCAATGGCTTCATATTAGCGAAGTTGTAGTAGCTGTAACTCCGTAACTAAACATAAGATATCACTCGCCGAATAACGGAAGTGTTGAGTTGTCAACAGGTATACACAAAAGAGAAAGGAAACTTTGTTGTACTAGAGTGCGCGCACACACACACACACACACACACACACACACACACAGGTACAGGCAAGGGAGATAGAGGCAGGAAGGGGGGCCGGATAACTAGGAGTTCAGAGGGAGGCAGCTGGTTTGATGGCTAGGAATACGATAGGGAGGAGCAGCAGGTGCTGGAGCGAGGCATGTTGTGCACCTGCCACCTCTCCTTCCAACATTCTGAGCCAGGAAACAAGCTGCTTCCCACTGAGCTGCTAGCTATCTACTCTCAACCCTACTTCTTGCCTCCCACCTCTCTCCCTCTACTCACCCCAACTGACAGAATTACCACCCCACCTTAGTCCATCTACCGAATTGCAGCCCTGTGTGTGTGTGTGTGTGTGTGTGTGTGTGTGTGTGAGGGGGGGGGGGGGTCACTTGCGTGCGCATGCACACTCTAGTTTGACAATTATTCTGTGAATGGTCTTCTTGATACAGAAGAGGGGCAGCTATGTAACAGAAAACTCAAAAAGGACTGACGTCCACAATTTAAAAAATACAGTAGAATCTGTAACTTTTTGAGTGTGGCTGAAAAAAAAAGCGAATTCTAGAAAACTTTGTTTATTAGATAATAATCACAAGTTATTTTTCCAGAGACTTTATAATTTAAAGCAATAAATTTATTTTACATACTGATGCATTGAGTTTTAAATGTCAGCATTACACTCAAATACTAGAGTAAAGAGAAACATTAATTACATGTTATTTACAAGCTACAACTTGATTTTTTTAATTTAAAGGGGCAAAGATACAGATGCCAAAATGTTCCAGAAATGTATATGTCTTGTCGCAGTCACATTCAGTACATTTAATTCTTTACTTAATTTTGTGACCAGGTGCTCCTCCAGTAAGAATATGATTAACTTTGAATTATACAGAGCCTTCTCCAAAATGTTATCTGATGCTGTTGTAAGATTGGACTTATAAAATTGCAAATCTCTTGCTTTCAGGACCTAATCTGTTGCATCATTTGCTTGCTGTTAGCTTCGCTGCCTCTACAGATGATGATGTCATTCACAGTAATGTTGCAGGTTTTATATGTGTGTAAGTATAGAAGTATGTTACGAAGTCAGACTTTGTTAATAATTATGGTATGGAAAGTTCTGGGAGAATGTAAATAATGTACGAGTAAAGGTAACAACTGACTAAACAATAGAAATGATGTGTTATTGATAGGCACACAAAAATAATGAAGACTTTACTAGTTTTTGGACAGATCCTTCACTTAAACTATTCAGAGAGTTAATAATTAATTACATTAATTTGAAGAAAATGATATTGTAGTCGAACTTAAACAGTTCTAAATGGTGTATTTCCAAGAAAAAATCTTATTTGGTTGTTAGTAAATGTTACTGGAAAATTAAGTTACATTTTTTTTCTGAACCACAGTTGTAAATGTGAAGTAATACCAAGATGATGATAGCAGAGTTAAAGAGGTGAAGAAATTTATATTGTGATTTTGATAAGTACAAATAGTGTAATCAGAAATAAGTTTCATTTGAAATGCTTGCTGAGTATTTCAAGTTTAACACAAGACAACATTGAAAGTCATTGAACAGCATTAAACCATAACTAACCTCAATGCCTTTGACACTGCAGAATATTAAAAGGGTATCAAACAAATTCAGAGTGGCAAATTCTCTTATTTGTGGTCCAGAACAGTTACATGCTGTATCAGTTAAATTTCACAGTGCATTTACTGATTGTTTCTCTCCAAGGCAATAGGTAATTATATTGAGTTGTCCTTGTACGTGTAACCGTGCTTAACAGCATTTGCCATATTTCAAATGCTATGTAACTGACTGCCAGAGAAATATGTTGGCCAGTGGGATGTGGGGTATCTAATATAGCTGCCTTGTAAGGAATATATGCGTTTAATATCACTTGCCTGACAAGTTGCTGAGCACAATATGAGAGGGCTAGTGAGTTAGGTTTTTTAATGTGGTTTTGTGTACATGTAGTTTGAAAGCAATAGTGTGGTAGGTAAACTGGAAGAAAGGTGTACCATAGTTAAAGTGATCCTGGAAAATCATAAGTGGATACAGATAATGGAGACAACCACTCACTGTATTGTGGAGCAATTGAAAAGTATATGGATATGCAAATAAAGTGACTCAGCTTACATGCTTGCACCTTATGCAGATTGTAATTACGATTCATAGACTCTGCTGCCACATCATAGTTCTTTTTTAGTATGCCTCAGTTCTGCTGCTACACAATGAGAGTTGTCTGCATTCACACGCTATTTGAACTGCAATTGATGTTGTGGTTGAATTGGAAATTCATTTAGCATTGTGCTAAGATTGTGGGAACACCTATAGTTTGCATGCAAATGCTCATGTGCGAAATGTGATCTATCAGAAGACTGCTGTTTGATGACAGCTGTGAAATATAACCCATAGAATACCATGTGTATTGATTTTATGAGACATGGAAATGCCTGTGATGTGAAACTGTATTACAATGACTGCAAGTATTAGAACACTATGTGTGTAAATTTTTAAACTGTGTGCTACAAAAAATTGCACAAGCAACCAAATCTGGTATAATCAAACAATGGAAACTCCGGGTTGGAATACCAACAATGTAATGGAAAGATAGATTGCTGTGTACTGTAAAGATGACACATTAAGTTGCAGACAGGCACAGCTACCTTAATTGTCATTGAGAAGTATCTTGTAATTGTTACTATCAGCAACTTAAGGTGTCATCTTTATGATAAGTAGCAATCTTACCTTTTCCTTATGTTTGTTCAAGTTTATTATAACATAGACTGACAGATGAAGAGGGTGAGTTGAGTTCTGTTCACATATAAAAGTTAGTTTATTTAATATCCAGTGATTGGCATTTAGTCTGAACCAAGTATGAAATAGATGTGGGAAGAACTATCAGAAACTGAGCTTTCAGCCAACAAGGCCTTCGTGAGATTTGAAACTTCCTCGGCATGCATATTGTTCCACACTATTTCAGGAGAACTGCCGGATATTTGTACCTTCCTCCCACAATATTTCGGCGCAGAGTCTTCTGGCCATCTTCAGACGATGCTGGCAAAAACGCACTGAGCTCTGGTATTTAAGGCCTCGTTGGCACGTGCGTGATGGATTCATTTGGTATTGCACGTGCACTGCTTGAGCGCGTTTGATTCTGCTGCGCCGCGAGCTCTGTGTATTGAAAACTCGCCGCTTTCATATCAATTAAATTTTCTTCCTGCAGTTCCATTATGGAAGTATGCTGGCTATGGAGGACACGAAGTTTCTCAACGATTGGATTCCATGCCAAATTCAACTGAAAACCACCGTCTCAATTATTAAGAGACTGACTGTCAGATAGTTATATTTCCATGGATTCATTAATAATAGAACTCTAAAAGTTAGACATGTGGGTCACAATATTTGTCTCACTGTTGTTGATGCCATGACCAGTGGAAATACAGTATTCAGTGATGGCAGTCGTACAAGGCTGAAGAAGGTGAGTATGCCGCTGATGATGTTCTCCAGTGCGATCCTGCACAGTACATGTTATGTGCCCTATATAAGATTTGCCGCATTCACACAGAGTCCTGTAAACACCTGCCTTGCGCAGCTCTTGGTCATCTTTGACAGACCCCAACAGCAACGAAAATTTTGCAGGAGGGCGAAAGATCGCTTTCACTTTATATATTCTTAGTATTCTGCCTATTTGCCGTGAAATATTACCAATATATGTTAAATAGGCAGTCGTTTTAAAGGCCTCTTCCTCTTCTTTGCTCCGCCGTTTACAGGTCTGCAGTGCTCTCTCCACTTCAAAAATAGAATCTGCATGTGCTCCAGTTCCGTTTGCAAACTATCGTAGTCAGAGATGACGTGGGCTCGGTGAATCAATGTCTTCAAAACACCTATCGTTTGTGCCAGATGTTGGCAATCAGCGCCTTGCAAGTAAAGGTCTGTGTGAGTGGGCTTTCTATATACTGAATGACCACGTGTGCCATCGCTCTTATGTCACACCAAGACATCTAAAAACAGCAGGCAACCCTCCTCCTCCAACTCCATAGTTGTAAGAACTCTCACAGATAATGCAAACCATGACGCCAAACTATAAAAGTAACATCAACATATCACCAAAATACTGTTGGTTTAAAAGTGGCTGAGGCGAGTGCTCACTCCTCAAATTCTTCCAGAAAAAGATTGGCCACCAGGGAAGACAAAGGACTCCCCATGGCAGACAGTCTGACTGTTCACAAAACTTGTTGTTCAACAAAAAATAATTATAGGAGAGGGAGTGCTCAAACAGTGCTGTTATGTCAGCTCCAAACCTATTGCCATTGAGATGTAGTGAGTCCACAAGAGGTACATTTGTGAAAAGTGAAATTACATCGAAACTGACCAACAAGTCATAACTTTGCAGCTGCAGTAACTTAAGTCTGCTGATGAAATCACTACAGTTCTTTATGTGATGTGAACATTTACCTACCGTTGGCTTGAGCAAAGACGCCAAAATACTTCGCTGTTCCAATATTACTCACAATTGGACGTAATGGCACATTATCCGTGTGGATCTTCGGCAATCCATATAGCCTAGGTGGAACTGAACAATTTGGTTTCAGTTTATTAATCACCTCCTTTGCTAAGGAACTGTTAGTAAGAAGTTCTGCTGTTTTCCGAACCACTCGGGTTGTAGGACCCTTATCAATTTTGCGATATGTTGAGTCACTTAATAAAACATAGGTCTTATTAATATAGTCCTCCTGTAGTATTAAAACAGTAGCATTACCTTTGACCGATTTATTTACTATGGAGTTGGGGAAGGAGGGTTGCCTGTTGTTTCTAGATGTCTTGGTGCGACATAAGAGTGATGGCACACATGGTCATTCAGTATATAGAAAATCCACTCACACAGACCTTTACTTACAAGCCGCTAGTTGCCACCATCCGGCACAAACAATGGGTGTTTGAAGACATTGATTCACCGAGCACACGTCACCTCTGACACCGATAGTTTGCAAACAGAACTGAAGCTCCTGTAGATTGTATTTCTGAAGAATGGGTATTCGTATCAGCAAGTGGAGAAAGCGCTGCAGACCCGTAAACGACGGAGCAAAGAAGAGGAAGAGGCCATTAAAACGACTGCCTATTTACCATATATTGGTAATATTTCAGGGCAAATAGGCAGAATACTAAGAAAATATAAAGTGAAAGCGATCTTTCGCCCTTCTGCAAAAATTTCGTTGCTGTTGGGGGTCTGTCAAAGATTACTTAGAGCTGCGTAAGGCAGGTGTTTACAGGATTCTGTGTGAATGCGACAAATCTTATATAGAGCAAGTGACATGCACTGTGCAGGATTGCATCGTAGAAAATCAGCAGCATACTCGCCTTCTTCAGCCTTGTAATATTGCCATCACTGAACACTGTATTTCCACTGGTCATGTCATCAACTACAGTGAGACAAATATTGTGGCCCATATATCTAACTTTTGGAGTTCTTTTATTAATGAATCCATGGAAATGCGACTGTCTGACAGTGAGTCTCTTATTAATGGAGACAGTGGTTTTCAGTTGAATTCGGCATGGAATCCAATCGTTGAAAAACTTCATGTCCTCCATAGCCAGCGTAGTTCTATGATGGAACCCCAGGAAGACAATCGAATTGATATCGATGCAGTGAGTTTTCACCATGGAGGGCTCATGGTGCAGCAGAATCAAATGTGCTCAACTAGCACACGTGCAATGCCAAGTGAATCCACCACGCATGTGCTGGCGGGCCAGTATCACCAGAAGATGGCCATAAGACTCTGCGCCGAAATATTGTGGCAGGAAGTTACAAACATCCGGCAGTTCTCCGAAATTTTGTGGAACAAGACCTTCATCAGAAATAGACAACATACAGATACACACTGATGCAAACACAACTCACATGGACATGCCCACATGGCCTCAGCAGCCAGTGACTGTGGTCATGTGTGTGTGAGTTACGTTTGCTTGTGTGTGTGTGTGTGTGTGTGTGTGTGTGTGTGTGTGTGTGTGTGTGTGTTTCCGACAAAAGCCATGTTGGCAGCAAGCTCACTTTTTATTGTGCCTGTCTGCAACTCAGTATCTCCACTGTGTCGTGATTAGCAACTATCCTTTTCAAAATATTGTTACGTGCCATCCTGGATTTTCCGTTGTTTGATATTGGCAGGAAAACTGATGATAGACATGTTGGGAGCATTATACAGAATGGACGAAAGGAAATGCAAGTTTTTCAGTATTGAATAATAGAAACCGGTTTTGTTTAAAAAAAAATATTACATTCAGTAATAGTACTTTTATTGCACTTTCGAAATCTACATACCTGAATTAGGTTTGGAAAATAATTTCATTGAGATTATGTCCTCCTTGCTGGACACAAATTTGGATCTTCTCCTAAAAGCTACACATGGCTCTCTCCAACATTTCATTTGGCACAGCTTCAGTTACGTGATGAATGGAAACCTTGAGGTCATCGATTGTGCAGGACTTGTTCATACCGATTTCCGATTTCAAGTAGGCCCGGTAAAAGAAGTAACAGATCGGGTAAACGTGGGGGCCAAGGAATATTTGTCGAACCACTTCCATGGATGTTCTTGCCATGTGAGCTGTGGCACTATTCTGTTGGAACCACATATCTATCATGTTCACTCGACACGTTTCAAGTTCTGGGTAAAGGAAGTTGTTTAACATATCGACATAGTAGTGTGCTGATATAACAGTAACTGTGGTTCCTCTTGTCTTCCAAAAAGTGAGGTCCAACAATCCCTATCTTGGAGATACCACACAAAACTGTTACTTTTGAGCTGTGGAAAGGTTTTTGGTGGTGTCCTTTGTTCTCCGATGCCCGGTATTGACAGTTCGCTACATTAACATAACCATCCAGATGAAAATGGGCTTCATCACTCCTGAATACTGGGACATCTGTATCTTCTGTTAAAATAGCATCCGCTATGCCAAAACTTTTTCTTAATCTTGAGCCCACATGTAAGATGCAAAGAAGGGAATGACGTGACACACCCAGCAATACAGCTTCTCGCCTAGCAGATCATTTTGGACTAGCAGGAACTGCCGCTCTCACATTGTCTATGTTTTCTAGAGCGTGAACTGAATGGTGAAGGCTAGTGGTTTCTTTTTCATCATAGATGCAGTACTTCGAAATGCTGCAACCCATTGCAGTATAGTGTTTCAATTTTTGACTGAAATTCACTGTCCAACATTTGATAGAAAAGCTGGTGAATCACGATGACGGAATCATTGTTTCTAAAGAACCGCTAGACCGCAAATACATGATGAGCTATGCTCCACAGCAACTGAAACTGCATTGTCCGAGCTGTCTGCCACATCAGTACCCCCATTTGCTCCACCTTGTAGTTTGTATCAGTGTTCTGATCTGTAAATCAGTGGAGTTGTTGGTACTGCAGGAGTGTGTGTCCATGACAGAAGAACCAAGCTGTCAGTATACGATGTTCAGTTATTACAAGGAGTTTTGAGTTCTGAGTAAACATTGACAGATATTAACAATACAAGGGAAAGGATGGATCACTAATCACCATAAAGATGACACATTGACTTACAGGCATAAACAACAAAAAAAGGCTGTTACATATTTAGCTTTTGGCCAAAGCTTTCATCAGAAAAGAGAACACACACACACACACACACACACACACACACACACACACATGGTGCATGTGAATGTATCTTGATGAATAGTCACAAGCTGTACACTTCAACTTTAGGATTCAGTCAACAAAGAGGACTTGGAAATTGAAGTGCAGAAACATTTCTTCATTGGCGCCAATGAGCAGTACTACATCATTTACATCTGTGTGATTTTGTTACTTATTTGACTCTCAGTTTATTTCATGTCCGAGGTAATGATGGATCATGTCAAAAGCTCAGATTTTAGTAGAAATCAGTCATATTTGTTGGGAGGCAATTTAAGGATTAATCTGAGAGCCTCCTCTCAGGAAAGATGCAACTATTTTATACTGCTTAGTATTTTAATGTTATTGTCATTGACAACTTAACTAACAAAAACCTATTATTAAACAGTTTTGAATTGGGACATATGATGCCCATGCACTTTCAGATGTGTCGTAAAATATAAAATCTGAAAACTACCTTATACCGACACTTTTTAACAATATAAAATTTTGATAGAAAAAAATCAGGAGTCTGTATACTATTCACGTAATACACATTGTAACAAATGTTGTTAATAGTACCAACATTGCATTGCAAATACTAAAAAAGTAACTTAGATTAAGAATAGATGTTTTTTATCTTCATAAATGTTTGAAACAGTATGAAAAAACAATTAAACTTAGGTTTGGTGTACAACATGCATGCATTTTTGCTTTAGGTGTTGCTGACTGTTGGAACTTGAAAATTTTAATTAATTTTTTTTTCAATAATAATAATAATAATTTGTTGAGAATGAAGAAAAAGGAAGATAAAGATTTCAAAGAGTATAAAATAGTTAAAACACGTACACTTTTGACACCTTTTTGAACATTTCTGATAGTGTTAGTTCCAGTTGGGTTCTTGCTGACATTTTCTGTGGACAGTTTATATTGTGAATAATACATAAAAAAGTTTTATCTAGTATAAAGTATTTCTAAAAAGCACATTTATGACACATTTGAAAGTGCTTGGGCCTCGTGGGTCCCATAATCCAACATTTTTGGTAATAGATTTTTGTTAAGTCGTCAGCAATAACATACTAAAATGCCAAGTAGTATACAATAGTTGCACTTTTTTGTCACAGGCTTCCAGACTACATCCTTGCACATTGTATTATGAAGAGCTAGTATTCTTTACAGGCTTATGGAAGTGTAGCAGACTCGTGTTTGATATTTATCCATCTTTTTGTCGTAGTGAATGTGCCTTTGACATATAAAATGTAACATTACATCTTGTATTGTACATGTGTGCTTAAATATATCTAATTAAAGAAAGATAGAAAGATGAAACTGGTTTTCTTTGTTCCAGTTTGTCAATTTTGGACACAAGTGAATTTAATGAAGTTCTCGCAACTAATTTTAGGGCTAAAATTAAAAAATAATATTGTAAGTTGATAATTTAAATAATGTGTTACAAATTTGTTAGTGTTTTGCCATGGTACAATTTATAACCTAAAATTACATCATGTGGTACTTAAAGGAGGGAGGATACTGCATTTAAATCATCATATTGGTTGACATTTATGCGAATTCAAATAACAAACTAAAAGCACCGAAATTTATGTCTATTGTTATTACGTATCTGTATTACCAACATGCATTTCCATTGTTTAAAGAAAGAAACATTCCCAGAGAACTAGTAACTACACACTTTAGAAGATGGCAAATGGAACTAGTAAATGATATGCAATTTTCCAAAATTGATATGAGAGAAATACTCTTCATAATCAGATTAATTTATTTGAAACTGGCTGTTTAAATAACATTCCCAAGTTCCATATCTGTCTTGAATTGCACTGATCATAAAGATGTGACACGCATTTGGGAGGGTGATGGTTTGAATCACTGTTATGTCACCCAGATTTGTGTTTTCCCTGTTTTTGTGAATCTTGTAATCCAAATAATATGATGATTCCTTCTCCAAATCAAAGCTTGTGTTCCACCTATAATGACTTAATCTATTGAACACTAAACTCTGATCTCCCTTCCCTCCTTAGAGGCATGAAAGAATGATTTCTTCTTCTAATTTTAGATGATGATACCTGGCAGAGTTGTCCCTCTTGAGCATGCCTTTCACATAGACCCTACATAGAAAGAACTGCTTTGGTGTAATAAAGAAGGTAACTGAAAGAACTAGGCAATGAGACAAACAGAAATGACACATTTATTAAAAGACAGTAATTATCCTTAAGTCACCACAATTCATGAAGAACCTCTGGGCATTACAAAATGTGGGACATGATTCTTAATAGGGCATGTGATAATTACAAACAGCAAAGCATGCTCTGAAACATGCTGGCTACAAGGTTGGTAGATAGTCCTTGTGGTAGGGTTCTCCATTCCTCCACCACCACACTTGACAACCGCTGAATGGTTGTTGGTGCTTGTGGATGTGCTGCAGTACATCTCCCCAATGTATAACGTATGTGTTTGATGCTATTTAGTTCGAAAGAATGGGCTAGCCAGTCCCTTTGCCAAATATCTTTTTGTTCAAAGAGCTCCTCCACCTGTGCTGGTCAATGTGGTCATGCATTGTCATCCATAAAAATGAAATTCTGAATATACCCTGGATATATTGATTAGATGTGAGAACAAGTAACGCACCCAGGAACATGTTGAGCATGATAGTTTTGGTGGTCCAGGTGCTATATAATTTGGGGAGGCATAATGTTGGATGGGCATAATGATTTCCATATCTTTGAACCCATTAGGTCACCAGTCGGTGTTATTGTGACACTGTATTCTTCCTGCATGTGTATCTTTTCTTGTGTGCATTCAGCCCAGGCTTCATTTTTATGTGTGACAGTGTGTGACATTAAACACCTTAAGCAGAGAAGCTATTAGAATGAGAAGATATTCTCAAAATGGACTGGCCTGCCCATTCCCCTTGATTTAAGTCCCTTTGTGCACATGTGGAGTGTATTGGAAAAACAGATTGCAGCATTTCAACATGCACTAATGGCCATCCAGCAGTCATCAGCCATGCTTTTGGAGGAGTGGAACACTCTACCACAAGAACTCCTTACCAACCCTGTGACCAGCATGGGGGCACTTTGCAGAGCATACATTGCCATCCATAGTGATCACACACTCTCCCTGTCACACCATTTGTAATGTCCAGGGAACTATTGTGAATCATGTTGGCCTCAGTATAATTATTGTCATTGAATATGTCATTTCTGCTTGTCAAATTGCATATTTCTTTCAGTTGTCTTTTGCACCATACTGTAACGATTCTTTTTAGATATGGTCAAGCTATCTTTCTTGGCAATGATGCATCATGCAAAAGTTATTTTTTTCCTTAAGTTTTGCAACCATTGTACGTGTTGTAAAAGACAGTATCTTAATGCTCCAATTTCATTAAATTGTAATCTCATGTACTTGAATGCATATATTTCAGTCGTCATTGAAATATCTTCTGTGTGTGTTCCAGAACAAATGTTGACATGGAAAGGCAAAGTTTGACAGTGCTGAGCCCCCAGCCGAGGCCACTTCCAAAGACTTTATTGCTGTTATCTGAAGTACAATTCATGGACAGCCACTGACATTAGGTGTTACGGTAAGTGGAAATGTGTAACTCTTTTTACGCATACTGCAACGGATACCTTTGTTTCGTTTCATCAGACTTTATTCAGTTGGCTCTGTTGCATGTGATTGGTTAGGTGGGGAGTGGAGGGGGGTGGGGTTTCTATTTCAGTAACTTTTCTTTTCTATAGTAGACCCAGCTGGTTGACACTGTGAAGGTTCTTACATTCACCATTAGACGCAACACTACATTCATATATTACTGTTGTAGTTCTGACAGGTGCCTAATGGAAAAACCTACCTGCAGCACTTGACAGTTGCTCCTAGTTTGTCTCCCACTCTTTCACTGCACAACATACTCAAAAACAGGTGCTGTAAAGTACACTACTGTGTATGAACATTGGAACACCAAGAAGACGACATGCAGTTACAATGAAATTTATTCCATAGATGGACATGACAATACACAGATGATTAGGATTGCAGAACTATACATGCATTGTGAACTTTAGAGTGCAGTACAGTGTGAAGCCACTATGTGCTACAATCTTAGCCTCCAGATATCATGGCATGGAATCAAAGAGGGCTTGGAAAAGTTGCCAGAGTGTACACTGCCACATGGTTGGTAGGCGTGTTCAAAAGCAACACCAGTGGTGGCATGAGCAAGTTGCCGATCAACCCAGACTTATTCGAAGGGTGACTTGTCGGGTGAACATGCAGCTCAGGAGAGCAGTGGTACCTGTTGTTCTTCAAAGAACATGCCACACATGGCTGGACCTTGTCCTGCTGAAATATGGCATGTAAAGCTGCCTGCATGTTGGGTAGTGCATCAGGCTATAAAATCTACTGATCTGGTGGATGCTATTCCAGCTGCCTTCACAAAGTAAGAGACAAGGTCACTTGTTATAGGCAACGGGATTCCAAACCATCACATTAGGTATTAGTCTCCTACATCGCTCAAAATGCAGTCCGCCCAGTTGCACTCACCACATTAGTGTTGTAACATGTACACAGCCATCACTGTTGGACAAGTTGAAGTGGGACTCATCAGAAAACACTTCGTTTTTCCATCCACCAGCAGTGAGCTGTTATTCACAAGCTCATCTTTTCAGTAGGAGCCAACATAATGGCATGAATTCCACAAGTCAACTCCTCAGCATATGGCATATACTGTCAATGCAGACGTGACCACACACTTTGCAGTGATCCACTGTGAAGTCAACACTGTTAATGAGACTGTTCTCTTAGTTTTTATCCTACATTGTGGTCACTTTGTGTGCTCAAGTACCCACACATTGATGTGTAGGACTGTCTTCCAGTTCCAGAAACACATCACTGTTGTAGTAGTATGCCCTATAGGAGCTGCAGTGTCCCATTAATGAAAAACCTGTTTCCTGGAGACCAGTCGTTCTGCCCTGTTCAAACTCGCTCTCATGTTGATATTGTGCACTTTGACATTGACTAGTAATTCCGACACTTGCTCACATATTTCCACGTGTTTTGATGGCTCTTCACTGTTTATGTGGGGCATAACACTGACCTGTACAGTCACACAAAAGACTGAGTTGCTGGTCCTACATGCACGTATCTCTGTGCAATCTTAATCACATATTATGGTTCCACTGTTCTACACATCCTCCAACTTTGCAGTGAGTTGGACCATTCCTTTTAGTAGTTCACAGTGGGTTAGAACACTCTTCCTCAAATATGACTTCATTGAATTTAATAAAGTAATTGTTGTAATCTTATTAATCACTTAAATTGGTCTGCACTGTTCATACTATAGCAAAACATGTTAATCAAGTGAATTACGTGGTAGTGCCAGTTCCTCTATGATGTTTTTCACATTTCAGTGCATACAGAACTGGTTGTTCCCGTCACCACATAGTTTCTTTACACAGAGAATGTTACTGTGGTTCAACTAAACAACTCAAACCCAGTACACTCCAATGTTCAGTACACCTCTCTTTGTTGAGAGCTCTTACACAGTCACACATGACAGAACTAGCTTTCATATCTATCACTTTTTGTGTTGGAACTTGAATTTTTACACCTTAGTTTATATCATTAACTTCACATCGGTTTCACCCAACACTCTGCAGCAGAGTGTGCACTGATATGAAACTTCCTGGCAGATTAAAACTGTGTGCCAGGCCGAGACTCGAACTCGGGACCTTTGCCTTTCGCGGGCAAGTGCTCTACCAACTGAGCTACGCAAGCACGACTCCTGGCAGAAGTAAAGCTGGGAGGACGGGCCATGAGTCGTGCTTGGGTAGCTCAGTTGGTAGAGCTCTTGCCCGCGAAAGGCAAAGGTCCCGGGTTCAAGTCTTGGCCCGGCACACAGTTTTAATCTGCCAGGAAGTTTCAAAATTGTTTAAATATATATTTGTTCATTTTCATAGCACTGATACATGGTAAGCAAGTGCATGTAATATAAGGGATTTGCATAAATATACACGGCTTTTTCTCCCCCTGTGAGTAGTATCTACCTTTAAGATCACTAATGCCCTGAGCCTAAAAGTGTTTGCACTCTGCATATAAAGTCAGCGAAAGGAGTCACAAATTACAGAATAAAAGGCAGCTGCAGAATTCAGAATGCAGTTGGTAAAAAGTTGTATTGATGAATGTATAAATTTATTTCTCCGATGAAGATAGGTGAAAGCCCAAAACATGGCTTGGCATGATGAGCTATTTAAAAAGTGCCTTGTTGCTGTATTTCTTTAAGTAATTCAATTCATATACATGGAGCTTAGTAACCATTAACAATGGTAAACTAACATGAACCATATTGTTGTAATACAGAAGAGTGCGAGGATAATGAGAGAGCACTTGTCTTAGTAACATAACATTTAGAAGTAGTGATGCTGTAGTTATATGTATGATTATGTGGTGGTAAAGTACCATCAGGTTAATGTTTCATAATTTATCAGACACAAAACTGAAGTAACTTTCAATGCACGCTGCTGATTTCTCAAAGTCGGGCTGTGATTGCTCTTAAAGTTAAATGTATATTGAGGCATGGCTTTACATACCACTTGTCAAAATATTGTGCTGCTTGTATGTTTTAATCGTGTACCATTCATTTTATTTTTGATGAATGGTGATTTTGTATTTTTTATTGTTATTTCTTTTACAGAACCAACTGTGGATGCAGAATCATATGTCACCTAGAGTAAGAGTTCAAAACTACAAAAGCTTGGAGACTATTAAAGTGGCACAAGGACAGCAATAAGCAGGCCACAAATTGTTGAGAATGGTGGAAAGAATTGAAGTTATAATGAATGTGATTATCAGTAATTATGTGGCACTTGATTTAGCTTTGAGTGATAAGATATCATTTAGAAGCAAAATATGTATTCATTTTATGAATGATGCACTACACATGAGTGGATCACAGTATTACCAAGTAGAATTACAGTATTTTCCCTCTACCTTGCACTGGCCCACAATTTTTATATTTTTTTGGAGGTCTATAACATTGTCACTAACTGTACACAGAGACTAGACCAATTAGACACAGTTAAAGTGTGAAGAAGGTTCCATTGTGCATCATCTTTTTACTCCATTAAAAATAAAATGCAGCAAAGTAGTTCACTAATTACAGTCTGTTCATGCAGAACAACAGTGACACAGAACCATTTAATACAAAGCTTTTGTTTGCATTAAAAAAAATGTGTGAATTTTGTCAGTCTCCATTTTTGTCTCTGAGATTTACAAAGTGGATTAAAAATAATTTTATTGAAGAAGGATAGTTATGCAAAAATAATTTCCATTTATATGGTCTGTTAACTGTTTAATCCATTCTTTTACACACATTTTGCACTCACTCTCCACCTCTCCTCTCCCAATACCATTCACTTTAAGATTCAAATGGAGTCTTCTAAGTGTGGAACAGTCCACAGAATTCATTATACAATGTGTCACACTTTGTTTGTTCGAATAGCACAGTGATTTTGTTCCTATTTCAAAGGAAGCAGAAGCCTAATGTGACTTGTAACACAATGTACATTTTGAGGATGAGTGATTTAGGTATATCTAAGTGTTGTACACTGTATATATTGTTGTAATTTATCTGGATCTAGACTTTTCTAGCATATGATCATTGACAAACGTTAAAAAAAAAAAAAAAGAGAACATTTTATTCTCCTTGGGAATGAGAGAACAAAACCAGTTTACTTTCCTTACACAGGAGAAAATGTAATACTGCTGGTTCATATGTGTATTGGTGTATTCACTGGTGTTCTTGTGTGGAAATGTAATGTAATAACTAAACTCTGTGTGTCTCATGCAGGGCTACTATGTGTCTTGGTACAAAAATGTAACACTGAGAGAAATTTTTATCACTCTGATAAATATAAGAGACAGAGTGTAATATGGTGGTAATTATGTACAAAGATTTTAAAATAATTTTGTTGTTGTCATTGAATATGTACATAAAGCTGTTTACACTGTGATGAAATTTATATTTATGACTATCTGTGTATTTATATTTTTGTAATTAATTTTGGAAAACAAATGAAATAAACACTTATTTGTTAATGTCGTCTTTGTTTTGCATTTACCTAACTACACATTAAATGACTAAGAACTGGCAAACGAATGTACAAAATGCCACACATGTATCTTAATATTCAAAAAGGTTGTTATTGGGTTTACTCAGTCACAGGAGAAGAAACATCCTGCTAAAAAAACAATGCAGATAATCTTCTTCGTAAATGCTCCAAATGTTTTTTAAATTTATTAATTCAACGTGGGATATAATTCACTCTAGCTGGCTTGCAGACAGGAAAAAGGTGGCTGCTGAATGTACAATGTCCTTGTCCTACCAACAAAAAAGATTAGTAATTCTAGCCAACCAGAACTATCATCCTTGGATACAATTGTTCCATTTTTACACCTTAATAAATCATTGATGGTAATCATTGATCCAACATAACAATTTATTATACATCTATATTAAATGCAATGCTAAGTTATTGGTGGTGATTGCATGTATTACAGGTAAAAAAATTGAGAAAATTTATCTTGTGTCTCATTAACAAGCTTACTACGGTCAGTTTGAATTCCTTACAAGTGTAACCTGAAATTATGTTCATCATTTTTAATCTTGTCCTTTATTTAGTTTTCACATAAACCAGGCCAGAAAATGCATTTTCACACAAGTGGTGTCATAACTTTCAGTTGTTTCTTTGCTAAAGAGTGACAGTTCCCATATTAAAAAATCCAACAATTCACGTTATTTTACTCCTCAAACCTATGTTTTACAACTATCTTAGATAATTTTGCCAAACTCTCGTGTGCTGCAGATATCAGATCTTGCATTTACATCATGTCAACAGAAAGCAGATCTCTAATAACAATATTTTCTGACCCCGTGTACTGAATATTTTGTCATAAACTGTACAAATTCACTGCATGATGCTTAGTAACATGTGTTGTTAAGATTGCTAGTTTTGTAGATGAAAGTGAATTCAGGAGAGTGTAAAATGAATCATAGTTTCTGTTTCAGGCGTGTCATTCCTGGGGTTCTAATTACCTTATCATAGCTTCATTTCTATGTCCCACTTCAAATACTCTAACTTCTCTTTGGAGACAAAGGTGTCGTGTTTAAATGTAAAAATATATGTGAAACTTAACCAAGATTTAGAAGTCACATTGGAGGAAATAGCTAAATTGGCTCTCAGCAAAAAGAAATGTTTTAGTTCTTGGACTTTGATGTCCAACAGACTTTGTATTGCTGTAATTATTAAACTGTTGAAATAGTTTTCAATTTAAATCAGAAGTGACAATATGAAGTACCACTTATTTAATGTTTATCTAAATTTTTATGTTCTCTAGCTACTGAAGCTTCTACCTTTATAAAGTCGATGTCAAATACACACACACACACACACACACACACACACACACACACACACACCTCAGTCCAGTACACTTGCCAACTATGGTCTTGTTGCTTCTATGCCAATACAGAAACATATTGACCATTCAGTTACATGAACAATAATAAAACAGATCGAAATAAATTTGCTGACTGCTAATAACTTTGTGTCAGCTGTATTAGGTACAGATGTTCTACCTGTTGATGACGTGAAACTTTGTGATGGACTGGGACTTGAAATTGGATTTCCTGCTTACCGCTCATGACATCGACAAATCTGGGTCCAGGTCCCAGTTCGACACGAATTTTCATATGCCACCAACATGTAGAACATCTGTACCTAATGTAGCAGACACCAAGTTCTTCGCATTCAGTAAATTTATTTCAGTTTAATTTTGAATGGAGAGAAGTAAATGCTCTGTGGGTGCATTGTTAGAATAGAAGGCTGTGTAGTGCTAGAGTGGGAGCAGGTAAGGGGATAGGGGGGTGAAATATAGCGATTAACGAAGGTAGAGGCCAGTCAGGTTACAGGAATGTAGTGGTATATTGTGGAGTGTTCCCATCTGCACAGTTCAGAAAAGCTGGTGTTGGTAGAAAGGATCCAGAGGGCAAAGGCTGTGAAGCAGTCATTGGAAGTGAAAAACGCTGTGTTGGATAGCGTGCTCAGCACCTGGGTGGTCCAGCTGTATATTGTCCATAGTGTGTCAGTGGCCATTCATGCCGACAGCTTGTTGGTTGGCATGCCCACATAGAACACAGCACAGTGGTTGCAACTTAGTTTGTAGATAACATGATTGTTTTTGCAGATAGTCCTGCCTTGAGGGGATAGGTGATGTTTGTGGCCGGGTAGGAGTAGGCAGTGGTGGGAGGATGTCTATCCTTCCCACTATCCTTTCCACCCCTTCCACAGTGGTATTCTGCCACTGTGCTGCATTCTACGTGGGCATGACAACCAACAAGCTGTCTGTCTACATGAATGGCCATTGACAAACTATGGACAATAGACAGCTGGACCACCCAGTTGCTGAGCACACTGCCCAACACAACATTCTCCACTTCAGTGAGTGTTTCATAGCCTGCACCATATGGTTCCTCCCCCACTTCCTTTTAAGTGCATGCTTCTTCCAGTGTCAGGCTTTGCCCTATTCCTCAGCTGATACGAATCAAAGGTCTTCATCGAATTGTATATTTGCTTTAGCACTTGCCCCTGAATGTGTCTGATCTCTTAGAATTTTAACAAACCAGCAGCTGCAGTTCCATTGTGGAATGTGAGTCCACTTCTACTAGATCCACCCGTTAATGAGGCCTCTTCACCAGAATTGTCAACTCCCCAGGCCTCGTAAAGCTGGAATCACACAAAGTGTACTTCATCGCACAAAACATTTCCTTGTGTTCAGTTCCTCATTTTCTGCCAGGACGTCTGCAACAAATAATTCCTTTGCTAGCAGTTTGGTTCCAACAACCATGCAGAATATCTTCCCATTTTTTACGGGATCTTTTGTGGGGAGCTAAAGGAACCAAGCTCATAGTTTAGCTGGGTCCCCAAGTGCCTAGATGTAACTGCTGTTGATGGAGTGAAACTTAAGATGATGAGCTGTCCTAATATAGTACTATGAAATATACTTTGAGAATGGTGTCATAACCACTCCTCACCCAGGGAAGTACTTCTGTCCATGCCTGGAAGCTATTCCTGGTAATCTAAATATCTGCCAATGTGCAGCCCAGTGCTTATTTTACTTCCACCCACTCCACATGTCTTTTACTCGAGTAGGCCCATATTGCCAGATCCAAACAACAAATGAGTAGTAATTATTGATATCTGTGAACATACATCTAAGAAACAGTTGATTCCTCACCCTTCACCCACCACACAAAATTCTGCCACTTCCACCAAGCACTGTAGTAGTCATATTTATTGTGAGCGCTATCCAGTGGCCAGACTGACACCATTCCGTCTTAACAACCTCAATCCGTGGGCCATTTTTATCTATTTCACATTCACATCCATTTCACTCTGCCTCTGGAAATGTCCCCCACACTGTTGTTTGGCATGCCATGTCTCCTACAGCTATTGCAGTGGGGAGTGTGTCCCATTCATCTGTAACTGTAGCATTTTGCCTTTACATGGAAAACATTCCTCTTTTTCCTAGGCTTTGAGCAATACTCAGTCTTCGCAAATGATGAAGTCTGTAGGGATTCTGCCCTTACTTAGAGCAGTACTCTGCTGGCAATCAAACCAGAAAGCCATCAAATGCTTGCTGCTCTGCTTCATGGCTAGTATTGTCATTCTCACTTCCGTATTTGTGAGTTCACAGAGCTTAGCATTTACTCCCCATATGTAATCCATGATTGCCTCAAGACCTTCAATGCTATTCTTGGTAGAACTGTACCACCAACTCATGTTCTCGAATTGATAGCATTCCAATAACCTACCCATAATTGTCAAAGGTGCCTGCTTCCCTCAGTTTTTCCTGGCACCTGATAAATGAACAACCTTCATTCAATTTTCACAAAGTAGTTGTCACTTGCAAATTCTCAAAAAACATTGCATTTTCCTGAGGCATTATAGAGAACAGGATAACTAGGTTAACACTCCAGCTGTAAGGCTTTTGGAGCAGTACTATCTGGAACTTCTACTTTCTCACTTTCTTTCTGACTTGCTACCTCATTAAGTAAAAGTTTAATTATGACTACAAAACTGCCTGCTCTGCTGCAGTGCCTGCATTCTTTCTTAATTTCTGTAATCAGTTTAGACTGTGCCAAAAAACCAAGGGAAGTGCAATACACAAGGACATCCATTGCACTGTGACAGTGCTGCAAATACTGCTGCTGCTGATCTCCACAGGAGCTCCAGACCTGATGCTTCTTGCCACTTCTGACACCAGATTATAATGTCCCATGTGGCTATAGGTATAATTAAGATTGTCAACTGACATCAACCATGCAGGTGATGGTTGGGAACTAAATGTTGGCAGCAGCCGTGCATTAGAGTGCAGAGCAGGAGCTTAGGATATGGCAGCATTAGATAGACTCCAAAAATCCAACTCCAGACCCACTCATCCAATACATTTATTGATGATGTATAAGTGTCAGGAAGTGACCTTCCACACAGCTCTTGCAGGCAGCTCTATGTGAATGATGCGGTGGCATGGCTACAGTCATCCTATCGTCTCAATTCCTCAAGCCAGAGCAATCTCAATGGATGGAGTCCAACAACTGTTTCCTTAGTTGAGGAATATCAGACTGTTTATGTGCCATGTTCTGGCATGAACTGAAATATGTCAACTTTCCTTGATGGCATCATTGCGATTTCATATGACTGACTGCTGCACCCTGGTCCACTTTTATAGTAAGCTGTGAGGTAGCACTATAATTCTTAGAAATTTCTTTCTCAAAGAACTGTGTTTTTTTCCTGAGTTATACAGGTTGAACAGTAGAAGAGAGAGAGAGAGAGAGACTGCTTGCCTGCTTTACACCGATTCTAATCCAAGAACTCCTTTCTTGGTCTCTTATTCTTATGTCTTGGTTCTTGTACACTTTGTACTTTACCTGTCTTTCCATGTAGCTTATAGCTAGTTTTGTGATGATTTCAAACACCTTGTGCCATTTTACAATGTTGAATGACGTATTTAGCTTGAAAAACCCTATGAAAATATCTTGATTTTTCTTAAAGTCTTGCTTCCACTATAAAGCAGAACTTCACCTTTCCTGTTAGATGACTAACGTACCCTCAATTTTAATTTCCAGTTTTTTATATTTTATTCTGGTCAGCAGCTTGGATGAGTGATTTGTCAAACTGAATGTGTGATAGTTCTGTCTCCTTGTTTTCTGAATTGTGTGAATTACAATCTGCTGAATGTATTTACTCCAAAGTTGGGATTTAATGTTTGCCCTTTATTTGGGTTGTTTTTGTGCCAGATAATGTGGTTCTCATCTGACCCAAATATACCATGTTACATTTTCTTTTACTGCAATTTTTTTTCCAGTTCTATTCAGCACAGTTTTGATACACGATCCCAAACATTGAGAACTTCTTCCAAGTTACTCGTATTTCACTTGTGGCTACTTCTCCAATAATTTCTTCTATCTGCATAATCCTGACACTATGGTTACCATTACATTTATATTATATAACAGCAATTCTGTGGTTGGTTAGGCATCATTGCCACTGGATTCTTCCTTGATGCAGCTCGGAGAAGCTTTTCGATCTCCACAAAGTGAGGAAGTCATTTGTCTCTCTCTACCTTTTTTTATGTTGTTCCACTACAGCAGCCCAAGGTCTATCAATAATCCATTATTTAGTTCATTGTGAAACCCAACAATAAGTTTTATCAAAAAAACCTTGATATCTGTTCAACAGCTTTACACACACTGATCAGCCAGAACATTATACCTACCAACCTACTATTGATATAAACCCATCCAGGCAATAGCAGCGTCACCTGGTGAGGAATGGCTGCTAGTCAGACACATGCACATTGCATGTAGTGTCTGTGAGTGTGCTGCCCATGTGTAGAATGGGGAAGGCCCACAATCTACCTGAGTTTGAGTGAGGGCACTTTTTGATGGCCCAGACATTCAGCACGAGCATTTCAGAAACTGCACAACTTGCTGAGTGTTTGAGGAGTGCTGTGGTGAGTGTCTTCAACACATGGTGAAACCACAGCCAGATGTCATGTGGTTGGGTGGTCACCTCTCAGTACAGGTGTCGGATGTTACGGGTTGGGCAAACAAGTAAAAAAGGACAGATGGTGAACTGTAGCGGAAGTTACATCAGATTTTAATACGGGGCAGAGTACAAGTGTGTCTGAACACACAGTGCACTGAACACTCATAATGATGGGCCTCTGCAGCCGAAGACCCATTCATGTGCCAATGTTAACACCACGACATCAGCATCTACGACTTGGACATATGATCATTGGCGGTGGGTGATGGCATATTGGCTGAGCGTTGCAAGGTCTGATGAATCCTAATACCTTCTTCTTCATGCCGATGGGAGCGTGCAAATCTGTTGTCTTCCAGGTTCAAAATGGTTCAAATGGCTTAGAGCACTCTGGGACTTAACATCTGAGATCATCTGTCCCATAGAACTTAGAACTACTTAAACCTAACTAACCTAAGGACATCACACACATCCATGCCCGAGGCAGGATTCAAATCTGTGACCGTAGCAGTCGCGCGGTTCCAGACTGAAGTGCCTAGAACCGCTCAGCCACAGTGGCCGGCTGTCTTTCAGGGAAACAGCTCCTTGACACCTGTACAGTGGGATGGAGACAAGCTGACAGCAGCCCCAGTAAGCTCTGGGAAACATTCACGTGAACATCCATGGGCCCAGTGGAGCTCGTGTGAGGCACCACGATGACCAAGGAATAGCGTACACTGCTTGCAGACCACGTACAACCCTTCATGACAATCATGTTACCTGACAGCAGTGGTACTTTTCAACAAGAAAATACATCATTTCACAAAGCCAGGAGTATGATGGAGTGATTTGTGGAACACAGTGGTGAGTTTCAGTTGATGATCTGGGATGTGATTGAAAGTGACGTCAGAGCACATCGCCCTGCTCCCCAGAATTTACAGAAACTAGGTGACTTGTGTGTACAGATGTGGTACCAACTCCCTCTAGTGACCTATCAGGGCCTCACTGCTTCCATGCCATTTTCCATGCCAAAGGTGGACATACCAGCTATTACAAGGGCGGTTTGAATAGTTCTCGGAATCACCACAAGAGGTCAGCACTAGTGCAACGAGTTGTTCATTGATATTTATTAAACTGTTGCCTGTAAACTTGTGCCACATCAGTGCTCTTGGAAGGGAACTGTGGTGGTGACATGGCTCTCTTCTTGTTCCCACATAGTGATTTGCGAAGATGGAAAAAAATCGAGATTCGAGCAGTGATTAAGTACTTTATAAAGAAAGGTATCAAAGCAAAGGACATTCATGCCAATTTCCAGAATACACTGAGGGACACTGCTCCTTCATATTCAACTGTTGCCAAGTGGACAAATGAATTTAAATGTGTCGAGAGAGCTTAGATGATGATTCACACAGTGGTAGGACAAGACGTGTCACTATTCCAGAAATCATTGCAAAAGTGCACAAAATGGTAATGGAGGATCACTGATTGATAGTGCATGAAATTGCTCATGCATGCCAGATGTCATCTGAAAGGATATATCACATTTTAAGTGAAGAATTAGAAATGAAAAAATTACCTGCAAGATGGATGCCCCGACTCTTTATGCATGAGAATGGACATGGCAAAATTACATAAACTAAGGTATGAATTGTTACCACACCCACCTTGCTTCACCTGATGTGGCTCCATCAGTCTTCTATCTCTTCCCAAAACTGAAAATTTTTCTTGGTGGATGAAGATACACTTCAAATGAAGAACTGATAGCCGGAGTTGACAACTATTTTGCAGGCCCGGAGGAAACTCATTTTCAAGATGTGATCAAGGCACTGGAACACTGTTGGACCAAGTGCACCAATCTGCAAGGAGACTACACTGAAAAATAAAAAAGTTTCAGTGATGTAAGTACTTTTGTTGTATTCTGTTCCGAGAACTTTTCAGACTGCCCTTGTAGATAGGTGGTCATAATGTTCTGGCTGATCAGTGTATGAACTATTCCAAGACTACGGCAAACTCAACTCTAAACCACAATATAAGACTGTAGAGTTATCTTTCATACCATATATCTTGTAGCCATGTAAGAGCCAGGTCTTGTACTCTTATTTTCAGTTGTCTCAACTGTTTTTAAATGGCATTAACATAAAAAACGGTGACAATTCTTGATCATACTATAGTTAACTTCTCTCACTCCATATACTGCTGACACATGTTTACTGATGTTTCTGGGATTCTCCTCTACTTTAGTCATTACTAATGTAATTTCTGCCAACATTTTCTGCTTTTATTCCAAAGGGTAGAGTGCCCCATCTTTTTCACGTGCACATGTCTCTGCTCTTTCTTAGTTTGTAGATTTTCTGTCTTTATGCAATTGCAATATATGCCTTGCCGTCCGCAGCTCGTGGTCGTGCGGTAGCGTTCTCGCTTCCCACACTCGGGTTCCCGGGTTCGATTCCCGGTGGGGTCAGGGATTTTCTCTGCCTTGTGATGACTGGGTGTTATGTGATGTCCTTAGGTTAGTTAGGTTTAAGTAGTTCTAAGTTCTAGGGGACTGATGACCATAGATGTTAAGTCCCATAGTGCTCAGAACCATTTGAACCATTTTTTTGCCTTGCCTCTTATACGTAACATCTTGTTGTTTTCAGTACAACTATTGGTTAAATGCAGCTCTTCTAACAAGTCTATTCTGAGAAAATCTTCGTCTATACATAATTACTGCAACTTACATCCATTTGCAACTGCTTACTGTATACTCGTCTTGATCTTCCTATACAGTTTTTAGTCCCCCATACTTCCCTCCCTTACCAAATTAATTATTCCTTGATGCTTCAGGATGTGTGTACCAATCTCTTTCTTGTTTTATTCAAATTCTGACATAAATTGCTTTTCTCCCCTATTCAGTTCAGTATATTTTCATTGCCTATTCTATCCATCAATTTAATCAAAGATTCTTCTGTAACACCAGTTTTTGAAAGCTTCTATCGCCTTCTTATCCATAGATAGTCCATATTTTGCCTTTGAAAGAGGCTACATTCCAGACAAACACATCCTGCAAAGACTTCCTAACAATTAAATTATATATAACATTAACATATTTCTCATTTTCAGGAAAGATTTTCTTCTTATTTACAGTCTATATTTTAATCATCTTTACTTCCATTATCATGTTACTTTCACTGCACAGTAGCAAAACTTGTCTGCTGATTTCAACACCTCATTTCTTAAGCTGATTCCCCCAGACTCGCCTGATTTAATTTGATTGCATTCTATTACCCTTATTTTACTTTTATTGATACTCATCTTATAACCTCTTTTCAAGACACTATGTATTCCACTAAACTGATCCTCCAGTTCCTTTGTCATCTTTAATTGAACTATAATGTTTTTGGTGAAACTTGAGGTTTTTATTTCTTCTCTCCGAACTTTTATTCCTTTTCCAAATATCTCCTTAGTTTCTTTAGTATGCATTTCATACTAATAAATTACAGCCAGAGTCCACGTCTGCTTCTAGAAATGTGCTGCAGTTTGAAACTTGGAGTCAAAATCTGTTTACCATTACCTAGTTTATCTAAAACCTTTTGCTGTCTCCTGGTCTCTTCCACATACACAACCTTCTTTCATGATTATTAAACCAAGTGCATACAATGATTAAATTGTGGTCTGTGCAAAATTATATCATGTGGCTCCCCACTTCATTTCTTTTCCCCAATCCATATCCTGCTTATCTTCTTTTTCCTTCTATTGATTACTGTTATCCCATCACAATTAGACTTAACATATGGAATAATTTCTTTAATGTCATCATTCATTTTTCCAATATCTGCAGAAATGATAAGCCTCTATTCTTGTACCACTGTGGCGCATTGTTACTGTTTTCATTTACTTGGCTATGGCGAACCGTCACTGTGATGATCCATCACTGTTCACAGGTGTTTAGCTGTATTTCTGGTTTCTTGTTTGTTATTACACTTACTCCTGCAGTATACCAATTTTATTTTATGTTAATAACCCTGTACTCACTCAACCAGATACCCTGTTTTTCCTGCCACCACACTTCACTACCTTCAACTAGTCTGTTACTCTTTTCATGTTATCTAACTCACCTAATGGATTAATAGAGGGAAACATTCCACATGGGAAAAATATATGTCTATCGACGTGCCAGCGCTTTCGTTTGGTAAGTCACACCTAATGGATTAATAGATCTGACATTCCACGCTCCAGGCTGTAGAACACAATTTTTTCAGTTGATAAAGTCCTTCTTAATGGTCTCCCAGCCAGAGATCCAAATGGGAGACTGATTTTCTTCCAGTATACTTTACAAAGGAGGATGCCCATCATCATTATGCCATATGGTAGAGCAGCATTTCCTTGGGAAATATAACTGTAGTTTTCCCTTGTTTATGTAACTTCTCAATTCACAAAGAGGCATACAAAATTGCTCATAATATTTTACCAACCGACATATTTGATGGCATCGCTGTTTATACTGTTCTTCAAATGTATTGGGTTGGTGCACAAGTTCATAATATTTTTTTCCTTAATAATGAATTTAGAGAGATCAACTTCAATTGTACTAATAGTTTATAACTAAAACAATGGAAGCAGATCTCTCTAAATTAATTATCATGCCTCTCAGTTGCGGTTGTACAAGGAACCATATCTTGTTTTTCCATAAGTTTAATAAACACAATACATACGCATACAAAGACTTTAGTCATCATTAATGTCTCCTCCTTCACTGTTTACATCAGTCTACCAATGTTGGGAAAGCTTTTTGAATTTACAGCTGCAGAAATCGCGTGATTCTGAGGTGAAGAACACGCCAAGAAGTTCTTGGAGCGCATTTTCATCCAGAAAGGAAGTTCCATGATGGCTGTTTGATACAGAGCAAAAAAGGTGGAAATCTAAGGGCACAAGATCAACAGCTATTCGTAGTACACCACACCATCGCTGTTTCACCAAGTGCATAATGTTACCTTCTGTGGACATGCACAAGTCTTTGTATGGGGATTTGCTGCTTTGTTTGGGCTCAACCATTCCATTCCTTTCCTTTCCTTATTTTAATATAAAGATACCATTTCTCATCACCAGTAATGATACAGAATAGGAATTATTGGTGTTGTGCAACCCTACTAAAATAATTTGAGATGAATGTTGTTCAGCAAATTTTAATTACATTTGAAAATAAAAATATTGACTGAGAATCTGATTCACTCTGCCCCTTTATCACTATTTTACAATCAGAATTTCACATAGAAGCATAAAATACATTAGGCTCAGTCGACAGTTAATTTGTAAAATCCTGTGTCAAAATACTATTCCTGAACTATAGCCAAATATTGTAACAGGGTACCACGACTAGCTAATCAGTGTGTAAAATGGGATGAACCCAGTGCTCTGAAAACATACTATCATCATCTACCTAATTATCTATCGAGGTCAGGAACAATTACAGTTAACACCCGCACATTTCCCTGAGAGAATTTTAAACCCATACTATTAGCCCATTCCTCCAACTCTCTCCATCAATTGCAACTGACAAGTAATTTATGCGAGGTTAGAGAATGAGCAGACAACAGCAGTCATCCACAAACAATGAACACTGGATGGCAGAGTTGACTTTGGATGTAATTCTGTTGATTGCTACAGCAGAGTCATGCCCAAACATATCTGTGATGAACACCATTGTCCCACTCACATTGCTCTGACGTAGCACCACCAATGTGGTATCTAAAAACACATAATGAAACAAAGGATAAAAATCACGATTTGTGGAACTACCCAATGACACCAGAATGAAACTTTTAACTATGCAGTAGAGTTCACTGACATGAAACTTCTTAGCAGATTAAAACTGTGTGCTGGACCAAGACTAGAACATGGGACTTCAGCCTTTCGCAGGGAAGTGTTCCACCGACTGAACTACACAAGCATGTCTCATGACCCATCCTCACAGCTCTGCTTCTGCCAGTGCCTCGTCTCCTGCCTTCAAATGACATTATGCATCCAAGTAGTGTCATAGACCCCTTCAAAGTCAAGGAATATATCTATGAGGCAATGTCTATATAAGAAAGATTGTTGCATATCTAGCTCTAACAGGGTGAGGTTGTTAAGGGTTGAACAATACCTCCTGAACCCATACTTAAGGCAACTAAGTAGTCTAAGACCCAGGTCAATGCCAGCTGACCATAAATTCCAATGTCTTTCCTATGCAGCTAGTGAGAATCACACTATGGTATCTGCTGGAAGAGGTGTGATCTTTTCCTGAATTCAAAAGGCATGCCAAAATTGCTTCTCTTCACAGGGTGAGGAAGTCTTCAGTCATCCAATTTTTACTGAAAAGAGGTGGGACACTTTCCACTGCATTCTTTTTTATATTTTGTAATGTGCAGTGCCATATTTGATCACTGGCCTTAGACAATGCACAATCTAGCTCCCACATGGAAAATGGACAGTTTTATTACTAGCATTTGTGGAATGGAAAATCCAGTTGTTTCTCTGCTCAATGTGGTGTAAACTTCTATGTTGGTATTCTGTGCCAGTTATCAAACTGAAGTACTCAAGTACTCAGCCACTGCAAGTCTGATGGATGGCTCCAGATGAAAACTGGAAACATCCCTTCTTTAGTATAGTTGTTTTTAGTGGCCTGGCATGTTTGCCAGATATTCTACTCACAACTTGCCATACTTTTGAAGAGATAGTGGAACAATTTATCAAGTTGAAAAACACTTGGCAAGATCTCTTCCTGCCCTCTTTGGTTGTCCTCATGACCTGAAAGGCTGTCAGGTTCACAACAGATGGTTAAGTTTTGAACTGTCACAAAGCCATGAACCTGGTCCTGATGGCAGAGTGACACTTATTGTTCTACCATGGGACCTGTGGCCTCTGAAGTTACCCGGAGGACTTTGGGTTAGTTGATCAGTTGCATGGTGGATCACGTTCATAATATGCAACACTCAGTTCAGTTGGTGTTCAAAAACAGTGAACTGAATGTACAGCACCAAGTTTTCTCTGCAAAGAATCGAATGTAATAACTTTTTTTCACCCACTGCTCTGTCTGAAAAGTAGATTCAGATGGGATGTGATCACTAGGGTGCAAGTCATCTACTGCTTTCCACTAAGTGCATCTGCAAGAGCAAGAGAGCAAAAAATGTGATCTATGGTATAGAATGACCATGTTGCAGTGCTAAAGTGCATGCTACTACCAGTGTTTAGAAGATAAAGCTCTTTTGACACAATGAAGCTTTCAAGTCAAACACTGGAGCAAATCGATGTAGATCACATTGTGCATTAAAATCTTGCACAAATAAGAATGATCGGGAGAGTTGCAAAATTAGGTCAGAGAAAGTCTTTCCATTCAGTGCTTCATTGGGTGCAAATAAGTGTCATATAATGTAGCATTATATGGAATGTGTACCTCTATAGCAACTGCTTGAAGTAAGTCATTCACATGGCCACTCCACCTCTAGCTGTGTGCCTGCTGAAGTCATAATGTTTTGTCACCATCTGGCTGCAATAGGTAGGCCTTATAGTATTCAAATCCAAAGTTTCCCTACAGGTTGCACACTAGTAACTGTTATGCCTCAACAACCATCCATTTTATTAGTGTGTGGCAAATCTTGAGATTGAGTATTTTTTAGAAGTCTGTTCAAGGCTTATGATACTGGCAGTTAAGCCAAGACCCCTACTACCTGTGACACATAACCTTCCACCTATGCACTGGTGGTGACTGAAGGATGCTCAGAGTTTAAGGTTACAGAGCACTGTTGGCACTCATTAGTCCCAAGCTCAAGCACCCCCATTTCATGGAAGCCATACCCAGACACCAAAGACTGAGCTACCTGAGACGCTAACCATTTAGCATGACTCCTGAGGCACATGCAGTCCTTTAAGTGGCATGGATATAATAAGCGTTACCCTCCTCAGTCTTCCAAATAAATATTCATTATCAGGGATTACACAGTCCACAGAGATCACAAAATGCTTTTTCAAATGCTAATAACTGTTAATACAATGTTTGAGGAACTTTGCTACTTTTTATTGATTGGTGTTACTATAATAAAATTACTGAAGAGTTCATGACAAACTACTCCCAATTATCTCTTTTAAACACATTGTAAATCATTTGAGAAGAGCCTCAATGAATGAACTTCAATAAACTCAAGTCGATATGATTTAGGCCATGGGTGTCCAACCCACAGCCCACAGGCCACCCAAAGCAAGTATCAGTGCAGCCAAAGGAGTGAGCATTTATCACACTATCAGAAAAAAAGTTTATGTAAAGTTATAACAAACTGAATATTTTCAATTTGATACTCCTACTACTACTCCTACTCCTACTACACTACATAGGACCATCCTGTTCTTTTTTTTCTCAATGATTATTGCTATTGCTAAGTTATCTGCAGCCCAAAAATATATGTCTTTTTCCATTGTGGCCCAGACAAGCTACAAGGTTGGAAATGCTTGATTTAGACCAATCTCAGTATATGCCAACGTTGGTGAGAAAACTTTGTTAATCTTGCTCAGGATTCATTGGATTTTCAGTATATCCTATAATTGTGAAGTAGAATAAAGACAGCCTGTTGCAGGAAGCCTAAATCATTGGAAATCAGGTAAAGCTTGTACTTAAAAGTGAGCACCTTTACGAAGCCTTTGTATTTGTACTGTTACTTCATATTCACATATGTAAAATCTATACCAAACTGAAATGACAGATTGAGTTAAGAAGGCAGAAAAATTTACTTTATCAAAGAGGATTACAAAAAGTTGAAGTGTTGAAGAGCAGTTTAAATAACATGTCAGAAAAACAAAAATACGCACTAAATTCTTGGTGGCATTTTGTTGTAGGGGCATTAGGACATTGTCCAAGGCACATTTTTATGCCTAATGTTTCATCTCCTAATGCTGAAGACATCACCAGTAGCTATAAAGACTCAGTCTGTTGTCAAAGACTTAAAAGAAGCTCAGCAAGCCAGACTGTTTATACAATCTATGCAACAGCAGGTTCATGACATGACTGACCACAAGACCATGTCCTAAGGTTGTGAAGTTGCATAAATGTGCTATAGAGTTTGTTTTTTTCTAATTACAGTTCTTCTCCTTTTTATTTTTTAGTTGTGTTTTGTATTTTTGAATTTCTATGGCCAATATGTATGTCCCAGTTTGTAATGATTGGACCTTGATGAACCTAAAGTATTGGAGAAACAAATTTGGTTGTTTTCTGTTCACAGTGCATGATCCGCTGCAGCTGATTTAACCATGTAGTCCACATGATGGTTACTCTTGTATTCTTTAAGCCTTGTGTTAATGTTCCTTTTTGTAGTTCGTGTTGCACTTTACCACATGTGCAAGGAACTTTCTACACACCTGCTGTTGCAAGTGACATGTTCAAATGGAACATGTCAGGGAAACAAAAACTACACACTAAATCCTTGGTGACTTTTCGTTACATAGGCACTAGGCTGTGGTCCAACACTTTTGCAGTGTTCAAATATCAAGGTACGTGTACTGTTGGTTTAAACAATGTGTCAGTACAAAGTACAGTTCTTGCAATTCTGTTGATGGAATCTTTGCTTTTGATAAGGAAGAAAGCTTTCCCTTTAGATTGTTCTTTTTCACAAGAAGCTATGAATATTTTAGATTATGGTGCCATATTTCTCTCTTTATCAGAGTAGCCATTTCTTCTGGAAGTATCTCTTAATTTATTGGACTGTTCATTCAAGTATTGTGGCTCACAGATTCTTTATTCCAGTTCACCAATGTTTTAATCATTCTTCACTCCTAATTGTGATGGTAATTAAAATTTTTGTGAAGGTGTGTATCCATGTGAGTGGACTTAGTGCCCTGAAGTCTGTCATACATTACAAATAAGATTCAGAAATGAAAATAGTCAATGTTTGGAAATATAATATGAGCAGTTAAAAAGATATACCCACCAAATGGTGGCAAGAGAAAACACACAAAAAAGATATGGGTATGTTTGAGCTCTTGGCACCAAATGGGAAATGAAAAGGCTGGTGAGGTTAAGGAAGTGGTAAGTTACAGAAAATTCACACAGAACCCCAGATATGGGGAAACTTTCTGGACATAGTGAGGAAGAAAGAGACTTTAACTATGACTGAACCTATGTGATTGTTCTATTTCATATCCCTACAAAGTGTTTGACCAAGTATTTGTATGAACTGACTGATTCCAACTGTGACTCATTGATACTGTAATCATAGGATTTTACATTTTTTGTTTTGTTTTGTGAAATGCACAATTTTACATTTCTGAACATTTAAAGCAAGTTGTCAATCTTAGTACCACTTTGAAATTTTATCAAGGCCCAACTGAACATTTGTGCAGACTTTGTCAATGTTTCATTATAGACAACTGCGTCACCTGAAGTTACTGTTAATATTGTCTGCAAGGGCATTAATATACAACATGAACAGTAAAGACCCCAATACACTTCCCTGAAGTTACTTCTACATCTGTCAATCGCTCTCCATCCAAGATGACTTGCTGTGTCCTCTCCACCAAGAAATCGTCGATCCGTTCACAAATCTAGCTTGTTAACCCATGATTGTACTTTCAATAATAATAAATGTATGTATAGTATTGAGTCAAACACCTTTTGGAAGTCAAGAAACCATGGATCTACCTGACTATCTCGATCCATTGGTTTCAGGATGTCATGTGAAAAAAATGGTAGTTGGGTTTCATGGGATGTATGTTTTTGTAATCCTCGCTGGTTGGCATGGAAGAGGCCACTCAGTTCTAAGTTCCTCATTAGGCACAAATATTCAATTTCATGATTTATTCTGATATGGTCCCACATGTCTATTAACAGAAAAAAGACTTTTATAAACAAATAATGCTAGCAATGTGGAAATAACATGAACAGATTCACACTTCAAGCATATTTTGAGGAAGCTCATGAAGGTATGTGCATCTTTGCTTTGGTTTTCTTAAGATCTATCTTCACACATTCAATAGCTTGTTCTACCTACTCTTGCACCAGTCATGATATCCAACCATGCAGGCATGCTCCTGCTTAATGCTGCAACGTACTCTTGATGCATCAGCTCCCATACTTTCACGAGGGCTTCCTGTAGGGTCTCCAAGTAATGCTGGCAGGTCCTTCTGCCCACCTCATCCCATACTTGATCAACAGAATTCAATTCAAGAGCTCTGAGCAGGCCAAGCCAGAGCACGAATCTCACTTCATCGAATATCTCTTGCACAATTCTCATGGCATGTGGGCATGCATTAGTGTAAAAACATCACTGATAAATGCAGACAAGACACAACATGCTCCAAATGGATTTCTTCCACATACTGAAGTGCTGTAAGAGACCAAATCCGTCCTTGCAATCATACAGATTCCTCCCAACACCACCAGAGAAACACTCCGAAAGGGTGTCCTGGATGAGAATGTGCAAGGGGAATACCCTTTCCCAGTCCGTCTCCATACCCTCTTTCTTCCATCAGATCATGGGCTAAATCGTTAGTCATCTGTGAACACCACTTGCTCCCATGTTGTACTCGCCATCTGCAAAATTCCCTTGCAAAATATAGTTGAGCTGTGTGATGCTCTCTGATGAGTTCTGGGGTTGGTCTTCTTGACTGAAGATTGGCTTCTTCCAGTCTTCTTTGGAAGTTATCTCACTACTATCCACACCTCAGACTTGGTGGAGCTGATTTTTGTGCTTCAAAGGCAGTGGTCTGATGGTTGCAGAGAACTTGAATTTGTAAGAAGTGATTACCTCTTGCTAAAATTGGTCTTCCTGGGCCTGGTTCTCATTTCCTTGAGCAGCCCAAGTTTTCCTGTACCTTTTTTATGGTTCTGGAAACCATGAGAGGTGTTGTTCAAAACACTTCTCCAACATAAAGCAAGCTGCAACCACTTTCCAGCAGAGCAACAGCTTTTTTTGCAAGCTCAGGGCTTAATGGAATGTTTACTCCAGAAAGCTGATCAAATAATTACAGAAAGATGCTACAAGAAGGCGTGACTGAAAGTAGAAAAATACAAAGTGCAAAAATAAGAGCTGCAAGAGAGGGACAACATTATTGCTTAACATCCCGTGACATGTTTTTCAGGTTGCATGGGGAAAAAAATAAAAAAAAAGGAAAAAAAAGAAACAGTTAAGGCTAGTGCAATAAACAAGAGACGCTTAATTGTTCACTTGCAAAGCAGTACCAATAACATACCCCATTTAAAAAAGTGCAACACCTTGATTAAATAGATAATTACACATCATTTATTATATGTAGTGTTTTTCACACTGGTCAGAGTGTTTGAGCTCAGAATATGTTTTAAGATTCTACAACAAATGGTCGTCAAAGGTACTGGATGATTTTGTGGATCACTTCTGCAGCCCTTCCTGTAGATATGTGTGATCTGTGCTTTTTATCAACCCCTGGGCAAAATTTTTTGTTCACAAGATCTTTGGTATTTTATGGCTAAAACAGGGGCAAACTCAGCTTCAAATTCAGTATAGGATCTCAATGCGGATTCCATTGGGCCCTACAGCTTTGTTCAATTTTAACGATTTTGTCTGTTTTTTCAATGCCACTGACACTAATGTGACTTTCACTAATTTTTGCAGTGGTATGAGAGTTAAATTGGGACTACAATATACTCCTGGGGATTACCTCATAAAGTAAAATTTGAAAACAAAGTTAAGCATTTCTGCTTTTGCTTTGCCATATTCAATTTCAGTTTGGGCATTAACTCACGGCCACTGACAGCTTTTACACCAGGTCAGAATTTCTTGGGGTTTTGTGGGAGACCTTTCATGATATTCTGTTACTGTAATCATTAAAGGCTTCAATGCATTGGTCTCTGTACAACCAGTTATGTTTCATTCAGTATATCACTATCTGTAGACCTATGCTTTGTTTTACACCTGTTATACAGCAGTCAATGTTTCTTTCGAAGTTTCCTTGTAGTGATTACATCATTGAGGGGCCTCCAATCACAAACTGTTCAATTAGGTACATGGTAAACTATTTTTTTTTTAACTTGAGACACACTTCCTCTAACTGCTCCTCTCCAGGTGTTTTTTTTTTTTTTGAGAGCTTGTTTGGAATATGACAGACTGCCACTTTCTCTAGTTTACTGAAAGTACAAATCATCCTACTTGTTTTATCTGTGTTATGTACTTCAGTAATCATATTGCTACAAATGTACTGTGGTCATTGATAGCAGTTTTAATGTGGACATCCTTAAGGAAATCACATCTATTTGTTACCATCAGGTCAAATTCTTTTTTGTTATGACTGGATTTCCAAACTGCAGGTGGACAAAAATATGGAGACCCAAAACCATAACACATTACAATGACTAATGCAATGTAAGAAACCCCTTGACACTGAAAACAGCCTCCAATCGTCTCAGGATGAATAAAATCACATCCTGTATGCTTTTTATGGAAATCTTGTACCATTAATCCTGCTAAATACTGGCAAGTTTAGCTAACTATGATGGGGGCGGGGAGTGGATAGCAGCCACACGCCATTCTCTCCTAAATAGATCACAAAGGCTCAATAATACTGAGATATGGTGCCTGTGGTGGCCGGGGGAGGGGCGACAATCCACCCTCATGTCACAAAACCAGTCCTGAATGATGTGAGCTATGCGAGCAGGAGCTCTGTCGTCTTGGAACACATCAACAACATCGGGGCTCAAACACTGTACCATGGGATGGACCAGGATCAACCAAAATGGTCACATAAACCTTGACAGTAAAATGATCTTAAGAGTGCCCAGGGAACACCACAATATGGCTACCCAAATCATCACTGCACCCCTGCTATGTTTCACTATTGGGATGTAAATTCAGCCAGAAACTGGAAACAGTGTGATACAAGACTCATCCAACCAAATGACAACTTTACAACCTTCCATTGCTTCACAGTCTATGATTTACAGCTTTAGCATCACTTTTTCCTGTTACGGGCATTTGCATCGAGCCGGCCGCTGTGACCGAGTGGTTCTAGGCGCTTCAGTCCGGAACCACGCCACTGCTACGATTGCAGGTTCAAATCCTGCCTCAGGCGTGGGTGTGTGTGATGTCCTTAGGTTACTTAGGTTTAAGTAGTTCCAAGTTCTAGGGGACAGATGACCTCAGATGTTAAGTCCCATAGTGCTGAGCCATTTGAACCATTTGCATCAATGGTGAGTAATTTTGGAATTCCAGACCGCCTTGCACTTCCCAGCTTCTGGAACTCACTTTGTGTTATATTGGTGCTGATGGTTCATGAGTGCAACATTCAGTTCTGCAACGACGTTTGCAGCTGTCGTCCCCTTATTTTTTGTCACAATCTTCTTCAATGACTGTCTTGCCAAAACCACTCGAGACATACTTTCTCCACACTTTGATTTACTGGGCAATGTTTTTCTGTTTTTCCTGTATGCAGTGTGTGTCTTTGATATGGTGCCTCTTGAAATACCAAACACTCTGGCTACCTTGGTTACAGAAGCGCTCCCATACAATCACCAACAATCTGATCACACTGGAATTCACTTAGCTCATACATAATGCACTTGCAACTACACAGAGCACTGTTCTGAACACAGCTGATACTTTGACACGTTCCATATCCTTGTGATTGACTCACTAACTGGATCTACGGAACAAGAAATAAATAAATAAATAAATAAATTGCAACATGTTGAGACAATGCACAGGTGCCATTTGTGGTCAAATAAAACAGCACAACCTGCAGGCTTGGCTAGCGTCTGGATTTATGCTCAAGCATGCTTTTCTTGTGGTTGTTGCATATTTTGTCCAATTTGTGTTTTTGTTCCACTTATTTTTGGACAAACCATTTCTTATTATCTCAAAGGATTTCATCACTCCTACTATTTACAAAACTGTAATTATTCTAATTGATTTTAATCATCCAATAGTCACCTCCAATGATTACAGTATGATTGAGGACCTTACACACAAGTGAACTGAGGGTTTTCGGTTATATCGGGGAGGGTCTGGTGGTTGACAGAAGGATCCAATTACAATTTTATGCCCACCCCTGATAGTAAGTCTTACCCAGATAATCTCACACACAGTGTCAATTTCTATCTCGGTGGGCATCTGCAACAAATACACCACCTCCATTTCCCACCAGCCTATCCTTTCAATATAAACTGAAATTTACCCAAAAATCTCTCTCCTGTCAACTTCAGGTTTTAACCAGCTTCACATGCCTAGAATTACGATAGCTTCACTGCTTTCTGGAAGCACTTCAAACTCTGGCACTTTGATATGAATGTTTTGACGGTTAACAACTAGGATTTTGTACATTTTCCAGAATGAGATTTTCACTCTGCAGCCGAGTGTGCGCTGATATGAAACTTCCTGGCAGATTAAAACTGTGTGCCAGACCGAGACTCGAACTCGAGACCAGTTCGAGTCTCGGTCCGGCACACAGTTTTAATCTGACACGAAATTTCATGTTGTAGATTGTTCTTAGTTCTAAAATTGATCCCTTGAACTAAGTTGTTAGTTTGAAAGAGACTGAAATTGCTGAGGACTAATTTCATAAAAGAATGAATATACTAAAAAGTGGCTATTAATATACCAAGTCCTTTGAGCAGACTCCTGTAGGATGTTCTTTAATTCCAAGAATATATCTAAATCTTGATATTATTTGTCATTATATACATGAAGATGTTGCAAGCCGAAGATGAAGAGAGAGAGAAAGTAAATGAGGATATTGAATACCTAATTCAGTATACAAAGGGAGATGAAAATCTAATAGTCATGGGGGGGGGGGGGGGGGGATTGGAATGCGGTTGTAGGGGGAGTAGAAGAAACAGTTACAGGACAATATGGGCTTGGTACTAAGAACGAAAAAGGAGAGAGACTAATTGAGTTCTACACTAAATTTCAGCTAGTAATAGCAAATAATCTGTTCAAGAATCAAGAGGATGAGGTACACTTGGAAAAGGCCAGGAGACAGGGTCAGATTTCATTTAGATTACATTAAGGTCAGGTGTAGATCCTAAAATCAGTTACTGGTTTGTAAGTTGTACCCAGGAGCAGATAACAACTTGGTAGTGATGAAGAATAAGCTGAAGTTTAAGACACTAGTCAGGAAGAATCAATGTGCAAAGAAGTGGGACATACTAAGGAACGAAGAGATACACTAAGATCTCTTAGGCTACAGATATGGCAGTAGGCAGTAAAGTGGAAGAGGAATGGAAATCTCTATAAAGGGCAATCACAGAAGTCAGAAAGAACACAGGTACAATAAGGTAACTGCGAAGAAATCATGGTAACTGAAGAGAAACTTCAGTTGATTGATGAAAGAAGGAAGTACAAAAATATTCAGAGAAATTCAGGAATGCAGAAATACAAGTCATTTACGAATGAGATAAATGCAAAGTGCAGGGGAGCTAAGGTGAAGTGGCTGCACAAAAATGTGAATAAATTGAAAAAGAAACGATTGTTGGAAGCCCTGATTCCGCATATATAGTCAAAATAACTGAGCCGTGCGTGGCTCGTGTTCCCGCCATCAGCAATTTTACACCCTGTTTTTAACGTACTTCCACCTCACTACGTTAATTTAAATTATTACTGTCACTGTGACCGGCACTAGCAGCGCGTATCGATACATCCACTCTCATAGTATCTGTGCTCGACTGCTATTACTTCCCGGTCAGTGTCTGTCGGAGGGACAGTTCGGATAAGCAGTTCGACTCACGGGTTCGGGTCACCCAGTCAGTTGAAATGTGTCTGGAGCACAGTCCCGACATGGCTCGCCCAACCACTGCCGCCATGCATCGCTTGAGCCAGGCCGCGGTCTTGGTGGATCAATGGACGGTCATCCAACCAGACAACGCGTTTTGGCTCGCTGTGTGTGCGCGCGTGCATCGATTCCTGATTTGTCCTTGCGTGTGATTAATTACTGTTGAGTATTGTTCAAGTCTTCGTGCAAGTGTTTGTCAAACTGTATGTGTAGTTGGTGTCATTTCCATTGACAACTTGTTCTAAATGTTGTCGGCTTACTGGCAGCCAGTTAGTCGGTTGTTGCAGACAAGGGAAGTTATTCTGCACGGTGCAGTTGGCTGGGGCCGCTAGCAGCCTCTGCGCAGTGTCGGAGCGTGTGTAGAGCTGTCCGATCGCTACAAACTTCGTGGTTCACCGACCCAGGACGTCAAAGTTGAGTAGTGATTTCAACTACACAAGCCACGTCTTATCATGTTGTGGGGGTTCACTGTTGGGGAGGTTTTCTGGTGCGCAACACCGAGTGGTTCTACTGCCGAGATTTAGCCGCCATGCGGTGCAATTAACTATTTGGGTCAACTACGATTTGGTGTGCACCAGTGGAATTTTCTGCCTAGTGGCCGTTAGTGTTCCGGTTACCTGCCCTGGCCACTAATGTAATTTCAGGCACCGTCCTTTCCTCACCTGTTGTCGCTGTCCAACATGGTGTGTACTTTTGACAGCTAATACATACTCCATTGTGGATTATCACGTTTGTAACATTGTCGGTTGGGGTTCTCATGTACTGATTGACGAGAAGCAAGTTGCGTCGGTCGGTCCATGGCTGCCCACTGGTTGGGTTCCGATGGATCTTAGTTGGGCTCACCACCTGTCTCACCTACGTGAACAAAGGCAGACCGACCTCCACGAAGGCCTTCTGAGTGCCACCGTTGTTTAATTACCTGTTGTCAGCTATTTTAAATTTTAGGCTTGTTGTTATTGTTTGTTTCTTAAAATTTTGCAAAATTAATTTTTAAATATATCTTTTAGGCTTAAACATTGCGGCCTTTTGTCTTTAAAGATTATGCTAATATATTTTGAAATTTTTAAGTTTGATTGTGGCCCTTGTATATGCACCTTGTATATGTTGCCTTTTGGGTCTTAAATTATTTTATTGCTATCTTAATTCAATTTTTTATTTTTTTAAGATTTCTTGTTGGCCTTCTGCCTTTAAAGGCATATGGTAATATATCCTAAAATTTTGGAAATTAATTGTGGCCCTCAGCCTTTTGTATTGCACTTTGCATGTTGTTTTTTTGAATTATTTTATTGCTATCCTAATTGGATTTTTATCTTGTTAAGATTTCTTGTTGGAGGCCTTCAGCCACGAAAGAGTTGCTAAATTACAATAAATGACATTTAGAAGCAGAAACTGACTTCAACCCTTGGCCGTTTCCACAATCCTATTACCTGTTCTTCCCAGCGGGTTTAGCAGGTGTCTCAATAACCTTTGGTGAGAAAGGAAGAAAAAGAAGAAGAAGAAAGTGGAAAAAAAATTGTGACATTAAGAGCGCAATGGGTATTCCACGGAGAAATGCAGAGGAGAGAATGGATAGGTGAAAAGAGTGCACTAAAGGCTGTGATGGGGGACTTGTCTGATGACCTGATAGAAGAAGAAGTAGAAGTTGATACAGAGGAGATAGGGAATCCAGTATTAGAATCAGAGTTTAAAAGAGCTTTGGTAGACGTTGAAGATAATTATGACAGAAGGGTAGGAACATTCTGTCAGAATTTCTAAAATCATCTGGGGAAGCAAAGGCAATTGCACTCGCGGTACAAGAAAGATCAGGAGAATGAGGACAGGCAAAAGTTAGTAGAGATTCGTGCTGCTGTAAAAAGAGTGATGCGCAAAGCATTCAACCACTACCACCGTCATACCTTAGCAAAAGATCTTGCTGAAAACCCAAGGAAATTCTGGTCTTATGTAAAATTGGTAAGCGGGTCGAAGGCTTCCATCCAGTCACTCACTGATCAGTATGGCCTGGCAATGGAAGACAGCAAAACGAAAGCTGAAATTTTAAATTTAGCATTTGAGAAATCTTTCACGCAAGAGGATCATACAAACATACCGCCATTTGAGTCCCGTACAGATTCCCATATGGAGGACATAGTGATACACATCCCTGGGGTTGTGAAGCAGCTGAATGGGTTGAAAATAAATAAATCGCCAGGTCCTGATGGGATTTGAATTCAGTTTTACAGAGAGTACTCTACTGTACTGGCTCCTTACTTAGCTTGCATTTATCGCGAATCTCTTGCCCTACGTAAAGTCCCGAGCGACTGGAAAAAAGCATAGGTGACGCCTGTATATAAGAAGGGTAGAAGGACAGATCCTCAAAATTACAGACCAATATCCTTAACATCGGTTTGTTGCAAGATTCTCGAACATATTCTCAGTTCGAATATAATGAATTTCCTTGAGACAGAGAAGTTGCTGTCCCTGCATCAGTACGGCTTTAGAAAGCATCGCTCCTGCGAAACACAGCTCGCCCTTTTTTCACATATCTTGCGAACCATGGATGAAGGGTATCAGACAGATGCCATATTCCTTGACTTCCAGAAAGCATTTGACTCGGTGCCCCACTGCAGACTCCTAACTAAGGTATGAGTATATGGGATTGGTTCCCAAATATGTGAGTGGCTCGAAGACTTCTTAAGTAATAGAACCCAATATGTTGTCCTTGATGGTGAGTGTTCATCAGAGGTGAGGATATCATCTGGAGTGCCCCAGGGAAGTGTGGTAGGTCCGCTGTTGTTTTCTGTCTTCATAAATGATCTTTCGGATAGGGTGGATAGCAATGTGCGGCTGTTTGCTGATGATGCTGTGGTGTACGGGAAGGTGTCGTCGTTGAGTGACTGTAGGAGTATACAAGATGACTTGGACAGGATTTGTGATTGGTGTAAAGATTGGCAGCTAACTCTAAATATAGATAAATGTAAATTAATGCAGATGAATAGGAAAAAGAATCATGTAATGTTTGAATACTCCATTAGTAGTGCAGTGCTTGACACAGTCACACCGATTAAATATTTGGGCGTAACACTGCAGAGCGATATGAAGTGGGACAAGCATGTAATGGCAGTTGTGTGGAAGGTGGATAGTCGTCTTTGGTTCATTGGTAGAATTTTGGAAAGATGTGGTTCATCTGTAAAGGAGACCGCTTATAAAACACTAATACAATCTATTCTTGAGTACTGCTTGAACGTTTGGGATCCCTATCAGGTCGGATTGGGGGAGAACATAGAAGCAATTCAGAGGCGGGCTGCTAGATTTGTTACTGGTAGGTTTGATCATCACGCGAGTGTTACGGAAATGCTTCAGAAACTCGGGTGGGAGTCTCTAGAGGAAAGGAGGCATTCTTTTCGTGAATCACTAATGAGGAAATTTAGAGAACCAGCATTTTAGGCTGACTGCAGTACAATTTTACTGCCACCAACTTACATTTCGCGGAAAGATCACAAAGATAAGTTAAGAGAGATTACGGCTCGTACAGAGGCATATAGGCAGTCATTTTTTCCTCATTCTGTTTGGAATGGAACAGGGAGAGAATATGCTAGTTGTGGTACGAGGTACCCTCCGCCACACACTGTATGGTGGATTGCGGAGTATGTGCGTAGATATAGATGTAGGAAGTTGCAATGTAACAACTATTCACACTGGTGTGTAGAATGTACGAGTTTGGTGATATACCATTTGACTTCCGGAAAAACGTCATTCACACAATTCTGCAGATTGCACGAGTCAACAACTGTGAGAATTATCGCACAACCAGCTTAACAGCTGATGCACCCAAGCTGCTGACAAGAATAATATACAGAGGATGGAAAAGAAAACTGAGGATGTGTTAGCTTGGTGATCAGTTTGACTTTCGGAAAGGTGAAGGCACCAGAGAGGAAGTTTTGACATTGTGGATGATAGTGGAGGAAAGGCTACAGAAACATAAAGACACATCATAGGATTCGTCGCCTGGAAAAAGTGTTCGACAGTGTCAAATGGTGAAAGAAGTTTGGAATTCTGAGACAAATAGGGGTAAGCTTCAGGGCCATACAGGAAATAGAAGCGATGACGGAAATGAAAAGAAAAGATTCAAGAGTGGAATTAAACTCAAGGTGAAAAGATATCAATGATAAATATTCACTGATGACACTGCAATCCTCTGTGAAAGTGAAGAAGAATTCCACGATCTGCTGAATGGAAGGAACAATCTAACGAGTACAGAATATGGATTGAGAATAAATCGAAGAAAGACGAAAGTAATGAGAAGTAGCAAAAATGAGAACAGCGAGAGACTTAATATCAGGACTGGTGATCACAAAGTACTCAAAGTTAAGGAATTCTGCTACCTAGGCAGCAAAATAACTCGCGATGGACAGAGCAAGGACGACAAAAAAGCAGACTAACACTGTCGAGGAAGAAATTTCTCAGAATGTGTGTTTGGACCAGAGCATTGTACGGCAGTGATATGTGAACTGTGGGAAAACGACAACAGAAGAGAATCAAAGCATTTGAGATATGGTGCTACAGAATAACGTAAATTAGGTAAAGAATGAGGTGGTCCTCTGGACAATCGGTGAGGAATGTAATATATGGAAAACACTTACAAGAAGAAGGGACAGGGTGGTAGAACACCGGTTAAGACATCAGGGAATAACTTCTACGGTATTAGAGAGAGCAGTAAAGTGTAAAAACTGAAAAAGAAAATGTCGACTGGATTACATCCAGCAAATAATTGAGAATGTAGATTGCAAGTATCATTCTGAGACGAAGAGTTTGGGAGAGGAGGTGAATTTGTGACAAGCCGCATCAAACCAGTCAGAAAACTGATGACTCAAAACTTTCCTCCAAAAAGAAAGGATTTGGAACAGATATCTGAATTACAATTTGCTTTAACAATTATATATGGAACAATACCTCGTACCCTCTTTAGATGAGAAACATTTTAGGTCTGATTGATATTGGCATTATTCCTCTAGGTACTGAAACATCCATTTTCCCTCTCTCATGTGTTACATTATTTGCAATCCTAGCACTTTACATTAATTAAAACCATTTTAAATTTTGCTAGCAATCATAACACTCAGATCTTAAAGCCACAATAAATTGTGTAATTTGCAGAGTTGGAGATAAAAAATAATTACACAACTCCTTTAAAATGTATTTATTTTACGAGATAAAAATTATTTACACAACTTCTTTAGAATGTATTTATTTTAGTGTATTCTTCACAAATGATACATGTACGTACAATTTGGTAATGCCTAAAATAACACTATTTATCTGTTTGTTGATATAATGTTTCGAAGACGGATCTCTGTTTTTTGAGTTCATCTACTAATGTTAGCACCTTTGGATGGCTAAATTTGTCTTCTGTTGAATCAAAAAAGTCTTGTAGGCCATGTGGTCGTTTTTCAGATTTTTCATATTCAAAAGCTTGGAGAACCATGTCAAACCTATCTAACTCTTTTACAAACTTTGCTTCTGGTGTCTTTTGCTCTTCATATTCCTAAAACATTATGAACAATTCAAAAATTATAATGACAGCTGGGTAGAAATTAAATCTTATAATTAAAATCTACACTATCCTTAACATTAACTGAATTTTTTGTTGGTACTTTACAAACATGACAACCTCTACTGAAGATAATTTCACCCCGTGTGAAAGAGAACGTTTGCAGATTCACACACACACACACACACACACACACACACACACACACACACACACACACAGAGAGAGAGAGAGAGAGAGAGAGAGAGAGAGAGAGAGAGAGAGAGAGAGAGAGAGAGTTTAAATATACTTTAAATGACATTATTTCATTTTATTTTCCATGGATAAAAACAAAAAACAACATAATCTTGGAAATGTAAAGCCAAAATGTGAGCAAATATGCTGAGCGGTGATCTGCATATGATTTATGATGATAAGAATGTGGAACAGGTATGAAAGTCACTAGTTCTAAACAAATGGAATGAAAATCACCTACACTACTGAAAGAGGATTCATCGCAACCGGAACGATTTACAACCTGATTAAGAACCATTAACCCTTTTGCAGTCAATGTCATACTTTATTATACTTATTTAAGCTGCCATATATATCGTGCTGCATTCAATTTAAAAATAAGAAAAAAATACCACTTACCCATAAAAGTATGTGGTTTACTATGGTGTACCCAGACTGTAAAATTTTTTTCACTTTGAATTGTTTATAAGCGGTGAAATAAAAAGTATTTTAAAAAGTAGTATAAATTTGATTTTGTTTCCATATAATTAACATTACAATTGATTTGAAGAAAGCACACTAACATCCATAAAATCTACACGCATTTCTGAGTTAAATGACATAAAAAATATTGAAATTTTACTATAATTTACAGAGATAATGATTATAATACCTGCACACTAAGTTGCACTCTGCACTTGGGTTTCACCTACCAATTGTGTTTTGGAGCAGAATACATTTTACCAAACCTTGGAAATGCCTTAGATGGAAAACCGTCCATGCCATTTCCAAGGTTTGGTCTCCAATACAAAAATGAAGTTAGGCCTTTTGTTAAAACTCATATTCAGTAAGCAAGCTGTAAATCCTCTTACGTCAGCTATTGTGACATCCTTCCCTTTTTATATGGGCTAGACAAAGTAGGGGCATGTTTACAGAATATAAATTACTTAGCTGAGTGATTTGTCTTGGTGACAAATAGCTGAAGTAACACTGCAGTGAAACATAATTTGAAATATTCGACTGCAGTAGAGCCCACTGGTGGCATATGCTTTGGTCCATGCACGTCATGAGGAGGATGTGGTAGCAGCTGTAGTGCTTCAGTGTAGTATGTATTTTTCATCCTGTCTTCATTTTCAATCAATATACCAGCAAGAACATCACTGTCACTTTCTGAACTGCTGCTACTTTCACTAAAATAATCTGTATCATTAATATTTTCCAGTAACTCACAAATGGCATTGTTGGACACATTTCTAATAAATAATTTGCAAGAGAGATGGATGGATGGATGGTTGGGTTAAAGGGGCCAAACTACGAGATTCTGTGTGTGTCAAGCCAGCAACAGCCCCAGAGAGGAGGGACACAGAACAAATCCCAATGGACTCCACTGTATACGAGAATCAAGAAAGTCATGAGACAGAAGCCCGGAGAAGTGAGAGAGGTGTAAATGGGTGAAGATGGGAGAGTTGCCCCACCCACAAAGCAGCTGGAGGTCCCCGGGACATATGCAACCGGAGACACACCCTCTGCACCTGACTGATGCTTCCACACCCTCTGTTACCACATGGAGACTAGCTACACAAAACAGATAAAATCTCAGCAAAGAGAACAATGACAGTGAGTCTGGCAAGAAATAACAAATGTAAAAGACTGAGAAGATTAAAAATGTGGGAAGGGTAGGAGCCACACCAGACCACAGAGCAGGCGATGGGGCACCTCTCCAATCCCTCAGGAGGCTGATGAGGCTAATGTGCCCTACATTACAGCAAGGAGTAAAACCCACTTTCATGAGTTAAATTCAAAACCAAATCAGCCACTTTAGTGTCGTCTGCTAGTGCCAGTGGTAGGGAGACAGAAAGTTTAAGGTATCGCCGTGAGGTGGCCAAATTAGGGCAATCCAGTTGATGTGGGGCCCCTAGAGATGGGCAGCACACTGATAGTGAGGCGGATCCTCACATTGGAAGATGTGGCTGTGGGTCATCCAAATGTGGCCAATGCGAAGCCAACTGAGGACAGCAGATTCTCTGCAAGAAGCACATAGGGAAGACTGCTATGTGGTTGTAGTCTCCTTTATCGTTTGCAACTTATTCACAGAAACCAGGGCACACCAGTCCGCATTTTAGGCCTCCAGAAGATCCGGTGAAAGTACTGCCACATCCAAAGTCGGCATTCTGGTAGCCAACTTAGACAATCAGTCAGCATGTTCGTTCCCTGGTATCCCAAACCAACTGACTGACAGCTTGGTGGAGATCATACGGGAGATTCTGGATAGCCATAATTAATGGGTGTCACAGGTAGCACTGGTTGACAGCCTGAAGATGACTCAAGAAGTCACTGCAAATTAAGAATGACTCACCTGTGCAAGAAAGAAGGTGGGTGAGAGCTCTAGCAATGGCCACCAATTCTGCAGTGAATACACTGCATTTGTTCAGTATGGAATGTAGTTCACTGCATCTTACAATTGAAGTATGCAAAACCAGTTTGTCTGTCGGTAGTACAGCCATCAGTGTATATCATGTCTGAGCCTCGGAATACATCAAGAACATCCAGGAATATGCAGTGAAAAACCATACAGTCTACTGAGTCTTTTGGTCTCAAGGAGAGGTCAAGGTAGATTTGAGGAAGGGATACACACCTTGGGAGCACACGTGACTTCTCCCTAACAAGAAGTGACAGTAGGGAAAGGTGGAGTTCAGACCACAGACTCTGTATGCGAACTGTGATGCCACCTTGGCCTCTGTTAAGGAAGCTAGATCTCCCTACCAGGAAAGAGGACACAACAGTTCGGGTGTTCAAGGCACCAGTGAATATATACCGCATAGTTGAGCAGCACTTGTTGGTACCTGATTTGTAGGGGAAGGACGCCAGCCTCCATGAGTAGGCTGTTCACAGGGCTGGTCCAAAATGAACCTGTTGCAAGTCGGACTCACAATGGTTTATTGGTCCAGCATCCGCAATGCTGAGCCATATGCCAGGCTCTCATAATCAAGACGTGACAGGATTGAAGCTTTTCAGGGTCACAAAAGTGTAGAGTGGTCTGCAGCCTGCTGCTATTACTGAGACGGTGAAGAGTATGAAGATTTGACCAGCAAATTTGCTTAGCCCAATCCCAAAAAATGATACGACACCACCACATTGAGCATTTGGTCCTTGAGGTAAATTTCTGGTTGGGGATGGACAGTATGACAGCGACAGAAGTGCATGACACATCTTGGCAGCGGAACACCAGAAGCCATGAGTGAGAGCACAGGATGGGGCGTTCCGCATGACACACTGCAAATGGCGTTTAGCAACGCCCACTGTTAAGAAGCAATAATAGACGCAAAAGTCATCAGCATAGCGGGAGGGGGCACACTGTAGATCCCACAGCTACAGCTAGATCATTGACAGCCACTAGGAAAAGGGTCACCATCAATATAAAGCCTTGCAGGACCCCATTCTGTTGTATAAGGGGAGAGTAGGAAGCACCAACTTGAACCTGGAAAGTAGGGTCAGACAAAGAGTCTGAGACAAAAATTGAGAGTTGGCCACACACACTCCAATCATTGAGGGCAGCGAGGTTGTGGTGATGCCATGTGGAGTCATAAGCCCCTTGTAAGTCAAAGAAGACAGCTGCAAAAGTTTGACATCAGTCAAAAGCTGACCGAATAGAGGACTCCAAATTGTTAGCAGCAGAACGGCCTTGACAAAAACCACCCTGGGACGAAGCCAAAAGACCCCGAGGCTCAAGGTACCAACATAGCTGTTGGCTCACCACATGTTCGAGCAACTTCAAGAGAACATTCGTGAGGCTAATTGGGCAATAGATGTTCATCTCAAGGGGGTGTTAATCCGATTTGAATTTGATTTAACTAGCAGCCACAATCCCTACTGATGGGGCTGGCATTGCAACACGATGTGTCCATATCACATGCATTTGTAGCCGCATGGAAGGAAGTCATATTACACAAAATGAAGCCACTTTTTTATTTTTGGAACCGCTGCCTGTCCTTAAGATGTTCAACGAAGAACAAAGACTTTGTAAACAAAAAGGAATCCCCGCCTGTTCTAGAAAAACCAAGCATTGGAGGGAGTATTTCTCAACTTGTCTCTGAGCCCTATGTTCCTCCCATGGCAAAGCCAGGAGAGGGAACATTCTGGGGTCCGGCTTCTCCACACTGTAATATGTCTTAGCTTCAGAAGAGATTGATGTGGCGGTGTGGCCACCAGCCTAAGTAAGTTTAACTCACTTCATGTGGGAATCTTCCATCATGGTACCAACCAATATGAACCAGAGCTCTCCCCATAGGCACCACACAGCTACAGCAACAGTTGTCTCACCAGCAAACCACTGCCTGGAGTCTCCATGCCCCATCCATTATGGACACCTACTCCTTGGCTTGCGTGTAGTGTTTCCAGCTCAGACACCAACAGTGTAAGCCTTGTATGGTCAGGGGGCTACCATTGTGGAGGTACTTGATGACCCGACCCCCCCCCCCCCCCACACACACACACACTCAAATGGCATGGCTACTATACTGGATTTGTGTGTAGTGCTGTTGCAAGAAAAATGGTTGCAAAGAGAGAAAGGTGAAATACACATGGTATTGGATGACCTTCTCTGCGCTTAAATAAAATTTTAAAAAGAAGTAACAAGCCAGAACCAACAGGGGGACCACATAGAAAATAATGAAAAGCTGTAGGAGGCCGGGAGCTGAGGAAACAAATGTCCAAAACAAAAACCAGATAAACACAGTCAACACCAAACACCCCATCCAATGGAAAGATAAAGAGTAAAAAAAAGAATAATATGAAGATACTTGCAGCATGGGAAGGTAAGCAGTGTTGCTAGGACTCTGGGGAGCCTTGGTGGCCAAGAATGAACTCACAAAAGAGAGATGAGTCCCTTGAGGGGTGGGGGTTTCAAAAGGGAATGGAATAAACAAACTGAAAACATTACCTTAAGCGCAGGAAAACAGTAAATAACAATGCTACACAAAAAGTCAGATGAAATAACAAAATGTAAACAAGTATTACAAAGCATGATGTCAGCAAACGAGCAACGCAATAGCAGAGTTATTGATCATCAATATTTCACTGCAACAATGCTCAACAGTTGATAGCTATTGATGCAAACATAAATAGAAATACTGAGCACCCTGACAAATCTAGCAGCAAATTTTGTAAGCTAAGTGAAAGTAAGCAGAATACCAATCAATCAGTTGGGAGTAATGATAGATCATTACCTTGTCATTTAAAGGATTAATAACAAGAGAACTAGAATTCAGTTGTCTACAATGCCTATTTTTTCCTAATACTGAGCTCCAAATTGCATGAAAATCTAGAAGGAATATGCATGTGACAGTACTGCACTATATCTTTCCCAAGCCAGGAAGGATATGCTGTTGGAGGAGTAATTATAAAGCCTGTGTTTCAATCCAAAGAGGAATTTTATGTTCATCAACTATGTTACAAAGGACTGCTGTGGTCACTGAGGCAAGTGTGAGCACCGGTGAGGTTTTCTAGATGATACAAACTATGCAGGAGCTAGGAGACATCCTTTGTCAACAGCCTTGGTTAGACTGTGGGCAGGGGGGGGAGGGGGGGGGGGGGGGTCAATTGCAACACCAACTACCAGTTAGTGGTTATTAACTGGGGAGGAGATGAATCAACATGAATGCCCTTGAGTGAGAAACAAAATCACCTTGCGGCCACACTGCTGGTTCACTAACATAACTCAAATGTTCTCCAAATTTTGAGAGTTGTTTTGAATTAAAGGAATCTGCAGAGCCTGTTGTGGACGCTTGTGAAATGAACACTGAGACAACTGATTTGAGAGTGTCAGCTCTGTTGTGTAATTACTGACCAGCAGCCAAATATATGCTGGATTATCTGATGTGGGTGTCATTATTTAGCAACATATTTTATTTGATCAGGGAACTAATAGTTAGCTTGACAATGTGAATTTTAAGAAATTATTTTATGCTGTTTATTCAAATTACCATGGAAACTGGAATTTTTCTTTTTCTTTCTTTCTTTTTTTTTTTTTGTGACTTTCTGACCTTCGTATGTTTGACTGATTGATTAATTGAGTGAGAGTATGGTCCCATACGGCCAGGTCATCAGTCCCGCGATTCCGAAGTGGGTTACATAAGAAAGAGGGTCTGCTAAAGGTGGACGGATTCAGTCAGAGTAGTCAAATTATAAAAGAATGAACATTAAACATACACAGTAAAAGCATAAAAGGTGAGACCAAATCTAAAAACTGGAAAAAAAGGGGGGTCGTCATGGGGTCACAGACCATGAAGGCTGCAAAAGGAGTCCCAACCACAACCAACCCGCCCCTGCTCCAAGACTAAAGGAGAACCTTATATCTGGGAATAAAAACCACTTTCACAGAGGAAACCGAGGACCAGGTCAACCATCTGTGAATCACCTGCTAATATTAAATTTAAGGAAGCAGGAAGACTATACTTAGCACGGAAGGTTGAAAGAAGGGGACATGCCACCAATATGTGAGATATCATCAGTCTGGCACCACAACCACATTGTGGGGGTGGGTCATTACGTAGGAGGAAACAATGGGTGAGCCACGTATGGCCAATGCCTAAAAGGCATAAAACAGTGAACTCGTTCCAAGAGGGGCGGAAAGAAGTGCCCCAAATGGCAGTAGACTCCTTGATTGTGCGGAGTTAATTACTATGAGCAGTAGCGCTCCAGATGGCTTTCCACTGTTGGGCAAAGAGAGATTTGATGTAGATCCGCATATCCACAGCTGGAACTGTGAAAGGAAATGGGGGTATCTGCTTCTCTAGCCAAATGGTCAGCAATTCATTCCCTGGGATTCTCACATGACTTGGGACCCAGAGAGGATTGAACAGGCGGCACGCTCAAGGGCAGAGAGAAGGTCATGGATGGCAGAGACCAAGGGGTGATGAGAGTAGCATCGATTGACAGCCTGCTCATGGAGTCAGAAAAATTAAAACACTATGGAAGGAGGCATGAGAAACAAAAATTATGGCCCTGTAAATGGCTAGAAGCTCTGCTGTAAATACACTACAGGAACCTGGCAACAAATGGTGCTTGAAGCTGGTAGGAGACGTGAAAGCGTATCCCACCTTATCAGTAGTCTTAGAACCATCAGTGCAAAAGATGGTGGCACCTTGGAACTCTGCAAAGATGGCACATACAAGACACCCGTAAACCATAGAAGCAACAGACCTTAGGACCCTGGAAGAGATCAGTCCTAATCCGTGGTCTAGACACCGTCCAATGAGAGGTATGGGAGGAAAGACACAGGGTGCAGTCCAATGAGTGCAGATGGAGATCCCGGCACAGGGTAGTGAGACGCATGCCAACCGGCAATCCCACCCATGGGAAATCCCTCATTGGCGAAGAGCACAGGGTACACAGGATAGTCAGGGAATTGGCGAATGGCGACTGCATAAGAAACAAGGAGTTGGCTCTGTCGGATGTGTATAGGGGGAATCCCTGCTTCTGTGAGGAGACTATCAACAGGACTAGTGCCAAAGGCACCAATAGCCAGACGCACCCCACAACGATAGATAGGGTCAAGGAGTTTCAAAGTTGAAGGAGCTGCTGAACCATAAACCCAACTAACATAATCAAGTCTGGACAAGACCAGAGAACAGTAAAGATGGAGAAGAGTGGAATGGTTTGCACCCCAAGATGTGTGGGCCGAGAGGCAGAGAGCATTAAGCTTCCACATGCATGTAGTCTTTAGGTGGCAAATGTGGGGCAGCCATGTCAGCTTGTTATCAAACATAAGGCCCAAGAAACGGGACTGTGCTACAACATCGAGGAGCTGCTTGTCTAAATAAAGTTCTGGATCAGGATGTACTGTGGGTCGACGACAAAAATGCATAACCCCCGTTTTGGAGGGGTAAACTGGAAGCCATGGGCAGTGCCCCACACAGAGGCCCGTCGCATGGAGCCTCTGAGCTGGCACCCAGCAGACGCCACCGAGTGAGAGATGCACCATATGCAAAAATCGTCAACGTACAATGCCGGGGAAACCAGAGGCCCAACAGAGGTCACAAGCCTATTTATGGCAATGAGGAAGTGTGTGACACTTAGCACAGAACCTTATGGGATACCATCCTCCTGAATCTAAGAGGTGCTGAGTGAAGTGCCAACTCGAACCTGGAAGAGCCGGTAAGATAAAAACATGGATAAAAATCTGAAGGGGACCATGGAAGCCCCAGTCAGGGGCTGTAACTAAAATTTGATAGCACCAAGCCACATCATACGCCTTATTTAGGTCAAAGAAAACTGCAACAAGGTGCCGGCAGTGAGTAAAAGTCTGTCAGATGGCCGATTCCAATAGGAGTAGATGGTCAGTTGGAAATCGCCCTACCCAGAAGCCACACTGATACAGTGACAAAGGGCCCCGAGATTCGAGTACCCAACATAATCTGGAGTTGACCACCCTTTCAAGCAGTTTACAAAGCACATTCGTAAGGCTAATGGGATGGTAGCTGTCTAGAGACGTTGAGTTTTTCCCGAGCTTAAGGATGTGGATAACTATACTGTCTCGCCACTGTGACAGGAAAGCACCCATGAGCCAGATGTGATTGAAGACCCTTAGGAGCCGTTGCCTCTGGAGAACGTCCAAGTGGTGAATCATCTGATTGTGAATGGAATCCGGCCCTGTGGCTTTGTCTCTTGATGAGCTAAGAGCCTGCTCCAATTCCCATTCAGCGAAAGGTGCATTATAGGGCTCAATGTGATGTGGGATGAAACAGAGGGGGGTCTGTTCAACTCTGCGTTTCTGATGGAGAAAGGTAGGAGGGTACGGAGCGGACAACGATGCTATCACACAGTGTATCGCAAGGTGTTCTGCGAGGACCAATGGATCAGTGCACAGAGTTCTTTGGAGGTTCAGGCCCCGGACAGTTGACTTGCTGGTGGCCCAGAATGCTTCGGAGCTCTGACCAAACCTGTGATAAAGAGGCATAATCCCCCAAGGGAGGAAACATACTGCTCCCAACATTCCTTTTTACACCGCTTAATAAGCTAAGGAGCCTTAGCTCGAAGACGTTTAAAAGTGAGGAGGTTGGTCTGGAGGGGTGTCACTTAAATTGCTGCAGTGCCCACTGGCAGTCCTGAACAGCGACTGCGACATCCTTGGTCCACCATGGTACCGGCCGATGATGAGGGGGCCCTGTGGATAGGGGGACAGCAGTGCCAGCAGCATGAAGAAGAGCAGCAGAGATGCCTTGCACGACTACATCAATGGAATTCGAGAGGGAGCTATCAAAGTCGACAGCAGACATGTCTAAAGGCCAATTGGCTCTGCGGAATGGCCAACGTGGGGGCCTGTCTGCCTGGCGGCAGCAGGGGAACGATAGTTGTGACGAAGCAAATTGGGATATTTTTAATTCCCCTCTTGTTTTGCCATCTGCCTCCTTAAATTCGTCTTGTTAATTTTAACTAATTATCATTAACATACGTGAATATAATCTGCATTTTCATTAAAGAGAAAGGTTGACCCTCAATTTTAAAGAATACAACACCAGATCTAATTTTGTGCTTAGTTTTAGGTATGTAATTGATTTTCTAATTTATTTTGACTATTTGTAAAAGTATCTTTCATTACAGGGCGAAATCAGTAATTGTTTCGTAACTTAAATTCTATTGTTGACATATAAACAAATATAAATTCTGTAATAATTGTGAACATTTGGAAGACGAAATGCTAGTAATCGTAAAGTATCTATTTGGCTCTGTTCAGGAATATGTTAGCAAAACCAGCCCTTCATTAATTCCAAAGTAATTAACAGTTTTGTAAAAAGTATTGTTCACATAACTATATTTGTTAATTTCACGATTTAAACAAATAATTTGGCCTAAGCCTCGTAGCAGAAGAAACTGTTAAAAAGAACCAATTTTCCGATGTATTCAGTTAGTTTAATGAGTTAAGTTTTACTTTTACTTCGAACAATGTGCAGTTTCAGTACAAATTATTGGGGTCGACAGAAGCGTCCGATCCCATGCGTCGGCTTTAACTCGTGACTTAAGGGTGTTGTCGTGTGTGACGTCATGACGGCGCGGAGTTTGGTTTGAGTGTGGCTGTCTCCAGTTCTGTTTTATCTTAATTTATTTACTTTTCTGATCTGTTCGTTCTATCTCTTGAGATTTTTTTTAAAATTTAAAAACACTTATTACTTATTTTAATTATCTATTTCCTCCAATTTCTGTTTTAGTTTATTATATTTATCTTTCTGGTCTGTTCGTTCTATCCCGTGAGATTTTTTTTTAAAAAGGACAAAAAACACTAATCAGCTAATGAAGCATCTTTATCTTCTATGGGTTGCAGGGGTTACGACCCCTGGGGAGGTGGGTGGGTATTCACGCATGGCTATCTTCACTTACACATTGTAGCTACGCAAGGCATCTAAATTTGTTTATATTTAGTTTGCCCCCCACCCAAAACACACCATTTCCCGTGCTTGTCCCGTTAGTGTCATTAGGCTTCCTGTGGAAAGTGTGTGTGTTTGTTTTTGTTTCCGCCATATTTGTGACGTCATGGGTCAAAGCAGACGGGTGGGATCGGACGCTTCCATATTTTCAATTATTGCGATAATATATAAGGGCCCAATTTTTAGTCACAAGACAGTCAGTCCACAGACGAGTAACCTGTGCTGGTTAGAACAACAACAATGCTTCAAATTAACTGTGGAACAAGTGTTAAACAATTAGGTCATGTGTAAAAACATTGACAGTGTCTGCTCCATACATACCTGACTATTCTTCAATAACTGTGAACTTTGTGGTTAGGTCTTACTGCTCGTAGCTGTTCAACAGTAAACTATCGTAGCAGTATGTGGAGTTTCGCTTGCAAACTATTAATGAGGCTTATGGAAAGTTTAAACAATAGTGCACTGGCCATACACCTATAATTGTGTATTATTAGGGGGTTGTGAACAGTGAAATAAAAGTACTATGTAACAACCATGCACCTGTTGGATAAATAATTTACAGTAGTCAGTGTCAGAACACACAACCCATTTTTCAGCCAGTGTAGCAACACTGTACGTTGACATTGAGGACAACAAACAAAGAAATAAAAAGGCAGGTGGACCACGACAGAGTCACTGGAAAGTGGTCACTGTCACAAAGGTCATCATGGGATGACCAACGTAGGGAAGTCACGAGGGCAGGGGAGGAGAGCCTGAGATCGATACCAGAGAAGGTGTCATGAGCGGCACTGAAGTGGGTAGGGTAACCATCATTGAGGAGACACAAATCGAAGCCCGTGATAAGTTGGTTGATTAGGATACCCTGACCCGTTGAAGTGACACTCCCCCACAGTGGATGGTGGGCACTGAAATCCCCAAGGAGGATAAACGAGAACGGGAATTGCTGGATTAAGGTAGATAGTGCAACATAAGCAAGTGGCCGACCTGGAGGGAGGTAGACATTCCAAAGGGTGATAGCCAGAGTCATGTGCACTCTAACCGCTATCACTTCCAAAGTCGTACATAGGGGGATCCAGTCACTAAGGACATCAGAGCAAACCAAAGTGCAGACCCCACCAGATGCTATCCCAAGGCCAGCACAGTTCAGACAGAACGCCCAATAACCACGGGAAGTTGGAGAGTGGTCATCACAGATGAGAGTTTCTTGGAGAACAAGACAGAACACAGAATAAGATGATACAAGATATTGCATTTCCGTTAGGTGACAATAGTACCCGTTGCAGTTAAACTGCATGATCGTGTGGCATGAGTCCTAGATAGGCATGAAGGAGCCAAGGAGGAGATCAGGTCACTTTGTCAGTAGTTGTCACTGACGAGGATGGGGTGACATCAACAAATAAGATGTCAGATACAGGTTGCAAGAGGGGAGTTGGCACCTCTAGGGGCACAGGGGGGGGCACCTTGTTGTGGGATTTATGTTTTTTCTTCTTCTCTTTCTGAGGCAGAGGAGGGCAGGACACAGGGGGAGGGAGAGCGACTCCGTGACAGGAAGTCGTTGGAACTGCAGGGGAGGAGGAGGGGAGAAAGGGGCGGGGCTGGGGTAAGGACGAGGGAGGAGGAGGCGGAGGAGGAGGGGGAGGAGGAGGAGGAGGAGGAAAGCAAGTAACAGAGGCAAAAGTTGAAGATAGGGACACAGGATGGAGTCTCCCATACTTTTGGTGAGCCTCAGCATAAGACAGGCGATGTAGGGACTTGTATTCTTATACCTTCTTTTCTCTCTTGTAAGCTTGGCAATTCGGTGAGCGAGGAGAGTGGCGGTCAGCACAGTTGACACACAGGCGGCAGAATACAAGGGCTTCCCTCATGGATTGGGTGGCCACAGTCACCACACAAAGGGTCTGCCGTACAGCGGGAAGACATATGACAAAAACGCAAGCACCGAAAGCACCGCATAGGTGGAGGGATGTACGGCTTCATGTCACATTTGTAGCACATAACCTTGACTTTCTCTGGGAGGGTATCCCCTCGAAAGCCAGAATGAAGGCGCAAGTATCAGTGTGGTTGCCTTTGCGACCCTTCTGCATATGTCGAACAAAATTAACGCCATGCCGCTACAGACTGGCCCAGAGTTTCTCATCAGTTTGCAGGGTGAGGTCCTACCTGTGAAAAATGACGCCCTGGACCATATTCAGAGATTGGTGAGAAGTGACAGACACTGGGATGTTGACAAGACGATCATACGCACGAAGAGCTGCAGATTGGGTGGCAGAAGAAGCTTTGATCAACAGGGAGCCTGACCGCATCTTACTAATAGACTCCACTTTACCAAACTAGTCCTTGATATTTTTCACAAAAAACAATGACTTTGTGGTGGTGAAAGTGTCCCCAACCATCCTAGTACAGATGAGGTAACTGGGAAAGTGTTTCAGCCCAAGACGGCACACCAGGCCCTCCTTCCATGGGGTAGCCAGGGAAGGGAAGGCTGTCAGGTCATACGAGGCAGCATTTAAGGATTCCTCACCATTAGAAGAGGTGGCCGTGCGAGAATGGCCAGATTTTTCCAGCTTGATACGGTTAAAGCACCAAGCATCCGCCCCGATACCACCCACTCCGACCAGGGGCTCTCCCCATGGGCACCACCCAGCCACAGCAAGGGTTGTCTGGCACAGCAGCCATTGCCGGGAGTTCCGCTGCTCCAAGAAGACAAGCAACCACTCCTTGGCATACACGGGGAGGGAACAACACAGGTATCAGTAGTGTGATCCCTGTGTTGTCAGGAGGCTCAGCCATGTGTGTACATAATAGCCCCACCACGTGGACTGGCTACATGTGCTGGTGACCTAGCAGAGTGGAAGGGGGCTACAGTGGGGAAGAGAGGGGGGACAGGAATCCACATTGTAGATGCTAGGGAGGCTCACACTAAAAACACAAAATTTTGGAGGTCAAAACTCAAGGGGGGACTGAAATGCCAAAAGGGTGAAAAAACAGGCAAAAGGAACAAAATTGCAACCAATACAGGAAACCAGGGGAATAGCCAGGTCGACATAAAGCAGAACACCAAGAGGGGGGGAAGGAGGTGGCAACAGGGAGGGGGCAGGGAGAAGGAAATGCAGCTAGGGAATGAAGAATGAGCTGCAATAGCTCGGGGCGAAAGGACTGTGAGCCCCCTGCGGGGCTTCGTATGTTTGAACTTTTATCTTAAAACTTTATTTGCTGAACCTTTAGAGGACATTATAAGGAGCCTGGAGGCTGTTAGCGTTTTAGGTTTCCAGCGGTTTCATTTCTCAAGGGTGGTAAAAACTACTTTGCAGAAAGCAGACAAGTTATGCTAAGTAGGGAGATCATATCCAGTATAAAGGCTGTAATATGTGACTGGTGCATGGATATACTTTTGTGACTTGGTGTTGTTAAGTATGGGAGACAGAGACTGTTACAGTGTCATGACTGACAATTATTTTAATGAACAACTTACCAAGATCAGAAGATTACAGAGTCACACTCTAATTTTCCAAATATAAGAGTCCTCAGTATTGTCACTTATTTATACTACTTAACAATAGTAGCAGGTAAATATTATGAATGAGAAGTAGAGGGAAGAACACAGAATACAAAGTTCATTTGTCTCTGTAGTGAATTATTTATGTGAGACAGACAGTATTAAAAGATTATAGCTAGCGGAAAATTTTCTTGTACAGCGTACATCAAAAACGCTTTCAAAGACTGCTTGGCAGTCTTTTATCTATTATTATTATTATTATTATTATTTTTACTTATGAGACTTAACTACTAAGGTCATCAGTCCCTAAGCTTACACACTACTTAACCTAATTTTTCCTAAGGACAAACACACATGCCCATGCCCAAGGGAGGACTCGAGCCTCCACCGGGACCAGCCGCACAGTCCACGACTGCAGCATCTTAGACCGCTTGGCTAATCCCGCACGGCTTTTTCTATTCCAGCAACAGATTAACTGATTATCATTTCCATCTGCTTCTACAGAAAAAATGAATAATGGTGTTTTTCACTAATGCAGTATAACTGAAAAGTTTTTAAATTAATGAACTCAGGACAATATGGTATCCCACCACACAAAAACAACTGTCATCAGAGACAGATCACCAAAAACTCATACTGAACTACTATAGGATAAAAAGTTGCAGGGATAGAGCATCTCTCTCATGGTTACAAAAGTAGTCTGTAATATATAAGAGTAAATGAGAGAACGTATGTCAAAATCAATAGTGTACTATGCTAATAACATAAGTTTCAGTGCTTAGTTTGGTACTGAAGTAATACAAACAAAAGAAATGAAAATGATGAAAAGTCCTGTACACCTACGTAAAAACTTTCACCCTCCACACAGCTTGCCCATGTTCGTAATCACACACCAGAAGACAGGAAAGAGGAGATAGATAGCTCTCAGCACCAATGACAAAATAAATATTAATTAGGACAGTAATAACAAAATTTAGGGGGGAGAGGGAGAACCATGTTCTCCTACTTCTTGCAGAACAGAGGAAGATGTTGCGGGAAGAGAAATTGGAGATGCTTAATGATACAGAAAAAATCACTCAAGACCCTTGGACAACAGAGACTTACTGTTTAGATAAGCCTTGAGACTCTTTCCCTCGAGTCCTTTCCTCTCCTCTGTTGGGAAGCAGCACACCTGCTTTTACATCCTTCTGAATACTGTTACAGATTTCCTCTACCCATATTAAAATAGTTACTGATTTACATTGAAATCAGCTTGTCAGGAAAGAACAAATACTTGTTATTATTTAAATGATAAACAGTTGGTTACTTTAATATTTTAAGGGTTTTGAAGGAAACCTTATATAGATTGAACATCTCTGTCCCTGCATTTCCTGCTAAACTGGCCAACTCCCTCATTGCAAGTGTCTCTCTACGATGCTTTTCTGCAGCTGGGATTCCACAATGTGGCGTCAAGTCACCGACAATACACTCTCCTAGATCGTGCACAAGAGACATTTTGATACACCTGGAACAAAAGTGGATTCTTACATTTCCTATAAATTAACAACTTGAGAATCAAAAAGTTGCCTGTTAATACATACTTGTCTTTATCAAGACCATCCTTTTCATCAATTAAGAAAGACAATATTCCCATTCGGTACATGTGCCCTGCGATGCTTTCTGGATTATTTACATGTCTTAAAATCCAGCCAGTTCTCTGTATATGCTGAAAATAATTTTTATTAAGTACTTGTTATATTTACTGCAGGCTTCTTAAAAATTACAACGTAAAACAAATGAACGTATTGGTATTTCTTGTAGGAATAAGTTTCAGGACCAAAAATCATGTGGTTACTTAGATATTACTTGCCTCATTTCGAATACTTTGGCAACAACTGCTTGACAGATTCAAGCTGTACGCTGAATTGTAGTCTTTTTAAAAAAAAAAAAAAAACAGGTTTCTTAAATTTTTCTTTTCGTGCGTTCCCCATTATTGTACTACACAGGTATTGGTTTTTATATTTCAACTTGCACCTTTCTAATTAAGTTTTGTAACGACTGAGCATGTGTGGGTATTATTTTTTCCATTTTTGAGTTTGGTTCCACTATTTCATATTTCTGCCTTCTGTAATGCTATACTGGCAATAAAAGTATAGAGAATCACATAAATATATAAGGAAAAAACCTGCACTAACTGTAACTTCTAATCTATCCTGAATCAAATAGATCAAGAAATAATCCCCTGGATGGAAGGCCACGCAAGTATTATCAAGTGAAAATTTTTACACCTTTTGGAATGGCCACACTCTAACTGTATTTTTTTGATAACTATACGCTCTCATCCCCCTCCCTTCGCTCAAACTCCTTATTTCTGTTACTATTTATTGTTTCTTCAGCAGCATATTAATCAGGCCTTCAGAAAGGGCACTGGCTCAGTCTATCAAACAATAGGGGGCTGCATTGTAGAAGAACCATATGGAGCATTTACCCTGATCTAACAAATCAACATATTCATTGTATCAGGAAAACTGGAACAGGCACTGAGCCCAGCCTGCATTAATTTTGATCGTGTTGTACTATTAGATTAAACAGTGTATGCAGAATGATCAACACTGTAGCTCTAGACAGCATTTGCAGAGAAAACACACAACAAAAACAAACGAAATTGCCAAAAATCGAGATCAGGTAAATTTTAAGTCAAGGACAGAAGACTACTAAGACATAAATCCTTTATTAGCTTGGCAACAGACACTTCTGTCAGATATGGTACCGAGCGAGGTGGCGCAGTGGTTAGCACACTGGACTCGCATTCGGGAGGACGACGGTTCAATCCCGTCTCCGGCCATCCTGATTTAGGTTTTCCGTGATTTCCCTAAATCGTTTCAGGCAAATGCCGGGATGGTTCCTTTGAAAGGGCACGGCCGATTTCCTTCCCAATCCTTCCCTAACCCGAGCTTGCGCTCCGTCTCTAATGACCTCGTTGTCGACGGGACGTTAAACACTAACCACCACCACCAGATATGGTACATGGCCTACATTATTAGTTGCAAATGCAATACTTGTTAAGTGAAAATTCATTAAATCAAAACACATCATGTAATCATCAACTAACAAGGTACAGTTGTAACAGAACGAAAGACGGAATCTCCAATAAAAACATCATACAAATGTTAAAAAAATTTCTTATATCACAAGCTTATGTGGGAGAATATAAGATTGTTACAGGACCTACAACGACAGAAAACCGGGTATATTTGTCAATAACCAATATTGTATACTTACTGATGACAATAAGACTTCGTTTTGAACCTGGCACTCAAATATAAACAATCCTATGAATGTTAAGGTTCACGTAACAACGCAAGGAACTGGCATGCAATGAAATTTTTGTCAATTAAAAAATCTTTCTGAGTTGTATGTACAAACAAACGAAAATAGCGAATTTATTTTGTAACTTCGTGAAACTCCACTACAAGTCAACAATATCCACTGCTGAGATGATTATTTTCGTGATGACTAACTACGAGAGAACGAGATTACAGGATGAACAGTTTCCACAGACATTCAAAAAGTAAGCCGGCTGCACGACTTGGTAACCATAATAATGTAAATCGTCTGCGATAGAACGACTATCTGAATATGTAGCGTACAGAATACGAACCTTCAATCTTCCAACAAGTTCGAGGAATTCGATTATCTTATTGGCATCACTGTTTGACATTATACTTTACAATTTTGATTGTCCGAAACACAACACTTTACATTCGAAGTCTTACAACTGTTATTCAACTGTTTTTGCAACAGGGTGGGTAACTGCGAGCAAAAAATGAAGAATATATGCATAAACGGAACATCCCTCCACGAAGAATAGTTCATGCAGATTTTTTAAATTACAGCTTATTGGGAAAAAAGGTGCAAACTTAAACACCTACACATAATATATATAATTGAGGGTTCTGAAATATGGCAATGTCAAATACTTTTGTTGCGATTCACATTTTGTAGTGAATATTAAGTAGTGTTAAACCGTTTCAATCATTTCAGTGTCTCAACCTTAAGCTTCCTAGGTCATTTTTTGGTCACACACTGTCCCAGGTGCGGTGTGAGTGACTGCTATATTTAAATAGCCATGTAAACTGCATTCAGCAATTTCAGTGGAACGATTCAGATTCTGGTTACATTAATACCACACAAAAAATATATATTCAAGTACAGTTTATATTCAAAAAGTTTATTTTTACAAAAAAAACGTATTTAAACAAAAACTTCTCGAAATGAACACAATATTGCTTGATGATTTTACTGCTATCAAAACTCAAATATCTTGCACTCCAAATTTTACTTTTTGGTATATTTTTATTGGTTATTACACATGTACTTATAAAAACATAAAAAAATCCCTCAAAACATTCAGACAATGAAAATTATGCTAGCACTTTTTAGGTGTCTTGTTTCCTTCTCAGAGATTTTATTGGCACTCGCTGAAATTTTTTTTAGAGATTTCAACTGATTGATTCATTTGGGGGGAGGGAAGCAAACAGCGAGGACATCGGTCCTATTTGGATTAGGGAAGTATGGGGAAGGAAGTCGGCCGTACCCATTCCTGTATTTGCCCGAAAGATTTAGGGTAATCACGTAAACCCAAATCAGGATGGCCGGACGCGGGTCTGAACCGTCGACCTCCCGAATGCGAGTCCAGTGTGTTAGCCACTGCGCTACCTCGCTCGGTAGAGATTTGAAGTCAGATTGGCTCCTTGTAACAATATGTCTTTCTCTTTTTTCCTTGGCTCGCAGATGGAGCATTTTTTGCATTTTTCCCATCGTTCTACTCTTGGTTCTGCTACACCTAAAACGTGTATCCAATAGGAACAGAATGCTACATGTAAGAGAGACAAGTGCAATATAACTGAAGTATGTATTTTGCCAGAGGCTGGGTGGCTGTGATCACAACCTCTAGCTCAACAAGTGCTCCTTGGATATGCTAATTAGATTTAATGCTAATCCTTTCATCCCATATCACACAAAATGACAGATTACCCCCATGAAGTAAATAGGCTGTTTGAAAAATCAACTGCCATGCACTGGAAATAGCAAATAATAAGTTCTTGAACTTACCAGATACCTCATCTATTGCTTATGGTGGTTGACCTGGGCACTCAGTTGGATAAATTACTTTATTTGTTATGGATTCATAGAGTTTGATCTGGTAATATGAGATTACTACGCTTTCTGAATAAATCTCATATTTATTCAGTAAACTTAGAAATTAAGCTAAATGCATTAAAGGTGAGATAAAAAAGAACTTTATAATATAATAAAACAAAAAATGAATACTTAATTCGGTCATGAAAAGTGTGATGTGGATGATTACAGTTGAAGTGTTGCCCAGATACATAAAGGACACAAGCTGCGAATTTACACTACATAACAAAATTTTATAATAACAAAAAATTTAGAAACTATATGTATCAGAACAGAGTGCACAGCAGATCAAGAAATAGTAAAATGGTTACAAAGATTATCACAAGTTGCATGAACTCCTGTGAATCTACTCAACAATGAGTCAAAACATGAGTGGTTATCTGAATGCAGAACAAATTCCCCTGGAAAGAGAAAATTACATTGTAGAATATATGCATATGGGAGTGTGAAGCACGTAGAGCGTATGATGAACAAGCTGAGACCATAAATTGGAAATGAACCTCTCTCCCCTCACTCTGTCAGGGTTTCCAAATTTTGGGAGCACATTGCATTCATGGTCTTGGTGTGGTTGCGACTGAGATGAGTGCTGACAAGTCATTGTCCACTGTACTGCAGTGCCTGCTAGCTGTGGGTGGTCTTGGCTAGAATATTGTAACTGTGAACCATGGACCTCTTCATCTTCATGATTACTGATCACTGATGTGGAAAAATCCCTAACTCCAGAGTACGCTCACTGGTAGCCTGTCCTATGTGGAAGAAGGTCCCATAATCCCAATGCAAGATATGTTAAAGAGAAATAGCTACATTAAGTATGAAATGTAAATTAAGTACATAGTGGGATGATTTAACTACAGTGCTAGAAGCTAAGCCCTAAGGTCCCATAATCCCACTGGAAGATATGTTAAAGAGAAATAGTTACATTAAGTATGAAATGTAAATTACGTACATAGTGGGATGATTTAACTACAATGCTAGAAGCTAAGCTCTAACCACTCATGTAATCAGCGTGCAATACAAGAGAAATGTCAGCAACCAGCAATCAAATTGGAAGGTAAATGCAGTAAGAAGAATTTCACACACAAACCAAATATCGAAAACAGGCCGCCATTTGGCATCACCATCTTGCCCTGTCCTTCAAGTTTGATGCCTCACTTCATGTCATGCCACCACCTTCGACAGTGTGTGCCAGTGTTTGTACCGCATTCCACAATCTGTAAAACTTATACAAACGAATTATACAACATGCCACTAATGGCTTACTAAACATAATGCACACTCTTCAGGCAATCACCCTCCTATCTGAACAAGTGAATCTACTAACGAACTTTACAAACAAGGAAAAATAAAACAAGAATGGCATTTATGACGACAATGCCACGCCACCTAACTTTACAAAGAAAGATAAACTAAGCAAAGGTGAACTTTGTAATGGCTGTGGCACCTGGAAACAAATTAAACTGACAAAAAAACAAAATTTCTGGTGCTACCATTGGGTGCCTTCATTAATTAATTTTACATTAAGTTTGTTACTCAAAAATCTTTAATGAATTCATTAATCTATACTGAATACCGTTAGTGAAAATGATACAAGAATACTGACAAATGCAAAATCATCAGAAAAAAAACAGGAAAGAAAGTCTGTAGAACCTAACCAAATACATAGAAAGAAAAAAAAATTCTTGGAAATGAGATCACTTACATTCACTCTTCTGTACATTCATCTGCATGATTAATTTGGCTAAGTGTGATAAGTGGTATGATATAACATGCTAATGGTAATAGTGTACCTTCATTCAAGCCCTTAATTCTAAATTACATTCTTTGTGGATAAAGCATACATGCATCAATCGTGTCTTCTATTTGTCTTATATGAAATGTGCTATCTAAACCAGTACCACTAACATCACTATTGAACATGCACTATAGAAAAAACCTTGATACCTCTACTCCTTTCATGTAGTTCTCTTAATCTCATCACCTCATCTATTTTCCCTCAACTATGGTACTAATGGCTGGCCAAAATTGATTACGCACCATCTCCTTCCCCACTATTGTCGCCGTGAACAACCTCATTCTTAAAGAAAAGAAAGACAGGACACCAAATCTCTATGTTCCTCTCTGAATCTCCTTCTGTATCTGCAACAGAACTCACTCAAGTGTGAATGCACATCTGCATAACATTTACAGTAACAACATAATTGAAGTGATACAATTGTGACGCCTATAATTATTTGGACAAAAATTATTAACACAAACATCGATAAGAAATAGCATTCAAGTCAAAAGATTAGAAAATTATAATGGATTCTGAGGGAACTCTGCAAAAACAATCCTTCATCATTGTTTTTGCTACCTATGTCCACAATCATATGGTAGCTGATCACATTTTCTCTTTTTCGCGAATAATTTGTCCTTGGATTCTTTCAGGACTGTCGTCATGGCATTCCTGGGGCCTTTCTTCTATCACTTGTGAGTATCTTCTACAACTTATGCTGCATATCGTCCTGTAGCGAACTTCTAAAACATAACTGTATGAAAAATTTTAACAAAACATTTAGTTGTGCTGTCAACAATATTATTAGCATAATATTAGTAGTCCATTTGGCTATGTGTTGTGCCTAAGATCTGTCATGGATCGTGGCAATGGTCTCTAATGGTTTCTCCTGCACAGCAGAATCAGTCAGCTGCAAAATGGACACAAAATCCCACAATGGGTCTTTAGTCTCCAGTAACTACTGGCAGTCCCAATGTACTACAGTGTGGATGGCAGATAAACGTCAACCTCACAAATACGTCAATGGCCCCAGGTGTACCCTGACACAGACAAAAATCAACTTCACCAATACCTCACGGACACACACACATACACAAAACTTCTTGCAAACCACCAGTGACAGTGATAAGCTACCACTGCCTTCACCTACAATATGCTCCAATTAACCTAGTCAATGAACCATGTCCTATTTCCGTTCAACTACCACTTCATTGTGCAGGGCGAACTTTGATCTTGCAGCAATGTTTGGAACGTGGACGTATGTCATGAGCATACTGGCCCCAAAAATAAACTTCCTTTCTCACTCTTCATTGATGCGAACGAGCGCACCTGTGTGCCATCTCAAACACACCCTATCTCTTCAACTAAAAAAATATTCATCTAATTATTTCGCTTGAAACGTGGCATGTAGGACTTTGGCTAACAACATCATCACTTACTATACCCAACATTCGCCTTTATCAAATTGTTACACCAACAAAGTACAAGAAACATCATGAAAAGAAAACACATATTATTAACCATTATCCTGAACAAGGAACGCACTACAAAACACTGAAGAAGAACAAAATGTCAAAAAAACATATTAGATAAGAATACCCAGAAAATTTCCCCTCAGAAACTTTCCTATTCCCTTAATAGTCACTATGTACCATCTGCATGTACTCTGTACATTAAGCTACCTACTCTAGATTATGTTTGATCTTCACTACATGGTGACATCTAAAGATTTTTACCTATTTTAATCAATTCCAATTTTACCGCGTTCTGGTTCAGAATATGTCTCACTCATAGACGACCCATAAATGGAAAGGAGAATTTTTGACATTACTTTCTCTGTTTACTGGATAGCCGATGTGCATGCATGAGAACCTTATCGCTCACCTGATAAATTCTGGGCATGCTCTGTGGTGTCTCCCTCTCCTAGTGCTTGTACACGACCAGTTTTATGCGGTCATTGCACCTGCTTTACTAGCTTCTGGTGCCATAACTTAAGGTGCAGTGGGAGGTCAAAGAGGTCACGAATCTTATGAGGAGGCTGAAGTTTATGCAGTTTTACGAAATATCGAAGGCTTCCCCCTCCGACGACCTTGCAGTCTTGATGAAAGCCAGGTGCAGCTCATAACATGCCCCATTCAGTGTTCATGATGGCGTGCTATTATTACTGGTTTGTGATAGGCTTTGGTCCCTTCGTACTATAACCTCATTTGGGATGCTGCACTCAGTTAGACTGGTGCCAACCTCTTTGACTAACGCTTGTGATGCCTTGAGTCGTATATTGGAGTTCCTTTGTAATTATCTCTGCCCACTGCTTGCAGACCCTGTTGATGTTCTCTTGTGACTCCTTAAATTGCAACAGTTCTCGCATTTCTGCTGAGTGAGAAACCAAACCGCTACAGGGGACGTCCTGTCGGATCCTATCTCTACATTCTCTATCATCTCAATGACTTTGCACTCAATTTCATCTGGAATAGTACATACTGCTGCTTCAACCCCTTCAATTCTTTTTGTTGCTTATACATTTCTACCTTCATGGTTACCCTGATACTGTTGTATTTCAGTTACTTTCTGTTTAACTTGCTCTGCCTGTCCCAACACTTTCGTTATCCTTTGTTATCTAATACAGCTGAGACTTCCTTATTGATTTTTCTCTGTTTTTTTTTTCTGGAAAGTCTCGTTGATCTTCTGTTGTTTCTGTATGTCCTTACTACTCTGATATACTCTTTTCTGGGACGCCTCAGCAGTAATCTGAAATTTCTCCTCAGTCATTAGTTTCTGGAACGTGTTCAGTACGTCCTCGCCTCCACATGTTGCTCCTCCTGCTGATGAAATCGACGTGGATCGCTGAGTCAACTGCATTACCGCACCCTGCGTCTTTTATACTATTTTTTTTTTGTCCCTGAATGCCCATTCCACCTAGTAATTAGTACTGACTCTCTTCCACTCCATCGCCAATCTTGTCACTACCGTTACTCATTGTGACTGCATGATCCTGAGCTGTACCCAAGATGGTATTTTCCACATTACTACTATCTTCCTCCTGAAATTGCTCCCATCTGTGGTAATTCCTATTTCTTCTACTGAGTCGGCTGACTCTGCACGAACTAAAGCTGTGACAGTTTCCATACTGTCTAGCTGCATAATCTGGCTTTTAGACCTTGTTTACTGGAAGCTCCGATGCACCTGCCTATGACTAGGAAGTACAGTGTACAGAAAAAATCACATAATTATTATTAACAGCACAGAAAGCATAGAAAAAATGTGGTCAGAACAAACAAGCAGCAAGAAAATTTACACAATTAGGAAAAGTGCTGCACAGTGAGTTAACACAAAATTGCCATTCAGTCTGCATGTGGACCTACTGAGAGAATAAGCTGATATTCGCGCATGGAATAATATGGATTCTCAGTAGGTGGATGTTAAATATGTACTTAAGTTGTATTGTACGAGGTTCTCCCACACGTATTGTAGATATTCTGTTGCTATTTGATACAGGTCACGTTAATGTTTATAAGTGGTTCCACATGTGGGCTGGCGCATTGATTTGTACGTCACACCTGTTACGACACATTGCTTAGAGTTATCTGAATGTAAGTACAAGACTGTACTTTATGCTAAATTGACAGCTATGCTGTTTAGTGTGTTCTTATATAGGATTCTATACAAGTCATATGTTTTATTCTTTCCTTGTTTGATGTCATTTTGAAAATGACTATAATGGAGGAATTGGCCAATAGCAAATAAACTGAAAACTGTACAGCTCGTAACAGACAATGTTTTCCTTTGAAAAATGTGGGTAATTATTAATTTGGTGTTGCATGCTGTAGTCCCACTCTTTTGATAAAGGGACATATTAGATAAATGAGTAATTAATTACAACTTATTTGTATAGACACCGAAGGAAAAAATCGTAACATCAAAAAATAATTAATGTAGAGTAATGACATTTTTGGAATACATCTGTCTAGGTAACACATTTAAATGGATAACATTGCAAGATCACAGATTAATGTAAGCTCGAGATAAACCATTGCAAATGTGAAATATTGGTACGTTAATAACCGGTGGACCCGCCAGAATGTTGAATGCAAGCGTGCAAACGCGCATACGTCGTGTTGTACACGGGATGATGCCAGTTTGTGAAGCGGAGTTCCATGGCTGTTGCACTTGCTCGGTCGAGACAGGGATAGCTAACGCTGTTTGTGGATGACTCTGGAGTCGTAGTCCGATGATGTCTCATATGTGCTCGATTGGTGGCAGATCTGTCGAGCGAACAGGCAAAGGCAACATGTCGACACTGTGTTGAGCATGTTGGGTTACATCAGTGGTATGTGGCCGAGCGTTATTCTCTTGTAAAACACCCCCTGGAATGTTGTTCGTGAATGGCAGCTCAACAGGCCGAATCATCAGATTGATATACAGTTCTGCAGTCAATGTGGGTGGGACCATGAGGGTGCTCCTGCTGTCATCCAATATCGCGCCCCTGACCATAACTCCAGATGTAGGTCCAGTGTGTCTAGCAAGCAGACAAGTTGGTTGCAGGCCCTCAGCTGACATCCTTCTAACCAACACACGACCATCACAGGCACCCAGGCAGAACCGGCTTTCATCAGAAAACACAACAGACCTCCACCCTGCCCTCCAATGAGCTCGCACTTGACACCACCAAAATAGCAAATGGCTGTGGTTTGTGGTCAGTGGAATGCACGCTATAGGGGTCTGGTTCGGAGCTGTCCTTGAGGTAACCGATTTGTACAGTTCGTTGTGTCACTGTGGTACCAATTGCTGCTCAAATTGCTGCTGCGGATGCAGTATGAAGCGCCATAGACATATGCCTAACACGATGATCTTTACTCTCGGTTGTGTCAAGTGATCGTCCGGACCCTGGTCTTCTTGCGACTAAACATTCTTGTGACCACCGCTGCCAGCAATTCCATACAGTGGTACAGGAATATTCAGCTTCTCGTAGTCCTGTTATATGTCATCGTTCAAACTCAATGAGGTGTTGATAATGGCTTCCTTGTCACCTTAAAGGCATTCTTGACTTACATCAACTCACCACGTCCAAAGGTAACTAACGCTCACGACCGTTACAGCATGTGTTTAAAGCAAATCTCATTTGCATCCTGATAATGGCGCTACTATCGCCACTCTTACGCTACTGGCACCAAATTTGAATACAAATCATCTTTCATATGTAGAAACACGCCAACCAACTTTATTTTATGTCTCACAACTCCTTCTTGGTGTTGCGATTTCTTTCCGTCAGTGTATACAGGGTGGTCCATTGATAGTGACCGGGCCAGATATCTCACGAAAGAAGCGTCAAACGAAAAAACTACAAAGAACGAAACTTGTCTAGCTTGAAGGGGGAAACCAGATGGCGATATGGTTGGTCCGCTAGATGGCGCTGCCATAGGTCAAACGGATATCAACTGCGTTTTTTTAGGTAGGAACCCCCATTTTTATTACATATTCGTGTAGTACTTAAAGAAATGTGAATGTTTTAGTTGGACCACTTTTTTCGCTCTGTGATAGATGGCACTGTAGTAGTCACAAACGTATAAGTACGTGGTTTCACGTAATATTCGGCTAGTGCGGAGGGTATTTGCTTCGTGATACATTACCCGTGTTAAAATGGACCGCTTTCCATTTGCGGATAAGGTCGATATCGTGTTGATGTATGGCTGTTGTGATGAAAATGCCCAACGGGCGTGTGCTATGTATGCTGCTCGGTATCCTGGAGGACATCATCCAACTGTCCGGACCGTTCGCCGGATAGTTACGTTATTTAAGGAAACAAAAAGTGTTCAGCCACATGTGAAACGTCAACCACAACCTGCAACAATTGATGATGCTCAAGTAGGTGTTTTAGCTGCTGTCGCGGCTAATCCGCACATCAGTAGCAGACAAATTGCGCGAGAATCGGGAATCTCAAAAACGTCGGTGTTGAGAATACACCCGTACCATTCAGTAAGATAGTCCAACTCCGACATGAGCTATTAACGAAAGATGTCACATATACTTCGGCAGCTTAAGCATAAAAACTTGTTTCAGGAGGTAAGGGAAAAACTGTTGAGTCCGCCCATCTACAATACTTAGATCTCGAAAAAGGGTACATACTCACAGCCGATACAAGCCAGGATACAATTGGTGCAGTGCGGAGCTAAGGAAAGCTTGGAAAGGATCTTCCCACAGCATATTTATCCAGGACGCTTAATATAGCAGAGAAAAATTATAGCACCAATGAAGGACAGCTACCTGCCATCATTTGGGCAGGGAAACACTGCGACCATAAGCATTTGGTTGTAGGTTTACATTATATACTGATCATTAGCCACTGATGTGGATAGGAAATATTTTGGATACTTCCTCAAGATTAATGAAGTTTAGGCTGGTGCTAGAAGAGTATGAATACGAAATTCTATATAAAAACAGGAAAAATAATCCGGTCACCAAGACAATATCGAGGATTCGTGAAGTCAAAGAACTAGCTGCAGTGACAGACGCCAAGTTAATAACGCTATTATAAACATGCACAAAGGAATTTTAGTACAACACTTAGTAAATCTGACGCAAGTTATAAAATATGCAGAATTAATCGAAGAAGACATTATAGATAAGAGGTTCTCGACAGTACTAACGAAGGGCAGTGGATATCAGTTGCTATGAACAACTGATTTAGAAGTTTTAATGTGAGGTAGCATATGGAGCTACATTTTAAATGTTCTACTAGCAGAGAGCGAAGAGTTCTACATATATAAGGTGTTACCATTACCAACGAAAATTTGTATTATTCCAGGCATGCATGTCCGAAGGAACATTGCATCGAACTTTACAGACACAGCCAAATACAGACCTTGTATTAATGTCTCTCATGCCAAAATCATGGCAATTTAACGAGAAAACTAAAGAAGTCTCTCCCTGTGCAGGAATGACATGATTGTACGAGCACTATGAGAAGCAGACACTGGGACATATGGAAGTTCGAGTCTGTACACAGAGCGTACTCGGATAGCTGAAGTGATTAAGGCGACCACCCACACAAAGTGGGAAATCTGGGTCTGATTTTCATTTGTTTACAGTGAACCGTATAGCTGTGGTGACACTGTATTAACTGTTTTCGAATACTTTTTTTCATTTAAAACGGGTATAAATCATCATCAGTGTCTGTTCCTTTGGACATACATGTATGCATTTTTAGTACTGCACAATGAGTGGCTGGAATCAGGACGGGAGAGGGAGGAGGTAGGGACATGACTTGATGTGTTCACTGGAGTAATGCAAGTTGACACAATTTTTACACATAATTTTAATATGGCACTGTGATTGGTTGGGGTTTTAAATTTATCGCTAACAGAATTGGCTGCTTCAACCGTCTTAGATTTTTCATACTGCACTATGATTGGCTGGAGATAGGTGGAAAGGGGAGAGGGTTTTTAATTTTCCACTAACACAATTGGGTTAGTTCTGCCATCTTGGATTTTTAATTTAATTATTTTTAATTTATTTTTAGAGAAAACTCAGTATTGTAGAACACTCAGTATAATGTCGTTTATTAAAACTGACCTACACTTCTCGAACAATCACTATATACACACAAAAACAAATAACTTGTGGACGACCATTCATCAAGAGCGTCGGTGAGGTCCGTCGGAGCTGGTCCTAGCTCGGCGAGGAACTGGCTGTACTGCTGCTGCACTGGCCTTATAAAGCCGGTGGAGGCTGGCGGAGTACTCCAACTTTCCCTGTATCTGTGAGGTGAGCTCTGCAGAAAAAGGTTCGCATTAGTCTCTGGCAAGTTCTGTTTGTTTTGAAGAATTGTTTTCTTCTTGGTTGCGCCTGCAAGTGCTTGTGTATGTTATATGGTACACAGGGGTGTCTTCAGTGTGGTCTGCCTGGCAGGGGCCGTCTGTGGCAGACCTAACAATTTTGTTGATTGATGACACATGAGTTTAATGTCATCGATGACATCAAGCACGACAATCAGGATCATGTGGTGTTAGTCAGGGTCAAGGTCAAAGGTCAGTCAGAGCTCACTGATCTATGGGAAAGCTGCGAAGCTTTGAACTTTTCATGGTCATTTAAGTGCAAAAGTGTTCCAGGTTTACCATAGCATCACTACTAATGGGGTGCTTCTGGGAAGTAAGCCAAGTTATTGTTCCATTTTATGCATAATACTTCGAGGACAGACCCAGTCATCCTTTTTAGGTTAGGCGAGTTGTGCTGTGTACTCACTGCCTGGACTCCAACCACACTGTTAAGTGTTGGTATCATACAGCTATTTACAGCGGACTGTGATATCAGCTCTCTGCAACCACCAGGTACAACTTGTCCATCTCGACAACTATATCTGATGGTATGATAACGGAAGGAATAGGAGTCGTTGACCAATTTCATCTACATAATTATGAAGACAGTACTAGTGGTCGCTTGTAAAATGATAATTTCCTTAGGCGCATGTACTTTAATGAAAACTGTGAACAACAGATTAAATTAATTGTAAAGCAGTGGCCCTGATGAAACGTTAGTTATGGACCAGAAACACAGCAATATATAATTAACAAAAGAAGATCATCTGACTATGAAATGAATGAAATGTCCAAAACGAATTAATTTATTACAATAATTCTATACATGAATATAAATTTGATTACAAGATCTAACTGAAGTTCACGAACACCAAGAAATAGAGTGAATAATTCCTTAGTATGAGAGGTATAATGTCTTGACAAAGACTGGAAGGTGTACTGGGGCTCCTTCATCTTGCATGTACTTTTCCTGCCAACAAGCATGGTTAAACACTATTGTGAACAAGCCGCGGGTCTGAGGCATCTTGTCACGGTCCGTGCAGCTCCCCCCGTCGGAGACTCGAGTCCTCCCTCGGGCATAGATGTGTGGGTGTCGTCCTCGGCGTAAGTTAGTTTAAGTTAGATTAAGTAATGTGTAAGCTTAGGGATCGATTACCTCAGCAGTCTGGTACCATAAGACCTTACCACAAATTTCCAAAATTTCACAATATCCTTAATTCGCGATTCCAATGACTCAGTGCTCCCTCATATCCGTCTCCATTAAACTCTCTCTTTCATAATTCAATACATGTGGTATCAAGAAGAATTTTAATATTCCTCAAAAATCATCACATAATAAAAGTCAATACAACACGTATACCTCATCTTCATTTTGTGTGCGCTCCTCCGATGACTATCATAATATTTCACTTTCATGTGTCGTCCATAATGTATCTATGAATCACAGTCTCATCCACACAGAGTAACCATAAAATGAAACAACAAAAAATTAGCACAAACAAACAATTTTACACACTTTACACAAAATTAATTACCACAAACAATGGGACTGATTGGTAGGTCTGTGAACCTTTCAATGCTACGGTTACTCCCTAAGTTTTTAAAGTTGGTAACATTTTTTCCTTTCGATTTGCAACTTCTAATGGTTTCAAACTCATCAGCATTGTCGTGTATTATTTTTCTTAGCTTATAAGGACCACAATAAATGTGAAAGAATTAGTGGCATGAGAATTTGCTCATCTTCGAGTGTCTCCTCGATATCAACAGTACTTCATCCCCAAATGCAAACCTGAATTTCTGAATAGACTTTCACACAGCCCAGAATTCTTTGCGACATCTCATTTTAATTGTAATTCTCCTTAATGTGTTAACAGCAGTGCCCTCACTGATCTTCTGTGTATTGTAGTATTTACGTAGCACGTACTCGCCCTGCTTTAAACATTCTAATCTTAAAACTATAAATGAAAAAAAACATTACTAGCTAGTGGATCATTCGAATAAATTACCCCAGGTGTCATCTCTGTTGGTGCCCGTCTCTTGATAGCAAACGCATCTCTTCTTCTCCGTAATCATAAAAAGTAGTGCCAGCAGATTTCCTTTGTATATTCTCAGGGTAAACTTATCCTCTTGACCAGCTACTTCAGCCTTGTCACTCTCTGATTCCATCTAAGAGTCACTGTCCCCATCATTTACTGGAAAGGAGAGGCATGCGTCCACAAATCCCTTCAGGCTGAATATGTCGAAAGCTGGACCTTGTTTGTGGCAACACTGCACCCTACATATTCCGTCTCCTTAGATTTCTATGCACTGGTCCGTACATCTTTCCATCTTTTGTCTTCATCCTCGTATTTGTCCTCATTCTCCCAATCACTCTCACTATTGTCAGCAGCTGCAATTTCCTTTGCCATAGTGTGCAACAGCTCGTTGAGTACACTGTCTACCGCCTCCTTTGTTCTTCCATCGTCATTACTTGCACTTATTGGTTCTCCCTTTCATTGAATTCAACTTCCACGATCGACCCTATCTCTGCTTCAATCTCAACACTGACTGTACGAAGCTTCGAGACCAAGCACATCTACATCTTCATCATTGGTAATCGTAAATACCAGTGCTCGCAATTCCTTTTTACCCTATACCTCCAAACATTCCTTGAATTTTAATTTGATTTCCTGGTCTTCAAATATAACCAACGGAAATCTTTTTCCAGAATGCAAGGCCACATGATACCGTTTCAAAAATCAAGTCCCAGGATAGTTTCTGCTGCAAGATTCTGGACAACTACAAAATTTGCGCAAAACTTGTGCGACTGACACTTGAATTCGACCTTATATTGTTCCTTCACCTGTGCTCCTTTCCCACTGATGGTTCCACACACTCTCATCTTCTGTATTTTAAACATGGGTTACACATTCTCTGTATCACATGCCTCACAGCAACACATTCGCAATTATGGACGTCTGTAGAGGCAGCATGGCTCAATATTTCTGCATGGGACTTCCAAAGACTTGTTGAGTCCATGTCACATAAAGTTGCTGCACTACGCCTGTCAACAGGTCAGACACGATATTAGGAGGTGTCCCATAACTTTTGTCACCTCAGTTTGTAATTAATAATAGGAGATCCTCTGACTATGAAATGATACAGTGTTCCAAATCAAATTAATTTATTACAATAGTTCTGCTGTTTAAATACACGAATAAAAATTTGGCTGCAAGATCTGTCTGAAGTCAGAAATGCCAAGTACACAGAACGAATAATTGTTTAACGTTGTAAGATGGTGTTATTTTACAACTTACAAAGCGCGTTTACATCCAATACGACATAAGTAAGCCTCATCAATGATAGAAAAGACAGGTTTGTGCTCGTTCATTAAAAACATGTATGTGACTGACATCGTCTAGTACACTTAATTTATTATATAATGTCTGCATGTTGGGTAACTGGGGAACAAGCAGAGCTGTGAAACTCGTGGTAGAACGAAAGGACACAGGGAGCTCACACATTCCATCGGACAATAGGACGGCACAGCCGCTTCCGGCGCTAATCCCGCGACCCGCCCGTGAGCTGGACCACCTGCAAAACGGGAGCGCGTGGCCGGCATGCAAGCATGAAAAAATGGCCTGGTGACCCAAAAACACGTGGCAGCAGGTATTCGCGTACTTTCCTACGGACGTAGAAAGAACTTCCAGAAGCGTCGATCCGGATTCTAAACTGCGATTGGTCGGCGTTCAAAAACGAGCGCCTTCCGGAAAGGATGATTCGCCACCCAAATTTAAGGGGGAGAAGAGACTTTCAGCAGCGAAAAGAGGAGAGTCGTCTTGGAGGTCCATGGCAGTCTACGGACGTCTTCGGGTGTAATTTTGGTGAAATGCAAGTTTGCTATTATCTCGCTGAGGCGAGAAGTCTGCGGTTATAGCTTCTGATCATTACGGTGATTTTGCTTATGCACCGGCGAGTAGGAAAGTGTATTTACATTGGTGAATCACGTGTTTCACTCCGTTCTGCACTGAGGTTTCACACTGCTCATTGAGAGAGTAGTTCCTTCTTGCTATTTAGTACAACGGCGAATGTCATTTACTCCGCGCCTAATCAGAGATCGCGAGTATATTGTAGGGCAGAGCCAGACAGTTTAAGGGCCAGTATTAATACAGGGAGAACCTGAGATTTGTAATCATTATTTAGTTTCTTTAAATTGTTTTTGTGATGAATAAATGTGTTAAAATCACGGCATTTATCCCTTAGTAGACAGTATTTTCCTGTACCAATTAATTCTGTCCATTGTGTACATTTTACAAGTTATTCGTTAAAAGGGAGACTGGATTTTTTCGGCTTATCGTGACATTCTATCGTGTCCACAGGAAAGGATTAGGAAACGGGAAGGTTATCACATGACAAATGGCTCTGAGCACTATGGGACTTAACATCTGAGGTCATCAGTCCCCTAGAACTTAGAACTACTTAAACCTAACTAACCTAAGGACATCACACACATCCATGCCCGAGGCAGGAATCGAACCTGCGACCGTAGCGGTCGCGCGGTTCCAGACTGAAGTGCCTAGAACCGCTCGGCCACCAACGGCCGGCCTATCACATGACAATTCACGTAATTAATGAGAATAATATACTCATACCGGGGAACGTATAAGTGTGCGGGCGACTTTAGTAGCGTTGAAATATCCACTGTGCAAATTATCACTTGTACGTACTCATGGCAAGTCTCCGCCATCAACAGCCAGTAGAAGAAGTGGAGGTACGTTGGAACGTGAGAGATATGAATGTCTTCTAAGACCGGATGGTAATGTCAACATGTATGATGGGTATCTAATAACTCAGCTGTGGAAATACAAACACGCAGCGCCTGTTCAGTAAATGCGCGATTATACCGAAAGTACTTAACTAAAACATGCATACTACAGCAAACGATGATCGTGAATGAGCCCCCAAACTTTCCATTAAATTGTAAAGTCTGGAACCATTAATCGCTCCTATTATTGCGCCTACAAATAATCTATGAGTCTTGTCGCCAGTTTGCCTAAGCTTACATAATCTCGTCATATTTTTTAAGTCTTTGAGCAGAATACGGCGTGTGTTATGATCTGCTGCATATCTCTGCTGGTGGGGAAAAAGTGCTTCCGCGTTGCCCACCAGAGAAGTGTTTAGTAACTGCCTGTCAAGGAAGAAGCGATTCCTGCTCACACTCCAGACTAATTCTCGCTTCTTAGCCTGCACAACTTCCTGTGTGCCAATGAGACGGCTTTACAATATTCTGACCTATGGTACGGTAGTAAATAAACCAATAATTTCCAGAGTTGGCAACAGTTTTGTAGTATTAACTTATAGAAAGGCGCAGTTCTTAACAATTATGTCTGACATCCCCTTTCTGCAGCTGAATCTTCCCACAAGCCATTGCACTCAACGTTTGGATTTTCCGGAAAGTAGCGTTTGGTTCCTCCCCTCTGCTAAATTATTACTGTTAACCAATAAGAAACGGCATTGAAAATTTTCAGGAGGTGGCCGAGCTGCCTCCAGTCGAGGAGCAGGGCCTCCTCAATTTTCATGACAACGCAAGGTGACTGCAGTCCCACTCCACTCTCTTCTGGGAAGGAGTTCCCGTCGTGAAACCAAAATTCTTTTGTTAACAGTTCCGGCTGACTGCTCCGGCTTGCTAAACTTGCGAGTCAGCCCAATCTCAAATGTTCGTCCGCTATGCTATCTCACTTTCTCAAGAAGGCGTCTGGATCACGCACAGAGTGAAGTGCACTTTTTTTTTGGTCATCAGTCTACTGACTGGTTTGATACGGCCCGCCACGAATTCCTTTCCTGTGCTAACCTCTTCATCTCAGAGTAGCACTTGCAACCTACGTCCTCAATTATTTGCTTGACGTATTCCAATCTCTGTCTTCCTCTACAGTTTTTGCCCTCTACAGCTCCCTCTAGTACCACGGAAGTCAATCCCTCATGTCTTAGCAGATGTCCTATCATCCTGTCCCTTCTCCTTATCAGTGTTTTCCACATATTCCTTCCTCTCCGATTCTGCATAGAACCTCCTCATTCCTTACCTTATCAGTCCACCTAATTTTCAGCATTCGTCTATAGCACCACATCTCAAATGCTTCGATTCTCGTCTGTTCCGGTTTTCCCACAGTCCACGTTTCACTACCATACAATGCTGTACTCCAGACGTACATCCTCAGAAATTTCTTCCTCAAATTAAGGCCGGTATTTGATATTAGTAGACTTCTCTTGGCCAGAAATGCCTTTTTTGCCATAGCGAGTCTGCTTTTCATGTCCTCCTTGCTCCGTCCGTCATTGGTTATTTTACTGCCTAGGTAGCAGAATTCCTTAACTTCATTGACTTCGTGACCATCAATCCTGATGTTAAGTTTCTCTCTGTTGTCATTTCTACTACTTCTCCTTACCTTCGTCTTTCTCCGATTTACTCTCAAACCATACTGTGTACTCATTAGACTGTTCATTCAGTTCAGCAGATCATTTAATTCTTCTTCACTTTCACTCAAGATAGCAATGTCATCAGCGAATCGTATCATTGATATCCTCTCACCTTGTATTTTAATTCCACTCTTGAACCTTTCTTTTATTTCCATCATTGCTTCCTCGATGTACAGATTGAAGAGTAGGGGCGAAAGGCTACAGCCTTGTCTTACACCCTTCTTAATACGAGCACTTCGTTCTTGATCGTCCACTCTTATTATTCCCTCTTGGTTGTTGTACATATTGTATATGACCCGTCTCTCCCTATAGCTTACCCCTACTTTTTTCAGAATCTCGAACAGCTTGCACCATTTTATATTGTCGAACGCTTTTTCCAGGTCGACAAATCCTATGAAAGTGTCTTGATTTTTCTTTAGCCTTGCTTCCTTAATTAGCCGTAACGTCAGAATTGCCTCTCTCGTCCCTTTACTTTTCCTAAAGCCAAACTGATCGTCACCTAGCGCATTTCCAATTTTCTTTTCCATTCTTCTGTATATTATTCTCGTAAGCAACTTCGATGCACGAGCTGTTAAGCTGATTGTGCGATAATTCTCGCACTTGTCAGCTCTTGCCGTCTTCGGAATTGTGTGGATGATACTTTTCCGAAAGTCAGATGGTATGTCGCCAGACTCATATATTCTACACACCAATGTGAATAGTCGTTTTGTTGCCACTTCCCCCAATGATTTTAGAAATTCTGATGGAATGTTATCTATTCCTTCTGCCTTATTTCACCGTAAGTCCTCCAAAGCTCTTTTAAATTGCGATTCTAATACTGGATCCCCTATCTCTTCTAAATCGACTCCTGTTTCTTCTTCTATCACATCAGACAAATCTTCACCCTCATAGAGGCTTTCAATGTATTCTTTCCACCTATCTGCTCTCTCCTCTGTATTTAACAGTGGAATTCCCGTTGCACTCTTAATGTTACCACCGTTGCTTTTAATGTCACCAAAGGTTGTTTTGACTTTCCTGTATGCTGAGTCTGTCTTTCCGACAATCATATCTTTTTCGATGTCTTCACATTTTACCTGCAGCCATTTCGTCTTAGCTTCCCTGCACTTCCTATTTATTTCATTCCTCAGCGACTTGTATTTCTGTATTCCTGATTTTCCCGGAACATGTTTGTACTTCCTCCTTTCGTCAATCAACTGAAGTATTTCTTCTGTTACCCATGGTTTCTTCTTTGTACCTATGTTTTCCTTCCCAACTTCTGTGATGGCCCTTTTTAGAGATGTTCATTCCTCTTCAACTGTACTGCTTACTGCGCTATTCCTTATTGCTGTATCTATAGCGTTAGAGAACTTCAAACGTATCTCGTCATTCCTTAGTACTTCCGTATCCCACTTCTTTGCGTATTGATTCTTCCTGACTAATGTCTTGAACTTCAGCCTATTCTTCATCACTACTATATTGTGATCTGAGTCTATATCTGCTCCTGGGTACGCCTTACAGTCCAGTATCTGATTTCGGAATCTCTGTCTGACCATGATGTAATCTAATTGAAATCTTCCCGTATATCCCGGCCTTTTCCTCCTCCTCTTGTGATTCTTGAACAGGGTATTCGCTATTACTAGCTGAAACTTGTTACAGAACTCAATTAGTCTTTCTCCTCTTTCATTCCTTGTCCCAAGCCCATATTCTCCTGTAACCTTTTCTTCTACTCCTTCCCCTAGAACTGCATTCCAGTCGCCCATGACTATTAGATTTTCGTCCCCCTTTACATACTGCATTACCCTTTCAATATCCTCATACACTTTCTCTATCTGTTCATCTTCAGCTTGCGACTTCGGCATGTATACCTGAACTATCGTTGTCGGTGTTGGTCTGCTGTCGATTCTGATTAGAACAACCCGGTCGCTGAACTGTTCACAGTAACACACCCTCTGCCCTACCTTCCTATTCATAACGAATCCTACACCTGTTATAGTGTTTTCTGCTGCTGTTGATATTACCCGATACTCATCTGACCAGAAATCCTTGTCTTCCTTCCACTTCACTTCACTGACCCCTGCTATATCTAGATTGAGACTTTGCATTTCCCTTTTTAGATTTTCTAGTTTCCCTACCACGTTCAAGCTTCTGACATTCCACGCCCCGACTCGTAGAACGTTATTCTTTCGTTGATTATTCAATCTTTTTCTCATGGTAACCTCCCCCTTGGTAGTCGCCTCCCGGAGATCCGAATGGGGGACTATTCCGGAATCTTTTGCCAATGGAGAGATCATCATGACACTTCTTCAATTACAGGCCACATGTACTGTGGATACACGTTACGTGTCTTTAATGCAGTGGTTTCCATTGCCTTCTGCATCCTCATGTCGTTGATCATTGCTGATTCTTCCGCCTTTAGGGGCAATTTCCCACCCCTAGGACAAGAGAGTGACCTGAACCTCTATCCGCTCCTCCGCTCTCTTGCACTTAGTGAAGCACAATGCGGACAGCAACAGGACGGACGATAGGCTCACACAATGCTACTGTTCCCCCCACTTAATAGTCGGCTGCACAATGTCACCTCACCTCCTGGTTCCTAAGCTGAGAAGGTGCTTGTCCCAGTGGTCATTATGGGATTCCAACTTCACTGTTCATAGGCAGAGTTTCTGTCTGAGGTTCACCAACTCCAACAAAATTACTGAAAGAATTACAGCCGGCCGGGGTGACCGAGCGGTTCTAGGCGCTACAGTCTGGAACCGCGTGACCGCTACGGTCGCAGGTTCGAATCCTGCCTCGGGAATGGATGTGTGTGATGTCCTTAGGTTGGTTAGGTTTAAGTAGTTCTAAGTTCTAGGGGACTGATGACCTCAGAAGTTAAGTCCCATACTGCTCAGAGCCATTTTTGAAAGAATTACATGTAATTTCCACCAGTGTATATATATATATATATATATATATATATATATATATATATATATATATATATATAGAGAGAGAGAGAGAGAGAGAGAGAGAGAATTAAGATAGTAACTGACATTCTGATCTCCGTCATCACTCAGGTTCCTTGCTATAAACGTGAGCATTCCTCAGCAGACATCGACCGAACACAAACCAGACGAATTTAAATAAAATATGAAAGTGAATAACAAGGGCAGATTAGTATGAGAATTACTGCACAGTCAAAGTAACATCAATGCATCAATGTTGCTGACAAGAATAATATACAGAAGAATAGAAGAGAAAAGTTAGGGTTTGCTAGAAAACGATTAGTTTGACTTCAGGTATGAAGACACCAAGGAAGCAGTTCTGACGTTGAGCTTGATAATAAAAGCAAGATTAAGAAAAATCAAGACACATTCATAGGATTTGTTGACCTATAAAAAGTGTTCGACAATGTAAAATAGTGCAAGATGTTCGAAATCCTCAGGAAAATAAGTGTAAGTTATGGTGGAAAACGGGTAATATACAATGTCTACAAGAATGAAGAGGGAAAAATTAGGATGGAAGACCGAGTGCTCGGATTAGAAAAGGTACAATAATGAAATGTAGCGTTTCGCTCTTACTATTCATTCAATACCCTGAAGAAACGATGACGGAAATAAAAGAAAGGTTTAGTAGTGGGATTAATATTTAGGGCGAAAGGATATAAATGATAAGATTTGTTGATAACTTTGCTACCCCCAGAGAGAACAGCGAGAAAGTTAACATCAGAATAGGGAATGACAGAGTAGATGAAGAGAATGAATTCTACTACCTTGTAAGCAGAGCAGCAGATGGCAGACGAAGCATGGAGGATATAAAAGGACTAGCAAGGGTGAAGGAGATATTACTGCCCAAAAGAAATCGAAAAGTATCAAACGTATGCCTTAATCCGAGGAAGAAAATTCTGAGAATGTGCCTTTGGAACAAAGCATTGGATGGAAGTGAAACATGGACAGCTGGACAACAGGAAAAAAAAGTCTCAGAGCATTTGATATATAGTGCTATAGAAATACGGCGAAAATTAGATGGACTGATAAGATAAAAAACGAGGAGGTTCTCCACAGAATCGGCTAGGAGAGGAACATATGTGAAACATTGACAAGAAGAAGGAACAGGGTGAGAGGACAGGTGTTAATACATCAAGCGATAACCGTCAAGGTATTGGAGGGAGCTCTAGAGTACAAAAATTGTAGGGGTAGACAGAGATTGTAATATGCCCAACAACAAATAATTGAGGAGAGAAGCTGGTGGAAAAGGCTAAATTCTTTCAGAAGGGTGTGCCTGAGGATCGGGATGTTCACAGACGTGATGACGCTTGCAATATAGCTCGTACTGGACGTAAGAGGGAGTTTCATGCAAAAACTGACCCTTGTTAATGCAGGATGGAGGTAGGTGGAACATTGTTCCAGCTAAGGGAAACTATTGCCAGTGATAAACAGCCGCTGGGTTCATCTGTCATGAAGTACCAACCAATTAAACTGCAAGCGAAATCACTAAGACATAATTCGCACGATGTAGTACCGCAAGCCACAAAGAAAGGTAACACTGCAAGAAGAAATCAGTCTGTGATTAGCATTGTAGTGAGAGAAATAAGTGAAACAAGTCATCAATGTGTTGTGTCTGGCAGTGTCGTGTGTTGTTTGTATGTGAGCATAGTCTTAGGACTGAGGTTTTTGGGGAAAAATAAAGAAAAACGTTCGTTACATGCCCAAAGTTCCGAGAGATGAAGCAAGCACTACGTAAAGAAGGTGCCGGACCGACAGGAAGAAATGCCTAATGTAAGAGATCAACTGAACAGAAGTACTTCATGTGAAAAGACGATTTGTTACGGAATACTGTTTATATGGAAAGAGTTTTCCAATATCCTTTTCTAATCTGTTGCGTAATGGATCGACCGAGTAACGTTTAAGGGTGAAAAGCGAGGGAAGTTCAGCAAACTTGTAGCTACACGAGATGGACTAGATTACCCGTAGCCAAAAACGAATAGTTAAGTGAAATTTGGTACATACACTGGTTAATAAGCGAGACGAATTTGTTGAGTAAATCTGTGCATTGTTATGTAGTTATCAGGCATGAGTCGGGAATAAGGAATCTGGTGCTATTACTTTCCCTAGTTTATAAGTGACACTTCATCGGAGTAATAGTCATGTGTAAAAAGGAAAGAAGCCATTGGGTTGATCATGGGGAAATGCTGTTTAGGTTCAGCGCACACTAATGAAATTTCTGGTTTAAGCTGACTACTGCAAAGGAAAAGCCGAAGGTATTGTACCTAACTGTCAGTTTGTAGCATCGTCACCAGTATTTTTTGGCGTGACTGAGTAAGATAGCGACACTGTCAAGGCTAACACAAGGGGCCGTGAAGATGAATTACACCGGAACTGTGCAGTTGTAGTTACATCAGAAGCTGTCTGCTGAGGTGGTATTTACTGTCTCCAAGCCTTCAGAATGTTATCACATGCTACAGCCAAGTAGACTGACCAGAGGCGTAATGGCATTGACACAGCAGAAAGGTAGAGCCCCAGTAGTATGGATGACATGATTGCTGAACGTCAGACCAATGCCTGTGTAGTGGCTTATGTGATAGAAACCACTGTTGTAGCAAGATAAGGATGGGCCAAGTCTATTCAAAAGTCTAAAACATTTTGTGTCAAATTGAAACAGGAGATAGTGGGCCCACAACCAATCATATTGAGATAAGGAACCAATGACTGGAAATGCATATCTATTGTGTTATGGACATACACAGTCTTCACCACATAAGAGCAACGTAGCTTTCAGTAATTGTTCAAAGTGACGACCGCCAGTCTCAATGCATGTATTGCAGTGGAACATGCAGACCTACCGCACTCTCGCAAAGATCCAGGGTGTTTGTTGTGCACTGATACACGCGGTGGGTGATAAACAGCGTACACCCCTGACCACCAAACAGAAGTACTGTACACAACTTAGCTCATAGCACGTGTGCCATGTGACGACCACATGTACTGGACCAGCACATTAACCTGTGCTGCATGCACACCACTATCCCTGGTGTCAGTTGTCCATTGCACCACATAGCTTCTGACGTGTCATGGCGAGGTGTGTTACTGTGTACAGTGCTTGATGCATAGCCAAAGATGGAACGCTACTCGTTATGAGTGTTGGCCGACATGCATTTAACGTACAGTGAGGTAGGATGTAATGCCTGTAAAGCAGTACTAATGTAAAGAGAACTCTTTCCCAACAAGCATATGCCTGAACACCAGACTTTGAGGAGACATTGTTGGATGGTGTGGCAGACCACTCAGCAATAAACACCCGTCAACTTGCCCGTGAAATGCACATTTAGAAGGATACAGTGTAGAGAATACTGGTGAAACAAGTATTACACCCCTGTCATAAAGAACGTATGCAAGCACTGGGACCAACAGATTCTGAGCACTGCATTCAGTTCTGTCAGTGGATTATCCACTGCAGTGCTGTAGTGCCGAACTTCGTCATTCACCAGTTATGGGGTTTTCAACAACTGCAACAGCAATGTTCAGAGTGAGGACGATCCCCAAGCCACCGACATCGGTAGCCACCAGCAACGATGCTGCCAACATATGGGCGGACATTGTCCAAGATCACCTATTATGATATTTGCTGCCTCTACGATTGACTGGTCCATGTTACCTGATGTTCCTAAGAGCTGTGCTGCCACAGTTCTTGGTTAGTGTACTTCTTGTTGTCTGCGAAAGAATGTGATCTCAACACGACGACTCATCAGCCCACTTAAGAGTTAATGTTCGAAAGCATATGAACAGCACGATCGCCAGATCTCACATCTCTGGTTTTTTTCCTCTGGGGTTAAACCAAGCCGCTGGTGTACGAAACTCCCGTAGAAACGGATGAAGACCTGCTTGCCAGGGTACAAAGCTGTCTGTCGCCTGATACAATAGACACCAGGGATCTTTGAGAAAGCATGGAAGAACTTCGTGCGACATTTCTATGCAAGCATTGAGATTGGCATTCGTCACTTTGAACAGTTACTGTGAGCTACGTTGCTGTTATGCGGTGTATGCTGTGTATGTCCATAACGAAATAAATTTGCATTTCCGACCATAGGTTTCCCACCGCAGTATAACCAGTTGTCGACCCACTATCACTTGTTTCAGTTTGATTGAAAAGATTTGAAACACCTTGTATAAATACTGATCATTTCTAGTCAAAGTGGTCACAGCCTGCGACCCATCATCTCCGAGGGGAGACCTACAATGGTCTACAAATCTACATAGATCAACAAGTCACCATCACTGACCCCCAACACTGCTACCTGCCACCCTGCCATGTGTACTGCATCCAGTGCTGCCAACTTAGCGATCTCCAGCTGGCGGGCCATCTGCGGGCCTACTGTAGCTGCTGTTGGTCTTCTATCCCATAGGTTTACAGTTCAAGCCCAAGGCCGTGCACCCATTCCGCTACTGTCGCTAAAGTGAGCAAACTGCTTACTGGCTGCCTCTTCTCATGTGGGCAGACACTGCTGCTGCTGTGAGCTGTCTCATTCACGCTAGGTCCACAGCGTGGTTCTGCACACCTCAGCATACCCTGTCTTGTGCAGTGTTGCTGTGATCAGCGTCCTCGCTAAGTTGTTGCCATTATCACTCCACTGGTTCGGCAATGCTGCTCGTGCTCGCCACAGGCTGCCTGCTGCGGTCACACCCCTCAACAGGCGGCCCACTGCTGACTTCCAGCGGATGTTGGATTCTTTGAGTATCATCGCAATTGTTGAAGTTTTCTGAGTAGTAAATGAATGTCTTAACAATGATGTTTTCATTTCGGATGACTACCCGGCATCCAACCACTGTACCACTGATGCTTCACCCAGTGGTGAACTACTGGCACCCTGACGCTGACAACTCAGTTGCACGATCCATCGCAGTGGCCATCCGCTCCTGACTTTTACAATATGGTATATGAGGTAGTGACTGATCCATCAGTTGCAAAGGAAATGAAGTATAACCAGTTTCATTGGCTGATTTCCAGACTGATTTTATGTCTACATGCCCATGTCAAAGCTGCAGCTACGCAACATAATAAACCAACAACATACCATGCTAAACTGTTTTAGTAATGAGGTAAACAATGGTAATTGACACCCTCAGATCACTAAAAATACTAGAGGCTCAATAAATCTCTGCATGAAACTTTATAACCTTGCTCACAAGGCTCAGAGCAGGACTACAGAAACAACAGTAAGTGCCAAAGTTAACACATATTAACGCTTACCCAAACAACAACGATGAGGTCTACACACTGCTGACCAGCTGCCATGTCATCCTCTGATTATGACATAATCCTGATATATAAGGAGGTGTATGTGGTCAGCACACAGATCTCCAAACTGTTGTCGCTTTTAGAGCTTTGAAGCCGCTACTTGATGACTGGGTGTTGTGTGCTGTCCTTAGGTTAGTTAGGTTTAAGTAGTTCTAAGTTCTAGGGGACTGATGACCATAGATGTTAAGTCCCATAGTGCTCAGAGCCATTTGAACCATTTGAGCCGCTACTTATCATTTAAGTAGCTACTTATCATTTAGGTAGCTTCTCAAGTGACATCATGAAGTTTAGTGAGCCCCATTTCAACACTTCCACTAAGAAATGTGTTGCGCGCACGCGCGTGGGTGTGTGTGTGGGAGAGGGAGAGAGAGAGTGAGAGAGAGAGGGAGAGAGAGAGAGAGAGAGAGAGAGAGAGAGAGAGAGAGAGAGAGAGAGAGAGGAGGGAGGGAGGGAGATAGTGAGAGACAGCATGTGTGCAAATGTGTATAAACTCTTTGTTTTTCAGATTAGTATATGTGGGTAGAACAGACGCAAGAAAATGTGCAAAGTATAGTGGGGGAGGGGCGGGTCTAGGTATTCAGACTACCTGATTTTTGGCTTAGAGTTTATTTGAAGGGAATAAGGGAAGAGTAAGTGTAAAAGTGTGGGGTCCTGCCCACTTCTCTCGTTAGGGTGCCTAAAGGACGTTGCGTTCTCGGTATGCTATACAACAATTCGAGCAAATCACATTAATACTTTTTATTACAATAAAGAAGATAGACAATGCTTAACTTTGAATTTACAATGGTGTCGCAAGCGATGGGCGACATGCAAACAATAAAAGTCCTTCGCTGTGTACAACGTCCATGTAAGCAGCTGGTATGGGTCACACGTCATTGCTATCATACTGTGCTAATACTGTCCACCCGCGGCTGGCATGAGCGGCGCTTGTACTGTCTTCGGCTAGAGGGCGCATCTGTCATGGTGCAGTCCTTATCAGCGGGCTAGTGGCTGACGTCGCCTCACCGCCTTCTTTATTCTTGCGATTTTCGTCTTTGTGCCGGCGCTTGTCGATACGCCGGAACAAAAAGCATTGTGTGGTTTTACTCTGATCACCTTCCACTGCGATTTTCTCTATTATTTACTCCGTTAATGTGAACAATGTGTTGTTAGCCATGTTCACTTGGTCATTAAAATGGATTTCCTTTTCTGCTTTGGTTTTGTGTATATGATAATTTTCTTGTAAGGTTAGAAGGTGTTTTTTGTTGTAATTTCTGATTATTTTCATGCCTTCTTCCCCAGAGGTTTCCTTGCACACATGTTCTCTAAGGTGGGATTGGTCCCATATTTCAAGGCTCTCATATTTTCTTTATGTCGGATACCTAACATCCTACCTATTGCCCCATGTACCGCCCATCACATGCCTCCCATTGTAATTTAAATGTACCGACTTTCTGTTATATATCTATATCTTTTGCTCGTTTTGGAATGTATTTTTGGAAACGGTTGTCTGTTTTATATTTTATGCTTATGCCTTACCTTTTGAAAATGTTGGTGAGTTTATGAGCGAATATGCGGTTCTAAATTTTAGTGGTTCCGTTTATTCTGTGCTGTTGTTATGATATTAAGTGCTTTGTTTATGGTGGGTTGTGTTGTTGTTTGTGGCTTTCTGTTTGCTGTTACTGTTCACCTGTTAATTTTGTTGTTTAGTTTCGTAACTCTGTCGCTACTGTATTCGTTGTTGTGGCTATCTACATTTTATAGTCAGATTACATTTTGGCAGATTTCTTCGTTTAGTGGTACCATGTTGACACTATGGATCATGTGTCAAAGTGCTCTTATTTATTGGACAGTGGTTGATTCAAGATTTTGTGTATGATTGTGTCAGTTGCGGAAAGGAACAGACAATATGTTGGTGACACATATATAGATACAAACAGAAGATAAGTGATGCTTAATGAAGAATCAGTGCTACGAAAATAATGTTCAAAGTTTTCTAAGATAAATCTGACATTCTCTCCAGATCAGTAGTGGAGCATTTCATTGATTTACTGATTCATTATTCGTACTGTAGATCAGTTAATTTTTTCACATAATCTAGCTTACAGAAAACGTAGAGTGAAAACTACAATGTAGTATGATCTCGAAATGAATATGTTTCAATTTTTAGGAGCGCAATGGAAGTACAGACCCTAACTTATGACACGATGTTACGAAAAACAGAAGATTAACTGTAAATAATATTTTATTCTGTTTAGAATCTGTAACCATAAGTAAAAGCAAAACTATACCTTAAGGAAAAAAAATCCACTGTACATCCATTTAATATAAAAGATGAAAGCTATCTGGAACAAAAATAAATATAGTAGTTCAACAAGAAAAAGTTGTTTTGAAGTCTGCTAGTGTGCATGTTAGCGATTCCTGTCTCCAGCAGAGTTGACATTCGAACAGAATACGACGCGAAAAGAAAAAGTCCATCACAATAGTAACACGAAACTATATACACTATCTGATATAAAGAATATGGACACCCCTGTATAAGTGGTATGGACCACCAGACGTTGCGAGAGGTGGCCGCACCAGCGTAAAAGGAGGTGGCGTGGGTGTATTGCGTTGTCAGTAGGAAACCAGTAACAGCACAGTGGTTCAGTCAGGAGTGCTCAGGGACTTCGAACGTGGACTAAGTCATTGGATGTCACCTACTAACAAATTCATCAGAGCCATTTACAACCTTCTAAAGCTGCCCAAATCGGCTCTTTTGGTTGTGTGACTGTGAAGTGGAGGCGATAAGGAACAATCACAGCTAAAGCAAAACCATGCAGGTCACAAACTGACGTCGCGTGAAATCAGCGGAAGAAATCACTGGTGAGTTCCAAAACTAGCACAATGAACGTGTCAAGAGCACAAAAGAATGAGTACAATGGCCACGCAGCTCCTCACAAGTCATACATTTCTGTAGACGATGCTATGTGACACTTGAGGAGTGTGAAGAGCGATGTCATTGGACAGTGGATGACTGGAAGCGAATGATTTTTAAGTGACGAATCGCGCTATACCCTGTGGCACTTCGATGGAAGGGATTAGGTATGGGGAATGCCTCTAGAACACTACATGCCATCATGTGTGGTGCCAACAGTGAAATACTAAGGTTTCTCGCGGTTAAGAAAAGCTAAATGCGGAGGGATATGATCAGATTTTACAGCTTTGTGCACTGTGTACAGTACAGGAACAGTTCGGAGACGATTGTTTGTATCAGCATGATAGTGCACCCTGTCATAAAGGAGCAACTGCGAGGCAATGGTTTATGGACAATAACATCCTGAAATGGACTGATCTTCCCAGAGTTCCGATCTGAACCCAATGGCACATTTTTTTGATGAGCTACAACGTAGACTTCACTTCGGGTCCAACATTCAAAATCACTACCTTGTCTGGTTTCGTATCATAAGAAAGAATGGGCTACCATTGCCCGCAGACATTCAGGCACCTCACTGAAACTGTCCCTAGGAGAGTTCAACCGCCGACCGCAGTGGCCGAGCGGTTCTCTGTGCTTCAGTCTGGAAGCGCACGACCGCTACGGTCGCAGGTTCGAATGCTGCCTCGGGCATGGATGTGTGTGATGTCCTTAGGTTAGTTAGGTTTAAGTAGTTCTAAGTTCTAGGGGACTGATGACCTCAGAAGTTGAGTCCCATAGTGCTCAGAGCCATTTGAACCATTTGAGGAGTTCAACCTGTCATAAAGATCGACACGCCCACATTAATGTCCACTGATACGTGTCCCGATACTGATGACCAGAAAGTGTGAATGCGTGGTTCTTAAAATAATAACGATATAGATTTTATCTGTACGATAAACTGAAACCAATTCTCAGCGACGAAACTGATTATTAACTTTTCCCATTCAAATGAGACAGCGGATTGTGAGTGCAAAAACAAGAAGTTATGACGTCTTTATACGAAGTTGCAGTCAGAGATATGCAAACAGTGTGAAGTTACCCGTAGCCTCAAGACACTGAAAAAATGTTATGTACTAAAGGATCTTGCAATCGAATATCTCAGATCTCTGGATACCGTTTTACACTTTTGAATTTTTAGTTTGACTGTCACGTCATTCCATTCAGTAAGACAGATTACTGCATTGGCGATTCATTGGTGAAGCCTAGTGTCAAAAACACGAAACCACACACACACACACACACACACACACAAAACAGCAGATATATCACCAATACTTTGTGGAAGTGCTACAGTTGTGTCCTGTCAATGGTCGTAATGTCAGAAGTACTCGATAACAGTAGCTAACAGTAACAATACTTTAAAATAAGCTGCACGTCTTTAATTAGTTGAATATATCGTAGACTGTTCCTTTCATAATTACAGACAGAATTCACATGTAGTATGCACCTCAAAGAAGACTGTTACGGGATAGCAGACGGCGGCACTGGGAAGTGCTGGGTCATCTCAGTGAATGGACCAGCGCTGTGCGACAACTGTGGCCGGCTTCCAGAATTAGAATCGTGTCCGGTTTTCTCATGGGAGAGCGTCACGCGTTCGAACGCATCAATAACTCACGTCCGAGGCCGTTTGCGGCGCCAGTTGCAGCGCGCGAAATTGTGTGAAGTTCCCGACATGCGGTGGGCCTGTCAGCATGATCGATTGCTTTCCGATACATTCGAGGCTCACGTCGTATCGCCAATTTAGCCATCGTGAAACGAAAGCACTTTTAAATTCATTCGCTGACAATCTTAGGGAAGGCAGATTTTGACAGAAGCCAGGGAGAATGACGGATCACAAGTGGATAAAAAGACTGTTTCTCTCGCCGACCTTTGGCCTGTGCCATGTGCTGAAAACTTGCTAGCTATATTTATGTCCTTCTTCCTAAAAGGATGGTATCTGTGAACATTATGAACCGGCATTATGAAGTCGTATTTAGGACAAAATGGGTTTCAAATCCAGTTCAAGTAACCCAATTTTTTTTTTTTTATTTCCCTAGTCTCTGTGTTTCCTGAAATGAGATCGCTGATGGCTCACTTTGCCATACCATTCGGAAACCAATTTCTCAGAAAACAGGGTGTCCTATTTATCTTGCCCACCCTAAATAACTGTTTGTCCAGATGTAAATTACAAAATGTTCCAAGCAAACGTTCTTTAGCCGTCAGGGGGACATCAATCAGCATGACTGCCTTCATTGTAGCTTTGTTTTTTACAAAGATATGAACAGTGGTATGACTTTTTTAAATGGCACCCTGTATTTTTTATACGGTAATTCATTTCCTATCCTAAAGACCTATTCAAAAATGTATCACAATGTACCATTCACTGAAACACAACGTTATTAATTACATAACACAACATTGACTTTGAACCCGGGATCACAAACTCGTCCACTTGCTGGAATTGTCAGACAACAAATGAAAACCAAGTAACAAAATAACAAAACACTGACTTTGACTCTCCTGTACCATTGCCAAGGAGTAGAACATTCAAACGTGCTCAAAGTGGTGACCCTGGACACCGATACACTGGTGCACTCGTTGAATGAGGGAATTATTTACTGCTTCCAGTGTTGCCAACAGAATAGGATTACAAGCAAGCACGATACGTTCCTACATGTCCTCTGGAGTTGTTGGAATATCGTGATAGACAACGTGTTTAATGCATCCCCAAAGGAAAAAGTCCAGAGGATTTAAACCAGGAGGCCTAGCAGGCTAAGTAACTGTTACTCCTCGACCAATCCTTCTGGCAGAATACCTCCGGTTCAGAACACGACGTGCAGCCAAGGCATTATGTGCTGGACATCCATCGTGTTGATACCACGTAAGCATTCTGGTTCTTAGCGGCACTTCGTCCAGAAGAGGAGGAAGAATTCGTCTGAGGAAGTTGGCATACGCTCTGCTGTTTGGACTACCATTGATTAAATAGGGGCCAATAACTGTAGTACCAAGCATCCCACATCGGACATTATCTCTCCATTGACGCTGATGTTCCACCTGTCTAAGCCATCGTGGGTTCTCGCTGGACCAATAATGCATGTTCCTTGTATTTACCTGTCCTTTGTTTGAGAAGAAACATTCATCGGTTAATAGAACATTGGAGAAGTTCGGGTTGGCGAGGATATGCTGCTGTGCCCACTGACAGAACTGTACACGATTCTGGAAATCATTCGCATGCAATTTTTGATGTAGGTGTAAGGATGCAACCGGTGACGTTTAAGAATACGATGTACACTGGTTTTAGGAATGCCAATCTCGTGTACAAGCTGTCGTGTGCTCATGTGTGGATTCATAGCAACGGAAGCGAGAGCAGTGTTGTCGTGGGCTGAAACTTCCCGTTTCCTGAAGCGTCGCAACAAGACGAGAAAACACCCGTCGGGAAGGTGGGTTCTTGTCAGTATATCGCTCTCTCTACAATTCCGCTGCCTGCGTAGCATTTCGTCTGCCTTAACAACAACAATAAAAGAAACTTTATGTCGATGCAGTTTATAGGAAGGACAGCCTTTACCGCAGGCCTACTCTACACGACAGTATTTAAAACGACTAAACTACTGTACTAATGTACCCTTACATAAGAAAACAATATTGCAATTACTGTTCTGCTAACTTACATTCCTCATAGATGAGTAGCATTTCTACCTTCTCATCATTGGTGCACATTCTACTCACACAACTCTTCAACTGACGATGGTTGAGGGAATGACGGGAGCGCATTCTACTTATGTTTACATTTGTCCTCAGTCATCGTCAGCACGTGGATGTGTTCCATTACCCAGAGTACCTGCACTAAGCGCTGGGAGCGTCAACGTCAATGTTGTGTTATGTACGAGTAATTAACAGTCTAACGGTAAGGTGAAGTTTCCTGACATAAACGGTAAGATGGGGTTGGATCGGACCCCACCCTCCTAATATCGATTTTTCGAGGTAAACTAAAAAACGAATAATGTGAAAAAGTTTTATTATCAATTAAACACATATAATATTCGTTATAACAACAAGTCTTTTTATTTTTATAGTCAATAAGTAAGAATATAAAGTACTTTGGAAAAAAATAGGTACTTGATTACAAAGAAATACCTTAATAGAAATATTCTCTATAAAACTATTGAAAACATAGTAAAAATCAGTAGATCCAGTCATCAACTAGGAACTTTAGTGCTTTAGAAATTCTAAAGATAGGAACTAAATGAGAAACATCTCTTACTAATTGTAGAAAATAATTATAGTGTCAGCAGTTTCGAAATATAAAGTTCTCAACAATGAATGTCTTTGTACACATAATGTAATAGGAACAAATAATAAATATATAATGTTATCCTGGAAACGATCACATACAGCCCTGCAAATACATATTTGGCACAATTTATCACATTTCAATTTCTTTACAGCCAGGGCATATAATAACTTTATGCTCCCCACATATACAGGGTGTTACAAAAAGGTACGGCCAAACTTTCAGGAAACATTCCTCACACACAAATAAAGAAAAGATGTTATGTGGGCAAGTGTCCGGAACCGCTTAATTTCCATGGTAGAGCGCATTTTAGTTTCGTCAGTATGTACTGTACTTCCTCGATTCACCGTCAGTTGTCCCAATTGAAGGAAGGTAATGTTGACTTCGGTGCTTGTGTTGACATGCGACTCATTGCTCTACAGTACTAGCATCAAGCACATCAGTACGTAGCAGCAACAGGTTAGTGTTCATCACGAACGTGGTTTTGCAGTCAGTGCAATGTTTACAAATGAGGAGTTGGCAGATGCCCATTTGATGTATGGGTTAGCAAGGGGCAATAGCCGTGGCGCGGTGCGTTTGTATCGAGACAGATTTCCAGAACGAAGGTATCCCGACAGGAAGACGTTCGAAGCAATTGATCGGCGTCTTAGGGAGCACGGAACATTCCAGCCTATGACTCGCGACTGGGGAAGACCTAGAACGACGAGGACACCTGCAATGGACGAGGCAATTCTTCGTGCAGTTGACGATAACCCTAATGTCAGCGTCAGAGAAGTTGCTGCTGCACAAGGTAACGTTGGCCACATCTCTGTATGGAGAGTGCTACGGGAGAACCAGTTGTTTCCGTACCATGTACAGCGTGTGCAGGCACTATCAGCAGCTGATTGGCCTCCACGGGTACACTTCTGCGAATGGTTCATCCAACAATGTGTCAATCATCATTTCAGTGCAAATGTTCTCTTTACGGATGAGGCTTCATTCCAATGTGATCAAATTGTAAATTTTCACAATCAACATGTGTGGGCTGACGAGAATCCGCACACAATTGTGTAATCATGTCATTAACACAGATTTTTCTGTGAACGTTTGGGCAGGCATTGTTGGTAATGTCTTGATTGGGCCCCATGTTCTTCAACCTACGCTCAACGGAGCACGTTATCACGATTTCATACGGGATACTCTACCTGTGCTGCTAGAACATGTGCCTTTACAAGTACGACATAACATGTGGTTCATGCACGATGGAGCTCCTGCACATTTCAGTCGAAGTGTTCGTACGCTTCTCAAGAACAGATTCGGTGACCGATGGATTGGTAGAGGCGGACCAATTCCATGGCCTCCACGCTCTCCTGACCTCAACGCTCTTGACTTTCATTTATGGGGGCATTTGAAAGCTCTTGTCTACGCAACCCCGGTACCAAATGTAGAGACTCTTCGTGCTCGTATTGTGGACGGCTGTGATACAATACGCCATTCTCCAGCGCTGCATCAGCGCATCAGGGATTCCATGCGACGGAGGATGCATGTATCCTCGCTAACGGAGGACAGTTTGAACATTTCCTCTAACAAAGTGTTTAAAGTCACGCTGGAACGTTCTGTTGCTGTGTGTTTCCATTCAATGATTAATGTGATTTGAAGAGAAGTAATAAAATGAGCTGTAACATGGAAAGTAAGCGTTTCCGGACACATGTCCACATAACATATTTTCTTTCTTTGTGTGTGAGGAATGTTTCCTGAAAGTTTGGCCGTACCTTTTTGTAACACCCCGTAGAATGATTACACTTACTACAAAAAGCATTCCCCTTCCTATCTTTTGATCTGTCACAAAAATCACATCTTCTTTTCTTTGGTAGCTATGCTTGGGTAGGCTTGTCGAATTCGACTGGTTCTTTTTCTTAAAGTTTTCCAATAGACGAACGGAGATCACTGGGAAGATGTGTGTTATTCAACCTCTTTTCCGTAAGAGGTTTAGTCAAAGAGAGCGCGAGATTTTTGAGAAATGATAATCTCGTGTCATTTGAAAAGCTGTCCATTTTGCTATTGCTTTTGTAAATGATAAAACTATTTATAGCAGCGATGTCTAAAATAGCATAAAAGTACCGCATGGGCCATCTTCTCGATTTTCTTTTTGTGGTCTTGCTGTGGCAAACCATATCTAATACGTCGACCCCTCCTTTAGTTAGATTGTAGAACTCCACAGTTTCAGGCTTATTTGATTTTTCATTTATCTCTCCAGAGAAGTGCATAGACGATATCAGTAAAACTTTTTTATTTTTCTTTGGGGTAAATGACACCAAAGTTTTGTCGTTCTGATACATAAATGTTGAAGAGCCTACTGGAGCGGAAAGCAGCATTGATGGTGGTATTTGCGGTTTGTTCCTCCTCAATGTACCTACAAATGTGAGTTTCTTTTGGAGGAGGGCGTCAGTCACCTCCAGTAAGAAGAACCAATTGTCCACTGTAATGTTTCTATTACCCCTGATAGATTCCGTCAGGCGCATAACATACCGCGCAGGAAAAGGCAGATCTCCAGGTCTCCTCTTTATTCTGTTGTCCTTGCCAGTGTATGGAATGCCACGCAAAAAACAGAATGTCCTTGCGTCGCATAGTGACATTATTTTCAACCCATATTTGTCGGGTTTCGATGGGATATACGTTTTGAATGGACAGGCACCCCGAAAACTCAGTAGAGTCTCATCTACTGTGACACATTCAGATGGACTATAATTTTTTCACTGTTAGATTCAAACATGTCCCACATTTCTCTGAAAGACGCAAATTTGTCGTTGATTTTTCTGGCCTCTCTGGTGGCTTTATCATCGAAGCGGAGGTTTTCTAGAAGAAATGCATTCCTTTTCTTGCACATAGTGCAACGGAATACCGGAGGTCCACATGTTGCTGAGAACATCTCATCTACACTGAGCAGAGAATTTTTTAGGACACCACTCATGAAGAGAAGGCCCATCAACCCTTTTATTTCAACGCTCTCTGTTGGTGAATGAAACCACTGGACCGTATTGTACTTTTGCCTAGATTTCTCGATTTCAAGATTTGTGTACAAAACAATTTTTTCTATAATTTTCGAATCTATGAATAATAAAAATATTTCCAATTCACTCGTGACCCCCCCTTGCTTCCCCACGTGGACCAGGGAGATGAGTAATAATATTTGACGCTGGTGTACTAGAAAATTTTGAATGCATGGGTTTGTTGGTCCATATTGTCTCTAAGTCTTTACCTAGCTCAAAATTTCTCTCATCTACATCTGACTGAGAATTATCAAACTCGACTGCTCCTGCCGCACAATGAAATACATCATCCTCGTCATCAGTATTAGACAATACATCATCCTCGGTTTCTGAACAGTTTTCTGCATCGATATTGTCGCCATCCTCTGACTCAGCCTCCTGTTGGAGAAACTCGTTGTATATATCCTCAGGAGTTCTAAGGAGTTGATGCGCCATTGTAGTAAGATACTAGAAGAGAAAACAAAACTTAGATGTAATATGAACATAAATATGGGGCTGAATCCTCCCCACAAAAGAAACTAATAAGTGTGACGTAAACAGTAAGGTGGGGTCGGATCCAACCCGAGCGCGGGTAATGTAGGTTTCGGATAGAAAGGGTAGCTGCAGGTCACTCACCAGACTGACGTGGCCTCCTCGGCGTTCTCGGGACGACTGGCTGTTAGGGTAGCTGGAACCACAGCGCTCTCAGAAACGGGAGTGGAGAGTTATAAACACAACAGACTCGCTGGGGTCGCATCCAACCCCAATCTTACCGTTAGAGGGTTAATAACGTTGTGTTTCAGTGAATGGTACACTGTGATACATTTTTGGATAGGTCTTTGGAGAGGAAATGAATTAACGAATAAAAAATACAGGGTGCCATTTAAAAAAGTCATACCATAGTTCATATCTTTGTAAAAAAACAAAGCTACAACGAAGGCAATCATGCTGATTGATGTCCCCCTGACGGCTAAGGAATATTTGCCTGAAACATTTTGTAATTTGCATCTGGTCAAAAAGTCATTTAGGATGGTCAAGATAAATGGGACACCCTGGATAATAAAGTTGTCGCTCTAGAACATTAAACTCTGCAAAGAAAGAATGCTCTTCAAGTGATAATATAATGGGCAGTCAAATGTAAACCAGGCAGACGGAATAAAAGTAAGCAACTATTATTTCGAAAGTACTAGCCATAATTGTTAATACATTTATCCCCCTGTGAGACAGGACGGTCAATGCCTTAATGGAAAATGTACCTATGGAGCCATGATTGTACCTAGGCGTGCTCCCCTTCGTTCGAAGCAAATCGACGCTCACGAATGTCTTTCTTCAAGATCCCGAAAATATGGAAATCGCGTGGGAAGAGATAACTTTTAACGCACAGAGGTACGTGGACATTTTGCAAAAAACTGAAGCGCATCATCAAGTCCAAACGCTCAGGAATGGTAACGGACGGCTTCATCCTGTTGCAGGTTGTTTGGATTACTCTGCAGAAGATTCGCTGGTAAGCCCTTACACATCCTCCATACAGTTACGATCTCTCCCACTACGTTTTCAGTCTTTTTGGAGCCCTGAGATATGATATTCGTGGCCGATGATTTTCTTCGGAATAAGAGATGCACGCCTGGGAACAATCATGTTCCTGCAGGCCACTGCAAACATTTTTCCATGAAGGCACTGACCGTCTTGTCTCACAGTGAGATAAACGTAATTATGGCGGTTATTTTTGAAGTAATAAATAGTTTACTTACTTTTTTTATTGCCTCGTTTTCAATTGACTGCCCCATAATTAATTTCAGTATCCTCTGATACTCCTTGGTGTGGTCCCACACATTTAGAATAATACTGTAAGACGCGCAGCTAGACTGTTTTACCTAAGCATTCTCCTTTGCAGACTGACTGAATTTTACCACTATCCAACCAATGAATCAAAGTCTGGCATCTGTTTTACCCAAAATTAAGGCTACGTGATAGTTGCATTTCATGCAGTATCTCCACAAGCTGGTACATCCAGTTACTTGCATGAGTTGGCTGATACCATTTTGTGACCCGCTGGTATTGTAGTTATAGGATACCTGTATGCATTTTGTGCATAATTTTGCATTCATGATGTTGCCAATCTTCGCATCACTTTGAATCCTATCTAGATCTGACTGGAGTGCGTTATTTTTCTTATAGAATTTTATCATAAATAACTGGGTAATCTGCGATAATTGGTTGCTATTAATAATGCCTGCCAGGTTATTAATATACAACACGAAGAACAAGCGTCACCCATTCCATTTCCTGGGACACGCTTAAAATTACTTACAAATAATATCCCTAGATAACACGTCATCCAGTATTAAATATTATGTCCTCCCTACCAAGAAATCCTACAGTCAGTCACAAATTTCGTTTGATTCCCCATAAGATCGTACTTTCGTTAAAAATGTTGGCTTCGTGCACACTCAAATATTTTCCGGAAGTCAAGAAAAATTGTATCCATCTGATTGCCTTGATGCATGGTTTTCACCTGAGCGAAGCGGGAGTTTGGTTTCAATGTTCGATGCTATCGCAATTCATGCGACTGGTATGGAGGAGGTCACCCGGTTTGAGATATTTCGTTATGTGTGAACTGAGAATGTGCTGTAGGAGTCTATAACAGCTGGATCTGAATGATATTTGACGGTAGTTTTGTGGATCACCTCTGATACTCCACTATTTGTAGACGAGTGTGGCATGTGATGCATACTTGCAGCGCCGTGATGATCAAAGCTAGGACATACTTTGTAAATGAATATTTAAAAACAGAGTTCAACATTTCTACTTTTGCTTTGATACTCTGAATTTCCGCTACCGAGTCAGTGATTAGTGTTTGACTATTAACTTTGAGTGTTACACGGGGTGAATCTGACCTCCACAGATAAAATTTTGGAGGTTTTTCAGTATTCTGAGTATTTTAGTGTAATAATGGATTACATATTGTCACGAGAGATTCCGCAGCTGTATAGGCCTATACACTATGGCAAAAAAAATCGCAGCACCAATAAGAATTTGTGCGACATAAACGAAAGTTGGTGTTTCTATATTTGAATGGTGTCTATTCAGATTTCGGGCCAGTCACGTAAAGAGTTAACGGCCGTGAGCGTTAGTTTCCTTTGAGGTTGGGCATGGCGACCTGATGTTAGTCAAGAATGCCTTTAAGGCATCAAAGACACCACTTCAACATGCCACTGAATTTGAACACGGTCGTGTAATAGGGCTACAAAAATCTTGCATTACGGAACTGAGGATAGAGTATGAGTCAATACTTTTTGTATCGCGTGTGATAATCTGTAAATCATCATACTGAATTCTGAACTGTTTTGAGCTGGTAGATATTTCGTGTAATGTGATTACGGAATGGACTTAGTTTTCGTGTTTCTTTGATGACCATTTATATTGGGGATTTTGCTACCACTTTGTAACGCTCAACGTAACTTTACTGCATTTGATAAGAGTATTTTCCGTCTGTATTTTAACTGAATATCGCAGGGTGACTTCCCGCGTATTTGAGGTGAGTTTTCTTGAATCAACATTATCCGACACAATTCTCTGCCGTCTACATCGATTACACACGTTAGAACACTTGCTATTATGCATTTAACTTTTATTTTGCGTTTGTGAGTATTTTATTAACTCGCAATTCTAGCCAGTGCAAAGACTATTTGACTGTAGGGTCGGAGCTACAGGTTATTATTTGCAGCGAATTATCTGCGGGGTGTGAAAGCAGACGTGCGTGGGTCGACCCTATGACCACATCGAGCTATTCTTTTTAAACAGAGCCTTGCATAGCCCAAGTACCTAAAGTACGAGTAACCACAGGTAATTACGCAACTGGTTTGCTCATATGAAATGGTGTTTGGAAGTGAAATTACACTTAAGTGTAACCGTTAAGTACCGTCGCAATGCGGTAGTTCAGATACAGCGATGATGCACGAGCATCAAACTGACAATAGGTGTTCATAAACCAAATGCTTACTATTAAAGGGAAGGCTTCCTCCGCCATAAACTTTTCCTGGGGCTCGACGCACTATTTGCTGGTATCTAGACGCTCTTCTGGAAGAGGAAACGAACTTCCTAGAACAAGTAAACTCGGTCACTAAGCAAGATTCTAAAATTTTACTTAAGACTGCCTGTGCTGACACAGTCTACTACAAATTACCGCTGCATGTGGTGTGATCATATCAAGAAGCCATCTCAACGCCACTGTGGATTTCGCTCCCAGCGTCTGGGCATATCGCCTTCGACTGTAAAGCTACACAACTGTACTATGGCGAACACGGCGGAGCGTACTTCTTAAGCTCACCGGTGTCTTTCACACTACTCCTGTATAGGGTTTACTGATGACTCTCGGGATGGACATCGTGGTACGGTACAGGGCAGTGTATTAGTTGGGGCGTAAACAATATGGCCGTGTGTATGAGGCCAAAGGAGCTCATATTACTGACAAAAGATACCAGTCTGGAAGTTAGATGAATGACAGCCTCACAGAGACACTAGAAGCACTCCAAGGCTCGTATACAGCATATTCCCGAGCCTTAGGAACAGGCTCAGATTGTGCCACATATCCCCTACTCAAGGTACGGTCCACCTAATAACGGGTCAGGGTCCGTATCCCAAAGATCTGGATCGAGTGTGATATGGCAACGCATCAGTCTATGAATGTAGAGAGGAAGAGCTTCAGGCCATGTTCTCAGTTACCTGGGTTTCCAGATAGAGATTACGGTGTCTTCAGCGTAGAATTCTCGCATCACTCACTGCAAATAGGTTGAATCTGAGGTGTAAACAGAACAAGTGGGGAGCAATGAAAGACAGACGGCCACAATATAGAGATAAACTTGAAAGGTGATTTTGCAGCATGACAGTGCTCGATCCCATGTAGCAAAACCCGTCAAAACACACATGGAAACGTTGAAATGGGAATTCGCACCCCACTCGTCTTATTCTCCAGATATTGCTCCCTCCACCTACAGCCTTTTTCGATCAGTGGCTCACGGCCAGACTGAACAGCACATCTGGTCATACGAACGAGTGTAAAACTGGATCGATTCACGGATCTCAAAAGACGCTCAGTTCTTTCGCTGCGGGATTTGTATGCTACCCGACAGAGGGGAGAAAGTTGTCGCTAGTGATGGCCAGTACCTTGAATCATAATTTTTGTTAAGTTTTTCGCAATAAAGCTTCAAACTTCGAGAGAAAAAACTGCAGAAGCATAACTGTAGATCTTATAAGTGAAATAAATGGAATGATAGAGAAGATTGTTCGCACATAAGCTCTTTACACATGCTTGTTTATGCTATTATAGTTTGTGAGTTGGTGAATGCAGTGTGTATGTACAGAGGATATAGGTTTGTTTACGTAAGTCTCATGTGGGTTTACCACTGTTTTCTCAAATTATCGTCGGCGAATGCCGACGTGTTTCCTATTGACAAACCATAGGCGACGCCATTCTCTTTCGTTGACCATCATTAAACTTTGCACATTTGATTTTGTGTTCTATGTTAACTCTTGTTAAAGTTTTGCCTGTCATTTTCATTTCGAAATTTCGCAAGTCAGCACTTCATTATTCCCTCTTTTTTAAATAATTTTTGAACATCATAAGATGATATGAACATCAATATGTAGGAAGACTCCCTTACATCGCATTTTTTACTGGGGAGTGACTTCGTAACATTAAATGTAGCCTTGCTAGTGCTCTGTATTGGAACCCGATGAAGTGTTTGAAGGGCATATTTGAAGGGAATTTCTCTACAAAGACTCTACAGGGTATTTCAGGAGGCGTGCTCAGTGAAACAAATCTCTTCGAATGAAAGTTCTTTTCTTTCCATATTTTGACAGGTGGTGATATGGACCATAACAATGAAAAAGTGTCCAGTAAAAATGGGCTCTGTAGCGTATATCTTAATTGTTATGAGCACTTGTTCGTGTTCAGTACAGTGAAAAGCATCTCTTCTATTGAACAGCTGCTCATAGCTTTTAGGTTATTCATTTTAGAGCCATATGTAGCAGACAATTTTTTCTTGTTTTGGTCCATTACAACCTCCTCCGAAAATATGGAAAGCAAAGAGCTTACAGTAGAAAAGATTTGTTTCACAATATCGAAGACGGAGAAGTACTCATAGCTCTTAAGGTATGCTTTTAGAGTCCATGTGTACCAGACTCTTTGGCTTCGAATGATCGTTCAAAAATGGTTCAAATGGCTCTGAGCACTATGGGACTTAACATCTGAGGTCATCTGTCCCCTAGAACTTAGAACTACTTGAACCTAACTAACCTAAGGACATCACAAACATCCATGCCCGAGGCAGGATTCGAACCTGCGACCGAAGCGGTCTCGCGGTTCCAGACTGAAGCGGCTAGAACCGCTCGGCCACCACGGCCGGCGAATGATCGTTCCTGTCATACCCCTGAATATTGACCATTCCTTCTGGGACATCCCGTATATCGTTCTGCATTTCTTCCAGTCATACAGGGGGAATGCCTTATTGTAGATAATAACTTTTTCAGAGAGTGTGCTTGACTATATCAAGTCATTTACATGTAATAGGAATAGGCCTTAACTTGAGGAAGAAATTTCGGAGAGCGTACATTTGGAGCACAATACGGTAATGAAACATGGTCTGTTACAAAAGCGGAAAAGAAGAGAATCGGAGTATTTGATATGTGGTGCTACAGACGAATGTTGAAAATTAGGTGGACTGATGAGGTAAGGAAAGAGTAGGTTCCGCGCAGAATCGGAGAGGAAAGAAATATGTGGAATACAGTGACAAGAGGAAGGGGCAGGGTGGTAGGACATCTGTTAAGGCATCAGGGAGTAACTTACATGGTACTAGAAGGAGCTGTAGAGGGCAAAAACTGTAGAGGAAGACAGAGATAATTGAGGACGCAGGTTACAAGTGCTACTCTGAGATGAGAAGGTTGATACAGGACAGGATTTCGTGGCGGGCAGCACCAAACCAGTCAGAAGACTGATGACTAATAAATAAATAAATAATAAAAAAGCATATTATCCATCGTTTCTGCCGTTCTTCACAATTTTCATCTATTATTCGTTCGTCCTTGGCTCATGTTCGCAGCAAAGTACTCGTTTCTATCGCCTTTTTATTCGCAGTGAAACGGAGATTATTTACAGCACGTCATGTCTCAATCCTAAGATAGATCTGTGAGTGAACGGGTGTTTCACACGTGGCTCGAATGTTACTCGGTTGAGGTGAAGCGATCTGAAGCGAGGGTGATTAATAGGAACAGAGAGAATGGTTTATCCGACTGCAGACGTCTGGGGGCGGCGCCATTAGCGCGAGACCGCGGAAGAAAGCTGCGCGTTCAGCGGAACGGGGAGAAGGCAGCTGCAGAAAAGGTTTTTTAATTGACGGCGGCGCGTTGTGACGAGTGTCACGAGCGTGGACGGGGGGCATTCAATGGCGGCGCAGAGGGCGCGATTTAAAACGGAGTCGCAGCCCGCCTCGACACGCCACGCGCTCCGATGCTTCTGTGAGTCACCGCGCGCTGTCCGTCACCGCACGAGGCCCACGAGAAAAAGACAGGCGGCGGCGCGTGCGTCACGAAGGTAGGCCTGAGCTCGCTCGTTTGCTTATCTCAGCAGGGGAACTGCGCTTATACACCTGTTAGCTCGTAACTAGGTGTGTACGTACAAACGAGAGTTAAATCTTCTACTCGAATCCGCTATTACGGCGTCTTACTGGTAAAGTGATCCGAAGTCCATAGCACTCCGTCTTCAGGCCACAAGTGGCCCATCGGGACCATCCAACCGCCGAGTCATCCTCATGTGAGGATGCGGATAGGAGGGGCGTTTGGTCATCACACCGCTCTCCCGGTCGTTATGATGGTTTTCTTTGACCGGAGACGCTACTATTCGGTTGAGTAGATCAGTTGGCATCACGAGGCTGAGTACACCCCGAAAAATGGCAACAGCTCATGGCGGCCCGGATGGTCACCCATTCAAGTGCCGGCCACTACCGGCAGCGCTTAACTTCGGTGATCTGACGGCAACCAGTGTATCCACTGCGGCAAGGCCGTGGCCCGAAGTCTATAGGCCTATTTATAATTTATTATGGCTGTACTGGGATACAATAAAATTGAATTCATGCCAAAATGATGATCAGTCGCAGAAGGTATGAAATGAGGACTTTTTAGCAGAAGAGACTAAATGCTATAAACCAGCTGTTATACCAATTATATCGATGTTGTTGTTGTTGTGGTCTTCAGTCCTGAGACTGGTTTGATGCAGCTCTCCATGCTACTCTATCCTGTGCACGCTTCTTCATCTCCCAGTACCTACTGCAACCTACATCCTTCTGAATCTGTTTAGTGTATTCATCTCTTGGTCTCCCTCTACGATTTTTACCCTCCACGCTGCCCTCCAATACTAAATTGGTGATCCCTTGATGCCTCAGAACATGTCCTACCAACCGATCCCTTCTTCTAGTCAAGTTGTGCCACAAACTTCTCTTCTCCCCAATCCTATTCAATACCTCCTCATTAGTTATATGATCTACCCTCCTAATCTTCAGCATTCTTCTGTAGCACCATATTTCGAAAGCTTCTATTCTCTTCTTGTCCAAACTAGTTATCGTACATGTTTCACTTTCATACATGGCTACGCTCCATGCAAATACTTTCAGTAACGACTTCCTGACACTTAAAACTATACTCGATGTTAACAAATTTCTCTTCTTCAGTAACGCTTTCCTTGCCATTGCCAGTCTACATTTTATATCCTCTCTAATTCGACCATCATCAGTTATTTTGCTCCCCAAATAGCAAAACTCCTTTACTACTTTAAGTGTCTCATTTCCTAATCTAATTCCCTCAGCATCATCCGACTTAATTCGACTACATTCCATTACCCTCGTTTTGCTTTTGTTGATGCTCATCTTATACCCTCCTTTCCTGACACTGTCCATTCCGTTCAACTGCTCTTCCAAGTCCTTTGCTGTCACTGACAGAATTACAATGTCATCGGCGAACCTCAACGTTTTTATTTCTTATCCATGGATTTTAATACCTACTCCGAATTTTTCTTTTGTTTCCTTCACTGCTTGCTCAATATACAGGTTGAATAACATCGGGGATACGCTACAAACTTGTCTCACTCCCTTCCCAACCACTGCTTCTTATAACTGCCATCTGGTTTCTGTACAAATTGTAAATAGCCTTTCGCTCCCTGTATTTTACCCCTCCCACTTTCAGAATTTGAAAGAGAGTATTCCAGTCAACATTGTCGAAAGCTTTCTCTAAGTCTACAAATGCTAGAGATGTAGGTTTGCCTTTCCTTAATCTAGCTTCTAAGATACGTCGTAGGGTCAGTATTGCCTCACGTGTTCCAATATTTCTACGGAATCCAAACTGATCTTCCCCGAGGGGAAGGATCGATATCGATCTTAAATTAAATTTTGTTGTAGTACTGTTAATCAGTGAGACTTCATAATAGCAGTTTCCAATAGAACTTCAGTTGTTGTTAGTACCTACACGCCCAGCTGCGATTTAACAGGTTTGGAAACGCATTTTATCTGCTGAGATGAGCGAGCCAGCGAGCTCAGACCTACCTTCGTGACGTACCGCCTCGGCATGCTTTTCTCGTAGGCCTCGGTCAAAGCAGCGCGCAGCAGTCCACAAAGCGCGGCAGCATTAGAAAATTGCAGCGAAATGCAGGAAGATCTGCAGCGGATAGGCACTTGGTGAAGGGAGTGGCAACTGACCCTTAACATAGACAAATGTAATGTATTGCGAATACATACACTCCTGGAAATGGAAAAAAGAACACATTGACACCGGTGTGTCAGACCCACCATACTTGCTCCGGACACTGCGAGAGGGCTGTACAAGCAATGATCACACGCACGGCACAGCGGACACACCAGGAACAGCGGTGTTGGCCGTCGAATGGCGCTAGCTGCGCAGCATTTGCGCATCGCCGCCGTCAGTGTCAGCCAGTTTGCCGTGGCATACGGAGCTCCATCGCAGTCTTTAACACTGGTAGCATGCCGCGACAACGTGGACGTGAACCGTATGTGCAGTTGACGGACTTTGAGCGAGGGCGTATAGTGGGCATGCGGGAGGCCGGGTGGACGTACCGCCGAATTGCTCAACACGTGGGGCGTGAGGTCTCCACAGTACATCGATGTTGTCGCCAGTGGTCGGCGGAAGGTGCACGTGCCCGTCGACCTGGGACCGGACCGCAGCGACGCACGGATGCACGCCAAGACCGTAGGATCCTACGCAGTGCCGTAGGGGACCGCACCGCCACTTCCCAGCAAATTAGGGACACTGTTGCTCCTGGGGTATCGGCGAGGAACATTCGCAACCGTCTCCATGAAGCTGGGCTACGGTCCCGCACACCGTTAGGCCGTCTTCCGCTCACGCCCCAACATCGTGCAGCCCGCCTCCAGTGGTGTCGCGACAGGCGTGAATGGAGGGACGAATGGAGACGTGTCGTCTTCAGCGATGAGAGTCGCTTCTGCCTTGGTGCCAATGATGGTCGTATGCGTGTTTGGCGCCCCCATTGAGCATGTTTGGGACTGGATGAAGCGTCGTCTCACGCGGTCTGCACGTCCAGCACGAACGCTGGTCCAACTGAGGCGCCAAGTGGAAATGGGATGGCAAGCCGTTCCACAGGACTACATCCAGCATCTCTACGATCGTCTCCATGGGAGAATAGCAGGCTGCATTGCTGCGAAAGGTGGATATACACTGTACTAGTGCCGACATTGTGCATGCTCTGTTGCCTGTGTCTATGTGCCTGTGGTTCTGTCAGTGTGATCATGTGATGTATCTGACCCCAGTAATGTGTCAATAAAGTTTCCCCTTCCTGGGACAATGAATTCACGGTGTTCTTATTTCAATTTCCAGGAGTGTAGAAAGAAAGATCCTTTATTGTATGATTATATGATAGCAAAACAAACACTGGTAGCAGTTACTTCCGTAAAATATCTGGGAGTATGCGTACGGAACGATTTGAAGTGGAATGATCATATAAAATTAATTGTTGGTAAGGCGGATGCCAGGCTGAGATTCATGGGGAGAGTCCTTAGAAAATGTAGTCCATCAACAAAGGAGGTGGCTTACAAAACACTCGTTCGACTTATACTTGGGTATTGCTCATCAGTGTGGGATCCGTACCAGGTCGGGTTGACAGAGGAGATAGAGAAGATCCAAAGAAGAGCGGCGCGTTTCGTCACAGGGTTATTTGTAAGCGTGATAGCGTTACGGAAATGTTTAGCAAACTCAAGTGGCAGACTCTGCAAGAGAGGCGCTCTGCATCGCGGTGTAGCTTGCTGTCCAGGTTTCGAGAGGGTGCGTTTCTGGATGAGGTATCAAATATATTGCTTCCCCTTACTTACACCTCCAGAGGAGATCACGAATGTAAAATTAGAGAGATTCGAGGGCGCACGGAGGCTTTCCGGCAGTCGTTCTTCCCGCAAACCATACGCGACTGGAACAGGAAAGGGAGGTAATGACAGTGGCACGTAAAGTGTCCTCCGCCACACACTGTTAGGCGGCTCGCGGAGTATAAATGAAGATGTAGATGTAGATTGATGATTCTTTCCTTATCTTTAGATGTGTGGTTTGATAAGATGTATGTTAACAGCATTCACCGCATCCGCTAATCCCTTCTCCACATCTAGACCCTGATGCAGGAGCATTTTATCTGCCCTAACATCGTGTAAACCAATTTAACCCGTTATGTACGCCGGATGTCTGACGGTATTTTTGCACCTGCCCTCAATTTTCTCTTTATTTGACGCTTCCAAAGGGGGGGGGGCATACAACGGTGTCCTTTCCGCCTCTGGGGTCGTAAATGGGGAAGGGCTCAGCTCTGAACTGAGTGTACTAAGGCTGAAAGTAGCTGAACATCTCGGTGAACTCTGGGCAGGGCAGATTTTTGTGTTAACGGTAAATCAGTTGTTGGGGAACACCACGGACGTGGTTCGATGGTACCTACGTGTTAAAGTTGCTGGAGAACATGTAGTAAATCGATTATCCGTTGGAAGATGGCAGTTGCATGTTCGCATATCTTTTCGCTAAGGTGCCAGCCGGAGTGGCCGTGCGGTTCTAGGCGCTACAGTCTGGGGCAGAACGACCACTACAGTCGCAGGTTCGAATTCTGCCTCGTGCATGGATGTGTGTGATGTCCTTAGGTTAGTTAGGTTTAATTAGTTCTAAGTTCTAGGCGACTGATGACCTCAGAAGTTAAGTTGCATAGTGCTCAGAGCCATTTGAACCATTTTTTTTTTCGCTAAGGTATTTTTCGTAAATGATCCTGTGAATCTTTCTTGTGGGTGTTCGCCATGGGAGACCTAACACCACTCAAGTCTAAAGTTCTTTAATACTGCCGTTGCAGGTCGTCCCCCACGCGGCACTGCCATATACACTCCTGGAAATGGAAAAAAGAACACATTGACACCGGTGTGTCAGACCCACCATACTTGCTCCGGACACTGCGAGAGGGTTGTACAAGCAATGATCACACGCACGGCACAGCGGACACACCAGGAACCGCCGTGTTGGCCGTCGAATGGCGCTAGCTGCGCAGCATTTGTGCGCCGCCGCCGTCAGTGTCAGCCAGTTTGCCATGGCATACGGAGCTCCATCGCAGTCTTTAACACTGGTAGCATGCCGCGACAGCGTGGACGTGAACCGTATGTGCAGTTGACGGACTTTGAGCGAGGGCGTATAGTGGGCATGCGGGAGGCCGGGTGGACGTACCGCCGAATTGCTCAACACGTGGGGCGTGAGGTCTCCACAGTACATCGATGTTGTCGCCAGTGGTCGGCGGAAGGTGCACGTGCCCGTCGACCTGGGACCGGACCGCAGCGAAGCACGAATGACCGCCAAGACCGTAGGATCTTACGCAGTGCCGTAGGGGACCGCACCGCCACTTCCCAGCAAATTAGGGACACTGTTGCTCCTGGGGTATCGGCGAGGACCATTCGCAACCGTCTCCATGAAGCTGGGCTACGGTCCCGCACACCGTTAGGCCGTCTTCCGCTCACGCCCCAACATCGTGCAGCCCGCCTCCAGTGGTGTCGCGACAGGCGTGAATGGAGGGACGAATGGAGACGTGTCGTCTTCAGCGATGAGAGTCGCTTCTGCCTTGGTGCCAATGATGGTCGTATGCGTGTTTCGCGCCGTGCAGGTGAGCGCCACAATCAGGACTGCATACGACCGAGGCACACAGGGCCAACACCCGGCATCATGGTGTAGGGAGCGATCTCCTACACTGGCCGTACACCACTGGTGATCGTCGAGGGGACACTGAATAGTGCACGGTACATCCAAACCGTCATCGAACCCTTCGTTCTACCATTCCTAGACCGGCAAGGGAACTTGCTGTTCCAACAGGACAATGCACGTCCGCATGTATCCCGTGCCACCCAACGTGCTCTAGAAGATGTAAGTCAACTACCCTGGCCAGCAAGATCTCCGGATCTGTCCCCCATTGAGCATGTTTGGGACTGGATGAAGCGTCGTCTCACGCGGTCTGCACGTCCAGCACGAACGCTGGTCCAACTGAGGCGCCAGGTGGAAATGGCATGGCAAGCCGTTCCACAGGACTACATCCAGCATCTCTACGATCGTCTCCATGGGAGAATAGCAGCCTGCATTGCTGCGAAAGGTGGATATACACTGTACTAGTGCCGCCATTGTGCATGCTCTGTTGCCTGTGTCTATATGACTGTGGTTCTGTCAGTGTGATCATGTGATGTATCTGACCCCAGGAATGTGTCAATAAAGTTTCCCCTTCCTGGGACAATGAATTCACGGTGTTCTTATTTCAATTTCCAGGAGTGTAGAAGGGTGGGCTGTACCGTCGTCTTGAGGAGTTTCAGCTTCATTGCTGTGCTGAGATCTTTGCTGAGAAAGATCGGCATCTTTAGAGTCGTCTTTTTCTTCTCCTTAACATTTGTTTTGAAGATAACTCCGTTGTCAAGCCGTACACCAATGTACTTAGTGTGAATCATCTCAATGGAGAACAAAGAAATATCAGGAAACCTTCCTGGTGCTTATAGATGTTGAGCAAGCCTTCAATAATGAGCCGTGTGGCTCGACCGGGGATATTCCCGCCGCCGATATGGGTCATCTTTCCAGCGGTGCGCGCAAAGCGAGCGCTGGTGCCACCTACCGGGCCGATAGAGTGCAAGAGGAAAAGCTGAGGAAGAGGCAGTGATTTTGCTTAGGGGCGCCGAGCAGTAATGGCGTTTTGGGAACTATGGCGGACAGCTAAGGACCGGTGTCAGCCAGCTAGCAGGGCACGTCTAAAAGGGGCTGTTTGCCCGGGTGACGGCACCGCGGCAAATATCGCCGGTGTGGAAAGAGACGTTACTGGGAAGCAGTTGGTGTTTTTTTCCGCTTGCTTCATGTCTCCTGGCATCAGGATCTGCGGCGGCTGGCTTCGTCGAACAAGCAAGAGGGTAAGGGCCTTGCTTGTCCTGTAAATTGTGGTCGGAATCCACTGCTGGGTTCTGCGCGGTTGACTATTTTCTTTGGCGGCCGTCGCTACTCCTACTGAGTCTGGCCTTCAATGTTTTGATTTTAATTGGTTTAATACGTAATGTTGTGAGGTGTAGTGTGATTATTAACATTTACGAGGGCCTTGAGTGCTGAGACATTCCGTTGCAGATACCTACTTTCGAGGTTTAACTGCCATTGAAAGCTTTGCTGGTCCTTGTTTAAGTACCGCCTGGTTATTCTGTTTATGTCACACCACGGAGTTAAGATGGCCAGTCGCTATTGATGTGTGTGTGTGTGTGTGTGTGTGTGTGTGTGTGTGTGTGTGTGTGTTTAATAGCCTGAAACGGGTTCTGTTGATGGTGGTACTAGAATTCCTTAATGACAGTAGATAGATATCGTAATTAATTTCATGTATTAATTTTAGTGATGTTTGTAACGAGCTATTGTGTTTCTAGTTATTTAAGGCAGTTGTCAGTCTGCTGTAGATGCCCACTAGTTTTGGGATTTTCTCGTGCCCATTCGTGACCGCTGCTGCTCCCGTCTGGGGACACATGTCGAGCCTGTATTGGAAACAGCTGAGCGGGCGGCCATCCGTTCTCTGAGCATAGTTGTTGAATCTCACGAGCTTGTTTGCTCACATGAAATTTTGTATTTTATATGCTAAATTATGTGGTGCCTACCATTTAAGTATCCTGTTGTGTGCCATGGTATCTGATTGTTGCCTGAAGTCTGAATTATTTTGGTAATAAAAATCACTGTCGTAATGAAAGAGTACATCAGTTAAATCTTAGTAATTTGTTCCTCAGCTTGATTAAAGTTTAAAGCATATAAAATGGAACTCATTTCTGTAAATATGTAAAAGTCCATAGGTGCCTCGTCTTTATGAATGTTTAAAATTGAAGTAACTTATTTCCACATGAATGGTAATTTTAAAGATGTGTTGTACTTTTAAACATGTGATGGTTTTATTTGTCAAGTTCTCTTGTTTAAAGGTACCAAATAAAATGTTCGGTGCAACTGTCGATGGTGATTGCCTGATGTGTTACTTTGGTCCCAGTCCTACCACCCTACAGCCTACTGTGCTGAGCTTGTGTCGTTGCATAAAAGGAGGAATTACATGTTGTCTCAACACTTCAAATAATTTATGATGGAATAAGATGTTCGGGATCCCGAAAAGATATAGAAAGTCTAAAGACAAGTTCGTGTCAAGAAGGTATAATACAGGATTGCAACGTATTACCACTGTTGATTAATTTCCCAGTCAAAGCAATGTAGGAAGTGTAAAATATTTTGAGCAGGAATGAAGGATTAGGAAAGGTCCACAGGTGACTAGTCATTCCGGTGGAAAGTAAAAAAGACTCCGAAGAAGGATGAGTGAAATGGACGGACTACTTACGATAGAATTTTTGTTATAGAGACTAAGCAAAGATGAAATTGATAATAAATATTGGAAAGTACAACAGTGACTTGTGATGAATTCCGCAGCTTAAAAACTGAGGAGTTCATTATGATCTATAGGAAACCGTTATCAGAAGAAGGGATAGATTATAAGGGTTTTTGCTAAGACGTCAGGAAATTGTTAACTTAGAAGTGAACAAAAAAAAAAAAAATGGTTCAAATGGCTCTGAGCACTATGGGACTTAACATCTATGGTCATCAGTCCCCTAGAACTTAGAACTACTTAAACCTAACTAATCTAAGGACAGCACACAACACCCAGTCATCACGAGGCAGAGAAAATCCCTGACCCCGCCGGGAATCGAACCCGGGCGCGGGAAGCGAGAACGCTACCGCACGACCACGAGCTGCGGACAGAAGTGAACACAATCTTAAGATTTTATTGTGCACAAAAACTATAAACTGAAAAGCAGATTATCTAAAGTGTTGTTCGTCGCTGGCCGGGGTGGCTGAGCGGTTCTAGGCGCTTCAGTCTGGAACCGCGCGACCGCTACGGTCGCAGGTTCGAATCCTGCCTCTGGCATGGATGTGTGTGATGTCCTTAGGTTAGTAAGGTTTAAGTAGTTCTAAGATCTAGGGGACTGATGATGTTAAGTCCCATAGTGCTCAGAGCCATTTGAACCTTTTTTTTTTTTTGGTTGTTCGTAGTAAATATGTACAACCAAGAAAATAATGGATGAGCACGAGGTGGGAAAAGAGGGAGGACAGTCTCAAACCATTTGCACGACTAACACATGACAAAAGTTCTATGATTTTTTTCCGCTAGTACTAGTGAGTGAATTTGTGGGCTTGAGCGACATAGAGACAATTGTAGAAAGAAATCAAAATTTTCTAGAAATACGAGGGCGTCCTGAAAAGTAATGCCTCCGAATTTTTTATGTGAGAGCTCTCCTACATCCTCATTCTTCAGATCTACATATTTATTTCTCAAAATTGTCACGCTGGCGACGAACACATTTCTCCCAACGTGAGACCAGTTTGTTGACAACGTCACCGTAGGAAGTTTGACTTTGTTGACAGTCACAACCTCACCTCTACTTGCACCGCTTCATTACTATTAAAGTGAAGTCCTCGAAGATGTTCTTTAAGTTTTGGAAACAGATCAAAGTCGGGTGGAGTCAAGTCGGGTCTATACGGACGATCATCGATGACAGCGAACCCAAGGCGTCGGATTGTTGTAGATGTCGCAGCGCTAGTGTGTGGTCTGCATTATCATACGGAAGGAGTGGGTGCTCCATGTGTGGACGAACTCTTCGAATTCGAAACTCTTTTACAGTTCGCCGTTTCTCAAGCACTGACATAGTTACGTTACACACCGTCATGTTACACGCTGCTATTCGGAGCCCTCTAGCGACAGAGACATGAGGGGAATAGAGATGTGGAATATTAATAACTTTTTTTTTTAAATTTTAGAAGCCTTCAGAGTTTTCAAATAAAAAATTCGGAGGCATTACTTTTCAGCACGCCCTTGTACATTCTGAATCATACTGAAAGAGCAAAGAGAACGATAGTTTCCACACTTGAATGACAATACCCCAAATCTGTCTATGAATATCGTTGCAGTTTCCGACAGTTTTGACCGGTATGCACACAGCCAGGCGCATCACCCGTGGTCTCTGTCGGACATAAATTCCTCTATATTTACTGACTGTCAGTAGATATGTAACTATACTGCACATGTTCCTTTGGTAATAACAATTAATCGTTTGCCAGAGCGATGGAAGGAAATTAAGTTTATAAAGAAGCGCGAACTTTGATTTCAGCGTCAGTAACAAAGATAGCACTACGGAAGTGAGTTCTTAGAAAATTAGAAAAAAAGCAACCTTCATTTTGGCTAAGAAATACAGACAGAAGATTGCATCGGAGCAGAGTTAACAATTCTACAGAGTATACAACAACAGAAATAATCATACAGAAGAAATACGATGTGAATGACGCCTCTGATTTTAGCAGCACGTGGCTAAAGCCTTCTGAATGAACTAAGAGTACGAGTTCGTTTGCAAGTGTTCGACTGAATTATACGATTTTATTTCATTCCAAATGATTTGCTTCTTTGTAGATTCTCAAAAATGGTTCAAATGGCTCTAAGCACTATGGGACGTAACATCTGAGGTCATCAGTCCCCTAGACTTAAACCTAACTAACCTAAGGACATCACACACATACATGCCCGAGGCAGGATTCGAACCTGCGACCGCAGCAGCAGCGCGGTTCTGGACTGAAGCCCCTAAAACCGCTCGGCCGCATCGGCCGGCGCTGGAGATTCTCCTTTAAGCTGCCAGATGCTTAACTATCTTTTCCGTTCTCATTTAGACTCGCCATTTCTCATAACTTTATTTTACATGAAAGCAAATCGGGAGTCTTTCCTTAGGAACACGACGTTCGGAGTTTTAATGAAACAATAAAGGGTTGTGTAGTTCCCAGGTGCCACTAGAGACAAGCCGGCCAGGATGGCCGTGCGGTTCTAGGCGCTACAGTCTGGAACCGCGCTGCTGCTACGGTCACAGGTTCGAGTCCTGCCTCGGGCATGGATGTGTGTGATGTCCTCAGGTTAGTTAGGTTTAAGTAGTTCTAAGTTCTACGGGACTGATGACCTTAGAAGTTAAGTCCCATAGTGCTCAGAGACATTTTGAACCACTCGAGACAACTAAATCGTTTTTCTCCTCATTTGTACAAAGTGTTCGACAGATATTGCTGAATCAATTGTGCCCCCCCCCCCCCTCCCTCTCACGTTGTAATTACTCTTTGAGGAGGACAAATACCGAGAGCCTCAGATTGTTCGTGAAGATAGTATTTGCAGAGGACAGATGTAAGGTTATCGGTACCAACCACTGTGAGGCCCGCGTTCTGCCCACTGGGTGGCTGCTGGATGGGTTCGCAGGCGGAGTCACCGGGAGCGGCCGTCAGCTGTGGCCATGCCGCCGGGACGCCATGTGTGTCTCCGTCCAACTGGAGGGCTGCTGCAGCCCACAAAGACGTCCCGCGGCGCGTGGCCACAGCTCGAGGACCCGCCAGAGTTTAAAGTCGCTCCGCGAGCAATTGAGAGCCACGCGCGTGTCACTAACCCGAGATTAGAACCGCTGATGAGCGCTGCCGACCTCTCGACCATCAGGTGCCACCATGACAAGCACGATCGGCCACAGAGCCTTGTCACTGCGAAGCTTAATGGTTACGTGCCAGTGAGCAACGAGCGAGGCGGCACATTAGTTAGCACGCTGGACGCGCATTCAGGAGGGTGACCGTTCAAATCTTCGTCGCGCTAACGTTTCAGGCCAGCAATGGCTGTTGAAGGAACTTGAAATGTTAGCCGCAGTATATTGGTATATACACGTACGAAATTCTTAACCTCGTGGAATGAGATTAATTGCGACCTCAATGTCTAAAATACGAGGGCTATTCAGAAAGTAGGAAACGTTTCCTTCTGACGCCGCTAGGCGCGCGCCGATCGCGTATATTTTGGTACGTGTCTGCTCGACAGCTCAGTCGGCATCCATCCGTGACAATGGGAACGTCTCTGCGAGTGTGGTTTTTTATGATATTCGAATTTGAAATAAGCGCTGCAATCGAAAATCCCGCCAGTTGTGAGGTGCGGTCTGTGATACGGTTTTTGTTGGCAAAAAAACCTAAAACCTTCATCGTGAACTGTGCGAAGTGTACGGAAACAACGTAATGAGTGAATGTTCCGTCCGGAAATGGTGCATTCTGTTTAAAAATGGCCGAACCAACGTTCATGATGAAGAGAAGAGTGGACGCCCGAACATTGTGGCTGACGATCTTGTCGCTAAAGTTATGAAACAATTCGTGAAAACCGTCACTTCACAATAACGGAGCTTTCGCTTTCTTTTCCACAAGTTTCACGGACTTTGTTGTTTGAAATTGTCACTCAAAAACTACGCTACCATAAATTTTGAGCACCATGGGTGCCCAAAATGCTTACAGAGCACCATAAAGAACAGCGAATGGGGGCAACGTCGGTACTTCCTTGAGGCCTACCACAACCATGGAGATTCATTACTGGATCGAATCGTAACCGGTGACGAGACTTGGGTGAAAGACGTCAATTGCAAGACAAAATTACAGTCCATGGGGTGGGGGCACACAACCAAGAAAATGTTTGTAAACCTTGTCACCAAGGAAGTTGATGGCGACAGTGTTTTGGAATAGGCAAGGTGTGCTTCTTATTGATTTTCTCGAACGTGGAGCAACCATAAATTCTGCTTGGTTCTGTCAAACTTTGCACAGCCATAGAAGAGCAATTCAAAACAAACGCCGAGGAAAGTTGACGTCCAAAATTTTGTTTTTGTACGACAATTTCACGACCTCACACGGCAAACCGCACTAAGCAACTCCTTACTTCATTCAAATGGGAAATTTTCCTTCATTCGCCCTACAGCCCCGGTGTTGCACCAAGCGACTTCCACTTGTTTCCCAAGATGAAGAACTGGCTTGCAACGCGGCGCTTTGAGGACGACGCGGAACTCCAGACGGGCGTGACGCACTGGCTGAAGTCTCAGGCGGCAGAATTTTGCGACGGAGGCATTTAAAACCTTGTCCACCGCTATTATAAGTGCTTCAATCTGTTTGGTGACTATGTGTAAAAGTAGTATGTCAGTCGCTCTTTCAGATATATGTAATAAATTTTATTTCTTGTACTTAGTTTTTTTTAATGCTAAAACGTTCCCTACTTTCTGAATAGCCCTCGTAGCTCTCCCTGCATATCTGGAATCCGCTACAATGGAGCCACACGATGCCAGCACACCGATCAGGCAAACTTACCTTTGTGACTAACAGTCCGCTGAGTCTCTATCCACAGTTTTTTACTCATCAACAATTTAGAAAGTTTTCGTGTTTCTGCATCCTTTCCTGTCCAACAATAAGATAATCCTGTATAAGTCTTTAAGGGAAAATACAAATACACGGCATTATGTAATGCAGTACCCCAGAGAGTATCTCATGCTATGGCAAAGTAGTTGATAGGTAGCGTTGTGTCATCAGGGAATAATTTACACAACGCCGTTTGGCTTCATCCCTCCGCAGCACTAAGCACTTGGGAGATTCGCGTTAATACGAGGCAACATCGCTTCTGTCCTTGACAATGACCTCAGTTCGTGGAGGAATAGAGTCCAGAAGCTGCTCCAGGTAAGCCAGGTTCAGCTGAAGCCTCTCATTGATCATTACATCCCGTAGAGCCACCACATTGCGGGGATGTTGGCTGCTGTGTTTCACCAGATATTTTCTAAATATCGGATAATTTAGCTGGCCAGTCGAGGTACAGTAGGGCGCCTGTGTGTTCGTTCAGCCAGGAACGTATGCTTGCAGCCCTTTCAAAACGGCTCTCGTCATCTTGGCGGTGTCCACAGCATACTCATCATGAAGACGTGGAAAAATGGGTAACACTTGGCCACCGCCACTGCTGAAAAAGACATTGTTTTTCATATTCACGATAACATGAATGAGTGGGCCCAAATCATGGGTCGAAAAAATCCCCAAAATTTGACAGACCCTCCTCCGATCAGAAATGCACCCTCATACACCGCTGGTTAAAAGCCTCACTGGACACGCACCATTAGAAAAGTGGTAAAATTGAGACTCGTACGAGCACACCAAATGATTCCAGTCAGCTACTGTCCGCTTACTGAGTTGTTTGGCCAATTGAAGACGTGCAGCTCTTTGTATCGCGAGGTACCCGACTCCAAACGTCCAATGGATGCAGTTCCCTTCGCAATGTTGAAAATGGCTGAACTGTATTTACTTACTCTGGCAGTAACAATCCCTGTTGTGTTTGAAACCGATTGTCACTGACAGCCGCCCGGTGTGGCCGAGCGGTTCTAGACGCTACAGTCTGGAACCGGGTGACCGCTACGGTCGCAGGTTCGAATCCTGCCTCGAGCATGGATGTGTGTGGTGTCCTTAGGTTAGTTAGGTTTAAGTAGTTCTAAGTTCTAGGGGACTTATGACCACAGCAGTTGAGTCCCATAGTGCTCAGAGCCATTTGAACCATTTTTTTTTTTTTGGTCACTGACAACGCGTGATACTCGTGTCTGGACCGGTCGGTTAGGATGTGTTTACGACCATTGTTCTTATGTGATGTTTAATGGCTACGAGTGATAGATCTTTTCTTGTAGACACTTGGACAGTCCGCGTTGAACACTAAAAAATGGGGCAACTTCATTCACGGTGTGGTCACGGGCTCGTGTAGACACGATAACTACTTTCTTTCAATCTCGTTCCATGTCGAGTCATCTTACTAAAGCGATCCCCAACTTCCGACTGGCACGTACACACCACTTTACTGCCATGACTTACTCTGTCGTGAAACGTCAAAATGGCTCTGAGCACTATGGGACTTAACATCTGAGGTCATCAGTCCCTAGAACTTAGAACTACTTAAACCTAACTAACCTAAGGGCATCACACACCATCACACACATCCATGCCCCAGGCAGGATTCGAACCTCCGACCGTAGCAGTCGTGCGGTTCCGGACTGAAGCGCCTAGAACCGCTTGGGCACCGCGGCCGGCCGTGAAACGTCACATGACTGTTTGGCACCAGATCTTCACCATATACAGCGCCCTAAGTGACCAATATGTTATTTTAGGGGGTGTGTGATATTTTGTCCGTTAGCTTATCTTTGGGCGTTAGTTCGCTCCGACAAGAGATTGTGACATCTACCCCAGAAACCATTACTAATTTGAGAAACTGCTCTCACTTCCCGTATCTTTCACGAAGGAGCTCAGCCCTAAATGCTACGGTTTGGCTCTTCTAGCACTACCTCCCGTTGACAGACACTTTCGGTTGATTCAGTCCTCATTCAGTCAATCTTATCTTTAGATCATATTACTGTTAAATTACCTTTCTTCTTTTATACCAGTTAAATACTGCACGTAAGTTTATTAAAATAAGATTTTTCTGTCAGGTATGGTTTAGGCACGCATCAGAAGCAATCACTTACACAATCAACTTTTTGGTCTTCAATGGGCAGTTCGACTTCAGATTCTGAACTTATGCTTCTATAATAGTTACTATTTATTCTATGTAGGAAAAACCACAAGTTTTGGGACGAGACGGCTAGGGACGTCCTTGAACCAATTAGCTCGTTAAAGCTTGTATGTTCCAGTAGAGCTGTAAACTATTCACGTTCAGGTTTACATTTTCTTCCGCTGTCTCTGACTTAGTCCTTTTATGATCGCTTGCACCTGGACGAAAGCTGTTATATAACTACTTTCCCCAAAAGCATGCCTCTTCAAGAATGTGTTTGGATGATTTGAGATCGCACAATAAGTTTTGGTGAATGCAGTACCAAATATTTGACCTTAACTGGCCGATCAATGTTTGAGAAATTATTTAATGCACTACCACTAATTCAAATACACAATACCGCCTTTTATTTTGATACCCGCTTCAAATTTATCTCTCCATTGAAACTGCGAACATAGTAGATCCTTCTCGACGGTAATGAATTGGCAGAATTTGCAAAATCTTGATCACCACAGTTCTTTGTTCATTATGTTCCAGTTTAGTGACCCTACATCAAGGTAGATAATACCCTTGCCCAGTAAAGAGTAAGGTTGTACATTGTTACTACGTTCCTTACTCGATCTTTTTCTGTTGGAGGCGTCCTGAGTGGAAATATTTGTCCGGAATGTTATAACCTTAAAGAAGAAGTAATGTTATAAAAAGTCTTGAACAAATGGCACTTGAGACTGGCAAGCTAATGCAACTCTTTATTTTATGCCATTTCGGTGGCTCATGTTGATGCAAGCAGTTCCATTTGGCTTCAGGCGCAGAGGACGCTATTGCAGTGTGTCAAATAAACTTGGAATTCTCATTGGAAACGGAGCCCGAGAGCCCCGAGCTTGCACCTATCAACGGGGTTCTTGTGTTGGATTTTATTTATTACGGGAAGCATAAACATTTCAATGCAAGGTTGGCAGTCTGTGCAAATAACGTTACGGATGTCACGCCGGTGTGTCAGTATCATTATCACGGTGAACTTAGGACGGGGTGTGTAAATACATTAATCTGAGTAATCTACGAAATCCCGTAAGTTACAAATAAAGAACTAACATCGTCGCCAAAATCTAGACGAGAACTAGGTCGTGCTCGTGTAGCTGTTCCTCTGGATGATCCCCCTGCAGGATGGAAAGTCACGTAGCGGTATTGAAAAGCGGATACAAGTGTTCCCAATTAGGGGAAGGCGCAGTCGAATCAATCACGCGGTAATTGAGCCGATAGTGATTGGGAGCGGCGTGATCGGGCGGTCCGGTCGTTTGTCAAACGCCAGCCAGGCGCCAGTGAAGCGCAGCGGCCGCGGCGGGTCGCGAAACAAAAGACTGTGCTGTGGCCTGTCCTCCCTGGGGGGTGGGGGGCGACGCCGCACCCGTATGTTCTGATCGACAAATAGCGCTGTCACTCGCAAACTCTAGTCTTCACAAGTAAAGATGTGATATTACGTGTGACTGTGTAAGATGTCCAGGGCGTCCCAAAAACTTTTCCTTTCCTTCCACGCTCCTCAGTCAGGTCCCTTTTAGCGTAGTCTGCGTACGGCGGAAGTGGTAGTGATCGGCATGTGTCTCGAATTCGATTATTCGTTTCATCTCTCGTTGTAGGAGAGATGTAAATGGTTTGTACCTTTAATGTGTCTGTACAAGATTTGTCAGTGTGTGTCCTTATTCCTGCCATTCTCGTTTTACACTAATTGTACATGAAACTTTGTAACTTGTTTTTCGCGACATAATTTGCTCCTGTGTTCCAGCATCTGCCAGCTCAGATTTCTCTGCATTTCCGCGACGCTCTCAAGTTGATTAAAGAAACGTGTCACCACTGGTGAAGACCTCTGTACACATTCAATACCTGCTGGTAATCCTATTTGGTATGCATCCAACATACTTGAGGACTATTCTGGGACGAACTGCACGAATGCATTGTAATCCATCTCCATCGTAGACTTTGCGCATTTTCCCAGTACCCTGACAATGAAACCACAATACGCAGACAGTAAAGTTTGTTGTGAGATTACGAGATAGTGTCGAGAGTCACAACTAAAAGTGACAGTTTTAAACAGGCTCTTATTGCAGCGATTCTGGACTGAAAGCTATCTGGGACCAGAGGCCTAGAGATTATTACAGCAGCTTCACGATGGATAATATTGGGTGTAATAATTTTTGGAAGTTATTTTCTTTTTTTCCTCTAATATATGGTTTCCTATTATTCTGTAAAATATCAGGACGAAAATCTACAAGTGGAAAGTCTACAAGTGGTAGATGTAGCACATGATGTAGAAACAGATAAAAACTGACGAAATTTTATCTCATAGCGAGTAATCCCTACCAATAGCTCTCCTACAGAAACTGCATCAATAGTGTTCCATGCCAAATCTTCATATGTTTTCCAATTTATAGCTCAAAACATGGTTCAAATGGCTCTGAGCACTATGGGACTTAACATCTGAGGTCATCAGTCCCCTAGAACTTAGAACTACTTAAACCTAACTAACCTAAGGGCATCACACACATCCATGCCCGAGGCAGGATTCGAACCTGCGACCGTAGCGGTTGCGCGGTTCCAGACTGAAGCGCCTATAACCGCTCGGCCACCGCGGCCGGCTATTTATAGGTCAATACAGTTTAAAATAAACTGCAAAGTTCGTTGTGACTCTCATAACTGTCTGAAAAAGTATTCTGTAAAATTTTCAAACTGTTGTTAGAACTGGTGAAAATATGTGAAGTGTGGACAGTCTACGTTCAGAGGATGCATCCTTACCTCTTCATCTTTCTCCTTGCAATAACCACGTTTTTGGCGTGAACGAACCACTATTATTGTCGTAAGAGAACATAGAGGATATCGTTTTGCTTCATACTTTCCAAGTAACCCATTCAACTAGCGGCGTCAAGAGCCGCAAGGTAATGGTTCCCGGCGAGAAGTGAGATCCCTGCACATTTAGCGATAGGCCAGCAGAGAGCAGCGCTGTACCGACAGCGAGGCTGTTCAGTAAACGTAACCCTAGCTTTGAAGAGGTATCAACCTCAGTGGTCGAGGTGGTTAACATACGACATTGCGGTAGCGCTCGATCCCCAAGAACTAAGGTGGCGCAAGAAATTATCAGTGACGGAATTTCTTCAGCAAGAGGACAGCAGAGGTGCCCAGTCCATGATCGCCAGATTGCGTGCCAATGTCTTGGGCTAACTTGCAAACCCTACCGGTGTATTTTTTCCGTCAGAAGAAGGCGTTAAGCTTGGCACGTTTAGCAGCGACTTTTAGGAGGAGAGGTATTATGTGTTGTATACACTGGGTACCATTCTCTCATTTTTTTCACGTTTCCATACTCATCTGTAGTAATATGAGCACGACACCAAACGAACAACCAATAATCAGTCATTCACACGTCGCAGACACTTGACACACTACGCCGAAGTAAGAAGAGGAATCCTACCTCAGTAATTATTTTATTTTGTTAAATTACATCAAATTAAATAATAATATTACATAAACTTTAATGTAAACATACGAAATCAATCTGCGACTAGTCAGCGTTAGTCAGTCCTCGGAAAGCCGTGGTGCTTTTCTTGCAGAAGGCCTTGGTCTTGTGTTCCCCGGCGTAAAATTGCTAAATCGAGGACTCGTTCGGACATTAAATGTATGTGTTTCATCAGGGACAGCAAGATAAGCAACTGTACAGTCTACGACATAACCAGTTTTCCTGTTCGATTCACAATGCAGTATTTTGCTGCGAGAGACCACAAAAGACACCCTACAATGCGTGTCATTACTTATAAGGGAAACCACTGGGCCATCTTACCACTCAGTCTGAGGGAGGGAGAGGGGGGGGGGGAGGCATGTGGAGTTTCCCTTGTTAGAAAAGCCGCAAGTTCCCCAAAAATTGCTACCTGATGGAGATTAGATCTGACGGAATGGAGGCTACCGTATGTGCAGAGGATTGCACAAAGTCACAGTACAAGACCGACCTTAGTTCAAACTTCAACCACAATTTCAGTCTGATTTCTAAATGGCTCTGATCACTATGGGACTTAACTTCTGAGGTCATCAGTCCCCTAGAACTAAGGACATTACACACACCCATGCCCGAGGCAGGGTTCGAACCTGCGACCGTAGCGGTCGCGCGGTTCCAGACTGTAGCGACTAGAAGCGCTCAGCCACCCCGGCCTGCAGTCTGATTTCTAGATACTTCGCGTTATTAATGTACTTTCCACTAGGAACAAAACTGATGAGCTATTAGTCGACCTGACTTACAAGTACAGAGACACGTCAAAGATGACGAAACAAATGACATACCTTTTGAATTATTGTACAAGGGTTTGTGTACTAGATTATTGCGTAGCTCATAATGTGTTTGTCTATTTTCTGCGGTACCATCTGCCGTTTAGTGGTGAAGACATCTCGCATTATAACAATTTCAAATTAAATGTGCGTATACTAGGCAGCCGGATCATTTTGTGAAATTTAGCGCATGTAATCTAGTGCAATCAGCGGTGATCTATGATAACTACATAGTTTGCATTTGCCAGCAGGGTAAATAAACTAAACTAAACTCCGTCCAAACAGGCCTTGGAAGGGTGAGCGGGATAATATGCATTTATTTCGAACAACTGAAACTAATCCTTAGATGTAAAACATATGAAGAAAGAATTATTGAAGTCAGGGAGTATGTCTAAATATAACTTAGGTTCTGACATCATATAACCTGAGTCCTAAACAGTACTAAATCTATCGATAAATGGTTCTGTAGTTATGTGTTGAAACTCTACATACGGGCAGCCCAGTTGGAGCCAGACCCTTACGGTTCTAACGAGGTAAAGCAGTAACATTTCTCTATTTAGAGGAAGGAAAGATTTAACATCCCTTCAACGACGAGATCATCGGAGGCGAGACGAAAGCTCTGACTGGAGGAGAAAACTGGCCGTGTGCTCTTGAATTAGACCATCATGTCATTTGGCGTAGGAGATTTGTGAGAGCTATGGAAAACATCAGTCTGTGTGGCTGGACGATTACACTGCCTTAACCACCGCGTACTGATGTCTAGTTTTTGTGAAGACTGTATTGAAGTTTTGTCTTAAGCTTTATGTTAGTGATTGTGTACCGAAATTAGTGTTTAATTTAAGTTGCTTGATTTGACATGTCAACAAGAAACCTATTGTGAAGTTACGCAATAGTTCTCGCTGCCTATTTTAATTACTGTAGATATACACCTACCTCTATACAGAGTGTCTTCGAAGTCTCTCTATCATTTCAAAAAACCATAATGCGAAAACTGGTTTGTTGTGAAACGTTCAGCAGCTCTAAAAGGTTTTTTCCTGTTATTCTAGAATTTCACTGCGTGTTCCACTTAGAACATCATGTCGATATTAGAATTCTACCCATGTACTGGACAACACTGATTCTGATTGCTTCACTGATCCGTGCAGGAAGGGTAGCATTGTCGTCACTGGTGTTGTGTACACACGACCCGTGACGTAATCGTATAAGAAAAAGTCTAATGGTGCGACAGGGAGAGCGAGAGGGCCATGCGATCGCGATCCATCCAGCTCTCAGGAAATGTGTCTCGCAACACATCCCGCCCATTCAAGCTCGTATAATGTGATAGAGCTCTGTCATAATGGGAGGTGATGGACGGTTCCAGCTCTTTAATCTGTGGTTGCAGGAACTGTTAGAGCATGTCCAGGCAAATATTTCCGGTTATAGTTTCCTCTGTAAAAAAACCATCACTCTATCGAGCACTAAGCCTAACCAAACTACGGGCTATCATGTATGCGTTCACGTGCTTTGTGTAGGCTTTCAGAGCCACAAATCCAAATATTGTAGCGGTCATATGTCAAGAAATGTGCGACGTTGCTTCATCTGAAAACAGCCATATTTTAGGTAGTCATTGTGAGCATGTATGGAAGACAGCTTGAAACAAGCCAATGTCTATTGCAAGGGCTATCGTCTGGCTGCAATGCTTGGACCATTTACTCTTTGTACGCAAATAGGCGTAGCCGATTTTGTAATTCTTTATGGACAGTTGATTTGCTTCCCGTAATTCGCGTGATGCGCGACGATTTCGCATGTGGGGGCTGCGCTGAAATGGAGCTTGCCAGTCTATCAACACGTGCTTGTGAACGGGGCGGACACTGTCTGTCTCTTAACAATTGTTTTGCCGGTCATGTACTCTCATACTGGCGTCGATAATTCCGTAATACCGTTGTCACAGATTTTGATTCGGCGTACCAAAAGATACATTGCGTCTTCTCCACGTCACTCCAAGTCAAATCTCCAACAAAGGAAAAAAAAACTTTGAGAGCTGTTAAACGTTTTACAACAAACCACAATTCTACATCTCTAATAGTTTCCAATTTATGATCTTTTTTAATGATAGGGGCACTATACGGAAAATTTTTTACTTGTAAAGAAATCACACCAAACTACATGAGAGAGGAGCTAAGTACAGTGAAATTAAACTACACGTGGATTATAACTAAGGGTGACAAATGTTCTAGCGTTGTCAGATTGAATGTAATATGAAAAATCGAGGAATTATATAGATCCAATTAAGCGTACTTTTGCATTCAGAATATCAGATTGTATTAAAACACGAATGCACCATAATTTGCCACTTAAGAATAATAAATATGGGTAATCTCGGTTCTGTAAAATAACATGATGTAACTGCGAAAAAGGCTCCGGGGAGGCAGGCAGATTTTTTGACCTGAGATTTAAGGAGCACACTCATACCAGCAATGAGACAGCATTAGGCTTATATATGCAAAAGGAGGGACATACAGGGTGTTTCAAAAATGACCGGTATATTTGAAACGGCAATAAAAACTAAACGAGCAGCGATAGAAATACACCGTTTGTTGCAATATGCTTGGGACAACAGTACATTTTCAGGCGGACAAACTTTCGAAATTACAGTAGTTACAATTTTCAACAACAGATGGCGCTGCAAGTGATGTGAAAGATATAGAAGACAACGCAGTCTGTGGGTGCGCCATTCTGTACGTTGTCTTTCTGCTGTGCTGTTCACAACGTGCAAGTGTGCTGTAGACAACATGGTTTATTCCTTAGAACAGAGGATTTTTCTGGTGTTGGAATTCCACCGCCTAGAACACAGTGTTGTTGCAACAAGACGAAGTTTTCAACGGAGGTTTAATGTAACCAAAGGACCGAAAAGCGATACAATAAAGGATCTGTTTGAAAAATTTCAACGGACTGGGAACGTGACGGATGAACGTGCTGGAAAGGTAGGGCGACTGCGTACGGCAACCACAGAGGGCAACGCGCAGCTAGTGCAGCAGGTGATCCAACAGCGGCCTCGGGTTTCCGTTCGCCGTGTTGCAGCTGCGGTCCAAATGACGCCAACGTCCACCTATCGTCTCATGCGCCAGAGTTTACACCTCTATCCATACAAAAATCAAACGCGGCAACCCCTCAGTGCCGCTACCATTGCTGCACGAGAGACATTCGCTAACGACATAGTGCACATAATTGATGACGGCGATATGCATGTGGGCAGCATTTGGTTTACTGACGAAGCTTATTTTTACCTGGACGGCTTCGTCAATAAACAGAACTGGCGCATATGGGGAACTGAAAAGCCCCATGTTGCAGTCCCATCGTCCCTGCATCCTCAAAAAGTACTGGTCTGGGCCGCCATTTCTTCCAAAGGAATCATTGGCCCATTTTTCAGATCCGAAACGATTACTGTATCACGCTATCTGGACATTCTTCGTGAATCTGTGGCGGTACAAACTGCCTTAGACGACACTGCGAACACCTCGCGGTTTATGCAAGATGGTGCCCGGCCACATCGCACGGCCGACGTCTTTAATTTCCTGAATGAATATTTCGATGATCGTGTGATTGCTTTGGGCTATCCGAAACATACAGGAGGCGGCGTGGATTGGCCTCCCTATTCGCCAGACATGAACCCCTGTGACTTCTTTCTGTGGGGACACTTGAAAGACCAGGTGTACCGCCAGAATCCAGAAACAATTGAACAGCTGAAGCAGTACATCTCATCTGCATGTGAAGCCATTCCGCCAGACACGTTGTCAAAGGTTTCGGGTAATTTCATTCAGAGGCTACGCCATATTATTGCTACGCATGGTGGAATGTGGAAAATATCGTACTATAGAGTTTCCCAGACCGCAGCGCCATCTGTTGTTGAAAATTGTAACTACTGTAATTTCGAAAGTTTGTCTGCTTGAAAATGTACTGTTGTCCCAAGCATATTGCAACAAACGGTGTATTTCTATCGCTGCTCGTTTAGTTTTTATTGCCGTTTCAAATATACCGGCCATTTTTGAAACACCCTGTATATTGTTAACGTTCACAAGCAACTACAAATTTTACGTAAAGCTCAATAAAGTAAACGGTTAGTCATTTTATAAAAACTGGATATTTATACTACGGTGCAAATGGCTCTGAGCATTTAACATCTGAGGTCATCAGTCCCCTAGAACTTAGAACTACTTAAACCTAACTAACCTAAGGACATCACACACATCCATGCCCGAGGCAGGATTCGAACCTGCGACCGTAGCGGTCGCGCGGTTCCAGACTGTAGCGCCTAGAACCGCTCGGCCACTCCGGCCGGTCATTTATACTACGGAGCGGGAGGAACCGGAAAACCTCTTGAATGAGCGGAATGTGTTTGCAACAGACGCATACTTTGATAGGACTATCTGCGAGGATCTGTTCAGTTGAGGTAGTCGCTGCGTTCTACATAAACGCTCCATGTGATGATGCGGCCTCCCTGCGACCGAGTGCTGCCAACACCGACTCAAAGGAAGGCCTCGGCGCTTGTTGATGACGTCACGTCAGCTGGGCACGGCGAACGCCAGGTCTGTTGCAGGCAGAAACGCCTGGGCGTGCTTATCACTGTAAAATCTCTTATTTTTGGACAAAATGTTGGGTATTGTTTTGGATTCTGCAGTTTTATTTAGATGAAAGATTTTCTTACTATCGTAAAGCTACAAATGAAGATCATAGTTCTGTATTACTGAATCCTGTCGAAACAAACGTAGATCAATATGAGAAGATGCTTTGCCCCATTGCAAGCTTCGGCAGTTTTACATTCAAGTAACTATATTCACTTGATCCATTTTGTTATCGAAACTTACACCAACCCCCTTGCAATGAACTCGTTTCTTTTATTTATTTTCGTTTGACATCGTCACTGGAAATGTGAACTAATTTACATGTGTAAATGTCCAACTGTTGCCAGTCATTAGACTACAGTCGTTTTCAACGAAAGGAATTATAAACAGGAAACAACATAGCTTCATACATCGAAAATACTGCTGAGCTTAAACTTTATTAAACATGCACATTAGAAAAGATAAATATTCCCCTCTTGCAACTGAAAGGACGAACTTTATAAGATAAAAAAAAATTATTTGATAAAAGAAGTATCTCTCTTTTGCCTCTTTTTCTGTCCCCCACCCCCTCCCCCAACGTGTACAATCGCAAGATATTTCATTAACATTCAGTGCTCCTCACCCCATAGTCAACCAAGATACCTAAAGAAGAGCACCAATATCTTAACAGTTTCTTGTAAAAGCAACCCAATACAAACGTAACTTCCTCAGATTTACAAATGAGGTAAAGAAGCACGAATTCTGTTGCTGCTGGACCATGAAGTTGTTTTTGTATGTCAATCCTTAAAACATGTGGAAATTTAAGTTCAGGAGTACACTGCTTGTTAAGAAGTGTAATGAATTGCACAATTAATTGATTGCAGAAATTTCGCAGAACAATGTGTGTTGGTCAACTACCGCCGATAGTTTCACATTTTCCTGTGTCAGGGAGGGACACACCACCATTATGAGTATGCCTGCAACAGACCTGGCGTTCGCCGTGCCTAGCTGGCGTGACGTCACCAACAAGCGCCGAGGCCTTCCTTTGAGTCGCTGTTGGTGCTGCACTGTGCCGTCTGGGCTGCGCCTTCACTTCCTAACATCTGTCTAATAAATGTAAACACTTCGCAGCAGGTCGAGGAATATCAGCGAGATGCAGCAGAAAGCCGTCCTTGTCGGCTGGTCCGCGTCGTCTCTTCTAAGCTTAGGGGCAATGGCGTAAACGTCTAGTGCAGTCACGAGTCGTCGGAAATTTGGGCCTTTGGGATTTCTCCTTCTTTTAATATATTTTGAAGTTTTTATTTTAAATGTGATTATATTGACTTAACGAGTTGTAATTTAATTTTGTATTTTACGAATAACTGATTGCAATGTTATTGTAATATTTGTCATACTTCATGGATATTTATACTACGGTGCAAATGGCTCTGAGCACTATGGGACTTAAATCTGAGGTCATAAGTCCCTAGAACTTAGAACTACTTAAACCTAACTAACCTAAGGACATCACACACATCCAAGCCCGAGGCAGGATTCGAACCTGCGACTGTAGCAGTCGCGCGGTTCCAGACTGAAGCGCCTAGAACCGATCGGCCACCGCGGACGGCTAACAACGCATGAACATTTGTTCAACAAATGCCGCTCTTAGATATGATCCACATGTAGTTTAACAGCACTTTAATTAGCCCACAAGTAGATTTAAGGTCTTAATATAAGTCTTGTAAGTTTTTCATCACGTGAAGATGGCCACTGTGGCCGAAACGGGTTATGAATGTGTCATAAAAGGTGATCGTCAAAAAATAAAAGATTATACTTAGTCAAACACCGTCTCCTAAAACGAAAAGTATTTCCAAAAAAACCAGCTTTCTTTGTAATCTTCTGACGCACAACACGGAGCAAGGTGGCACATTGATGAGACACTAGAACAGCATTCGGGATGGACGGCAGTTTAATCCCAGTATGCAGTCCAAATTTATGATTTTCGTGGTTTCTTTAAATGGCTTAGGCGATTGGCGGGATGGTCTAATTTCTCTGGTATTTTCGTCTTGGTACGCTACACGTACACCGGAAGTTGTAGTATGTTCCCCGACTGTTCTTGGGACGGACGCTCTCGAAATTTCAACAGCGAACCTCTCCGTAATAATTTTTTCATAATGTGGGGCCACAGTCATAATATATTTTTTTAAAGTCAGTACCACCATTAGACTGTTTTGAATTTGCAGCGTTACATTTATACGATCATGATTTCGGCTTCAAAGTGCCATTATCAAGTGTTTTAAGCATTATACAGTGCCTAAGATGGCATACTGTCGCATTTCAAATAAACTATGTGTAAAATATACAATGTGTCTAATAGTGTATTTTAAATACGACAGTATGCCATCTTAGGCACTATATAACACTTAAAACACTAGATAATGGCACTTTGAAGCCGAAATCATGATCGTATAAGTGTAACACTGCAAATAAAAAACAGTCTTATGGCGGTACTGACTTTAAAGAAACCTCTCCGCGATGCACAGCATCTCTTTTGTAACGTCTGCCACTGACGTTCGTTGTGCATTTCTGTAACGCTTTCCCACTTGCCAAACAATTCATTGAAGAAACGAGCCGCTCTCCGTTGGATTTTCAGTATCTCTGCTCTAATGACTTGGCCAGCGCATTTCACGTCCAACCATTTATGAATCTCACAAGATTAAAAAGTATGCCAACATAGGACACAGTTGCGTTTCATAAATCTACTTCGAAATGATTTACAGTTTTCCAGCATGCTAGCGAAAGAATCTAGGACTACTATTTAATTTACATTCGTCTTCCTATCCTAACGCATTGTTACTACCATGTTTTTGTACGACTGAAGCCACTATAGTTTTTATTGACCATATTATTTAGCTTAGGGATTGGTATACCTTTCCAGTTAGCAACAGTAATTGGCAGTTTTCAGTATTTGCAGTAGACGTACTCTGTTTATATCCTAGTGGGTATTACCACAGTATTACCGTGTAACGCTTCCTCGTAGATAAATGAGTTCTGTCAATACATTTATCTCACTGTGAGACAAGACGGTCAATGCTTTCATGGGAAAGTGTTTCCGGTTACCTACCCAACCATGATTGTACCCAGTCGTGCACCTCTTCGTCCGAAGGGTTGGGTTGGGTTGTCTGGGGGAGGAGACTAGACAGCGAAGTTATCGGTCTCATCGGATTAGGGAAGGATGGGGAAGGAAGTCGGCGGTGCCCTTTCAAAGCAACTCTCCCGGCATTTGACTGGAGGGATTTAGGGAAATCACGGAAAAACTAAATCAGGATGGCCGGACGCGGGATTGAACCGTCGTCCTACCGAATACGAGTCCAGCTGCGCCACCTCGCTCGGTCGTCCGAAGGAAATCGAGCCCTGAGGAAAGACATTCGTGGACGAAGTCCGAAGGAAATCGACGGCTATGAATGTCTTTCCTCAGGGCTCCAAGAAATATGGAAATCGAATGGGGAGAAATCGGAACTTTAAGGGGGATATGTAAAGGACTTGACAGCGAAACGTCTGCAGTGTACTCGAAACAAACATGGGAATATGTGGGCAGGCATTACCCTGCAACAGAATGATGCCGTCTGTGAACATTCCTCGCCGTCTGGACTTGGAGACACGCTTCGGTTTCTGCATAGTGTCAACATACCGCTGCGCGTTAATTGCGGCGCCGTGTTCCAGAAAACCAATGTGCAGCGCGCCCTTGCAGCGAAAGAACATCATCATCGCGACTTTCACGAAGCCGGCATGCCAATTGTTTCGATTATACTGCAAAACTTTCGCTGGGAATCCCTTATACATCCTCCATATGGCCTCGATGTCTCCACATGCGTTTTCCACGTTTTTCGAGGCTGAAGAAAGACGTTCGCGGCCGTTGATTTGCTTCGGACGCAGAAGTGCACGCCTGGACACAATCATGATACCGTTTGCAACCGTCAACACGTTTCCAGGAGGGGTCTGACCGTCTTCAATCACAATGGGATAAGTGTACTACGAGGGGCGTTCAGGAAGTAATGCAACACACGTGTTTTCTGTGCCAATTTCCGTTGAAAAATGCTAAATTTATTGTGGGACATCTGGAATATTCCTGCTTCAGCCCCTGCTGTTCCATGAAGTTCCAATAGGTGGCGCCGCTATACGTAGCCTTCAAAATGACGTCTGCAAAGGAGATGCGTTCAAAGCAGAGAGCTGTCACTTAGTTTATTATGGCAGAAAACCAGAGCATCGCAGACATCCGTATGCTCTTTGCAGAATGTCTACGGAGGCCTGGCAGTGAATAAAAGCACGGTGGTCGTCGGGTGAGGACACAGTCATCATCGCAACAAGGTCGCACAAACATGTCCTGCCTCCTGTGTGCCGGGCTACAACTCACTGGCGTGGCTCCTGGAGCATTGGAACGTGCGGACAGTCTCATTCGAAGGGATCGATGGCTGCCAATCAGACACGTCACAGCACAACAGTTCTTCTTCATCCGCTCTGCAGTCCTGGGGAGGTTACTGATGCAGCGAGACGATGGCTCCAATGTCGATGAGTAGATTGGTACCAAGTGGGTACATAGGCACTTCCAGTAAGGTGGCTTAAGGCCGTTGCATTGGACGGAGATTTTGTTGAAAAGCAAGATTTTGTAGCCAAAAGAATGGGGAATAATATGGTGTATTGGAATTCTAAATAAAACCAACTTGCTTTCAGAAAAAATGTGTTGTATTACGCTACTGGCCTTTAAAATTGCTACTCCAAGAAGAAATGCAGATGATAAACGGGTATTTATTGGACAAATATATTATACTAGAACTGACATGTGATTACATTTTCACGCAATTTGGGTGCATAGATCCTGAGAAATCAGTACCCAGAACAACCACCTCTGGCCGTTATAACGGCCTTGATACGCCTGGGCATTGAGTCAAATAGAACTTGTATGGCGTGTACAGGTACAGCTGCCCATGCAGCTTCAACACGATACCACAGTTCATCAAGAGTAGTGACTAGCGTATTGTGAAGAGCCAGTTGCTCGGCCACCATTGACCAGACGTTTTGAATTGGTGAGAGATCTGGAGAATGTGCTGTCCAGGGAAGCAGTCGAACATTTTCTGTATCCAGAAAGGCCCGTACAGGACCTGCAACATGCGGTCGTGCATTATCCTGCTGAAATGTAGGATTTCGCAGGGATCGAATGAAAGTGCCGTCGATGTGAACAAGAGGTGACCGAGACGTGTAACCAATGGCACCCCATACCATCACGCTGGGTGATACGCCAGTACGGCGATGACGAATACACGCTTCCAATGTGTGTTCACCGCGATGTCGCCAAACACGGATGCGAGTATCATGATACTGTAAATAGAACCTGGATTCATCCGAAAAATGACGTTTTGCCATTCGTGCACCCAGGTTCGTCGTTGAGTACACCATCGCAGGCGCTCCAGTCTGTGATGCAGCGTCAAGGGTAGTCGCAGCCATGGTCTCCGAGCTGATCGTCCATGCTGCTGCAAACGTCGTCGAACTGTTCGTGCAGATGGTTGTTCTCTTGCAAACGTCCCCATCTGTTGACTCAGGTATCGATACGTGGCTGCACGATCCGTTACAGCCATGCGGATAAGATGCCTGTCATCTCGGCTGCTAATGATACGAGGCCGTTGGATCCAGCACGGCGTTCCGTATTACCCTCCTGAACCCACCGATTCCATATTCTGCTATCAGTCATTGGATCTCGACCAACGCGAGCAGCAATGTCACGATACGATAAACCGCAATCGCGATCGGCTACAGTCCGACCTTTATCAAAGTCGGAAACGTGATGGTACGCATTTCTCCTCCTTACACGAGGCATCACAACAACGTTTCACCAGGCAACGCCGGTCAACTGCTGTTTGCGTATGAGAAATCGGTTGGAAACTTTCCTCATGTCAGCACGTTGTAGGCGTCGCCACCGGTGCCAACCTTGTGTGAATGCTCCGAAAAGCTAATCATTTCCATATCACAGCTTCTTCTTCCTGTCGGTTAAATTTCTCGTCTGTAGCACGTCATCTTCGTGGTGTAGCAATTTTAATGGCCAGTAGTGCACTTATTGTACTCCCCTTGTAACAGTTATTTCGATTACTTTTGAAATAATGAAAAGTTTACATACTTTTTTCATCTGTGTTGTTTTCATTTGACTGCCCGTTATATCTCTGTTGCAGATGGTGTAAACGTGAAAGAAATCTGATGCAACACTACACAGTGGAGTACTGCAAGATCGTCGTAAGCCTGAAACGAAGAGAGCTTATGAGTAGCAGTTCCATTAAAATTTAATTTCCGGGCAGATGGTTGGAGCCGTTTCTGCCAACACCTGTCCAGTCTGCGAAGCCTGAAACGGCCCAGATCAGAGGCGGGTGGGAACACGAGCTGATGGGCAGGCAGGTGGGGGAGCCGGGGCGGTATAACTGCCGGCGCGGTGTGTGTGTGTGTGTGTGTGTCGGGTTAGCCGCCGCGCGCTCGCAGCCATAACACGGCGCCGTCTTCCGGGAAACGCCGAGACAAAGCGCGGCTAAAACCAGCTGCAGATGCAGAAGCAGACGCAGACGCGGCAGCCGCCGCGCCTTTAATGACACACATAAAGCACCGCAGCTGCCGGTCGCCGCAGCTTGCGTTGCGCCTGCCGTAGCGCCTCCGCGGAGGAATGCGCAATGTTCTCCCAGGCGACATGGCTGGTTATTCCGCACAGATTGTCCCAACGACATGTTCTGGCCTGCTGCCTACAACTTAAATGTGTGAATGGATGCTCCACAACGAGGTTAGAAATTTTAATGTTATGTGTGCCTCACTGCTTTTTTTCTTTAACTAATTTGTGCCTGGTTTTATTCTGAGAATACCGAAATGTGTGTAAATACCGAAAATGTAAATGTGATTCAAAAAGTACGTGAAGTGAAGTGAAGCGCAGCTGGACAGCAAGAAACTCTTTAGCGCGCAATCCCCGCAACGATAGTAGTTGTGAATCTTTGAGCATGGACTAAAAAAAAAAAAAAGACAGTTGATTTTATTAAAAAAAAAAAAAAGACTGTTACCCTGTATCTTGTGGAAAGAGGACGTGTTGCTAGGCCGTCGCTCAGTGATTTTCTAGTGATAAAAACGAGCGAAGTAAGTGTAAGAGTTGCCAAACATTTATGTATACAAATTTTCTGGAAGTGAAGAACAGAAATATCTTGTTTTTTTTGGGAAAGGAGGTAAACTTCACTGTCGTCGCCGTCTATCAATCGACGGAATTGTAAGTGTACAAAGTTCACTAAAATACAGGAAAAGAAATGCATTCTCTATAGTTTTCATTCGATAAGCAACAACCTCTCATAATTTCTTAATTACAGTAATTGGATAATTACAGTAATAGTATGGTGCTGAACTCCACTGGTCAATTTTGATGTAGCAGGACGTGTTGTTTGAACGAAGTTTGTGTGTCAAGCAATCTCCTTTTCTGACGAAAAGCAGATTGCTGTTTGATCTTACTTACTTCCATCAGTGGTCCCATAGGTATGAACAGCTACGAAAATTTGGGCTCAAAGCTATCCGCAATACGGCCAAGTAACTAACAGAGTCGTATTTTAAACCTTAAAGAACAATAACTTCCTACAAATTGCAATACGTCAACAACTGGTGCAGGAGCTGAGCATTCAAGGAAGCAGCAACCACAATTCACGTACCAGTTACGACTTAAAGTAAAAATCTCAATCAAACATCAATCCCTCTCTCTTCAAACACATACATAAATATTGATATTATTATTTTAAAAAAAGCCATTTTACAAAATCCGGCAAGACTGCAGCCACGATCCCCTGCGTTTTGTGATACGCACTGACGCAAAATGGTTTAAATGGCTCTGAGCACTATGGGACTCAACATCTTAGGTCATAAGTCCCCTAGAACTTAGAACTACTTAAACCTAACTAACCTAAGGACATCACACACACCCATGGCCAGGCAGGATTCGAACCTGCGACCGTAGCAGTCCCGCGGTTCCGGACTGCAGCGCCAGAACCGCACGGCCAGCGCGGCCGGCACTGACGCAAAAACATCGCAACACCAAAAATAATTCACGTACAGTAATGTAATTTCGGGAATACATTTTCCTAGGTAACATATTTAAGGGATTAACATTGCAAATTCACAAATTTAACCACGAGATAAGTTACTGCAAATATAAAAAGCTGGTACGTTAATAACCGATGTAACAGTCAGAATGTTGAATGCAAGCGTGCAAACGTGCAGCTGTCGTTTTGTAGGATGGATTTCCAAACCTGATGCACTTCGTCGGTCATTAAACGGACGATTAACGCTGTTTGGGAGTAAATTGTTCGATGATGTCCCATATGTACTCTATTGGAGACACATCTGCTGATACAGCGGCGGTATGTGGGCGAACATTATACTATTGGAAAACACCCCTGGAACATTGTTCATGAATGGCAGCACAATAGGCCGAATCAGCAGAAATTTGCAGTGAGGGTGTGTGGGATTACACCGAGAGTGCTTCCGCTGTCACAGGAAATCGGGCTCCAGATAATATCTCTAGAAGTAGGTAATGTGTCTAACATGCAGACAGGGTGGTTGTAGGCTCTCAGCCGGCCGAAGTGGCCGTGCGGTTCTAGGCGCTGCAGTCTGGAGCCGAGAGACCGCTACGGTCGCAGTTTCGAATCCTGCCTCGGGCATGGATGTGTGTGATGTCCTTAGGTTAGTCAGGTTTAATTAGTTCTAAGTTGTAGGTGACTGATGACCTCAGAAGTTAAGTCGCATAGTGATAAGAGCCATTTGTAGGCTCTCAACTGACCTCTTTAGACCAACACACGACACTGGCACTGAGGCAGACCCAACTTCCATCGGAAAACACAGTAGATCTTCACCTTGCATTCCGAAGAGCTTTCGCTTGACACCAGTGAAGTCGTAAATGGCGGTGGTTTAGGGTCACTGGAATGCACGCTGCAGGGCGTCTGGCTGGAGGTGTCCTTGTAGTAACCGATTTGAACAGTTTATTGTGTCACTGTGGTGCCAACTGCTGTTTAAATTGCTGCTGCAGATGCAATACCATGCGCCAGATCCGTAGGCCGAACACGATAATATTCCCTCTCGGTATTGCCACGTGGCCATTCGGAGCCCGGTCTTTTTGCGATGGCACATTATCGTGATCACCGCTGCCAGCAATCATGTACAGTGGCTACATTTCTGCCAAGTCCCATCTTATCGCAACCCTATTGCACGACCTCGTCCAACTTCAGTGAGGTATTGATAATTCTGTCACCTTAAAGGCGTTCTTCACTGATATCATCTCACCACGTCCAATGTCTGAGGTAAAAAACGTTCACGACCGTGACAGCGTCTATTTGAAGCAAAACTGATTTTCATGCTCACAGTGGCGCTACTAGCGCCTTCTTATGCGACTGGTGCGAAATCTGAGTAGAAGTCAACTTTCAGATAAAAAAACACGCCTGCCAACTTTCGTTTATACACAACTACTTCTTGGTGGTGAGATTTTTTTTCTGTTTGTATACATTGAAAAGACATTGTAGTCATGTAGCCACAAACAAAGAAACAGAGTATAGGAATCTACTTGATCCTAAAATGAGTAGTTTGGAATATTAAGGTCAACTATTGATAGTATACTCTGAACAAAACATGCTTAGCATATCATCATCATCATCAATGGGCGAAGGAACCAAAGAAAGAATGTGAATTTTGGGAAGTCTGAGTCCACCACTATTACCAAAGGAGAAAAAAGACAACAAATCACGATGGTTTACGGTTGTTAGAGGAGGTAGCTGAATTTAAGTACCAGCAATCTGTTATCAGAATGGAACGAAGAACGTGATTTCACACCCCGTGAACGGCGAGGTCGTCAGAGATACACAAGCACAAGCTAGAAATGGAAACGGATGCGGAGGGTAATTTGACGATCCCTTTAAAAGGATCCATTCCGACATTCATCTTAACAAATTAAAAAAAAAAACCTAAATCTCGATGGCAGGGGGGGGGGGGGGGGTATTTGTAGCACCATACTTCTCCAGTGCGCCGCCTCTCTCACGATAGGCCGGGAAGAAGAAGTTAGGGAACGAGATGGAACTGACAGAGGCTGTCTGTTGGATGTAATCACACTAATATACTCATTGAGTGATTGCTCAACGGTCAAACATAGCCGTTCATGCATCTGTCTTTATCCTGACGTTCACCAATGGCAGGGACTCTTCGATAGTGATTGAGTGGATATACAGGCCGCATGTAACTAGTGCAGATATATCTCCGGAAAGTGTATAATATGGCCTGGAGGGATTGACTTCGTGACTCAAATGTTAGCAAATATAAATAAATGTCCAAGAACAGTAAATGAAGCGGTTTGAACTAGTCCAGATGACATCGAGAGATCCGTTGCTCGCATTAATCGAGGAATAATAAGTCGAAGATAAAAAAGAACGTGGAGTGCCAAGGAAGTCATAAAGAGAGAGGAACTGAAAAGATACTGCTAATGGGTGGTGCGCAGTAGTCGGTGTTGCTTCGTCAGTCGACTGAGATTCAGTTCTTGACAAAGACTGCACTTTTTCATCCAGATTACGTGCCTTGCCGTACTCAGTGGATGTGGATTTTTCACTATGTACCTATACTTTCTTCATGTAACCTGTTCACTTTACTCAACAGATCAAAATATAAGGAGTGAAAGATAAAGAGAGAAGAAACAAAAAAGACGGACAACTGCAAGTAGGACTCGCGCTATTAGGGTTCCGTACAAAGTTAACAACGTTTATACGGAGCGCGTTCAATAAGTAATGCGCCAGGTTTCTTTCTCAGCCATTTTCGGTTGAAAAAACGCGGAATTTTGTGTGGGAAATTGTGGAATATTGTCGCTTCAGCCCCTATAGTTCCATGAAGCTCCGACAGATGGCGGCGCTACACATAGCCTTCAGGACGGCGTCTGTAACGGAGGTGCGTTCCAAGCCGAGAGCTGAGTTTCTTTTGGTGGAAACCCAGAGCGTCGCAGATATTCATGGGCGCTTTCAGAATGTCTACCAAGACCTGGTCCTGAACAAACAGCACGATGAGTCGTTGGGCGATTAGAACCTGCGACCATGGCAGTAGCGTGGTTCCAGACTGAAGCGCCTAGAACCTCTCGGCCACAACGGCCGGCAGATCCTGACAAAACGGATCTTAACAACCAAACGGAAAAAAAGTGATCCTGTAAGTGTTCCATTTTTACCGACTGAGGTACGAAACCATAAAAATAAAAGTATTCTCAGTATTTTAATTTTTCTCTTTTTAAATGTAAATTAACAGAAATATAAACAACTTTTTATATTTAATAGTAAACTTGGATTTTTCTGGTTTCTGAATTTTTAGTTCTGATGACGACACATTAATAGATACAATCATACATACATCAAATGTGATCGAGGTAGTTGTGAATAATACAAAATTTTTCAAAATAGATCACTGCTCAATTTGACCAAGTCAAATTTCATTAAAGTTATCCTTATGCCTTGTGCAGGAGAGCTATTATTACTGATTGGCATTATTTTATGTACCTTTATTAGTTATTGCACAAAAAATTCTTAATGAAGTGTTCGGCATCCGCCTCCCAGTATTCCTTGCAGCACGCCGATGTCATGATAATTGTATTAATATCTGAAAGTATATTTATGACCTCTTTTTGGTTGTTCTACTGTATTTACCTTTTGTGTAATACCTGAAGCTCTGTTGAATATTTCCGCAAGAAAATCTTTATGGCTAATATATGTGACTCATTACCACTATTCTACTTTGGTTGCTATGCAACTGAAGCAATTACTTTTTACCTATTATCGCCGCCAAGTGCGGTTTTCCATCGAAAACGCATGCTGCTAGCACCAAAAGTACGACGGTCTGCTGAAAAGTAACGCCTTCGAATTTTTTACGTGAAAACTCTTCAAGATTTTTAAATAAAACGCTTTATTAACATTCTGCGTTTTTATTCTTCATATATACATATTTGTAACCCTCTGCCGCTAGTGGGTACCGAACTGTAGTGTATAAAATGGCGGTGAGTTACGTAAATACGTTGGTGCATTAGAAGCAGCGTGCTGTAATCGGGTTCGAATTCGAAGAGTTCGTGTACGCGTGGAGCGCCCTTTAGCATGAAAATGCCAGATCACACAACAGCGCTGCAGCTTCGGCAACGATCTGACGCCTTGGGTTCACTATCATCCATCGTCTTTCATATCTTGCCACATCCGATTTTCATCTGTTTCCAACATTTACAGAACAGAATGAGATTTTCACTCTGCAGCGGAGAGTGCGCTGATATGAAACTTCCTGACATATTAAATCTGTGTGCCGGACCGAGACTAGAACTCGGGACCTTTGCCTTTCGCGGGCAAGTGCTCTACTCACTTACAGAACACTTTCGAAGACTTCACCTTTAATAGTGACGAATCGGTGCAAGCAGAGGTGAGGTTGTGGATCCGTCAACAAAGTCAAACATTCTACGCTGACGGTATCAACAAACTGCTCTCTCGTTTGTAGAGATGTGTTCGTCGCCAGGGGCACTACGTTGAGAAATAAATATGCAGACATGAAGAATAAAGATATAGAATTTTAGCAAAGTTTGTGTTATTTAAAAAGCATCAAGAATTTTCATGTAAGAAAAATCGTAGGCATTGCTTAACAGCACGCCCTCGAATACAGCACTTTGTTCCATATTCCTACAATGACCATCTTTATTACATCATTCCACTTTTCTTCAGTCTCGAATATTTATTACAGTCTCCTTTTACTCATCCCAATTGAATTCTACTTTTTCTGCATTTTAATCCTCTAATGTGGAAGCGATATTTACGTAACAACGGCTATGTGGTAGTACAACAGTTCGTTTAGAATATTGACAATATTCTCAGAATGGCAATACCTTGGCTAAGAACGTTGTTTTCATCCGAGCGAGATGGCGCAGTGGTTAGAGCACTGGACTCGCGTTCGGCCAATCTGATTTAGGTTTTCCGTGATTTCCGTAAATCGCTCCAGGCAAATGCCGGGATGGTTCCTTTGAAAGGGCACGGTCGACTTCCTTCACTAATCCGATGGGACCGATGACCTCGCTGTTTGGTCTCTTCCCCCAAACAACCCAACCCAACTCCGTTGTGTTCACGTAAATGATTAATGTAATCATTTTCGTTGCACCTGAAGATGCGGCTGTAAGCCCTGAAACCGGTACTGTGGTCAATTAAAACCAAGTTTTACCAGCTGTCAGCGGTGTTTTCATTCATCATGGTCTTCAGCAACTGCGGATGCGCTGCATATATAAATAGCTTGTAGCAAAATCTGATTTTGTACTACGAATCTAAAGGTATTTGTATTTACAACTTCAGGGTGTAAAAACTGAACTTTATATTTTACCATTGTTGGTGCATGTTTTTCTATACACTGAATTGTGGTGCCTTACAAATAACGATTCTTTCTTATATTTCCTCGTTAGCGAAATAAATGAAACGCCGCTGGCACACAATTCGATTGCAGTAAAACATGCTAAATAGGCGATTTTAATGAAATCAGAACACTGTATAAAATTTACCGTACCAGACTAGCTATAGAACATGTTATGAAAGTTTTTAATAAAATAATTTCACAATAAAATAGAAAATTCCGAAGAGCAATTATTAATCTACTCACTTTAGAAAGGCTTGTAAGTCGGCAGGTCTCCCTAGTTCTTAACTGGCAGAAGTTAGAAGACTTTGGGTAGCTAGTGTTTTGTGTCCTATCCTTGTCAACCTTAGCAGTCAAGCAATAGCGCGCCTGTAAACACTATAGTGATCACTGTAACATATGTGTTTCACTTCGCTGCTGCGCAGTTTGGGTTTGAGAATGTTATTAAAAAACGTGTCACAGTGTAAGGCGATTTCAGTTTTATTTTATATTACATGAAACATTTCAGTGGCTGTTATCTATGCTTCGTTTCGTGAACGCTTGGTCGAATGACGAAAGTGTGATGTCATTAGTGCGAAGAGGCGTCCATTTGTTTCAACATTTAGTCAACAGAGAAGAAAATTGTCCGTTTATAAGAAATTATTTATTGCTTTTAGTCTCTAGAAATAAAAGAATATCTCGAAATACTATAGCAAAAATGCAACACTGCGTAAGCATTTGAAGGAAAATAGTGACTACCATCACACAAATGTTCAGAGCAACAGGAGACTGAGAGCAACATATGAATTCAACGACGTGCAGGAAACACACAAAATGTTAATGACGATGAGAGCAGAGAACGCTGCAGAGACGTCCGCAGATATCCCCTGTGGTGCATAAGAAGTAAGGAAGTACAGTCCTATTATTTACCGAATCTATTATACAGGGTGGTCCATTGATCGTGACCGGGCGAAATATTTCACGAAATAAGCGTCAAACGAAAAAACTACAAAGAAAGAAACTTGTCTAGCTTGAAGGGGGAAACCAGATGGCGCTACGGTTGGTCCGCTAGATGGCATTGCCATAGGTCAAAGGATATCAACTGCGTTTTTTTAAATAGGAACCCTCATGTTTTTTATTACGTTTTCGTGTAGTACGTAAAGAAATATGAATGTTTTAGTTGGATCACTTTTTTCGCTTTGTGATAGACGGCGCTGTAATAGTCACAAACATATGGCTCACAATTTTAGACGAACAGTTGGTAACAGGTAGGTTTTTTAAGTTAAAACACAGAATGTAGGTGCGTTTTAACATTTTATTTCGGTTGTTCCAGTGTGGTACGTGTACCTTTGTGAACTTATCATTTCCGAGAATGCATGCTGTTACAGCGTGATTAGCTGTGAATACCACATTAATGCAATAAATGCTCAAAATTATGTCCGTCAACCCCATTGCATTTGGCAATACATGTAACGACATTCCTCTCAAAAGCGAGTAGTTCGCCTTCCGTAATGTTCGCACATGCATTGACAATGAGCTGACGGATGTTGTCAGGCGTTGTCGGTGGATCACGATAGCAAACATGTCTGCTACTGATGTGCGGATTAGCAGCTGAAACACCTACTTGGGCATCATCATTTGTTGCAGGTCGTGGTTGACGTTTCGCATGTGGCTGAACACTTCCTGTTTCCTTAAATAACGTAACTATCCGGCGAACCGTGCGGACACTTGGATGATGTCGTCCAGGATACCGAGTAGCATACATAGCACACGCCCGTTGGGCATTTTGATCACAATAGCCTTACATCAACACGATATCGACTTTTTCCGCAATTGGTAAACGGTCCATTTTAACATTGGTAATGTATCACGAAGCAAATACCGTCCGCACTGTCGGAATGTTACGTGATACCATGTACTTATACGTTTGTGACTATTACAGCGCCATCTGCCGCAAAGCGAAATAAGTGGTCCAACTAAAACATTCATATTTCTTTACTTACTACACGAATATGTAATAAAAACTGGGGATTCCTATTTAAAAAAACACAGTTGATATCCGTTTGGCCCGGTCACGATCAATGGACCACCCTGTATATCTGTGTGATACACCAGTATGGCTAATCTATTCTCCCCCACCCCCTTTAACTTGTCCACTTTCGACAGCGTAGATGTTTGACTTTGCATCACGAACGATTCTGAAGGTTCTCAGCAGGCCCGCAGTGACGCCATGTGTTAAGTGCTTGGCAGTGCCACAGATGGCCGCACCGAAGGCGGCATCGGCGTCGGCGAGGCGAGGGCGCGTGCGTGACTTTGCGCCATCCGTCCTCTCGGCTGACCGCTGCTCCAGCAAGTGGCCTCTGAGGACCGGTGGGCGCGCGGCCGTTGCCTCAGTGTTATTGTTGGCCAGTGGTCAGTGAGACCACAATGCCGCAATCACTGTGCGTAGCGCACCACGCGCTGCGGCCATCTGGCGCCGCGGCCGAACTCTCGGGGCGGCGGCACGGATTAGCAGCTCGCCGCTCATCCTGGTGCCACGCTGCTGACAAATATTACGAGCCGCCGACTTACACTCGCTATATGCGCCACCAAGTTTATGACGGGGGGCAGGGGCATGCATCACAGTACAGTGAATGCGACCCTCCACACTGCTGGATATTTCAGGCGTTCGTTAAACATATCGCACCCCAGCGTGAATAATGACACGACTCAAAAATGCTGTATCTGAGAAAAATCGACTTAAAGAAGTCTACAAAACTTATAATGAAATATTACAAGCTTTCTCTACATTTCAACTAAGTATATTTGGCAGTAAATTCCATTATATTCTGTACAACAGTAATATGGACGTGTAGTTCTGTTACAGCGAGCGAAAGGCTATTTACAATTTGTGCAGAAACCAGATGGCAGTTATAAGAGTCGGACACGAAAGGGAAGCAGTTGTTGGGAAGGGATTAAGACAGTGTTGTAGCCTCTCCCCGATTTTATTCAATCTGTATATTGAGCAAGCAGTAAAGGAAACAAAAGAAAAATTCGGAGTAGGTATTAAAATCCATGGAGAAGAAATAAAAACTTTGAGGTTCGCCGATGACATTGTAATTCTGTCAGAGACAGCAAAGGACTTGGAAGAGCAGTTGAACGGAATGGACAGTGTCTTGAAAGGAGGGTATAAGATGAACATCAACAAAAGCAAAACGAGGTTAATGGAATGTAGTCGAATTAAGTCGGGTGATGCTGAGGGAATTAGATTAGGAAATGAGAGAGTTAAAATAGTAAAGGAGTTTTGCTATTTGGGGAGCAAAATAACTGATGATGGTCGAAGTAGAGAGGATATAAAATGTAGACTGGCAATGGCAAGGAAAGCGTTTCTGAAGAAGAGAAATTTGTTAATATCGAATATAGTTTTAAGTGTCAGAAAGTCGTTTCTGAAAGTATTTGTATGGAGTGTGGCCATGTATGGAAGCGAAACATGGACAATAAATAGTTTGGACAAGAAGAGAATAAAAGCTTTCGAAATGTGGTGCTACAGAAGAATGCTGAAGTTTAGATGCGTAGATCACATAACTAATGATGAAGTATTGAATAGAATTGGGGAGAAGAGAAGTTTGTGGCACAACTTGACAAAAAGAAGGGACTGGTTGGTAGGACATGTTCTGAGGCATCAAGGGATCACAAATTTAGCATTGGAGGGCAGCGTGGAGGGTAAAAATCATAGAGGGAGACCAAGGGATAAATACACAAAGCAGATTCAGAAGGATGTAGGTTGCAGTAAGTACTGGGAGATGAAGAGGCTTGCACGGAATAGGGAGCATGGAGAGCTGCATCAAACCAGTCTCAGGACTGAAGACCACAACAACAACAACAATAACAACAACAGTTCTGTTCTCGTCGAAAGTGACAGGGTTACCAGGTAATTATTAATTAGTTCTTTGATTTGTGTCACTTTTTTCGCTTTTCTGAAAACTTTGTTATTTTTGTTATGACAGCTCTGTTATACTTTTGCCGCTTTTGGACCCTACATAATATTTATTTTTTAGTTACTGTAAAAGACTGAGATGACAAAAGTAATGAGATAGCGATATTTGCGTATACAGATGCTCGGTAGTATCACGTACATTAGGTATAAAAGGGCCGTGTGGCGGAGGTGCCGTAAGTGCTCACGTGATTCATGTGAAAAGATTTCCAAAGAGATTAAGACCGCACGACGGGAGTTAACAGACATTGAACGCGGAATGGTAGCCGCAGCTAAATGCTTGGGACGTGCTATTTCGAAAATAGTTAGGGAATTCGATATTACGAGATCCACATCGTCAAGAGCGCGACGAGAATATCAAATTTCAAGCATTACCTCTCACTACGGACAACGCAATGGCCGGTGGTCTTCACTTAAATTACACTGAACTTACCTGATACACGAAAAATGTCACAGCCCAGAAAGTGCCGCTCTTCTTGAATGACCCGTGCATACCTTGCCAGTAGCAAGGCTAAAGCGACTCTGTTCTCGGTCTGGCGAATCGTGAAGTTGCCGGCAGTAAAACTGACACAACTGTCCTGAAGTGGAAAAATTGCGAGACAGAGTTGCGACATTTTTCGTGAGCGATGGTGCACTTCGTGCGTATTTTTCAGTGACATAAACTAAAATTGCCGTTTTTTGACTTCTGTCACATTTTTTGCCGGAGCGTGATATGTGAGGGTAGACTAACTAACAAATTAAACACAAGTACTGTAAGCTCCCACTATTGTCCCGTTGCTCGTTCCTCACGCTCGCACATATAAGAAATAATTAATGCATTCTAAGGCGCTGCAGTCATGGACTGTGCGACTGGTCCCGGCGGAGGTTCGAGTCCTCACTCGGGCATGGGTGTGTGTGTATTTGTCCTTAGGATAATTTAAGTAGTGTGTAAGCTTAGGGACTGATGACCTTAGCAGTTAAGTCACATAAGATTTCAAACACACACACACACACAATCAATGTATTCCAGGTTGCAAAGAGACCTTATCGTCATGTTAGAGGATGGCTACAACAAGGGTTTCGCTCTACCAAAACTATATAGTTCTAAGCTCCAGGGGACTGATGACCTCAGAAGTTATGTCCCATAGTGCTCAGAGCCATTTGAACCATTTTACGAGTTATCTTTCTCTTTCGGGTGCGACTAAGCACTATGAAATTTGTAACGTAAGAAAGTGTAGCGCAGTAGCGGCTGTACGGCGAAGGCGCAGAGCAGAGACTCCGTTGCTCGCTGCCGCGTCGATAATACGAAGGCACATAGTAATAATTGCTAGCATTCAACGGTATTTGTCCCACATACTACTTGACCACATGGCTCAAATCGTTTCGTTCAGCAGTGTGTAGGGCAAAAACGGTGGAATAGTACTAGTTATTGTTGTTAAAATGTAACAACCACTACACCACATTCTTAAAATGCATAAAATTACATTAGAAGTCTGCGTGACTATGTGTTCATTGAATGTAACGGTAATTTAAAAAATGAAATGACAGTGGACATTGCATTAATCACACACGGTGTATTTTTGCTGTTATATCCGCGGTTTGTGGAGCTAATCGAAAATAAATGATTTATTAGTTTACACGAATATCGCTATCTAGAGCTGTAAAACTACCGTAGGCTTCCGTAGACTACCTCAAGTAAGCGTAGACTACGGTAGCTTTCTTGTAGCTTTGGTCAGACACAGTCTAACATCTCCCATGCTTCACTTGCTAATGCGCTGAGCAACCGTCATGCTAAAACCACATAGTAGAACGTCCTGGGCAACATCCTGCAGTAGTACCTGTAGTTCCGGTTCCAAAAACGGTCAATATAATCGTCCATTCAACGTCCCGTCGATAAAGTACGGACCAATGAGTTTATTCACCGTGACAGCACATCGTACGTTAACCGACCAAGGACGCTGATGGTCAACTTGCCGTAATCAGTCGGGATTGTCTACACTCCATTAATGCAGGCTATGCCTGTTAACGATACCATAGTTTGACGTAGCTTCATCGAAAAACAGTTCCTCGGCATAGAACGTGGGAGTCGTTTGCCTTTGTTCACTGCCCGTTCACAAAGTACTACCCGGTTATTGAAATCGACGCCATGAAGTTCTTGATGTAGTGACATGTGGTATGGATGATACTTATGACGATGCAGTGTTACAGACAATACAACCTACGGACATAGCGGAGTCGCGGTTAAATGCCAGGTGTTTGGGTTGTGGTGCACTGCCGCCAGTAGAGCTATTTCATCGGTTTCTCCTGTAACACGTTTGCTTCGTATCCTTTTGCCGGTCTGTACGCTGCCATCAGGTATAAAGGGGTTCACAACCTTGTAAAAGAACGAACTAGAGAGAGAGAGAGCTTTCTCTGGAAAGCGCTCGGCATAGAAGGCAACAGCAGCCTCAACATTTGCGTGAGTGCGTAAGAATGTGAAGGGCTGTTCGGAGAAAACCATGAGCTTCTTCTGCCTCTCTTATACGGAGATCGATTGAGTCGGGAACTAATCGTTTCAGGAGATGGATCACGCGTGGTAGACAGTGTTATTGCTGTTGACGTCATCTGTCACCGTAATAATTTCGTATTACGCCGTATAATGGTGGAAGGGAGGTCCTCACATAAGGAATTAATGGTCTAGCCTTGCCTTCTTCTTTCTGCGCTTGAGCAGTATCTTAGTTTATGTTTGCAGCTGATGAGAGTTATATCTGCTTCGGAGGCGTGCTTGCTGTGCCTTTTAGTTCTTTCTTTTACTCCGCCAATGCTGCAGTCCGTTTATCGCCCCATCTGATTGACAGAACCGTAGTTTTTTATTTGAAAGCCAAACTGAAGATATCGCAGCTTCCTTCCTAGGACCGATAAAACTGACACTCTTCAGAGAATAGGTTTTTACTAAACTTCGAAGTTTCGCTGTTTCAATTTCCGCATATTCATTTCAATCTGTATTTCGCATATTCCACTTGTTAAAAGGGTGTATTGCATCCGATTTCACTACATTATTACAGTTAATACTGACTAGTAGATTATGTGATATCAGTGCTTCGGGTACTGCCTCCGAAGTAAAAAGTTGTGACAGGATGGCAGAATGAAACACGGATCTACAGCAATTGTTAATTTATTAGGTGCAGTGATCCGTAAAAGTGACCCATGGGCAAAATTAAGTTATCTCCAATTTTAAAAAATCCACCAACTTATCTCATCTGTTGCACTTTATTCATCCTAAGACGCGTTTTGGGTTTTCAGCAATATGTAATTGGAGTCATAAAACTGCACATTTATCATAAGATTGTGTACATCGAACGCATTTTGTTTGCTGTAGCTGTCTTTGGTTCTGTATCCTGCATACACGATGGTATACATCTCAACTGTACGCCAGCGTGCATAAAAATGTGTGCGCGTGTGTGTAATATTTGCACAATAGATGGAGCTACAGGATACAAAATGAAATACGACTTCAGAATTCAAAATAATATTTGAAATACACACACTGTCAATAAATAAGAAACTATATATTTTTTGTGTCCGGACCGTTCGCCGGATACCGTTCCAAATATCTCACGAAATAAGCGTCAAACGAAAAGACTACAAAGAACGAAACTCGTCTAGCTTGAAGGGGGAAACCAGGTGGCCCTATGGTTGGCCCGCTAGATTGCGCTGCCATAGGTCAAACGAATATCAACTGCGTTTTTTTAAATAGGAACCCCCATTTTTTATTACATACTGGTGTAGTACGTAAAGAAATATGAATGTTTTAGTCGGACCACTTTTTTCGCTTTGTGATAGATGGCGCTGTAATAGTCACAAACGTATAAGTACGTGGTATCACGTAACATTCCGCAGGTGCGGACGGTATTTGCTTCGTGATACATTACCCGTGATAAAATGGACCGTTTGCCAATTGCGGAAAAGGTCGATATCGTGTTGATGTATGGCTATTGTGATCAAAATGCCCAACGGGCGTGTGCTATGTATGCTGCCCGGTATCCTGGATGACATCATTCAAGTGTCCGGACCGTTCGCCGGATACTTACGTTATTTAAGGAAACAGGAAGTGTTGAGCCACATGTGAAACGTCGACCACGACCTACAACAAATGATGACGCCCAAGGAGATGTTTTAGCTGCTGTCGCGTCTAATCCGCACACCAGTAGCAGACAAATTGCGCGAGAATCGGGAATCTCAAAAACGTCGGTGTTGAGAATGCTACATCAACATCGACTGCACCCGTACCATATTTATATGCACCAGGAATTGCATGGCGACGACTTTGAACGTCGTGCACAGTTCTGCCACCGGGCACAAGAGGAATTACGGGACGATGACAGATTTTTTGCACGCGTTCTATTTAGCAACGAAGCGTGGTGGTGGTGGTTAGTGTTTAACGTCTCGTCGTCATCGAGGTCTTCAGAGACGGAGTGCAAGCTCGGGTTAGGGAAGGATTGGGAAGGAAATCGGCCGTGCCCTTTCAAAGGAACCATCCCGGCATTTGCCTGAAACGATTTAGGGAAATCACGGAAAACCTAAATCAGGATGGCTGGAGACGGGATTGAACCGTCGCCCTCCCGATGCGACAACGAAGCGTCATTCACCAACAGCGGTAACGTAAACCAAAATAATATGCACTATTGGGCAACGGAAAATCCACGATGGCGGCGACAAGTGAAACATCAGCGACCTTGGCGGGTTAATGTTTGGTGCGTCATTATGGGTGGAAGGATAATTGGCCCTCATTTTGTCGATGGCAATCTGAATGGTGCAATGTATGCTGATTTCCTACGTAATGTTCAACCGGTGTTACTACAAGATGTTTCACTGCATGACAGAATGGCGATGTACTTCTAAGATGAAGGATGTCCGGCACACAGCTCACGCGCGGTTGAAGCGGTATTGAATAGCATATTTCATGACAGGTGGATTGGTCGTCGAAGCACCATACCATGGACCGCACGTTCACCGGATCTGACGTCCCCGGATTTCTTTCTGTGGGGAAAGTTGGAGGATATTTGCTATCGTGACCCACCGACAGCGCCTGACAACTTGCGTCAGCGCGTTGTCAATGTATTTGCGAACATTACGGAAGGCGAACTACTCGCTGTTGAGAGGAATGTCATTACACGTATTGCCAAATGCATTGAGGTTGACGGACATCATTTTGAGCATTTATTGCATTAATGTGGTATTTACAGGTAATGACGCTGTAACAAAATGGTTCAAATGGCTCTGAGCACTATGGGACTTAACATCTGTGGTCATCAGTCCCCTAGAACTTAGAACTACTTAAACCTAACTAACCTAAGGACATCACGCACATCCATGCCCGAGGCAGGTTTCGAACCTGCGACCTAGCGGTCACGCGGTTCCAGACTGAAACGCCTAGAACCGCACGGCCACACCGGCACACGCTGTAACAGAATGCGTTCTCAGAAATGATATGTTCACAAAGGTACATGTATCACATAGGAACAACCGAATTAAAATGTTCAAACGTACCTACGTTCTGTATGGTAATTTAAAAAACCTACCTGCTACCAACTGTTCGTCTAAAATTGTGAGCCACATGTTTGTGACTATTACAGCGCCATCTATCACAAAGCGAAAAAAGTGGTCCAACTAAAATATTCGTATTTCTTTACGTACTACACGAATATGTAATAAAAATGGGGGTTCCTATTTTAAAGAAAACGCAGTTGATATCCGTTTGACCTATGGCAGCGCCATCTAGCGGGCCAATCATAGCGCCATCTGGATTCCCCCTTCAAGATAGACAAGTTTCGTTCTTTGTAGTTTTTTCGGTTGACGCTTATTTTGTGAGATATTTGGCCCGGTCACGATCAAATGACCAACCTGTATATCTTTTCATAACTTACAACTTGATATTGGTACGATAGTATTCTTGTTGTTTAGGTTTCTCTGCACAGTAACACTTACATGCAGTTTAGGCTCATTAACTTTTCTGAAAAGACTACAAGCATTTTAAATATGTATTATATAAGACTAATTTTAGGTAAAAGTTTTAGCTGGGAAGTTTGTGATATCAATTCGTTTTTGGCTACTATTTTTCAGATACGTTTTTGAGCACTGGAGAGGAAGCTCCTCGCCCTCGTAGCAGTTCAGGTGGGCTCCCACACAGTCTTGGGCAGAGGGCAGTCTGTGGATTCATTAGGCAAAGGGCACCTCCCTGTGGCGCTGACCAGCATCCGCACAACCCTAGTTACGGCTCGCTCCACTGCTGTTGTGTGAATACGGCCGGCACCTGCCCACATGTTGGGCGGTGAACGCCGTGTCCACCTTGCCATCACCCAGGGACAATTTGAACAGAATTTTTTTGCATTTACGGGCTCACTTCAAAGGTCCAGAAACATCAGTGCCATTCGACTAGCTTAGAAGCGTAGATTTTGTTTCCCTATAGAAATTTGGTTTATCCAACGAGGTTGCATCAAGCCACCTAGCACATGGTACTTACGGGCTGACCAATCTAGATAACACTGCTTCAGCCCAGTGCCATCTTCATGATGGTAAAATGTGCATCTTGTACGCAAAAAGTGGGGAGCTTGCTGTCGTTTCCTTGAGTTTTCTTAATTTTTTTTTAAACATTTCTCGTCTGTCACATTGATAGTAGCTAGGTGCCGTCTGCTCCACATTGAATTTTTGAAAGGTTGGAAGTGGGCACGAGGAAGTAATTTTTTTGAGAATTTGGGGATAAGCAGTTGGAGGAGTGGGGAGCTGACTGCCGTCTGGGGCTGTTGACATACTTTGCTGATCTTGAGAAGACGTAAATTTCTGCAAGTTTCAGTAGTGTGATCCGTAATCTGAGCAGCTGATTTCCCATGGATTTCCGGTACACAACCTATGTTGCTAATTTACTTCGAGTTTGCATTTTGTTTGGTGTCAGATTATTCGAGATTTGTCATTGCACTTGATAACATAAATGGAATGTTAAGGAAGTGTTTATGACCACATTATTTCGCGATTTCCTTTTTGTTGCTGTTGTTGTACTTTGACAATGTAAGCATGTATCTTGATATTAAAGTCATGACGTGAAGCTATCATTTAACAACACTGTACCACAATTTCCTCTTTTAATAATCCATTCAATTTTTGACGAGCATTTTTCTTTCAATGCTCTGGCAGGAAAAAAAGAACTGTTATAGTAGTTAACTGGTGAACCTACTTAGATGCCACGTGCTTTGCTTTCCAGTTGATATGTCGGTCTAACTGCATATAGCCAAGTGTTATTAGTGTCTATTGTAAATTAAACATTTCTCCTTAACTTCGCTTATCACAACCTATGTTTTTGGGAAACTTGCAACCGTATATTTCATTATTTAAATAAAGAAAAACTGCACTATTTTTGACATGCTTAGCGTAGCGCGTTCGAGAATTTATTCTCATCTTCATGAGCATTGGTTTACATAAACTTTTTTGTGGTGATTTCATGTGTTATTTTCGTCACTCTTGCATAGCAGGTTTTTTCTTTTTTTTCTTTTTTTGAGGTTACACTGCAATCGTAAAATCGGAAAATGAAACTTGAAATATTTTTCACAAATAACAACCACAAAAACATTTATGTAGACAAATGCACTTGAAAACGAGAATAAATTTTCGAAACGCATTGTGCCAATCATGAAAAAAAATAAATAATAGATGGATCTTTTCATTATTTAAATCAGACTGCTCTCCACTGTTCCGCTTTTGTAAGCACGCTCTCTTAGCTGCGTACAGCTGGAGCGCCGCATCAGCCTGACGTAGAATTTGAAAAATGAAAAGACATTGAATTCGTCTCTTTTAGAATTATGAGACTAGAAACAGAAATAATTGCTCTTCTGAAAAAGCGAAATTGAAATTATCTCGGTAATTAATGTAATTATGAAAAGAGACTGTATGTCTTTCAGTAAGGACTTTTCCACAATTCATTTGCGTAAAAACAGAATTACGATATCTTACATGAACCAGGCAACATCTGAGGCGAGCAGCTTAAGATCTATCAACCTGTATTTCCCTGTACAACTACGACAATTACTGTACAAAACTGTAACTTACCCAAAATTAAAAGAAAAAGTCAGTGAAAACAAGAGTAGGCAGGAAATCCGTAAAATGCGGCTAATACTTTGGATATATCATGAGTGTTAATGTTATAAAGGTGTCCAATGAGTAGTAAATTTTGAGCTACGGTTGTTCTAGAAATCTGCATTTTCCCTGTTTTTATAAGGCTTGTTGCACTGTAGTACGTTCTTTACGTAGCTAGCAGAACTAATGTCTGTCGATACTTTTGTTGTCTTCTGATCTGATTGCTAGATGCCCATTTCAGGTTGATAGCACAGTTACTAGTTTAGTTATATCATTATTCTACACTTTGTATGTTTAAGCGGACAGAACTGATCTCTAAAACTGATTTGATTTAATAAGAGTGACAGATAAGAGATTTATTAGAATAACCGTGAAACACAAGACATGAGTTATAATTTCTAATCGTTTCATTTGTAGCAACGTTAGAAATGATGAAGTAAATGATCCACACTTACAAGTAATTGATTCTGGATAGTAACGAGAAAGAAGTACAGAATGAAAGCAATGCATGATATCCAGACGAGTATAAAGAAGCTACATGACCTACAGCAAAGAAACCAAATTATTTTCTTGTTATAGAGGTTTGAAAATGAAATATCTGCCGTAGCATTCTCCAGAGTCGTTTTCGTCCATACAAAATGAAATGTTTTCTTTGGACATGCGGAGCGCGTAATCAACGCGGCCTGCACTTGAGTGAATGCATTGAGCTACTGAGGCGTCGAAGGTGGGAGGGAGGGAGGGGCTGCTTTGTTACATCTGTATTCCCGGCCGTTACCCACTGTCCGGGGCGATGCGCGGGACACAGCTGGCTGCTGAAGCCTATCTGGAGCTCGTAGCGGAAAAGAGCCACACAAGCAAATGTCTGGAATATATCACGATTTGTGGCGCATGGGTGGCTGCTTAGGCAACTACCCTTGGTGTGATCTGATGCCCAAATACAAAAAATTTAGATTACGCAGAGATAGATGAAGCAAGACCGCCACGTTCAGTTGATTATATTATGAGATTGGTAGCAGACAGGGGGGAACGTGGGCGGTGGGGAGAAAAAGGTGTAGCCTGAGAGGATGAGACGATATCCGACACACAGAATCATCCTACAGGCGTAGCTTTCCCTTTTACAGCGATGACCAGACTCATGAAACAGGGCTGGAAAGTCTAATTTCTTTTCTGTAATCTCCCGCAGTTTTATCAGTAGTACCTGACACAGATTTTTCGGGCTATTAAACTCCCAGGGCGTAGCAGCCAACCGAACAATGGATACTTCAGATAACCGATCGTATCTGCTGTAACGAGACCATAAAATTTGCTATAACAACGGTATTTTAAATAAAACAGTATGTGAACTGTTCTGTCCACCACCCCTGAAAGTGTTCTTTTCTTTAAGTAGCACTTAAATCCTCGACGACCACGGAGTTAGAACTCTTTTAAAAGTAACGATATGCGCAGCATCGGAATGAGACACGAGAAATATCTTTTACGAAACATACCACAAGCTAATTGGAGGATGAAGAAAGGCCTGACGAGGAATAACTGGGGAAGAAAGGATAATGGGGTACAAATGAAAATATGCTGAAAAGTAGGAAATAATGCGAAATGAGGAAGAAAATAATTAAATGGAGCAGATAGTTATATTCTCCAGATGGACTACTATTGTTGAAAAATGCCTTCTGGCCTAATTATAGGTTAGCACAAGCATTGGGGAATGATACTCTGAGCGACAACTATGAGCGATTTCATTGTGGAAGTTGTAAGGATTTTAGCAATGCCTTGTCCACTGTGTCAAAAATGTGCTGAAGTACATCCTTGAAGGCATCGCCGTTTACTATGGGTAACGCAGCGGTTGGCAGCATTTCTTGTCACCGCGACTACCAACGAATCCATCGTGTAATCAGACAACCAATACTGCGTAAATAAGTCTTGAGGGGCTTAAGAGAGGGATACTGATGAATTGCGTTGACATTAGACAATGATCCCATGCAGCTACAGACAGCCGAAGGAATGGCCTTACTGACATCACGACGGTACAACTGGTGCCTTTTACGGGCACGCGCACCCTTTTCACTGGTCTCAAATCATAGTGAAAAAAAAGTAGTTTGCTGAGGATCATGGTTTAATGTTACCAACAGGTAACATGGTTACGGAATGTATTTGCATGACATGATTTGTGTTTCTGAGGTCCTAAGTTCAATTTTCGGCGATTGCATCTGATTTTTTGGGATAGAGAGGTCAAACAGTTTCCAGTCAACCATACAAGGCAAAATGAAAAGCTATTTGAGACAAAAATGCAGTGAAATTGGCACGCAAGGAGCTGAAGGGGTGGCCAGGTTGTAAGCTACACATCTTTTATTTAGCTTGAACACAACTCTGTTAAGTTCCCGACCAACTTCGAAAACAACGACCTCTTTCACTGGGTAAAGATGGCTCACGATTATTTTTGTAGAACTTCTGAACAAATTCAACAACTGATCCTGCTGTGTCCGTAGGTGGTACGATGTAGCGTAGTTGACTGTGATCTTTCCAGACATTTAATGTATGAATAAAACATGAACACACTTTTTTGCAATATTTATGGAACAGTAAAATGTTATACAACTTTGGATCACGGCGGGTCTATGTCCCAGCAAATCTCTGATATATTTCCCATTATATCGTCTTGCAACTTCGTACAATGCCGGCCGCGGTGGTCTAGCGGTTCTAGGCGCGCAGTCCGGAACCGCACGACTGCTACGGTCGCAGGTTCGAATCCTGCCTCGGGCATGGATGTGTGTGATGTCCTTAGGTTAGTTAGGTTTAAGTAGTTCTAAGTTCTAGGGGACTGATGACCACAGTAGTTAAGTCCCATAGTGCTCAGAGCCATTTGAACCATTTTTCGTACAATGATCGTAGTAGCCCCATTGCGAGTCATCCCAGGTCTGGCGCAGCGAAGCTCGTTGAGCGGCGTCTTGAAAAGACTCGCAGACGGATGCATTTGCTTACAGCAAGTAGAGGCGAAAACCGCTTGCTCTGGTGGCGTCCGTAGCACCATCAGTAGGAATATAGGAATATGGCGAGACCTGTAGCTTAGCGTGGCTCGCGGTGACACCTGTTGGCGTGCCGTTGAAATTTGGTGCCTTCTGCGCAGATGTGAGTGGCGTGCGGGGCGCTGTGTGCGGTCGACATACACACTGTCGAAACCGCAGATCCGACCACTTCGATTCGTCGATAGGAATTTCTTACGGTTATCGTCAAACGATCGATTATTGTTCGATCATTGTTAGCAGATACTGTTTATTCAGCACAATTGAACCACCTGGCATGTTGTCTTTTTGTTTTGTTTTTAATTATGGCTAGCTTTTTACCCGCCGCTTCGCCCGCGTGTGCATGTGTCAAACGCATTTCACACACATGATTATATGTATCAATCTCTGCTGTTTTACACCATGCAACTCCAGAAACGATATTAATTTTATCTGTGGTATTCAGCTGTGGGGCATGATCTTTGGTCCCGAAACACGTCAACAAAAACATTGGCTCGCATTAGTGACCATTCTCGCGACCTGGTTGACATATTGAAGGCACAAATACGAGAATGTTTTAACTTTCCACAATTTTCCGCTTTTTTACAATTCGAGTTACCGTTTTATCGCCTGCTTTTATGGTTTCTTATCTTCTTATGCTTTAAAAATTCTGTAGGCTGAAGAGCATCGTACTAAGCTGCTGCCAGCCCGCCCCCTTCGGGGGGGGGGGGGGGGGGGGGAATCGAAATTTAATAAAGGAAAAAAAGAAACAAAATACACCACACTGTCTGAGGTGGCGATACACGTATTCTTACGAAACCCAAGTTAACGGAAGCTGAGGACCTGAGGGATCGGAAGGCTTCATTCGTTGCTTGTAATTCGTAGAAGATCTTTTATTTACATGCATGTGAACTATAACACATATGAAGACAAGATGAGTTTAGAAATACTCCGTAAATTTCTCTGTCTTACGTAACCTGACAGCATATCTAAGGTCGGAGAACAACTGCGACAAGAAGATTCAATTTTAGCCAGCAGTTAAATGGCCAGAATAATTAATATCAAATCCCCTAAACTTATATCCACACTTGACATCTACTGTACGTAAAATTTACAATAAAGCTCGAGCATCCCCACTCCACGAAAAATGCGTATAAGTGCGCAGTTAAAGAATCAGAATAAATAAATAAATAATCCCTCACATTTACAGCAATGCTTGACATTTACTGTACGTGAATTTACCATAAAACCTGATCACAACGGCTCCAGCAAGACCGCCTTGCAACCAACTCATGCAAGTTTGGTGACAGATGCCTGGAGCACAGAAAATTTTAATTAAAGACTCGCCGAGGTTAAACACAGTACCCCAATTCAGCATTACTGATATCTTATCAGCAATTAAATAAACGGTATAACTGACTCCACCTGTCCCACCCGATATCTGAGTGGTCAGCGCGGTGGAATGCCATTCAAAGGGGCCCGGGTTCGATTCCCGGCTGGGTTGGAGATTATTCTCTGCTCAGGAACTGTGTTTTGTGTTGTCTTCATCATCATCATCTCATCCCCATCGACACGCAAGTCTCCGAAGTGGCGTCAACTCAAAGGACTTGCACCAGGCGAACGGTCTACGCGACGGGAAGCCCTAGCCACACGACATTTCATTTCACTGACTCCACTGGGCAGAGTGATATACACTATGTGTTCAAACGTATCCGGACACCTGGCTGAAAATGACGTACAAGTTCGTGGCGCCCTCCATCGGTAACGCTGGAATTCAATATGGTGTTATACCACCTTTAGCCTTGATGACAGCTTCCACTCTCGCTGGCATACGTTCAATCAGGTGCTGGAAGGTTTCTTGGGGAATGGCAGCCCGTTCTTCACGGAGTGCTGCACTGAGGAGAGGTACCGATGTCGGTCGGTGAGGCCTGGCACAAAGTCGGTGTTCCAAAACATCCTAAAGGTGTTCTATAGGATTCAAGTCAGGACTCTGTGCAGGCCAGTCCATTACAGGGATGTTATTGTCGTGTAACCACTCAGCCACAGGCCGTGCATTATGAACGGCTGCTCGATCGTGCTGAAAGATGCCATGCCCGAATTGATCTGCAACAGTGGGGAACAAGAAGGTGCTTAAAACATCAATGTAGGTCTGTGCTGTGATAGTGCCACGCGGAACAACAAGGGGTGCTTGCCCTCTCCGTGAAAAACACGACCACACCGTAACACTACCGCCTCCGAATTTTACTGTTAGCACTACAAACGCTGACAGATGACGTTCACCGGGCATTCGCCATACCCTCACCCTGCCATCGGATCGCCACATTGTGTATCGTGATTCGTCATTCCACACAACGTTTTTCCACTGTTCAATCGTCCAATGTTTACGTTCCTTACATCAATTGAGGCGTCGTTTGGCATTTACCAGCGTGATGTGTGGCTTACGAGCAGCCGCTCTACCATGAAATCCAAGTTTTCTCACCTCCGGCTCAACTGTCATAGTACTTGTAGTGGATCCTGATGCAGTTTGGATAGATGTCTGCCTATTACACATTACGACCCTCTCCAACTGTCGGCAGTCTCTCTCAGTCAACAGACGAAGTCGGCCTGTACGCTTTTGCGCTGTACGTGTCCCTTCACGTTTCCACTTCACTATCACATCGGGAACAGTGGACCTAGGGATGTTTAGGAGTGCCCCAATCTGCTCTCTCACAACGTCTAATGACTACTGACACAAGTGACACCCAATCAGCTGACCAAGTTCGAAGTCTGTGAGTTCCGCAGAGTGCCCCAATCTGCTCTCTCACAACGTCTAATGACTACTGAGATTGCTGATATGGAGTACCTGGCAGTAGGTGGCAGCACAATACACCAATACACCTAATATGAAAAACGTGTGTTTTGCGGGGGGGGGGGGGGGGGGGTGTCCGAATGTCTTTGATCAGACAGTTACAGACTAGTTACAAGTTTTGGATGTCACAGAATACTGAAGTTCCAGACTTAAAGCGCAGCCCAGGCTAATACAACAAGAACAGTAAATCATAATGACCTCGGATGTATAGTTAAATACACTCCTGGAAATGGAAAAAAGAACACATTGACACCGGTGTGTCAGACCCACCATACTTGCTCCGGACACTGCGAGAGGGCTGTACAAGCAATGATCACACGCACGGCACAGCGGACACACCAGGAACCGCGGTGTTGGCCGTCGAATGGCGCTAGCTGCGCAGCATTTGTGCACCGCCGCCGTCAGTGTCAGCCGGTTTGCCGTGGCATACGGAGCTCCATCGCAGTCTTTAACACTGGTAGCATGCCGCGACAGCGTGGACGTGAACCGTATGTGCAGTTGACGGACTTTGACCGAGGGCGTATAGTGCGCATGGGGGAGGCCGGGTGGAAGTACCGCCGAATTGCTCAACACGTGGGGCGTGAGGTCTCCACAGTACATCGATGTTGTCGCCAGTGGTCGGCGGAAGGTGCACGTGCCCGTCGACCTGGGACCGGACCGCAGCGACGCACGGATGCACGCCAAGACCGTAGGATCCTACGCAGTGCCGTAGGGGACCGCACCGCCACTTCCCAGCAAATTAGGGACACTGTCGCTCCTGGGGTATCGGCGAGGACCATTCGCAACCGTCTTCATGAAGCTGGGCTACGGTCCCGCACACCGTTAGGCCGTCTTCCGCTCACGACCCAACATCGTGCAGCCCGCCTCCAGTGGTGTCCCGACAGGCGTGAATGGAGGGACGAATGGAGACGTGTCTTTTCAGCGATGAAAGTCGTTTCTGCCTTGATGCCAATGATGGTCGTATGCGTGTTTGGCGCCGTGCAGGTGAGCGCCACAATCAGGACTGCATACGACCGAGGCACACAGGGCCAACACCCGGCATCATGGTGTGGGGAGCGATCTCCTACACTGGCCGTACACCACTGGTGATCGTCGAGGGGACACTGAATAGTGCACGGTACATCCAAACCGTCATCGAACCCATCGTTCTACCATTCCTAGACCGGCAAGGGAACTTGCTGTTCCAACAGGACAATGCACGTCCGCATGTATCCCGTGCCACCCAACGTGCTCTAGAAGGTGTAAGTCAACTATCCTGGCCAGCAAGATCTCCGGATCTGTCCCGCATTGAGCATGTTTGGGACTGGATGAAGCGTCGTCTCACGCGGTCTGCACGTCCAGCACGAACGCTGGTCCAACTGAGGCGCCAGGTGGAAACGGCATGGCAAGCCGTTCCACAGGACTACATCCAGCATCTCTACGATCGTCTCCATGGGAGAATAGCAGCCTGCATTGCTGCGAAAGGTGGATATACACTGTACTAGTGCCGACATTGTGCATGCTCTGTTGCCTGTGTCTATGTGCCTGTGGTTCTGTCAGTGTGATCATGTGATGTATCTGACCCCAGGAATGTGTCAATATAGTTTCCCCTTCCTGGGACAATGAATTCACGGTGTTCTTATTTCAATTTCCAGGAGTGTATATCGTTTTAGCATTACGGAATGCCTAAACCTCATTTTTTTTAAATTACATTGATGCAACGAATAATAATAAATAGTTACAGTCTCCGGCCGGCAGTATCTCGCCAAGCTGAGAAGGCAGTCGGGCTCGCCAACAATCTTTTATTCTGTTGATACAGAGTGCGTTCTGAAAAAACGATAAATGCTGCTTAAGGGCTTGAGACATCACAAGGCACAATAAAACCAACTTATGACAGTGTGGGACACTCCAAACTAGCCTGAAAACAATTAATCAACATGAAAAAACAATAAAATGGGTCTGCTAACATCCTAGGAGTCTGGCAACGTTATGAGCAGCTCGCGCATATCAAATAAACAAGGCATCAACAATGTTTCTTACTTAGGGAAATAAGTAATTATAAAAGTAATAAAATTATAAACAGCCGACCAGTTGCAATGGATAAAGAATTCTTTACCTAGGTTTCAACAAATGTAAATTTGTCTTCTTCAGAAGGTGGCAATTTTACATTAGTAAGGACTAATGTAAAATTGCCACCTTCTGAAGAAGACCAATTTACATTTGTTGAAACCTAGGTAAAGAATTCTTCATCCATTGCATCTGGTCGGCTGTTTATAATTTTATTACATGGAACCGTTGCTGTTGTGCAGCTATGTTTAAAATACTAATTATTAAAGGTATGTGCTAGTAACAGAAAGCTATGTTAGCTTCACACCAAACTCATTTCAGTTCCCATAATTTCCCCTTAATCGTGCCACAGGAAAAACTCGCTATAACAAGACCCAAGAATGGTGCCTATACACTCCTGGAAATGGAAAAAAGAACACATTGACACCGGTGTGTCAGACCCACCATACTTGCTCCGGACACTGCGAGAGGGCTGTACAAGCAATGATCACAAGCACGCCACAGCGGACACACCAGGAACCGCGGTGTTGGCCGTCGAATGGCGCTAGCTGCGCAGCATTTGTGCACCGCCGCCGTCAGTGTCAGCCAGTTTGCTATGGCATACGGAGCTCCATCGCAGTCTTTAACACTGGTAGCATGCCGCGACAGCGTGGACGTGAACCGTATGTGCAGTTGACGTTCTTTGAGCGAGGGCGTATAGTGGGCATGCGGGAGGCCGGGTGGACGTACCGCCGAATTGCTCAACACGTGGGGCGTGAGGTCTCCACAGTATATCGATGTTGTCGCCAGTGGTCGGCGGTAGGTGCACGTGCCCGTCGACCTGGGACCGGACCACAGCGACGCACGGATGCAGGCCAAGACAGTAGGATCCTACGCAGTGCCGTAGGGGACCGCACCGCCACTTCCCAGCAAATTAGGGACACTGTTGCTCCTGGGGTATCGGCGAGGACCATTCGCAACCGTCTTCATGAAGCTGGGCTACGGTTCCGCACACCGTTAGGCCGTCTTCCGCTCACGCCCCAACATCGTGCAGCCCGCCTCCAGTGGTGTCGCGACAGGCGTGAATGGAGGGACGAATGGAGACGTGTCGTCTTCAGCGATGAGAGTCGCTTCTGCCTTGGTGCCAATGATGGTCGTATGCGTGTTTGGCGCCGTGCAGGTGGGCGCCACAATCAGGACTGCATACGACCGAGGCACACAGGGCCAACGCCCGGCATCATGGTGTGGGGAGCGATCTCCTACACTGGCCGTACACCACTGGTGATCGTCGAGGGGACAGTGATTAGTGCACGGTACATCCAAACCGTCATCGAACCCATCGTTCTACCATTCCTAGACCGGCAAGGGAACTTGCTGTTCCAACAGGACAATGCATGTCCGCATGTATCCCGTGCCACCCAACGTGCTCTAGAAGGTGTAAGTCAACTACCCTGGCCAGCAAGATCTCCGGATCTGTCCCCCATTGAGCATGTTTGGGACTGGATGAAGCGTCGTCTCACGCGGTCTGCACGTCCAGCACGAACGCTGGTCCAACTGAGGCACCAGGTGGAAATGGCATGGCAAGCCGTTCCACAGGACTACATCCAGCATCTCTACGATCGTCTCCATGGGAGAATAGCAGCCTGCATTGCTGCGAAAGGTGGATATACACTGTACTAGTGCCGACATTGTGCATGCTCTGTTGCCTGTGTCTATGTGCCTGTGGTTCTGTCAGTGTGATCATGTGATGTATCTGACCCCAGAAATGTGTCAATAAAGTTTCCCCTTCCTGGGACAATGAATTCACGGTGTTCTTATTTCAATTTCCAGGAGTGTATATGGATCAACAACTTATAATTACACACATCAAAAAAAGTTTTGTATCACACCAGTTCCCAGAACTCCTGAAGATACATGTTGACTGTGGATATTGTATCACAGACACAGTTCCTATGACTGTGCGGAGATGTCACTAAACGTGCCCAGTGATGTAAACAACCATGCATGAGCAGCGCCTATTAGACGGAGGGGGTCCGGCAGCCAATGAGTTCCAGTTATTCCACCAGGAAGGAGGTACACGGCTCGTGTTGTCTGTAGTTCAACCATGCCTAGACGGTCAATACCGCGGTTCGTTCGCGTTCGCATTGTTGCTTTGTGCCAGGAAGGGCTCTCAACAAGGGAAGTGTCCAGGTGTCTCGGAGTGAACCACAGCGATGTTGTTCGGACATGGAGGAGATACAGAGAGATAGGAACTGTCGATGACATGCCTCGCTCAGGCCTCCCAAGGGCTACTACGGTAGTAGATGACCGCTACCTAAGGATTATGGCTCGGAGGAAACCTGACAGCAACGCCACCATGTTGAATAATGCTTTCTGTGCAGGTAAGGGACGTCGTGTTACGACTCAAACTGTGCGCGATAGGCTCCATGATACGCAACTTCCTTCCCGAAGTCCATGACGAGGTCCATCTTTGCAACCACGACACCATGCATAACCTGACGTTTTAATCTCACAGAACGGGCATATGATTAGTGAAACCGAACAGTTCAAATTTCTAGGTGTTCAGATAGATAGTAAGCTGTCATGGAAAGCCCACGTTCAGGATCTTGTTCAAAGACTTAATACTGCCATCTTTACTATTCGAACGGTATCAAAAGTGAGTGATACTTCGACACGTAAATTAGTCTACTTTGCTCATTTTCATTCACTTATGTCGTATGGTATTATGTTTTGGGGTAACTCTTCCCATTCTAGAAGGGTATTTTTCGCTCCGAAACCCGGCGGTTCGGGCTATAAGTGGTGTGAGTTCACGAACCTCTTGTCGACCGCTGTTCACGAGTCTGGGTATTTTGACATTAGCCTCTCAATATGTATATTCCTCATTGTCGTTTCTTGTTACCAATATTAGTTTATTCCCACGAATAAGCAGCTTTCACTCGGTTAATACTCGGCAGAAATTGAATCTTCATTTGGATCGGACTTTCTTGACTCTTGTGAAAAAGGTGTGCAGTATACTGCTGCATCCATTTTCAATAAGCTGCCACTCGAATTCAAAAATCTTAGCAATAATCCACGCACTTTCAAATCGAAATTGAAGAGTTTCCTCATGGGTCACTCCTTCTATTCTGTCGAGGAGTTCTTTGAAAAATTAAGCTGATTTTATTGTATTGATGATAGCGTTTACTTAAACTTATGGACTGACTTTTTTTTCAGGTTCATGAATATTTATTTTTATCTGTTTATTACTCTTATGTTGAAAGTTCATGTACTGACACGGTCCATGACCTTGGAGATTTGCTCCTCAATTTGACGTGTAAATAAAAATTTAAAAAAAATAAATGCAGCGCGGTGCAGATGGTCCCAACAACATGCCAAATGGGCCGCTCAGGATTGGCATCACGTTCTCTTCACCAATGAGTATCGCATAGGCCTTCAACCAGACAGTCGTCAGAGACTTGTTTGGAGGCAAACCGGTCAGGCTGAAAGTCTTAGACACACTGTCCAGCGAGTGCAGCAAGGTGGAGGTTCCATACGTTTTGGGGTAGCATTATGTGGGGCTGCGGCACGCCGCTGGTGGTCATGGGAAGCGCCGTAATGGCTGCAGAATACGTGAATGCCATCCTCCGACCGATTGTGCAATCATATTTGCGAGGAATTCGTCTTCATGGACGACAATTCGCGCCCCCATCGTGCACATCATATGAATGACTTCCTTCAGGATAATGACAACGCTCGACTAGAATGGTTAGCATGTTCTCCAGACATTACCGAACATGCCTGGGAAAGATTGAAAAGGGCTGTTTATGGACTACGTGACCCACCAACCACTCTGAGGGATCTATGCCGAATCTCCCTTGAGGAATGGGACAATCTGGACCAACAGTGCCTTGATGAACTTGTGGATACTATGCCACAGACGAATACAGGTACACGTCATGGCAAGAGGACATGCTACCGGGTATTGGAGCTACCGGCCTGTACAGCAATCTGCACCACCACCTCTGAAGGTCTCGCTGTATGGTGCTACAACATGCAATGTGTGGTTTTCATGAGTGATAAAAAGAGCGGAAATGATGTTTACGTTGATCTCTATTCCAATTTTCTGTACAGGTTCCGGAACTCTCGGAACCGAGGTGATGCAAAATTTTTTTGATATATGTAGTTTCGGGCGCCACATTCACGAAATATCAACTGATGCAACTCTGGACCGTCTGGCGGAAGAAATTTAAGAAAGGGCACGATACAGACGGGGTATACAGCTGTTACCAGATAGGTCGTGAACACTATCACATAAATAATTAAGCCTTGTGCAGAATAATTTGTGTTCTTAAGGGCTCCACTGCAGACACAAATTGAGAGCGAGACGAGAACGTGTCCACATAACCTATGTGACAAGCTTCACCTTAAATTCTTTCACACCACACTCCTGACAGCCTCAGTCTTTCAAACCACCAAATCCAACCATCGCGCCCAAACAGCCAACAGGTCACAGGAAAGCGTTCGTGAGAAGCCCCACTCGGCTCCGTGTTTGCAAATGTTGTATTTCTCGGCCGGCGAAAGCCAACTCGCTTCCGCCAAGCTCGACAGCTCCGTCGCCGACCGCAGAAGACGCCACCGTCACGCCGAACCAAAGATAAGCGACCGAAAATACTGTCGAGAGATCGACATGGTGCCACCACGGCTCACTGTTAAAATATTCCAAGCCGACACAATAAAGTAAAGTAATACCAACAGATTGTTTTAGAACGGTTTTTACATATCATACTCTTTCTCATCTGCGTCCCCATCCCCATCCCTAGGGGTATATGGGTATGTGATTCCCTCACTACTTTGATAAAAATATTTGTCGTGTATAGTACAACAAAGCCCTTTCACGCACTAAAATGCGGTGATGCAGAGACATGTGCGGATCCGTGAGTTCAAAAGCCTTTTGCGGAAGTGATAAATTTAAGCTAGGGGAGCAAAAACCGCGTTTGTGTGATTTGAGGTATCAAACGAAGAACCCTTTTATGGACACTGTGTCTGGCAAGCTGCTTGAATCTGCGCACGCAACGACCCGACTGGCTAATTTCAGCTCTCATTAAACGTGTCGAATTTCGAATTTTTTCTTAACAATTATTTCTTAGGAGAATCTGGCCCGCAACACGCTTACAAGCTCTCCAGGCTTCTTCTAACCCCTCCCCCCCCTCCCCTCTGTGTACATTCATACCGGAGGATCATGATTAACATGGCGGAGGCCCAGTGTGGGCTATAAGAATCGTATGGCAGCGAAACTAGGTAGATACTCTAATGTGTTAATGCGGAAGCGATTTACATCGGAAAAACATTAGTTCCAGTTGTGGCCACCAGGTGTAAGTCTGGCGTTGTACATTGTGTAAATACACGCTATCATCTGACAAGCCATAACGTCAGTGAACAGTATGACTGTCGAGAAGTGAACAGTATGGCTGTCGAGAAGAGAGACCGTGCGCTGTTAGTGAAACTATTTTATGTCAACAACAGCATTTACAGTGCTGCACAGATGGAGTATCGTCGACTGAAATGTCGAACGAGGGGCCCGAATCCATTACATCGTTTAAAGAAGGCGATAATTAAATTCGGAAACTCAGGTGAGCTTGGTGTGGCATGTGGAAGGGGAAGGTGTCCTAAACCGGTGGGTGTTATTGACGAGGTTGCTGTTGCTATAATTGATTATGCAGTACAAGTCCCGGGTAGTGCTATCGCTCGTGCAGTGTCACGAGAATCGTCCATCCCAGGGTCAACAGTACGGAAAGTTTTCACACTGGTACCCGTACAGGATTCAGACGGTGCAGCAACTGAGACCTCATGATCCACAGTAACGTTCTGAATCTGCTCTTCGGTTTCCGCCACAGATCGAGGTTGATGACATGTGACGAGGCAATATTCTATGGAGTGACGAGGCAAATTTTACACTACAGGGTCCAGGGAATACACAAGACTGCCCAATTTTGGCTACTGGTAAACCACGCATTGTGCATGAAGAGACATTGTACTCGCCGTATGTGACTGTGTGGTGTAGATTCACAACCACCTTTAATCTCGGTAGGTTCTTCTCCGAAGAGAATACGCCCAGACGGCGTGTCAGGTGTACCGTGACGTCTGCACGTTATCAAGTTATCGAGATCTCGTTGTACAACATGTGATACATGCGTTGGAAGAACGCAACTGTGTGGAAACCACTGTTTTCATGCAAGATGGGGCTACACCTCACGTCGCTCGAACAGTGAAAGATCTATTTGTTCAAACTACCACAAACGTGTTATCGCCAGAGGTTTTCCAGATGCATGGCCTTCAGGATCACTTAACCTGAATATATGTGACTTCTGACTCCGGGGACCTCTAAAAGGACACGTTCGGTCTCTCACTGATCTGAAGGCCAGATACAGGAACACGCTCTTCAGATCCACTGGAACTGCTGGAGCCGGCCGCTGTGGCCGAGCGGTTCTAGGCGCTTCAGTCTGGAACCGCGCTGCAACTACGGTCGCAGGTTCGAATCCTGCCTCGGGCATCGATGTGTGTGATGTCCTTAGCTTGTTGTTGTTGTTGTTGTTGTCTTCAGTCCTGAGACTGGTTTGATGCAGCTCTCCATGCTACTCTACCCTGTGCAAGCTTCTTCACCTCCCAGTACTTACTGCAACCTACATCCTTCTGAATCTGCTTAGTGTATTCATCTCTTGGTCTCCCTCTACGAATTTTACCCTCCACGCTCCACTCCAATGCTAAATTTGTGATCCCTTGATGCTTCAGTACATGCCCTACCAACCGGTCCCTTCTTCTTGTCAAGTTGTGCCACAAACTCCTCTTCTCCCCAATTCTATTCAATACCTCCTCATTAGTTATGTGATCTACCCATCTAATCGTCAGCATTCTTCTGTAGCACCACATTTCGAAAGCTTCTATTCTCTTCTTCTCCAAACTATTTATTGTCCATGTTTCACTTCCATACATGGCTACACTCCATACAAATACTTTCAGAAATGACTTCCTGACACTTAAATCTATACTCGATATTAACAAATTTCTCTTTTTCAGGAACGCTTTCCTTGCCATTGCCAGTCTACATTTTATATCCTCTCTACTTCGACCATCATCAGTTATTTTGCTCCCCAAATAGCAAAACTCCTTTACTACTTTAAGTGTCTCATTTCCTTATCTAATACCCTCAGCATCTCCCGACTTAATTCGACTACATTCCATTATCCTCGTTTTGCTTTTGTTGATGTTCATCTTATATCCTCCTTTCAAGACACTGTCCATTCCGTTCAACTGCTCTTCCAAGTCCTTTGCTGTCACTGACAGAATTACAATGTCATCGGCGAACCTCAAAGTTTTTATTTCTTCTCCATGGATTTTAATACCTACTCCGAATTTTTCTTTTGTTTCCTTTACTGCTTGCTCAATATACAGATTGAATAACATCGGGGACAGGCTACAACCCTGTCTCACTCCCTTCCCAACCGCTGCTTCCCTTTCATGCCCCTCGACTCTTATAACTGCCATCTGGTTTCTGTACAAATTGTAAATAGCCTTTCGCTCCCTGTATTTTACCCCTTCAACCTTCAGAATTTGAAAGAGAGTATTCCAGTCAACATTGTCAAAAGCTTTCTCTAAGTCTACAAATGCTAGAAATGTAGGTTTGCCTTTCCTTAATCTATTTCCTAAGATAAGTCGTAGGGTCAGTATTGCCTCACGTGTTCCAACATTTCTGGGGAATCCAAATTGATCTTCGCCGAGGTCGGCTTCTACTAGTTTTTCCATTCGTCTGTAAAGAATTCGCGTTAGTATTTTGCAGCTGTGACTTATTAAACTGATAGTTTGGTAATTTTCACATCTGTCAACACCTGCTTTCTTTGGGATTGGAATTATTATATTCTTCTTGAAGTCTGAGGGTATTTCGCCTGTCTCATACATCTTGTTCACCAGATGGTAGAGTTTTGTCAGGACTGGCTCTCCCAAGGCCATCAGTAGTTCCAATGGAATGTTGTCTACTCCTGGGGCCTTGTTTCGACTCAGGTCTTTCAGTGCTCTGTCAAACTCTTCACGCAGTATCGTATCTCCCACTTCATCTTCATCTACATCCTCTTCCATTTCCATAATATCATCCTCAAGTACATCGCCCTTGTATACACCCTCTATATACTCCTTCCACCTCTCTGTCCTTAACTTAGTTTGGTTTAAGTAGTTCTAAGTTCTAGGGGACTGATGATCTCAGATGTTAAGTCCCACAGTGCTCAGAGCCATTTGAACCATTTGAACCATTTGAACTGCTGGGAGCTACTGTTAACCAGAAAGTTTTATGTATGTAGGATCCTGTCGACGTCTCCGGTGCTCATACTGAACAAATCGTGTAAGCGGCGGTTAATAATAAAATCAACACTATAGCTTCTCACTTGAGAATTTCTGCCCACGTCCCGTTCCTAACCCATTCCAGGTAGAAACATTTCTAAACGTCTTTCTTGCATTCAAAACGCCAGAATTACACCTTGTGGCCGAAACTGGAACTAATTTTTTCAGGGTAAATCGGTTCCGCATTAATGCATATGGAATATCTACCAAGTTTCGCTGCCATAGGATTACTATATCTGCTGACCGTACAGCCACGGTACACTTCTGTGTTTGCTGGCTAAAGACAATCTCACTGGATGTTAGATCGGGCTCAGTCTCAGGGTTCGGTCTCACTGGATGTTAGATGCGGCTCGATCTCACTGGGTGTTAGGTCAGACTCTTGTAACTCTTGACACATGAGTGTACATGATAGTGTTTCATGATTTCTGGTTGATTTCTTGGTTTTCCGGAGACATGAAGCCCTTGAAGAAATTTGATTAGGAAAGAAAGTACAGAAGCTGTGTCTTTGTGTGAGAATCCTAGTCAACTTTCCCCTTTTTAATTCTGAGATGGGATGTGATCGCAGTGGTTCTAGGGCTCTTTTGTTGTATAGGGAGCACCGTTGCCATTTCCTTCGAAACACATTCAGTTTTGGGGGTATGAATTTTTGTTTCCGATGTCAGAAAGCTAAATGCATCAATATATTAGCAGCTGCGAATACAAACAACCATCAGATGAGTAAGGGAGTGACGACAATGAAAATTTGTGTCGGACCGGGTGTCGAACCGTTGTTTCCCGCTTTACACGAGCGGTCACCTAAACTGATTTGGCTATCCGCGCACGTATCACGGCCATACCCAGACTTCCACATATCGTCGTTCTTGTGTCACAACCAGCGCTCGTACACCTTACGTAATTCCATACAGTGTGAGTGGAGGAGGTGGGGGGTGGGCGTGGGACAGTTGCTACCTGGCATGGGTATGATACCTATCGCAGTCCGATGGAACATTGCATCATACTTCTTCATAAAACAGACACTGAGGTGTCAGGTCAGAGGGGTGTTCTGAACACAATTTCGACGCAAGCAGCTCAATAGGCTGTGGAGTGGAAGGGGTAGGCTAGCAATAGAACAGTGCATCACCATTGACTAGACACTCATTTATTGAACACATAATTCAGGTATTACCCAAAAGGAACAATCAGTACAAATTACAAAATAATATTCTTTTCCTTTAAGTCACTCAAACATTTAAACAGGCAAATAGCAATTATCTAACTGAAAGCCTTTTAAGAAAGCCAGACTAGAAAATTTGAATGATGAGTTAAAATCATATTTAAATAGGCTCTGACCGAGCACATATTTTAAAACCAAATACTTCCTTTAAGGAACCAGCGATCAAAATTAATTACATAATCCTCAACAACCATATTACATCTAAGACATTTAAGATTAAACAGTAATATATAACATCAGAGAGCTGCAGTCCCAAGCCGGCCGCGGTGGTCTAGCGGTTCTAGGCGCTCAGTCCGGAACCGCGGGGCTGCTACGGTCGCAGATTCGAATCCTGCCTCGGGCATGATGTGTGTGAAGTCCTTAGGTTAGTTAGGTTCAATTAGTTCTAAGTTCTAGGTGACTGATGACCTCAGAAGTTAAGTCGCATAGTGCTCAGAGCCATTTGCAGTCCCAAGTTTTAAGTAGCACGTTTCAGATGGACTGCACTGCAACAGTACAATGCAAGTCCCTCAGAGGATTGCCCCACACAGGCAGTTATTGCCGCAATCGACAAAATATCAACATCATTCCAAGTACACACCTAAAACAAACTAAAAGCTCTCTTAAGTTTGGTACAGTTAATTCCCTTTCAACATAACATACATCACAAGTCTAGCCCTAGGAGGGCATCGACACCACGCAATTTAGCACGCGAAAAACTACAGCGATGCACTCATCACGTATCCTTACAAAATCCAAGAACAGAAAGCCGGCTCCCCAGTAGCGGAACATTTAACCACGCGCAGCGTGCGGGTTTGCTGGATGCTGATCTCGCCCTTAACCTCAACACCAGTTCAAATACTAGTCAGCCTACAATCTTGAACCACCATACACATTCCTTCAGTTACTGCATAGAGAGCCAATGTGATAGACAAACAGACCAGCATATGATAAAAGCTTAAGCAATTTCCTTACTAGACAACCCTTATGAATAGTAGCCGTAATTCTTTTTTTAAACGTGATCACACCCACAATAAAAAGACAAACAACGCCAATCATAAGGGCAGAAGCACGTAAGCAAGTAGCAATGGTAACTTCTGCTTAGATTGGCTACAAATCAGCGCGTGATTTAACACACCAGAGAACAGTCTTTCCAACATAACCGTCAGTACAATAGCAAATTACTCACACGTGTACTCCCCCACGATTTTGATTCGCAAAGCCATAGACAAAACGTGGAGAACGTATCACTTAGACCAACATAGTGGTGCTCCCTCAGTTACCCCAAATAACTGACTCCCTTAGTTGCACAGCAAAGAACCAGACCTAATGAAACCACCACAGTTTTCGCCTCTAAATTGTCACAGTACAAGTGAGACTCAATCACAAATGTAATTTTACATCACCAGTTCCCGTATAGTCAATAAAAGTGCCTCATTTTCACCCGTTTATAACGGCAGGCAGCAACATCGTATGGAAAAGAGCGTAGACACAAGCTCTTACCAATTCTCTTCTCCGAAAGCAGCCACCGCAACTCTCGGGAACCACTGGGACATCCAATTCAAAATCGTTACTCCTTCACACAAATTACAGGACGCCCGCTTCCCGCTGCTTTCTACGGCGCCTTCCGTTCAGAGCCAACTTGTATATCTCCATGCGATAGGTCCGGTTTCACACTCGCTGCGTCAACCCGACAATCGTCTTCCACCACGTCCCGGAGCACACCCCCCACAGGACCTCGCCACGTTACTCCTCGCGTAGGCCCCAGAAGGCGCTGCTTACCGCCCTGACCGTGGCAGGAAAGATAAACCACAAGAGTGGCACTATCGATATGAGCCGCCACGACTCAGACATTACACTATCATAGAAAGCCAAATGACAAATTTCTGACTCTTTAAAGATGATCAGAAAAAGACCTCTTGATGCTACGAGAACGCTTTCTTTTAGATATCTAGGTATTTATCCAAACATGACGCACAAGAACACACTTTGTAGAATGAAAGAAAAGCTCACATTCAGTGATTCGACGTGACTCAAGAAACTCAAATTGTTGTCTTATTGATCAGCAAACATTACAGTCATGTCTAACGCATATGAAGCTGCACCACGGGGAGTAGATGAAGCTTCAAAACAATTTCTTTTTAACAACTTTTCTGCAAAGAGAATATCACAAAATTTAGATAAAATACTGCATACACAGCAAAAGTCTTGCATTTCCTCTCCGATAATTTTATTTCTTTCAGTTTTTCCGCAAGAATAATAGACATTTTCAGCGGATAATGAAAACAAACAAAGTACCTATCAGTTTATAATAGAACAAGGTGAAAATACCTCAGCCTTGCTGTGAAAAATTGAATTACTTCGTGTAAAATTACACTAATTGTGTCGTGTGGGCCGCTCGCCTAGCAAACCTGCAACCCCTCTTACACCTGTGTTTGGGGATTGGCCTAACTGGGAAGGGGTAACATCAGCTGACGACAGACCTTCAACCATGCACGTTGATTAGACCAGCGCCGGCCGATGTGGCCGAGCGGTTCTAGTCGCTTCAGTCTGGAACCGCGCGACCGTTACGGTCGCAGGTTCGAATCCTGCCTCTGGCATGGACGTGTATGATGTCCTTAGGTTAGTTAGGCTGAAGTGGTTCTGAGTTCTAGGGGACTGATGACCTCAGATGTTAAGTCCCATAGTGCTCAGAGCCATTTGAACCAATTTGATTCGACTAGCAGGTGGCAGCGTGAACGCTTCTAGATGTCGCCGGCTTCGCGGACCTGTTTGCTTACGCAGGACAACGTGATCGCTAATAGTTCCTCTAATACCTCTACGCGGCCTGGGTATTTAGGGCGGGGCAACATTGCTAAAAGGTAGTCTTTTGACGAGCTCTGAGCCAGGCGCCGACTACATTCGCAGTTCTTCAGAATCTCGTTCGGAATCTTCGCTACGTACGACGCCATGCCGCACCAGCCACCAACGACAGAGGGAGCTGCCAGTGCCTGCCGCTACAATCACCAGGACTTGGCCTCTACATAGGGAACGTCCGGACCTTGGATCAGCTGTCGACCTTATCTTCATACATCGTTCTCCTACCAAGCGAATCTAAAGACTGTATCGTGTTCTACGACCAAGTGAATATCAAACATTGACTGTTTCATCATTGAGGCCTTCGGCATAAGTTTGGATTGTATATATTCAGTGCTCTTTACGAACTTCCAGAAACTATTATAGTGACTAACGTTTCTCCAAAGAGGAGCTTTTGGTTGATAGATTTATTAATATAACTGTTGTATATTGTTTACCTGGGTGTGTTCTCATTGCGCCCCATCCGCTGCAAGACGTATCAAATTATATGACAAAAATCCGGTTTTGGTGAATGTACTTTTTCCAACTATGCGGTAACCACTTCGTTGGGTTCTATGTGTTTTCCAGCCACGACTCCATAAGGGTGAGGAATCAGCTTGAAGTCTGAGAATGCCAAATCTAGCCAATACTGCGAACATGCATGAAATTTATACCTCATATCCCTCCTTCTCTCCGTCGCAAACCATCTTCGTGGGCTAGCGCATTGTCCTGACGAATGATGCTCATCTTTTTCTTTTACATACGGTACCCCTTTTCAAGTATTTTTACATCCTGTTGGATCAAAAGGCTTTGGTAGTAGTACCCAGCCTGTGTTCTGCCCTTGGCAAAGTATCCAATCATACACTTCCTTTTTAAAAAACACTGTCGATAATACACTACTGTCCATTAAAATTGCTACACCACGAAGATGACGTGCTACAGACGCGAAATTTAACCGACAGGAAGAAGATGCTGTGATATGCAAATGATTAGCTTTTCAGAGCATTCACACAAGGTTGGCGCCAGTGGCGACACCTGCAACGTGCTGACATGAGGGAAGTTTCCAACCGATTTCTCACACACAAACAGCAGTTGACCGGCGTTGCCTGGTGAAACGTTGTTGTGATGCCTTGTGTAAGGAGGAGAAATGCGTACCATCGCTTTGACAAAGGTCGGACTATTAGCCTATCGAGATTCCGGTTTATCGTATCGCGACATTGCTGCTCGCGTTGGTCGAGATCCAATGACCGTTAGCAGAATATGGAATCGGTGGGTTCAGGAGGGTAATACGGAACGCCGTGCTGGATCCCAACGGCCTCGTATCACCAGCACTCGAGATGACAGGCATCTTAACCGCACGGCTGTAACGGATCGTGCAGCCACGTCTCGATCCCTGAGTCAACAGTTGGGGACGTTTGCAAGACAACAACCATCTGCACGAACAGTTCGACGACGTTTTGCAGCAGCATGGACTATCAGCTAGGAGACCATGGCTGCGGTTGCCCTTGACGCTGCATCACAGACAGGAGCGCCTGCGATGGTGTACTCAACAACGAACCTGGGTGCACGAATGGCAAAACGTCATTTTTTCGGATGAATCCAGATTCTGATTACAGCATCATGATGGTCGCCTCCGTGTTTGGCGACATAGCGGTGAACGCACATTCGACGTGCGTATTCGCCATCGCCATACTGTCGTATCACCCGGCGTGATGGAATGGAGTGCCATTGGTTACACCTCTCGGTCACCTCTTGTTCGCATTGATGGCACTTTGAACAGTGGACGTTACATTTCAGATGTGTTACGACCCGTGGCTCTACCCTTCATTCGATCCCTGCGAAACCCTACATTTCAGCAGGATAATGCACGACCGCATGTTGCAGGTCCTGTACGGGCCTTTCTGGATACAGAAAATGTTCGACTGCTGCCCTGGCCAGCACATTCTCCAGATCTCTCACCAATTGAAAACGTCACAAGACGTCAGTCACTACTCTTGATGAACTGTGGTATCGTGCTGAAGCTGCATGGGCAGCTGTACCTGTACACGCCATCCAAGCTCTGTTTGACTCAATGCCCAGGCGTATCAAGGCCGTTATTATGGCCAGGGGTGGTTGTTCTGGGTACTGATTTCTCAGGATCTAAGCACCCAAATTGTGTGAAAACGTAGTCACATGTCAGTTCTAGTATAATATATTTGTCCAATGAATACCCGTTTATCATCTGCATTTCTTCTTGGAGTAGCAATTTTAATGGCCAGTAGTGCATTTCTGGTACAAGAATCGACACCGTTCTTTTCGGTGCCTGGCCCCGGCATACAGCTACTGGTTTGAGTGATGTTTCGTTTCTCGTGTGAAGTGGTAAATCCAGGCCTCATACGTAGAACCAAGTCGAAGCACAAAAAAAGCTCAGCTCTTATTAAAACGGCTCTAACATTACTAAATATTCCGTGTTCATATTTGCTTTCCGTCAGTATCCAGATTAAAAAGTAACTCTCGGACTAATCTCTTCACATAAAATGATGTACTTATACCTAGACGGAGAGTCATTTTACGTATCTTTAATCGCTCATCACCTTCTGCACTTTCTCGCTGTTATATGCGCAATGTATCTTGATAATTCGTTCAGGAGATAGGTGCGCATGCCAGCGATCTCTGCGTACTAGAAGCACTACTTTCGTAGGACAAGCGACAGTCTAAGAAAACAGAGATGACATACTCAGGTAACGATCGCTTAAATGATGTTATATGGCAGAAACTGAAACCGTACTTCTGTGCTTTAGACAGTATTATTACATAGTGCTACCGCGAACAGAGTTGTTTCCTAAAGAAAATTGACACCGAGTGGAAACAAGCTAAGAAGGGTCGACTTCTAACGTTCACTCCAATATCAGCAACCCCCATCAGAAGTGCCTAGTTATAGTGCACAAATAGTACTTTGCAAAGCCACATAAGCAAAACCATTCTTTAGGTCATATTGTACTTGACTTGCGTTATCGTACAGCATATCAGAAACAGTATTTCATTGATATACAGTCCACCTCTCCTCATGTGTGCTCCATAGTATAGACAATTAAGAAACATAGATATTAAAATGCAAGTAATACATCAAAAAGGAAAAAAAACGCAAAGTTAAGAATGAGAACAGGTAGAATAGAATTCACGTAATTTGCCACCGCAGGGAAGTACCATCTGCAATCGTGATAAAACATGTATATGACTTCACGTCATGACATCTCCCACCCTCACAGGGTAGCTTCAAACCTACGTTCAACACCAAATTATATTCAGATACATAACTGATTATGCTTTCGGGAACGATGAGAGATTAGTGGGTGCTCTCGCTGGGGTTGATACTGACGGAGATATTCATAGTACTCAGTGGAAGCGGGTTCTATGATCTGATAGCCTTTATCTTGGTTCACTGTTCCACTAAAAATCGCATCGCTGACGTAACTGCAATTTCACTTAGTTTGAGATGATCACTCCTACCATCAAGGCGAAAAATCGCCTGAAGAGTCGTCTAAGTAACCCAGACTCTGTACGATACAATCGGTTTCACTGAAGGACCCAATTACATCACCGTCGGCAAAGAAACCATTTCATCGGCGAATACGCATTAACTTTCTACTCACCTATATGTGTGTAATTGTCTTTATAAGGAATAATAGTTCGCAATGAACAGTGAGGGGAAATCAAATAGGCGTAGAGCCCGCATAACTGATTTGAGGTCTGTTGGTAATTGCCTGCTCTCAGAATTACTCCAAGATGTGACTAAAGTTTCAGAATTTGTCTCCATCTAATCCATCAAATGATTCTATGCCATGTCGTCACCTCAGGAAAGAAAAGTCTCGACTTAATAGTTCAAAATACCAGAAAAAAAATGGAAATGAGCGTTTGGCGTCATTGGCAGGGAGGCCCCTTGCGGGGCAGGTGCGGCCGCCTTGGTGCAGATCTTACTTCATTCGACGCCACATTGGGTGTCCTGCGCGCTGAATGGAGATGAAATGCTGCTGAAGACAACACATCATCCAGTCCCTGAGGGGAGAAAATCCCCGACCCAGCCAGGAATCGAATCCGGGCCCGTAGGACGGCAATCCGTCACGCAGACCACTCAGCTATCGGGGCGGACAAAATACCAGAGTCAAACAGTCTCACAGCAACAATCATTTATTTCCAAGGAGGAAAGAAAAATTCGGGTTTAATGTCCCACAGGTGCTTCTCTTTTGTCCAGAGGCCTCTTTAATTTTCGTGTAGGTTATATCTATCTTTCCCCTAGTTATGCATGCTTCTGTAACCTTGCATTTGTCCTCTAACCATTCCTGCTTGGACATTTTGCACTTTCTGTCAATGTCAATTTTAAACATCTGTATTCCTTTTCAAATTGCTTCCTTTGCTTCATTTTTATATTTTCTCCTTTCGCCAATTACATTCAATATCAAATAAGTTAGTCAAGGACTTCTGCTAGACCTTGACCTCTAAGATATGTGATCCTCTGCTACCTTCACTATTTTGTCCCTCAAATTTACCCATTCGTCTTTCGCCGCATTCATTTTCCCTGTTTTGATCAATCGTTGCTTAAGAGTCCCTCTGAAACGCTCAACAACCTCTGGTTCTTTCGTCTTATTCAGTTCTCATCTCCTTAACTTACTACCTTTTTTGCAATTTTTTCGATTTTAATTTACAGTTCTTAAATAGTAAATTATGGTCAGAATTCATATTTGCTCCTGGAGACGTTTTATAATTTCAAACCCGACTCCAAAATTGGTCTCACCATTATATGATTAATCTGAAACTTTCCAGTGTCTTCAAGTGTCTTCTACGAACACAGCCTTCTTTCATGATTCTTAAACCAAGTTTATCGACGAGTGAATTATTCCCTACGCAAAATTCTACCATGTGAATTTCTCTTTCAATCCTTTCCCTCAGTTCATGCTCTGCTACTAATTTTCCTTTGTCCCTTTTCCTGCTATCGGGGAATTACAATTAAATTTTTCTGTCTCTTAACTACCTGAATAATTTCTTTTATCTAGTCACTCATTCTTTAGTCTCTTCATCTGCGGTGCTAGTTAGCATATAAACCTGTACTACTGTGGTGGGAGTTGCCTTCGTGTCTATCTTGGTTGAGATAATTCGTTCACTACGTTGTTCACAGTAGCCTACTCGCATTTCTATTTTCTTATTATTAGATCTACTTTGTGTTTAACACCCTGTACTAGCTAGCCTGGCCAATATTCTTGTTCCCCCTGCCACAGAATTTCGCTAATTCCCACAATATCTAATTCCAACCTCTCCAGTTCCCTTTCTAAATTTTCTAACTCACCGGCCCGATTAAGGGATCTAACATACCACATTCCGAGCTGCTGAATGCCAATTTCGTTTTTACTGATGACGACATCTTTCTGAGTAGTTTCTGCCCAGAGATCCGAATGGGGGAAACATTTTACCCAAGAGAGCGCCATTATTTAACTGTGCAGTAGAACTACATGCCCTCGGGAAAAGTAACGGCCGTATCTTCCCCTTGCTTTCAGCTTTACACAACCAGCGCAACAAGTACATGGCTCTGAGCACTATGGGACTTAACAGCTGTGGTCATCAGTCCCCTAGAACTTAGAACTACTTAAACCTAACTAACCTAAGGACATCACACACATCCATGCCCGAGGCAGGATTCGAACCTGCGACCGTAGCAGTCGCACGGTTCCAGACTGCGCGCCTAGAACCGCGAGACCACCGCGGCCGGCAACAAGTACATATTGGCCAGATTTGTCAATCGTCTAGACTGCTGCTCTTGCAATCACTAAAAGGCTGCTACCACTTTTCAGGAACCACATGTTTGTCCGGTGTCTCCACAGATACCCCTCTGTTGTGTCTGCACCTACGACACAGCTGTCCATATCGTTGAGAATTGCTGGCCACACCACTTCGGCAAGGTCCGTGGTTCATGGGCGTGGACCAACATTTACACTTGCTATATAATGAGATAGTGCGATTCTGCCATCGGTGTCGACACCAGAATCTACCTTTTGGCTGAAAATTATGCAAAGAACGGAACAGATTATGTTCATAGTAATGGGATAGCGTTGACGTGGAAGGTAGTACTTTGCAAGATATTACCAATTACTGGAGGCAAATGTTACGATTCGCATTGTGCGATCGTATGCAGACTGCAGAGTAAAAATCACGCAATGGTATATAGAAAAAGTGACCAATGAAATTTAAATGATAGCGCGTATTCAAATGTAACTTCATATAATTGGTTTCAAAAGACAAGTAAATTGTAGTAGCTCATGTACTACTGGTGTACGAAGGACACGTGGCGTTCCGTGACAACAGGAAATAAAGAAAGATCACTATAAATGTAAAAGCATTTCGTTAGTTTCATTTATAGGAAGAGTGACTAAACTGACTTACTATCATTCGAATTAATTGATTACAAGCATATTCTGTATCATGTCTCGTAATCTATTTCCCACGCAAAGACACAAAGAACTGGTAGCCACGTTCATATTCTAAAGGATAATACCTTGTCGATACGACCGCTCTCTTCTGTCGTTGACTATTCGTTTCAGTTTCATGTAACTGCCACATCCTATGCTGTTCTCGATGCCTTACGAATACGTTATCATAGGGCGTCCTCTTTCTTTTTTTCTCAGCAAGTGCTCTTCAGGAATATTAGTGATAAAAGTGTTGTCTGACGACATGTCCAAGAAATTTTATTTTTCTCTTTTCCATTTCTTTTAGTAATCTTCTCTCATCGTTGACTTCCAGGTTGATTTTTCTTTCCATCTAGCTCGTTCTTGTCATTTTGCGCCATATTCACACTTCAGCAGCCTTAAGTCGATTCCTCTCCAATTTACCCAGTGTCCAACTTTCGCTTCCATAGAGCAGAGTGCTCCATACAAATGATTTTGCAAAGGATTTACTGACATATGTTTGCTGATTAAAGTATTTTTCTTAGTCATAAATTCCTGATTTGCCAATGCTATCCTTCTCTTCACTTTTACTCAGCATCTATTTCGCGCTGTGATTATACTAGCGAGGCAACAACATTGTTTTACCTGCTCAGATGGTTCAAATGGCTCTGAGCACTATGGGACTTAACATCTGAGGTCATCAGTCCCCTGGAACTTAGAACTACTTAAACCTAACTAACCTAAGGACATCAGACACATCCATGCCAGAGGCAGGATTCGAACCTGCGACCGTAGCGGTCGCGCGGTTCCAGACTGAAGCGCCTAGAAACGCTCGGCCACTCCGGGCGGCTTCATCTGCTCAATTCTCAATTTTTATAATAGGTTTAATTTCACGCATATTTTTCGTACTGCTTTACTTTTATTTTCACTTTTAATTTCCACAGTTTAAGAGTGTCTGATAGTACTTGCAAAATTCTGCTCATTTCCTTTTCGGAGTCTACAACTACCGCGATGTCATCAGCAAGTCTAATACATTGTATCACTGCACCATTGGCTTTCATTCCCTGTGTCTTCTTATTCACGATCTGAATAGCTACTTCAATGAACACTTTAAAAAAATAAGGGCTAGGGGACATACTTGTCAACTCCTTTTCTGATCTTGGCCTCTTCCTGTACGTTATTCACGTTTATTTCGGGTCTGACACAGTTGATTAATCGTTCTTCTATCATTCCAGTCAAGTCCTATTTTTTTCACAGTGCTAAAGAGTAGCTCGGAGTTCACATTGTCAAGAGCTTTTCCTACGTCATTGAAGGTAAGGTAAGTTCTTCTACTGATCAAAACTGCTTCTCTTGTTCCTCTTCCTTCTCTAAATCCAAATTGGTCTTTAGCAATATACCTATGTACTTTTCCTTTTATCCTGTTTTTAACTATATTCTTTTGGAGATATGAGATACATTGATAGTGTTCTACAGTTGGTGCCGTCACCTGCCTTTCTATTTTAGGTATGGTGTAGAATTGTGAGAAGTCTTCTGACACGATTCCTCTTCCGTAGCAGTCATTTATCCCTCGGAATAACTAGTCTTTCATGTTACCTAAACTTCTCAACAATTCTACAGGAATGGCATCATCACCAATTGCTTTCCCTTCTTTGAGACTCCAAAGAGCAAGTTCAAATTCGTGTCTCGTTATTGGCGGACTTTGCACTTTTCTTTCAATCTCATTGTCGTCTTCAGTTAGATCACTTTCATTCTTGAAGTCCTTACCTTCGTAGAATACTTCTATTAATTCTTTTCGTCGAAGACATATCTCTCATCGTCCATCGGTAATATTCCCTCTTCATTTTTAACTACTAGACCTTCTGATTTTATTCAAGATTTGTACTGCAGGACTCCGATTTTCGTGTAAACTTTTTCTTTTCTTCTTCTATCTCTTCAGCAGTGCTTTTGGTCAGTTTCTCTTTTTTTCTCTGCATTCGACTGTGATGTGATTTTTAATCGTTTTGTTGTCGCCTAGATTGATTTCCTTCCTGAGCATATTACTTCTCTGAATTAGGTTTAGTTTTCTTCTGTTATCCAAAGTATCCTGCGTTCTGGTTTCCTTTTTCCTAAAATCTCATTTGTTGCTTCTGTTATACCCATGTTGATGTTATTCAGCTGCAATGGCTCACCACTCATTAGTTATTTTATCGATTATTTCTTCAAAAGTCATCTTTACCGCTTATTCTTTCAATCCCTCCCACTCTATTTCTTTTTGACAGATCTCTTGCTTTTTTTAAACCTAATGAACCTCCTCGCTAACGCACGTCTATCGTCAATGTCTATGTGGGATGATTTCATCGAATTGCTGTACCTTTGCTTCGTTATTAAATAATCTAACTAAAATCGTGTTTTGTCTGGTTCCTTCCCCCCCCCCCCCCTCCCCCGGCAACCCTCCCATGTGTACCTTCTTCTAAGAGGAAGTTCAAATAATGTGTAAGCACCACATCATTTTGATTGCAGAAATGGGCTTAATTTTCGCCTGCTTCATTTGTTTCCCCTAAGCCAAAATTTCCTACTATCTTATTGTCTGTCTGGGATCCTACAACAACATTAAAATCACTCATTATTGGAACATTATTTTTTCTTTAGTCAGTTTTAATAGTTCTTGAATATCTTCATACATAATCTCCAGTTCTTCCAAATCATGAACCGATGTTGGATAATATTCTGAATTACTACTAATTTTTACCATCATTAACTGTTCACTGACACGGCAAGTACCACAAAAAATTTGACTGTTTTCCTCTTATTAAAATTGCCACTCGATGCTTTCCTCTTTTCTCACCACCACAATAAATTTCTCTAAACTTATCACAGTACAAATCTCCATTTCCCTGTCATCTTGTCTCACGGACATCTAATACCTCTTCCTCGTCTGGTCTTTCACTTCATCAGTTTTCGTGCTTTCAGCAGCATTTGTACATTCCGTGTTCCCATTTTCATCGCGGTCTTAGAGCGACTTCGTTGGATAATGACCTGAGAAGCGCTCTTACGTCTCCTGCCAGATCTTGGCTTCCGAGATCCATAATCAGCAGTTAATTCCTAATGAACATCAACTTCCATGGTTGCATTCTCGTTGGGATGTCCTTAACATGTTTACTGGAGTGTTTTCGCGCTGTCTTCCCGTTCTATGGCGTTGATCAAGATGAATTCTTCCTTATCCCAAAGACAAAGACTACCCTGACCTCAGTTCGCTCATCCATTCCCGGAGGAGGCAGTTGGCAACATTGAGGGGGGCCATTTGTACCAGTGGCCACTTAGCCCCTTTTAGTTGCCTTTTACGATAGGTAGAGTTTATGATGCGTGAATTGTAACCTACAGTCCACAGGTCACCACGTGTGAAACACGCGAAAGTCATCGCAATTCTCAACGTGAACCAACGAAAAGTTAACCATGAAGTGCATGTACGCCGTAAATGATTAACAAAATCGTATTGCAGATATGCACTGCCTACACGCATCTCAACTACATCACACGAACTCACCATACCGCAAACCCACCAATGAGCGACATTCAGTACCGAAAACACGTGTTCATCACACCACAGAACACGCGAGAGTCTCTATTCATACGCAGGCTCCCAGAATTCCCTCTGAATAGACAAATTTTTCATTGGCTCATTCACCAGGAAGCGCAAAGCATACGCATTAGTGTATACGCATTTTACGGACATCTTAACAAATTGACATTAGGAACTGAAGTTGGCTTAAAGATGTGAGGAGCAATAGTACTGTGCTTTCTCCAGGATCATAGCTCAGATTGCCCTTTATTTACGATCTTTCGGTAACGGGGAAAGAACTGACAGTCAACAATATTTTTTTTTACTTTTTCTATTCCATTTACTCGTATTTTCGCATTTCTGTTCTACTTAATTACATTACAGTGACACTGAGGACGGGACCAAAGATTCACGAAAAAACAACGCATTTGGAACCCTGAAACTGTTGCGATAAGTACGGTAAGCGATTTGCACCACCTGCTTGTCCGTTATTATTTTCAATTTTTCTTTATTTTCCGTTCTGCTTTTTGTACAAACGTAAAATATCTATAACATTTTGTCGCCATCTCATCTTACATGAATGCGTTGTGTCTGTTCTTTCGGACATAAACAGAGATAGTCCGCGCAGTTGCGATAAACAGTGTCTCGGTAGCGCAGCGGTAAACAAAACTATCTATCAAGCAGAAAGTTCTGGGTTCGTCCCGATGCAGCTGACATCAACAGTCCATTCGTTTTGCTTTCCTTTCTTCCCCTTCTCCACCTTCCGTTTACATGATAAAAAAAGTGATAGCCAGCGGCATTCATTGTCAGGGTTTGTATTGCACTGATTCACGTTATCGAATCTGTTCTAATTAACTTCGATGATACTGCATAGGAAACTGTTTCATGCAAAAATACTTAGACAGGTGCAAGGGTTTGAAAACCTGCATATAATGGAGGAAGTTAAGGTGATTGTCATGTATAAATATTACATGCATACCAACGTAGCTCGATTGACAGTTTACTCAAACACACTTGCAAATTTAGTTAGCGCTAGTCTCGTAAACATATAGCCATAAAATCACAGAAAATATCTCTACAATACAAAAATTTATAATACCATGTCTCGAATTTTCAACAGACCAATATGACATTTATAATTACATTTTTGCTGTACATACTTATGAAAATTAACTGGTCCTACTTTCACATAATTATCTTTGTATCCGCAGCAACGACAATTTTGGACCACGGCATAAACGTATAAAAAACTAGGTGAATACGTGTAATATTCAAGTTTCGCTATTACCTCAGATTGTAGTCAAGCAGTGTCCTCCCAAAATCACGTGACTAGCTCAGTTTGATGTTGAGAACATGCCCAACTGGCAATTCTCATTTCGTAGATACACATACTCGATGCCATAACCCTGCGATAGCTAATACGCGTAAATGACTGTATTGTAAAATAGCAAAATTGGGTGTTGAAAATTGCAATTTAACAGCCAAATTTCACACTTTATCGGTGACAGGAAGTCACGATCATGCTCCGAATCGACATGTTACAAGCTATCTGACTACAATCATATCTGGGAAACAACCAACATACATAGCAGAGAATGGCTGCGTTGCTGCTTTGCACCGCCTGCCTCTGCCGCTGTCACGGCCGTGCAGTGGCAGTCGGTGAGTGGAGTGGGAGGTGGGGGAGAGGGGGCTCCAGGACATGCAGATGGCGAGTGGTGCTTGACGCGCCGGCTGCGGCTGCGGCTCGTATCAATGGCGTGCTGTGGCTTCCCGCAGGCGCGCCGCTCCTACGCTGCCTCCCCTGACAGTCAACATACGGACACAACCCCTGGCTAACCGCAGTAGTTGCGTAAGGACGCCCGAACGTGTTGAAGCTATCTCTGCGAAGGGACTGATTAAATATTCTGCGAGCAATAAGATGGAAGAAACGTAGAGATTATATCAAGTAACAGCTACAAACTTCACTGCACAGTTTCTATAATAGACGTCAAATACGAAGGGCGTTCAATAACCAATGGTTCAAATGGCTCTGAGCACTATGGGACTTAACATCTGAGGTCATCAGTCACCTAGAACTTAGAAATAATTAAACCTAACTAACCTAAGGACATCACACAGATCCATGCCCGAGGCAGGATTCGAACCTGCGACCGTAGCTGTCGCGCGGTTCCGGACTGAAGCGCCTAGAACCGCTCGGCCACCGCGGCCGGGGCACCCGAGAAAAGCTCACTAAACTTCATTGGTTTGTTCTTCTTCAAACATGCTACAACTTGGGTCTCACACCTTCCGACTTCCATCCGTTTGGCTCAATGATAGATGCACTTCACGGGAAATAGTACGTGGATGCTGGGGATGCAGCAAGATGTAGGCTCGGACGTCGAGCAGGAGAGTGGTACCATGAAGGCATGCAAGGGCCCTCCCAGTAAGGTGGTGTAAAGCCGTAGCTTTGAACGCAAATTATGTTGAAAAATAGGATTCTGTAGCCAAAAGAGTGGGGTATAATATGGTGTACAGGAATCTGAATATAACCAACCTGGTTACAGAACAAACTTGTTGCTTTACTTATTGGATGACTCTCGTAAAAATACGTATGAATACTATGAAATCGCCACACATGCACTATATAATTACTGGACAAAAATAAGTACTCCCAGTAGATATCACCCCAGCGTCCTGTAATATCACCTCTAGCCTTCGTAATGCCTTCAGTTAGGCGAGGGAGAGAACATATTTCTTCTGTTATGCCATATCGAGCTCAAGATCCTGAATAATTACCAAAAGGAGAAGTTGACTGCTACGTTTCACCCGTTGTTTGGAAGAGTCACACATTTTCCTGTGGGTTTAAGTTCGGCTAATATAGAGGGCCAGTCGAGGTGCGATGACGTCCCAGAGTGTTCGTCAAATCAAGAAATGTACGTGCAGTGCTGTGAACACGGTGGTTATTATCTTGCAGGAAAGGTGTTCAAAAAATAGTCACCAAGAGGATGTAAAAGAAAGAGCAACAATTGATCATCGAGACTATTGAAGCAGACATTGTTTTTCACGTTCACAGTAACCTAAATACGACGATACGAGAAGATCTGGAAAATACGACGGAACCATCTCCGACCTCAGCTACACCGTCCACGTTCTGCTGGTTCAGTTCCTCACTGGGCCGCCGGTGCACTCGACGTGTTGTATCATTTGAAAAGAAGTAAAACAGCTACTCTTTAGACAACACTACACTGAATTAGAATGAGATTTTCAGTCTGAAGTTGAGTGTGCGCTGATATGAAAACTGTGTGCCGGACCGAGACTGAAAGTGCTCTACTTGTCCGCGAAAGGCAAAGGTCCCGAGTTCGAGTCTCGGTCCGGCACACAGTTTTAATCTGCCAAGAAGTTTCACTAAATCGCATCGTTCGAAAAGAGCTTTACGTGCTGCAGTGAGCAATGGCCTTTTACGAGATCTCGTCTGCATATGACCAGAGCATGCGTTTCTCTCCGTAATTCCTGCCCAGTTTCAAACCGTTTGTGGTTGACAGGACGTCACACTTGCCTCCTCTTCCTAACGTTTAGGAACTTCTAGTTGCATCAATACGTTGCACGAATGTGCTGGACCAAGAACAACTTAATATTATTGCGCAACAATTCTACGACTACACAACAGTCTGCCTTCGTAGCGAACATATCGGCGCTCGACGATGTGGAATTCGTATGAACTACGACTGAGTTGCTTGCTTTGCAAAACACGGGCAGAGATTATGCAGAACGAACGAAATAAGCCTGTAAAGCTTCCAGTAAACATTTCAATGGAACGGGTAGGCCAGCCGGAGTGGCCGAGCGGTTCTAGGAGCTACAGTTTGGAACCGCGCGACCACTACGGTCGCAGGTTCGAATCCTGCCTCGGGCATGGATGTGTGTGATGTCCTTTGGTTAGTTAGGTTTAAGTAGTTCTAAGTTCTAGGGGACTGGTGACCGCAGATGTTAAGTCTCATAGCGCTCAGAGCCATTTGTCCCATTTTTGAACAGGTAGGGTTGTCAGGTGCAAAAATAGAGAAGCTGTATTTAGCCGCACATTTTGACCTGAAAGGCCGACTACGTATTTTGAGCAGAAATAGTCATATTTTAAGCTGTGAATAGTCAATTATAGTCAGTTTTCTTTTTATGAGCCGCGCGGGATTAGCCGAGCGGTTAGGGGCGCTGCAGTCATGGACTGTGCGGCTGGTCCCGGCGGAGGTTCGAGTCCTCCCTCGGGCATGGGTGTGTGTGTTTGTCCTTAGGATAATTTAGGTTAAGAAGTGTGTAAGCTTAGGGACTGATGACCTTAGCAGTTAAGTCCCATAAGATTTCACACACATTTGAACATTTTTTTCTTTTTACGAAATCAGCCTTAAAAGTGCTTTAAATGAAAGCAATTCGTAAACTGCCTTATAATTTGGCAGTTATGATACCAATTAGGTGCTCAGTCTTCTTAATTGCTGCTTCCTTCCTGTTATAATCTCATGTCAAAGTAAGCTAAGAATTCTCCAGTAAACAAAATAAAAAATTATCTATTTTTCTGGGACGGAAAAGTAAAAGAGAGTTAGTCACTTTAGTCATTTCGATTAGAAATAGGAATAACTAGAATTACGCATAAATATTTCTCATTTGGACCTACTTTATCAACAATGTCATTTTTCTTGGGACTCCTGACAGCATAATTTTAAATTGTGCGCCAGGAGCATCCTATTTGTGATTGCATCGTTGGCAATTTATTGCGTTCCTTTCTTCATTGAACGTTCATGAAAGAGAACAGCCTTTCGACGTTGCCATTATCATCTGGAACTGCAAAGTAATACTTTGCAAATTTCCATAATTACGAACAAAGTTCTTCATTATGGACTTGTGTGTCTCAACATGCGTGGAAATGACGCGTGAGCTTGGCGGAACTGGGCGAATTGTTATCTGCTGATGGATATGTTCCACTTTGGCTCTTGACATTTGGCCGGACACGACCGTGAAAAACCGGACATTCCGGCTAAAGCCCGGCATCCGACAATCCTAGGACCAGGGCCTTGTTAGGTGCAGCATGGATTTGTAAACCACAACTACTACAAATTACACATTAAACATGTGAACTGTGTAATTGATAGCGTAAATGTACTGTTGTTTATGTGTTTCGTTACTGTTACAGCTGTTTCAAATTAAATAAAATAATTATTTTCTGATTGGTCTTATGTCCATGGTGTGAAAACTTGCAAAAAGAAGGGCATGTCTTCACTGGACAGGCGACCTCATCTTGTTTTTCAACTCTGAAAACTGCTGCAAGTAAAATAAACATTTTTGCTTTATTATACCACGATCTTCAGTTTCCTCTGGTGTTGTCGACAACGAGGTATCTGAAATGTTCTCAACAGTGAGGACTTTTATTTCTCAAAGTACCGATATTTAATATAAATATTTATCAGCACCTTCAAATTCTTGTACAGTGTATCCTCTGTGGTAGTTAAAGTGCCGTATCCCATCTCAACACATGAATGTAATGTCTACCAAACATATTTTTCTTTTGCTTTCTTCGTAGCAGTACTCTTGTTATTTTCAGTTGGTTCTCTTATCGTGTTCCTGGTGTACCTTCCGCTGCCCTCCCGATGTCATTATCGAGTAGTTTGCTTTAATTCAACATATTCTATCATGTCTCTGTTATCGTATGTTTGAAACTTTCGTTTTCTCATTAATAGTTACACACTTTCGTTTGAGATGTCCTTTACATATGTCTTTTTGATACCTGTACATTTTGCCATTTTCCAATGTGCCTTTGTTGAATAATGGCCCCTGTCGCCTATATCTATTTTTTTTCCTACGATGCTGAAATTGTTGGATAATTTAATCTATATATCTCAGTATTCACAAATACATCGCATTATTTACGGTTCTGATTTTCTGTGTGATGACGTTATATCTGTATTCATTCTAGAACTTACTACTCTATGGTCATTTGAAACTGCGAAATTCTTTAGGGCCATCAAATCCTGCGTCATTTTCTTTTTTTCCCATTTTAGTTAGATTTGATCCTAGCATTAAATCCCCCGTTATCTTTTTGCTGCGGTATTTGCTCTCATTTGTCAGTTTTTGTATGTCTCTGCACTTCTTCCATCTCCTCATCAAAATGTGAGCATGTGGTCTGTAGACCTGATTGATTTCGATAGAATATTACAAGTGATCACTCTATTATGTGTACCAGTTCGACGAGAATTTGTACAATTCAATTGGCTCTAAGCACTATCGGACTTAAACATCTGAGGTCAGCAGTCCCCTAGACTTAGAACTACGTAAACCTAACTAACGTAAGGACATCACATACATCCGTGTCCGAGGCAGGATTCGAACCTGCGACCGCAGCAGCCCCGTGGTTCCGGACTGAAGCCCCTAGAACCACTCCGCCACAGCGACCGACTGACGAGAATTTGTGTCAGGCTTCAACGAACATGAGTGAATCGTAATGGGGCTTCGGCCTTGAAATTAACTCTGGCGAAATAAAGGAAAAAATCAAGTTTAACTCGGCAAGAATTACTTCCGGAAAATTTATCAGCTACGGATCCACAGCAAAATTCTCTCTGAAAAACTGGAGAAGATAGTGTCCATGTTATTGGTAGTTCAGTCAGAGTACGCGTAGCGAGATGCGAGTGTAGAAGTAACCGCCTGAACGTCGGTAATCCATTACACTCAATACTTTTTACTCGGTCCGGAATATCGACGTCCTAGGAGCTCGCACGCGTCAGTTGTATCTCCGCCAATGCTACCCAAGGTACACTAGTGTTCCATAGTCCGAACGGACTGGCGAGAAACGTGAGTAATGCTAAACCTCGTCGGAGTAATGCACACAGTAATGAACCATGGATTTACTTTCAAAATATTTTCTTAAAGAATTTACTTTATTTACTAGCGATTCAACAAGAACATTAACACATTTAATCACACTATGTGAGCGTGGAAGTAGTTGCCAGTGGGTAACTGATGAAAACAAATTCCTTTCAAAAAATGGAAATTTCATTCCTAAAACCTTCCTCCTTTTTTTTAAAAAAAAAAAAACATTTAAAATTTATAATCAGAAAGCACCCTCTAAATATCAAGTTACAATTTATTCAGAGGCAGAAATAACAATTTTTTTTGACAGTATGAGCTTTCGGGCTGAGAACCTTGCCGCTCCCTTTTAACACGGCCGTAGTCACGACCGCTCACAACAACCTCTGAAAGACTACACTGGTGAAAATCTACAACACACACCAGATTACTTTACACTAAAAAATTTTAACAACTCACACAAACATATAAACTGTGCACCCCGTAGGAGGGATGGAAATAGTACAAGACACTCACATAAAAAAATTACTTGCCACCGAAAGTGCAACTTGTTTTTAAAAGAAAACTCTTACGGTGGAAGGGTGGCAACTTTATATACTAAAATTACCATTTAAATAAAAACCCATGAAATGCAGTCTTACATAAAATGTACAAATGTGCTCTATATTACACATATACCGCCTCTCAAGATGATAGCAAGATAAAAACACATTTCAGGAATTCGACCTTAACACCTTAAGCAATAAATTCGTTAACACCGAATCCGGCAAACATGGCAGAGGCAGCTGTTAACGTACGGCAGACCGACAGACAGACAGATCGACACTAGCTGCCTAACAAATGCGGACGGGAGACAGACGATCAAGCTGGGGACGAGAGACTGACCAAGAAAACAAGTAGAATTTAACAAGTAAATGAAACAACATATCACGAATCACTTAAATTCTAATAAACTGCGATGTCTGGCGAAGAGCTGGCGCAGCACCCCCAAATCGCTCTCCCGACCCGTCCGCTGCCAGCCGCTTCAACGGACGCATGAAGGCGCGCCGATCTCCCGTCTCACGGCGTCGCAGCTCGCAGCGGCCAGACCGATGTCGTGGGTTGGCTCCTGTTGCTCTCGTGTCGGCCGCGAAGCCACTACCCCTCGCTATAAGGCGCGGCCCACTGGACTGACGTGGCGACCTCACATGCGCCGACGCTCAAGACGGACAAGTCATCTTGTGTCCCAGTGCGCGACCGACCAACCGGTGGATCCAACCGCCAATGACCATTGCCCGAACCAACTCGAGTAAACTGGCGGCCTAACACATACTAGAACTCCGGACGACAGACAGACACTGACTGCCCCTCACTGACCCTGCTGACCAACTGACCAGACTCCCCGCGCCCCACTGACCAACTGCCTCTGGCGCGCTTATAGCGCCCCTTAAACACACGTGAACAGGCAACCTTTCCCCGTTTCCACCAGAGGGAAACACCAAAGCTGCGACTGCCACAGCGGCGCCACCGCCAGAAACGGAGGGCGACTGCTTCACAAAACGTGCTGCGGCGCGCTCTTCAAAACAGCAATTTTTACCACGGCTCAAGCATATTCAGCCAAGACCTGAGTGCTAATCATCGGGTCATAGGATCAACAGGACAACTTGGTTGTTTAGTAGTCGGTCGGTCTTTGCGTGTCCTGTCTGTATCAGACAATGACGCCTATACAGAGGCCGAGGCCAGCATGGTGAGCGTGGTGTCTAGCTCCTTTTCATACAGAAGCGAGTATGGGGCGCCCGCTAAAGACACCTCACGAGCAGGCCAGCAGGCCGCCGCAGGACGTTCAACAGTGACAATTCGGAAAGCCCGCTGCCCCGACACCCGTGAAGTGCACGTCGCCCCTTTTATTGTCTGCGAGATCCCGCCGACCAATCGATGTCGACCCCCAGCCTTAGATAGTGATGATCTGGGACAGCCAACTTCCACTTTGCTGACTTCTAGTTGCTATCTGCGGTCCCACAGGCTTCATGGTCACACTATTTTCAGCTCCGTCATAACCATGACCATTTTCATATAAACCAGCACCACCATAGCATCATTCACATTATCATCAGTGATTATCTTTGAATTTTTTTCGTGCCTATCTGAAAGAACGGACACTGTTGACTACCCACAGCTGTGGCTCGTCAGCAGTGTCTGTTCTTTCAGTCACGCATAGTATTACAAGCCTAGGTGGACACATGATGATACAACATTGGTCTCGGTTCTTCGTTGTCTCGTTCTTCCCATTGTGAGCATTCTACTAATTTTGCGTGCTTTACGAGGAGCGTTTGAAAAGTCCGTGCAAAGTCCGAGAGATGGCACCACCAGCGTGTATCGAAGTCCTGTTTAGTTAGTAGCATCTTTGGAAAGAACGCACACCACAGACACTAGTAGACTGGCCTTGCTGTGCAGAAGCTATAGGGCTGGTGTGGCTCCAACATAAAACACGTGACTGTTGGCAAAAGGTGGTGGGATTTCAAATCAGCGGTCTGCCATCCTATGTCTGTATCGTATTTCCCCCACATTTCTCAGTTTACTGCCAAACGCTTCCAACAAAAATTACTTTTTTATTTGCGAAATTTATGACAGAACTACACCATTTATAAAATCTAACAAATACATCGAACGCCACTCTGGTGGGCAGCGGGACGAAATTACTATAAACTATCAAATAAAGTAAACAGTAAGAGTGGGCTTGTGTTAAAACTTTAAACATTAGATTCGCCGCGTTTTGAGCTCTAGTCACTTATAAAAGAAAATGGGATATGGGAATCATGTCAACTATAGGCGCCAAAATTGTCGACTTTAGGAGCAGATCCATTTTAGAGTATCAATTTTAGGTGCACTTCAAAGGTTCAGTTCCCACTATTTTTTCAAAAGTTTAAACTATCAGTTTTAAAAAATGATATTTTAGATGAAAGGTGAGACTTCGAAGTTTCAGAAAATAATTTTGGAGCCTAGGTTTAAAAATGACAGACACTGAAAATATAAATTATAAATATACATTGTAAATAATAACTAACCTATCAAAACACTTCTCCGCGAAGTGCTTCGAGCAAAGGCGCGTATGTGCAGATGGCTTAAAGTTTTTCCATTTCAGGGCCTGTATCCAAAGCTGCCTTCGGTTTTCATCCTTAGGGAACCTATGAGTAGGAACGAGAAACAATTTTACTTACTTCTGTAACCGAATTATCACAGATACTTTCCAAAATGTAATATGAGTCTGACTTTACAGGCATCACTCTCAACACTTCGTGATACTCTATTTCAAGTGTAAAAAACATATAAAAGTCACTTCAGCAGATTTCAATAGACGCATCTGCACTATCACAGAAACACTTACACGTCAAATGTAGTGCTATTTCCTCCGACAAAACGCTGAGTACAGGCATAAGCGCAACACGAAACAACTATGTTTTGTCAACATTCACGTGACTTCAGCCCAGAGCTGTTGGAGCCACGAAAATGACGTCAGTGCCAGTGTATTATATTTATGGTCGAAGACGCACACCTAGTTTCAGCCATATTGGTCTATTTCTTTGTGTTTGGCATTCGTGTGAATCAAGGAAGTCGAGTGATTGTCAAAAAATGGACGATAAAGAATTTCGTGTGGTGATTAAGCATTACTTTATGGAAGGCAAAACGCCTCAGGAGACTAAAAAGAAGCTTGATAAACATTACGGTGACTCTACACCTTCGATCAAAACAGTTTATAAGTGGTTTCAAAATTTTCGGAGTGGCCATATGGGCACAAGTGATGCTGAACGTTCTGGACGCCCTGTGGAGGTTACGACTCCAGAAATCATTGATAAAATCCATGACATGGTGATGAATGACAGAAGAGGTAAGGTGCGCGAGATTGCTAGTGCTGTGGGCATCTCGAATGAACGGGTACATAATATTTTGCATAAACATTTGGACATGAGAAAGCTATCCACAAGATGGATTCCGCGATTGCTCACGGTTGACCAATAACGGAATAGTGTGAAGTGTTGCAAGGATGGTTTGTAGCTGTTCAGGAAGAATCCGCAGGACTTTAAGCGTAGTTCCGTCACTGTGGATGAAATATGGATACATTACTATACTCCTGAGAACAAACAACAATCTAAACAATGGGTTACCAAGGGAGAATCTGCACCAAAAAAGGCGAAGACCATTCCTTCGACCAGAAAGGTTATGGTGACTGTCTTTTGGGATTCGCAAGAGATAATCCTCACCGACTATCTGAAAAATGGTAAAACTATTACAGGTCAATATTACTCATCGTCACTGGACCGTTTGAAAACCGAGCTGCAAGAAAAACGCCGGCGATTGGACCGCAAAAAAGTCCTTTTCCATCACGACAATGCACCAGCACACACCTCAGCGGTTGTGGTCCCAAAATTAATAGAAATAGGATTCCAGCTCGCTTCACATCCCCCCTATTCTACAGACTTGGCTCCCTCGGACTACTATTTGTTCCCCAATTTGAGGAAATGGCTGGCGGGACAAAGATTTTATTCAAACGAGAAGGTGATTGCAGTAACTAATAGCTATTTTGCAGACTTGGACAATTCCTATTATTCAGAAGGGATCAACAAATTAGAACAGCGTTGGACGAAGTGTTTACGTCTAAAAATAAAAAAGGTTTACCCCAAACAAGTAAGTAGTTTTTATTTTTGCACGGAGTTTTCAAACGACCCTCGTAGGTGATGAATTCAGTTGACTGCGATATAAGTGCAGAAGTTTGGATCGGTCCAGGGAGCGTGCACAGATAGGCCGAAGCGGTTAAGGCGACCGCTCGCACTAAGCGGGAAGCTGGGTTCGAGCCGCGTATGTCACTCTTGGATAGTAGATTTGTACCTAACACAACTGATGTCAGGCAATTCTTAGTCACTGAATTAATTTCGAACAAGTGTGAAGGCTCAGTGGTACCCACCGAAGCCGTGTCATTCTCATCCCATAGACGTCACTGGATGCAGATATAGAGCGGCCTGTCGTCTGCACCCACTCTCCTGGCCGTTGTCAGTTTTCGTGACCGGTGCTGCTGTGCATCCCGCTTGCCAACAGCGCTCGGCAGACCTGGACTGTCTTCCATCGCAGTGCTAACCTAGCCCGACAGCGCTTAACTTCGGTGATCTGACGGGAACCTGCGTGACCACTGCTGCAAGGCCGTTGAATCTCTTATCTGCTATATAAAATTATCTATAAACTCTCAGAAATAATCAGTATTGTACCCACTGTTTTCAACCTCATCTATTGACACCTGTTTCTACGTGAAAATCATAGATGTTGTTCACCAATGTGTATTTTTAACTTATTATTGATCATCCGTCATCTGTTTTTATGGATTTTAAAACATTTTTCCAAGTTTTTGTCCGAAGAGAGGTTCGGTTTTATCCGCTGCCACCCTGTCCCTTCGTGGGGAATTGAAATAACAGTAAAGAAAAAGAATACAACCAACTCCGATACCTGTGCCAGAGAATGGTAGTAAATAAAATACCCAACAACATAAAAAGAACGGAATAGAGCCAAGTTTCGAATTGTAAAGCCTGTTTTACACGAGCGAAGTTTCGTCCAAAAGCAACTACTCGTCATGGGCGTGCGACACAGTAAGCGTGTAAATCAGCCGAGAACCGTACAGCGAGTGAGTCTATGACGTCAGTGATCAACTGTTTGTGTCGAGTGTAGGATTTTAAAATCTTGATTATCCCAAAGACTATGTATACGCAGAAACGGCGACGTACTGATGTTGACCGGAAACTGCGTCATCGTCTGCTAAGATCGGAGGTTAACCAATTCCCATTCGCTTTCTCATGTTACAGTGATGGATTTCGAGGTTCTGTGTCTTCTTAATCTGTATTCCACTGTTTTCATAACTAATCAAGTTGTATGAGAACATATTTTTCCTGCTAGTAGTTTCTCACAAGAGAGATTAACTATTTGACAGCAAAAAAAGTCATTTATGTTCTACGATACTTGGGCAAAGAAAAAACCTACAATGAGCATGAATAAGAACCTAAACCGATGAGCAACGTTTTTTTTAACGAAAATTGCGTCAACAGTGAAAAAGGTAACTCTACTGAAGCAGGAAATAGTTTTGGATTTTATCTGGTTCTTAGAAACCAGACAAGACACTATGCACTACCTTCGATACAAATGCTGAACTATTGAAATGTTTAGACGACAATTTTCCTATTCTTTTAGTCTTAACATTGCGGAGAATTCCCTATACGATCTTTTTCGACAACACCTACCTTGAATGTTTCTCTGGTTATTAATGAACTCTGTCTTGCTCGTTGCTAAATTCCTTTTCTATATCTCGACTGCCGGTCGGGGTGTCCGAGCGGTTCTAGGCGCTACAGTCTGGAACCGCGCGACCGCTACGGTCACAGGTTCGAATCCTGCCTCGGGCATGGATGTGTGTGATGTCCTTAGGTTAGTTAGGTTTAAGTAACTCTAAGTTCTAGGGGACTGATGACCTGAGAAGTTAACTCCCATAGTGCTCAGAGCCATTTGAACCATTTTTTATATCTCGACTTTTTTGTAAATAATGCAAACCCTCATAGTCTCACTTTCACTGACGAGGTGGCAAGAAGCTCATAAGATGGCGCTCATAACACACGCAGTTTTGGCACCGACCACCCGTGACAAGCAGGTTGCAGAATAGGGAGTAACACTCTAGTAGACTCACTTGCCACGGATAATCGAGTGAGACAAGAAAGTCGCTCTTGTAAAGATGCTCACGTTTCTGGTGTTCTTTTATTTATTTGTTTTTAAATTTACTGGCTTTCGGGACGAGCCCGTACAGCTCTCTCAACAATGCAATGACACGCATCATGATACGAATGTAAGACCAAGAAGCACTCACTCCCAGAGCGGAGAAAAATCTCCCACCTGGGCGGGAAACGAACCTGGGCCCCTTCGTTTAGCGTTCCGGCGCGCTGACCGCGCAGCTACCGAGGCTGACAGTATGGTCCTTTTGCAGGGTACCATTCGTACATGCTTTCTTGCAAGTCAAGGTATCCTTACATCTGACCAGGCGCCTCGCTAGTAAAGAACTGTTTTTTTCCTTATTTAGATGAAGGCGAAATGTTTCGGAGCAGTGAAGCGGAGCGTGTGGGAATGCAGCTAGTACTTGCTGGTTCCAGTGGTGTGCGCGTTTCAGTGCGCAGAGAGAGAGGCGGTAGTGGGGGAGGGGGTCGATTTGATTAGCAGCGGAGAGCGGGCCGCGGCAGCTATTGTGGCGGGAGCGCTGCACGCACGAGGCGCGTGTTATGCACGGTGCCAGCAGGTGCTGCCGCTCTGTGGGAACCGCGACCCACCATTGTGAGCCGGCTCTGCCGGGGGTAAGGGGGAGTCCTCTAAGGTTGCAGCCTCACCTTGCCCTCCTCATTTCCTGTCTTACCGGAACCGAGCGCGGGACATGCGACTGTCACACTGCATCAGGTTTACCGGGGTTCACTCGGAGACTGCCTAACACTTTTTGTTGTCAAGGAAACTGGGACATCGAGGCTTTTTCAGGAGCCGGCTCCCGGTTTGGCTGCCGTAAACGGGATTGCTCGGTCGTCGATTTGAGAATTTTACTCATCTTCATTTTCATGTTGTTCACTGAAGGATACATGCGCTCGTGATGTCATTGCTATACTGGTGATGATTCGAAAGACTGGCAGCGGATCAGTAGCCATAAAACTAGCAAAACGAGCACTCATGTAACGCAGCAACTACCAGTCTTGGCTTTCAGCAATAACGGCGAAATGCTTTATTTGAGTCGTCAGTCTCCTGACTGGTTGGATGTGGCCCGCCACGAATTCCTATCCTGTGCCAACCTCTTCATCACAGCATAGCACTGGCAACCTACGTCCTCAATTATTTGCTGGATGTATTCTAATCTCTGTCTGCTTCCAAAGTTTTTACCAACTCCCTCTAGTACCAAGGAAGTCCCTGATGTCTGGGCCGGCCAGGGTGGCCGAGCGGTTCTAGGCGCTTCAGTCTGGAACCGCGCGACCGCTACGGTCGCAGGTTCGTATCCTGCTTCGGGCATGGATGTGTGTGATGTCCTTGTTAGTTAGGTTTAAGTAGTTCTAAGTCTAGGGGACTGATGGCCTCAGATGTTAAGTCCCACAGTGCTCAGAGCCATTTGAACCATTTGAACCAACCCTGATGTCTTAACAGATGGCCTATCATTCTGTCCCTTCTCCTTATCAGTGTTTTCCACATATTCTTTCCTCTCGGATTCTGCGCAGAACCTCCTCATTCCTTACCCTATCAGTCCACCCAATTTTCAACATATTTCTGTAGTACCACATCTCAAATGCTTCGATTCTCTTCTGTTCCCGTCTTCCCACAGTCCATGTTTCACTACCATACAATACCGTATTTCAAACCTACATTCTCAGAAATTTCTTCCTCAAATTAAGGTCTATATTTGATACTAGTAGACTTCTCTTGTCCAGGAATGACCTTTTTGCCAGTGCTAGTCTGCTATTGTTGTCCTCCTTGCTCAGTCTGTAATTGGTTATCTTGCTCCCTAGGTAGCAGAATTCGTTAACTTCATCTACTTCGTGACCATAAATCCTGTTGTTAAGTTTCTCGCTGTTCTCATTTCTGCTACTTCTCATTCGTCTTTCTTCGATGTACTGTCAGTCCATATTCTTTACCCATTAGACTGTTCATCCCATTCAGCAGATCGCATAATTCTTCTTCACTTGTACTCGGGATAGAAATGTCATCTGCGTATCGTATCATGGATATCGTTTCACCTTGAATTTTAATTCCATTCCTGCACCTTTCCTTTATTTCCATCATTGCTTCTTCGATGTGCAGACTAAACAGTAGGGGCGAAAGACTACGTCCCTGTCTAATACCATTGTTAATCCGAGCACTTCGTTCTTGGTCGTCCACTCTTGTTATTTCCTCTTCTCTCTTGTAAATTTTGCATATTGCCGTTCTCTCCCTATAGCTACCCCTATTTATTCGTGATTTTGACCATCTTGCACAATTTTACGCTGTCGAACGCTTTTTCCAGGTCGATAGATCCTGTGAACGTATTTTTATCTTTCTTTTGTCTTGCTTGCATTATCAACCATAACGTCAGAATTGCCTCTGTGGTGCCTTGACCGTTCGTAAAATCGAACAGATCGTCATCTAACACGTCCTCAATTTTCTGTTCCATTCTTCTGTATATTATTCTTGTCAGCAACTTGGATGTATGAGAGCTGATTGTGCGATCATTCTCGCACTTGTCAGGTCTTCCAGTCTTCGGAACTGTGTAGATGATATTTTTCTGAAAGTCAGTTGGTATATTGCCAGTCTCATACATTCTACACACCAGCGTGGACAGCTGTTTTGTTGCCACTTTCCCCAATGATTTTAGAAGTTCTGATAGAATGTTTTCTATCCCTTCTACCTTATTTGATCTGAAGTCCTCCAAAGCTCTCTTAAATTCTGATTCTAATTCTCGATCCCCTGTCTTTCTAAATCGACTGCTGTTTCTTCTACTATCATATCAGACATACGCGGTGACAATTATTGAACTATATGAAATAATATCATCACAACTTTTGAACAGTTTGCATTAGGTCGTTCAAACTACGCGGTTGGCCGCGGGGATTGATGGGAATTAGTACGGTTTGTGATAGCGACGAAGCCCACTTTTATTTGGATGGGTTCGTCAATACGCAAAATTGGCTCATTTGGGGGGGACTGAGAATTCGCATTTCGCGATCGAGAAGCCTCTTCACCCTCAACGGGTGACTGTGCGGTGTGCAACGCCCAGCCACGGAATAATCGGTGCGATATTCCTTGATAGCACGTTGGCTACCGAACGGTACATGAAGGTTTTGGAACTTGATTACATCCCCATTATCCAAAGTGACCCTAATTTCGACAAGATGTGGTTCATGTAAGACGGAGCTCGACACCTTCGAAGCAGGAAAGTGTTTGACGTCCTGGAGGAGCACTTTGGGGATCGCATTCTGACTTTAGGGTACTCAGAGGCCACTGCCATTGACCTCGATTGGCAGCCATATTCTACGGATCTGAAGACGTGCGACTCCTTTTTGTGGGGCTATATCAAAGATGAGGTGTACAGCAATGACCACAAAACAATCGTTGAGATGAAAACAGCCATTCAGGAGGTCGTCGACAGCATCAATGTTCCGACACTTCAGCGGGTCATACAGAATTTCGTTATTCGTCTGTGCCACATCATCGCCAATGATGGTAGGGATATCGAACATGTCATAACCTAAATCCGAATATCTGTAGTGACGTTTACGTGTTGAATAAAGTGTGTGCACGCCGTAGTTTGTAACTAATTTACGTTTTTTTCATACAGTTAAATAATTGTCACCCTGTATCTTCCCCCTCACAGATGCCTTCAATGTACTCCTTCCACCTATCCGATCTCTCCTCTGCATTTAACAGTGGAATTCCCGTTGCACTCTTAATGCTACCACCCTTGCTTTTAATTTCACCAAAGGTCGTTTCGGCATTCCTATATGCTGAGTCAGTCCTTTCGACAATCATTTCTTTTTCAATTTCTTCACATTTTTCAAGCAGCCATTTCGTCTTCTTTTCCTGCACTTCGCATTTATTTAATTCCTAAGTGACTTGTATTCTGTATTCCTGAATTTCCCTGAACATTTTTGTAGTTCCTTCTTTCGTCGATCAGCTGAAGTATTTCTTCTGTTACCCATGATTTCATAGCTATTACCTTCACTGTATCTATGTTTTCTTTTCCAACTTCTGTGAATGCCCGTTTTAGAGATACACATTCCTCTTCAAATGTACAGCCCACTGAGCCATTTTTTATTGCTGTATCTACAGCCTTAGAGAACTTCAAGCGTGTCTCGTCATTCCTTAGTACTTCCATATCCCACTTCTTTGCGTGCTGATTCTTCAGCCCTCACTTCATCACTACCACACTGTGATCTGAGTGCATATCTGCTCCTGGGTATGCCTTACAATCCAGTATCTGATTTCGGAATCTCTCTCTGACCATGATGTAATCTAACTGAAATATTTCCGTATCACCTGGCCTTTTCCAAGTATACTTCCTCGTCTTATGATTCTTGAACAGAGTATTCGCTATTACTAGCTGAAATTTATTACAGAACTTAATTAGTCTTTCTCCTCCCTCATTCCTTTCCCCAGCCCATATTCTCCTGTGATCTTTTCCGGTGCTCCCTCCCCTACAACTGAATTCCAGTCCACCATGACTATTAGATTTTTATCTCCCTTGATGTATTGCATTACCCTTTCAGTATGTTCTTACACTTCCTCTATCTCTTCATCTTTAGCTTGTGAACTCGGCATGTATACCTGAACTATTGTTGTCGGTGTTGGTTTTCTGTCGATTCTGATAAGAACAACCCTATCACTGAACTGTTCACAGTCACACTCCCTCCGCCTTACCCTCCAATTCATAACGAACCCTACTGCCGTAATACCGATTTCTGCTGCTGTTGATATTACCTGATACTCTTCTGACCAGAAGTCCTTGTCTTCTTTCCATTTCACTTCACTGACTCCTAATATAACTAGATTGAGCCCTTCCATTTTCCTTTTTAGATTATCCAGTTTCCCTACCACGTTGAAACTTCTGACATTCCACACTCCGACGCTTAGGACGTTATCCTTTAGTCAGTTATTCAATTTTTTGCTCATGGTCACCTCCCATTTGGCAATCCCCTCTCGAAGCTCTGAATGGCGGACTATTCCGGAACCTTTTGCCAATGGGGAGATCATCATGACACTTTTTCAATAACAGGCCACATGTTCTGTGGATACACGTTATGTATCCTTAATGCAGTGGTTTCCATTGCTTTCTGCATCCTCATGCCATTGATCATTTCTTCCGCCTTTAGGGGCAGTTTCCCACCCCAAGGACAAGAGAGTGACCTGAACCTCTGTCCGCTCCTCCGCCCTCATTGACAGGGCCGTTGGCAGAGTGAGGGTGACTTCTTATGCCAGTAGTCTTCCGCCGCCAGTGCTAATAATTAACCAAAATTTAAGCGGTAGCGGGTTTTGAAAGCGAGACCGAGGACCTTTGGGTTATTAATCAAAGAGTTTTGTTGGTCTCAATTTGTTCGTTATTGATCTTTGTACGAGGGCAGTTCAATAAGTAATGCAACACATTTTTTTTCTGAAACAGGGGTTGTTTTATTCAGCATTGAAATACACCAGGTTATTCCCCAATCTTTTAGCTACACAACACTATTTTTCAACGTAATCTCCATTCAATGCTACGGCCTTACGCCACCTTGAAATGAGGGCCTGTATGCCTGCACGGTACCATTCCACTGGTCGATGTCGGAGCCAACGTCGTACTGCATCAATAACTTCTTCATCATCCGCGTAGTGCCTCCCACGGATTGCGTCCTTCATTGGGCCAAACATATGGAAATCCGACGGTGCGAGATCGGGGCTGTAGGGTGCATGAGGAAGAACAGTCCACTGAAGTTTTGTGAGCTCCTCTCGGGTGCGAAGACTTGTGTGAGGTCTTGCGTTGTCATGAAGAAGTAGAAGTTCGTTCAGATTTTTGTGCCTACGAACACGCTGAAGTCGTTTCTTCAATTTCTGAAGAGTAGCACAATACACTTCAGAGTTGATCGTTTGACCATGGGGAAGGACATCGAACAGAATAACCCCTTCAGCGTCTCAGAAGACTGTAACCATGACTTTACCGGCTGAGGGTATGGCTTTAAACTTTTTCTTGGTAGGGGAGTGGGTGTGGCGCCACTCCATTGATTGCCATTTTGTTTCAGGTTCGAAGTGATGAACCAATGTTTCATCGCCTGTAACAATCTTTGACAAGAAATTGTCACCCTCAGCCACATGACGAGCAAGCAATTCCGCACAGATGGTTCTCCTTTGCTCTTTATGGTGTTCGGTTAGACAACGAGGGACCCAGCGGGAACAAACCTTTGAATATCCCAACTGGTGAACAATTGTGACAGCACTACCAACAGAGATGTCAAGTTGAGCACTGAGTTGTTTGATGGTGATCCGTCGATCATCTCGAACGAGTGTGTTCCCACGCTCCGCCATTGCAGGAGTCACAGCTGCGCACGGCCGGCCCGCACGCGGGAGATCAGACAGTCTTGCTTGACCTTGCGGCGATGATGACACACGCTTTGCCCAACGACTCACCGTGCTTTTGTCCACTGCCAGATCACCGTAGACATTCTGCAAGCGCCTATGAATATCTGAGATGCCCTGGTTTTCCGCCAAAAGAAACTCGATCACTGTCCGTTGTTTGCAACGCACATCCGTTACAGACGCCATTTTAACAGCTCCGTACAGCGCTGCCACCTGTCGGAAGTCAATGAAACTATACGAGACGAAGCGGGAATGTTTGAAAATATTCCACAAGAAATTTCCGGTTTTTTCAATCAAAATTGGCCGAGAAAAAAAAAGTGTTGCATTACTTATTGAACTGCCCTCGTACTTGTTCAGGGCGGGCGTCTGTTCAAGTGCATCGTTGATCCATTCACTCAGTTTTTTTTTTTTAATTACATAGGGAAGCTAACTGTCTGACGAAACGCGGTGAGCTACCGTGTCGGCAACCCCTGTACAACGGGCGTAGCGCTTACGACGTGATAAATTTTGTTGTATTCTGCTGCACATAGACGGACCTCAGGTGATAACTGCCATCATTTTACAAGTATTACACCCAACTGAGTACGATAGAACAACAAAAATTAAAGAAGCTATACTAATTTGTTTAGTTTGTGATATGTATGCACACAAATCCTGAAGAGGTGCTAAATAAGCTTCAAACATAACTTTAAGCCGGCCGGAGTGGCCGTGCGTTTCTAGGCGCTACAGTCTGGAACCGCGAGACCACTAGGGTCGCAGATTCGAATCCTCCCTCGGGCATGGATGTGTGTGATGTTCTTAGGTTAGTTAGGTTTAAGTAGTTCTAAGTTCTAGGGGACTGATGACCTCAGAAGTTGAGTCCCATAGTGCTCAGAGCAATTTGAGCCATAACATTAACTTATATTTTGACTGGTGGCAGCAAATCACAAAACAAAGATTCTCGATTCAAGTAAGAGAAACGCTGCGCAAGGCTTGATAGTTAATAAAAAAGTTAAACAAATGTGGAATGAAGGCTACCAAAAAATTGCGTTTTACTGACAGGACACTCTGAACATCCAACAAATCTGCTAAAAAACAGCCTACACCACCCTTGTCCGTCCTCTTCTGGAGTACTGGTGCGCGGGATTAGCTGTTCGCTAGATAGAATTGACGGAGGACATCGAACAATTTCAGAGAAGGGCAGCTCGTTTTATATTATCGGGAAACAGGGTAGATGATGTCAAAGATTTGATACGCGAGTTGCTGTGGCAGTCATGAAAACAATATCATTTTTGTTACGACGAGATCTTTTGGCGGAATTTCGATCACCTAATTTCTCCTCCGAATGGGAAAATATTTTGTAGACTCCCACCTACACAAGGAGAAACTATCATTATTATAAAATAAGAGAAATCAGAGCTCACACGTAAAGATTTGGACATTCGTTTTTCCCACGTGCTATTAGAGAGTGGAAAGCTAGAGAAAAAGTCTGAAAGTGGTTCGTTGAACCCTCTGCCAAGAAATGTGAATTGCAGAGTAGTGGTGTAGATCTATATGTACCAGTTTATACAAATAAATATTTCGTAATATACTTAGGCAACATTGTTATTAAATATTTTTATAACAATTTTTCTCTATTAGATTTTCTTCAACTTCACAACCTTGGAGCCAAGAATACTTTATATTCGGATAGACGTTGTAACGTCTCCTGGAAAAATTTAGTGCAAAATATAAGTGAATTGTGTCAAACTGTCGTAAAATATCGGACAAGGATCATAAGGATTTTATCGGCGTTTACAAATGGATATACAAGTCGCATCTATGATGCGACAAAACCAAAGAATACTTAAAGACAGTTACTTCTTTTGTAATGTAGAAACTATCGAAACTGTTCATGAGGGGCGCGTGCTATGGTAGTCCATGCAGTTGAGCAAAGCGACTGTGGCAGGGCGGCGTAGTGGTTACACATTTCCTTAGTAAGCAGGAGACCTGGTTTCGGATCCCGGTCTTGGTACAAATTTTCGTTCGTCACTTCAGTCTGCATACATACAACATACAGATATATCTAGGTGTAGAGAAACGCTGCGCAAGGCTTGGTAGTTAATAAAAAAGTTAAACAATCTTGCCTGGAAACAGTACATTGATTAAATGGTTAACGTTTACTCCATAAGCCGCCCATGAGCCGCCTACGACCGGTATCACTTGTCTGCCGATCGAAATTGTTTCCATATAAGGACGACTTGCGCTGTTTCTCAGGGCTGTGGTCTAAACTAGATGGACCGACAACGAGTGAACGTGGCGAAGTGTCTCTTTGATAAAGTAATAGCGGCCAGAAACAACGGAAATGAAGTACAATAATTTTGGAGAAATTATTAAATCATTTACTTCTGGTTTCTTTCAAGTACAGTTTGTACAAAAAGAACGTAGTAGAAGATAATCTGACCACTCTAAATCGCAAAGCTGAAATACTGCATTCAAAAAAACGGAAATTAACGTTATATGTCTAAATCGTTTCTTTTATGCAAGACTACCGGAAAGAAGTTACAGTCTCAATACTACAGACCTGAGTTTCACGAGAACAGCAGCATATCTAAATTATTATTCAACAGCAAAGACGAAACCCTTGGCTCAGTATCTTTAATAAAATCACGTGCAAGCACTGTGGAAATGTGTGATTTCGTCAGTCAGACCGATCTGTGGAAACGGTTATCGGACCATGAGAGAATCCGGAACCTATGGGCCGATTTAAACATTGCGGAACACATTTTAAAAGGTATCGCCCATAGGGTGTAGACTGCGAAGCTTTACGTACTGTTAAGAAATGCAGACAGGTGACACTACTTAGAGCATTTGAAATCATTGAACAAATCAGACAGAATACCGGCTTACTTTTAAATGACCAAACACCGTTGAATTTTATCTCCTCTGTTAAGTTTCAAGAATGGGTATGTTAGTTTACAGTAATAAATTCAGTTTTATTTTTCATCTGTTGTTAAATGAAATAATTTCCACATAAAACTTTGGTTTCCTTTTTGTTAAATGTAACGATTCTGTCTAACATAAAAAGTAATACTTTTCTTTCTAAAGATTATATACTTCATTATATTTATTTCTTGTGTGTGTAGCAGCAGTGTCTGTGTACAGAATAAGATGTTCACACTCCAGCGGAGTGTGCGCTGATGTGAAATTTACTGGCAGATTAAAACTGTGTGCCGGACCGAGACTCGTACTCGGGACCTTTGCTTTTCGCGGGCAAGTGCTCCACCATCTTATTTTTTTTTCATTTTGTTCGTTGTTGATCGTTGTGTTTTTGGTCGTTGCGGACGTCACCTGACGCCCGTTAAAGTTCGTTTGTTGATCCTTCTACTCAGTTTTTTTTATTACAGAGGCCAACCCCATCTGAGCTACCCAAGCACGACTCACGCCCCGTCCTCACGGCCCTACGTCCACCAGTACCTCGTCTCATTCTGGAAACATCCCCTATGCTGTGGCTAAGCCATGTCTCCGCAATATCCTTTCTTCCAGGAGTGCTAGTTTTGCAAGGTTCGCATGAGAGCTTCTGTGAAGTTTGGAAGGTAGGAGACGAGGTACTGGTTGAAGTAAGGCTGTGAGGACGGGGCGTGAGTCGTGCTTGGGTAGCTCAGATGGTAGAGCGTTCTCTCGCGAAAGCTAAAGGTCCAGATTCGAGTCACGGCCCGGCACACAGTTTTAATCTATCAGGAAATTTCAATATCTGTGTAAGTCTCACGTCATTTTATCTGTGGATGTGACATTCAGTTGCCAGGTGACGATGACATAAGAAGTCAAAAGCGACTTCGTGATAAATAAGGTTTTGCAGAACATCGGGGAAAATATTTCGTATACAGGTATAATAATAACTGACGGGAAACGAAGTTAATTTGATAGCAAAGTAGATAACAGTCAAATACGTAAATTCGTTTATGTCTAAACCGGTTTCGTGTGATGTGACATTTTCAATAGCTTACGGATACCTCTTGGCCCTGCATTGCGTTGATATATATGGGATGGAGCCTCACGTAAATGATAACTCCCCGCGTATTCTAACGCCTTCGGCCAAGGAGTATCTACCAGTTACAGAAACTACCTTATCAGTCGAAGCGATTTAGACTTTAAAGAATCTACATGAACATTTCACTGTAATAAACTTTGTGTCATTGTGTATCCCTTTCGGTGTAACATCATCTGCAGGCCTAGGTATGTAACATCATCTACAGGCCTAGGTATGCCTTCCGGCACACACAGGGTAAACAGGAACACAACCAACAGACTTTCAGGGATACCTTGTGTAAGTAGGCTGTTAAGGTTTTTTTTATTGGTAACGCCACGTAATGCTCTATATGAAAATCACTGACTGTGCTGTGTGCAGTCTGAGGCTGGTCGGCATTGTTGCAATAGTCGCTATTGTAGTGTTGGGCTGTTAGCTGTTAACAGCGCGTAGCTTTGCGCGGTTGGAGGTGAGCCGCCAGCAGTGGTGGATGTGGGGAGAGAGATGGCGGATTTCTGAGAGTTTCAGAAGCACAGGTGGAGAAAAAAAGAGGCCATTATCCTCGCTATTGACATTTCTTTGTAGAAAGCATAGCAAATATGACACGCTCAAACTTGAAAACATATGATTACACTGTGAAGCTCGTAATTTATGATATTTACTAAAATGCCTAATTGAATGATGAGAAACATTTTACATCTATTGTCCTTGTAGTTGAGAGATTGCTCATTTTGCTTAATATCTAGTATCTAGCTCCACTGCAGCATTGGTTAAAATAAAATTTTATAGATGTACTAATACAGATATTTTATGCCTACAGATCCAGTAAATAATAACTTTATGATCTACTTCAAAAAAACGAAGGAGCACAAAAAGATATTTCCACTTCACAGGAATTGCATACATAATTTTTGTCAGTGACTTGGTAACTTGTCTGCTAGAGTAAGTTACAGTGATGCGTCACTCTAGTGTTAAGATGTGACATAGGTATTAAACATGGCCATTTTTACTGTAATATTTTTTCTGCTTGAGCTTTGTCATGTTTAGATATTATTTATTGCATTTGCTGCTGCTGTTTTCCAGGCATAGTGCTACTAAATTTCACTTTGTATTACTCTGTTAAGCCAGTTTTACTATGGATTTATTTTTCTTATTTGCTGCACATTGCTTTATATTAGTTGGAATATTGCAATATATATACTGCTGCTTGCTTTGCAATTTCCATTTTTTTTGTCATTGCTGTTCGTGTTAATTGTTATGTGCTGCTGTATTGCCTCGTCCCTTGGTATATATATCTGAGCTCAGTAGATTTAAGTTAGCTTAAGAGGGGGTAGACTATATAAGAAACTAACTATGATGAATTGGAACAAGTGCATTGAGAAGCTATAAGAAAATGGTTTGGCCAAAAAAGTAGTGTACAGTGGAGAAAAACTATTTTTGAAAGAGGATGTGAACAGAATACAGAAAGCGTGCTTGGATAGGGGTTTTTTTTTTTTTTGGTAGAAACAAATGTTGAAATAAGAGGAAAGATCTACAGAATGAAGTTTTGGGTTGGACTGCAGTACCAAATGTCACACTGAAAACAAACCCTGTCCTGAACCTTTGTGTTATTACGCTATGTGAATTTGTGTTTTTCCTGTCTTTATGTGTTTAGCTAATAAGAGTTATGTTGTAGAATTTTTCTAATAATGTGTTATTTACTTTGTAAAGACGTTTAGACATTATTTATTCTGTTCTCTTTTAATGTTCCAAAAACTATTCTCATTATTTTATATATTTACTTATGTCATAATTCCTGTAACACTGATGTACATGTTTATTTCTATTCCTTTGTAAAGCCTGTATTACCACAAATGTTATCTGTATTGTTATGTTCTTTAATGATGTATTTTGTACCTTTGTAATTGTATTCTTATGTTGTAAATTTCTAATTGTATAGATACCAGTTCTTCAAATTAAGTTTCATTTCACTGCACACATTTCTGTTGGTCATAGTATATGCACAATATGTGAAAAAAGAGGACTGTTAGTGTTTGCACGTGTGTTGATAATTCAGCAAGGGACTGGTTAACAGCATTGCTGGTTCTAAGGACAATTCCAAAAAAACTTTTTGTGAGTGCACAAGTGGTAGTTCATGGACTTGCTATATTGTCCACAAGACTCTTCGATGGTGATTGTGCACCTGCACAGTTGCAACAGATGGCTGCTGGCCGTCTCTACAAGGACTACAGTGGGTCTGCATCTTTGGTGGCCCACCAATACCATTATCTCTACAAGGACTGCAGTGGGTCTGCACCTCTGGTGGCCCACCAATACCGTAATCTCTACCAAGACTATAGTGGGTCTGCTCTGTGATGACCTACCTACCAATATTCTTCAAAACTTCGAATGACTCTGCGGTGGGTTTGCTCTGTTGTGGCCCATAACCTGTCTGCATGTCAAGAGTCAGCACTGTCTTTCCGTTGGAAGGACAACACTACTTCTTCAAGGCTGCATGGAAATCCACTACTTCCGTGTGCATTTTCTTTTACTGCTCAGACTTTGTGAAAAAAAACCACTACAATTTTACTGTGATGAATGATCAGGACTGTCTTTATGGACTATGAGAAAATTTTATCTTTTGACCAACATTGTATCAATAAGTGTGTGCATTTGATTTCTTTGTTATTGTAATTGTAAAAAAATTTTAACAAATATGTATTGGCCAGTGCCCAAGACAATTTGTAAAATTTTTTGTGCGGAGCATGGGGGCTATGTAAGTAAGCTGTTTAGGTTTTTTTTATTGGTAACGCCACGTAGCGCTCTATATGAAAATCACTGACGGTGCTGTGTGCAGTCTGAGGCTGGTCGGCATTGTTGCAATAGTCGCTATTGTAGTGTTGGGCTGTTGGCTGTGAACAGCGCGAAGCGTTGCGCAGTTGGAGGTGAGCCGCCAGCAGTTGTGGATGTGGGTAGAGAGATGGCGGATTTTTGAGAGCGGATGATCTGGACGTGTGTCCATCAGAAACAGTACATTTTTAAGAATGGATGTCATGAACTGCTATATATATTATGACTTTTGAACAATATTAAGGTAAATACATTGTTTGTTCTCTATCAAAATCTTTCTTTTGCTAACTGTGCCTATCAGTAGTTAGTGCCTTCAGTAGTTTGAATCTTTTATTTAGCTGGCAGTAGTGGCGCTCGCTGTATCGCAGTAGTTCGAGTAACGAAGAATTTTGTGAGGTAAGTGATTTGTGAAAGGTATAGGTTAGTGTTAGCCAGGGCCATTCTTTTGTAGGGATTTTTGAAAGTCAAATTGCGTTGCGCTAAAAACATTGTGTGTCAGTTTAAGCACAGTCATGTATAATTGTTCAAAGGCGACGTTTCACTTGTGAGCATTTTGGTGCAAGTGACTCACCGTCTCCGGTGGATCGTTACACAGTTATTGCGTGGGCGTTTGGTTTCTTGCCACAATTAGCTATGTATCTGTATTATATTGAAAATAGGGCACAACAGTGCAGATGTCGACGAAATGCGCTGTGTGTCTTGTTTCCATTCGCTCACGGCGTCTGCGCTTGACAACAGCAATGCCCTCTTTAATCGTTGCTCCGAAGTTTGTATATAATATTACTCGTTTCTGTCTAGTGTTTTGTTTTCCTGCGTTTTGGATGTACGTTAATAGTTCAGTGTACCAGTGCGTATACGTTTACTGGTGAAGAGTTGGCCAGTATGAGGCTCGAATGTGGATTCACCAATGTGATGGGAGAGCGGCACAACGACGCTGTGCTAAGCTGTTCCCGCAGAGACGGCAGCCACGTCACAGTACTTCTACATCTGAGGCTTTTTCATTACTTTGTCTTGTATTGCGTGTTGCACGTTTTGGTTACTGTATATTAGAGGGTTCTTCACTCTTGTGAAGGTCTTTCTACAGAACGAACGGAGATTGCTTTAGAAAGCGGAATAAATTGTAATTCCATTCTTATTCTGTACGAGCCAACGGAGACCGATTGGTCCCTTATATCAAAATACTGAGAAGGTATCCCTGAACTGCCTCTAAATTTTTTCGGTGGAGTTCTGGTTCACCCTGTATACAGCGTGGTCAGAAACAATCTGGAAAGCTTGTAAGGGTATTTCAGGGTTGGTCGTGCTGAGAAATAATCGTTAAGAGAAAAATTCGGCACTTTGCACTGTTTCCGAGATAATTAGCATTGAAGTTGGCCAATCTGGTCGTTGCGAGCACAAATTCAAGTGGCCCGCCAACGACTGTGTAACCAACTAAGTTGTTCGTTTGGCTTCCTAAAACCGAACAAGAGAGCGATACAAAAATTGTACTGGAACGGTAGTATGTGTCAAAACCGAACCAAAGGCTGGGAACTCGCGTGCTCATCTACGCTACGAGAACAACTGACACAGATTGTATCTGACAGACCGCTTGAATTTGCGCGCACCACGGCCTGATTGGCTAACTTCAATGCTAGTTAACTCGGAAACGGCGCAACGTATTGAATTTTTTAACAATTATTTCGCCGGCCAATCTACCTTGCAACATCCTTACAAGCTTTGCAGACTGTTTCTGACCACTCTGTGTAAAATATTTTCGCTACAGTTTAAGTTTCGGTCAATATTATATTAACATCTACACGCTTCTGCATTTATAAATAGTTAAGTTTTTACTGTAACGAGTAGTGGAAAGTTGCAGGAGCAGAAAATATTTGAATATTTAAAGCAGAATATTTTGCATTTGTGTTTTGCAGTTAAAACGTAAGATGGCAGCTGTAATCACCACAAAAAGATACGCCTATAGTCTCTTCCACGACACGTGCAATTAGTAGCCACCTTTTGCAAATCTAACTTAATGGTGTGCAGAGAGAAGCTACATTGTGACTTTGTAGCTGCTGTCATCGAAGACAGATTCTATTAGGCTTTACTTTCTGCTTGAAGGTCATACGTACCAAGTAACACTTGATGCAATGTGTCTAAAGACACTGGCCCCTTTCAGTGCGGCATATCAAAACACTTGCGTTCTGTGCGGGTTGCGTCCTCTCACGTTCACGGCGCACAGCCAGGAGGACCCTCACACATTGTCTACGTCACATGTCTTTCCCTTCCAGAACTGAATTAGGCGATAGAACTACGTTCGTGTATGCCCTTAGAACCGCACATCTTTGCCTTCTAGGGCTGAATTAGGCTATCAACCACGTTCATATATGCGTTTAGAAGTTCATGCACAAACTCGCCGCTGCCCGTTGTGACCGACCGGTTCTAGGCACTTCAGTCCGGAACCACGTGGCTGCTACGGTCGCAGGTTCGAATCCTGCCTCGGGCATGAATGCGTGTGATGTCCTTAGGTTAGTTAGGTTTAAGTAGTTCTAAGCCTAAGGGACTGATGACCTCAGATGTTAAGTCCCATAGTGCTTAGAGCCATTTGAACCATTTGAACAAACTCGCCGATTTATAGTTGATGCATCTACATTTACATAATTATTCCGCAAGCCACTGTACAGTGCATGGCGGAGACTACGTAGTATCATACTTTCCTACCCCATTCGCATATTCAGTGAGAAAAAATTGACTGTCTGTGTAACTCTGTACGCACCCTGATGCCTCTTATCCTCTCCTTGTGATGTCTGCACCAGGTATACTTTGATGGCGCTATAATGATCAAAGGTCTTCTCCGCACACAGGTTACCCTTATTTACTCAACAGGGTTATACGGGAACTACACAGTTTTTTTCCAGGGATTTCTGTTTAATTTCCCTGAACATATCTGTTACATTTCCGTATGGAATAAACCGACATATTATGATACTCCCCGCATGTCTCTTAATTTGTTTGATGTTTGTTGTCATGCCTACTTTATAGGACGCCAAACACTGGATCAATATTCTAGAATTGGTTGCTCTAGCGTCTTGTGCGTGATTACCTTTATAGACGCACGGCTCTTACCCATAATTTCTCGAATAAATCTAAGTCTTCCGTTATCCTTCCATAATCCTAACTGATATCGCTTCTTCGTATTACTTCTAAATACTTGCACGATGCTACTTGTTCAAGATGTTCACCACTGATCTTGAAATCAGATACAATTGGCTGGTTTATCTCTGTTATGGGCATTATCTTACGTATAACCACATTGAAAAACATTTGTCACTCATTACGCTGTGTGGAAATACTCTCCAAGCCTTTCTACAATTCATTGCGATCATGTAACGACGATAATTTCGGGTACCTAACTGCACGGTCAGCGTCCAGTCTTATAGTGCTACTAAGTACACCATCATGAGTACACCATCATGTTGTGTCCATATGTGCTCACATACAGTTTTTGTGATATTATCTGTAAATTTTAAATCCTTTCCACATGAGTTTGAACAATAGCACCCACACATTCAGTACAACTGGAACATCCACCTGCTTATCCATTTTCAGAATATCAAGCGCCTTTCTTTGTTACTATACAGAAAAACATTTGTCATAACAACATATGGTACTTGTCTATAAAAGAAACTGCAGTGTCATATCACAAACCTAAAAATAATTAGTGGTGGCGATACACATACTGGGTAACGTGGAATTTTTCGTGATGCTGTTTTGATATAGACCGTTACATAATTTTTTACAAACATCTGGCTCCCTTACATAATTAATTCCAACCATCTGGCTTCCACGACAAGTAATTGGCACTAATACCGATCAAAAAATTTCGTGCATATTTTAATAGTCTCTCACCCAAAAGTAACCATTGTCACCAGCAGCGCTCCAAATTTGACGACTAGCCTCAGGTTGTCCACGAAATAATATTAGACAACTGTCATCAAATGCCAATCATCCTGCAGTAATGTGAAACCCAGGTTGTGACAAAAATTTATTCTACAGGGTATGAGTACTAAGTCGCTATTGACATTCACAGTCATTTACAAAAATTGAAAAGGCAAACAGCCTTCCATGGACAACTGTAATGGGTCTTTCACGGCCTCTGTTGCTTCTACAGCAAGCGTCGTACTATGATAAATGATATTACGTCAGTGCAAGGTAGCATCAGCTTCAGTGCCGGAACATCTTTGACGTTCGTGACCTTCGATAGTTACTGTGCTGCAGTCAAAATTGTCATTACCTATTCCTATACAGTAAAGGCGAACATGCTAGTAGTGTGACTCACTTAAAACAACTAGATCACACGGTTCGGATATCGCAGAATAAAAAGCACCTACTGCCAAATACCTAACAGCAGTTTACAGAAATAGGCTTACGTAGCAGCGTTGCTCTGAAAATACTCCTTCTTTCTTGTACACATTGTACAACAAATATATGTTAATTACAGTTCCGTAGCGTACCTCCTTTTGTGCTGAAGTAAGATGAGCGCAATTCAAAGATTACTTTGTTAATTATCTCTAATCACAAAAATTTTGGCTTGGCGACTACACACTTTTCCACAGATAGCACACTTTCATCTCACAATTATAGCCACATTCTTGTGTACGGGTCATCAAAGAAAATATTTTTCTTTTTTCAAGCTTGAATGTCATTTTCTTATATTTTTTTAGTAAGAAAGTTCGATAGTACACTACCTCCCATTAAAATGCAACACCAGGAAGGGTAGAAAATTACTTTTATATGTTTGGTGTCTGTTATTTTGGACATATCAGAAAGAAAAAGACACCACACATATAACAGTAATAACTGCTCATTGACAGCATTTCATGTCTTCAGAGTGCGTGCACCGTAGCGCGACCTTTTTCGGGAATAATGCGAGATGCTGTGAGCACTGAGCAAAATGGACAGGGGGCTTTACGGAAGTAGTGTGCGACGAGTTGGGAATTTGAGTTGGACGGGAAGCGTGCTCGGAAAACTGAAGCGGTTAAGGTGGCCTCTCATGTAAAGTGGAAAATCCAGGTTCCAGTCCCAGTCTGTCACAAATTTTCACTTGTTGCCGCTGAATTACTTCAATGTCCTCATACGGCTGTCGTCGGTATTTCTCTTTTACGAGTATAGAAAATCTCGAAATTTTACTTTTGTGTGTATATTGTGTAGCATCAGAAATCGGTGATTAAATTTGTAAGTTTTGAAACGCCCTCTGGTTGCGTCGCCTCCTGACCGAATACCCGAGAACATGTCAAAATCATTATACACCGCGAAAGCCTAAAATTACACAATTTTGAGGGTATACGGCTATACACTGGCAGCAACCATGGCTCTAACTCTGTTGGATGTCAACTCGAACCGAGCTAGGATGACAGACACGCGTACGACATCCTGATTGGCTCAACTCCATGCTTGATTCATCAGCCGTCGTGTTGGCGTGTGAGATCCGAAAAACATGCCGGCCAGGGTGACAAACATACTCCGCATCGATGTAGGCCAGGACAGCACGGACAACACGCGGTCTTGCGCTATCTTTTCAAAATTGTATTTCAACAAGATAGCGCAAGACCTCGAAGAGAAGGCACAGTCACTGGCCTCAATTCGTCAGGCAGGTAACACCTACGATCCAAGTTACTCGCTATGTTTGTATAAAATCTTACGGTGTTATGTACCCTACGGTGTCGCATACCGTCACGCGAAGTGCTGGATCCGTACGACAATAACAAATGCTTGGTCATCTTGTACTCCGCAACCAGTATTAAAAACAACCACCACAGTTGTATTAAGGTAGATTTATTATGTCGCGATGGGTTTGGTCCAGTTAACAGTCTTCGCAATAAATTCGCAAATTACTGTGGCGATATCGAGACACAAGAAGTCAAATTGTCTTACATGACGTTAAAGGACCATTTTGGAACATGAAGATACAAACACCCCAACGACCACCTGGCAGAAGCACAGTGGGCAGTGACTGCGGGAAACGTGGCATGCTGTGCACGCTAGACTACTCAGACCAGCAGTTTAAAGACGCTGATTTTTCCACAATGGCGAGAACACGCTGAAAATTTGTGTTTTTAACAGCGCGGAGAGACACTGCACTGGCAACCTACATGTAAGAGTGAAACTTTTTGGCAGATTAAAACTGTGTGCCCGACCGAGACTCGAACTCGGGACCTTGGGACATGTAAGAGTATTTCTTAACAATCAGCTGCTTCAAAGACCAAACTCCAAGGTCGCCCAATTCGACGGTATGTGACGCAAATATTTTTTGAGGTTGGTGATATATCCTGCCTATGTGGTTCCTCTTCAAACAGGTCTGAATCGAGACGTTGCGTAGTAACAGCACTGAATGCAGTGACTCCCGATATGCTCGCAAAAGTGTAGGATGTGTTTGATTATGGTCTGAACGGCTGTAGCCGTCCGTTGGGAAGGTCCATTGAACATTTGTGAAAATTAAATGAAGACTTTGATCGCAAACGTAACTTGAAAAATCATCCCAAGGTCGTATGATGGCGACAGGAAGTGTATCTGGCCCCTGTATACCATTAACATTGCCATAACCATTATTAACGTCCGGTCTGTGATATACGACAAAAAATACCGGACAAAAGAAGATACCAAGGTTGTATGTAAATTCACATAAGATGTATAATTTTCTTTTCAAAGAAAAAACTTTGTTGTCTTACGCAAAACTTTAAATTTATCTAGAGTGTGAAAAATATAGCCTTCAGAAATTAGGAAGACTCTTTTTGAACAACCTTTTATACTGGTGGTTCCGCTCGATATTTCTGTGTATTAACACGTGCTCCTCATTTCATTTATCTGTCATCAAAGAAACCTGCAGCAGGTGTCTAGTATTATTTCCTGCAGTAACTGCCTGGAGACCTCTCAGTGTATAGGTTATGGTGGCTTGACTAACGACAATATTACTGCGAATGATTAATATCGTTCTGCCTGTCCATCTTTGGAAAAGTTAGCAATGGGAAGATGGAGTGGTAAAGCGGCACGCACAAAAAACACAACAGGCAAGATAACACACAGGCAAGATAAATTAACTTTATTTAACAAATTGTTCAGAGTGTTATTGCGAATTTTTTTAACACGTAAATGCAATTATTTATAAAGTTCACAAAAATCGGCACTAAGCTTTCAGTATCTCAAATATTAACATGAGATTTCTAGTCATAACCTTCCGTAGAACTTTACCTCACTCAGGTAGTTTCAAAATAAATTCAGTAAAACACAGTATGAACTCTGATAATAATAGAACAGACAAAAACATTTCAATTGGAAAATGTACCAGAGTAAAACATCAGGCATGAATGAATAAAAATTTGGGTTAACACTTCACTTAACACCTGCGAACACGCCACATCACAGCAGTCACTGAGCAACGATAAAAGTATTGTTAAACATAACCGTACAAATATCAGAGGAACACTATTGAAGTGTTATAAAAAGGTACCAGATGTCACATAAAAGATCCCGGGATTAGGAACAAAAGCCAAACATGAAATTAGATACAACGCAAATAGCCAAGACAGAATGTGCCAATGTATGTAGCTTGGTTTTAAGTTGATAATTCAGGCTAATTCTATAATAAAATTTATACATAAATTTAAACATCAAGGACAGCATGGCTTAAACTTAAACAGTAGGTAATAAAATTGAGCTTCCATATTTTCTGAGAACCAATTAAATTACACATAACCAGTACAGATTGTTGTTGTTGTTGTGGTCTTCAGTCCTGAGACTGGATTGATGCAGCTCTCCATGCTACTCTATCCTGTGCAAGCTTCTTCATCTCCCAGTACCTACTGCAACCTACATCCTTCTGAATCTGCTTAGTGTATTCATCTCTTGGCCTCCCTCTACGATTTTTACCCTCCACGCTGCCCTCCAATACTAAATTGGTGATCCCTTGATGCCTCAGAACAAGTCCTACCAACCGATCCCTTCTTCTGGTCAAGTTGTGCCACAAACTTCTCTTCTCCCCAATCCTATTCAATACTTCCTCATTAGTTATGTGATCTACCCATCTAATCTTCAGCATTCTTCTGTAGCACCACATTTCGAAAGCTTCTATTCTCTTCTTGTCCAAACTATTTATTGTCCATGTTTCACTTCCATACATGGCTACACTCCATACAAATACTTGCAGAAATGACTTCCTGACACTTAAATCTATTCTCGATGTTAACAAATTTCTCTTCTTCAGAAACGCTTTCCTTGCCATTGCCAGTCTACATTTTATATCCTCTCTAATTCGACCATCATCAGTTATTTTGCTCCCCAAATAGCAAAACTCCTTTACTACTTTAACTCTCTCATTTCCTACTCTAATTCCCTCAGCATCACCCGACTTAATTAGACTACATTCCACTATCCTCGTTTTGCTTTTGTTGATGTTCATCTTATATCCTCCTTTCAAGACGCTATACATTCCATTCAACTGCTCTTCCAAGTCCTTTGCTGTCTCTGACAAAATTACAATGTCATCGGCGAACCTCAAAGTTTTTATTTCTTCTCCATGGATTTTAATACCTACTCCGAATTTTTCTTTTGTTTCCTTTACTGCTTGCTCAATATACAGATTGTTTAAAATCGGGGAGAGGCTACAACACTGTCTTAATCCCTTCCCAACAAGTGCTTCCCTTTCATGTCCCTCGACTCTTATAACTGCCATCTGGTTTCTGTACAAATTGTAAATAGTCTTTAGCTCCCTGTATTTTACCCCTGCCACCTTCACAATTTGAAAGAGAGTATTCCAGTCAACATAGTCAAAAGCTTTCTCTAAGTCTACAAATACTAGAAACGTAGGATTGCCTTTCCTTAATCTTTCTTCTAAGATAAGTCGTAAGGTCAGTATTGCCTCACGTGTTCCAGTATTTCTACGGAATCCAAACTGATCTCCCCCGAGGTCGGCTTCTACCAGTTTTTCCATTCGTCTGTAAAGAAATCGCGTTAGTATTTTGCAGCTGTGACTTATTAAACTGATTGTTCGGTAATTTTCACATCTGTCAACACCTGCTTTCTTTGGGATTGGAATTATGATATTCTTCTTGAAGTCTGAGGGTATTTCGCCTGTTTCATACATCTTGCTCACCAGATGGTAGAGTTTTGTCGGGACTGGCTCTCCCAAGGCCGTCAGTAGTTCCAATGGAATGTTGTCTACTCCCGGGGCCTTGTTTCGACTCAGGTCTTTGAGTGCTCTGTCAAACTCTTCACGCAGTATCGTGTCTCCCATTTCATTTTCATCTACATCCTCTTCCATTTCCATAATATTGTCCTCAAGTACATCGCCCTTGTATAGACCCTCTATATACTCCTTCCACCTTTCTGCTTTCCCTTCTTTGCTTAGAACTGGGTTTCCATCTGAGCTCTTGATGTTCATACAAGTGGTTCTCTTATCTCCAAAGGTCTCTTTAATTTTCCTGTAGGCAGTATCTATCTTACCCCTAGTGAGATAAGCCTCTACATCTTTACATTTGTCCTCTAGCCATCCCTGCGTAGCCATTTTGCACTTCCTGTCGATCTCATTTTTGAGACGTTTGTATTCCTTTTTGCCTGCTTCATTTACTGCATTTTTATATTTTCTCCTTTCATCAAATAAATTCAATATTTCTTCTGTTACCCAAGGATTTCTATTAGCCCTCGTCTTTTTACCTACTTGATCCTCTGCTGCCTTCACTACTTCATCCCTCAAAGCTACCCATTCTTCTTTTACTGTATTTCTTTCCCCCATTCCTGTCAATTGTTCCCTTATGCTCTCCCTGAAACTCTGTACAAACTCTGGTTCTTTCAGTTTATCCAGGTCCCATCTCCTTAAGTTCCCACCTTTTTGGAGTTTCTTCAGTTTTAATCAATAGATTGTGGTCAGAGTCCACATCTGCCCCTGGAAATGTCTTACAATTTAAAACCTGGTTCCTAAATCTCTGTCTTACCATTATATAATCTATCTGATACCTTTTAGTATCTCCAGGGTTCTTCCATGTATACAACCTTCTTTCATGATTCTTAAACCAAGTGTTAGCTATGATTAAGTTGTGCTCTGTGCAAAATTCTACCAGGCGGCTTCCTCTTTCATTTCTTAGCCCCAATCCATATTCACCTACTACGTTTCTTTCTCTCCTTTTTCCTACTGCCGAATTCCAGTCACCCATGACTATTAAATTTTCGTCACCCTTCACTATCTGAATAATTTCTTTCATTTCATCATACATTTCTTCAATTTCTTCGTCATCTGCAGAGCTAGTTGGCATATAAACTTGTACTACTGTAGTAGGTGTGGGCTTCGTATCTATCTTGGCCACAATAATGCGTTCACTATGCTGTTTGTAGTAGCTTACCCGCATTCCTATTTTCCTATTCATTATTAAACCTTCTCCTGCATTACCCTTATTTGATTTTGTGTTTATAACCCTGTAGTCACCCGACCAGAAGTCTTGTTCCTCCTGCCACCGAACTTCACTAATTCCCACTATATCTAACTTTAACCTATCCATTTCCCTTTTTAAATTTTCTAACCTACCTGCCCGATTAAGTGATCTTACATTCCACGCTCCGATCCGTAGAACGCCAGTTTTGTTTCTCCTGATAACGCCATCCTCTTGAGTAGTCCCCGCCCGGAGATCCGAATGGGGGACTATTTTACCTCCAGGATATTTTACCCAAGAGGACGCCATCATCATTTAATCGTACAGTAAAGCTGCACGCCCTCGAGAAAAATTACGGCCGAAGTTTCCCCTTGCTTTCAGCCGTTCGCAGTACCAGCACAGCAAGGCTGTTTTGGTTATTGTTACAAGGCCAGATCAGTCAATCATCCAGACTGTTGCCCTTGCAACTACTGAAAAGGCTGCTGCCCCTCTTCAGGAACCACAAGTTTGTCTGGCCTCTCAACAGATACCCCTCCGTTGTGGTTGCACCTACGGTACGGCTATCTGTATCGCTGAGGCACGCAAGCCTCCCCACCAACGGCAAGGTCCATGGTTCATGGGGGGAGGCCGGTACAGATAATATTCATAAATTACAAACAGGGCTCAGATCTAACAGACAGGAACTACACACTCTGCCCCAAGTAACTGTGGCACGAACAGTTTTAGCAGTGTAATTTGACTAAACTGGAACCGTAAATTCTTTGAATAAAAACTGTTTTAACTCAAATCTAAAACAATACCACGCAAACAGTTTAAAGAACACGAAAGCGCAACGGACAGCTCTGAACAACTCTTCGTACAGTTCTACATTAAGATGCTCACCAGACATGTCCAACAAACAAAGATGACTACAGCTCATTAATTTCATTTTGTCAGTGAATTCTCTAGACACAAGTAGCAGACAAAGTTTCGAGGCTATCATCCACTAAACCCAAGCAACGTGCTTCTTAGGCAAATAAGTTGGCTTAATAACCACACATCCGCTAAACGACATATTCAACTTTGACAAATGTTCATAGCATCCACATGCCAATGACTGACAGTACTTGGCCTTGGATGCCCATCCTGTACTTACCGATGTTAAACGACTGAATGTTAGCTCATGCTCAACGTCGTTAAGTCGCCATGGTGGAGAGCATGCAGGCCCCCAGGTAGGACACGTAACAGGTAACCGCCTAGCTACACGGGCACAGAGATTATATCGCACTTTTGAATTCATATCAGAGAACTGCACGTGTCAAATCCTCACCCCCCGCCCCTCTAAAAGTCAAATATGCGTGGGGGGAGGAATAATTGGATTGAGCACTTCACCCCTTGACCCCTTGTTTTATTGAGCTCCGCTGACCTCACAAGGAACACCAACATTAACCTGCTTAAGATGAACCCTATGAAGTTTACTGGTAGCCAAATTTTTAACTGGTACTAACTGGGACGGGTGTATTTACAATCTGACATGGTCCAACAAAACGTGGCAATAGCTTAATAGAAATTTTGACTGCTTCCTTGCTTTGAGCTCAGAAGTTTACGAAAACTAGATGCCCAATCCTTAACGAGGCAGAACGCCTATAGTTCTTACGCTTCTGTGCCTCCCGCTTGTGTTCAAATTCTTTTAATGCTGTCAGAATCAATTTTCTCGGGAAGGAGGTCCTTGATAGAGAGAACGTGAGATAACAGAGAGTTACTTGGGTATGAAGGCATTAATTTTGCATGGGTTGTTCTTATGCACCTTTGTTTATGGTTCATATAAATTTTTTGTAATTCTCTTGCTTTAAAATTTTCGCATATTTGTACTATATTTTCTGTATATGTAAAGTAAAGTGTGCTGTACTGGAGGTTGAAGTTCTTTACATTGTATGTGAAAAATGGATGAAATGGCTCTGAGCACTATGGGACTTAACATCTGAGGTCATCAGCCCCTAGAACTTAGAACTACTTAAACCTAACGACATCACACACATCCATGCCCGAGGCAGGATTCGAACCAGTGACCGCAGCGGTCGCGCGGATTGTATGTGAGTAAGTACGTAAAAAACTTTGTAAATAGCTTATTACGTTAAATAATTTTCTGATAACATTTAGTATTTAAAAATGTTTGTGTGTATAAACTGTTCATATTGATGTAAATTTGACAATTGAAAGGAATGGTCACGCTTAGGAACAATGTAACAAATAGGTGTTATGTACAAGCCAGAGTGCTTTTGTTTGAAACGCAAGTGGCTCTGGGGACTCGAAAAGATGGCAAGGTAGAATTGGCGCGCTACCTAGAGCAAGCACGGGACGTAAGTCATACAGTTTGTAGGCAGCAGTGATTGAGGCAACACCCTTGTGGAGCAGGAGAAGCTTTGGCTACAAATTTGCACAAAAATCCCTCGGATGAAGACTGCAAACGGCATACGGCATAGCTGCGAGTTGTTAGGGTACTGCAGGTAAAATTTAACGACTCAAAGAAGAGAAATTGAGCCCATACAACAAGATACTTGCATGCCGTACTGTGTGTAGTGTAGCTGCCTTAATTGTTCGCCACACTCAAGCCTGCATCCACCAGATAAGATTTATTTTTGGTATTTTACTTTTGTACAGCGTGAACCATTGATTTAAAGTGTGTTTTATTAGTGAATAATCATAGTTGAATTTCAAAGAAACTGGTTCACCCTGTTATTTCATCCTAAACATGCACCTATACAGAGTTCCTCCCTGGTGTTTGATTAATCCGAGTATCCTGTTTTACAAACTTATGAAGTGCCAAGTTAAAATAAGGAGGCACCATTTCAATTGTTTTTCTGTAAATAATGAGATATATGTGTGAGGGACTAAATCCTGTAGTAATGAAATTACGTCTCGGTAGTCGAAGAGTGTAAATTGAATAGAGTGACTTTAAATGTAATTTTGCATCATAAAGTTAAAGAGTTAATAAATATTTTCATCTTAAGCAATAGTTAAAGAACAGTTGTCTTACTTATTTCATTGAAAGGCGTAATGAAAATTTTAGTTACAGTAATAACACGTCCATGCTTTAGTACATTACAGGGAAATAAAGTCAAACTATTCTTGTTTTAAAAGTTTTCGTAATTATTGCAAAATGCTACAGTAAAAGTTTCCTTACGTAAAATTAAGTCAGAGTGAAGCAAAGTTACTAGGATCTGTTTAATGACTATACACAGTTCAAAGAATAAAAGCTTTTGAAAGTAAATTCCAGTAAGAAAGAGGTTTTCTTGAAGTGAAATATTCAGTATAAAAAGTGCATGCTTTAGTATCTAAGTATTTTAGTATTTAAGTTTGTTGGTTGGCCCCCCGTGGCCAATTTTTTTTTTTTTTAGCTTCCTTGAACTTGAAGTTATCTATTGGGTTTTTTCTCTTTTAAAAACTTAGTGTATAAGGGTGTATTAGTCAAATAAGTCCAGTGTCGGTACCAACATTATTTATGTGAAGCAAAATTTATTTGAAGAAGACCTTAGACAGTAGCAAGAAAAAAAGGGTTCAAATGGCTCTGAGCACTATGGGACTTAACATCTGAGGTCATCAGTCTCCTAGAACTGAGAACTACTTAAACCTAACTAACCTAAGGACATCACACATATCCATGCCCGAGGCAGGATTCGAACCTGCGACCGTAACGGTCGCGCGGTTCCAGACTGTAGCGCCTAGAACCGCTCGGCCACTCCGGCTGGCCAGTAGCAAGAAAGTAGGAAAAATTCATACTTATGCTTTTCCAATACTTCACTATTTCATTACCTGGATAAGCTGGCGACCTTTAGTACCTATTTTAAACCACTAAATAAACTTGGAACTGCGCTGTCCTACCCTCAATATAATACTATTCATACTGCGCTTCTTTCTAACCGCTGTGTAACATCTTAGGAAAAGAATTGAATAGTTTGATTTACTCATCAGTCAGCCACAACACTCGGCCAAATTCCGTAAAAATGGTAACTCCACTTATTAGCTTCTCCTACAGGACTTTCCTCCCATAGTGTACTTTATTTAAAAACTAAACTAAATTTAGTAAGAGGGTTATACGTGGCAACATAGAGACAGGGTTTTCTGTTATTTAGGTAAAAGCATACTAAATTATCATAGTAGTGGTACTGTTATAAACTGCAAGCAAAATTAAGCCAAGTGATGGATTTATCCCAGTTATTCTGAGATTCGTCATGATATACATATAATCAGTGCTGATTTAAGATACCGATTAACACGTTCAGTGAATGATGTTTCAGAATAGAATGGGATATTGATGACATGCGATGTGGCGCTATCAAAACAAAATTTCCTAATTCTCTAAAAGTCAAGGTAAGCACATTATCCCTTGCTAGCATCTTGGGAGGGCCAAGTAAGAAATTATTTAATCAAGATGCTGAACTGTCAAACCTATAGTCATAGCCCTCCCTACTTGAGAGAAGCCACACAATCCGGCTGAAAGCACCCACTAAAACGAAAATGTACTTGTTGACGCTCTTAGTGTGTGAGGAAGTGGCCCTCAATAATTGGTTGGTTGGTTGGTTGGTTCATTAGGGGGAGAGGACCAAACAGCGAAGTCATCGGTCCAATCGGATTAGGGAAGCGTGGGAAAGGAAACCGGTCGTGCCCTTTCAAAGGAACCATCCTGGCATTAGCCTGAAGCGATCTGGGAAATTACGGAAAACCTAAATCAGGATGGCCGGTCGCGGGTTTGAACCGTCGTCCTCCCGAATGCGAGTCCAGTGCGCTAACCACTGGGCCACTCGCTCGGTCCTAAATAATTAACAAACAATTTGTCCATTAGCAACTCTTCCCGACTAAAGAGCAATACACCATGACAGAATTGGGACTGCGCTTAGCTGACTGAAGTAGGGTGGCAGTGAGAATTCTGGCGAAGAATGTGCTGACATCACCAAAAGCGTTTTTTATCTCTGGTGTCATATTACACCTGAGACAACCGCGTATGTCCATATCACCTAGGCCATTCCACGATCATGACATCTAGTCTGATACCAAGGTTAAGGAGGGGAGAGGAGGGGTGCATCAGTACTTTTCTTATCTCCAAGGCCATTACAGGAATCATGACATCAGCTTCGTCACATCTCACCATTGCCAAGGCCATAGAGAATAGGTGAGGGGAGTGGGAGCCACCCCATCCCCTACTTTCCCACACCCTTTAGATACGGTAAAGTATCTGAATTGCCAAAAAATTTGTTAGGTATATTTGCATTACTGACTCACAATATTTTGGTTAAGGACTGGCTCACCAGGCACACTGATAAGTGTCATTTGAAGCAATTACCATTCGTGGCAGAATATTGCAATGAGTATATAGCATATTTCTGTACAGCCAGTTAAAAACCGACAGTTGTTTATAAAATATAAACAACAAATCAGGAATTCGTATTTGTTGAAAATGAGGTTTACCTTAAATACTACCCCAAGAACCCTGAAAACGCCAAATAAAAGCAAGTCCGTCAGTCAGTGACGCTGAATTACTAGCAGTGTGTTTGACAATGCACAGTGTGAACACATTTGAATATGAAGTCTCTACAATGTTTCATTATGACACGCTGTTGCTGCCACTCGTCATTTTTAACGTCGAAAGCGATAGTATTACGTGCGAAATAGCAGGCCCTGCAAAGCCCCGACCTTTCCTTCCCGCGTCCTCTAGGCCTTGATCCGCACGGTCCCAGAATTCTCCTCGGCAGCGAGATGCCGCGTCGTAGCGGACAAGCAATAATATGACAGTAAGCAAGGCAAACCAACTGCTTGCGTAGGGAATTTCTCTAAGCGAATGATGGTTCAAATGGTTCAAATGGCTCTGAGCACTATGGGACTTAACATCTGTGGTCATCAGTCCCCCAGAACTTAGAACTACTTAAACCTAACTAACCTAAGGACATCACACACATCCATGCCCGAGGCAGGATTTGAACCTGCGACCGTAGCGATCACGCGGTTCCAGACTGAAGGGCCTAGAACCGCACGGCCACACCGACCGGCTTAAGCGAATGATCCTTAATCATAGATACCGATAATGTGTTGTAACCAATTTCACTCTGAATTTCATAAAGGAAGAAGAGAAAATGTGGATCTTGGTCTTGGATTGTTTTGTGGATTGTGTTAATTATCGTCTCGTCATCACTGTTGCAAATAACAGCTCCAGTGGTGACCTGTGAGTTAAAAGGTTACCGAATGAGTTAATGACGAGGTACGGCCTTCAGTGGCTTCAACTTCTTTGCCTGATCTTTTTTACGAACTGAAATATTGTAATATTTCTGACTTTGCAGGAATCACATTCTGCTAGTAGAAGCGCTTCTTAGAGCAGTTGAGAAGGCAGCAGTGTGAAGGTGACGTAATGCGATGACAGTTTGTTCAGTACGGATGTCGTGCGAAAGACCGCTTCAATTGTGTTCATCCTCCGCGATTGTCTCTTGCGTTCGAAAGTAGCGCATCAAAATGTTAAACTTCTGTTATTAATATTATAAAAACTAAACAGTGAATTTACTTTTGTTTCACATTAATGCATCTCTCAATAGCAGGCTATCATTTTATTATTTCAAAAGTGTTAATAACCAGCAGAATAATAAACAAGTGCCAAACGAAAAAGCAAACGAAGCGCTTCGGGAATCTTCGAATCGTGCCTAACTTGGATGGCTGGCAAAGTGGTTCGGCTGTAAGATCCGAGCCGGTTCGGCAATCTCGGAAGACAGACACATTGTCTGCCTCGGTCAGTATCGGTTACGAACTTAATTAGCAGTCTCTGGTTATGTGGAAACTGAGAACAATTTGATAGTAATTACGCAAATACTTTGTTCATTGTTTTATTTTCTATGAAAGTGTAAAAAATGGAGGTTATTTGTGATTCATAAAGTGGATTGTAATTGTGCAGTTTCTCGTGTTCTGCTAATAAAAAAGCGAGTGGCATCCCGTGCAAACAAACTGATTGAAGATTTAATTATTTATACAATATCAGTTCCTCGCGTAGAATTTTTTACTGCTTCAAGATAACGGATTCAAGACCTAAGTCCTGTATTCTGCGCAGGAAATAACAACTATAGAAGAATGCAGGTTGATAAACATTGCTTTGAACTCATGCATTTCACTCAGGGCGATGAAAGCAAATAGGCATCCCATGTATACTGCAATCTTAGAACAAATGAGATCAGTGACACGTCATCTGTGGTAACACGAAGGAGATTGAAGGATGGAAGTTTTCGAAGGAAAGAGTTTATCATGTACACTAACAATCTCTCTCTCTCTTTTCCACTTACCGTAATATGCTTTCCACCTGGCTGTTAAAGTGCGTATTTCGAAGTTTCACCGTATTTTAATTCATTATCTCAAACTCAATTAGCATTTGCTGTTTAGTTGTTTCTCTGTAGCTCGTCGTGTCTTCAAACTATGTGCAGATATTCACATGAGTGAGCTGGCCAGTCAGCGCAAATCTGCCGGTAATATTTGTGCGGTTGTGAGATTTTTTTCGGTCTTACCGGTGACATTACAGCGCAACATGTCTTACTATCGTCGTACTTGAATGTACTGGAGAGGGTGTGCTTTAAGGTCCACGTAAACGACACGCCAAGGAGGTAACAGCGAACGCGGAAGTATACATAGCGCAATCCTTACACCAGGTTTATTTTTAGCAACGTGTAGTTAGTGCTATGCAGTGGGTACTCGACTCGAGCACATAAGGGTAACCAAACATTAGAACTGTTTGTTCACTTTGCGAAGTTTTTGCTGAAGTGAACTAAAATAAAGGATAAAAAACAGATACCCAGTGGTGCATTTAAGCGAAAAGAAGAGAGTAAATAAAAACTGACCAAAACTGACAAATTTCTTACTCAGCCTTCTACAAGTACTTCCGGCCCAAACATTTATGTTGACTGTCACTCAGATAACATGGTATGTGCTGAGAAGCCTATTGAAGACGATCCGACAATAATTGCAGTCAAAAATACCGCCAGTCACGACGACGACATCTGCATGACATGCGAAACAGGGAAAGAACCATAGACCTAAACACTCTTAGAAAAAGTAAATAAAACTTGCTATGCCCTGGGAAACTTCACGAACAACGCATTGAGTGATAAAGAAAAACGTCTAATTCTTGATATGGGAACGTTACAGCTTTCAGGACCATTTCCTAAAGATCCCCACCAGAACAACAGGTGTTTTCAATATCGTACTATGTTCCACATTATTAGTAGGGACCATTAATCGTTTTTTGCTGTGTTATTGCAAAATTCTAGGAGCAGCCTGTTGTCAACATTGGTGATTGTTTGCTCGCAAAGTGGTAATGCACGTTGTTCGGGTAATCGGGATTGGAAAGAATTAAAGAAAACAGTTTCTAGAGTGGCTGTGATTGAACTTGGGAAACAGAATAATCCTATACTTACTCTAGCACAAAGTTCATTGACTTTCAGAGGACACCGAGAGAATTTAAGTCAGGTGAAAGGATACCGTGGCAATTTTCTGTCCGTTGTAGAGGTTGTCGTCCTGTATGATCACATTTTGCGGCAAGTTTTGGATATGCCCAAATGTATAATTTTTACTTACTAGAAGTTTTTTAAATTTTATTTTTGTTTATTTTTTCGATTGCTTATATTCGAAAACATATTTAAAATTGCGCCTTTTTGTTTATATGATCTAAAAGGTATATGACTCCAACAATTCATAATGAGCTGACTGAGTGCTTAGGAAACAAACTTCAAAATTAGCTCCGAGAACAAATTAGAGCATCACCCTTTCTCGCTATCATGGATACTGCACAGAATATATCGAAGGTAGATCAGCTAAGCATTGTTCTGAGATACGCAGTAGCAACCAGGTCTGAGAATGAACAACCAATCGATAGAGAAGCAAAAGTATTATTTCTAGCAAGTTTGTTTGCGTGGCCATCCTCCGCAGCAAGCATAGAAAAATAAAACTGCCTTATCCTGCTGGCACTTTATTTATCCCAGACGCGTTTCGCCTTTTTCTTGATCTAAGGCATCATCAGCGGGATCTATAACGATACAGTTTTGTTAGTTTTAGATCATTCAACAGTTCACGTCTCGATTTTTTATGTAAAATTTAGTTATTTACGATTTGCTAATCTTCGTTTCCTCTCATCTGGTTTGGAGGTCACATTTCCACTTTATTACTGACATATAAGCACAGCTTTGCGTTCTGACCTTCTTCACACAGTTACGCATCCAAAATTTTACAAAAAGCGAGGTATCGATTTGGACGAGGCAAACAGACCTTTAACACATGTTAAAACAAAATTGATATTTTGTAGAAATCATGTCGAATCAGTCAGAATAATTGAAGCTGCAAAAAAATGTGAAATAGATCCCAGTTTTCACGAGAAACAGCAAAAAAAAGTTAAGACATATTGATGAACTAACTTCTGACCACTGATTTCGGAACAGGAAGAAATATTTAAAGTTACAATTTTCAAAAATATACTAGACACATAAAGGCTCAATTAATTACATGTTTTACTGAAATGAGTGCAGTCTGTCAAATATTTAATTTCCTAACACCCTCATTTTTGCTCACTGTAGATGAACTAACTTTATTACAAAACACGTGATCAATTCTAAAATAAATATTTTGATTTCATAGGCTCTCATTTTTCACTTTTGTTTATTAATATTTATCACCTTGTACTACCCAAATTGACTCTGACATGGACTGTTCACCAATTATGTAAGGAAATTATAACTAAAAAGGCAGTGCTAGAATGCGACATTACGGAAGTGTTTACTTCAGTTTTATTATTTTATACGGTACCTGTCACTTTCGGAACGCCGAAAGATCATTCAGCAAATTAAAAATGATCAAAACTTATTTAAGGAATCGTATGGCTCAAGCTCGACTGCGACATTTGGCACTCATAGCTACCGAAAACAAGGCCCCATTAAGCCTAGATGTAACGGTACTTTTTGATGGTATTGCCAGAACTAAATTCAGAAAATGATGGTAAAATATATAGTTAAAACAGAATTGTCTACTTCGTTTTATTGTCTACCTATATTATTAACTGTTATCTACTACAGCCACGAAAACATGGCACCTGCCTCCGATGCTTATCGACAATTACTGATCGGAAATCGTAGCTCTAAACGAAATCAGGCTGATTGGTACAGCGCACTAGTTTAGCGAGAGTGAGTTGGCGGCACTGCCAATAGCCCACCTTCCCGCACCTCTGTGCCTACCTCAGTAGCGCAAGTCCTGACTTGAGAGTTCCCATCGTGCTTCGCGGCCAGGGAGCATGTTTTCGTGGCTGAGAACTACTTCCCCGTTGTTTATTTTTACTTGCTTCTGCCCGCGACTTTGTTCGGCATTGAAAATTATCCCACGGGATCCTTTTATCGCTATGAAAGCATCTTATGTCCTAATTAGATCGAACTCTATCCGTGTGTAAAATTTCATCCAAATCCAACTAGTAATTTTTGCGTGAAAGTGCAACAAACAAACAAACTTTCACATTTGTAATATTATTATGAGGTATGGTAAAATATTATTTACTGCATTAGATATAATAATGTACTTACTAGTAAGTAGGTTTGCCTTATTATGCCATGTGGTGGGCGGTAAGAAGATGGTGATGAAGTAGTTTTGCATCTGTAAAGTATTTAGTTTAGTTTAAATAGTCCCCCCCCCCCTCCCAATTCATTTTTGCCCCGGGGCCCTTGTGTACATAGCTACGCCACTGAGCAGATCTTCATAAACAAAACAATTTCAGTTCAGTGTTTTCTTTCAAGGCAACCAACACGCGAAACGAAAGAACAGTGACTGGGATGCATCGTGAAAAGAATGGGGACCAGTAAGGGGATGATGGTGACGGAAATGAAGGGGCAGGGGGCAAACAAAAGAACCCTACATGTAGATCTAACGAGTGACGTGAAGCACAACAGCTGAGACAGAAATAAAGCGAATGAGAGCGAAGAAAGAGAGTGTGTGTGAGAAATTCATTAGGATCAAAGTTGTAATGAATTTAGTGTTGTTTAATTTTTTATCGAAAGATTTTATTTAAAAAGCATCATTTTTATTTATGATCAGTTAGCATAAATCTGAATGACGTTTTGTATTCTTTTTTCTGCATTTCGTGGGAAAATCGAAGATGACAAAGTTGAAATTCATTATCAGCACCCACCAAAAACATAAATGAGCAAATTCTCCAGTTTTTCAGTACTTTCCATCAAGACCATTTTCTGGTCACTCCTGGACCACATGAAAAGAGATATGAATTATAAAGCATCAGAATATGAACAAATGTCTTATATAAATAAAAACTATATATAATCAATAAAATTAGGTCTCAGTCCAAAAATTCTCCGCAGTGTCCGACACGCAGTTTCGAATAAGGCTGAAATCCTAAACAGTTTTCGTGTATACTTCCTCGTTCGAAGTGGCTATGGAGGGATGCAGTTATAAAAATGGTTCAAATGTCTCTGAGCACTATGGGACTTAACTTATGAGGTCATCAGTCCCTAGAACTTAGAACTACTTAAACATAACTAACCTAAGGACATCACACACATCCATGCCCGAGGCAGGATTCGAACCTGCGACCGTAGCGGTCGCGCGGTTCACGACTGTAGCGCCTAGAACCACTCAGCCACTCCGGCCGGCGGATGCAGTTATAAGTACACTTGGTGTTCGAGTAGTAACATGCATCTTTAACTTCTACTGTGACTACTAATAACTGAGTAACATAGAGAGCGGAACGCACGGTGGAAGGTGCAATCCTCCCGTGCATAAAGATTATACAGGCACCATTAACAGACGGCAGCACCAAGAGCGTTATCTGTACTACACCTCAGCATGGACAAATACGCCATGGTCCGCAGCATAGTTAACAAACGCCATTACGAGGGGAAAATGGCTGAAAAGGGCAAGATCAAGCCGGTAGTCATTAAAAGAATGCTTACTGTGAATAGGCAGATGACTCCACGTCCCATATCTATACCTTTTCTACCGTACAAAGGCAAGACGTTGTTTAAAGTTGTTGTCAAAAATATCTGAAAAATTCTTGTCAAATTTGATTCCAATTTTTACACAATGCTCTAATGAACTCTCAGATGGACATACGCCATTCTTTTTTATGGGGAAACGTTATTAGCAAAAATCTCGAGAAATTCTTGAAATCATGACCAATTTACTTCAACGTTTTACACGATACTATAAGACACATTCAGACGGACACGTACTGCATAATTTTTTAAACAAAAGTGTACAGGTTTTCTGCTAACCCCGACTGCAAGAAAAAAGATGCTGTGCTATGAAAAGGTGCGGTTTCTTTCTTACAATTAGTTTTCACTGCGATAGCAGAACATTTAATCCATTAGGTAAGTTGTCATCCCAAACAAAAATTGTATACACAGCTATGCGTGTTTTTGTTTTTTTCCTCATAGTCGTTAATGGAAGACAAGAAAGCTTTATTGATGGCTTATCATTAGAATTATATAGCTTATATTATAATTAGAATACTACTAGGGATAAAAATCGTTCGAAACTTCGTAATCCTACGCGTTCGCAGGTTTAAAAAAATGCCAAATATTGCCACTGAAGCTACTATCCTCAGAGACCCAGCAGCTGGAGAGGTCTCTCTTATATCCCGGATACCCGTCATCCAAACCGATTTACCCATTCATTTTATGCAACTTCAATTCCCAATCAAGTCTTCGTTTGCAGTAACAATAAACAAGGATCGAGGTCAGAGAGAATGGAGGAGACGGACAGAGAGGGGGGAGGGAGGAAACGAACATAAACAGGGGGAAGTAGGAGATGGAGAGAGAGAGGGGGAGGGGGGGGGGGGGGGGGAGGGAGAGAGAGAGAGCGGTGGGTGAGAAAGATGTACAGTGAGAGGGGGGAGGTGGAGGAGATGGACGAAGATGGGGGAGGAAGAGATGGATAGAGAGAAGAGAGAGAAGGAAATTAAGACATCATCTTCAATTCCCATACATATTTAGTAATTGCGGAGCACTGCTGGCTTCGTTAGTGTTGCGTAATGCCCGCTAACCCGCAAAGGCAGCTTTACCATACTGAACTACACACAAGAATTGTTTCAAAACCCTGGTAACATTCCACAAGCAAATGTAACACAGCAGCGGTAATACAATGTATCAAATTGTGCACTTGAGATACAGAATCGTTATAAAATTGTATTAACACGTTTTGTATGTACATAAAAGGATCGTCGTGGAACATAGGCATTCTGCACACAGTGCCCATAGAAAACTAATAAATTCAGCCCAGCTAGCCTAACGAAGACTATAAATGTCGATGTAATGAAGAACAGTATTACGATAAATTAGTCAACACGCTAAATTGTAAATTTTTTCTTTGAAGTAAATTTTCTTCACGCTAAGCAAGTAGAAACGTGGATTCTACGCCACATAGCGTTTAGGAAAGGTGGTGTTCACAATGTCCATACAGATGTTAAAGATGAAGAGGTGGTGAGAGCTATCAGTCCATCAGTGAAAATTATTAGCGTTAGACAAATGACCAAATATCATGTGTTCTGTTGGTATAAACTGTCTATACTGTTTATGTCTGTTAAAATCCAGTCGCGTAGGAGGATTGCGACTAACGGCTAATAAGTTTTTAAAACTTTTAACATTGCCAAATTGGTTACTGGACGAAATTGTCACTTAGTGTTCAGTAATTCATATCTATTGTCGCGTTTCGAGATCAGCTCATCAGAACATCTAAGAAGAAAGGTGGAATTCTTCATACACTGTATGGCGTCACGTGTGACGCGCAAAGAAGACACCATACTCTGTATAAAGAACTCCACCTTTCTTCTTAGATGTTCTGATGACGAGTTAATCTCGAAACGCGTCAATAAATATGAGTTACGGATCACCTAATGGAAAAAACATACTAGCGGCTTAATCAACGTTGTTAAAAAGTTTTAAAAAATGGTTTATGAATTTTTAAGTGTTAGTTTTTAAATGTTTATTTGCGTAACACCTTTTTTATATCTTCTGAACATCTTTTGTCAGCTGACTGTTACGCAACCTTATTACGAGAATCTGCTGCATGAAAACTTCTAATTCTGATCGCTGAAATTTCCGAGTCTTTTTTAGCTTCGAAGAATTACTGCGCTATTTTTGCTTATAACCTGCTATGTGTTCACTTTAAGACAATGACGAGTTCAGCTTGCTTTCGTTGATGTTTTCTTGAAGTTATTGCTCATGTAAACGATTAAAGGCACTGATAGACCTACAGTTCATTCTTTTGAGATATCACTTATTCTTTCCACTTCACTAGTTTTCTCAGCACCTGTTACCATACGCCCTTAACCTTGATTACACCAAATTATTCCATTCTGTTCACAGCTTTGTAAAAATGAAACTGTCCCGATAATTTTCTTACTCAGTAAGCCTACCCTATGCCCTCAATATTCTGTCTAAACTGTAACGAATCTCAATATTTCTCATAGCATTCGGCCAGCTTTTCCAAAGTCCGTGGATGCTCTCTTTGTTTTGACTCCCCTGACGCTGCTGTGGCGTCCCCCCCCCCCCCCCCCCCCCTCCAACGTTTTAGTTGCCTTGGATCGCACGTTCTGCTTTCTGCCGATTGCACCACATGGCTTCATATGATGTATGTACTCTTCTGAACATTTTCTTTTTCTTACAGGTGCTTTTTCTCATCAAAGTTCTACATAAAAATGGGGCTGAGTTTAGCGTTGATGTTTTACCTACAGTAGTTTCAGTTATTCGACAGTTAACAAAAATGTTAGCTGACACCGAGGTTACCGAAGATGTGGTCACCTTCCTCAAGGTCCAATGTAGAGAAAAGGCCCTAGAAAAAGTGTGTTTTAATTTTTGCATCGCAGTCTCTCCGAGAAAGTGTCTCAGTCTACGGGTTATGTAGTGCAGTCGTTCACCATTGTTTCATCTGATTAAGATTTGACCTTCTAAGTATCCAGTGTCGTCGCAGTTTCTTAACGAAAACTGTCGTATAAATCACGATGCTTTTGTGTGTGTGTGTGTGTGTGTGTGTGTGTGTGTGTGTGTGTGTGGAGAACCACGACGGTAAGGACAACACATATCTGCAATTCATTAAACAGTATCGAAGGAATGAAGAATAATCCAACCTAAATGTTCCTATCAAAGGAACAGACGACAGTCATAAGCCGTTCGCATACGGAACTAACGGAAGTAGCTAGTCTGCTGACACCGAAATCGACTTTCCCGCGCTACGAAACAAACAGCACCGGTTCAAGACTCTTAAGCCTGGACGTCCCCTGGGGCCGCATTCGTCCGACTGCAACAGGTTGGCTGTGTGGTGACAGACTACGGCCCGCTCGCGACGAAGCTCGTCCACTGAAGCCGAGTAACGTCTGACACACGGCCAGCAACAGCCAGTCGCGAGGCAACTGAACTGAAGACTGAGACCAATCCCAGTGACCAAAGCAAATTCCAAGGCTCGACAAGTAATGGAACGTGCGTTTGGAATAAGGTCTACTAAATGGATATTGCTGCGAAATGGTGCTGAAATTGGTAAGCCTAGTTATTTTGACATTAGACTCAAATGTAGATATTTGGTACACGACATCGTAATTGACAAGCAAGGGGAAGAACCAGCAGCTGCATTCAGTTGCCAGCTGACACAACCGATTAATAGATACGATTCTGTCGGCGAGATCGCAGTCACTGCGGCGTATTCCATCCGAGACAAATTTATGGCGCTCTTTTGCCCAGCTGAAGTGTACCAGTGAAAGAATTTTGAGTAGTTTAGAGAATACTAGTTACATAAGGTGGACGTACGGTTGAAGGTATTCTCAATTGTAATTTTAATTGCAGTTTCCAGAATTTTTGAAGCATTCTTACTGAATGGTGTGCTTTCAATCGATATTTAATTTACAAAAAGAACAGACAAACAATAGAAAAGTGCAAGGACGCGTGCTATTTAGAAGATCTGTGCTGTTTCTGTCACCACGACGCACGAAGATGATCTGACAGACGCATGGAAGACGGCATTTGGGCGGCGTCTTTACATTCTTCTCAATATTGTCTTTAAATACAGTGTCTAGAATTTTATAAACAGCCTAATTGAATGTACACTGAACGTCACGTATCACATGTTTAATAAATTTAATCGCAGAATGTTGCGTTTTTTTGCTACGTTATGATTAGCGATTCCACTTAGCTTCCTCTGTGATTTTCAACCTCTGTAACTCGCGGAGGTGATACGTCGTGTCATGCATATTCCACAGTCACCTACTTTCACTCACATTCTTCCTACCCCCAGAGTTTGCAATTAAGTGTGAAACACATCCAGACACAAGCAAGAACGAGTGCTCACTTGCACCGACTACATAAGAATACTACCATTTCATTGGGATGCGTCCGTCAGCCGGCCGTGTACGGCCTTATGCGGTCGACTTGGTCGTATGCATTGGACGCGTGCCAATGCCGCTGTAACTGTATGTCGTGGGATCAGTCGCCCGCGTGCGGTCGTATACGGCCGTCCAACTAATCTGACGAATACGGTTCCGGCGGACGCTCATACTAAACAGCGGTCGCCTCGTCCTACTATCGTGAGACGCCTCACAGCCAGCAGATTGGCGCGACATGCCCACCCCCCAGTATGTCCCTTGCCACCCTCCTCGAAGCTACCGTGATGTCATACATCATATCATATCATATGCGTAATATCGGCGAGACGAATGTAGTGTCAGCATGCACAGCAAAACTAAAGTCGAAAATTAACTCGCAATTAACATAGAAACTGGTTAACCGTACTCTATGTCTCACGGAACAAGAAAAGCCGTTTGGGGTTGACGGATTGAGCCTGTGACAGTGCAACAATCATCATAGTCTGCCAACATAATGACAGATAAATAGTACTGATCACCTCCAGCTCATTTTACCCCACTCCTAGGGGTGCGAGGGTTGTCTTAAGTCCACAGCTCATTTACCTAGATAGTAAGACATGTCAGAACGTTTAGCTGAAATTTCTCCATATGTTCCGAGCACTGCTAGTAGTGGGGGTTGGATAGTTAGAGGGTGACGTAAAATCATTGAAAACTACCAGTTTTACGGACGAAGCCATAATTTTCGGCGACTGTAATTTTCAAAAAGTGTAAAAAAGTTGGATTTTCCCCTATAGACAAAGTACTTTCCTTTTCCTGTCAAATACAAGATAAGGATAAATAAGTAACTCAGTAACGCCAGGCAGTCAGTCCATTTACTGGGATAATAAATTATAGACTTCCTGGCAGATGTGAAAAACCCTGGCACTTAAAACTGTGTCGCGGATCGGGACTCGATCCTGGGACCTTTGATTTTCACGGTCAAATGCTCTACCGACTAAGTTGTCCAAGTACGACTCACGATCCGCTCTTCCAGCTTTACTTCCGAGAATACCTCAGCTCCTACCTTCCTTTGGACTGCTCAGTCGGTAGAGCACTTGTCCGCCAAAGACACAGGTCCCAGGTCGGTATGCCAATTCGGGACACTGTTTTAATCTGCTAGGGAGTTTAAAATCCACGCACACTCCTCTAAAAAAATGGTTCAAATGGCTCTGAGCACTATGGGACTCAACTGCTGAGGTCATTAGTCCCCTAGAACTTAGAACTAGTTAAACCTAACTAACCTAAGGACATCACAAATATCCATGCCCGAGGCAGGATTCGAACCTGCGACCGTAGCGGTCTTGCGGTTCCAGACTGCAGCGCCTTTAACCGCACGGCCACTTCGGCCGGCGCACACTCCTCTAAACAGTGAAAATTCATTCTTGGAAGATACTAGTGATCTAGTAATTAGCAGTGGAGACAGACTCATTCCTTCCTTAGCTTCTATTATGTGGCCACCGGGAGCCGTAAACTGTGACAGACAGGAAACTTCTCACGCCAAGGTTGTTGATCATAAAGGCTCTTAAATCTGTGAATAATGTTCACAAGGACGAACACTTTCTCTAGGGACTTCATATATATCTCCATGAGAGTATTCGCGTTACACTGGCGCCACCAGATACTTAATCCATTCGAAAGCTTTCACACTTTCTCTAAGAGTTTGTTTCTGTCTATTAACACAAAGATGGTGTTATTTTAATGTGACACGATAAAGAACGCCAGACTGTTGAGCGATGGTTCTTTCTCCTGCGTTGCGTGCTCTTTCAGTAGTCACGTCGAGTGCACCGTGAGGAGTCCTGATTTCCTTGAATTTTCCAATTCTGTCGACGTTACGCGTTTTGGGAAATATCAGGCGTAGGATGCAGGCGCTCGTTGCCATTTTACGTGGGAGTACAAGTCTCACAACAGCGCCTCTCTTAGGGTGACAACGCGAGAGAACGCCTCGCCTGAGTTCTTGGAGTAGATGATACTACTGTAGAAAATTGGATAGATTTTGCCAAATCAGTCTCTATTTGGAAACTCGATGCTACATCATTTGGTGCTGATTGTGCACATGTGATCATTTTTCTATCGTTAGAGATATGATCTGCTGTTATGACTATTCATACTAAATGCATATAAGCATTACTGTATCTACTACTACTACTACTATTATTATTTATTATTATTATTATTATCATCTACTGTTCATGTGCTGTGAATTTTGTGATGACAGTCACTTAGATGTGCCTTATTTTGCCAGGCGAAATAAATGCATGAATAAAATAAATGGATATCAGTAAAATACAGTCTGCACGACTTCCTGTGCTTTGTAAACTCTAATACAATTAATCTACTGGCACATCTGATAATGTTTAACACTCTAGCAGAAAAATCTGATAATCCCTACAGTATCTTTATAAGAGACAGCAAGTAAATGCCTGTCTGACTATCTGATGTTATGTAAACGAAATTATCAATACCAACATTTGTTATTGTATTAATTAACTACATAAATGTTCGGGGCATGCCAGGTCACCCATAGATACGATTCAACAAGATGTTGGTATGCTTGTATCATAAAACATACAATAATTGTATTGACATACAAATCTTCTCTTACTGATATGAGTTACGCGGCTATATTTACATAATAAAATCCTTTAAATGTCACATTACAAGTTTATTCACTTAAGGGTGGTTGAATTCTAGATATCTTATCAGTAACGTATAACTCCCGTCTTTCTCCTTGACGAAGGCTGTCGTGGCGTGGACTAAACAAAAGGCCAAATGAGTTGTAGCCGTCCTGATTACCATTCAAGCCGCGCCTACAACTGGCAGATGTTAGTCGGAACTGGGACCAAGGCGCACACGTCTTGTTCGATGGCGATCCAGTGTGCCCTACAAAATGCGTTGCGCGACCCGAGGCGGCCATACAAACACCGTTGTGTCGGTGGACTATTGCTCAAATCATTCTGACAATTCCAGAGTGGTGATATGGTGGATTGTTTAGCAGGAACACTTCGTCTACGCGGTGTTGTAGGCGAACCGATTGACACAATCAGTGATCTAGTATTATTCGCCAGCAAGGGATGATGGCAGGTGTACCTACAGGTCAAGGACGCCCTTACCCGAGAGCAAGGGGGCGGGGTCCTTCTCCCACCCTCCCATCTCTCAGTGAAAGGCAAAAATAGTGTAGTCAGATGTTCTTTTTTCAAGAAAATAATTTAAAAATCGATACTATGCAGGATTTTTACAGGGTCGGAATTGGAACTTTTTATGGATACTTCCAGTTCACCGTTCTCCTTTGAAAATGTTAAAAATACTGCATATTCCCAGGTCTTATCCCCTCCCACCCTACGAACTATTGTATGTGCGCCGGCCACTACACCTGACAGGATACCAATACGATTCTACTTACGACTCTACATAGAGTATGCGAAAGAACTTGCCCCCCTCTTAACAGCTGTGCACCTTAGGTGTTCACAGGAGCGAAGTGTTCCTGATGATTGGAAAGAAGCACATGTCACTGCCGTTTTCAAGAAGGCCTATATCACTGACGTCGGTCAGTTGCATAGTTTTGGAACATGTTTTATGCTCGCGATTATGACATTTCTGGAGGCCGAAAATCCCCTCTGTAGAAACCAAACTGAGTTCCGAAAACAACGATCTTGTGAAACCGAGCTCGCTCTTTTCGTCCACGAGCCTCGGAAGTCAGTATACACCGGGCGCCCCGTTGGATGACGTGTTGCTTGACTTCTACCAGACAGAATACAGTATGTCATTCTGAACGTCTTCAGACGTAAAAACAACTCCGGGTGTGCCCCAGGGGAATGTTATGGGTCCATTACTTTTCAGAATATAGGTAAATGACCTAGCAGATGAAGTCGGAAGTTCCATGAGGCTTTTCTCGAATGATGCTGCTGTATATAGAGAAGTCGCAAAGCTAGATAAATTTTAACGAAATGTAGGAAGACCTGCAGAGGGTTAACGTTTGATGCAGGGAGTGGCAATTGGCTCTCAACTTAAACAAATGTGACGTCTTGCGGTTGCATAGACGGAAACATTCTTTATTGTATGATTACACCATTGCTGAACAATCAAAGGAACCAGCTACTTACATAAAATATCTAGGAATATGCTTACAGGGCGATCTAAAGTGAAATGACAGCATAAAGTTCTTCGCGAGTAAAGCAGATGCCAGACTGACACTCACTGGAAAATCCTCTGGAAATGTGGTCCATCAACAAAGAAAGCAGTTTACAGACACTCGTTAAACCATACTTAGATACTGCTAATCATTGCGAGATATGCATCGAATAGGATTGATAAATGAAACAGAGAAGATCCAAAGAAAAACGGCGCGCTTCGTTACAGGTTCATTCACTTATGTGCCACGTAGTAGTTCATTCAACTGCAGTAGCAGATGCTGCAAGGGAGGTGCTTTGCATCACATGTGGATTATTGTTGAAGTTGCAAGAGCGTAGGTTCCTTGATGAATTAACAAATCTATTGTTTTCTCCTCTGTATAACTCGCGAAAAGACCATGAAGATAAAATTAGAGAGACTCGAGGCTACACGGAGTCTTACCGGCAATCGTTCTTCCAGCGAACTATTCGCGTCTGGAACAGGAACAGGGGGAAATGACAATGGTACACGAAGTAAGCTCCGCCACACACTGCAGGGTGGCTTGCGGAGTACAGATAGAGACGTAGATGCAGATGAGTCCAGCACCGGTGTTCCTGTGTCCAATGGTCGGTCTACTACACCTGTCTGCTATGACGTGTGGTGAGCTTCGGTATACGTACTAGGCTTACTGTGATACTTCGGTTTAGCCAGCTCGTTACTTTTCACTCTTCCTTCTGCGTCGTTTGTGCTCAGATCCTGGGAATAGAAAAGTGGTCGTGTAATTTGAAATCGATGATTAATAAATGCCCATTATGCGTTGTTTCTTTTACAAAAATAGTTCAGTGTTAATTTTAAGGTTTCTCTTTAGTGGTCTGGTAACTAAGCGAAGCTCGTCATTGTTTAGTCCCGCATAGGTTTTTCCACCTCCTGCGTTATATTGCAAAGATGTTGCGATTGCTCAGAGTCCACCACATCATATCAGAAATCGCACAAAATCACTGGAGAGCCACTTCGTCTGCAATAAAGGCTGTGACAGAGAGGAAACTCATGTGTCGTGACAGCAGTCTATCACATGCAGATTAACCAGCTTAATAACATGTTTAAGCATGTCTTATGAACCGACATGTAATCTATCAACTATCAAAAAGCTGACTACACGATGGGGTGAGTTCACATCATTAAAGTTGAAGAAGAATCGTAGGGTCTCAATAAGTCGTGAGGTAGATTTACAATGGCACGTCAGATACGAAATTGCAGTTTAAACAACGATTTGATATAAGCGAAAATGCACAACGAAAAGACGCGATAGAGTTACGTCGATGGGAAAAGTGATTATGACTTTTTACAACTCGCAGGGTCTAATCATAACGATTCGGTACAGGGTAAACAGAGACTGCCTCTTATTGTGAACATCACTGAGAAGATATTTTCTTCGAACTAGTGTATTAGTCTGTGAGTCCCGTACAGAGTTGCAAAGTAGAATCTGCGAGGATCAGGGATTAGATACATACACTCAGTCGATATTAGATTGAAAATTATATTTTTCAGTTTATAAGGAGAAACACAACTAACAGCCGACCGGAGTGGCCGAGCGGTTCTACGCGCTACAGTCTGGAACCGAGCGACCGCTGCGGTCGCAGGTTCGAATCCTGCCTCGGGCATGGCTGTATGTGATGTCCTTAGGTTAGTTAGGTTTAAGTAGTTCTAAGTTCTAGGGGACTGATGACCACAGATGTTAAGTCCCATAGTGCTCAGAGCTATTTGAACCATTTTAACACAACTAACAAATCACAAGAGTTTTACGTTTTTAAATAAACATTCTTAGAAATTTGGTAAATAGTTTCGATAATTCTTCTTCGTATTTTAAACAGACTTTCGGAAAATGCCTTCGCAACATGCGTATGTGCAAAGTTATCGACAAGTCATGCGATGAAGGTTATATTTATACACAAAAACGCTGGCAAAACAAAAACAGGCCGACTACATTTGTAAACAAATATCTTGAAATTTACAAATTGGTTATGTTCTCTTTTAATTTATGTTTTGAACAGACAGTAGCGCTAACAGCCATCCAAACTTGTGAGTGTGGAATGCCATTTTTCGTTTATATTAGTCTTACAAATCTACATTCGCACGATGCTCAAGTAGTTGAAACTGAATACGACTCTCAGTGTAGGCAGTGAAACTAGATACGAGGCCGGCTGTAAGTACAGTAGCGCGCGTAAGTGGAAGGAGGAAAGGCGTCCCAGCGCCCGCATTAAATTAATTACGTATGGAGCGGCGCCCGCAGCCGGCGGGACGAGTAGGAAACGCACTTCCTGGCGGGCGCCTCAGTAATTGCGCGCTGTGACGCACGGCGTTTCCCACGATCTGAACGCGGCGCGCGGTCGCGTGGCCGCCTCCCTTGCCCCTGCCGCAGGCGCCACTGCGAGGCAAGGTGCGCCCGCGGACCACTGTGGGAAAGCGGCCGCCTCCGAGTTTCACACGGCCGACCACGTGGCCCGCGGCCGCCGTACTTAGTGGCGGCTTTCCTCTGCCGCCGACCCGCGGCGCTGGCACAACGCTGCGGGTCAAACTGTTGCTCGCAGCCGAGCGATTATAGACCTTAGCGCAGGCCGCGGCGGCGCGCTCGTGTTGTCCCAGGCAAGAGCGCCCCCCTCCCCGAGGTGCGCGTGGCGGCCGGCACGCGACCTACCCCTCCCCCACACCCCTCCGCCCGCGCAGTCCCACGCCGCAACAGCGCCTGATAAATGTCAACAGGCTCCCCCACGTCCCTCCTTTTCTGTGCCACTGTGACGCCCGCATGTTGATCGCTATTGATCTTTCTGGTTAGTATTTGTAGGGTGAGCTGGTCGCTTTCCCGCAGTGCTTTCCATTATCGTTATTGCATCTGTCTTTTGTGCGTGGACGCAACCGTGATTATTTTCAGGCCTATTGTCGACCGATTTTCGCGCTTCGGGGCAGTTCCCATTAAGTAACTAGCGCTCGTAGCAGCTCCCCGCGTTAATTGTTGATAGATGCGCTCCGGATTTTCTCTGCACACTTCTGCATATTATCTGCTTAGACATTAGAGGGTGTGGCTGCGTGTTAATTCGTAGCCCCTAATCTGAACTAAGTGAGGGAGTTCTGCGATTAGGAGTTAACTCGGAAGTATTGTTAGGCTGTAATTGAAAGATCAGTGAGGTTCTGGTTCACTAAAATATCATGAATTGCACTATGCAAAGTATACGATTAACGCATGTATATAACAGGACGAAATATCTGCCTCATTCGCAAAACGTTAAATCCATTGCGTTCTGTTCCCGTTTCTGCAGACGAATCTTTGGTGTGTGTTTGCCTACCAACCATAGTCATCCTATTAATTAAATGATGTCCTGCGGTAGTCCCAGTTCTATTCGAGACACTACGCTGCCCAAGGGTCACGTCACACTGCCAAGTGGATTACATTCTGTTGTACGTTTTAATACGCAGTAGCGGTAGTTACAAACGACTCTTTCGTCATTAACTGCCAAGCTTCCGAAAAATGCGTACTCACCGGAAAGGAAATTCGTAGACACGGACTGAAAGCAAATTTTACAAATCTTTAAGTAGTTGAAACTTCATTGACAAAGTAAGCTTGGAAAGAGGTGGACACATTTCATTGCTTGCTTTGTCAGCATAACAAACTCAAGATTATTAAATATATTGGAATAAACAGCTATCCAGCTTAAAACACCAGATTTAACAGCCAGTATCACAAATTTATTACAGAAACTGTTTACGCACAGAAAACGCACAGAAACGAATGTAGAAAATTGTGGGATGGAGACAGATACTTGACTAAGTTTCCTGTCACAACGGACTCAACGTTCACGGTGGATAAAATTACTGTTGTGCAGAAAAAGTTAAGAAGTGGAGAAAATAACATACTTTGTATTAAAAATGCCTCTTAGAAATTTCTTTCGCGTTTTAGATAAAGTGCATTTCCCATCAGATAAATAAATTAAACACATTTTTCCTCTATTAGATGATAGAGAATACATTATCTATATATATCTATATATACAAAAATGTAAATGTTCATTTGTTCAAAATCGTGTATCTCCGAAAGTCGTTGACAGGTTGCTTTGAAATTCTGACACGATGTAACTGTACTGATTTGACCCTAGACGACTGGAAATCTGTAGCCTGCTGAGGGGAATCCCTTTTTCAGTGGGTAAGAGCTGATGGTGAGGTTCAAGTGTAACATAGACTCTACGAAGCTGCGAATCCAAATTGTCAACAAGGCACTGCGCAAGTTGGTGGTGATTCTATAACGGTGAGGACTGCGTTTACATGAAATGGAATGGGTCCTCTGATCCAACTGAACCGATCATTGACTGGAAATTACGTTCGGGTACCTGGAGACCATTTGCAGCCATTTATGGTCTCCATGTTCCGAAACATGTCACTGGCCCGGTCCGCGATTGGTTTGAACAACATTCTCAACAGTCAGAGCGAATGATTTGCCTATCCAGATCGTCCGACATGAACCCCGTCGAACATTTATGAGACATAATCGAGGGATCGGTTGGTGCACAAAGTTTTCCACCGGGAACACTTTCGCTATTATGGACGGCTATAGAGACAGCATGGCTGGGGACCTCCAACGGCTTGTTGAGTCCATGCCACGTCGAACTGCTGCACTACGACACGCAAAAAGAGCTCCGACACGATATTAGGAGATGGTATCCCATGATTTTTGTCGCTTCAGTGTATTCTTGTAACTGTGAAGAGGATACCTTCACATCAAGTAATTCTTCAGGAAAAAGATTCCGTTATTACTGTGAAATAGCTTTTTTGCCGATAGCTCAACGCTGCACACAACTGGCGCTGATACGAGAGAGAGATATTTCACATAGTTACATCAGAATGTGACGCTCTGACGGCAGGTACTGAGGCGTCGTGGTTCCAGTGAAAGAACAGGAATTCCATTCGCACCCGATCGAAGGTGGTCAAACACTTTTATCAATGAATGTCTGCATTTAAGGAAGCTGCTAATTAACACACTTTCGTTTTATCTGTCATTTTTTCCATACACTCCCATGTTAGCAGAGAGAATTGCTTTGGGTCCCGGGCGATTATAGAGCTTGCAGAGTTCCAACCAGTTCCTAACAAGCTCAAATTGAACAGAATGCGTTCTCAATTTGGAATTACAACCAAGGATAACTCTTGAAAAACGTTGGTCGGAGCCACTGAATTAGAACAATTTTAGGTTCGATGTCTTTGACGCAGCCAAAAATATGAATGCGTGCGCATTGTGTGTGTGTGTGTGTGTGTGACAGTAGAATCGATGACTTGTTAAAAATGGTTCAAATGGCTCTGAGCACTATGGGACTTTACATATGAAGTCATCAGTCCCCTAGAACTACTTAAACCTAACTAACCTAAGGACATCACACACATCCATGCCCGAGGCAGGACTCGAACCTGCGACCGTAGGGGTCACGCGGTTCCACATTGAAGCGCCTAGAACCGCACGGCCACTCGGGCCGGCTCGATGACTTTGGTTCAAATGGCTCTGAGCACTATGGGACTCAACTGCTGAGGTCATTAGTCCCCTAGAACTTAGAACTAGTTAAACCTAACTAACCTAAGGACATCACAAACATCCATGCCCGAGGCAGGATTCGAACCTGCGGTCTTGCGGTTCCAGACTGCAGCGCCCTTAACCGCACGGCCACTTCGGCCGGCCTCGATGACTTGCTTCATGCCTTTGGTGCAGGTGATATATGGACTTGACTATGTGAATGAATAAAAATAAATTTGGTCAGTCAAACACATGCGGGAATTTCTACAGGAAGCTGTTCACATCTTAAAGGTTATAGTCTGGTGCGATATTTCGCATGGCGGGCATGTTAAGCTTCTCTTATTTCGAGAAGAAAATACTCCAGTAAGAACGAATTCAGGATTCGATGCTGGCTTGTTGCACAAACAATGAAATGTGATGTTGCTGATGCAGAGTTATCACTCTTGGGAAAAATTACTTTTTACGGGTCCTGGTATAAATGCCGTGAAAGATCCGCAGCTGCCAGGATGATTGGTCAAAGCATCTATGCTCCCCAACTGAGCTCCAAAAGAGTAGATAAGCAAGAAAAAGAAGCACCTTAAGCTACAAGATGAACTGAAAGATGGTCACCATTGTGGAGCAGGCTGTTTTCGAAGGTGGAAGCACATATACATTTTTTTAGGTTTTAATAATAATTCTCAGCTTGCGCTGTTTCTGAAAAACTACAATTTTTGACACGCTTCTACTTGTTTCTCAGTCTGTCCTAAAACAAAAGCGTACAAAATTTTCAGAAATGGTTCAGCACTACTATTGACGCAGGGTTACTGAAAAACATTACTTCTATGTTATGGCATGCTTTCTCGGCGTATTCCAATAATGAAATTTTCTCGGGAGATCAGCTGAAGGGTGACATCGTCTTGTCGCAACTTTTCGACGAGTTTCGTACCCATAATATTAGTTAAAAAATTATGGAGGATTATTTTAAAACTATGTATAAAAACATATCTTAATTAAAAAGTCTTAACTCTTAATTGCAAGATAGAAATGTTCATTTTCTACTTCAGTTTATTCAAAACATATAACAAGGTATAAAAATTTCATACCTTTCCCAGTTCCGTTAAATAATGTTGACTGGAATACTATTTTTGAAATTGTGAAGGTAGTAACGACAAAATACAGGGAGAATTAAGTTATCTGTAGCTCGAACAGAAATCAAACTGCACTTACACATCTCTATCAATACCGGTACTCCACTAGCCATCTGACGGTGTGAGGCGGAGGATATTTCTTGTACAACTAATTGACCGCACCTTTCCCGTTCTGACCGCGAGAAGCGCGTGGGATGAATGATTGTCGATAAGCCTCTGTATTGGTACTAATTTCTGGAATTTTGTCGTCGTGGCCGTTTCGCGATATGTATGTGGGAGGAAGTAATACGTTGTCCGACTGTTCTCGGAAGGTACTCTCTCGAAATTTCAATAGTAAACCTGTTCGTGATGCACAACATCTCTCTTGTAGAGTCTGCCACTGGAGTTTGTTGAGCATATCTGTAACACCTTCATTGACTTTGAAAAGGCTTTCGACTCTGTCAATCGAAGAGTCATGTGGTATACTCATGCAAAATATGGCATTCCAACAAAGATTAACATCATCAAGGAAATGTATGAAGACTATGAATGCCAAGTACTACATAATGGAGAACCAACAGAGCCTTTCCAAGTTAATTCGGGAGTACGACAAGGGGGGATTCTTTCGCCAACACTATTTCTTTTGGTGTTGGACCATGTAATGAATAGAGTGATGGGAGGGGGGGGGGGTCGAAGGAGAGATGTACAATGGGGGATGCGGGATAGGCTCGAAGATCTAGATTTCGCAGACGTCATTTGCTTAATGGTACAACCATATCGAGACATCGAAGAGAAACTGGCCAGGTTACAGAGAGAGGCGGAAGTTGTAGGCCTCAAGATAAATGTTCGCAAAACTAAAGAAATGCGGATAAATTTGACCATCACGAATAGGCTGGCCATTAATGGAGAGGACGTAGAACAGGTCCAATCTTTCCTCTATCTCGGAAGTATAGTCACGACTACAGGAGACGCTGTGGAGGACGTCCGTAGTCGCATCCGCAAAGCAAATGGTGCATTTGTACAACTGTACCCTGTCTAGAGAAATAGGAACGTCTCAAAGAAGACCAAACTCCGGCTTTTCAATAGCAATGTGAAGGCTGTTCTGATGTATGGTTGCGAAACTTAGAAGGTGACTAACCACATCAAAAACCAGCTCCAAGTTTTTATCAATCGCTGTCTCCGGCGTATTTTAAATGTGAGATGGGCAGATATAATGACAAATGAAGATATTTGGAGGGGGACAAATCAGCAAGCAATCAATATACAAATCAAAGAAAGAAAATTGAACTGGATTGGTCATACATTGAGGAAACCAGATGGAGCTATTGAAAGGATGGCTTTGGATTGGAACCCTCAAGGAGTTAGAAAACGTGGTCGTCCTAAACAGACGTGGAAAAGGACGATCGGGAGAGAAGCTGCAAAGGATGGGAAAAACTGGAGTGAAGTGAAGAGACTTGCTAGAAATCGTACCAGGTGGAGGAATTTCGTCACGGCCCTATGATCCAGAGGGAACGACAGGAACTAAGCTAAGCTTGAAACGCGTACGTTATGTATTCATTACCAGCGATGGCGAGGCATAACAGAATCTCTGACCAGAGAGTTATTTATCGTGGCTAGTCTGCGCTTGGCCGCGCGAGTGTTCAGTTGCGAGTTGCACTCTGTCTGCAGTAGTAGTCTGTCGGCAGTTGTGTGTGGCGAGACGGCAGAGGGAGTAGACAGTTGGATAGTTGTACTCAGTCAGTGCGAGTGTGTAGCGAGCCGGCATGCGTCCGCGGTGTGCTCTGCCCACGAGTCTGGTCAGGAATGTGGTGGACGATATGTATATTATTGTAGAAGGTAATGAAGCAGCATTGCGCTCAGCTAATAACGTATGTTAACTGTAATTAATTTGTTCAAAAAATACCCCAATAATAATTTTTCTATAAAGTAACTTTTTTAAAGAAAAAGATTCATTACAAGTTAAATAATATTTCCTATGCATTCCCTCCGACAATCAAAATTAAGTACAGGCCAACATTGCACGGAGCTGTGCCGTAAAATAAGAGCAGATATAGATGCAGTTTTACTGAGGTAAGAATTTATCAGGTTTAATTATTTCACAGGGCCGAAGGTCAGCGTTGCTGCCCTTATAAGATTTATCAGATTTAATTATTTGTGTTGAGGTGTTACATTCAGTTCATGGTTCATTATTTAATTAATGTTATTGTGGGTTTGTGATCAATCTTCATCCCTTAACGATATTTTGTGGGGAGTTTACATTTGCGCAATTTTTATTCTTTAATTTTGCAAGGAGGTTACGCTTGGCTCATTTTTATTATTCACTTTTGTGGGAAGACAACATTTGGCGTTTTTTTATAATCATTGACCATTCTAATTTATTGCGGGGAGGTTACACTTGGTATTTTCTTTTTTACTTTTCTTTAAAAGATTTACTTTTTAAAAAAATTATTATTGGGGCATTTCTTGAACAAATTAATTACAATTAACATACGTTATTAGCTGAGCACAATGCTGCTTCATTACCTTCTACAATAATATACATATCGTCCACCACATTCCTGACCAGACTCGTGGGCAGAGCACACCGCGGACGCATGCCGGCTCGCTACACACTCGCACTGACTGAGTACAACTATCCAACTGTCTACTCCCTCTGCCGTCTCGCCACACACAACTGCCGACAGACTACTACTGCAGACAGAGTGCAACTCGCAACTGAACACTCGCGCGGCCAAGCGCAGACTAGCCACGATAAATAACTCTCTGGTCAGAGATTCTGTTATGCCTCGCCATCGCTGGTAATGAATACATATGAAACGTACGCGTTTCAAGCTCTGTAACACTCTAGCGCCAACTAAACGATCCCGTGACGAAATGCCAACTGTTAATTGGATCTTCACTACTTCTTCTGTCAGTCCTGCCTGCTAAGGTCCCTGACCAATGAACAAAACTCAAAAATCGGTCGAATAAGCGCCTTGTAAGCTACTTACATTTCCCTAAGATTCTTCCTATGAATTCCAGTCTACCATCTGCCGTTCCCATTATCTGTTTTATATGGTCACTCCATTTCAGGTCACTCTGAATAGTTACTTATAGATATTATACGTAGATTCCGTTTCCAGCAATTTGTCATCAGTAATGTAGCTGTATAGTAATGGATTTCTTTTCGTATTTATGCGCCATCTTTTACATTTACGTACGTCCAGGATCAGCTGGCAGGTCCTGTACCATTCATCAATCTTCTGTAGGTCATTCTGCAAGGCGGCACTGCCTTCCGGCGTTGCTACTTTTCTGTGAATAATAGCATCATCTGCGAACAGTCTTAACGAGCTTCCGATGCTTTCTATTACATCATCTATATACAATGTAAACAGTAACGGTCCTGTCACAGTTTCATGAGATTATCCGGAAATTAGCTTTTCATTGTCGATTTTGTTACATCAAGAGCTACATACTGAATTCTATCTGTAAGGAAGTCTCGAATCCAATCGCAGATCAGGTTCGACACTCGGCAAGCTCGTAGGTTTTTCACTAAATGGCAGTGCGGGGCTGTGTCAGATGTCTTCCTGAAGTACTGGAGTAGAATTGTCTTCAGAGATGAGTCCCACTTTCCACTGAGCCTCGATGACAATTAAAGACATGTAAGCGGCACCAACCTGAGCGCCGTTGTCTACAAGACTATAGAGCGAACTGCGTTTCGCAAGATCTCTGCTTGCGGAATTCAGGTTGATTTTTAAAGAGGAGATTTTCTTTCTCCAAAAACGTCATAATTCTTGAGCATAAAACATGTTCCATAATCCTACAACACATTGACGTCATCGATATAGACCTATGGTTATGTGCAACTGTCCTACGAACCTTCTGGAAGACGGGAATGACAAGCGCTGTATTTTCCACTCGCTGGGTACCCTTCGTTGCTCCAGCGAACTGCAATAAATTGCTGCTAGAAGGGGAGCAAGTTCTTATGCATAATCTCTGTAGAATCTCACAGGAATCTCATCTGGTCGTGATGGCTTTCCACTACTAAGTGATTGTAATTGCTTTTCTATTCCGCGATCGACTGTCTATGTGCCGGTTCGATGTCTGTACGTTGACTGAAAGAACGGACTGTATTACGATCTTCCGCGGTGAAACAATTTCGGAAGACCGAATTCAGTATTCTGCCTTCTCTCTGTCATCTTCCGTTTCGGTGTACGTATGGTCAATGGATAACTAAATAGACGATTTGTAACCGCTTAATTATTTTAAGGAGGACTAAACCTCTTAAGAATTTTAGTCAGATAGGTTTTGACAAAATTTTACTTTCTAAGTCACTGAATGCTTCTGCCATTGCTCTCCTTACGCTCATTTTCGTTTCATTCAGCTTTTATTTGTCACCTAGGTTTTATTCTCTCTTGAATCTGCGTTGAAGCTCTCTTTGTTTACTTAACAACTTTCTAATACGGCTGCTACCTACGGGGCGTTATTCACATCCCTTCTAAGAGTCGGAGGAAGCAGTAATTGAGAAGGGAACGAGGTAGAGCTGTAGACGATGCCCCATGTTATTCAGTCTCCTTGCGCAAGGGAAACGAAACAAACTTGGAAATGGAAATTCAGAAACAAAAAATGAAAACTTTTAGGTTCATTGATGGCACTGTAATCCTGTCAAGAGACTGCAAAGGACATGAATAGATTGTATAATTTAATGAGAAGATGTTACATAATGGAGATCATTGAAAGTAAAGCAAAGGGACTGGAGTGTAGTCCAGTAAAGTCAGGAAACGAGACACTGAAAGTAGCAGAATATTTTTCATGTTTCGGCAGCAAAATAACTGAGTGCACCCCGCTTGCCGAAAGAAGATATAAAATGCCGTCTGGCAATAGCAAGAAAAGCTTTTCGAGAAACTCTCGAACATCGAATATAAATTTAACTATAAATCGCAGTGAGAGTAACGCGAAGAAAGACGTAAGTAATGAGAAGTAGCAGAAATGAGAACGCGAGAAACTTAATATCAGGATTGATGGTCACGAAATAGATGAAGTTAAGGAATTCTGCTACCTAGACAGCAAAATCACCAATGACGGACGAAGCAAAGAGGACATCAACAGCAGACTAACTAAGGGCATACCTGACCAAGAAAAGTCTACTAGTAGACATAGGCCTTAATCTGAGGAAGAAATTTCTGAGAATGCATGTTTGGAGCATAGCATTGTATGCTAGTAAATCTGGACTGTGGGAAAATCGCATCAGAAGAGAATCGAAGCATTTGAGGTGTGGTGCTACAGATGAATGTTGAAAATTAAGTGGAGTCATAAGGTCATGAAGGAGGAGGTTCACCGCAGAATTGGTGGAAAGGAATATGTGGAAAACACTGAAAAGGAGAAGGGACAGGATAACAGGACATCTGAAACTTCCTGGCAGATTAAAACTGTGTGCCGGACCGAGACTCGAACTCCTGACCTTTGTCTTTCGCGGGCAAGTTCAAATGGCTCTGAGCACTATTGGACTCAACTGCTTTGGTCATCAGCCCCCTAGAACTTAGAACTACTTGGACCTAACTAACCTAAGGACATCACACACAACCATGCCCGAGGCAGGATTCGAACCTGCGACCGTAGTGGTCACGCGGTTCCAGACTGTAGCGCCAGAACCGCACGGCCACTCCGGCCGGCTCGCGGGCAAGTGCTCTACCATCTGAGCTACCCAAGCACGACTCAGGACCCGTCCTCACAACTTCAGTTCTGCCAGTACCTCGTCTCTCATTCTGGTAACGGGGCATCTGTTAAGAATACATGGTACTAGACGTAGCTGTAGAGAACAAAAATGTTGAGGAAGATAGAGATTGGAATACATCCAGCAAATAACTGAGGACGTAGGTTGCAAGTGCTACTCTGAGTGAAGACGTTGGCACAGGAGAGGAATTCGTGGCGGGCCGCATTAAACCTGTCAGAAGACTGATGACGCAAAAAAAAAAAAAAGAACTGCAGCTTTATACGGAAGACGCTGAAGGTTGTAAAAGAAGATCGGATAAATCAGGATGAGATATTGAATCGAATAGGGGAGAAAATACGTTTATGGCAGAAGCTGACTAGATGAAGAATTGGTTGATAGGACGCATCCTGAGGTATCAGAGGAGAATAAAAGCTACAAAGGGCGATAGTAAACTTATTCAGATGGACGTAGCTTGCTCAGTATAGACTAGCAGGGAGAGCTGAATAGCATCAAGCCAGTCGAAACAATGGTGACTGTTCTTTAAAAATTCTGGAACCGAGATAATGAATCTATGCCTAAAATATGCATTTCTGTAGATTGTATTGCTAATAGTATATACACTGAAAATCCGGTTTGCACTTGAAAATGAAAAATCAGTTTTGTTCAAGCACATTTCGGAATATCAAGCAGAGATAAGGATCATCCATCGGGCAATGAAACACTTTGCTTGTCCTCGGAAGCCCCTATTTCCTTATCGCTGATTCACTGTTCGTAGATTGCTTTCTGCAGAGTGAGCGGGTATTTAATATGGGGCGAGCTGTGCCCGCGCCTCACAGGATTAGCACTCAAGACGGGCACGCGTTCGTCGCGTGTCAGCCGCGGGTGTCCCCTGCCCAGACCCTCTTGTCGCGCTTTCTGCCTGGCGGCCACTGTAGCAGCAGAGAGCCGCGCGGCGCGCGCCTGCCGCGTCAGGTGTGCGCGCAAAAAACAGCCGCGCACGTGCCCAGGGACAACCAGGACGAGCTTTCAATAAGAGCTGCCACTCCTCCGCCGTCGTTGGTTTGATAAACAGTAGCGAGTCATCTAGTACGTGGATACGGACACATCGAGTAGTTGGGTACCAGGGCGCTTCCCCCCATTCTCTGCTAGCTTTATTCAACGGTGCTGTTTTCTGACGACAGCAGTCCTGGCACGTGTCGCTGGAGACACGAGAGTATCTTACTCCCGTGGACCAGCTGACGTACAGCCGTCACACATTGTGCCTGGGCGTTGACAAAATCTCGTGCACCCCCCGCAGAACCGAGTTTTATCGCAATGGAACTCCTCTTCACAATTTTGCGTCGCCGGGTATAACAGAAAATCGAACAGCATGGCTCGAGACATTTACTCCTCAGTCGCTTCGGGGTTTACTCTATAGTTGCTTCAGGAATTCAGTGTTTGTTTTTACACTGAAGAGCAAAAAAACTGATACACCTACCTAATATCGTGCAAAGCCCCGCGAGCACGCAGATATGCCGCAACACGACGTGAAATGGACTCGACTAATGTCTGAAGCAGTGCTGGAGGGGACTGACGTCATGAATCCTGCAGGGCTGTCCATAAATCCGTAATACTACGAGACGGTGGAGATCTCTTCTGTAGAGCAAGTTGCAAATCATCCCAGATATGCTCAATAATGTTCCTGTCTGGCGAGTTTGGTGGTCAGCGGAAGTGTTAAACTCGTACGAGTGTTCCTGTAGCCACTATAGCAATTCTGGAGGTGTGGGGTGTCGCATTGTCCTGCTGGAATAGCCAAGGTCCGTCGGAATGCACAATGGACGTGAATGGATGCAGGTGATCTCACTGGAAGCTTACTTACGTGTCACTTGTCAGAATCGTATGTAGACGTATCACGGGTCCCATATCACTCCAACTGCACACGCCCCACACCATTACAGAGGCTCCAGCCGCTTTAACAGTTCCCTGCTGACATGCAGGGTCCATGGATTCATGAGGTTGTTTCCATACCCGTGCACGTCCATCTGTACGATACAATTTCAAACGAGACTGCTCCAACCAGGCAACATGTTTCCAGTCATCAGCAGTCCAATTTCGGTGTTGATTTCCCAGGCGAGGCGCAAAGCTTTGTGTCGTGCAGTCATCAAGGCTTGCAGCTCCGATAGCCCATATCGATGAGGTTTGGTTGAATGTTTCGCACGCTGACACTTGCTGATGGCCCAGCATTGAAATCTGCTGCAATTTGCGGAAGGATTCCACTTCTGTCACATTGAACGATTCTCTTCAGTGGTCGTTGGCATCGTTCTTGCTGGATCTTTTTCCGGCCGCAACAATGTAGGAGATTCAATGTTTTACAGAATTCCTCATATTCACGGTACACTCGTGAGATGGTCGTACGGGAAAATCCCCACTTCATCGCTGCCTCGGAGATGCTGTGTCCCATCGCTCGTGCGCTGTAACACCACGTTCAAACTCACTTAAATCTTGATAACCTGCCATTGTAGCAGCAGCAACCGACCTAATAACTGCGCCAGACCCTCGTTGTCTTATACAGGCGTTGCCAACCGCAGCGCCGTATTCTACCTGTTTACATATCTCTGTATTTGAATACGCACGCCTGTACCAGCTTCTTTGGCGTTTCAGTGTATATGGCTGTATAAAGGTGAATTTCCTCAGCAGGTAGCTTCGAGTGCCATTAGTGAGTTAACGCTATATTCCGGTTGCGGTCATCAGTCTGAGAACTGGTTTGAAGCAGCTCTCCATGCCTGTATAACCTGTCCAGGCCTCTTCATCTCTGTATGTAGCAACTTCTGCAACCTATATCGATTCGAACCTGCTTGCTGTCGTCCAGCCTTCGTATAATTAAACTATATGGTTTCAAACGTCTTTTCAAGTCTCAAACGCCTATGATGCATACACGCAGACTGAAGCAATAAACGAAAATTTGTGTCAAGGCCGGGATTCGAACCCAAGTGGGCGGAGGCGTGAATGGGAATTTGGTTTGAGGAGGGAGGCGTGCTAGGGTAGTCCGTGCTGGGGTGCAAAACCAGTATGCCAGGGTAGCGTAGTGGTTAGCGCATCTGCCTTGAGAACAGGAGACCTGGGTTCAAATGCCAACCTTGACACAAATTTTCATTCATAGCTTCAGTCTGCGTTTGCACATCATAACCCTTGTTCTCCCCACACACATTTTACTCGTTACAATTCCCTCCATTACCAAGCTGACAATGCCTTCATTCTTCTGAATGTGTCCAACCAAACGACCTCTTAAAATCATATTGCTACAACGCTCTTTTCTCCCCAATTCGATTCAGGATATCTCATTAGTTGTATGATTATTCATCCAGTAGCACCACATTTTTTTCTTGAAACGAATGTCTGGCGTCCACATTGTCGTTTCACTTACTTACAAGGCTACACTATAGACAAATACACTCAGTAAACAATTCTCGTTACCGAAATTTCTCATTTTCAGAAATGTTTTTCTTGCTATTGCCAGTCTGCGTCTTGTATGCTCATCAGTTATTTTGCTACTAAATAGCAAACCTTGTGCACTCAGTCTCCCTTCCTAATGCAATTCCACCTGATTTAATTCGACTGTATTTCATTACACTTGTTTTTATCATCTGATAACCTTTCTTCAAAACACTATTCATTCCGTTCAGTTAATCATCCAAGGCCTTTGGTGTCTCTGATAGGAATCCGATGTCGCCGGCAAATAACAAAGATTTTTTTTTCTTTCTCCTTACCTTTACTACCGTTTTCAATTTGTCCTTGGTTTCCTTTACTGGTTGCATAACGTACAGATTGAATGTCTCACTCTCTTCCCAACTGCTGCTTGCCTTTCTCGCTTTTTTTTTTCTCTGAACTGCAGTCTGATTTCCTTACAAGTTTTTAATCTTCTTGTCCATGTACTTTGTCGTTGTTCCCTTCTTTTGTCAAGACTGCAAGAATAATATTACAGCTCTCGCTTTTACTATCTAATTCATTTTTTAGAAGGAAGGATTAGCTGACGTACGTATCTTAGATTAAGAATCTAAAGTAAATAACACGAACTCGAGCAATACTTATTACAAATAATGAAACAGACACACACACACACTCACACACACGCACACAAGCACGCACGCACACACACACGCACAAGAGCGCGCGAGTTCTACTTTGCCGATGATACGGTCTTTATACTGTACTGTGTCGTGACTGAACAGTACTCATTGCACTGTTGTAGGCTGTCTTCTGATGACGTTCGTTACTTTTTGATTATTATTATTTTGCTACTTACTACATCAGCCACTTCATACATATCGTTTTGAGGCTGTGCTGGTACCAGAACAAGATAAGTATTTCATGAAGTGTGACCAATGTAAGCTGTGAAACGAAGCACTGTTATTTCATATGGGATATAACTTTCATTGTATAGTGGCATTGTTTGCCCGCCCGGATAGCCGCAAATGTTAAAGCGAAGCTTCCGGGTCTTGGAAGTGCGCCTGCCCGGGTCGAATCCGCCAAACGGACTGACGGCCAGAGTCTGTTTGCTCGCCAGCCTGGATATGGTTTTTAGGCGGTTTCCCACATCCAACTAGCCAAATGACAGGCTGGTACCCAAGCCCCCCCCCAGTTACATGATTCGCAAACATCTAACAAATTTTTGGTCACTTTCACATGAATAGCACGCCATGCAGACACTTAGGTAACGGCATCCTGGTGAGTAGTGAAGTGGCGACAAGAAAGGCATCCGGCTCTTCCAGCAATTTGCAGACGCGGAAATGTTAGCGTTAAGGACAAGGGATCGTAGCATATCTCACAGAGTTCACATGCTGGATATGGAGTAATGACTATTGGACCAGCAGGAGATGATCCTAAAATAAATGTTGGAAGAAGTGAACCTGCGGAAGCCTTGAAGTATAAACCCCACTCTCATGTGGTAATATCTGTATGAGCAATTACTTTATACATACCACTCAAAAAAGCTCTCTGTCAACAAGACCGCCGTGCATGATTATATTTCTGTAAGAGGAAATTTATCATGAAGTGCTGAAGACCCGTAGTACACAGCTTTATTTTCGGGCAAGATGGGATTGTCCCTAAGTGGGGTGATAAATTTCCTTAATTACCATGAGTGGTCAGATGCAAATGTGAGCAATCATGGAACAAGGTATGGAGTCCGCTTCAGTGTCAACGTGTTGGAAGGAGTTGTGTTCTACAACACCCATAGGACCATACAATAAACCAGAAAATATAATGGAAGCTGTATATCATCCATTACCCGCGCTAATGGCGAACATTGCCCTTTGTTGAAAGACAACAACAAAAAAATGGCTCTGAGGACTATGGGACTTAACGGCTGTGGTCATCAGTCCCCTAGAACTTAGAACTACTTAAACCTAACTAACCTAAGGACATCATACACATCCATGCCCGAGGCAGGATTCGAACCTGCGACCGTAGCGGTCACGCGGTTCCAGACTGTAGCGCCTAGAACTACACGGCCACTCCGGCCAGCTGAAAGGCAACAGACAAGGTTTATGTGAGAGGTGGCATGAGCCCCCTCTCATATTTCTATCTTACGATTTTCCTCTCTAATTGCATGCGGTGAAAAGTTGCTATTCCTTCACACGCGGACTTCCCACGCAGCGTCTCTCGTCACACAGGTGGTCCGGTGACAGGCGGGCTCTGCTGATCTCGAGAGGGTTAAGCCGACGGGTGTGAAGGAGTCGAGTGAATGCTTTCCAGACGCCAACATTGTCAAGAGACACGCCCGCAGGGGCCTGAAGTAGCGGCTGGGCTAGAGGTTCCGTTACTTCGCAGAAAGTTAGCGAAAACACTTTCTGGCGGGCTACCAGCGAGGCGTGGGAATGACTTGTGTACCCAGGCAGTTGTGGCGGGAAAATTCCCGCGCTTTCTGCAAAATAGTAACTGTGATTGGCTTGCTCAGGGCATAGCTCCGTGACGTAGCAAAATCAGCGCAGAAATTGGCGCCAAGAATCTCCATTGGTGGAATGGTAGTGCTCCGGCAATAGAGTGGAATTTCCCGCCGGTTTTCGAGTTGCTGATTGGAACGTTTAACCACGGCCACTGTCGTGGGGGCGGGAATGTTCTGTGTTCGGCCTGTACGGGTGCTCTGGGGAGTCGGCTCTCGCCTTTCGGTCGAAGTAGGTTACAGGACTGAGCTCTCGCTGCTCGGGTCAGCCTGCCTTCCGTGGGCTGTCTAATATACTTTTATTTAATTGTAACTGTTTGACGAAGTTGCTGAAGTTTCGACTTCAACGTAACTTTTCGAGTACAGTTGGCAATTGAGCGTTCTGCGTACAAGAGGCCTATGTTGTCTGTCTTGAGCAGTTTTAGCTAATGTTGACTGTATCGGAGTTACTGGGTGACTTTGCTTGTTAAAATCAATCACTGTACCTTCAGTGATTGTGTGGCGAGCCTTCTTCGTCTCCCTCAGAGGCGCATTTGTATTGCTAGGAAGTCTTTAGTCTGGAACAACCAGGCCAGGATAATTTGTTTCAGGCTATACACGCGACATTATCGTCACCACGACGGGACGTCGAAGCAATCAACCATCGCTTCCAGTACGCCAGATCGTGTCCTTGCAGCTAAGAAGACAGCTGGGTAATGTACGTCCGCAGCATAGGCAAAGCAGGCATTTTTGCTAGGCGATAATCAGAGCTCAGCAGAGCGCGCCTGTTCGTCTTTTCCAACTTTGTTCTATCTTGGGTGTACATCGTCTGAGTTCTCACTAATGTAGCAGCAATTAATGTTGGGTTAGCTGTGTGTCTCTCTTAAGATTTGAGTGGGATGGAATTGGCTCCACATACCACTTCGTCATAAACCCCACAATCTAGTTTAGGGACAACTTCACATTCACAGCTTTTGTTTGAGTATCCAATTTGAGCCAATTTGATGTATTGTAAATGTTTCATGTGTTTTTGTTTATTATTTTGTGTTTAGTCTTAATAAATCATATTGTTATTTTGGACAGAACTTTCATTCTGTTAATCGGTAGAGCAACCCTATCATTTCTCACTACGTTAATGAAACCTTCCTTTATTTAACTTATTTATCAAATTAAATTATTGCAGGTGCCAAACTCTTTTCTACTCCACTTGCAGGGTTGATTTCAGTCAGTTTGCGTATATTTTCTAATCCATGTGCAACAGCAAAAGTCGGATTTAGAATAGGGGGTGGGGGGGGGGGGGGGGTTAGAGCATCATTTACATATGTAGATTCTAGAATAATTTAGTGTTAAATACACTGCTAGCCCCGGCACCTCGCATATGGACACGAGCAGCACCCCATTTCTACACCTTATGTGACTGTACTTAAAAGAAAAATTAATAAGTGATGGATTTCTCGTGGAAGTTTAGAAGCATAAACTCCCCACTGATTTCAAAGCATTGGTGTATTCTACAACCATCGACGACAGACACACATTACAGGAGTGGGTATCTCAATCATACGACCAAATGCAATGGCAGGTTGGTGTGCTCTCATAAGTTCGTGATTTCTGAGAAGGAAGAGTGAAGGATGTATAAAAATGGGTGCCATCTACATTGAGCACCTCAGTAACAAGGCAACAAGGCTATGAGAGCAATTTTTTAGTGCAGGTTGCATCCATTCAAGGCCAAATATACATCCAGGGGCAATATGACCCCCTGGGCATAATCCGTCCTTTTCATTGACATGTCCTTAACCTATTGTTTGGTTAAGTGGTTTTCCATGTTACCCATACCCCTTCCCCTCCTCCCCCTCCCCCACCCTCTGTGAAACCCCTCGCTGATACAAACACACTTTTGATATAAATCTGATTGATTACTTAATTAACTCGATCAATTAATTAACCCCTTCCCCTCTGGGAAACCCCCAGCCCTACCCCTCAACTGATGACCTCAGCAGTTAAGTCCCATAGTTCAAAATGGTTCAAATGGCTCTGAGCACTATGGGACTTAACTTCTGAGGTCATCAGTCCCCTAGAACGTAGAACTACTTAAACCTAACTAGCCTAAGGACATCAAAAACATCCATGCCCAAGGCAGGATTCGAACCTGCGACCGCAGCGGTCACGCGGTTCCAGACTGTAGCGCCTATAACCGCTCGGCCACTCCGGCCAGCTAAGTCCCATAGTGCGCAGAGCCATTTGAACCCTACCCCTGTGTCCCACACTTGAAAATTGGAGGGGAAAAGACTCAACTGATAGGCTATTTGCCAGGAAATCGATTGCTCTGTGTAGAATACTGTTTAAAAAATTTAGAAAATGTGCAGAATATTATCTATGTCAACAATTTACGAGATACAAGGGTGTGTGTCGAATATAGTTTATTTACTTATGTAACTAACCTGTTACTACGGGTTATTCCTTATTATTGGGAATGGAAATACTTATTGCTTATGAAATTAACGTGAGAAGAGTAGGGTCGCCACCGACTCTAACCATACAACTAATCAAAGATTTGGTCGAGTCGGAAAATAAATTAATTTGATCACAGACCAAAAACACACAAAAATGCAAACGTTGTGACGTCGCTCATAGGGGATACGATGTAATTAATAGTATTGCCCGTGCACTGTTCACGACAATCAAACATTTAAAATAAAATAGAAAATGCATGAACACTGCATAAGATCAGCTCCCAGAACACACCTGAAAATAAGACTTAATCTAAAGCACTTGTTTTAAAATAAAGAAGGAAACTAATCACTGGACCTGTGCGTAAGGAAATGCGTTGGATGTGCTAACGGGAAAGCTATGAGGTGAGTGGCTTAGGTGCAAAAACGTAACCTCGGAACACAAGAGAAAATTGTGGATAAAATCATTTATTCCTAAGATAAGGGTGTGAGGCATGTACACGATTCCTGATAACACGTGGTGTGGAGACACAATTTCTAGGTATAGTGCCAAATTCCAACAATATCACCTCACACAATCATGTTAACATTATCTAAAACAAACATGCGATCGGACAGTTAGTGATGCCGGTAGCCCAACAACTATAATGTTCTACCACGTGGTTGGCTCCCCACGGACGAAAGACACATAACGCAAGGAAAATTTACGAGAAAGCAAAGGTCTAAATATTTAGAAAGGTGAAAGCTTATGCAGGCACAGCTGAAGGCAAACAGACATTCATACAGAAGCAAGTGCTCACTTCTTATCGACACCTTTGTGAGGCGCTCTTCCGGCGGATCCAAGTCTGCTACAGAAATTTGCTAAAAGAAAAATCTGTCAAAGTTTTGCATTCCTTGCTGCGACAAGGCAAAGCAATCTTCCGGATTTGAAAAGCGAGACCAAAAGCTAACAGCTCTCCCCTCGCCAAGTAACAGCGCGCCACGCGGTCAGTCTAACTCACCCTTCTTCGACTGGAGCACAGCTGTGGACGCTTCCCGTACCGGCGGCAGACTGCCACCCTTTTTCCTCTCCAGCCTCCTCCACGCTCCGCGTGGACCGGATAACCCAAAGATGTCATTTCCGCCACCAACCAAACGCAGGTGGATTTCTCACAAGTAGCGCAAACCTCTTTGCCTACTTGACCACTACGAGAGTTGGCTATTCTGTGCAACTGCTGCTGAATCTGTATGACTATCGCAGACTTTCTGCAGCAGACTACGCCACCATCTAGCAACGTGACACACAACCACATTCATTCAATCACACCACTATGAGAGATATGAGGAAAGAGAAACAAGAAAAAGAAAGAGAAATGCCAATGAAATTGGGCTACCGGACTAATGAAAGGTGGCTACAGGACCCTTTCACTTAGTTAAAGAGTTTCGCGGGAAAAAGTTTGCATTGTATGGAATATTGCTTTAACAATTTCTGGTAGACAAGGCAATGCGTGGAATAGTGTTTATTTGAACACGGAATTGGATACTAGATGGTGTATGGAATACAGTTTATTTAAATAATTAGTCTGGAAATCGATCGCTGTGTGTGGAATATTTTAAAAATAGCGACGGTTTTTCATTCCGATCACGTAAGGAAACACGTAATTACACTGTCACACTGTCACACATGCCTGAAAAACTCTCTCACGTCTCGCCACCCGTGCCGGCAGTCCAGAGTCGGAGCGCACCAGAGGGACTTGGGAACGCCGGCTGTCGGCTGCTGCATACCTACATGAAATACTGCGCTAAACCACAAACTGAAGCGTCATGTGGTGGCAACCATTTGATATTGATATCTGAGAAATTCCTGTCAAAACACAAGCACTCTCTCTCTCTCTTAAGGGTCCGTATCATGTGCCTCTGCCAGGCCTGCATATGCCGTCGATCGCACCGGACCAAACCATAAACAAAGTAGCGTTTACGTAGTAAACCCCTAGTAGTTCATGACTTGGAAATATTTCCTCACTATATCAGATTGATTGGCTAATTAATTAAATCAGTACCCTTTGTATGGGACAATTTTTCCTTGCTTGCTATTGGTGGATATTAGAATTCTAATATTTTGTGGGATTCGATCCTGCAACCACCCAGTTTCCAAACACTACTGGATTTGTTTCCCCTTGCCTCCTGTCGGTGGATACTGACACAGTTATTTCATTACGTTAGAGATTTCAAATTTCAACTCATTTGCAGGCTATGTCCTTAAACAATTTGCGGGAGGGGCTGGACAGACATGTGCTCACAATACAACGATTGGAAACAAAAAGTTGATCAATCATTAATTCGATGTCACAATTGGGTTTCTAAAGCACTATAGAATTCCTAAACTGATTCTCTCCGCTACTTTCGGAAGGAGGAAGGGTCTACCACATGATGGGATAGTAACAATGACAACAAACACCGCTTCTAAACAGATTCAACTGCGATATATTAAGAAGCACTAAACACGACACACTTAAACCGCGATCCAATCCGTAGTAATAAGTTGTCATGGCTAGATGTCAGAGATCGCTATCAGTTGGGAAATTGACGCCGTGATTGGGTTTTTAAAGTATTATAGAATTGCTAAATTGGTTCTCTCCACTACATTCGGAAGGACGAAGGGCCTACTGTCTCGTACGATGGATTGAAATGGTTCAAATGGCTCTAAGCACTATGGGATCTAACATCTGAGGTCATCAGTCCCCTAGACTTAGAACTATTTAAACTAACCTAAGGACATGACACGCAACCATGCCCGAGGCAGGATTCGAACCTGCGACTGTAGCAGCAGCGCGGTTCCGGACTGTAGCGCCTAGGACCGCTCGGTCACAGCGGCCGGCTCGTACGATGGAGACAACAGGAGATACCACTGCAAGACAGAGTTCACTGCAGAGTGGTGAGAAGCACTAAACCCCACACTCTTAAACCATGATCTGATCCGTAGCACTAGTTCACATGGCTAGATGTAGCAGATCGCTGAAAACACTCACACACCTCGTGCACTCCTGTCCCGAGGTCCACAATCCTCTCATACGCCACTGGCGCCAACCCCCAGAGGGGGTGGAAACTACCGCTGGGGCCGCAGCCGCAGTCATGGATGTGCATGTTTGTAGATGCGCGCCACCTCGGACCATGGAAGGTATCCGGGGATGACTGGAGTGCTAGGAATTCGGATGTTCCAGTGCAAACACATGTCATTTTGAATCTTCTCTTACGCAACGCACACATCAGCTTCTATCCCCGCTCACCCAGCGCATTGGTCATTTCACTAACCTCCACTGCTGTAGGCAAGGTCAGACAGGTTGGTGCATTCTTTGTATCTAACCGACGGTCACAGGCTGAGTTAATCCGCAACTTCCAATTGCTGAAGCCTAGTGACCACTTCTGCCGACAGCCATGGTGCACAGGGATAAAAACGCTGCCAGCTGTGGTGCAGTGCAAAAAAAAGGGCTGCGGCTCAGATGTACACAGTAGTTATAACCAATTCCATCCGACATGGACTCCCCAGTTTAAAAAATCCAATTTACCCAATCCGAGACTGCCATGTTGTTGGCCATACACCTCGAATTTCTCAAGCAGAATGTAGATTTCTCCCTTTTATACAAGTTATTTTCGAAGACACAAGCAATTGTGGCATACACGCGTCTTCACAACGCTAAACTATCATTACTTGTTTTGAAAATCCTGTACAGGTATGGCATAGGCTACATTTCCTCTAAGTTTTCTCTCATCAGGTAGAAAAATTCTGTTACAATCAGCTTACTATTTAACTCATCTCTGGCTGTTGATGGAGTGCCAAAATCTACCTCTGCCACAAGAGGCCTCCTCACTTTCGAACTCCCTTAAAGTAACCAAATTCGTCGCCACATACAAAATCCCTGCAGGTAACGGCAGAGAGAAGTTGCAAATATAGCATTTATCACCTAATAAATTCGGTAATACACCTGATTTTATTATGACGGTTGTCTCTCCCTGTGTAGATGGAAGATAGAAATTTCGATAAAAGGTATCACCGCAACAAAAAAATGCCCGATACTGCTCCCACTCCCGAATCATATCCGTGGAACCCTAGCCATCAATTCCACCCGCCAGGTAGCACTTCATTGATTTCAAACTGATAGGTTAATTAATTAAATTGATCATGTGAGTCACGTTACATGGCGAGTAATTTTTTTTTCGACAGCTGGCGTACACTCACCAGGTAGATGAAATGGGAATGCCTGGAATGAACGCGATGTTCTTTTAGAGGAACGCTATTGAGGACCAACATTTTCAGCTAACCGCAGAAGGATTCTGCCCCTGGCAACATAGCCCTTTCATGTAAGGACCACACTATTAAAAACACGATCACAACAACTATGTTGCCGTCATCTTTCATAAAATGCGCCCTTGGTCTACAGGAACACACAAGAGTCATTGATAGTGTTACGCTATCTGGTAGAAATGTGTCTGCGATTCGGAATCAAGTATATCCATTCAACCACATACTTGCATTAAATCCTGTGGAGACGTCTTTTAATGATAACAACCGCTGATCAATCATAGACGTGCCACTCTCATATCCTGAAACAAGTGACATTTTTTGAACCTATTTGCTAAGGAGCCCGTACGACAAAACTTCAGTGTGGTTTTTTTAGACAGTTCCTATGCATCTTGTACCGTTCCTCATTCTCTGTCCCGCCCTCCCTGCATCTTTGTCCATGTGATCGTCCCAATTTAATCTGGAGGTGAACGGAAGTCAGAAAGCGCTGTATCAAAGACCTTCTGCATCCTGTGGAGAAACAGGCCGAGCTGAGATAATGTGACAGGACTGTGTTTTGACAACTTGGTGTTGTCATAGCTCCTACAACTGCATACAATGTGTAAGACCATCGCCAAATCAAGCTTTCCCTGCAACACGAGGTAGTAGAAAAGATAGTACAAGCAGTTACGGGAATTTGAAGAAGGATGAAGATTTTGCTACTGCATCGCAGTGCGTCTCAAAACTACGTACAGGTACTGCAGTCCGAAGGAGATTACGGAAAGTTGAAAAAGGGAGAGTTAGAGAGAAGTGATATACTCGTATACCTGCATATGATAATCCCCTTCTCTCAAAAATATTTGTCTCCTTCATACCTCCTCTTGCGTTACCACAGATGATGTGTCACTGATCCCTTTTGTACTAAGACAGCAGTACATGCAAGGTGCCTATTTGCTTCCACCGCCATGAGTGGAATGCATAAGTTCTAATAAATGTTCACAACCTGCAGTCTTCTATAGTTGTTGTCCCCTGTCCAGAAACAGCACGTAGCTCGTGAATCCGTTATCTTGACGTTGTAGGAAACTCTTAGCGAGAAACTGTTATTTTAGAAATAATTAAATTTCCAATAATTTTGTTTATACTATATGACATTCGCTGTTTATTGGCAGAACATGAGAAACTGCCTAATTACATTCCACTTTAGAGTCACAAATAATTTATAGTCTTCAACAAGTTAATGAACTGCATATTTCTGCAATTACAATCGCACTGTTGTCAGTTACTCATCCATATAATCATACTTGCTAATAAAGTCTATACCTGACACTGACCACGGCAAACAACACATCTGTCCTCCGAGGCTTCCAAACCAGCTCTGATCTGACAGCTGTACTACTTCGCCCGCCATCCAAGTTAGGCGTGATCCGAAGATCTCTGAAGTGCTTTGTCTGCCTTTTCGTTTAGCAGCTGTTTATTATTCCGCTGGTTATTAATACTTGTGAAATAATGGAATGATAGCATGCTATTAAGAAATGCTTTAAATATGAGATACAAGTAAATACGCTTTCTAGTTTGTCTAATATTAATAACAGAAGATTGTCATTTTGACACGCAACTTCCGAAAGCGGCAGCGAATCGCCGAGAAATACCACAATTTAGGCAGTCTTTCTCACAATACCCATATCTAACAAACCATCAGCCATGAGTACCTCACACCACATTACATCATCTTGCAACTGCTGCCTTCTCAACTGGTCTAAGAAGAGCTTCTTTTACCTGAGTATGATGTCTGCGGAGCCAAAAATGTTACAAGATCTGCATCTCTCAGGGTGCTTTCATGTCTGTCGCATAAACATCCTCTCCATCCTTGTTATTCCGTACCACCCAACAGAGAAAAACTATGAAGTACAAAAATTCCACTAACGTCAACCGGTAGAGAACTCGATAATATTTTATCGCATCTCTCTCTCCCAGTATATAAAAAACAAATATCGTCTGCATTTTGACATTGACCATCTGTGGTGATCCCCTTAAATACACATGTGTTGCTCCATTGGAGCAGGTGGCAAGTAATCGAAGTCGCTTCCATAGACCAGTATAATGTTTCATCAACTGTACTGTAGGAGGACTGTATCTCACAGACTTTCAGTCGCAGAGAGGGTCCTTGTGTTGTTCCTTGATACATGGTTTTTTTTCTGTTGTAACACAACCGAGCTGTGTATGACTGCAGCTTTGTGCACTGCCATACATTTTGTTTTTCCGCCACGACTTCGGGGTCTGTGTTAGTTCCTAAACTGACATTAACATGTCTCGATCCGTTGGCTCTCACAGAAAGCTAGACATCGTGCATTGTAAATTAGGCTGCTGTTGCTCTCACAACACACCAGATGATTGAAATAAAAGACAGAGGCTGTGTTTCTTATTGAAAAAAATGTGGAAGACATAGCGACATAAGGAAACTGAAAGAATTTTGCGGCATCGTGGAGCGTTTCCACACAGTTACCCAAATTTGATTGATGACCTCTACATTTAAACTCAACTTTCACAGTGACATTGTAGCAGATATCTCAGTGTTCCATTTCGACAGATTCTTCATACTGTAGTCACATACATGATGAGTGTTTCATTCAGGACATCCGCTGAAGACTCTCTCTCCATCTCAACAAGTGGCATCAGTCAATCTTTGTGTGGTAATCAACAGCGTGCCAGTGGAAGGATGGGTGGAAAAGACACTGTCGGCATGGGACAATGTACTGTAATAAGCACCACAGTTGATAGTGCAATCAGTTTTAGCAATTTTACCAGTTTTTCCGTAATTTCAATGCCGACCAGTGACCCGACAGCAGGTTACACGACTTCTGGGTCATCGCTAAACTGTCCCTCCACTACTTTGCGATTACCAAATACTAGACTGCAAATGTAGATACATGACCGTGCAGCATCTCAATTCATGGTTAAGTCTCGAACATATATACCGAAGTGTACCATACAGTGTCCTATATTGATCTATATATTTCTAGCACTTTGATCATAGTGCATAATTTACGATTGCCCATCTCTCTTTACCCGGATGGAGTAATAGAGCATTCTCGTATTCTTGGGATAAAGTTAGAGATTGAAAGATCTCCCCACATTGTCTCTGACCAACCCTCCCTGCAACATGGTCACCGATTATATTTGCAGCTGACCAGAAGTAGAAAGCTACGTTCCACATCTTTGAAGCAACAAAGCGAGCCAAGTCTCTAACTGCTGTTCAGTGAAGACTGTTCTGCACCAATCCTATTCACAGCACCCATCCAGGAGCACAAGATCTCTCCAGATGCACGCATTTCGAGGAGGTTAGCACCCCTTATCGGTGTATGGCAGATATGAGCGTGCAGTGACGGTGTAACAGACGGTTAAGAAGAAACGTGTGGTTTTATGCATGATGGAGCTCCAGACGGACGGAATTTGATGCATTTTACGTAAATCAACTGCGGTATCAACCCTAAAATATTGTTCTAGTGTCTGGGGTCAATACCAAGAAGGTAATGGTAAGAGAGAAATGATTGTGGAGCATAAACACACATACTTCTAAGGCTACACAGTTCTGCACCTATACATGCTATAATGTTAAAGCCAGACGGTTTCCAACATATTACTCATGCAGAATGCAACGCTGTCAATATTCCAATGTAAGAACCATATTTCCAGCGCATGACATACATTCTCCATGCAAGTTTCTCTACGATAAACTATGGCGACAAACTGTAAAGTGATAAAACTGCTGCCTTGCACACCAAAGAAAACGTTGATTCTTTATAACACAAACACTACATAGGTTCCCAGATGTGTATAATGCCTGCTGTTTATGAAGTTCAAGCCTCATTGAAGTTTGGAAATTATGATATATTCAAGACAGTCCTATAAAATTATTGCTGGCAGCCTAAAATGCAGATGAAGAAACAGTGACATCTTACGAGGAAATAAACACCAGCATAATTAGCCAGAGGAGATGTAATGGTCGTATCGCAGCGGCCTGTCGCTCCTGGTAACCTTGCTTCTTGCACACAGAATTCATGGTCCGACGTTAGGTTCCATTGCACATGTGCGGGAAAATATTGTCTCTTTCCACCATTAAGGTGGGTATATGTAGCATAAGTCTACTCTCTCACTCCAGGACACATAATTGTATTGATTTTGCTCTGTACTCATTTCATGGTATTTTTTTCTAATTTTGTTCAAATGGCTCTGAGCACTATGGGACTTAACTTCTAAGGTCATCAGTCCCCTAGAACTTAGAACTACTTAAATCTAGCTAACCTAAGGACATCACAAACATCCATGCCCGAGGCAGGATTCGAACCTGCGACCGTAGCGGTCGCGCGGTTCCACGCTGTAGCGCCTAGAACAGCAAGGCCACCCCGGCCGACTCTAATTTTGTGTATTCTCAGTGTTTCCACGATTTTGCTGCGTTTTCGCGATTTTAAACATTTCATCGTATTTCCCTACATTTTTACGTATTGCAAGTCAATTTTTCGTATTTATACTAAGTTTTCCTCGAATTTTTTCGACTTTATAACAAGTTTCGTATTTTTTCCACAGTTTGTCATAACTATATGGTCATGTTACTGAGATACCCAGGTGCTGTTTGATTTTTTACTAGAATATTTGCGCATCTTATACACCAACCTACTAAGAAATCCTACAACTTGCCCTCTCCCCTAGTATCCATTGCATGCATTTTGGATAGGACAAATATGAAAAGTGTAGTAACATTCGCTTCATACCTATATGAAACTGAAGACCTGATTTATGCACAAGATGCGGCAGAGGAATGGAGTACATCACATAAATCTTTGTTCGCTTTGAGGAGGGTACCAAACCAGGTTTTTCATCGATGGACCTGTTTCATCACACACAAGTTGGAAGTCCTCTGATGAATATGGTATGGAGAGGTTTGCTGTTAACGATCGCAGGAAGATAGTCCTCTAAGTCACATGCAGAATACGCAGTTGTGTACGAGTCGAACACAGGTTACTCCACGCAACTGAAACACCCCAAGAGAACAACGGGAAAAATGGTTAAACGTGCGATAAATGGTCTGCAGCAACATCTACGTTTCCCTAGAATGAATCATCAATCTACAATTAATACCTCGCTAAAACCCCATCTCAGCTGATCACTCCATCCACCTTCCATCATCTTTTAACGCGGATGCAAGTCAACACAGAGGCAGATCGTTCTCTTTTCCAGGAAAGCATCCAAGACAGCACTCAACTTGCATGTACCGCTATTACCCCAATAAACATACAGCACCATGTTGTTAAAAGGAAAACCACACAGCAACCGTTGAATATTCCTAAAAAAACCATACATCAACCGTTTGTGAGGTATTTGTCAGCTGGTACCATTAAGGCTATGACTGGCAAGGAATACAGAGAAGCACATTATAAATACTGATTGTTAGAATTTAAAACACCTAAGCAGTCCTGCACAGGGTCAAACACATGATCAAGAATAGACCCAAGTTATTGTTGAAGCGTAGATCCGCCACGCGGTATATCCAGAATGATAGACTGTCTTAGTGTATACTTGCCCCTATTTGTAGGCAACCAGCAGTGACAAATCGTCCTTGTTGCTCTGCTACTCAGCTGCTATAGTGTATGCACATGGCTCTCATAGGACAGAATGGCTCATTTTTCATCTAGTATTTGTTGCTGGAGTTCGTTTACAGATCTCTGCTTCTAGTTTCGGTGTGTGTGTTTTGATTACTTGTGATAACCATTCCCCTGGCTTACTTCCGGTGTGATACACTGAATTACAGCATTATTGTGTAACATTTCACTACTTTTCACTGCTTTCCTGAGAAGTGAACAGGAACACAAACAGACGAAGTGTTTGCAATGCATAATACTTTCCAAACCTATAGAAAACAATATGTTCCACACTACTTGGAAAAGAAGGGTTTATTTTACCTGTAACAGACTCTGCTCGAAGAAAATGAAAGTTTTCCATCAAAAAAACCCAAGTTCACACCATTTTCGTTTTAACCAGTTTTCATTTCCTCTATTGTCATCAGTGCAAAGAGTGATTATCATTCTCCAATGGAATTTAAATGGTATTCTGTAGGATTCATGTAATTACTGTGTGTTACAAACTGATGTCATCGTCTTTCATACTTAATAAGAAACAATTTTTTCATAACAGTACGTTGTTGTTCAATCAAATTATAAAAAGCACCTGTTGTAAGTAAGACTACCAAGAGAAATGTTTTCAATGGAAAACCGCCAACACGTCCCAGGAACCATATGCTTACCTACTATTCCTCGTATCCACAGGGCCTCGCCGGCCGAAGTGATCGAGCGGTTCTAGGCGCTCCAGTCTGGAGCCGCGCGACCTCTACGGTCGCAGGTTCGAATCCTGCCTCGGGCATGGATGTGTGTGATGTCCTTGGGTTAGTCTTGGGTTAGTTAGGTTTAAGTAGTTCTAGGTACTAGGGGACTGATGACCTCAGAAGTTAAGTCCCATAGTGCTCAGAGCCATTTGAACCATTTGAACCACATGGCTTTCTGTTGCGCATTTACTATCAACGCTACTATCTCACGATGGGCTTAGGCCTCAAACTAGCAATAGTAAAATAAAACCATTTCGAAAAAATTGGCGGCTAACTGAGGTACTTTCTACAGTGCAATACCCCGTAAAGACTGAAGGGTTCCAGTACGGTCTTACGGTAATCCGTATTATTCGCTAACAAAGCCTACGTTGTCATAGAATGAAACCGTATATCACTTGATCGCGATCGGGTCGTGAGCAGCAAAGTAGCTGGTATTAAATTAAATTTTGGGCCGCTGCGGGACAGAGCCGGTAGTCCCTCACCTCGCGGGGTAACTGGAGCAGGCGCGTTTTTGCGGCGGTGCGGCCGGGAGAGGAGAAGAAGTGATTCAGAGCGGCTCGGGGGCAGGAGGCAGACGTCGCCCCCGTTTGTGAAGGGGCCGGTCTGCGAGGGAGAATGGAAGGAACCGCCGCAATAAAAGCCCGGCAAACAGGACGGCACGCGCTCGCCACGCGCGCGACGTGTGCGACCGCGTGCGTCATGCCGCGCGCGATGGAAATTGCATTTCCAAGACACGCGCCGCGCCGCGCCGTGCAGCACGCCCGGCCCTAATCTACGCCGCCAGCACTCGCGCTAATTCTTATCTGCGGCGCCGGCACCGGAATTAAAAAACGGCCCAGCACGGAGCCGCGAGGGCCTACAACAATAACGGATCCTCCTCCACAGCCGCCGCCCCTCGAATCCCCGCCTCTTTTCGAAAGACGCGCGCAGCCCACAGTGATGTGGCCGTTAACGAGCAGCGCCCGTATTCGCCGGGCCTAATCACTGTTAGTGAAATTAGCGTACCCTCCCGCCCCCTCCCCCACCTTAGAGATCGCCTCTGGGGAGTTGAGGGCGGAGCCTCGATGGCGCAGAGGGGGGAGACACGGTACGTCTCAGGGCGTTCGCCCTTGCTGACCCGCAGCGCTAGTGACCCAAAGAGCTCCATTTCTTATTCTTCTGCTGAGCGTAAAGTAGCCCGTCTGGGGATTATTCTGTGACAGACTATGTTCTAGACACATGCATACGCCAAAAGCAGAACTCATTCTATAGTTTCTCCTGAAATTCGAGAAAGTTTGAGTGTCATTTAGACTGTCCATATCAGTTATGTTAAATATAGTTGAAAGTAATTTACGTTTTGAAGGCAGTCGCTGTAGTACGAGGAGAATATGATTACGAAAGACCAGCCAGTTATAGAAGAGAGATCTACTGCTTCGGTGATTATCGGTAAAGGCACTCTTATCGACGAGAATTCTTTTCGAAATTTGGTTATGACAGCCGTAAACATCGTGCAGGAGATTACGTTCGCTAGGTGTCCTTTGTGGTGCGACGTAGCGCTTGTGTTGTAGATGAATCCAACTTCGAAATCCTAGATCGTCACCCAGATTCCGAAGATGTTATGTGGAATATTTTCACCGACTTTGTTACCAAAGCTGCATTAAGAACACACGTACTGCTTGGAAAACTATCAGAACAGGGACTTCAGCACAAGTGCTTGAAGTTCATTTGTGGCTTATTGACGTAGGTCCTTTTTTTCCCAAGGGATCGTTGTGGCTACAAAATCAAGAAAAAGCTGCTCGGTGGTGCCACGTAGAGCGTGTGCAACAGAAGAACCCACCAGCTGTGTTCCAAGATCGTCCGTTGATTGGTATGGTTCTACGTAGACCACAAGTGTTCTATAATCTGACGACATCCACAGGATCTACATCGAAGAGGACATCATCTTTCGCGATATTGGTGCTGACAGCTATTGACTAACATTAAAAGGTAAGCCTTACAATCACATTAGGACTTATAATAGCGATTTTCATTTTCTTTCCTCTGTTGGAACTCGTGATATTCGATCTGTGCGATAGAAGTGTCCTACCTAGATGATCTTTCGATAATCTAAACTTTAGAGTCGTTCTGAATTTATCTACGATGTTCCTAGTTTTTGTTGAGAAGATCGTGAAATGATTTTAAATGTTCGTGGTGTCTTCCAATGCGAGCATTCCCGCAGAAAATACTAAGGAAGCAACATCTGGTTTCAACGTCTCGTCGGCAGCAGGGACAGTAGTAACCGGCCGCTAGCTCAACTGACATACATTGGGGGAAAGGTAAGGCTGGTGGATTATAACCGCACATTGCTTGAAGTGAACGAAGTCTGGACGGTCAGGCAGGTATCTCAGTCTCCTACCTCCCGAATGAGATAGCATAAGTGCATGTGTTTAACCCTTGTGAAGAAACACCTCTCTTTGTTGGAAGCACGATGGCTGACCGAAGAGTACGTTTCTTCAACTTTATGACTTAAAAAAGATTTAGACCTTAAGTTAAGATGTAAACTGCAGTATATCGGACGAAATCAACGACCTGTTGGGCAGGAGAACGCGATTCCGATTCTTCGACTAACGGTCGTTTAACCGTTTGCAAGTACGAAAGTCTCCACTCTCAAAAACATTATAGTAACAATCAGAAATTGGAAACGCTGTAACAGTAGTTGACTGAAACATGTTGTTCCTTAAACGCCTGCAGCCCCTATAAATTTAGTTTTATGTATTTTATTTCTAAATTTCGTGCAAGCTGAATTCTTCTTCTCGATGACTAGTGTTTTTTTCTTGCTGATTTCCTATCTGTTTCCTACCTGTTGTAAAGTGCAATGAATCACTGTGCTACAATTGGAGAAATCAGAATTGACAGTTTAACTCCTAGACAGGTCCCATGGAATAACCGTGGTGTCTCTCAGAGAGATTTGGGAGGGGCGTGATGAACATTTCATAGTTAAAAGACGAAATACAACGAAGCTAACGTTTCGACATACAGTACACGAGCTTAGCTTAGTCAACTACACCGCCGCACACCGTAAGTCATCAAAGCTAACCACCTCTTCCTTTCCTTTTACGTAGAAGTCAACATCGAATTGAAAGTGAGGTCACTTGGGACGGAGTTCTAACGTCAGTAGGATGATACCCTCTTGCCTTTGTTGATCAACTGTTCAGCAGTTCAACTGTATTTCCACAATCCATAGAACACCTAATCAAGATGCTCAACGTGATACTCTAACTTGTCTTCGCTTGTCCATAAATTTATCATTTAATCGTCGGTTTTTACCACCTATTGTGAAATACAACCGAAAGTGGTGATTCGGATTTAAATATTAGTTATATAGTTGTTGCAAAGCTTTGAAAATACACTGCCGATTCATTTTGCCATAGAGGAGAGCAACAGAAATCTAGTACAGCTTAGACAGCGCTTAAAAATTCTGAATAGATGATTTTTTTGTTGTATGCTCGTCATCGGCGGTTTCGGTGTTGTAGCTACCACGTTTTGCCATTGAGATCAGAAAGCTCGAGAAGTAAAACGTAAAGGCTATTGCAACTAGCAGACTAGAATCTCACTCGGTAGTAACTTTTCCGATTTTTTAACTACGTTAAAAAACCTATTTGAAACACTCAAAAAGTCATAATATTTAAGAAAATTGTAAATGATCAGAGCAGATGTTTATACTATATTATTCAAAGAATTGAGGAAATCCCTATTCCATCATTAAATCAGTATAATATTCAAACGTGTATTTCAACAGGAATGATGATAGCGTGAGAAATCATAGGACGTTCATCGTTCGATGACAGCCTTACATAGTAATGTTAATATTCATTTATAGAATTTTTGTACGGTGCGTTCGAATTGTAAGTTTGCACGTTTATAAATTCTAACATGTTGTAACCTTCAAATGCTCTGTCTTGTGTTAAAAGACCAAAGGAAGAAAGTATCACTGTTGGAACAGCACACATGCTGTAGAACCACTGTCGGTTCTCATATAAAGTCACAGCTATTTAACACTTAGCGCCTACAGACCGAGGAGCGAATGTAATAATACTATGAATGCATTCAACAGTTTATAGCAGAAAACTGAGCTGTATGTTGCGCAAAGTTTTCTATGCTCCTTGAGCTGTGACGCTTTGTGTCGGAATATGCGAGTACGCAAAACTTACGTTTATAGTCTGATAACAACCCTCATGGCGTCCTCGAAAACCTCTTTATAACCAGAACATTCGTATTTGATATACCATATCCACAAGAGGCCTAGTCATCTCCTATAGTTTTTCCAAAGAAAATTATTTCTGATTATATTGCGCCATCCACCACCGAAGACTATACAAGGACTCCTTGGTTCAGCTAGGAAGCACGTCCGAGCATAGAGCTAAACAGCTAAGCCGTTGCACGAGTTTCTCATCGATTCAAAAGATCTGTTAACCCTGTTTCTTCGGACCTAAAAGTTCAGCCGGCCGATGTGGCCGAGTGGTTCTAGGCGCTTCAGTCTGGAACCGCGCGACCGCTACGGTCGCAGGTTCGAATCCTGCCTGGGGCATGAATGTGTGTGATGTCCTTAGGTTAGTTAGATTTAAGTAGTTCTAATTTCTACGGGACTGATGACCTCAGATGTTAAGTCCCATAGTGCTCAGAGCCATTTGAACCATTTTTGAACCTAAAAGTTCACAAGATTTTTTACTTTTGGCGATACAGAAAAATAAAGTCTGTCGATGAAACTGTTGTTATTTCATTCGACTGTGTTGACTTGTTAAGGGTTTAGAGAACAAGGAGACGTATTTCCACTTACATGAAAAACCAATCTATCACCAGGTTTGTCGTTTCGGTGCTCGTGTACGTTTGCTTGGATCAGCCTGATCACCGGTATCAAAAAAATGTGTGTGAATTTCTACTTAAACTAACGTACGCTAAAAACAAGACACACGCTCATGCCCGAGGGAGGACTCGAACCTCCGGCGGGAGGGGCCGCGCAGTCCGTGACATGACGCCCATAGAACGCTCGGCCACCCCTTGCAGCCACCGGTGTAATTGGGAAACGCTAAAGCCTAATGTTGTACTGTATTTTATGTGTATAAAACGTAGTTTTCTGACTGGTTTGATGCGATGGCGTGCTGTGAGTTTCTCCCTTGCAATAATCTTAACAACCTTAGTTATTTGATGCATATATTATATCCTCCTCAGTATCTCCTCTCCCCAGCAATTTTTGTCTTCTGTGACTGCCTATTGTACAATGGTGGCCATTCCCCGAGGTCTCAACACATGTCCTGTTATCCGTCCCTTCTTCTAGGTAGTATTTTCCAGACATTCCTTTCCTCGTCAGTTCTGTGCAGAATTTTTTGATTTCTTATCAGTCAATATCAGCACACTTCTCTAACACCACATCTTGAACGCTGCGATTCCGTTTGCTTCCGGATTTTCCGCACAGTGCTGTGATCCGAAAGTAAAATTTTTTTCATCAATTTGCGGTTTGTGATTGATTCTAGCAGAGTTCTTTTAGTGAGGAATGCCCTCTTTGTCTGCGCTAGTCTGCCTCTTGTATCCTCCTTTACTGCATCCGTCATAACTTATTTTGCTTCCAAGGTAGCAGAATTCATTTACTTTGTCTGCTATGTGGTTCCCAGTGTAGATGTTGAGTTTATGGTTAATCTCCTTTCTACTACTACTGTCACTTTGGTGTTTCGTTAGCCTACTCTAAGGCCATATTATGTGCTCAACCGACCATTCCGTTCGATAGATCATGTGATGCTTCTCCAAAGCAGATAGGAACGTCCTCAGTGGTCAGTGAAGCTTATCACTAATATCATTCCACCCTGAATTTTATTCCCTCTTCTGAATTATTCATTTTTTCTCCTTAATTGCTTCTCCGATACAAAGACTGAAATTATTCTGAAGATACCATCTTAGCGACCCACATAGTTAGGCCTGATTCTGATAGTGCAGTATGAAGAGCTTCTAATGAATAGCTGGGTCATATTCGAATCTCTTTCAGCCTCGAGTTCAAAAAATGGTTCAAATGGCTCTGAGCACTATGGGACTTAACATCTGTGGTCATCAGTCCCCTAGAACTTAGAACTACTTAAACCTAACTAATCGAAGGACATCACACACATCCATGCCCGAGGCAGGTTTCGAACCTGCGACCGTAACGGTCGCGCGGTTCCAGACTGTAGCGCCTAGAACTGCTCGGCCACTCCGGCCGGCTGATAATTTCAATTTTGCTATAAGCAAGGTTTATTTTTACGTAATAGACAGGCGGAGAGCTATGTGGAAAAAAAATGTTCTGCTGAGTAAGAGCTTTTTATATCCTCCCTCAGTCTGTAGACAGTTCACCGTTTCCGGTTTCTACGGAAGCTGGTAAGACTCTGATCGCTTATGTAAAGGAAGCGAGCGTTATAAGGTATCACCCGATAAGTATGCAATACGCCTAGCGTTTAGGTAATTTTTAACTTTATAAGTTTACCATACGACACTTTCAACTTTTTAACGTGAGACACGATCTCTAAATAGCTCGTTGTCGATGGGATGTTAAATTCTAATCTTCCTTTATCTTTTTTTAGCGTGAGCCGAAGTACTTTATTATAAATTTTCCTGACAGTCTACACAATTCAGCACCTGTAACGAAGGCGAAATTTCAGTTTCTGCTTGGAAAAAAAATTAGTACAATGGTTAGCTTACTGTTCCCATTTATGTTTGTCATGTAGGTAATAAAAATTCCGTCTTTTGCTAGTGAATGTTTATTTTGTTTGTAACCAAAAATGTTTCACCTATTCATATTAGGCATCTTCAGCAGTTTTCCTTTTGCTACTCTTTTCATGTGTCCTTTGGTTGTTCTGTAGACACTGGATGCATACAGTACAAGTTCCCAACTGATACAAGGTCACATTTATACGTTTCACTACATAGTCTTGCGCACTTGCACACTTGATAGTGTCAATATGAAAAGTTTACTGCGTGCATCTAGTGTATACAGACGAATGAATGGCCAGATGAAAAGAGTAGAAAAATAGAAACTACTGATGATGCCTAATACAACGAGGCGGAACATGCTTAGCTGTAAACAAAGCAAACATTAAGTTGCGAAAGAAGATTTTTTCTTATCTACATAATAAACATAACTGAAGTAGCAAGTGAGAGAGAATGGATGAAAAAATTAACAATACTATTCTCGCCACTCAATGAAAGCAGGAGTGAGAGCACCCTAGTCATTTCGTCGTTTTCATTGTATTCAAGACTTACGTAGGTAGCAGTCCCAAAATTTTCTTTCAGTTTTATAGTGCTCGGTATCATTATTTTCCTTTCTTTGTGAAAGAAGGTACTACGAATCAATTTCGATAGGTACTCTTTAAGTAATGTTACTCAGGCAATGGTTCAAAATATAAACATGCAAAGCATCCCTTGGTTCTTAAATTAGTGAAATAACTTGTTATTAGACATTATATTCGCGTATTATATTAAAGTAATCTATTAACAAAAAAATCTAAAATGAGAACGTTGGGACCACGCAGGTTCATGAGTACCACGGGCCCCGCCCGACGCTTAAAGCTGGCCGCACACCTCAGGCTGCAGAGGCAGATCTGAGGCACAACGCAGCAGAAGGACCTCTGCAGGTTAGCGCATTTACCGCACACATAACACAGCATGTCGTGCAGTGGGCACTGAAAATCCTCGGTGCAGTTACATAAAGATTCCGACAAAAGGTTCGAACGAACTTCCCCTCACCGATTTGATTCTTGCTGACAGCGTCTGCCTTTAATCCCACAAACCAACCTGACAGCGTCTGCAGGGCACGGCTACGACATTTTTTAACCTAGTTAGAAAATGTTAGGCGTGCTTACATACTTCATATGGTCGCTAGTGTTGAAGGATTGCACAGCCAAGAAAGTGAGCGCTTTGTTTCAAAAGCACAAGGTTTTTGGATCCAAGCTCCCTCCGCCACTTTTCTTCTTTCCGACGAAATTATAAAAACTTAATTATTACGATTTTACAGATTATCAGTATTTAATTATTCATTCCATAATCTTTATCCACAAAAAAAGGAAATTTTTTTCGTAAGGAGATTGCAAGTTAAAAAAGGATACACAAGACCTTTCAGCCAAATCAGTATAATAACCATTTTATTTACATTTCTGTATCTACATTTGCGACATGTATAATGTGGAACCTATGGAGCACTGCACGAATGATAATGATGCTGCTCGTAGAAACACGGAAAACAATAATTATTGCGACATACGCCATGGTTTTTAAGCGCGTTTATTACAAAACAAACTTGGTGTACATTCATAAACGATTCTCGGTCATCTCACAATTCCGTGGTGTACCATGCATATTTGTTATTAGAATTACGAGGGGATGGAAAAACAAAGAATGCCGGCAGCGAGATTCGATCCAGATAGCTCGCCCTTATGAAAAGCTTACTCGCTCTGCTGCGGAGTCCTTCTATACTAGCGACCATACAGAGTGTATAAGCACGCCTAAAATTTTCAAACTCATTTTTCCGAAAACGGCTGGGAGTTGCGTCGTCCTGTTTACAAACAGTATATTGAAGTCATATTAGTGCCTTACGACATGTCAATGTGAACCACATCGATGAGGGGGAACTGGCGCGGTTGTGATTATCATTCGCAACTAAGAAATTTTGTTTTGTTGTGCAGTATACGTAAGTGTAGTGAAAAATCTCTGTGGGGTGGCAATTATAAGCAAAAGCGAAGACCACATGACGTATATGCGTTGTCTACGGAAGTTCCTTTTCAAGTATTCAGGGAAAACTTTCGACTTTGCAGAGATTCACATGCTGCTAAACGAAGCCTTAGTGATTAAAATATAATGTATTTTTTTCTCTCGACATTTGTTAGAATTAAGTAAGAGCTATTTCATATGTTATTTCAAAAATGAGTAGAAATTCTAATATACACCTGACATGAATGTGATGCAGTTTGTTTAAAATGCGTATCAGTACAGTATCATTCCGAAGTAGACGCAGCTGTAGTACATGCAGAAGAGCTATTCACATGAGCATTGTTGAATATTCTCTGAATAGGCGACTCGTAACAGGATGACGTTGATGGCTGAAGTGTTATTACTGATTCATTTGACGTTTCCTCCTTTCTTTTAGGAACGATGTTGAACTCTTTCTTTCTTCACTGACGTCTGGCAGGCTTCTGGCATGTATCTGGCTGAAAAACACATCGATATGAAAAACAGATGCCAATCGTCGTTTTTTTAATTAATTGCACTAGCGCGTAAAGACTGCCTTTTCTGAATCAGCTATTTCATCATTAAGTCCATTTTTATGAACAATGAAAGTGAGCTGTGGTCTCAGAGTTGTCAGGTCGAAAAAATACAGAATCTGGACTCGGTGTTATATTTAGCAGACATTTTGCCATAAAAGACGGACTCACTATGGGGCGCATCGGGTATTTTCAATAATTTATCACTTGCAATCAATTTTAGCTAGATCAGCCATAAACTAGATTAAACTAAAAGAAATTAGTAAACAGATACTCAATAACTTTGGTCATTCGAGTTAGACTTATAAAGTGATAACAATAATCTACGGTTATTCTTGACTGGACATCCACAACTGTTGATATATATCAGCAAAAATAAAAATCTGCTACAGTTGTAAAAGATATTTATTACTCACAAGGAAACAATAAGCAAGTTTGAGGACCTGTGTCCATTTTCAGGAACATGTTAAAATGCGAATCCATAAAGGATGCATAACTGACGTTAAAATAGGTTAAATGAATCCAGGTTGTGCTTCCCATTTTAGAAACAGAAACTTTTACAACTGTAGTGGATTTTGTTTTTGATAACCTTTAGTTACGTATTAGCGTTTTTCATTTTAACACATTTTACCGAGAACTTTATTTTTCTTCGAGATTATTTCGTGGAATTTTTAACAGGATAGTTTTAAATTACACAGTAGTTACATAATGTGTGTGATTTTGTCGGTCGTTTATGAAGGAGAATATCCTGTCGACGTTGGCATTACTGCCCGACACTGTAAAGCAGTATTCAGTATTCAATAATTCCCAAAATTCTTCATTATGCTGTTATTTGCCCACTTTCCATGTGCCAAAATCGTTTTAAAAGCAGTCGTCTTTTTGTAGCACGATTTTAATGAAATTTAGTGTCATCTACGTGGCAGGGAGGGGCGGCTTGGCATTGTCTCCGTTATACTTAGTCTCGCTCGCTCTGCGCGTACCGTGATTGTGACGTCATGTGTAAGGCTTATTCAGCCCACGAAGAACACTGACAGACATAAGAATAGGATTCTTTAATTCATGTAAACATCATTATAGTAAATCTCCTTAGTCCTTCTCATACTTACTCTTCGCGATTACGTCATTAGCTTCGAACGAGCCTTAGCGTTCTTACTTCATCGCTAAAACACCTAAAAAACGTCGTACGGGCCATACGTCCAAAGCCGGACATGTCCCGCCAAAGCCGGACCTTCGGTAACGCCCGCTCGCATACGCGCACCCTGCTGCTGAAAGCTCAGAAGGGAAACTCCCCATCGCAACACCTTCAGATTTAGTGGTAAGATGGCCCAGTGGATAGCCCGTGAAAAACTGAACACAGATCAAACATGAAACTGTGAAAAAAAAAGTAAAATAGAAATAGTCACTGGTCCACGCTTAACAAGTACAACATCGAAGAACCTGAACGAGCTACCGTGTCGTGGATAGCCGGCACGGTACCTCAGCGTGTTCGGTCAGAGAACTGCGTGCCCTCTGTAATAAAAAAAACTGAGTCAAGGAATCAACGATCAACTTGACCGGATGTCTTGTGGCGTCCGCTCAGACCAAGCGCAACGAACTATACCGAACAAAATGGAAAAAAAAGTGACCACGGTGTTGAACTGCGACGTGGGACATCCGTGTGCAAAACTCCCTCGCTTTTATTTCCCCTCATCCTTCACAACATCAAGAATTTTCCGTCTGGTCACTGATGTGTCTTTCTCCTTTTGTCGTCTTGGCAGTTGTCATACTATACAATGGTTATAGAATATGAGTCGTGTGATAAGAGTATGTTACCGTCGGAAGTAAATGTGATGACTAGTGAGAGCAGGTGAGATTCGCATGGACCTGTCACAGAAATGAAAACAACAAATAGACGTGTGTGAACTATGTTACAACAAAGGAATTCAAGAGTAAAAACTTCCAAAAAGGGACACATGTGGTACTTGTATAGTACAAGTAGGAGGTAACTTTGTCTGGAGGCCCCTTCCTTACACCTCGCTGTTGCAAACGGACTTAACAACACGACACAGACACAAATTTGAATACTGCGAACAGACATATCAGTGGCCGGACGAACAGTTCATAATTTTATGAGAAGAAGAAACAGAAAGGAGCACAAGGGAGATTCAAACACGGATCACCTTCTTCACAGTCCAAGACTGTGACCACATAACTACGACACCGTGGCACGATAAGTCCGCTCGATACTGGACATCTTAAGCTTGGACCGTCAACTTTTTCTATTTTGCTGGTTTTTTTCCACAGTTCTGTAAAACTTCTTCCTGTTTTCATGCTTGATCCGTGTTGAGTGTTTGACGGGATATCCACTGAGCCATCTTACCACTAAATCTGATGGGGAGGAAAGGGGGACGATGGGGAGTTTCCCTTGTCAGTACTGGCAGGGCTCAGCCTGAAGAAACAGCTGACACACGCCGACAGCAGATACGACAAAACGCAGGCAGTACACAGAACGACATGGACCTTCCCAGCTTGACTACTTGCTCCTGCGCCTCTGTCAGGAGCTCGTGTTCTAGTTGTTAGCTGTCTCTGGATTACACTGTCGCGTTGGGGACTTTCTCCACTTTGGGACTGGGTGTTTGTGTTGTCCTCATCATCTCATCATCATTCTGGTAAGTCCCCTGACTGAACTGTGAACAGCTTAGGAATTTGTACGGGCTATGATATCCAAGCAGCTGCGTACCCCACAAACCAAATATCATCGTCATCATCCTGCGCTACTGCTTGATCCTAATCTTTGGCAGGTGCCTCATGGCAGTGCGTACAAACGCAGTCCCCTCCTCCACTCTGTCTCTGCTCCGTGCAGTGCATTTGGCCTAGGCCTTTCCAGTTATTCGTTCTTTACTCTAAGCTTAGCAGTGTAATTCCTTTTGTATTCTAAACTTTGACGCCAACGTAATAAACCGATACTGTTCTCAGACTGGGATTTGAACACAGATGTTTGCCTGCTACGCGTTCGTCAGCCTCCATGACAGAACCTTGCCCACTGAATGCATATTATAATTATCAGCGAGGTTACCGATTCCGATATTCTGTAAGGCACGGTGATGCAATAGTTAACAGTGGCAATGTTTTTGGGTACCACGGAAACAAGCAAGGAACGCTTGGCGAAACAATCGGGAGGCCGTGTGCATTTTCCGACGCGGCGCCTGACAAATGGCGGCCATTAGTCGCCGTCGCGAGCAGCGCTAATTGTTGGCCGCGCGTCCATTTCTCTTCGTTACCTCGCGGCCCGTCACAAATTAATAGCCCAGCACCGCCCTCCACGCGTCTGCATTCAGCTCCCGGCCTAGAGGTTAGTCGCAATGGAATTAGCGAGACGCACCGGGGTGGCTGTTATTGTGCAGTGCGAATTAATGAGTGCATTCCTCTCCGGCTCAAGCTACCGCATTAAAACTAGTGTCGAAAACTGAGGAGAAGCCATTCAAAAAGCTCTGCAGGAAGAGAAATGATTCTCTACTTACACATGGATGACTGGCGATGCGTAAATGGCTGTAATACAGAAATAAGAAATCAAATGAAATGTGCATATGGCATATGTGACTGGGAGTCCCCCTCAGGGGAATTGGGCCGCCTGTTGCCAGTCTTTTTACTTCACGCAACTTCGGCGACTTGCTCCTCGATGACAATGAAACGATGGCGAGGACAACGCACACACCCCGTCCCGAGCGCAGACAAATCCCCGTTAAGGTCATGAATCGAACCCGGAGCCCCGTGGTAGAGGGTCAGCAACAGTAACCACAAATCGCCGAGGTATTGACAGAATTAAGAAAGTGTGTGTTACGGACGTAGTGATATCAACATCTGTTCTTTAGAATGTCGGCTGTAGAAAAAAGGGTGAAGATGATGTCTGTTGTTGCCTCTTAATCATGCGCACGATTTCAAGTATACATTTATGTATTCAGGATTTAGACAGCAAAGCCACACAAAGTTTAAAAATTTCTATCAACACAATGATGTCCTTCACGTCTGAAGGAGACTGACTAATAAGAATAAAAATAATTATTAATCATAATGTTGTTATTGTTGTGGTCTTCATTTCGAAGACTGGTTTGATGCAACTCTTCTTTCTGCTTTATCCTGTACGAGCCTCTTCGTCTCCGAATAACTACTACAACTTACATCCTCCTGAATATGGTTAATGTATTCGCCTATTGGTCTCCCTCTACAAATTTTACCCCCCACACTTTCCTTCAACACTACATCGGTGATCTCTTGATGTCTGAGAACGTGTCCTATCAACAGATTCCTTCTCCTAGTCAGGTTGTGCCACAATGTGCAAATTTCCTTTCACCCCAATTCCATACAGTACCTCATCATTAGTTAGGTGATCCACCCACCTAACCTTCAGCGTTCTTCTGTAGCAATACATTTCAAAAGCTTTTGTTCGCTTCTTGTCGATAAACTTTTTATTGTCCATGTTTCACTTCACTTGTGGCTACACTGCATGCAAATACTTTCAGAAAATATTTCCGAACACTTAAATCTGTATTCGATGTCAGTAAATTTCATTTCTTCAGAAAAGCTTATCTTGTCATTGCCAGTCTACATTTCAGATCCGCTCTACTTCGGCGTCCCCAGCTCGTGGTCGTGCGGTAGCGTTCTCGCTTCCCACGCCCGGGTTCCCGGGTTCGATTCCCGGCGGGGTCAGGGATTTTCTCTGCCTCGTGATGACTGGGTGTTGTGTGATGTCCTTAGGTTAGTTAGGTTTAAGTAGTTCTAAGTTCTAGGGGACTGATGACCATAGATGTTAAGTCCCATAGTGCTCAGAGCCATTTGAACCATCTACTTCGGCCGTCACCATTCATTTTGCTGTCCAAATAGCAAAATTCATTTACTACTTTTAGTACCTCGTTTCCTAATCTAATTCCTAATCTAATCATCTGATTTAATTCGACTACTTTCCATTATCCTTGTTTATCTTTTGTTGACGTTCATCTTATATCCTCCTTCCAAGACACTGTTTCTTTCAGCTGCTCTTCCAAGTCTTTCGCTATCTCTGACAGAATTACAATGTCATCGGCAAACCTCAAATTTTTATTACTTCTCCCTGAACTTTAATTCCTACTCCAAAGTTTCCTTTTGTTTCCTTTACTGTTTGCACAATGTACAGATTGAATAACACCGGCATAGGATACACCTCAGTCTCATTCCCTTCTCGACCACTGCTTGCCTTTGATGCCCCTCCTTTCTTATAACTCTCACCTGGTTTCTGTACAAGTTGTAAATAGCCTTTCGCCCCTCTGTATTTAAAGTCAGTTTGGTTTTCCTTAACCTATCTTCTAGGAGAAGTCGTAAGGCTATAATTGCCTCCTCGCGTGTTCCAACATTTCTCTGGAATCCAAACTGATCTTCCCCGAGGTCAGCTACTACAAGTTTTTCCACTGTTCTAGAAATAATTCATCTCAGTATTTTACAACCATGACTTATTAAACTGATAGTTCGGTAATATTCACACCTGTCAGCATTTGCTGAGCAATAAATTATTTCGAATACCACGGGTATGAGAGGCTGCCTATAGATTTGGATGGAAACCTAAATAAATGTAAGAATATTTCCAGAAACAATCCCAAAAGCCCCAGAAGTAAGACAATGAGACACTATAATATTTCTGGCACAGTTTCAGTTTTAGTATTTTCGTCTGGCGGACAAGAGAGTATAAAAAGTGAAAAAGAAATCAGGTGGCGGAAATGAAAGAGGCACATGCAAAAATAACGCGGTAAACAGAAAGAGAATGTTGGACAAGAATCAATAGTCATAAATTGCACTCGAAATATAAGAAGATCTAGGAAATTCAGAGGATGACCGGATCTAGGAAGATCGGGGAGGGGCTGGTCGCGGAAACCGGCTTCAAAGCAAGAAGAAAAATATTTTTCTATTATGAACCTCGGCACCATTTACGCGCTTCACTGAGTGCCGTGGCAACAGCACATCACTTGAAATCTATCATTAATAAACAACTCACGCAGTAATTGGCTTTAATAACGCAAACGATTTCGAAAAGTATTTCATTTAAAAATAGAGTAACACATTCCACAGTCGGTTTGCGTTAGTAAAGAAATTTAAAGCTGCGGTTGTTTATTGACGGTGCATTCCAAGCGATTTACGTAACGGATTTGTATCTGCTGTGTAACACCGAAATTAGATAGGATTCACGATTTTGTTCAAAGCCGACCTGGAGCGTGGAGTACCGTTTTAAACTAGAGCGGACGAATTTTTGCAATTTCAGGGAAAAGGAAATTGTTGACATTGTTTACAGATATTTTTGTGCCAAACGGGTGGTCTACTGAAATATGCGAACTGTACAGGTATTGTAAACTGAAAAATATCTGATGGCCTATTAACATTTAATCAAGATGTAACAATCATCATATTAATGGTAACTTAACTGATTAAGAGCGATATATATTTGCCAGCGTTCTTTTTTGTCTCAGTCAGAACCATGGTAAAGTGACATAGGACACTCACTTAAAGATCAGTCATGAAGTACACGGTGTCTATTTGAGTGACCATATTAACAGTGATTAAAATGTCCAGGTTGTGTTCTATTGGATAAAAGCCCCTAGCCATTGGCACTGTGCACAGTTATCGTTAGGGATTTTGATGTGCATTTCGCACTTCGAAGTTTAAAATGAATGCATAGACTAAGATAAAACGTAGCTAAGATAAACTTTCCTTTCCTTGTAGTCGATAACTTGCACAACGTTCACATGTTGAGGTTGTAACAGTGGTGCTAGAGATCTTGAAGTTTGATTCCAAACCGGACAGAGTGATGAGAACGTTCCATTGTCTTTGGACAAGGCTTTATGAGGTACATACGTCTAGAGATGTATGACATAATCTCCATCAGCGTCGTTTAAATGCTGTCGTTATGGTCTTTAAGTCCGAAGACTGGTTCGATGAAGGCCGGGGTGACCGAGCGGTTGTAGGGGCTTCAGTCTGGAACCGCGCGACTGCTACGGTCGCAGGTTCGAATCCTGCCTCGGGCATGGATGTGTGTGATGTCCTTAGGTTAGTTAAGTTTGTTCTAAGTTCTAGGGGACTGATGACCTCAGTAGTTAGGTCCCATAGTGCTCAGAGCCGTTTGGACCTTTTTTTGAACTGGTTCGATGCTGCTCTCAATGCCAATCGAACCTGTGGAGTCTTCTTCATCTCTGCGTAACTACTACGACCTACATCTATTTGAGGCTGCCTGCTGCAGTCAAGCTTTGGTTTCCCACTTCAGGTTTTAACCCCCCCCCTGCCCCCACCCCACGCCCATCCCTTTCCACCATTACCAAATTAACGATTCCTTGACGCCTCAGCACCTGCCCTCTCAAGTGAACATCTCATTTCGTAAAGTTGCGCCATGAATTTACTTTTCACCTGTTCGATTCAGTACTTCCTCATAAGCTTTCCGATCTGCCGGTCTAATCTTCAGCATCCTCCTGTGGCACACATTTCAGAAGGTTCTCTCCCTATCTCCTGATACCATTGTTTTATCTTTGTTGTTATTCGTCATCGACAAGCTTTGAAGTTTTAATTTCTTCTTCGTAAAGTCGGTCAAACAATATACGTAAGTGTTCTGGAACATAATTATCTACTTATATTGGTTTGTTTCAATGGCAGGAAGATCCGTAACATAATTCTGCATTATTTGTGAAACACACAGACACAAGTACCAGCACGTCTTTTGTTATATCTGTACATAGATTTAGAGAGATAAGGCAGCTTGAAAATCGCAAAAATACTGAACGTTGTTCTGGGATAGATAAACTGGGGGAAGAGACATTATAATAATAACTGGAACATAGAAGTTATAAAAAAGAACAGGGTACGAAGTGAATGTACGCTACATTTAGTTCGCGGGGAGATATGTTATCAGCAGAAGGTGGCGTGCAAGAGCTTTGAAAAATAGATAGACCCTTTTTGAAATTACCCTTCCTGGTATTATAGCCGCGCGGTCTAGCCGTGAGGTACCTTGCCACGGTTTGCGCGGCTCCCCCCGTCGGATGTTCGAGTCCTCCATCGGGCATCGGTGTGTGTGTGTGCGTTGTCCTTAGCGTAAGTTAGTTTAAGTTAGATTAAGTAATGTGTATGCCTATAGACCGATGAACTCAGCAGTTTGATCCAATAGGAACTTGCCACAAAGTTCAAAAAATTTTTTTCCTGGTATTATGATCACGGAACAGGCTCTAAACATGCTCTTGTAGATGCACCTTAGTTGGCTCATCTCTACCTCTCAGATGCGGTTCGATGGAGTCGTGCAAATTGGGTGTTTGTTATTTCTTTTTGTTTCTTATCAGAAAAACATTGATGTATAATGCCTAGAAGACAGACGGTCAACAATGAGTATTGTTGTCCAATTCGGATCCGTTCAAAAGAAAGTTTCTAGCAATGTCTATCTGTTAACCGTAGTAAAATCTTCCAGACTAGAACCACATCTCCTGCAAAAATCTCAGGTCTGGTTAAACGTTTCACTGGTTAAAATGATAAATTGTTGACACCTGAATTCTAGAAATGAATAGAAAATAAAAAATAATTCATGAGTAGTGGAAATACAGTAACGTAAAGTAGTATAAAAAGTTTTTGAAATTCCGTGGGCAGCGAGAATGAAACAACAGGCAACGGAATAATTTACTCAGTACCTGTATACTAAATCCTGGTACAAACAATAAAAATAAAAATGCAGGAAAGACAAAAAAAATTGTTCATATGGCTCTAAGCACTTAGGGACTTGAGGCCATCAGTCCCCTAGACTCACTACTTAAACCCAACCAACCTAAGGACATCACACACATCCATGCCCGAGGCAGGATTCGAACTTGCGAACGCAGCAGCAGCGCGGTTCCGGACTGAAGCGCCTAGAATCGCTCGATCACAACGGCCGGCGCAGGAAAGACAAATTTAAGAAACTTGTAATGGTGCTGCACTTCAGAACCACTGCTGTTTAACATAAATGCCAAAACTAAAGTAGAAAGTGAAATGAAAGGAAAATTAGACACAAAGCGACAAGCGCTGCAGCATGCAATACCATGCAAAGGCTTGTGGATAGCGTCAGCAGCACCAGCTGAGTGAAAGGAAAAACGAGAATTATTAAACAGAATGAACAGATTGCTTAGCACTTAATTTAAATCAAGAATACGAAAACCGCATACAGGCGTAATGACGATTAGGAGAGTACGAGCAGAAAGCAAAATGTAGTAAAAAACTAAGAGAAATTTGCTACGCAAAAATAGTATTTCTCAGGGAGGTAATATGAATAACAGACCGGCAAATGGTGGAAAGCAGTCAACAGAACTAAAGAAAAGAAATGATATAGACCGTGGTAGAGACGGAAATCGTGTGTTTGAAGGTGACAGATAGGCGGAAATGAAACTTCGAGAATAGAAAGATCGATAAAAGCAGACCCAGGAAGCAGTTGTAAAAGTCGTATCAAATGGCTCTGAGCACTATGGGACTTAACTTCTGAGGTCATCAGTCCCGTAGACTTAGAACTACTTAAACCTAACTAACCTAAGGACATCACACACATCCATGCCCGAGGCAGGATTCCAACCTGCGACCGTAGCTGTCGTGCGGTTCCAGACAGTAGCGCCAAGAACCCCTCGGCCACCCCGGCCGGCAAAAGTCGTATCATGTTTCGAATCCGTGGCGAATGAGAACTGTATGAATCCTTCACCAGAAGAAAGACCAAGTTGGTGGTATATGAACTGTGGTATACAAACTCGTTAATAATGTGATGATGGAACCAGATGATGGGAGATACAAAAGTGAGGGTACAGTCTGGATTTAACACAACACTTAATACGTAGAAATTGATGTGGAGTAGCAGGCTGACATTTGCATCATGAAAACAACTCGATTGGATTATGAGATTTCGGCGTGGAGTCTGTGTGTTTTGCGGCCACTGTAGAAGGCTCCCATCGAGACGGCGGTGAGTTGCCTTTTGTCGTCATCGTAAGCGCATGTATCGACAGAATTTCTGCTGATTTTCTTTCAGAATAAAAAATTTTATGAGATGAGAGTTGTTCATATGGCATAAAGTTTGATGTCAAGAACCGGGCAGAACAATAGCCAGGCCTTCTCTCAGAGTAGTGATGACGGCGAGTTGGTTGGTAACTTTCCCCCGCAGTACGAACTTACTGCGCTACTATTGTCTAATCAGCGGGCGGCTTTACCTTAAACACGCATTTCATATGCAGATTTAGCGCGAAGTGCTTCTGGACTCCTGGACGACATTGACGGCAGTTACTCGATCAGTGGTACGCTTTGCGATCCACTGTTTCAGTGCTCGTTACCCCCGTGCAGAACTCAATAATACATTACTAGGACCTTCGAGTGGCCTCTTTTGTCGAAGCTCGAGGAACGGTTCCGGAGAAAAGAGTCCGCAGAGGGAAGAAACATTGACGAAAGCAAGTCGCGACCGAAGGGCCCTCGTCGAGTGCTCGAAAGCAGCGGAGCGCCGCATGCAGATCTGAGGCCGTGTCGTAGCGTGGCGTGGGAAAGGCCGACCCCAGTGGACGCCACTGTTGCGCCGGCCGAGTGCCCTGCTGGGGAGGGCTGGCGTCGCCCTCCACTGCACACTCCACACTCGGCGCCGATGTTATCACGCGGACGGGTCGAGTCAGCTTCCGCGGTGGAATCGCGCACTATTTCGCGCGTAACAAAATTTGGCTTATGATGTAGAAATAACACCTCCCGCCCCCCCCCCCCCCCCTGGCAATACCGTATACTGAAAAGCTCTTCAAGAGCCGGCCAACGACATAACTACGGCCAAATATTTAGTATCGAACCATACTCCCAACAAGCAAGCACCTTACCGTCAACAACAGTTTTCATAAATTTTATGTACAAATCACACTCTAGATCGCGTTTTTTTTTATTGTTTCAGCAGAATTTGGTCATCTTCAGGTCTAAAATATGAAAAGGGAGGTAGTGATGATCTTCGTCAGAAACGAAATTTCCAATTTTTCGATCCTCCAAGTTTAATTTCCACGCATGCCATTTTCAGTTCTACCACAGTTCTGTAGTATTTGTTTTAGTTAGATTTCTTTCATTGAATGCTTTCTTCGCTTGTGAGATCATGTCATCACGTTGTGTAACTCTACCTTCTACGTAGTAGAAATATTTCAATTTTTCTACTACGTTTTATTTGTCGTACCCCAACTTTATTACGAGTAATTACATTATCTACATCTTGTAGATCCTCAATTTAAATTAAGGGCTAAACAATCTCTCTGTCCCATTTATTACTTTTCATTTTCCCCTTAAATTCAACCACAATCGTCTGTGAACTTTTACAAGGCTACGTTTCTCGTGCTACTTATGTCACCGTTTACAATTTTCCTCTCGTTTGAGCCTCTGTAATAACTTTTCAATATATATATATATATATATATATTGAACATCACTGGTGCTGATAGAATACGAAGCGCAACTGCTAGCGTTGACGACGGCTATGCTCTCCATATTATAGATCTGAAGGTGTCCTAATTCGACCGCAATCATTTATAATTATATCTGATATATAATGTGGTTTGTAAACAAACTCACAAAACAAGATCACTGTTTGCTCCTGGCGACACTGCCGCCTTTCTGTGGTTCTCATGAAATTTCAGAAGAAAGGGTGGTTACAGAAGGACGGAACACCTCTAGAAATATTCAGCAGGCGCTGCACAGTGCTTAGTACAACAGACTTTCAGTCTTCACTTGGCTCCTCATTTTGTGTCGCACCTACGACTGGATCGGGAGAATGACGTCAGTCTTTCGAGATGATGGTTGAAGTGATCGCTACAGCAAAAGTCTACAAATAACCAGTACTGCTGGTCCCTGTTTCGATCACAATCGAAGTAGAATCTTCCTACACGTCGGTCAGGGACCTGAAGATGACGTAGTAAAACGCTGAAACTGGTTGCAAAATAAAATAAGGTTGGAAACTAGACGGCTGAAAGGTGTTTAATTTGACATTCTGTATCGAACAGTCCAGTTTCGCAACCATCTCCAAAAAGATGGGCATACAGAGGAAGTGTATTACTGTTGTTCGTGTTTACTATTTTTACCAGGCCTGGTGGAGGATATAAAGTGCGTGGACAGCGTCAGATGTTGAGTGATCACTGTGAAGGACACGGAGATATGTGAGACAGCGTTATCAGCATTTGGCAAGGTTTGAAAGGGGCATCATTGTAAGGTTCCGTTTGGCCTGCTAGTCGAATCGTTCAATAAACAGATTTGTGACACGGCTCCGTGTTGGAGACCATGGGGACGTGAAGGTAGGCGAACTCGCCAAGTTTCCACTCGATGACGTCTGACCACCACGAGGGAGGACCGCCGTATTGCGCAACAAGCACATCGCAACCTCTTCACATCCGTGAATGCCATCTGAGAACAAGTAATGGACTCCCTCGAACATTCTGTGTCATCCTGCACAACTGGTCGGAGACTGCACTATCCAGGAAAATGGCGACCACCTCGGGAGACGTCCCATGCTTCCAAAGTTTTGGAGAGGTACAGCACTATTAATCCAGATGTAACGCTGCGGGACCCTTGGGGTAAGACATCAGGTCACGGCTGGTAGCGACTGAGAGAACTCTGGTGGCACAATGGTGTTTTCTTTTTTTTTTGTGTCTAGTATCTTGCTCGTCGACACATGAAGGGTGTCTCTGTGAACTGTCTGCGCGATGTTGAGGAACTCCCGTGGACAAGATCTACAGTTCTGTCCCCCAACAGAACATGCGTGGGACTAGCTCTGACGCCAACTACCTTCTATTATCAGTATACAGCATATCAGTGACCAGCTACAACAGTTGTGGGCCATCTTGCTTCAGGGGAGGATCCAACGGCTTTACGACAGTCTTCCCAACCGAATCAGTGCGTGGATGCATGTCAGAGGCGGTGCAACTTCATACTGATAAATTGACTCATAGTGCCAAGTTATTTGTAATTACATCAGTCCCTTTCAGGCCGCGAAGTTTTCATTTTGTTACCTCCTCCTCTTCTGGTTGATCCACCTTTTTGTCAGGTTGTGTAATAGTACTGATGAACCTGCAGTCTGATGTGAACGAAGTGTTGTGCAATGTTCTCCTTACAAATGTCGTTTTATCTGTAATAAGAGTATCTGCGTGGTCCTTTACCGCAATGTCTGTTGGCGGGAGTAGACTCGTTCTGCAGTCAGCTTCAGATGCCGGTTCTCTAAATTTTCTCACTAGCGTTCTTCGAAAAGAGCATCGCCATCCCTCCAGGGATTCCCATTTGAATCCGTAACATTTATTTGTTGTTCTAATCTACCGGGCCGGCCGGAGTGGCCGAGCGGTTGTAGGCGCTACAGTGTGGAACCGCGCGACCGCTACGGTGGCAGGTTCGAATCCTGCCTCGGGCATGGATGTGTGTGATGTCCTTAGGTTAGTTAAGTTTAAGTAGTTCTAAGTCTAGGGGACTGACGACCTCAGATGTTAAGTCCCATAGTGCTTAGAGCCACTTGAGCCATTTGTAAACTACGCTACCTTTATGTTGTGTTTTTGCCAGCCCTGTTAGGGTCTATAAAGGTCGTGGACAGCGTCAGATGCCCAGTGAGAGAACTTGGATGGCATGGCGCAGACAATCTGCGTCCTATATGTTAGCTCTCATACATCAATATCATGGAGTCATTTTTCAATAGTACAATGGCTTGTCCACAAGTGGCACGGATAGTGCTTAGAGCCATTTTTGAAGTTAGGTGTATTTTCTAGGACCAATAATACAAAGGCACTAAGTTTTATTTGTGATAGTACAAGGGGACAGAAATACAGCAATAATATTTTAACCAGTAGAACTGTAGTCAATAAACATTTCACGTATCTTTTAAATGTTTTTCAAGACAATAAAAAAATCAAATTCAAGTAAAAAATTTTTTCAATATCGACTTCTGTTTCCCGCACAACTCCAATCTTGGTATCAGAAGCAAAGTTTACAGCAGCATTTCCTGTGCAGTTAAGGCAGAAATGGCAACATCGTCAGCAGATCTCCCTGTTTTGCAGGTCATAAACATAACTGCTCTTTCAGTTCGGCATGGCACATATCAGGTGTTGTTTTTCGTATTTGAAGACATTTCAGTTTTTTTTTAGGATAATGATTGTAATATCTATTTGAGATGGATGAATGTGACACACTTTCATCACAGTGCATTTTAAAATCTTTCAGCAGCATTTTCAAAAGCATGGAAGTCAGTTGTCTGCATAGGAATTACATGGAATGGGTTAACATCTTCAGCTGACTTACTCTTGCGTAGGACTTACGGAAAAAGACCTTGCTTACCTTTCTTGTACCATGTGCCATCTAGTACTGAATGTTTGAAACCGTTTTTGCGCGAAACATCCCGGCATATTAAAACTGTGTCGCTGGCTGGGACTCGAATGTAGGAGCTGTACCGTTCGGGGGCAAGCGAACCACAGACTGCTCTATCCAAGCACGAATTACGACCCCTTCTGATAGCATCGCTGCTGCCACTACCTCATCTCCTATCTTTACTCCACGATTTGCCACCTGGAATAGAATTTCGAGAACACAATAGCACTGAAAACGCGTTTTGTGAAAAATGACACTTAGAACCTTTGAAATTTCCACTCTTCAAATACTGTCTTAGTACAAATGATTTGAAACGTAAAGTTTGCAGTTAAGTCCCCATCTACTCAAATTTCATCCATGGCCCACCTTACCAAGAAATATAACACGAGTGTGGAGTGTCGCATGTCCAGTTTAGTAACTCTCGTACATGTCAAACACAAAACACTGTATCATGCGTTAATGATAGTATTCGAAAAAAATATGATTATAGGTAACACACATAATGAGTATTATAGTTTTACCAAATAGTTTTAATAGTAATGATCTTTCAAAAAAGTTTTAGTTAGAAGCACAGCTGAACCCTTTTGCTTTCACCCCTCAGGAAATCACACTTTACACCTTACTGGGTAATTTCCCCCAGTTTGGAAACCATTAAACTAGGAGAATCTTTCATATTGCAGCCAGTGGCGCCTCATAACCACACATTCTCAGTGATCTCGCAAAAGGTTCCTTTGCCGTCCCATGTTTACTGGATCGTCTTTGCTTCCTTCGTCATATATCTTTAACCTGTCAGTTTTTGCTATTAATTATGATACAGTCTGCAGATGTCGATAATGCACTGATTACTTTACTGATCGTGTATTCGTTACTCTGACTCCGAACCATACTAAGGAATGACTTAAGTATGTCGGCTTAAAAAAATCTGTTTTGATATAAACATGGGACGGTCATTATGAAAAATTTTTACATTTAACCAGACATCCTTCGTGGGTTATAATAAAAGTTGTAGAGTAATAATAACAATAACTAAGCGACAGCAACCAAACAAGTAGAAATACTAAAAATCTGAATATTTCTGCTCAAAATTAAACATAGAAAAATTAAACTCAATATGCGGCAAGACGAACAGAGCTGCACATTACAGCTACCTAGCTGAAATCCTCTCACGTTTAGAAGGGAAGATCTCACAGAAGATAATAAGGAATGCATACCCATTTGCACGAAGAACAGACAGTACCACAGAGTATTCAAACCCCAAATACTGCATGCAGGTAACACAGTATCACTCCAAACGAAAAGCGACATGGGAAGTCTACTGAGAGACGATCGCAAAATCATGGTTCAAATGGCTCTGAGCACTATGCGACTTAACTTCTGAATTCATCAGTCGCCTAGAACTTAGAACTACTTAAACCTAACTAACCTAAGAATCATCTTGTGGTGCAGTTCTTCTTCATCACACACAACCATGCCCGGGGCAGGATTCGAACCTGCGACCGTAACGGTCGCGCGGTTCCAGACTGTAGCGCCTATAACCGCTCGGCCATCACGGCCGGCTAATAGTAACAGTAAAACTCGAAGAATAACCAGTACTCCAGCAGTGATATCACTGCCCTAGCCCGCGCTGACTGCTGGTTGCAAGCATGCAGCTCTACTGAGTCACTACTGGACTATTGTTTTTCGTGTTTCACTGTCCCTGTTAAATGCATATTGATAAAAGGAATATTGGACGTTACTAATTTGGTAGTGCACTGTCAAATGGACGTGTACAAGTCCCAATTTAAAAATAATTTTGTTTTTGATGGGAAAAAACCCGAAGTTTTCTGTTGACACTGGGCTTCGCACGAAAGACATAAAGCTGCTGTAATTGTCTGGGCTGACCCCAACTACACAACGCAAAAACTAAATTACAAATATCTGCCGAAGCGCCTGAGAAAATGCGCCTGATGAATCTTACGAGAGACACTCGGTGTAATATGGGCGCATGCTTCCAATCAATTGGAATGTGCCGAGAGAGAATCTATGTCGATGAAAACATATAAGGATTTACTTATATATGGATATAGTGTCTCTTCTTTCGGACATATCCGAAAGAACAGACACCATATCCTGTAGTTGAATATTTGGGATTTGTGTTATTTACGACATTATGAAGAGTGAAGAGAGCTGATTTCATACTTTTTCTTTTCAATGTGGAACCAATTTTCTATCACAGTTTATGTTCATGAGTATCTTAGTTCAGCATCAGTGCAAAGTAATTATATGCCTTATATGTGTGTTCGTTGCCGTATACTTACATAACAAATCCTAACTCCATCTCTGCAACTACTAAATCTGCGTAGTTGCGAATATGGACTTTAAATACCTCAGTTAAGAGTAATTTCTCCACCATGTGGAGAATGGTAAGATGGCGTCGTTTCACTGGGGGGTTGTCAGGTGGAATCTCTGCAGCCACTCCGTGTTATAGGAAGCAAACGATGCTGGGATGATCCTCGATTAATAATTCTGGCAATGTCGGCCACGACCTTCTTCTTCTGTGCGGATGCACACATATTCCCCGAACTCTTACGGGACTTGGTAAGAATGTCTTTCACGAGTAATGAGTGTGTTGAGGTGGGACGCTACGAATGTAGTGTGTTGACATACAAGGTGACAATGTGGGTTTCGAGGGAGGCGTGCGCGAGATAATCCCTACAGTCGCACTATCTTCTGTGCCCTCGATGGCTCAGATGGGTAGAGAGTATGCTATGTAAACAAGAGATGGTGCAAATGGCTCTGAGCACTATGGGAGTTAACTTGTGGGTTCATCAGTACCCTAGAACGTAGAACTACATAAACCTAACTAACCTAAGGACATCACACACATCCATGCCCGAGGCAGCATTCGAACCTGCGACTTTGGCGGTCGCGCGGTTCCACACTGTATCCACCCCGGCCGGTTGTAAACAGGAGATCCCGGGTTCGAGTCCCGGCCGGGGCCCACATTTTCACCTGTCCCCGTTGATATGCCGGGTGATCAAAAAGTCAATATAAATTTGAAAACTGAACAAATCACGGAATAATGTAGATAGAGAGGTACAAATTGACACACATGCTTGGAATGATATGGGGTTTTATTACAACCAAAAAAATACAAATGTTCAAACAATGTCCGACAGATGGCGCTTCATCTAATCAGAACAGCAATAATTAGCGTAACAAAGTAAGACAAAGCAAAGATGATGTTGTTTACAGGAAATGCTCAACATGTCCACTATCATTCCTCAACAATAGCTGTAGTCGAGGAATAATGTTGTGAACAGCACTGTAAAGCATGTCCGGAGTTATAGTGAGCCATTGGCGTCGGATGTTGTCTTTCAACTTCCCTAGAGATGTCGGTCGATCACGATACACTTGCAACTTAAGGTAACCCCAAAGCCAATAATCGGACGGACTGAGGTCTGGGGACCTGGGAGGCCAAGTATGACGAAAGTGGCGGCAGAGCACACGATCATCACCAAACGACGCGGGCAAGAGATCTTTCACGCGTCTAGCAATATGGGGTGTTTTTTTTGTTCTAATAAAACCCCATGTCATTCCAAGCATGTGTGTCAATTTTTACCTCTCTATCTACATTATTCCGTGGTTTATTAAGTTTTCAAATTTATACTGACTTTTTGATCACCCGGTATATCAACCCCTGTCAGCAGCTGAAGGTATTAAAATTAATTCTAAATTCGTATAAGCATTTAATCTCCTATTGCATGCAGAGTAGTTTGGGATACGACGCATGTTTTACAGGGTGGGTTGTTTGCAGTCGTATGGCTGAATGAATGACCGAGCGATTGCGAACTGCAGCTGCGGACTGCCCAACAAAGAAAGCGGGCAGGAGTGAAGAGCGGCGCGAGGCGAGGAGAGCCGAGGCGGGCATTAGCGGGCCGGCAGGGGGAGAATGACTTCCGGACTGGCCGAGGGCCGACCCGCACGTCGACGCCGCTTCCACTTGCAGCTTCCTGTGTCGCGCGGCAGGTGGGTGCGCGGCCCAGGTTGGCGCAGCTGACTCCCGTGGGCGACGCAACAGGGATGCGAGCGATGGGGGCAGCGGTGGCAAGTGACGCGTGGCGGCCGCTCCTCCTGTGGGAACGGCCCGGGTTCCCACGCGGCGCCGCTTAGCTGGGCCGCGCCACGCGACGTGCGGCGCCTCGGGGGCGGTGGGGGCGGCGTCGCCAGCTGTCGCGGCGCCCTCCCCTGTCCGCTGTATATAAGACGGCGCCGGCCCGCGGGGTGTTATTACCCCGCAGACATGGCGAGAGGCAGCACCACAGCCGCCCTGCGACACGCCGTCCTCGCCGCCAGGACCACGTGCGCCAAGGTGAGTCTGCTCTCCGCTCGGCGTCGTCGCTGCCACTGCTGTAGTCTCGCCGTTGTTGCTTCTGTTATCACCTCATTAACTCAACGCGTCCGCCCTGTACCGGCAAGAGCATTCTATTTTGTCATTATTGTGCAGCGTATGCAGTTTCGTAAACGACATTTCAGATGTGTTGGACACGTCTGCGATTTAATAATTATGAAAAATCCGCCTCGACTGCACAAACTACCTGGTGTTTACCTACGTTTCAGCGTGGGTAACCACTCCTTCTTCAGAACAAATATAAAGCAGCTTGCCTAAATAGGCATAGTCAAAGGCTAAAATCAACACCTACAACGGCAACACCCCATAAAATTTTTTTACAAATACGCGGTACATATGTACCAAGTCAGTAATATTACTTATCTGAACCCCGTATGTGCTGCCTCGCCCCAGCCAACGTACGATGGTCACAGGCTCTCCACCGGACTGAGGCACCGCAGGCTGCTCATGCGCGGCTATCGAAATCACTGCGCATGCGCAATGCCAGGAAACGCTCTTCTTATGCATGGGAGAGGGATTACAAAGTTAACATGGACTAGGACCTAACTGATTGCCAAAAATTGGCGATGGGAGCGGGGTTACAAAGTTAACATGCAGTGGGACCTAACTGATTGCCAAAAATTGGCAATGGGAGCGGGGTTACAAAATTTGGCAATCAGTTAGGTCCCGGTCCGTGTTAACTTTGTATTGGCAATCAGTTAGGCCCCGGTCCGTGTTAACTTTGTAATCCCGCTCCCATGCATAAGAAGAGCGTTTCCGGGCATCGCGCATGCGCAGTGATTTCGATAGCCTCGCTTGAGCAGCCTGCGGTGCTTCAGTCCGGTGGAGAGCCTGTGACCAACGTACGTTAGGTGGAGCGAGGCAGCATACACAGGGTTGAGATAAGTAATATTATTGACTTGGTACATATGTACCGTGTATTTGTAAAAAAAATTTTATAGGGTCTCGCCGTTGTAGGTGTTGATTTTAGCCTTTGACTATGCCTATTTAGGCAAGCTGCTTTATATTTGTTCTGAAGAAGGTGTGGTTACCCACGCTGAAATCTAGGTTAACACCAGGTAGTTTGTGCAATCGAGGCAGATTTTTCATAATTATTTCGATACTTAAGATTGTTGATGCGCTGCAGTGCTGAAAGTTCTTAACGTCTTCTATTGATAAAAAATTGTTACTTTTTAGCACAATCTGTACACATTATAAGCAAAACTAACCCGCCTCGTTTTTCTCTCTGTGTGGGAAGCCTAATCTCAGGAAAACTTGTAGGCATTGCCATACGGTTTTCACTAGGAAGGTTTGTGTACATAACTTATGACCGCTACGCCAGACACGTCATCCGACAGCAGGTACTTTGTGACACCAGTGCCAAGCCAGGGCACATTGATACTTACACATAATTTCAACACAAGATATTACGGGTTTCGATGCTCTCCGGCCATGTTCACATCATAAGAACGGAGCAGTACTTCACTCCTGAGCACTTAGAGAAAACTATATTGTCAATGGACAATGCCAGTAGTTGGGAATGGATAGGCTTCCTTCTTATGATCCAAAGACGGCCGGTGACGGTCAAAACCGTTAATTTGTCGTTGAAATTACGTGTGATTGCGCTGCGAAATGAACCATTTTTAAAAACATACGCAATTGTGCTCTTTTTTGCTTTTTATTCGTGAGTCGTAACTATTACATAACATTGTTTCGAATTCAAAACTTTCAGTAGTCGCTCAGTGGAGTGACACATCAGTTGCGTTTGTGATTTAAATAATGAAAAACTGCATCAGTTAGGCATTTTTTCATGCTTAGCACAACGCATTTTGACAATTTCTTCTCATTCTCAAGTGCATTTGTTTACATAAATATATTTGTTTATGTTTCCAAGTGTGATTTGCTACCTGTCTTTCACCGTAATCGATATTATACTGAAATCATAAGATCAGACAAAGTGTTTCTTCGGATGTCTTTTATATGCTAATGTTAGAAATAGTATTTTTGTCCGTAGACAGCATATAAAAAAACATAAGGTATCATGCGCTTTTATTGTATACAGTCCACAGTAGCACAGGTACTCTATATTCAAATCAAGGAAATTCATGTCTTATATCATATGATCGCAACAAAATTTGACATTATATCTGGCTAAGTTGCTGTGTGCTGTGTAGGTAGGACAGACGATGGAGCAAAATTATTGTACCTGTATTCCATAACACACTGATATTCGGCACTTTTCGCAGCTCCAAGCAATGATAAAATCTGTCGTCAAAAGGCTTCCGCAATTCCTCATTGTTAACAGACCTACCCATGGCAGACTTTCGATAAATGACGACGTTGGCTCTTTAAAACCTGTTGAACAAGGTGGTATTCGCAGATAGTACATTAGCCAGTGATTCATGATTGACGTTTACCAGCGATATCTCAACGGACTAACAGCTTCAACACGAGTTTATTGTATCAATGCAACAGAAAAATGCGATGATGTTACATTTCCATGATGGCTGCTACATAAAAAAAAAAAAGATCGACAGTCTGTCTTTTAAGTTAAGAGGAGCTACATAGAAAATACTATGCCGACCCGTTAATCCATCAGTCACACGGAAAAATTTTTGAAAAGTCATTTTTATTTACATCGCAAACTTCGTCTTGCTAGTTTCGACTGTTTCATCACCAGTTGACGGACTTAAAAGCTCTAAGTGGAATATGGCACTTATTCATAATTACCAAGTGCCTATGTTACATTTACAGTTAATACTGTATGTTTAACGCAGTTTGTAATTGTGGCCGCTTGGATGTACATTCAATACTGTATGTTTAACGTACTTTGTAATTGTCGTCGCGTGGTATTTACTACTTCGGACTACAAGTCTGCGTGAAGATGACGAAGAAGTAAGATGTAATTACAGCCAAGTAAAGTTTTGCGAGGGGTAGTCAAAAAGTTGTAATTATCACCTCGAAAAAATGCAGGTGCATATTATTTTTCTGTTTCTTTGCAAGTACATTGTAATCATTGAGCCACAGTACCGTAGCACGCCAGAACAAAATGTAGCAGCTCGTAGATAAAGAGCAGCGTGGTGCGGTAATTCGTTTTCTGCAGCAGTGGAAATGTTGCAGTGTATCAGGCCAATCCAGAATGCTAAATAACTCATCTGATTTGCCCTGACACACGGCAAAGTTTCCGCTGCTGCCGAAAACCAATTCCCGCATCGTACTTCTCTTTATTTATGTATGAGCTGCGACATTTTGTTCTGGCGTGCTACGTTACTGTGGTTCAGTGCTTTCAATGTGTAACAGGGTTACAGAAATGTGCTTGCAAACAAACAAACAAAAAATGAATTACATAACCTTATTTTCTCATTCTGATAGTTGAAAATTTATGACAACAATTCGTATAGCCGCCCATTTATCCGTATATATGGACGGTAAGAGTTGGCTTGTTTGCGGGAGGAGACCAAACAGCGAAGTCATCGGTCTAATCTGAGTGGGGAAGGATGGGAAGGGAAGTCGGCCGTGCCCTTTCAAAGGAACCATACCGGCACTGCGTGGAGGGATTTAGGAAAATCACGGAAAACCTAAATCAGAATGGCCGGACGCGGGATTGAACCGTCGTCCTCCCGAATGCGAGTCCAGTGTGCTAACCAATGCGCCACAACGCTCGGTTTTTCGTATATATGCAAAAGCCGTTTATCAAAGCTTTCGAGCACGCGTTTGAGAAGATGAAAAGCAGCGTTTAAGTGATAGAATATTCAAGTCCAAAGACCATAAAAGGCTGGCTATCAAGGCCGGTATTTGCGTTCTTGTTGGTTTCTATTATGTGGGCATTATGCCTTGGTCTACGGCATGAGCCCAACGTTGCGCTTCCCAATGCGGGAGACATCAGTCAACCCCATAAAGACTCGGATAGTAATTTGAAAATCAAACAAGTACAGCAAGCCTAACTTACACACGAAAGACTCGGGTCATGACATCATCAGACGGCCAGCTAAGATCTCAGATTCGCGCCGACGTGTGTTATAAAGCTTGTAGTGCAGAAGAGTTGACGCTGTTGCTTTATTTACCGGTACGTCTGCCCGTGGTAGCTGAGAGCCGCCCCCAATCCGGTCCAAAAAACCAATGCAGTTACATGGTTACGGGGAATGGTTGTGGGCTACGTCTATAACGAATCGGAAAAGGACAAAATGGATTTTTGGCATTTTCTCCTGGATGGACACACGAAGCTGCAACAGCACAGGAAATATAGGCAAGACTTCGCTGATTACCTGCGACTTACATTTGCCGACACGCCGGCCAGGTGGGGTGTGACGGGTGATAGATGAGATAGACGAAGAACCCGAGATAGACACCGATCACACTTACGGACCCTTAGTTAATTTCGAGACGACGGCCCAGTCTTACACCAACGTCTGGAGAACGGGTCGATAGATGGCTCTATTGCTCTATCGAACGTCGGGTCGTTAGCAGGTGTCGCCCCCGACACGAATTTCATTTCATTGCTACAGGAGCATGTTTCTTTTGTATTTGTACTAGCCGCGATGTCTTCATGTCCGTTTCATTGGGCATTTTCAGTTTTATTCATTTCCTTACTTAATTAATTTTCTAATTAGCCACTATTTGTTAACATTTGGACATTGTAGACACTATTTCTGCCGTAGTATAACAAAATGTATGTTCAGCAAAGGTTGTAAGGCTGACATTGGAGACAAAAAAATAAGTAAATAAATAAAAATAAAAATAAAAAAAATGAGTGGCCTCTAAGTCCTAGTCTGAGCTTTAAACGACATTTTTTTTTTAAAGGAATGTCATACCTAAGGGCCTGGGTTCGATTCCCGGTTGGGTCGGAGATTTTCTCCTCTCAGGAACTGGGTGTTGTGTTAACCTTATCATCATCATTTCATCCCCATCGCCGAAGTGGCGTCAGCTCGAACGAATTGCACCAGGCGAACGGTCTACCCGACGGGAGGCCCTAGCCACACGGCATTTCCATTTTATTTAGCGGTGTCTGAGTCTTGATACCCTGAGATGATGTTTCGAGCATCATGACATGAAGCGTTACGTACTGAAACGTACCTTAGATCACGGTCTGTTGCCCGTATAACAGAAACCACCAAGGACAGTTCGGACTGAATCTATTCTCCCGCACAATATTTTCAACCACATACTTTTAAGAAACATTTGAAGTATGATTGATTACTCATACGTGATCGAAGGGAAGATATGTACGGTAGCGCGCCCTAGGCAGACTTTATGGGCGTGGCGAGATGGCGACTAACGTGTGCCGCTTTCGTGTTGCAGGTGCTGAGGAAACTGGGCCCCCGTGGAGCGCGGCGGCCGCGCCACCACGTGGCGATGGCGGCCAGCGACAACCCGGTCTTCTCCTGCGGCGAGCCCGCCGTCTGCCCTGGAGAACCGCAGCGGCCGCCGGCCGGCGCTCAGCCAGAGGACGCCAAGAGCCGCCTCACAGTCCTCACCTGGCTGGACGACGTCGCGGACCTGGAGGACATGGACAACCGCCTCAACGAGGCGCTCGAGGGCAAGATGGCCGCCGCGCAGCGCGGCGGCTGCGCCAGTGGCTAGCCCCTCGCTGCTCCGCCAGCATCTGCACAATACGTGCGAAACGTCAGAACTTCTACCTCGCATTCTGCGTAGAACAAGATTTATTAGCTGTGATCCTTCAGTTTCTCCCGGCGTATTTGTTGCTCGAACAGTCCACGGGTATACTGCCGGTTCATAGTGTCCAACGGGCACAATATTTCGGCGAACAGACGTGTCGCCATCGTCAGATGCGCTGACGAACTGAGTCTGATCGCCGAAATATTGTGCCCGTTGGACACTATGAACCGGCAGTATACCCGTGGACTGTTCGAGCAAGTTTTATTAGCGTTTTGTAATACGCACACGATTACAAATATTATATTCGAGTAATACTTCCATTTAGCAGTATTTCGTAAACATTCACTTGAACAAGTGAATCTTTGTTACCTGAGTACAAGATATACGCTTTCTGATAAATGTAGATACATTGTATTTATCGATCTAAAAATTATTTTTATATTGTTTAGCAAAACTTTTGTGTCGCTGTCTCTAAACTGCAGCTGTAAATATTTTTCACATGTCTTTTTTTACCAAATTTCCTAAAATATAACATAGAGTATATTTACATGAAAATCTGTGCTTCTTGTTGTAAATATTGTATAATACTTATGCTATAGACATTATCTAAAAGAAGTCTTTCATAATGACCTAGTGCTTACAGATACTGTATAAAGTGCATTTAAAGATAAACATATTCAACTACTTAAATAAAAAGAAATTTAATTTTCTAAGTCCTTTTTTCCTCTTTATTGTTGTAGAACCTATGAAAAGATAGACCATCTGAAAAGTCTGCATGTAAGACAATTGTTCTCTTGTGATTAATGATGTACATAGATTCAGTTGCAGAGGGTCTATAGTGCTCTACTATCTCTTTCCGTCCAATTACAATACACTGGTTTTTGCAGAGCTATTCCACTAAAGTCTTGCGAGACGAAGAACCAGATTCAAATTTTGTAGCCTAGGGAATCTTCCAACTTGAATCACGAACAATATTTTTATTTACAAAAAGAACAGAAATATGTTGTATTTGTCAGTTCACAAAAAAATATTTAAAGTAAATTCGAATTATCAGCGTATAACAAGCCTGGAAATAGGATCACAAAACGAGACGTAGAATTAAAAGTTCAGATAAAAGTGAATAGAAAAGGTGAATAGCACTGTCTTACAATTATATTTTAGTAGTTATATCTCTGGTAAGTATTCCCCTTTCTACTTCATATTCACAGTGAAAGAACATTCCAATTCAGTGGCTCTGAGAGATCAGTGATGTCAGATGTAAGTGTATCACTTGTGGGTAAAATTAAGTTGCCACGTGACAGTTTCATCAATCTGTGGTAAGTTATTCTTTCTCCTTATTTTCAGTTCCAAAAGAACTTACATGTACGGTTCTCAATACTATCAGATTGCCTGTGCTATAGGAACGGTAACAGTTCATCGATCCGCCTATGTTCGTCATGGTAGGATTGTGCAAAAAAGTAGGTGATTTCATTAGCAACTATATTTAATTAAAAACAGAGAGAAGGACTTTTGATAAATTTTTACATGACCTCTCGTTTATTTTCTATCACTCCTGTACTGTGGTACTTCAGGGGTGGGGGAGGGCATGAAATATCTGGAAGATTTTAGTAAACAAATAGCAATGATGGTGGTGACCACGATTTCACCAAACGTTTCTATTGTTGCACTCTCTTACTGTATAATAATTTTTGCTATTGTCCACTCTTCCTATCCAGGAATCATGATGCTAGAAAAAAAGCAGAGAATGAAGTATTTCATAACATCAGGTGAAATATTTTGTGGTTGGAAACTGAACATTAACGATGTGTCTTTGGGGACTGAGCGAACCATGAGAAAACTGTCAAAATACAACGTATTTTATTCTATATAAATATATACGAAATTACAGCCGCTAACAGCACTTACCCACAGATACTTGGGGCTGAAAACATGTCAATCTACACTGCTGCATGAAACGTAAATGTGCAAAGAACGACTTCGATTGTGGCAACATGTTGCGCAACATACATCGCTGAAAACACTAACGGTCTCTGTTTATTGCTTGTCAGGTACGACTGAAAAAATTCGTACATGCATTACGCTATATTTATCAGATTATACCACATAAAATTACATATGATGAGAAATAAACTGAAAATATGAACATTGCAAAATGTTGTTAAAAAGCAATGTGCTTAATACAGTACATTAGTAAGAGTCATAGTGTCTCTTTTTCTTAGGCTTGGCTGTGCTACTTACTGGAAAGCTAAAGGTCTTACTTTCATTAGACACATATGTTTCTAGAAATTAGGAGTAATCACTCGAATCACTTTGAAAATCTTTGTCAGCAACCGTAGTTTCTTGATACAGACGTGGAGGAGTAGGGGGAGGGGGGTGATTAAAGCAATTTATTTCGTATAGGATGAAATGAATAACAATACGTCGTTACCTATAACTGTCTGTGACTGTTTTAAAACCATATAACAGTAGGGTTGTCTAAGTTCGACGTTGTGCGAGCGTTATCAGGTTATGCCTCTTTTGTTTTGTGGAACCGTAATCAGCTACATGCTTCACATACTAAAACCTATTTTCCTCTCAAAAAGATTTGAGTTCCCTTACTCCTTCCGTTGTAAGGGTAGCTATCTTTGGGTACTTCGGGAGAAATCACACTACTGGTCTGTGTGGGCTTTATCATTCTTCTTCTGGTAGATCAATACGTTTTCTTCATTCTATTTAATTATTCCTAATTTTACATTATGTAACTTTATTTACTCTTCAGAATTGTTTCAAGTGCTATTCTTTTCACTCCTAATTGTTTTCTAACGTAAGTGCATTCTGCCTACAAAAACCACTATGTTTTATTTTTTAAAAATAAAAAAAAAACTTCACAAAGAGATGATTTTAAGTCTCTTTATGTTTCTCCTGTCACTCGATGACATGTTATGTGTTTTGTCAACATTGGTGAAGATATTTCGCAGTTGCTGAATTATTTTGCTATTCAGTCGAAAACCATACACCTACTCATCCCCATCTACCTTAAAAGAGATAACTGATCTTTTCCTCCATACATACGATCATCAAGTCTGTTCTCAGATTCTGAATATCACGTTCCACTTTTCAACACTATCTGCGTGCTCTAAAGTAATCCACTTCGTAAAAATCATTAAACATTTTAGATTGGTTCTTTTACAATCTACTGTAAGAACAAATCGCTTCCTTCTAGCTGCTGAAATTACTGCCGCGTTTTTGTGCACCACTTGTCTTTCCTTATACGTTAACGTTTTGCTTTTTCTTTCTTCATTTTGTGCGAATATCAAGCGGCGTGTCGTTACAGCTAACAATGGAACTTTGGAACTTCTGACTGCTCCCAAACTGTGTTGTACTAATCACGGAAGTTTTCTATTATCTAGATGACATACGGCAGTCTTTTTTGGTATCACTATTATAAATTTTGAGTAAATTTATTAGCATTTATTTCAAAGTTTGAGAGTAAAATTTTTTGTCTGTCTGAACTGCCACGATAAAGAAATTTTTAATCCGAAGGTCATGTACGCCTCGAATTTTATTCTAGATACAAAGGTTTTATATGGTTTCCATTGTTCAGTAGCAGATAGTAAGCACACAGAAACAAAATGGAGTAGCGTTCTGAAATAGTGTTTGTTGGTCAAAGATATTAAATTTTTCTACAATTATTTTATTTTATTGAAGTCTGACGAAGCGCGATTTAGAAATCTTTGGCGTGGCACAGGTGTTTCGCAGGAGAGGAGAGTAGTGTTTTATTTTTAGTCATCTTACAGAAAAGAAAAAGGACTATTTAAGGTTGTGTTTAGAGAGTAAGGAATTAAGGAAAGAGGATTAGTGCTTGCCGTACCTTCGACGAAGAGGTCATCAGAAATGAAGATCAGTCACTGAGTGGACTTACTCGTAGATGGAGAAGGACACCGTCTGTGCACTTCTTGAAAATAACCATAACGGCATTTGTCTTCTGCGTTTTAGGGAAATTGCGGAAAATCAAAACGAGTATGACCAGGCGGGGATCTGAACCCCTCTCCTTCCGAATTGAAGTCTGGAGCTTTAACCACTAGGCCACTCGGTCTTCCTAGATAGGTACACAGGATGGCAATAGGTATGGATTGCTAAAAATCTACTAACGGATGTATTCCAGATGTAGGCCTTTTAATGACTCGAACTGTTGTCCAACGAAATTCCGCCACTTACAGGGGAGACGCAGAGTAATTATTTCACAAATTTATCAGCACACGTTCTGTTACAGTTGGCGATACAGTTTTCCACGGTTCGCAGTCGAGTAAGTGCATTTCATTTCTCTATACATTATAAGCGACGTTACGCAGATATTGGCAAGCGTCTATTGTGGTGTCTTCGCTTGTATGATGTATTCCATTCGTAGGACACCAACACATATTTCAGATTTTGCATAATATCACTAACTGAAGTTACACTTTATTTGTATAATTTTAAATAAAAACTGACAAGCGACTAGACGATTTAAAGTTTCATGTCAATAAGGTAATAAAAACACTCTACACTGTTTACAAAAAAAAGGAGGAGGGATTACGCAAGTGAAAGGTCAGGAAAGACAGTCGACATCAGCGTTGTTCATCACTTGCACGTCGAAGACGCAAAATGTTCACTACAGAAGGAATGTATTAAATTTTCCTATTACAGGGTGATTATAATTAAAGTTAAATTTTCAAACCGCTGTAGAAATAACACCACTGGTCAAAATGACGTCAAATTGCAATGTAATGCTATTGGAGAAGTAGGAATACGTATGGCAGAAGAAAAATAAATAGTTACAAAATGTAGAAGTAGATGGCGCTGTAAGCATCATAATTTAACAGCGGTCGACTACAAATGACAAATGAATCATACAACAATGCCTAAGGTGTACGTTGACGTTAAACATACTGTACTACCCAGTGTCCGTGTGTGCACAGGTGTGATACTGTTAACTATGTAAGCCCATCCACCACGGCAAGGTCATATACACTGCTGGCCACCGTAAATGCAACACCCTGAAGGAAGCATGCGAATCAAGTGAATTTTACACCATGGGTTTGCAGCGATGAGATATGCAACTGATTAGAATTTCAGCGCAGATGCACACCACGCGCGCCTGTGGCGCCACCTCATAGCGCCATTTAAGGCTTGGCGATTTCGACGAGTGTACGTTCGGCACGTGTGTTTACCTTGTGGTTGTTTCACAAGACGATCAGTTATGCCTCGTAGACAACAGCGAACATCGTTTGATCAAGTATCCGAGTTCGACAGAGGAAGGATAGTGGCTTACCGAGATTGTGGATTATCATACAGAGAAATCGCTAGTCGTGTTGGACGAAACCAAACAACTGTAATGCGGATATGTGACCGTTGGATGCAGGAGGGTACGACGGACCGACGTGGTCGATCGCATTCACCTCGGTGCACCACTACACGTGCTGATAGGCAAATTGTGCGCATGGCAGTGACGGATCGCTCAGTGACATCCCGAACCATAGCACAGCACATTACGTCTGTAACGCGTACCATTCGACGCCGTTTACAGCAGAGTGGTCTGTCCGCAAGACGTCCATTGCTTCGTCTACCATTGACGCAGAACCACAGACGTCTCCGTCGCCAATGGTGTGACGACAGACGGATGTGGACGGCAGAATGGAATGACGTTGTCTTTACTGACGAGGCACGCTTCTGTCTGCAGCACCACGATGGTCGGATTCGAGTGTGGAGACACCGTGGAGAGAGGAAGCTGGACAGCTGCATTATGCACCGCCACACTGGTCTTGCACCGGGTATTATGGTTTGGGCGGTATTGGATATTACTCTCGCACGCCTCTAGTACGCATTGCCGGTACTTTAAATAGCCGGCGCTACATATCCGAGGTGCTGGAGCCAGTTGTCCTTCCTTACCTTCAGGGCTCGGCCACAGCCATATTTCAACAGGATAATGCGCGACCACACGTGGCACGCATTGTCCAAAGGTTCTTCGTCAATAACCAGATTGAACTGCTTCCCTGGCCGGCTCGCTCTCCGGATCTTTCGCCGATAGAAAACATGTGGTCCATGGTTGCTCAACGAGTGACCCAGATTACATCCTCAGCTGCCACACCAGATGATCTTTGGCAACGTGTGGAAGCTGCTTGGGCTGCTGTACCCCAGGAACACATCCAACGTCTGTTTGACTCAATGCCGAGACGTGTGGCAGCGGTGATCTCCAACAATGGCGGCTACTCTGGCTGCTGATTCTGGCAGGAACCACGTGTCACAGACGTCTGTAAACGTAATCATTTGATACTTGGTCAACATGTTATCTACAAAATAAATTTTGTTGTGCTACCTCTTGTCTTTCTTGGTGTTGCATTTACGGTGGCCAATAGTGTATAACATCGGATGTGAAAAATTGGTTTCTAATTGTCCTGAAGCATCACTCACATCGAGTTTTAACTGTCCTGAGGCCAAAAACCGCATAAAAAGCATCAATCAAAATCAAATCGCATTATTAATTTCCGTGTCACTGGCACAAAACATGTTCAATATGGTGTTCACCGTTTTCTGCAAGTTGAAGTCAAGAAACAGCATGTTCCACAACTGATGGAAGTGTTTCTGGGGCCACATCCAGAATGTGTTTCGCAATGCGTGCCTTCAAAGCAGCTAAGTTTGGAGTCGGAACACTGGAGATCACGACTTTCAGATAGCCCCACAGTCAGAAGTCACACGGATTAAGATCAGGTGATCGGGACGGCCAGACTGTAGGCTGATAATTCTACCATTTCCAAAATGACGCTTCAGTAGCTGCTTAAATGGATTTGCAATGTGCGGTGATGAGCCATCTTGTATAAAAATGATCCCATCCACACTGTTGGAGGGCTGGATTGACGTGGATGCGCAAAAGACACTTATAGCGCTTATCAGTGACGGTACAGGTAACAGGATCGGAAGCACTTGTCTCTTCGGAAAAATCAGGCCCTATGATAAGTGATTCCGTAAACCCGCACCACACAGAGAGCTTTTCAGGATGAAGCGGTTCTGGGTGATATGCGTGTGGATTTTCCGTTACCAATATTCAACAATTCTGTGTATTGACATATCCAGTTAGATGGAAGTGGGCTTCGTCTGTCCACAAAATCTTCCACGGCCAATCATTGTCCACTTCCATGCAAGCAAGAAATTCTAAGGCGAAGGTCTCTCCTGCTGGCAGGTCAACAGGAAGCAACTCGTGCACGAGGGTAATTTTCAATGCATAACAAAGAAGGATGTTTCGTAGGATTTTACGCTCACGGGTATATCCAATGTTCGGGCAATTCTCCGTGCAGTACACGGTTGCACACCACCACTCGTCTCCTCCTGCACTGCTGTGGCCACTGCTTCCACTGACGTCGAATCCATTCGTTTCCTCACTCTACCAGGTAGCACACCAAAAGAACCCGTGGTTTCGAATTCCCGAATCATTTTCTCCAGACCCACGGCAGTAATCGGACCAACGCCTTTTTTCAAACCCTTCAGTGTCCGGAACTTCTACAGAGCAACGTGTGAACAGTCATCATTCTTGTAATACAGCTTTACAAGCACAGCGCGATCCTGCATTGAGACAGTCATGGCGAACGTCGCAGAAGCGAAAGAAGGAAAAGCCGTCTACGCGGCGTGTTTATACCAACTTCAATGATTCTTGCGCATGACTGGTGTTTTCATTTACACATTCTGACACATACAGCGCCATTTATTGGTCAATTTTTACACTATTTTTTTCTTCTGCCATATGTTTTCTTCCTCCTCCGATAGTATTCGGTTGGGATTTGACGTCATTCTGACCAGACGTGTTATTTCTACGGCGTTTTGAAAGTTATAATCACCCAGTACGTCGAAAGTCCGTTAGATAGGGAACTCAAACTTGTAAATAAGGACACCGCCGTAACTGAGCGTCAGCGTGGCTGACTGCCAAGCGCAGGACCGCGATGCAATTCCTTTCGCTGTTAGTGAGTTTTCCTGGATGGCGTAACTGGAACAGGGTCCACTCAGCCTCATGATGCCAACTGGCGAGCTACTTGAATGATATGTAGCAGCTCCGAGGTTTGGAAAGCCGAAAAAAGTCGGGAGAGCGATGTGCCCCCATGTCATTCACAACTCCCCGAAATGACGCCATGTGGGAGAGGACGACAAGGCGGAAGATCGACATCGTGTGATCCTCTGCACCTGATCGCGGTGTTACCGAGTTACCTTCTCAACAACACGACTGCGGCGTGTCAGCCTGTGCGCTATCTAGTTTTGTGAAGAGAAAATTAAGAAATGACATATGCTAGGGTGAAATAAAGAAGTACAGGGTAGTTACTGTGTACAGGATCGTCGTTGTAGGTTCATGGACGCGCCTGCAGACCCAGTAACAGAAAAATCAATTGTAAGACATGTTTATTCAGCAATTTTACAATCCAGACGGCGTCTTCGGTTCTCTGTCGTGTGTCGCGCACTTCCAGCTGTATTGCTTGTAGTCACACATTGCCTTGCTGAGCTTACTGTTTCTAGTGGCCTTCTCGCCAGTGACAGTAAATTGTTATGAGACTGGGACTTTTATGGGTCTAACAAATTTGTAGTTACAGGGGACTATGATATGAGATGGCCGCAACACATTTTTACCTTCCTATTATGATTACTGGAACCACTATAATTACAGATACGTGAGCAGTGTTGTATTGACTGGAAACACCTTTCAGCACAATACCGACACGAAATGTAACCAATGTCAACAATACTTTAGTTTTCACCTTGTTACACTCAGTTGATGACGTGATGGAATCAGAAAGCGGAGAATGTCTATGATGTAAATTTAAGTTGGAGAGGGAGAAAGGAAAGGAAAGAAACTGTTGATATCAACTGAATCAGGCCTTTGTGTGGAATCTGCGACAACGAGTGAAAATGTGTGGCGGACTGGGACTCGAACATAGGATCTTCTGCTTACGAGGCAATTGCGCTAATCACTGTGCCAGCGAACACAGTGTTTACTGCAAATGCCTGAAATAGCTCAACGTGCTCCCCAGCTGAATCCCCCCCCCCCCCCCCCCCACTCCCATCTATCTGCAGTCCCAGTCCATAATTTAAGATTCTTAAGGTCGAACGCTACTGTGCATCCACACTGTAGGTTGTTGATCGCCCATCGATGCGAGCATGGACTGCAGATAGGTGACGCTAGGCGGAATGAGGGTCGGCTGGGAGCTTGTCACGATAGTTCACGCATTTGCACTAAGCGATGTGTCCCGGTGGTGCAGTGGCTAACGCAGCTGCCTAGTAAGCAGAAGATCCAGGGTTAGAGTTCCGGTCCATGACTCATTTTTACTCGTCGCCTCCGACTCCGCATAAAGTGCCAATGCAGCTGATATCATTAATTCCTTCCCTTTCTTTTACTTTCTAGTCCTCCACCGCCAATTTAGATAATATGTATCGCAGCTGCGGATTCTGCGTGATGACTGTTGTTTTGAACATCACCAAAAGAACCACCACTACACATCGATATAAGTGTCTGTGAGTCGCATGTTATAACATGTGGAGGAGTATTATAGATGTTGCAAATGGAACATGATAACGTTCTGTTGCAAATATGGTTCTACCTGCTGCATTACCTTTGTGATGTTCAGTAGCTTAAGACCCATACCATTAATCTGTGCCGTACACAAATCCACTAATTTTATCGTGTTACTGGCCATTTCCTGTACTTTCCATTTGGTGATATTCAAATTTTCGATGTTTCCCCTGTCAGCTGTCCCAAATACAGTCGAGCAGTTTATCCCCTGCATTCAAACAACCTCTCTTCGCCCTCACCCGTGTCTCTGGAATGACTTCCGTCAGTTCCTGGAAGTGAAGCCTTAACCCCTTACAAGGAAAGTCTAGCTGTTGATATTCATCCCATATATCAGCTAACATCTGATTCTTTGTCGCTTTGTAATCAAATTTAAAACATCTATTGCAACTAGCAGACTTCGTTTCGTCCCTCCCTCCCCCCCCCTCCCCTATGTCAAGTATAAGCATCAGTGCCCACTTATGGTTTGTGTGGAGTACATCCTGCGAGATAACATCCCAAAGATGTTCGGGCTCACATGCGGTTCCTCTTCGTCGAAATGTCTTCTCTCACGCTTCTAGAGGTTGAACCGCACGTGTCGCATTACACGCCCTATACTAGACACTTGAGACCCTTTGGTTAAGTTGTCAGCCTAATATCAAGTTTGCGAAATACAAAGTTAATATAACATATAGTAACATTAATAATAATATCGGGAACTAAATTAACGACCCATAAATGATGTAGGCCACAGTTGCGATGTGGTTAGAGTAATGTTTATTCAGAAAGCAAACTAATAGCGAAAGTGGTCGTATTTGGAATTACTGTTACACTCGAGCGCATATCCATTTGACACATTTCGATCATTCACAATATCATCGCGAATTACCAGTCCAATACTCCACCTCGTTAACTATGCGAAAAGTTAGAGTTCACGCCAGGCGCGCAGCTGCTCACCGCTAAGAGACCAAGTCCGGCGATACCACACAACGCGAAATTTTCTAAGTCGTTTCACTTCCTAGCTGCCTAAAGACCGACCGTCCGCTTTCGCGTGTCCACCAGCACTGTACCCTAAAGTGTCTAGACCAGCACTGTCCATGTGCCCCGTCTCGGGCCGCGTCCCCCGCGTGCCAAAAATCGTCTCTTAACTTACTAGGGCACTTCCCTTACCTGAAGCCGTCCATATGATTGGTTACAGCTTATTCTACGTTATTTTACATTATAACATATTTAGATAAAGCTTGACCACTTTCACGTTCTAAATAAAGTAACAATATTATCCATTACATAATAAACGTTAAGTTCTTTTACATAATAGCAATACATTTTCCTTCTTAGCTTTGAATGCCACGGCCAGTAGCCCTGCACCAATGTGCTTTATGATAAATAAATAAAAACAAAAGTAACTATTTCGTACTAAACTTTACAGCAAATATTCTATTACCTAATGATTCAATAAGGCGTCATGCTGTCATCGTTCAATGTGCTTTGTGTGGAGGAAATGATGACCTGATGCTTAACTGCAAATACTGATAATTTAAATGTACTATATCTTTTAAACAAATAAAGTTACACAGTTGATATTTACAACAATTTTCATTTAAATGATGCGATTCCATATGAAACGTAGATCGTTAAGATGGACCAAAGCATTCATGTTTTAGCATTCATGTCTTTGTTACAAAACTTGTTAAGTTCACTTTAACAATAAATCCTAAACAACTATAGATATGATCAATATTCAAGTTTTATTGGGATCACCATGAAAATTTATGAAGGATGGTAGATTAAAATTACTGTGGCTTTCATTCCCTGAATTACTACAGAATTAAATAGTTTTCATAAATGTTTCCCTTTATGGCCGATCTTACGTCCGCCATATTTAACACTGCTACATCTTCCTGGCCACAAACGGTATGGGGTTTCTCTATGACGTAGGTTCTCGTCTGTCTCACTCGCACACTACAGTGCTTAGGCCTCATTCAGCATAATAGACGCCCGTGTATTTTCCCATCTCGTGGCGAATCTGCACTCTTTGTGGCACACGGTCCTGGACAACAGGGTTCGTTTCACAATTCCTGAAGCCTGAATCTTTTGGCCGTATATTTAAATGAGAGTGAAATGCTCGTTAACTCAAAGTCCAGTTGCCTCGAGAATAACACCCTGGTTTTCAGTGGTAGATTGTGTATCCTACCAGGCCATATTACTGCAAGAGAATTATGCTCACAGTAACCCATCCAGGTAATGCACTGGCACCACTTAGGGGAAAGTGATTGGCAATGAATCCCTCTCCACCTCTCTGAACTATAAAGAAAATTAACACAACACTAATCAAGAGAATCTGTACACACACATTTACTCTATTCATTTCTAGACCTAAGCTTATATGGAATATTACACCTTGCTCTGGCTTTACGCAGCAGCTCCTTCTCTCAGTTCTTAGAGCAAGATGCTTGTGTTAAAGCATCAGTTACACCCTGAACAGGTTTTACATGACTGACGTTGACCACAGAAGTCTTAGAAGGCAACTGCAAATTGACATTCAGTGGCGATATCATTTCTGCCGCTTGGTTAGCAATTTCTTAGTCTTAACCTTCAGGGTTCACCGATTCGCTAACAAAATCCATTGTCCTACCCTGTACTGTGGTAGCTTGCTTGTTGGTAGCCCTGTATGGTCCTGAAATTCTAACGCTTTTGCATTTGCCCTTTTCACCTTAAGCCAAACTTTATTTAATGTTCTCGTGAATTGCTTCGCATGCTTACCTTCAAAACCTAGCTTTGGCTGTAGTACATCAGAAGTTGATGGCATTTTCCACCCATACACAACCTCATATGGTGATAACCCTGTCTCTCTGTGGACTTTAGAATTAGAAGCACATGTGAAGTAACTTAAATATCTGTCCCTCCCCAAGTGTTGACTGTTTACATAGTAACTCAACATTTTCGCAGTCATATGGTGGACTCATTTCACATCCCAATTTGCTTGTGGATGAAACGGACTGGTACGCAGTTTCTTAACTCTTAATAGTTGGCATAACTGCTTCATCTTATCAGATGTAAAATTAGTTCCTTGATCTTTGATTATGGTCTTTGGCACTATGAATTTGAGCAACCAGTTGTTCACTAAGGCTTGTACAAATGTGCTTGCTTTTTGAACTGATATTGACACCATTACCATATATCCCCAAAAATGATCGACCATTATCAACACATATTTGTTCTCTGTTAAACTCTTGTTAAAGGATCCTAAGATATCAATCCCTATCTTTGAAATAGTTTATCTGATTCAAGTAACCTCTGAAGCTGAATTTTTGAGACTGAAGTCCACACATTGTGCACACATAATACAATACCGAACGTACTGCTCCACATCTGCTTCAAATCCATTGCGGAGAAAAACCTACATTTCTCCAACTTAACCATCACTTCCATAACATTCGGCATTGGGCATTTATCCATACGGTTTGTTCATTCACGTACTTGCAATGACAACGAAAACTGACCTCCACGATCCATCTAGCGGCTTCTTCAAAACAAGCACTTTACCCTCTGACCATGGACTGTTATTGTGATGGATTATTCCACTGCCAGCTGCTGATCTACTACTTGCTGCACTACCAGTTGTAGATGCTTCGCCAATCTGTATGGATTGTGGTATGCTGGTACATGATTCAGAATCTGATGCTGCATTATCTGTGTAGCTGGCACAGGTCCTTCCGCATAAAACAAATCTTTGCACTTCAGTAATAATGCCTCCACCTTAACCTAGTCATCCCCTTTCAAATGACCAACATTATTTTGCAATGCAGGTGCACCGATGGGCTAACCTCGAATTATCGAAATTATCGATATCCTCCCATGGCAACTATCAATCCCTTCGGGAGATCCACTTCCACTTTCCTGAAGTTGTCCAAGCTTATCAGTATGATAGTTAGTCCATTTACCTTCCTCACAATTGCTATATTTCTACAAACAAAGCAAGGCTTCACACCTAACACATTTTCACTTGCCAGCTGTTCTACCGAACGTAAACCATGTTGTGGCACATCAATACCCAACAGTACTCAGATCAGCTTCCTGTACCTGCTGCTACTCTGTCTTCTGAAATCACCTTTAATGTACCTGTACACAGTTTAATTGGCACTATCTTAGTGTGTGCTGCAATAGGTTAATCTTAGCATGATGCCTAATCAGAAAGTCTAACCCAGTTACTGAGGAATATCCTTGCCCCACAGCTGGCAACACTTCCATCTGCTCACAGAACCATACATCCCCAATCTTAAACTAGAGCTGTGTTGTCCCTACTCAGTCTAACTTTTTATCCCCTATTGTGCACAGTCTACACTTCAGAGTTTCCAGTGTCCTCTTGTCCATGAGGCCAGACTGACAACTGATATATGTGCCCCAGAGTCCACTAAAATTCTGCACCTCTTACTTTTCACCCAAACCATCAAGCCTATGCCTCTGCGCTAGCTTCCTCAGCACCACTGTTTACTAGGAATGACTCCCGGTGGCAGGAACATCCCCTCTGCTGTTTAACGGTTTCTTCCCATCAACTTGTTTCTGCTGTCTCTTAGCCCTAAATTCCCGGTTTTTATGCCCAAAACGTTGGCAATTAAAACACTGTGACTCGTGACGCTGTGAACTTAGAAGCCTTATTTCCCACATCGGTAACACTCATTACCTGCTGAAAATATTTTCCAATTCCCAAGATGCCCTAGTCACACTGCATATTTCTTGCAAGTGTATCGCATCCTGAGGTGCTGTGGCTAGATCCTCAGGGTTCTCCGTTCGCACCCATAGTGGAAAATCAGGTGGAATTCCCTGCAATAAGCACTAGTGGTTGTTGCCCATGCACCCCACAGTTGCTGTAGGTGTTGACTACTGGTACACTGTTGCAGGCAAGGTTCTCAGACTGCAGTGATAGCTGTCGTTAGCACTTCTGACGTCAAACTGTAGGGTGCAGCACAACCAGGTGGTGCCCCTACTGTGTTGAGAATGGTGGTGGTAGTCTCCTGGATGCACTGGCAGGCACAATAACAGACAGAAGAATCAGCGGTAAAATATGATTATTCAGCAATCCAGATGGCGTCTTCTATTCTCTGCTAGGTCGTGGGGGTGGACCTTCATGCCCGTCAGCTGCTGTGGTCCTCCCTGCACCCTGTTGTGCAGCTGTTAAGTGCCTTAGTACCTAATGCTACAGCCCTACCAGGCACTGCATGTTACCATGTTGTCGATTGTCATGATGACCAATGCTACTGCCCATCAGGTAACTGCATGTCTTGATGTCATGCTGTTCATCAGTTCTGACCCACCCTTCAGCAAACTGGTGGGTCAGAGGTTGCAATGTTAGAGCAGCTTCTGTCCCAGCTCAGTGTCATGTTGACAGTATTCTAGGTGGCTCATCAGTGGCAGTAGCCATTCCAATCTCGAAGATGGCGCCTGGCGGCTCATTAAGATGCAGTCCTTCTCGGCCAGAAGTGTAGCAGAGATGTACTGGAGAACTAGAACAATCTTGTGCAAACGTACATAACAGCAATCAAAGAATCAAGTACAAATGAGGTGAATCCCATCGATCCTTCTGATCGAGTGCCTACTGGCCTATTGGCTGGCGTATATATTATAGTTGGAACGGTTTTGCTATTAGACATCATTTGTAATGATCAAACCATCCCCCTATATTCCCAGCCATCAACCGCCTCACTGCTACATTTGAACAACCATTCGTTTCTGTATGTTAGCCCTCTTGACAGAACCACAGTGAGTGAAGTTGCAAAGCGACCAGTGCTTCTTACATAATATTATGGAGGTGCTTCGGGCATCACCTAGCTCTGCTTCTGTCGCACACTTCCTGCTGAATCGCTCACAGTCACATACTGCCTATGAGCTGTTTCTGTCGATCTGCTCGCCAAGCATGCTTATTTAAGACACACGGCGCAGCTGACCATGTTGCAGACGCAATGCTCAGCCGACGAACTTAGAAATTTTCTGTTTTCCCAAACTGATGTGTTCTGCTGTCCAAATGTAACCTTTCGCTACTTGAGCCAGTGTAGATGAAAAACTGTTAACCATATGGGTACACAACTTCATAGGATAGGAATTATGCTTAGACTGGGCACTGCAGGATTTGTTAGTAGTGTTAGCGTCATGGTTTGTCATTAGTCATTAGGCGCCAGTACTGGTATGGTGTTGTAAGAGGAACTCAAACACCAAGGACCAAGGACATGCAGCTTGAATGGCAGATGTTACTGTGATCTGCTTCACTAACACGTGATCCCTGCTCTATAGGAAAGAGATGCTTTGGAATTAGCTGTTTTGTTACAGTATTGAGCTCAGCCTCACACATCTTCCGGCGTCACTTGGTTGCTCCGTGACACAGTCAGAGAAAACCGAATCACTGGCCGACCGTTCCTAACTGCATGGCCATTAAGATTATCAGATTTGAACCCATGTGAATTATGGCTGTGGGATTACCTGAAGACAGGGTTTATTGTCAGAACTCTAACACACATTGGTGGCTGAAAATAAGCATAGAGAAGGAGGCATCAGTAGAGCAGTAGAGCAATCTCTAGTGGTGTTCCAGGCTATCATGGATACTGATGGTCAGCACATTGCCCCACATTTGTAACTTGGACGTAAAGATGGTATGCATTTATTAATGTTACTCTTACATTTTTTTTTTCGTCCGTCTACCGACTGGTTTGATGCGGCCCGCCACGAATTCCTTTCCTGTGCTAACCTCTTCATCTCAGAGTAGCACTTGCAACCTACGTCCTCAATTATTTGCTTGACGTACTCCAATCTCTGTCTTCCTCTACAGTTTTTGCCCTCTACAGCTCCCTCTAGTACCATGGAAGTCATTCCCTCATGTCTTAGCAGATGTCCTATCATCCTGTCCCTTCTCCTTATCAGTGTTTTCCACATATTACTTTCCTCTCCGATTCTGCATAGAACCTCCTCATTCCTTACCTTATCAGTCCACCTAATTTTCAACATTCGTCTATAGCACCACATCTCAAATGCTTCGATTCTCTTCTGTTTCGGTTTTCCCGCAGTCCATGTTTCACTATCATACAATGCTGTACTCCAGACGTACATCCTCAGAAATTTCTTCCTCAAATTAAGGCCGGTATTTGATATTAGTAGACTTCTCTTGGCCAGAAATGCCTTTTTTGCCATAGCGAGTCTGCTTTTGATGTCCTCCTTGCTCCGTCCGTCATTGGTTATTTTACTGCCTAGGTAGCAGAATTCCTTAACTTCATCGACTTCGTGACCATCAATCCTGATGTTAAGTTTCTCGCTGTTCTCATTTCTACTACTTCTCATTACCTTCGTCTTTCTCCGATTTACTCTCAAACCATACTGTGTACTCATTAGACTGTTCATTCCGTTCAGCAGATCATTTAATTCTTCTTCACTTTCACTCAGGATAGCAATGTCATCAGCGAATCGTATCATTGATATCCTTTCACCTTGTATTTTAATTCCACTCCTGAACCTTTCTTTTATTTCCATCATTGCTTCCTCGATGTACAGATTGAAGAGTAGGGGCGAAAGGCTACAGCCTTGTCTTACACCCTTCTTAATACGAGCACTTCGTTCTTGATCGTCCACTCTTATTATTCCCTCTTGGTTGTTGTACATATTGTATATGAGCCGTCTCTCTCTATAGCTTACCCCTACTTTTTTCAGAATCTGGAACAGCTTGCACCATGTTATATTGTCTAACGCTTTTTCCAGGTCGACAAATCCTATGAAAGTGTTTTGATTTTTCTTTAGCCTTGCTTCCATTATTAGCCGTAACGTCAGAATTGCCTCTCTCGTCCCTTTACTTTTCCTAAAGCCAAACTGATCGTCACCTAGCGCATTCTCAATTTTCTTTTCCATTCTTCTGTATATTATTCTTGTAAGCAGCTTCGATGCATGAGCTGTTAAGCTGATTTTGCGATAATTCTCGCACTTGTCAGCTCTTGCCGTCTTCGGAATTGTGTGGATGATGCTTTACCGAAAGTCAGATGGTATGTCGCCAGACTCATATATTCTACACACCAACGTGAATAGTCGTTTTGTTGCCACTTCCACCAATGATTTTAGAAATTCTGATGGAATGTTATCCATCCCTTCTGCCTTATTTGACCGTAAGTCCTCCAAAGCTCTTTTAAATTCCGATTCTAATACGAGATCCCCTATCTCTTCTAAATTGACTCCTGTTTCTTCTTCTACCACATCAGACAAATCTTCACCCCCATAGAGGCTTTCAATGTATTCTTTCCACCTATCTGCTCTCTCCTCTGCATTTAACAGTGGAATTCCAGTTGCACTCTTAATGTTACCACCGTTGCTTTTAATGTCACCAAAGGTTGTTTTGACTTTCCTGTATGCTGTCTGTCCTTCCGACAATCATATCTTTTTCGATGTCTTCACATTTTTCCTGCAGCCATTTCGTCTTAGCTTCCCTGCACTTCCTATTTATTTCATTCCTCAGCGACTTGTATTTCTGTATTCCTGATTTTCCCGGAACATGTTTGTACTTCCTCCTTTCATCAATCAACTGAAGTATTTCATCTGTTACCCATGGTTTCTTCGCAGCTACCTTCTTTGTACCTATGTTTTCCTTCCCAACTTCTGTGATGGCCCTTTTTAGAGATGTCCATTCCTCTTCAACTGTACTGCCTACTGCGCTATTCCTTATTGCTGTATCTATAGCGTTAGAGAACTTCAAACGTATCTCGTCATTCCTTAGTACTTCCGTATCCCACTTCTTTGCGTATTGATTCTTCCTGACTAATGTCTTGAACTTCAGCCTACTCTTCATCACTATTATATTGTGATCTGAGTCTATATCTGCTCCTGGGTACGCCTTACAGTCCAGTATCTGATTTCGGAATCTCTGTCTGACCATGATGTAATCTAATTGAAATCTTCCCGTATCTCCCGGCCTTTTCCAAGTATACCTCCTCCTCTTGTGATTCTTGAACAGGGTATTCGCTATTACTAGCTGAAACATGTTACAGAACTCAATTAGTCTTTCTCCTCTTTCATTCCTTGTCCCAAGCCCATATTCTCCTGTAACCTTTTCTTCTACTCCTTCCCCTACAACTGCATTCCAGTCGCCCATGACTATTAGATTTTCGTCCCCCTTTACGTACTGCATTACCCTTTCAATATCCTCATACACTTCCTCTATCTGTTCATCTTCAGCTTGCGACGTCGGCATGTATACCTGAACTATCGTTGTCGGTGTTGGTTTGCTGTCGATTCTGATTAGAACAACCCGGTCACTGAACTGTTCACAGTAACACACCCTCTGCCCTACCTTCCTATTCATAACGAATCCTACACCCGTTATACCATTTTCTGCTGCTGTTGATATTACCCGATACTCATCTGACCAGAAATCCTTGTCTTCCTTCCACTTCACTTCACTGACCCCTGCTATATCTAGATTGAGCTTTTGCATTTCCCTTTTCAGATTTTCTAGTTTCCCTACCACGTTCAAGCTTCTGACATTCCACGCCCCGACTCGTAGAACGTTATCCTTTCTTTGATTATTCAATCTTTTTCTCATGGTAACCTCCCCCTTGGCAGTCCCCTCCCGGAGATCCGAATGGGGGACTATTCCGGAATCTTTTGCCAATGGAGAGATCATCATGACACTTCTTCAAATACAGGCCACATGTCCTGTGGATACACGTTACGTGTCTTTAATGCAGTGGTTTCCATTGCCTTCTGCATCCTCATGTCGTTGATCATTGCTGACTCTTCCGCCTTTAGGGGCAATTTCCCACCCCTAGGACAAGAGAGTGCCCTGAACCTCTATCCGCTCCCCTGGCCTCTTTGACAAAGCCGTTGGCAGAATGAGGCTGACTTCTTATGCCGGAAGTCTTCGGCCGCCAATGCTGATTATTTACCAAAATTTAGGCAGTGGCAGTGGCGGTGATCGAACCCGAGACCGAAAACGTTTTTGATTATTAATCAAAGATGCTACCCCTAGACCACGGATCATATGGAAGTTAAAAGAGTCTCATTCAATGGTTTATTTGTTATTACTCTTCTGCATGGTCTTACAAATGTTTCCACGAAGTTTTATTGTTCTGCAATCACTCGTCTTTGATAGGGACCCTCTTAAGTACTGCATTTTTGATTATAGCCACCCTATATATGGAACACTCTCAACGAAAAGACGGGGGACTGAATGTTGGAGTACGTGATAAAACAGTAAGGTTTAATTAATTTCGCAGTAGTGGAAGCAATAAATGGGTTAATTGTAGAGGGAATGAGAATTAATAGATTCGTAGCATATGCCTCTTAAAACTTTGAGTACAGTAGTCTGGAGAGATGAAGATGGTGCTACAGCTCAAAAATGAAATGGAAGAGCGTAACAAATCAGTTGAAACATGGAAGGATAAAAATACAGGGAAAAATTCAACATTCAGGACGTCATGAAATGTCCTCAGAGGTACAAGAGATTGGCGTATGGCAGGAATAAGAGACCCAACTCCAGGATAGTTCAAAGGAATTCCCGTATTACGAGGTGCCAGAGTAGTATTAGAGTAATCTCTGTGAGAATTTAATCATCAAACATTTGGAACCTAGTAAATACTAAAAATGCTAATTATTAATTTGTTACATTCCCAAAGCACGAAAACAACACTTATTAAAATTCAGAATAGACTAAATGACAGTAGCAGGCAGGCACCAAAATAATATTCCACTGTTGACCATAATAGGTAAACAGGAAGGAGCTTGCTTGACGTTCTTATACTTGTTGCAGACGTATATATAGGTCTAGGTGTACGTACATCAACTGCTGGTATGAATGACGATCAGGCTATAGCTACTTATATCGTGTTTAATCAACTGATAAGGAAAATATCATTTTACACTTGAGCCATTAGTTATTTTCAAGGTCACCCCAACTCCCTCGCCCTGGGAAAGCACCATCCAGCCTACACACCTGAGGGAATTGTGCAAGGTCACTCCCCACTCCCCCTCACCACAGGGAATCGCCATCTTGCCCATGAAACCCTGCCCCATCAGTTCCCCTGGACTAATAAGATACATCCCCCCCTCTTCACCCTTTATAACTAGAGTAATTGCGTAGGCCTATTCATTTTAGGTCTGTGTGCTTCAGAGAGAGCATCAGATTTGTTTGGGACCAGGTTATGGGCAATTGTTATACATAAAAATAACAAATCAAATTTATTGTTATTCCAGTTACGTGACTTTTGTCATCACATGACCGTAGTAGGCCAAAGCTGATAAGTCCCCACTCCACATTGTTGTCAAATTCATTCAAGATGGTGGATGGATGTGGAAATGTCACTCTGACATCATGGTGGGAAATTCAAATTTTGGCGGGAAAATAAGTTAATTAGGCTATCTCCACTAACCTAACTCCAACCCCTCCCCTCACCTCCCCCCTCCCCCCATCTCCCCTCACCCAACTGGAAATGGTGGGGCACTGACTCTGTCTGTGCTGGACTGTGTAACGTCTATTAGCAAAAGACATATTTTGTAGTAAAGAGAAAATATTGTGAATCATGTTTTGTTATTGTATGGAATTATGTATTTTTTTTATTATTATTTATTTTAGATGATATCTGTGTCGGCGAGTACTGAAACCGCACAGACGATAAATATCATACAAAGATGAAAAAATACCACTAGTATAAATAATACAGAATGAACATTAATTTCTCTGTCTTCTTCTTGGAGTTGTACGAGTAAGATAGCCTGTGACGTTGCAGTAAATGTTAATGTAGTCTTCTTTTGTCATGGTCAACAGATGTACGCCATTACGTAATCATTGTAAAAGGTGTGTATTAGTTAACATATTTGAATGTTTTGAATAGAGTTATTTAATGAAACCTTGCATTATTATTTCTAGTAGCTTGCTTGGTATATTATCCCATCCTTTTAAGAAATTTTCAGTTATTTAAATATTATCCGTGGTGCAGAGCTGCGCTAAGAACGAACGAGCCGCTGCCGCGGCGCATTCAAACTGCTTTAAAAGACATCGATCATACCGCAAAGAAGCGGGAAGGTAATAGTGAAATAAAATCATCTTTTTCAGCTTCCGGACTTGCAGAGCAGCGCAGCAGATTTTGTGATGTGTTTTGCAGGTTGACGCGGGCTGCTGATAATATATTGCTAACAGTACAAAAAAGATAATTTACCTTCGTAACACAATAGGAATTTTGCTGTGCTTAGTTCTGGTCTGGCAAACCTTATAGTAAAAACGTATTTTTCTCCGACAATAGTCTCATGTTCTTGTGCTGGTCGTGGTAATTATTGGTGTTTTAACAAAAATCCACTGCAAAATTTTGATGTTGAACAATCTTCGTGAACTGTAACATCAGTATTTCATAACAAAGTAATTTTCATTTTCAATAACGATAAGGTAGGGAAGATACGTTGACTTTTATAGTGAGTTACAGTAACGGAAAATGTTCCTTTGATAGAAAGCCAGATACAGAACAATAAGAATCCAATATATTCTGTTTTGTTGAAAATTAATGATTATAAAGAAATTCAAGGCACAGCATTACTAAAAGGTATTTCGCGGCTCTTTTCGTATATGCGTTATTACGCGAGTAATGATAAAGCAAATAATAGAAAAGAGTTTTTACGAAAAATGAAACTGACGCGAAACTGGCGCCCAACGCGGGGCTCGGATTTGCAGTGGCCACGAAAATAAGTGTTTATGTAATTTCATTTCAGTGTCTATTGTTATATATGTATGTATGTATTTAGTGATAAATGTATGTATGTGTGTCATGATTAATGCCATGTATTAATGAATGTACAAAAATTTTTCATGAAAAACCGCACCACTACAAGCAAGTCAGAGGAAACGATCCTGATAGTACTGAGAAACTGTAACGACTACATAATCCGGGGGCAGCCAAACCCCGAGATCAGATAAATTAAAGGTAAGACTACAGTGTAGTTGTCCTGTTTGTAGAAGCTTAACTCCAGTGAAGCGATCTCATATCGCTAGTGGTGTGTGTGTAGTTTAATGTTAGTGTTTATGACAGGACAAAGTTGATTGTAGATAGTAATTTTTAGTGTGCAGTGTATTGTAGATAAATTAACATATTTTGTGTGCAAGTGGAAACTGTTAGATCTTGTGTTCCAGTAGGTAATTTATGAATATGGTTAAATTGCGTAGTCAACGTCCGAGCAATATGGATACTGAGGAATAGCCATTAGTTAGTGCAGGAAATGTAGAAGCGGGTGCATTAAGCAGTACAAGTACTCTCTTTGAGGATATACCATGCGAAAATGTGGGGGCAGGGGCACAGGAAGTGACGCCACCGCCCACCAGTGCCCAAGGAGAGGTAGATAAAGAAATTACACCACCTCCAGAAAAGCAGGAACCAGAGAGTGGTAATCTGCCTGGTGGGAATTCACTTCAGGCGATATTAGAGCGCGTGCTGGATTACCAGGCAAAATTTGCACAACAGCAAGCCGAGCGAGATCGCCAGCAAGCTGAGCGAGATCGCCAGTTAGCAGAAAATTTACTTGCCCAGCAGGCTGAGAGGGATCGCCAGCAAGCGGAGCGAGATCGCCAGCAAGCTGAGCGGGACCAGCAACTTGTGCAGTCGTTAGAACATATGAAAAAAGAGATTACCTGTATGAAACAGAATTATGAGTCGATACCTAAGGCCGTGCAGGAGTTGACTGAACAGGTCAACAACCTGCAAGTAGCAAACACTAACATGGTAGATGAAATAGGTGTCTTAGTCAACCAATTAGAAAAGCTAGAAGTAGATTCCACACAGCTTGTAGAGCAGAAGTGGAACGAACAAGCAACTAAAATTGAAACTGAATTCAACTCATGGCTAGAAGTGAAGGAGAGTGAGATCGAAAAAAATATTAATTCTAAGGTACAAGCAGCTATGGCAGATAGAGATTCCGAATCGTTCAGTACCGCAATAAATAGTCAGGTACAGAACGACGTGCAAACCATCAAACAAATACTCAGTGAGGATATTCCGCAGTGGCAAGTGAATATTAACAAACGGATATCCGACTTGGAAAAGGGTTTAGCACAAAGTAGCAAACATCTTGAACATGAAACTATGTCGCCAACAGCCAATGTGTTTGGCAACGCACAAACTTATATGCGACGCAACAATGGTGAATCTTTAGGCGATAATGCGAAGATCTGTAGCTTCGGTTCGGAGCACACAGCATATGTCCCAGGAGCAAACCAGTATAGTCCAAAAATATTAGTTGAAGAAAGTTTGATAAAAAATAGGCAATTTCAAACGTTTACTACTGAACGGAAGTCAGTACACCCAGTAGTATTCATAAAAAGCTTTAAAAATATCTTGCCTAGTGTGTGCAATGAAGCACAGAAAATTCAATACGTAATGCCATACATTCAGGGTGATGCAGCGTTGTGGGCTACGGAAGTAGCAGACAGCTGCATGACATATGAACAATTCGAGAGGGCGTTTTTGTCGAAATACTGGTCGCCTTGCATACAAGAGCGGCTAAGAAAAGAAGTATACAATCCGGAACCGTACTCACCCCGTCTTGGGAATCTGAGACGGTATTTTGAGAAGTACATAAACAAAACGCGCTACTGGGACGAGCCTATCTCACCAAGAGACATAATAAGACTCCTAAAATCACATTTACCCATTCATATCAAAGAGAAATTAATACACGTACCAGAAAGCGACATGGAACATTTCCTGTCTGTTCTAGATTCAATAGACTTAATCCAGGAAGACGCAAAAGCAGCGTGTGATCACTCGCGGAATAATGGATCAGGGTGTAAACATGACAGAAATAATAGTGCACAAAACCACAACCATGGAAACGGTGGGAGTGGTAACAAGCGGCAAGAGCATTCGCAAAATTGTAATAATGGTAGAAATCAAAACGGGTATGGTCAGCCGTCTCATAATAAAAAGCGTCGGTTTGACGACCGGTATGATTCCGGACTGCCAGGGACCAACCGCTGGAAAAATGCGCGAGGTCATTGGCATAGCAATTACAATGACGGTAATCGTAATTGGAATCAGAATCAGCGACCAAGCCCAGAACGGCAGGGTAATGACCGGTACGATAACAACAGACTACCACTGCAAAACGCGACTACTGCGCAGTCGTGGCGGCCCACAAACCAAAGCGTAAACATAGTAGAGGTCGTGGATAATAGCCGTCCAAGTACCTCGCAAGCAAGCCATTCAACAAACTAGAATCGGCCTTGATATGCTCTCCATCGCTGGCCGAGGGGTGGAGTGAGAGCAACACGAATGACAATAATATCCCTGGAATACATATGCTGCGATACAACGACGGTATCAGTATGGATAAAGATCTACTGACCGAACCGTATGAATGTAAGATAGATAGCAACGAAAATGTACAAGCCATAATAGAAGCGAAAATCAACGATGTTGCGGTGAATATAATCATTGACACAGGTGCCTCAGTGAGTGTAATGAGTACAGAGTTGTTTAAAGTGCTAGGGAAGGGACGTAGCATACCGACTTTCCCGGTTAATAATTGCAAGGTGTCTGGAGCTATAAGTGCACAGAGCCAGTTAGTTAAGTACCAGGTGCAGGTGGAGATTTGTAAGGAGGACGAAGCCATAGTGAGCTCGTTCCTCATTGTTAAAACTGCCCTGCAGTCTTCATTTTGTATGCAGTGTGGTATATTGTTTATTTAAATAATTAGAGGTATCACTGATTGAACACTAGACAGTAACTCGATCCAGTGTGTTCACCTTGAGGTCCAGAGGCCAAATGACCTGGTTCACAACACCATCACCACCACCAGAGGGCGCTGTTGGCTCTTGTCCCTCCCCTCCCCTTCCCCTCCTGTGATATAATTCAAGATGGCGGCCCAGGGAAAAAATGGTGGGGAATTCGCTCAGTCTGTGCTGAGATTCCCGAAAGGATGGACGTAATTGTTTACTGTGTACTGTGTGTTCAATGGATGAGAGGTCTGTGCTGGAGAAGGATGAGTTTATAATCATGTAGCTGAGGACTGTGTCCATAACCACTTGCACGATGCTTGGAAGGCGATGATATTTGGTGAATATATGAAGAAGACGAATATGATTCATCAAATAATGAAGGTGCAGCAGAATGAGGTCCTATCAGTCTTCCGAAGTGCAAAAGGCAAAATGTTCACCCACTCTGCCACAAGCATTCATGTGTACAATTGAGGAAATGCTGGTGATGACCAGGGATGAATTTAATAAGCAAGCACACAGCTGAGGACTGTAGCCATAGCCTGCTACACAACGAGTGGAAAGAAAATAAAATGGTTGAGCATGTGGACAATAGTTATCAACAAATAATGGCAATGCAGCAGCATGGCATGAAGATGCATTTCAGAACTCGCTACCTGCTTGTGCTGGAGCTGCCTACCTATTTTGAAATTGCCTAACTACCAACATTAACTTCACCCTATTCCACAATGAACCGTAGGTGCTCACCTTGAGGTTCGGAGACCAACTGGTCTAGTTCACAACACCGCTACCAGAGGGCGCTGTTGCCCTCCCCACTTCCCTCCCATGACCTAAACCAAGAAGACTGTCCAGAAAAAAGGGTGGGACCAATACGAACGTCGAATCACATCACATAACAGGCTTCAGCCAATAGGGTGGCAGTATTTGGTGAGGTCATCAGAGGAGATATAAGGCAGGTTCAGCAGCTCCGCAACCTCAGTCTCACTCAGTCAGCCAGCAGAAGCAGCAGAAGAAGAACCATGAAGTGTCAGCGGCAGAGGTTGAGATCCAGCAAAAAGGAAGAAGTGGAAAAGCAAGTATCCCATTTCACATCTTTGTCTACAGTTACCATTATTATTGGATGTTTCCGTGTCTTGCTCAGAGTGTAACGCTTCCTCCTCATTGTTCAGAAGTAGCCTTCGATATGTCAAGGCCTGCTGGGCCAAGCACCTACATGTTGACCTCTGCTGCATCCATACCCGCAGCAACCACAGCTGCTATTTTGTTGAGATATGCACCAACCTCTGGACTTGCAGCAACAGCCTCCAACATGTCCAAACCTTCAGTGACCACATGGGATCCTATAGTGTACATTGCCCACATGCTGCAGCAGGACAAGAAGTTGCTATTGTCTGTCATACTCATCAGTTTGGGTGATAAGGATGACCTGCCTGTTCCCAACATCTCGAACACTGCTGGTGGTCCTAAACAACAGTAAGATGGAAGTCTGTAGTGGTCACCTGTCCTACCAGAACATCCCAGTGGTAGGGCAGGGGTAGAGTGCAGATGCTGTGGATAAGAAGGTTCCACACATAGCCCACCTGCCAGAGCACAACGAGGAGCTATTGTTGTCTCTTTCACTCATCAATTTGTTTGATGAGGATGCACAGTCTGATCCCAGCGCTTTGAGTGCTGCTGGTGGTCCTAAACAACAAGATGGAGGGCAGTACTATTCACTGACATACGACCCATCCCAGCAGAACAACCCAGTGCTAGCGCAGGGAAAGAGTGCAGATAGTGTAGACAAGAAGTTATCAAGTGTGTCCACACTTTTCAGTTCTACATACAATTTAACTCCTTGTGTAACGAAACGTGTAAATGTGGGTACAGAAGCAAATCATGACTGCATGTGAGGATCGAAACTGAAAATGCATCAAAGGGTGTTAAAGTGCCTATTTCCGAGTTCGACTGGGACCAAATATGTCGTGCAGAACGCTGCATCAGTCAGCAGATAACCACAGAGTACTATGTAATTCGTACTTCCCCCACCCCCACCCCTCCGCAGGACATTTGCCTTACTGGTGAGACACTATCTATTACAACAGCATATCATGGCTCTGCATCACGTATTAAATAAGGTGACAGGTGTGTTTTCTACAGCAAGCATCGGTTATGAACTTATATGATGTGGATAATGTGTTATACCTTCCAATGGAAAGACTGAGTCATTGGTTGCCAAGCATAGAATCTGCATACAATGATGTAAGCTTTCTACATGTTCATAGTGTGAATGATGATGATTTGGATCAGTACCTTTGTTTCTGCATGAACGCAGAGTCGAAAGAGAAACGGGTTAAATGTGCATGTGAAAAACCAGGATATTATGAGGTACCCATTGGTCTGAAGGAGATATGCACAGACTTTATTGCCGGCCGAAGTGGCCGTGCGGTTAAAGGCGCTGCAGTCTGGAACTGCAAGACCGCTACGGTCGCAGGTTCGAATCCTGCCTCGGGCATGGATGTTTGTGGTGTCCTTAGGTTAGTTAGGTTTAACTAGTTCTAAGTTCTAGGGGACTAATGACCTCCGCAGTTGAGTCCCATAGTGCTCAGAGCCATTTGAACCATTTGAACAGACTTTATTGCACATCAAAAAGCTTCATTTGGAAAATATTGTACAGGCGCAAAGAAAAAGCTCCACCTTCGTTAATTGGGTTTAGGTGGGATGGGAATATTTTAATAAATAATATTCACTTTTCCACATAATCACCAGCGAATTGGATACATTTCTGCCAACGATGAAAAAGTTTCCTGAAACCGTCACGCAAAACGTCGACACTCTGTTTCCGTAACCACATGCTCACAGTTCTCTCAACATCTTCATCAGAAGCATAATGATGTCCCTACAGATCGTCTTTCATTATCAGGAACAGATGGAAGGTAGACGGTGCTAAATCTGGACTGTATGGCGGATGCCATACGTTGGTGAGATTCAGTCTCTGAAGTTCTGATGTGGTGGCACGTGAAGTGTGTGCTTTGGCATTGTCATGCTGCAGGAAAACATTTCCCTTTTGCTTTCGGACCCTTGTTATCCATCGTCCTGAATCAATCTGTCAACATTTTACTTGTGTAACTCGGTGGCCGCTGTCACAGAACGTCCAGCTCTTTATTTGTCACGTAGGTCAGATGTTCCCACCTCACCATCTTTAAACTTACTCGCCCAACGACGCACATTACTCACATCAACACAATCACCATAAACTGCTTTCATTCATCATTTGGGGTGACACTTTCTGCTGTCAAGAATTCAGTGCCTGCACGTTGCTTAAATCACATTGACCGACCGTCGGCACAGGGTTCGATACTCTATACTGTAACAATACAACCGTTCACTGCTAAGGCTTCCCGCCGACTGGAGCTTTAGAGAAGAGGCTACGGAACAAGCCAGTACCTGCTGCATTCCAATGCTGTCAACTGTTGAAGAGTTAATCTCAATCTCTGTTTATGTTTTATTCCATACCTCTCTCATTATAGTCTAAGTATTGTACTTATTAAATAATGATATTAATATCATTATTTTCAGAGCTACACCTAAGCTGTTGCAGCAGCAGACAACTGCCTCAAACATCTCCTCACCAGTAATTGTCAAACTGAAAGAAGAGGTTACTTTTCATGGGTGTCTTGAATATAGCTCAGTTGGTTAAGTGATAGAGTTATAGTGGCTACACATATTGTTACCATCCTTACAAGTGTGTCTTCTGTACATGCCCACTACTTGTCAGTACCTGATGTATTCGGTATCATGGCAGTGTCGGTGGAACATCCGCATCACAAGGACTTTGTTGTTGGTGAATGGTCCTGTGCAGATGCAAAAGAAGCTCTTACGAAGAAGAAGATTGGAATTCTACTGCCTTATAATATACGCGCAATTATTGTAGGTCCATCTAACTGTGGCAAGATTGAAGTTCTCATGGCGTTGCTAACACATGGGGATGGAGTCCCACTTGAACATGATTGTGTATTTTGAAAAACACTGCTTCAGCCAAAGTATTAGCTATTTCAGAAGATATTGCACGATGGGAAAGGCGTTGCATACACTACATTTGGTGAAAGTGGTGTTTATATTTGACAATGTTGCTGTAGAAAACCAAGACCAAATTCGAAAATATTTTTGTTTCGACCCTCATATGTGTACCGATGTATTTTATCTACGCCAAACATATTCCAGAATCTCGAAACACATGGTTAGGGATAATGCAAACCTCATTAGAGTCTTCAAACAAGACAATCTGAATTTAAAACACATTTACCAAGCACATCTAGGAACTGAAATGTCGTTCAATTATGTGCTAAACAAACATGCTAAATACTGGAATCATTCACGGTATGGGTTTCTCGTTATTGACAAAACAAGAAAACTGAATGATGGTAGCTACAGGCCAAATTTCCAAGAGTTTCTGTTTATACGGCCGGGTAAGAGAGGTGAGTATATCAGTATGCACTGCACCATGGACAAGTTCGCGTGCATGTCTCGCTCTCAATCCGAGAGAATGGGTGTAGCTGAAGAGCACATTTGCTAGTACATGGATGCGAAAATTCAGACTATCGTGCATAGAGTTGAAGATATGCACAGGGAACTAGAGACTTATTACCGGACTCTTCTGAGAATAATCAACCCATTAAATGAGTTAGTTAATGAAATCGGTAAGAAAGTAACCGACTTGACTGAAGAACTTGAGGCTATTGAGGGGAAAACAGATGTAGAGGCCCTTAATATTGAGAAGGGGGGAGCATGCACGTAATAAGAGGAAGAAGAGCGGACATATAAAGTCTCACACTGCAGAGAATTCTGATTAGTATACATCGAGATGTCAACGAAGCAGGAAGTTGTCCAGGCGTGGAAAGCCGTTCGAGGAAAATTACGGTTGCTAAGGTTAGGGCATTTGGGTCGACAGCAAACACTAAGAGATACCTTTAAGCAGGTTACTGAATCCCTCAGGAGGCTCTCAGCGAAAACAAAGCCACGCGATAACGACGGTGTTGTCATTGACGAATCCGTTATCCGTCATTCCCCTGGACAGACAGAACATTCGGCTTCAGCAGGGGCATACGGTACATGCTGGGTATGCAGCCTATAAATTTAATTTATGACACAATATAGATGGGTGATAAGCAGTTTGAGAGACCACCTTGCTTAATCAGTCTTATTTTCCTAAGACCCAAGAAGAAACCCATAAATTATTCAGCTAATGGTAGGGAAATGTAGGGTGAAATACTGCGTTTGACTGATTACATAAGATCTCAAGAAGCCTGAGCAACAGGAAATATAAAACCCTTATAAAACCAACACTTGATGGTGAAAACAACAACAGCAGCAGCGGTGATGATATTGACAATGAGCAGTGAACAATCGAATCCCATAGTATATACCTGGTGATCAAAAAGTCAGTATACATTTGAAAACTTAATAAACCACCGAATAATGTAGGTAGAGAGGTAAAAATTGACACATATGCTTGGAATGACATGGGGTTTTATTAGAAGAAAAAAAATGTCCGACAGATGGCGCTGGACAGCAAAACTTCAGTGACTGCGTATGACAATCGTGTATAAAAGGAGATGTAATGAAAGAGAGAATCAGATGCGCCAGCAGTCGCAGCATGTTGACGTTACCTGAAAAGGCGCTTTTAGTAAAGCTGTATTATCAGAATGGGGAATGTGCTAGTTCAGCGTTACGATCCTATCGCCATGGGAAGGGAATTCAAACGGGTAAAGGTCCGCTGACAAATGCACCTGTGGCGAGAATGATTTCGTTCCGTGTCGGATGATGGGCGGATATCATCCGACATCGCCCGCTCTGCCTGTGAGTGGACTTGTGGTTGCTCCTTCAGCAAGGTCCGAGCAGGCACACGGGGGGGGGGGGGGGAGGGGTTTATTAGTTATTGGGAGCTCCAACGTTAGGCGGGTGATGGAGTCCCTTAGGGAAATAGCGGAAATGTCGGGGAAGAAGGCCAGTGTTCACTCTGCTTACCGGGGGGTCTCATCCGAGATGTGGAGGAGGCCCTACCGGCGGCGATAGAGAGCACTGGGTGCACCCGACTGCAAATTGTTGCTCATGTCGGCACCAATGACTCCTGCCGTCTGGGTTCAGAGGTCATCCTCAGTTCGTACAGGCGGTTGGCGGAATTGGTGAAGGCGGAAAGCCTCGCTCGCGGGGTGAAATCAGAGCTAACTATTTGTAGTATCGTTCCCAGAACCGATCGCGGTCCTCTGGTTTGGAGCCGAGTGGAAGGCTTAAACCAGAGGCTCAGACGATTCTGCGGAGATCTGGGGTGCAAATTTCTCGACCTCCGCTATCGCGTGGAGAAATGTAGGGTCCCCCTGAATAGGTCAGGCGTGCACTACACGCCGGAAGCGGCTACAAGGGTAGCGGAGTACGTGTGGAGTGCACATGGGGGTTTTTTAGGTTAGAGAATTCCCTCCCTAGGCCCGACAAGACGCCTCCTGAGACGCGGCAAGGTAGGAGTACGCAAAATGCAACAGGGAATAACAATATTAATGTGCTAATAGTAAACTGCAGGAGCATCTATAGAAAGGTCCCAGAACTGCTCTCATTAATAACCGGTCACAATACCCATATAGTACTAGCGACAGAAAGTTGGCTGAAACCAGACGTAAACAGTAATGAAATCCTAACCTCAGATTGGAATGTATACCGCAGAGACAGGCTGGACAGTGAAGGGGGAGGCGTGTTTATAGCGATAAGAAGTGCAATAGTATCGAAGGAAATCGACGGAGATCCGAAATGTGAAATGATTTGGGTGAAGGTCACGGTTAAAGCAGGCTCAGACATGGTAATTGGATGTCTCTATAGGCCCCCCTGGCTCAGCAGCTGTTGTGGCTGAGCACCTGAAGGATAATTTGGAAAATATTTCGAGTAGATTTCCCCACCATGTTATAGTTCTGGGTGGAGATTTTAATTTGCCGGATACAGACTGGGAGACTCAAACGTTCATAACGGGTGGCAGGAACAAGGAATCCAGAGAAATTTTTTTAGGTGCTTTATCTGAAAACTACCTTGAGCAGTTAAACAGAGAACCGACTCGTGGCGATAACATATTAGACCTTCTGGTGACAATCAGACCCGAACTATTTGAAACAGTTAACGCAGAACAGGGAATCAGCGATCATAAAGCGGTTACGGCATCTATGATTTCAGCCGTAAATAGAAATATTAAAATGGGTAGGAAGATTTTTCTGTTTAGCAAAAGTGACAAAAAGCAGATTTCAGAGTACCTGATGGCTCAACACAAAAGTTTTGTCTCAAGTATAGATAGTGTTGAGGATCAGTGGACAAAGTTCAAAACCATCGTACATTATGCGTCAGATGAGTATGTGCCAAGCAAGATCGTAAGAGATGGAAAAGAGCCACCGTGGTACAACAACCGAGTTAGAAAACTGCTGCGGAAGCAAAGGGAACTTCACAGCGAACATAAACATAGCCAAAGCCTTGCAGACAAACAAAAATAACGCGAAGCGAAATGTAGTGTGAGGAGGGCTTTGCGAGAGGCGTTCAATGAATTCGAAAGTAAAGTTCTATGTACTGACTTGGCAGAAAATCCTAAAAAATTTTGGTCTTATGTCAAAGCGGTAGGTGGATCAAAACAAAATGTCCAGACACTCTGTGACCAAAATGGTACTGAAACAGAGGATGACAGACTAAAGGCCGAAATACTAAATGTCTTTTTCCAAAGTTGTTTCACAGAGGAAGACTGCACTGCAGTTCCTTCTCTAGATTGTCGCACAGATGACAAAGTGGTAGATATCGAAATAGACGACAGAGGGATAGAGAAACAATTAAAATCGCTCAAAAGAGGAAAGGCCTCTGGACCTGATGGGATACCAGTTCGATTTTACACAGAGTACGCGAAGGAACTTGCCCCCCTTCTTGCAGCGGTGTACCGTAGGTCTCTAGAAGAGCGTAGCGTTCCAAAGGATTGGAAAACGGCACAGGTCATCCCCGTTTTCAAGAAGGGACATCGAACAGATGTGCAGAACTATAGACCTATATCTCTAACGTCGATCAGTTGTAGAATTTTAGAACACGTATTATGTTCGAGTATAATGACTTTTCTGGAGACTAGAAATCTACTCCGTAGGAATCAGCATGGGTTTCGAAAAAGACGGTCATGTGAAACCAGCTCGCGCTATTCGTCCACGAGACTCATAGGGCCATAGACACGGGTTCACAGGTAGATGCCGTGTTTCTTGACTTCCGCAAGGCGTTCGATACAGTTCCCCACAGTCGTTTAATGAACAAAGTAAGAGCATATGGACTATCAGACCAATTGTGTGATTGGATTGAGGAGTTCCTAGATAACAGAACGCAGCATGTCATTCTCAATGGAGAAAATTCTTCCGAAGTAAGAGTGATTTCAGGTGTGCGGCAGGGGAGTGTCATAGAACCGTTGCTATTCACAATATACGTAAATGACCTGGTGGATGACATCGGAAGTTCACTGAGGCTTTTTTCAGATGATGCTGTGGTGTATCGAGAGGTTGTAACAATGGGAAATTGTACTGAAATGCAGGAGGATCTGCAGCGAATTGACGCATGGTGCAGGGAATGGCAATTGAATCTCAATGTAGACAAGTGTAATGTGCTGCGAATACATAAAAAGATAGATCCCCTATCATTTAGCTACAAAATAGCAGGTCAGCAACTGGAAGCAGTTAATTCCATAAATTATCTGGGAGTACGCATTAGGAGTGATTTAAAATGGAATGATCATATAAAGTTGATTGTAAAGCAGATGCCAGACTGAGATTCATTGGAAGAATCCTAAGGAAATGCAATCCGAAAACAAAGGAAGTAGGTTACAGTACGCTTGTTCGCAGTACGCTTGTTCGCCCACTGCTTGAATACTGGTCAGCAGTGTGGGATCCGTACCAGATAGGGTTGATAGAAGAGATAGAGAAGATCCAACGGAGAGCAGCGCGCTTCGTTACAGGATCATTTACTAATCGCGAAAGCGTTACGGAGATGACAGATAAACTCCAGTGGGAGACTCTGCAGGAGAGACGCTCCAGTAGCTCGGTACGGGCTTTTGTCAAAGTTTCGAGAACATACCTTCACCGAAGAGTCAAGCAGTATATTGCTCCTCCTACGTATATCTCGCGAGGAGACCATGGGGATAAAACCAGAGAGATTAGGGCCCACACAGAGGCATCCCGACAATCCTTCTTTTCACGAACAATACGAGACTGGAATAGAAGGGAGAACCGATAGAAGTACTCAAGGTACCCTCCGCCACACACCGTCAGGTGGCTTGCGGAGTATGGATGTAGATGTAGATGTGGCCAGACGGCAGAAAGTCGGAAGTCGGTACGGTCTCACGATCAACAACCTTGGGGGTCGGGACAGACCGTTTGTGCCTGCTGACGGTCTCGTTCATTTGTACTTCCTCAAGCACGAGTGTAGGAGAGATAGGCAAAGCGTCCACCGCGACTGATTCAGAAGCAGTGCAGCAGACACGTAAGACAGAGGTAACACAGTGGGCGCCGCAGGAAAAGCGACATTTCCGATCGGCCTCGGAATCAGTCTACGCCGGAGACTTTCAAAAGGATCATGGCATTCCTACACACAACCTGAACAAGTGCGCGGCTGCCCATCGTACATGGCAGCCCTGCTGCCGGCATAACCCATTAGGATGGTCAAATGTGTGTGAAATCGTATGGGGCTTAACTGCTAAGGTCATCAGTCCCTAAGCTTACACACTACTTAACCTAAATTATTCTAAGGGCAAACACACACACCCATGCCCGAGGGAGGACTAGAACCTCCGCCGGGACCAGCCGCACAGTCCATGACTACAGCGCCTGAGACCATTCGGCTAGTCCCGCGCGGCGGCACATGTTCCCGAAGTTCAATTTTTATCTGATGGACATCGTTAAGGACACACTAGGTTTCGAACGTCTTCCACGTTCCAGCAACGTAACTGACCATGGTGTCGTAATGTTTAAAGGCGACCACCACAACATCCGACGGTACCTCAAACGGGAGTTCGAAAACCCGCAATGTTCGGAGGCAAAAAACAGAGTGATCAACGACGAGAGTCCTTACATGTCCGCCGGCCGGAGTGACAGAGCGGTTCTAGGCGCTACAGTCTGGAACCACGCGACCGCTACGGTCGCACGTTCGAACCCTGCCTCAGGCATGGATGTGTGTGATGTCCTTAGGTTAAAGTAGTTCTAAGTTCTAGGGGACTGATGACCTCAGCAGTTAAGTCCCAAAGTGCTCAGAGCCATTTGAATCATTTTTGAACCTTACATGTCCATCAGAGTAATGGAACTTCAGATCGTCAGCAGGGCGCCGCACAGTGTCAAGCTCAGCTCGTCATTCGCCAGCTTCATGTACACAGTAGCACTGAGGATCGAACATTGAATTCCGAGAACATCTTGTGGCAGGAGACGCATTTCAACCCGTATAAAACATTCTACTTCATACGCCTTCGGTCGATCGTGAAGCTGAAGAAAAGTTAATTAAATGTGGCTTGGCGGTAGTAAAAAAACGCCATGACGGTCGATGAAGTCGGACTCTGATACAAGCCGCTACGCGGACGTAAACAAACGTTCGCTCACTCGCAAGCAGCACAACAGGCGAGACACAAGCAAGGCTTGCGCCCCTCGCCATTGCTGAAGGCAGGGTGTCCTACACCACGGGTAATCTATGTTCCATACCAGAGGCTAACCGAAATGACACCTCGAGTAGAACATTTTAGGTACTTTCAAATGCAGTGGACGTGAATTTCTAAATTTGCTCCTGTACCTACGCTCCAGTAATATTTATTGTACTAAACACTGTTGTTTAATTGTTTTGTATCTTCACACAGTGGCCTAGCATAAATTTTGTGTGAGAGTAGTGGAAAGATAACTGCAAGAAGTTTAGAGATTTACATGCACGCCTGTGCCATTTCGTTTTCCATTTTATAATAACTTGTACTATAGTTTACATTAGAGCCCTATTCCAGAAGAAATATGCTCAAATAGTTTGGATTTATATTTGACAGTTATCTCTTAAGTCTCTGTGACAAAATCAAAGCATTATTGTTACTTAATGACTTAGAAATCCCTAAGTAATGTCGCTAGCAATTCCGTAAATATCACTCACAGAACTATGGTAGTGATAACGTACAAATTTTGGTGCATGAAAAAATGCAGTAGGATACAGATGGATTATACACCTCGCATTCTAGGTCAACTTTGATTCGTAGAAGGCGAGGGGGACATCGTTAGCAGAACGACCAGCAGATTTATCATTTCCGTCTCGTTTCGCAAATGTAAAATTTATAGCATGACAGAACATTCAAACAGTATCAGTACAGCGAGTCTCTTAACTTAATTAACGTCGTGATTCTCTCTTAGTTTCCCTCCTTCCGCCACACTCGTGTAGTACATATTATGGAACGTACATCCACCAAAAACGGTAACTATTCTCAAAAAATAGATAAATTTAAACTAAAAAGATAACCGAGAGATCAGAGCACATTTAAGAAAACTAAACTAAAACTCCTCCCCAACAGGCCATGAAGGCCCAACGGTACTGACCGGCCGCCGTGTCATCCTCAGCTCATAGGCGTCACTGGATGCGGATATGGAGGGGTATGTGGTCAGTACACCGCTCTCCCGGCCGTATGTCAGTTTCCGATACCGTAACATTTAAAAAAAGTCATGCTCAAAGAGTCGTAAAATCAACAGTTTAAGAAAATTGTCACCCATTACTTATAAAGAAACACGTCGAATCTAGTGCATTGCTCCCGTTTCAGGGCTTTGCTGCACTGTATATGCAACAAAGCGCGAATCCGATGCGAGTAGCCGGTCGGAGTGGCCGTGCGGTTCTAGGCGCTACAGTCTGGAGCAGGTTCGAATCCTGCCTCGGGCATGGATGTGTGTGATGTCCTTAGGTTAGTTAGGCTTAATTAGTTCTAAGTTCTAGGTGACTGATGACCTCAGAAGTTAAGTCGCATAGTGCTCAGAGCCATTTGAACCGATGCGAGTATGTAAGCACCAATCTGTGGGCAAGGGATTAGCGTAGCATTCGTGTCTTCCCGATGTATGTGCGGTAAATGCGGAAATGTGAACTATGGCGACGTTATTACCGAACGCGACCAAACAGGACCAACGTGCTGTTATTCTTTCCTTTGCTACCGAAGTAAAAACACCGTTAGACATCTATCGGAGCAGCATGTCTGTTGGAAACCACCGTTGTACAACGCTGCTCTAAAGGATGCTGCTGGTTCATGATGACGCACGTCCGCATGTAGCAAATGTCGTAACGCTGAAGTTGCGGCCACTTCAAATGGGAGACAGTCGAGCACCCGCCCTATAGTTCTGATCTCTTCCCATGCGATTATCACTCCTTCGTTCCCTTACAAAAAGACTTGGAGTGTCAATGCTTCGCGTCGGCTGAGGACGTGCAGCAGGCAGTTACGGACTTCTTCACGCAGAAAGACACGGTGTTTTAAAAAACGGTATCTTCAACCTGGTGCGTCAGCGGGATGTTTGCCTCAATACACACGGCGTTTTTGTTTGATTGGCATGCCGATTCTGGATTATGCTGTCTTAAATGAAAACTTTTTGATCGCCCGTTAGATAAAGACCTCTGTTGCCAGTATCAGGCGAAGGGATTTTGTAAACTTACTTTACCTCTTTTAAAATATTCTTTCTGAAATCTGATTTTTCATGATTTGAAGACTGCATTCGTGATTAACTCTACGTTTCCATGCTGATCAATTTGTGTGAAGACTGTTGAAAGGACAGCAGCGAAGTGGAAATTTAAATCTGCCGTTCCGTTACATGAATCTTCAAATTATTTCATTTTATTCAAATGTGTTTTGTATTATTTACTGGCTACGTGGACTGAGCCATGTTCAACAGAAAGAGCATCAAGTAGTCTTTTCTGGCAGATGTTGGTTTGTCCGATCTTTTGCCGGAGCCTGCTTCGTTTCTAAGCATTTTGATGTCAGCTAACACTCGAGACCATGGAAGTCAAGCCACAGACCGTTAAAGTGAGATAGCCATCGTCCAGGCGCACAATCGAAAGCCTCTCCGAGCTAAAAGCAGGGAACGGTGCCTACAAAAGCGTGCGGAAGCGAGAAGTGGCCGCGGCCATTGCTAACAGCAAGCGGACGGGGTCCGTTTTACAAAAGCCGAGAGGAAACCGGAAGTTAACGAGCAGTGTCCGCTAGGAAGAAAATCAAGGCTCCCAAAAGTCGAATGGAACAGCAAGAATTAATACAGATATATTGCAAGAGACAAGTCTCTAGCATCTTACTCGAATAAGTTTAATTCGGATCTATGAAATGCCTACAGCTGTTGTGTAGTGCCGATAAAAAGACCGTACTTGAAAATTTTGTTATTAATTTTGGTTCAAAATGGTTCAAATGGCTCTGAGCACTATGGGACTTAACATCTGAGATCATCAGTACCCTAGAACTTAGAACTACTTAAACCTGACTAAACTAAGGACATCACACACATCCATGCCTGAAGCAGGATTCGAACCTGCGACCGTAGCAGTCGCGCGGCTCCGGACTGAAGGGCCTAAAACCACTCGGCCACAGCGGCCGGCTATCACTGTTGGTGTCAGTTAATTTATTTAACACTCGTTTGTACTAAGTTACATTTTTATTACAATAGGACAACACCTTTCGACGTAAGCTCACATCTAGTGGCTACTGAGAAACGTTAGGTCTCCTGACTGTTGGGAACGTCAAAGTTGTTAAGTTACTGTTATATCTTTGTCTGTGGAAGCTGCGAAAGCGCTTAAGCTTCAGGTACAAGACGAAGGACTGAAGGATGGTACGGGAGGCACAGGGAAAGCGGCGTACTGCCAACCTACCACAGACGCTGTTTCTGCTGGGGCGCAGTTTTGTGCCAAACAAAAAAAGGAAGGATGAAAAGAAATGGGAAAGAAGGAAGTTGAAGTAGAATTAACAGTAGCATAAGGACTGGAGGGCACCAAAATGGGAGATAAATCAGGAGAACATTCAGATTGAACTGTGAAGGGAAACGGTTCAAAAAGAACTATCACTCTTCGTTTCTAGCTTTCTGTTACTTAAAGTTTTAATTGAAATTATGTATTTATTGTGAGTTGCCTTTCCATTAATTTCAAAAAATCTTAATGAAAAAACTGTAATGATGCACGTGATAAGAATAGAGTAATACAGTCTGTGTAATACACGAGAAACCTTTTAATCTTTAATTTTTTTGTAAACGAAAAGAAAAATAGTAACATGGTAAAAAAAATAAGCAAAGACAACTATTCTCTTTTGCCTAAGAGTGAAGCACTTGTGCTGTGAAGCTAAGAATGATTAGTGTCTGTTTGGCTGCTGAATCATTAAGGATTTTGACGCAAAGAAAAAAAGGAAAAATAAAAAAAACTAAAAACAGATTCAACTGAAAATATTTTGAGGAACGACGGTAGAAGTAAAAAAAATTGAAAACAATTTCAACCGAGAACGCGCAAAGAGCAGCTAATATATTATTTGTCATTGGACCCCGTACCACCATCGCCCGCTACACATATAAAATTTTTCTTAGTGTGGGTGCGATGTGTGTCAGTAAGGTGAAGGAGTTGACTAAGATTTACAAATCGTAATCCATGATAGAATAACGTTTCTGTTGCATAACGAACGTGTTTTTCGTACGTGTGTGCGTAAGACTTTAACTATTAGGACTGTTTTTTTCAATCTTCTCACCGGTCTGATGCCTCCCGCCAGGATTTTCTCTCTTTGGTGGATGTATTCCAGCCTCCGTCTTCCCTTGCAGTTTTTGCCCTTCACAGCTGTCTCTAGTACAACTGAAGCTATTCCTTGATACACAATGTGATCAAAAGTATCCGGACACCTGACTCAAAATGACTTCAAGTTCGTGGTGCCCTCCATCGGTAATGCTGGAATTCAGTATGGTGTTGGCCTACCCTTAGCCTTGATGACAGCTTCCACTCTCGCAGGCATAGGTTCAATCAGGTGTAGTAAGATTTCTTTGGGGAATGGCAGCCCTTTCTTCACGGGGTGCTGCACTGAGGAGGGGTATCGATGTAAGTCGGTGAGGCTTGGAGCGAAGTCGGCTTTCCAAAACATACCAGAGGTGTTCTACAGGATTCAGGTCAGGGACTCTGTGCAGGTCAGTCCATTACAGGGATGTTATTGTCGTGTAACCACGCCCCCACAGGCCGTGCATTATGAACAGGTGCTCGGTCGTGTTGGCAGATGCAATCGCCATCCCAGAGTTGCTCTTCAGCAGTGGGGAGCTAGAAGGTGTTTAAAACATCGGTGTAGGCCTGTGCTGTGATAGTGCCACGCAAAACAAAAAGGGGTGCAAGCCCCCTCCATCAAAAACACGACCCCACCGTAACGCCACCTTCTCCGAATTTTACTTTTGGCGCTACACACGCTGGCAGATGACGTTCCCCTGGCATTCTCCATACCCACACCCTGCCATCGGATCGCTACATTGTGTACCGTGATTCGACACTCCACACAACTATTTTCCACCAATCGTCCAATGTTTACGCTCCTTACATAAAGCGAGGCGTCTTTTGGCATTTACCGGCGTGATGTGTGTCTTATGAGCAGCCCCTCGCCCATGAAATCCAAGTTTTCTCATATCCCGCCTATTGTCATAGCACTTGCAGTGGATCCTGATGCAGTTTGGAAATCCTGTGTGATGGTCTGAATACATGTCTGCCTATTACACATTACGACCCTCTTCGACTGTCGGAGGTCTCTGTCAGTCAACAGACGAGCTCGGCCTGTACGCTATTTTGCTGTACATGTCCCTTCACCCTTTCCACTTCACTATCACATCGGAAACAGTAGGCCTAGGGATGTTAGAGAGTGTGGAAATCTCGCGTACAGACGTATGACACAAGTGACACCCAATCACCCGATCACCTTCGCAGTCCGTGAGTTCCGCAGAGCGCCCCACTCTGCTCTCTCATGGTGTCAACTGAGGTCGTTGATATGGAGTAACTGGCAGTAAGTGGCAGCACAATGCACCTAATATCAAAAACGTTTGTTTTTAGGGGTGTCCGGATATTTTTGATCAGATAGTGTATCTTAACATACATCTTATCTTCCTCTCCGTTCTATTTCAGTATTTTCTGTATGTTCCTTTCTTCGCCGATTCTATGGAGACCCTATTTCTTCCTTATCCTTCTACAGCGTCACATCTCAAACGCCATGTCTTTTTTTTTTCTTTTCCAACATTTCCTCAGTCCATGGTTCACTACCATAGAAATCTGTACTCGAAAAGTACATGCGCAGAAATTGCTACTGCTATAAAGCTGATTTCACCACAGCCGAATTGTGGTGCAAAGCTAAGGGATATTTTAGTCTGATCTAACGAAACACGAAAATCGTACTTTTAACTGTCGTCTGTAGAACTGTGTTCTAGCAAGAGAAGGTTTTTAACTGGAAGACAGTCTTGCACTCAGTCTTTATTTGAATTTCCATTCCTTCAAAACGGCAGTACGAACATAGAAAAGAGCCATGAAATTATAGATAAAGCAATGAAATGGCTAGGTGTGCTGGGCATATAAGTGTAGTTTAATTTACGTGTTGCTAGCGAGTGTTTTTGTTTGATATTGTTTGCTATAGCTATTCAATATAAATGAAATGTAGTGTTTACTATAAGGTTTTAAATCGTGGAAAACAGGTTTCTTCCCTGCCTCTGAATTGTCGAGAGCAACAAAATGTACGGCACAAATTGCAGGACAAATTATATCATATGAACGTGGGTTTGCAAAAGCTTTATTTCCATGTTACGACTCATTTTCTCCAACTGATTAATCATGGGAAACACACACGAACAAAACTCATCAGCATACCACACACAACCCTTTCTCATGGCAGATGTTCAATATGCCCTCCGTGGGCATTGATACATTCATCAAACCGCCGTTGTAGAGAATCTCGGATACGCTGATGTATCTCTGGAGTATTGCGTATCGTTTCGCAGCCTTCCATGATACGGGCACGGGGTTCCTGAACATCTTGCACTGGGGTTCCATACACAAGAGCTTTCAAAGGCCCCCACAAATAGAAGTCCAGTGGATTTAGGCCCGGAAAGCGTGGAGGTCGGGTAATTGGTCCATCCCTATCTATCCGTCTGTCAACGAATCTGTTGCTTAGAATCCGACGGACATTAACACTAATGTGAGGAGTTGCTCCATCGTGCATGAAGTACGTGTTTTGTCACACATCTTCCAAATTATGAAAACATTGTCCGTTGAGCCTAGGTGGGAGGAAGTGAGGCCCTGCCAGTCACCAATAATGCCGGCCTAAACACTGACAGGCAATCTTTGTTGATGACTTGCTTCAACAGTTGCTTGAGGACTGACGTCTGCCCGTACATGCTGATTGTAAACATTACAATCTAATCTCGTTGAAACCACACCTCATCTGTGAACAGCGCCGTTGCACAAAAATCAGGGTTGACATTTTGTAGAATAAACCATTTTCAGAAGAGTACCCGTGCAGGAAAATCAGCAGCTGATAGTGCCTGGACATGCTGTAAATGGTACTGTTACAGCTGGTCCGCCTGTAACGCTCGCCAGACAGTCATGAGGTCAACTTACAGTGTTGCAGCTACATGTCTTGTACCGACACTAGGGTCGTCGGCAACGGTATGAAGAATTGCCGCCTCCTGTTGCGGTGTCCTCGTCCTCCTAACCCTCCCTCGGTCGCGAGTATCAGGCTTAAACGCCCCATGTTCGCAAAGACGACGATCAGTGGCTTCAAACGTTTTGCTGTTGGGGCACCTTTGTCCTGGAAATCTCTCCCGGTACAAACGTTGAGCGCGAGCGCCATTGCCGTCAGCTAATCCACACGTCAAATGATTATCTGCTCTCACTGCTTTTGTGTGCACTGCCATTGCACGAGCCATATCTGTGATTACGTAGTAACCCGTGTGCCTGCAAGGGTTGTACTGATCGCTGGAACATTTGATGATACTGTACACAAGCAATAACGTATGTCAGATGGCAACAGGGGGATACAGGGTGGTCCATTGACGCGACCGGGCCAAATATCTCACAAAATAAGCGTCAAACGAAAAAACTACAAAGAATGAAACTTGTATAACTTGAAGGGGGAAACCAGATGGCGCTATGGTTGCCCGCTAGATGGCGCTGCCATAGGTCAAAAGAATATCAGCTGCGTTTTTTAAAAATAAGAACCCCCATTTTTATTATATATTCGTGTAGTACTTGAAGAAATATTAATGTTTTAGTTGGACCACTTTTTTCGCTTTGTGATAGACGGCGCTGTAATAGTCACAAACATATGGCTCACAATTTTAGACGAACAGTTGGTAACAGATAGGTTTTTTAAATTAAAATACAGAACGTAAGTACGTTTGAACATTTTATTTCGGTTGTTCCAATGCGATACATGTACCTTTGTGAACTTATCATTTCTGAGAACGCATGCTGTTACAGCGTGATTACCACATGAAATGTTCAAAATGATGTCCGTCAACCTCAATGAATATGGAAATTCTTGTAACGACGTTACTCTCAAAAGCGAGTAGTTCACCTTCCGTAATGTTCGCACATGCATAAAAAAAATGGCTCTGAACACTATGGGACTTAACATCTGTGGTCATCAGTCCCCTAGAACTTAGAACTACTTAAACCTAACTAACCTAAGGACATCACACACATCCATGCCCGAGGCAGGATTCGAACCTGCGACCGTAGCACGCACATGCATCGACAATGCGCTGACGCATGTTGTCAGGCGTTGTCGGTGGATCACGATAGCAAATATCCTTCAACTTAACCCACAGAAAGAAATCCGGGGACGTCAGATCCGGTGAACGTGCGGGCCATGCTATGGTTCATCGACGACCAATCCACCTGTCATGAAATATGCTATTCAGTACCGCTTCAACCGCACGCGAGTTATGTGCCGAGCATCCATCATGTTGGAAGTACATCGTCATTCTATCATGCAGTGAGTCATCTTGTAGTAACATCGGTAGAACATTATGTAGGTATCAGCATACATAGCACCATTTACATTGTCATCAATAAAATGGGGGCCAATTATCCTTCCTCCCATAATGCCGCACCATTCATTAACCTGCCAAGGTCGTTGATGTTCCACTTGTCGCAGCCATCGTGGATTTTCTGTTGGCCAATAGTGCATATTATGGCAGTTTACGTTACCGCTGTTGGTGAATGACGCTTCGTCACTAAATAGAACGCGTGCAAAAAATCTGTCATCGTCGCGTAGTTTCTCTTGTTCGCAGTGGCAGAACTGTACACGACGTTCAAAGTCGTCCCCATGCAGTTCCTGGTGCATAGAAACATGGTACGGGTACAATCGATGTTGATGTAGCATTCTCAACACCGACGTTTTTAAGATTCCCGATTCTCGCGCAATTTGTCTGCTACTGATGTGCGGATTAGCCGCGACAGCAGCTGAAACACCTACTTGGGCATCATCATTTGTTGCAGGTCGTGGTTGACGTTTCACATGTGGCTGAACACTTCCCGTTTCCTTAAATAACGTAACTATCCGGCGAACGGTCTGGACACTTGGATGATATGGTCCAGGATACCGAGCAGCATACATAGCACACGCCCGTTGGGCATTTTGATCACAATACCCATACGTCAACACGATATCGACCTTTTCCGCAATTGGTAAACGGTCCATTTTAACTCGGGTAACGTATCACGAAGCAAATACCGTCCGCACAAAAATGGGGGTTCCTATTTTAAAAAACGCAGTTGATATCCGTTTGACCTATGGCAACGCCATCTAGAGGGCCAACCATAGCGCCATCTGGTTTCCCTCTTCAAGCTAGACGAGTTTCCTTCTTTGTAGTATTTTCGTTTGATCCTTATTTCGTGAGATATTTGGCCCAGGCATTATCAATGGACCACTCTGTATAAAAGACCGGCTGTGTTCAAGAAAACCAGACATCATTAAGCATGCATTTTCGCCATGATTCTAACATTCTGTTTTTGTGTTTCCCATGACTATTGAGTTGGAGAAAGTGAGCTGTAATATGGAAACAATGTGTTTTATATATAAATATTGGTGAGGGTGACGAGTAACGACTCAAAATGTTTGGTTGATTTGTACACTGAGTATCCGTTGTCCATTCATACACTCTACATCATAATGACGCAAGCTAGATGACAGAGGCGACGCTACAGCACCATTGAAACGTGAAAGGCCATTACGTGCAAATGTACCAGGGGAAAGAACAGTTCTCTACCAGTAACCGTTTATTTCTCAGTGAGCGACCCAAAACAAAAGAAAATTTCTAAACGTGCCACTTTACTAGGGAAACAAACTGCACACCTAAATGCGAACATTGTTCAGTTATTATCGTTTTTACCGTCTTAAGCTTACTGCTTAATGCAATTAAGACAAAAAACAATAATAATCTATACTACCATATAGTGACAAGTTGTCGTTTAACGTTGTTACCAAAATTTTCGAAAAGTAAATATATATATATATATATATATATATATATATATATATATATATATATATATATATACATACAGGGTATTTCAAAAATGACCGGTATATTTGAAACGGCAATAAAAACTAAACGAGCAGCGATAGAAATACACCGTTTGTTGCAATATGCTTGGGACAACAGTACATTTTCAGGCGGACAAACTTTCGAAATTACAGTAGTTACGATTTTCAACAACAGATGGCGCTGCAAGTGATGTGAAAGATATAGAAGACAACGCAGTCTGTGGGTGCGCCATTCTGTACGTCGTCTTTCTGCTGTAAGCGTGTGCTGTTCACAACGTGCAAGTGTGCTGTAGACAACATGGTTTATTCCTTAGAACAGAGGATTTTTCTGGTGTTGGAATTCCACCGCCTAGAACACAGTGTTGTTGCAACAAGACGAAGTTTTCCACGGAGGTTTAATGTAACCAAAGGACCGAAAAGCGATACAATAAAGGATCTGTTTGAAAAATTTCAACGGACTGGGAACGTGACGGATGAACGTGCTGGAAAGGTAGGGCGACCGCGTACGGCAACCACAGGGGGCAACGCGCAGCTAGTGCAGCAGGTGATCCAACAGCGGCCTCGGGTTTCCATTCGCCGTGTTGCAGCTGCGGTCCAAATGACGCCAACGTCCACGTATCGTCTCATGCGCCAGAGTTTACACCTCTATCCATACAAAATTCAAACGCGGCAACCCCTCAGCGCCGCTACCATTGCTGCACGAGAGACATTCGCTAACGATATAGTGCACAGGATTGATGACGGCGATATGCAAGTGGGCAGCATTTGGTTTACTGACGAAGCTTATTTTTACCTGGACGGCTTCGTCAATAAACAGAACTGGCGCATATGGGGAACCGAAAAGCCCCATGTTGCAGTCCCATCGTCCCTGCATCCTCAAAAAGTACTGGTCTGGGCCACCATTTCTTCCAAAGGAATCATTGGCCCATTTTTCAGGTCCGAAACGATTACTGCATCACGCTATCTGGACATTCTTCGTGAATTTGTGGCGGTACAAACTGCCTTAGACGACACTGCGAACACCTCGTGGTTTATGCAAGATGGTGCCCGGCCACATCGCACGGCCGACGTCTTTAATTTCCTGAATGAATATTTCGATGATCGTGTGATTGCTTTGGGCTATCCGAAACATACAGGAGGCGGCGTGGATTGGCCTCCCTATTCGCCAGACATGAACCCCTGTGACTTCTTTCTGTGGGGACACTTGAAAGACCAGGTGTACCGCCAGAATCCAGAAACAATTGAACAGCTGAAGCAGTACATCTCATCTGCATGTGAAGTCATTCCGCCAGACACGTTGTCAAAGGTTTCGGGTAATTACATTCAGAGACTACGCCATATTATTGCTACGCATGGTGGATATGTGGAAAATATCGTACTATAGAGTTTCCCAGACCGCAGCGCCATCTGTTGTTGAAAATTGTAACTACTGTAATTTAGAAAGTTTGTCTGCCTGAAAATGTACTGTTGTCTCAAGCATATTGCAACAAACGGTGTATTTCTATCGCTGCTCGTTTAGTTTTTATTGGCGTTTCAAATATACCGGTCATTTTTGAAACACCCTGTATGTATGTATGTATGTGTGTGTGTGTGTGTGTGTGTGTGTGTGTGTGTGTGTGTGTGTGTGTGTGTGTGTGAAGGGTAAAAGTTGCTACAAAAAGTTAATGACCGATTCCCGATTCAAATCAAATTTTTACAAGATGCTGTAATCAACATTGACATACATAGGCTACATATTATTTGAACAAATAAAATATATAAACTTATGTGTAATACATAAAGGGGAGACGTTGTTACCAAAAATCTCAGCAGGTTTTTACCATTTATTTCAAACTTTTTACGATAATCAAATGAATTTTCGGACGGAATGTATTTCTAATATACGAATATGTACATAATATGCAAAAAATTAACATTGTTACCAAAAATCTCTAAAAGATCTTGAATGATATACTTCATAGTTTTACACAACACTCTAATGAACATTCAGACTGACATAAGCTAAATGTATATATTTTTAAACAACAGTGTACAGGTTTTCTGTTAAAACCGAATGCGGGAAAGAAAATGCTACGCTGTGCTCTGCTATGAAACTGTGTGGTTTGGTTTTCTTTCTTGCAGTTAGTTTTAACTATGATAGCAGGGCATTTAAACCATTACGCAAACTGATTCTCCCATATACATTCTTTCTCATTATATATATATTTTTAAATAAAAACTTATACACAACTGTGTTTTCACAGAAAACAGAAACGTTGTAGTTCTGGCTCATCAGCTTGTTATTAGAATACTATTATGGACTCTGAATTTGCAATAACAACAAGCAAAGCTCAAGATCAAAGAGACGGGTGATGGGGTGATGGACATCGAGTGGGGGGAAGGAGTAGGTGGACATGGAGAGGAGGGAGATGAAGAGAGAGTAGGAAGGAGCAAATGACCAGAGAGAGGGGGGAGAATATGATGTACAGAGAAAGTTGGATGGAGGTGATGACACAGAGGGAGGGGGAGAGAGGGAAAGAGAAAGAGAGAGAGAGAGAGAGAGAGAGAAGAATATTAGAACCTATATCAGATTCCCATTCATATTTAGCAGTTGCGATGCATCGCCGGTTTTGCTAGTTGACATATAAAAGCTACTGCGGAAGATTACCTTCCAAATAAACATGTAGCTCTCATTTTTGTTTAATTGGAGCAGTGGTATTTAAGATAAAATTGTTTCATTACAGAATGCTTCGTAAACAATGAATTATCCTGTGTTGTTTATTAAAAGTAGCTAGAAATTTGTACATGCACAAACAATGTGAAAAATTTGGAAATTTGTGGTAAGGTCTTATGGGTCCAAACTGCTGAGGTCATCGATCCCTAAGCCTACACACTACTTAATCTGACTTAAACTATCTTACTCTATGGACGACACACACGCCCATGCCCGACGGAGGACTCGAACCTCCGACGGGGCCAGCCACACGGATCGTGAAATAATGTTGATGGTATGGTCTTCAGTCCCTAGACTGGTTTACTGCAGCTGTCCGTACTAGTCTATCCTGTGCAAGCCTATTCATGTCTGCATAACACAGCCTACATCCGTTTGAATCTTTCGAGTCTTTCGAGGCCTGGTCTTTCTCTGCACCGTTTAACTCCGAGACTAGCTTCCATTACAAACTTGACAATTACTTGACACCACAAGATGTGTCCCAGCAATCGATCTCTTTTTTTTTTTTTTTTTTTTTTTTGTCAATTTGTGCAATGAATTTATTTTTTCCCCGAGTTGTTTGTTATTTGAAATAGCTACCTAACATTCAGCTTTCTTATATAGTAACACATATCAGTAGTTTATGTTGTCATGTTGTCTGAAAACATTTAGAACACGTTTCACTTCCGTCCGAGGCTACACTACAGACAAATACCTTCAGATTAGTCTCCTGAATACTTAAATTGGGCCGCGCGGTCTAACAGCCGGCAACGTAGCTCAGCGTGTTCGGTCAGAGGGTTAGCTACCATCTATAATAAAAAGACTGAGGGAACGGATCAACGACAGTGTGAACGAGTGTCATCGGACGTCCGCCCCGAACAAATTGAACGAACAACGTTGAACGAAATGAGGTAAAATAATTAAAAAAAGACGTCTTGTGACGGTCCACGCAGCTGCCCCCATCCGAGGTTCGAGTCCTTCCTCGGGCATGGGTGTGTGTGTCGTCTTTGGCGGAAGTTAGCATAAGTTAGCTTAAGTAGTGTGTAAGCTTAGGGACCGATGAACTCAGTAGTTTGGTCCAATAAGAATTGCCACAAATTTATAATGTTTTGCTTAAACTGATATTAAATATTAACTAATTTCTCATTTTTAGAAATACTTTTCGTGCTATTGTTAACCTGAATTTCACATCCTCCCTACTTTGGCGCACATAGGAAAACTCATCTACCACTTCTGGTGTCACATTTCTTAATCTAATTTCCTCAGCGGAGCCTGATTTAAGTAGACTACATTTCGTTATCCTTGTTTTACTTTTGTTGATATTCATAATCTCTTTTCAAGACACAACCCATTCTATTCAAGTGCTCTTCCAAGTCCTTTGCTGTCTCTGAAAGAATTACAGTGTCACAGACTAAAAAAAGTTTTTATTTCTCCTCCCTGAAGTTTAACATCCTTTCCAAATTTCTCCGTGGTTTCCCTCAAAGCTTGCTCAATGCACAGGCTGAATAATGTCGAGGATAGACTGCACCCCGGCCTAAGGCCTTCTCAAAGACAACTCATTTTTTATGTCCTTCGACTCAGAATTGTAAATAACCTTGCGCTCGTTGTATTTTATCCCTGCTATCACCAAAATTCCGAAGTGTGTAGTCCATCGAATATTGTGAAAAGCTTTCTCTGAATCTATAAATGCTACAAACGTAGGTTTCAGATTCTTCTACCTGTCTTCTAGGATAAGTCGTCATAGGGTCAGGGTTGCCTCCCTACTCTCTGGAACCCAAATCGATTTTCTCCGAGATCGGCTTTCACCAGTCTCCGTTTTCCTGTAAATAATTCTCATCAATATTTTGTAACCATGCCTTAAATAATTCTCATCAATATTTTGTAGCCATGCCTTATCAAAATGATGGTATGGTAGTGATGATTTGGTAGTCTTCACATCTGTCAGCAACTACCTGCTTTGGAATTGGAATTACTGCATTCTTCCTGAAGTCCGAGGATATTTTCTCCTGACTCATACCTCTTTCACACCTGGTGAAATGATTTTGCTTTCATTTGAGGCATTGCAGTGTTGGCATGCGTCAATTTTTAGCCTTTTCTTCCCCTTTTTGTGCAGAGTTTTTGGACTTTGCGGCTACCTCCATTCTGCAGGACTTTCCTGGACTTATTATTGTATTCAATTTTATCTTATATCTATGTCTGGATACAGTTCCCGTCGTCACATCGTCATTCTGAAGAAAAGAGCTTGAAAGGATAGTCGATTACAAATTCAGGTAGTTGATTATTGAAACAGAAGGAACTGCTTCAATAAAATATTTTTAAGGAAGTTTTTATTTGAAAAACGCTGTTGAGAATAGTACAGTACATAATGCCACTGTTAGTTATCTACAAGTGGTCATAAATCACAAGTAGTACGGGCGAGTGTGTGTGGGGGGGGAGTGATTTCGCCACCTTGTCTGTCACACAGTAGTGGACACGTCTACCGCACTGAGCGACCTGTCTCTGTGATACTGTACAACACATACGAAATGCTAATCTATGAGGCCATCACATTGAAGTCTAGAAGAGTAATATAAGAATAATGTCTGACACTAAACGAAGAAAAGATTTCAGTAGCGAATAATTTTGTAAACTTGAATTATGAAGTGAAATTTTTTGTAATGGATGAGAAGCATTTTTGCACTACCTTCGATTACTCTCATGTGTAATATTAAATATAGCAAAAAAAGTAGATGTACTCAAAAGAGCAGAAAGCAGCTATAGCACATAAAACGAATTCTTTTCACGTTTCATTCAAGTATGTGTGTCTAAGTCTTCATTTTACAACTGATTTCGTTTACGTTACAATTAAACTGTCTGGCTTTTTGTACACAATGACAATGGTAAATTTCCGGAATCGGTGTGAGTCCTTACTCAGCCATGATGTGATTAACATATTCTAATACGATTCCTTTTAGGCATATATCTCGTTCTTCTACTGTTGTCTTTCACGATATTCTGCCTCGCCATTCTGAAACTAGTTCCCCTTAGTAATACAACATGAGCAAGTTTTGAAGAGTGCAACCCTCATGTTTACTGGGCTCCCCAGGACCTAGCTCAACATGTTGTGTAATAGGGGAAGGGCTCTGTCCGAAACTGGACACAAACCGGTATGCTAGCCACACTGTCATGTTCAACGCTATCGAAACGTTATTTCTCTGTAGCGTTTTAGCGTCACACGAATTAAAATTTTAGGTTATATGGAAAACTATTATAAGCTATTAAAGAAACCATTGAAAATAATTGCTATTGTATTCATTTGCGTTATTTTTTATTCTACAGAACCACAATTTACAACCATGGAACATATTTGTGTTGTTAGCCAGTAAGAATTAAGTTTACTAAAAAAAAATACTAAAACTTTTCAAGCATTAGACCTATAGGCGCGGTCCCCCTCAAAATTACTCACGCCGACTTTTTGAAGAATATTTGTGATATTTCCTCTGGGCTTCAACTTCAGGATCGCTTTAGTAATTGTGCAGTGTCTCATTCGTTTGAAGTGGTCTCTCAATTTTTTTTCTATTTTTCTTGATAATATCTAAAGCTAGTGCAGTTGAAGTTCCTCCTTGACGCTAGCAACTGTCTTAAAGTCAAAGTCGAGGCGTGAGGACCTTGCTATATGAGCGAAAAATCTCTTTTCAAAGAATTAATTTCGCTTCACATTGTCGGACTTCGAGAGTGCAGCTCACGCACCCATGCAGAGTAACGGCAGTGTCACAGCCAAATGTTCGCTGTAGAGCACTGCACAGATCTTGAAATTTCCACATACACAAACTGTGAATGCTACATAAATTCACTCGTTTCATTCACGAAATAATAAACGATCACAGTACTCTGTAAATGATAAATGACAGGATATGGGGAAGGTGACAGTTCACAAGATATTCTACCAGCAGCGTTTAGACTTGTTCTCTGTAATAATCAGCAGCAAACGGAATAAATCAATAGTGCCAAGTTTGTCTCTCGCGTTAACTATCGGGTTCGCGTTGTATTATTGATGTTTATGCCATTCACCCTGTTCTTTAGAGGTTCTAATTGGAAAGACTCGCTACTAATGTGGAAGAATGCGGACCTGAAACTAAGAATTTTCGCACATCACGCAATTGTAAGCGTCGAAGTCCTCCTGGAACCACGAGGCCATACAGCTTTCCGTTCCTCCTACGCGACTGACCATTGCGCGCTCAACGTCTGTTCTGTTAGGACAGGAGCGTCGTCATTATCAGAACAACATTTGCGAAAACCAAAGGCTTCTGCTGACATTATTACTGATACATAAGTAAGTCGTTGGTACTTCAGCGATATTTCGAATCCGAATAACAATAACAAACCGCAATGCCAATCGGCTGGTGAAAACAAGGCAGCATTCAACATAAAAGTTGTGATTACATGTGGCAAATTAATGCTGTGTGCATGACCGAAATTCGAACATAAATCCCTGCCATCCGCGAGCAGTGCGCTACTAATTACGCAGAATGCCAAAGGCCATAAAAGTTCTGCTTTCTTACTTAATCGGCAGAAATGTCTCGGTAGCATTTTACCGGCAGTGAATTGTCATTCTGTCATTGATTACTTCAGTTTGTGTATACAAAGCCACATCAGAAAAGAGCGTCGGTGATGCCTACAACTCCAATCTACAAAAATGGTTATCAGTAAGAGCCAGTTTCGACTCAGATGCTACGTGGAAGGAAGAGACATGTAAAAAAACCGTTCGTAGCGCAGACTTAAAACCAACATCAATAGCAAGCCGTAGTATGTCTATAGTTCATCCGAAGCAATAGGACGACAAAAAATGTACTATACTTCTAGCGGGTTTGCGTTTTTTTTGTTTTTTTTTTTTTTTTTTTGAAACGGGAAACACCGCGCCTACGGGTAACTTTAATTCTTTGAAAAATATCTGCGTCCGACTTGGTAACTGTTTCGTACGGATATTAATTCATAAGTCACCGTCACTGGAAGGTTTCATTTGTTTTGCAGTTAGATCATAACATTTTGAGATGAATTTTTCATCGCTTAAAAGATTATCTATACTCATATTGCATTGGAAGACAAGGTAAATATGTTTAAAAACCGCAATATAAGCGAATACATATTTAAATACCTAAAGGAACTTTCACTAGTATACAGCAATGCAGTTTTAAGCTCGACTCCTACAAAAGTAACAAATGTTTACGTGTGCTTCCGATTCCAGTGACATTTAGAAACGAAAGTTCTTTAAATCGAAGATAACATCATACTCAACACACACTGCGAATAGTTCCTCTGAAGACTCTGGAAGCCCAGGTCACAAGAAACTCTTATTATCTGATCGCCGGCCGGAGTGGCCGAGCGGCTCTAGGTGCTACAGTCTGGAACCGCGCGACTGCTACGGTCGCAGGTACGAATCCTGCCTCGGGCATGGATGTGTGTGATGTCCTTAGGTTAGTTAGGTTTAAGTAGTTCTAAGCTCTAGGGGACTGATGACCTCAGAAGTTAAGTCTCCTAGTGTTCAGAGCCATTTGAACTTTTTTTTTTTTATCGAATGAGCTATCTCAGCACAGCTTTACTTCCGCCGGTACCTTGTATACCATGCGGGATTAACACTCTTGACAGAAAGGATACTGCCGAGAAATTGTATAGTAACAGCGTATGGTCTTGTGCCCTGAATTAACAGTTGCATAAATGATGAGCAAGTTCTCTTCGTGTATAACAACAGCACACGTACCTGCTGCAAAGACTGCCTCGAGTAATTTGGGCATCCCAGATCTTTAATCAAAGGTTTGTTTCTCAAATGTTCGTCTGAACAGGCCTCGGAAGGACCGCCGTGTCATCTTCAGCCGACAGGTATCATCGGACGCGTGAGGTCATCATTCTGTTCTGCCGGCTACTGTCAGTTTTCGTGGCTTGCAGCGGCTACCGGTCGGTCAAGTAACTCCTAAATTGGCCTCACGAGGTTGAGTGCATCCCGGAAGGTCAACAGCGTATGGCGACCCAGATAGTCACCCACAGAAGTGCCGACACCGCCCGACTGGGCTCAACTTGGGTGATCTCCCGGCAACAAAGTATTTGACCTATGAAGGAGCTGGAATGTAATTTGTGTCTATTCACATACACTACTACCCATTAAAATTGCTACACCACGAAGACGAAGTGCTGCAGACGCGAAATTTAACCGACAGGAAGAAGATGTTGTGATACGCAAATGATTGGCTCTTCAGAACATTCACACAAGGTAGGCGGCGGTGGCGACACCTACAACGTGCTGACATGAGGAAAGTTTCCAACCGATTTCTCATTCACAAACATCAGTTGACCGGCGTTGCCTGGTGAAACGTTGTTGTGATGCCTCGTGTAAGAAGGAGAAATGCGAACCAACACGTTTCCGACTTTGATACAGGTCGGATTGTAGCCTATCACGATTGCGGTTTATCGTATCACGACATTGCTGCTCGCGTTGGTCGAGATCCAATGACTGTTAGCAGAATATGGAATCGGTGGGTTCAGGAGGGTAATACGGAACGCCGTGCTGGACACCAACGGCCTCGTATCACTAGCAGTCGACATGACAGACATTTTACCCGCATGACTGTAACGGATCGTGCAGCCACGCCTCGATCCCTGAGTCGACAGATGGGGACATTTGCAAGACAACAACCATCTGCACGAACAGTTCGACGACGTTTGCAGCAGCGTGGACTATCAGCTCGGGGACCATGGCTGCGGTTACCCTTGACGCTGCATCACAGACAGGAGCGCCTGCGATGATGAGCTCAACGACGAACGTTGGTGCACGAATGGCAAAACGTCATTTTTTCGGATGAATCCAGGTTCAGTTTACAGCATCATGATGGTCACATCCGTGTTTGGCGACATAGCGGTGAACGCATATTGGAAGCGTGTATTCGTCATCGCCATACTGGCGTATCACCCGGCGTGATGGTATGGGGTGCCATTGGTTACACGTCTCGTTCACCTCTTGTTCGCATTGACGGCACTTTGAACAGTGGACGTTACATTTCAGATGTGTTACGACCCGTGGCTCTACCCTTCATTCGATCCCTGCGAAACCCTACGTTTCAGCAGGATAATGCACGACCGCATGATGTAGGTTTGTACGGGCCTTTCTGTATATAGAAAATGTTCGACTGCTGCTCTGGCCAGCTCATTCTCCAGATCTCTCACCAATTGCAAACGTCTGGTCAAGGGTGGCCGAGAAACTGGCTCGTCACAATACGCTAGTCACTACTCTTGATGAACTGTGGTATCGTGTTGAAGCTGCATGGGCAGCTGTACCTGTACACGCCATCCAAGCTCTGACTCAATGCCGAGGCGTATCAAGGCCGTTATTACGGCCAGGGATGGTAGTTCTGGGTACCGATTTCTCAGGATTTGTGCACCCAAATTGCGTGAAAATGTAATCACATGTCAGTTCTAGTATAATATATTTGACCAATGAATACCCGTTTATCATCTGCATTTCTTCTTGGTGCGGCAATTTCAATGGCCAGTAGTGTATTATAACAGCTACTTTTTTTAAAAAGCAGAATGATCTTCACCCAGCCCTCTCATTTGAGCACTCTTCACATGTGAAAGAGGAGCAGTGCGGTATATCACTAATAATGTTTCATGTCAAATATTTTGCAAAAACACATGTAATACGTCTGCATAAGCAACAGACGGTAAACTACCCTTTGTGACCAGAATTCGGTCTTACATTTAATATGTTTGCAAAAAGATGCATTGCAAATGTTAGCATGTGTTATAATATTTGACACATACTCTACGGGCCATGTTAATAAAATATTGTACTTCGTCCAAAAGGTTACCCCTTAGATAAAAAGAGCTACCAATGAAAATCATATTGTGTAACACTCTCAATATGCGTGAAATTATTTTGCCGACAACAGTGTTTCCATATCCTAGAAGTTTAAGACAAATTAGGGAAGTCACGCAAGGACAGCTGAATTGCGGGTTCTTTGCGTGACTGTAGAGCGCAAAGGGTCGGCAGTCGGCAGTCAGATCGGATCTGGCGGGTGCGGCTTGGCGCGTCCTTGCGGGGCCAGCTGTTATCAGTGACGTGCGAGGCGCAGGGGTGCACCTGGGAGGGGTGGCGCCGGCTCCGTGGTGGGGGCGCTGCCGTGGGAACGCCGCGCCGCCCTGTGTCTCACACGCGGCTCCCCACACCACACCTGCCGCCGCCACAACACACAGCGCGGACACACCAGCTGCTGCCTGCCGTCCAACCTGCACACAGCTGGCTGCGGGCTTCGCGAAAACTCCACCTGGTCCACTCTCTATGTTTCTGAGGATCTGGGCGCAGCAAACGCCAATACGGCCATTCGCTGTTCCGGCTGGAACATAGAAGTTTAGACAAAAGTCTAAACCTAATCCAAATTTCTTGGGGTGAGGCGCATCATACACAACATCATTTTTCCATCTTCCTACTCAGCTTGCGAGTGGTGTGCTACTGTTATGTAGCTCATTACACGTAGAAATAATTTCGATTTAACTGTTTTTAAATTTCCATGTACTCACTAAAATTTCCATGTACTCGCTAAAATGATATATTGGCCTGCTCCATTTTGATTGCACTACATCGTCCGCGACGGCACATTCCGATCTATGGTGCAGGACTCTTCAGTTTCTTACTTTCCTGTTCCATTCGCGAGTGTCGCAAAGCTACCGTTCCTGAGCTCAAATTTTACGATGTTCCCGTCATGGTCATTTCGCGATGTGTATGCAGACGGGAATACCTTGTCATCTGTCTCTTCTTGACCGTATTCTCTCGGAGTTTCAACAATAGCCTGTGTGTGTGTGTGCACAGCATGTCTACTGAACCGACTATCTCCAGAGTTTGCTGAGCTTCTCCGTAATGCCTACTGACTGGATTCATTACAACACGCGCTCCTCGTTTATTAACACTATCTGGTTAGATCCCAAACTAATGAACAAGAAAACATGTCTATCGAGGGTTCTGCAAGCTGTATATCTTAGGTGAACTACATCTCCTTGGGGCAACAACATCATCGGCCAACAGCTTCATGGGTCGTTCCAACGTCATCCACTAGATCATGTACATCGTGACGGACTCTGTAACGCCCCCTTCGGTGCAAGTGCTATTCTGGGATGCAGAGGAGAGGAAAGTTCCGCAGACCATAAACGAATAATGACGAGAAAGAACTGGTTCGGTTAACTCCTTAAGTTACCTTTGCTGCTGACGATTTCGTATCATTTCGACATATTGAGTTCTAACTGCTAGGAAATTCTAAATCCCATTACAGCTTGTATGGAACTGTATTGATTACCTTTGGAACACCTAGGCCACGGAACCATAAAAAAAGGTAACGGTCTCACCGAACACTACAGTGCTTTACTGAGCATTGTCCTATTAGAGGTGGTCTACCGTTGCCTTCCTCCGACCTTCGAACTGAACTTACTCAGCCAAACCACGGCGCCACGTAGCATTTTCACATTTAAAGGTCAATGCCAGAGGTGAAAGAGGTTTCTACTGACAGAAAAATATCTCTTGGACCGAGATGGGATCGTAAACCCTCACTTTAGGGTTTGTAGATTGAGCCACCGAGGTTAGCTTTGTTCTTTCCGCCTACGGGTGCTCGGAGATGCCGCATTGATTTTGCGAATAACACGTAACATAGCATCGTAAAGATAATTAGTGACGTAAGAGGACCCAGACAGTTCACAAACGCAATGTAGAATTACATGGAAAGTGACCACACAGGACTCGACTGAAAACTGCTTCTTATTAAAGGCATGAGTTCCTATAAATCTACATTTGTAGAATTTCAAGTGATTCAAATGGCTCTGAGCACTATGGAACTCAACTGCTGTGGTCATCAGTCCCCTAGAACTTAGAACTACTTAAACCTAACTAACCCAAGGACATCACACACACCCATGCCCGAGGCAGGATTCGAACCTGCGACCGTAGCAGCAGCGCGGCTCCGGACTGGAGCGCCTAGAACCGCACGGCCACGGCGGCCGGCTTTGTAGAATTTAATAAGTGGGAAACTGTCTACTTCAGGTACGCTTCCAGCTATTGAATCACAGAACTTTCTGCTTGTACAGGATAGCACTTGCAATCTACGTCCTCAATTATTTGCTAGATGTATTCTAAACCCTGTCTTCCTCTACACTTTTTACTCTCTACAGCTTACTCTAGTACCAAGGAAGTTATTCCCTGAAGTCTGAACAGCTGTCCTGTTATCCTGTCCCTTTTTCTTGTCAATGTTGTCCACATATGCCTTTGCTCCCCGATTCTGCGAGAACCTCCTCGTTCCTTACATTATCAATCCATCTAATTTACAATATTCTTCTGTAGCACCACATCTCAAATGCTTTGATTCTCTTTTTTTCCGTTTTTCCCGCAGTTCACGTTTCACGCCGGCCGGTGTGGCGCTTCAGTCTGGAACCGCGCGACCGCTACGGTCGCAGACTCGAATCCTGCCTCGGGAATGGATGTGGGTGGTGTCCTTAGGTTAGTTATGTTTAAGCAGTTCTAAGTTCTAGGGGACTGATGACCTCAGATGTGAAGCCCCATAGTGCTCAGAGCCATTTGAACCATTTTTTCATGTTTCACTACCATGCAATGCTGTGCTCTTCTTCAGGTTAAGGCTTAAGTTTGATACTAGTAGACTTCTCTTGCCAAATTACGTTAAATGCTACAAAGCTTTACACGTCGTCATTTGTTACTTATTCCTGATATTTCCATTTAACGTGGGTAGCGGATTACATCCATAAGATAACTCGCAGCAATAAGTCGATAGACATCTTCATTTATTATTGTTAAGATTGTTTCTTGGACAAATCTGTGTTCATCGTAGTGAGCTACAATGAACTGTTACATTTTGTATAATTTAGTTTAGCATTTTTCCTTTGAAATATATTCCAGATTGTAGCTAACAATAACCATTCTTACTGGAACCCAAATTCCTGACAAACATTACTAACTCTTCATCTAGAGAGATGTGGACGTCTTTTCATTAAATTTTATTTAAAACTGAAATAAATGATCTATGCAATTCACTCCGTTGAAATTGGGACTGCGTAGCCGAATAACAAAGACGAGAAATTTTTGTGCGGGTGGACGTACGGCAAAATATCATCATTTATCTTGATCTATTCATCTATTGGTAGGCGTACGTTATTAAGATGCAGGCTTTGCTTTACTGTAGTAAAAAATACGTTACGGTCTAAAATTCAACAATTTTGTACACACATTTGTGCACTGAATATCTAACGCTGCACTTTTTTTGACATCATAGTGTTATATATATTTTCTTCTTACTGTATGCCTTTGTTAGTTTATGTGCTCGCGTTGTTCATCTAAAATTGCTCTAAAATTATATTACAGCCCATGTTTCTTTTCGATTGCTCTCTTGCAGCACTACACAGTTCTTCAACTCTTGGCGCTCAGATTACTGTAATATTAGCACTAAGCCACAGTCGCTTTCTTCCCAGGTACCTTTCCTCTAACGACTGAGGACAGCCGTTTAACACGTTACACGCTGTGCGCTATGGTATAAACTCACTCATCTGCTCGCCTGTATGTACAAAAGTTGTTATGTTTCAGAGAGCATTGGGGTGGATGTCCGAAAAGACCTTCCCTGATTACATAAATTGATAACTCAGGCTAGAAGTAAGATACAAATATGAAACTTGTATCGAATTGTTTACAAATATAAAGTTTTTTTTCTGTTTTAGGTTCGCAGTACGTAAGTAGTGGATGAGGTGCAGTGCCCAAGAAGCTATGTTAACCAATCAGGAGAAGGCACAGTGTGTCCTGTGGTACCATGAGACACGATCACTAATCACAGTGCAGAGACACTTCCAGACAACATTTGGAAGGAATCCACCTGATGTCAAGAGCATTAAAGCTTGGTATGAGAAGTTCAAGAACACAGGATCGGTTGCTGACCTTCCGAGATCTGGTCGACCAAGGACCTAAGCAGACAGGGTGGAAGCTGTAAGGCAGTCTTTTCTGTGAAGTCCGAAGAAATCGGTGCGCAGGGCCTCACATGAATTACAGATGCCAAAAAGCTCTCTCCATGACATTTTACACAAATGTTTATTGTTTCGTGCATACAAAGCGCAAATCGTTCAGGCCTTGTTGCCCAATGACAGTACACGTCGATATGACTTTGCGGTCGAAATGCTATCACGTATTGAGGACGATGATGGTTATCTCAAACGAATTGCCTTTTCCGACGAAGCGACGTTTTTTGTCAGTGGAGTAGTGAATCGCCATAATGTGCGCATTTGGGGTTCACAACCCCCTGGCGAGGTCATGGAGTGCACCAGAGGCAGTCCAAAGGTGAATGTTTGGTGCGCGCTATTGCACGATCGAATTATCGGGCCGTTCTTCTTCGCTGAGGCTACCATCACATCTGCAGTGTATCTGGACATGTTGCAACTGTATGCTGTTCCTCAGCTGCTTCAGTATCACCCCGACGCCTTGTTTCAGCATGACGGTGCACCGCCTCATTGGAGTTTGGACGTCCGTGCCTATCTCGATATGACTGGTCGTGATGGGCCAACGGTTTGGCCTCCACGCTCTCCTGACATAAGCCCATTAGCCTTCTTTTTATGGGGTTATGTCAAGGACGAGGTCTACCGAACACGTGTACCAGATCTTGAAACCCTGCGGCGACGGATAACCACAGTCGTTGAATCGATCCCTCCAGTGATGTTGGCTAATGTGTGGACGGAAACTGAATATCGCCTAGATGTGCTACGTGCTACCAAGGGTGCTCATGTGGAAGTTTACTGATGTGTGAAAAAAACTTTGATAGTTTGTAAACAATTAGACACCAGTTTCATATTTGTATCTTACTTCTAGCCTGAGTTATCAGTTTATGTAATCAGGGAAAGACTTTTCGGACACCCTGTATAATATCCTTTTCTTAACTTCAAGAAGAAGTGAAAGTTGAAGTCTAAAGAATATGGAATGGCACACGAAGACCGTGGAATGTGGTAGCAAGTAGCTGCAGAGAGACATTGACAGAGGGCAGAGGTCGCACTGACTGGGGTCATTCCTCCCGTAGGAAGAACAGCTGTCGCATCTCGTGCACTCATCCGCTTTCCGTTTCTTTCGAGGCGACCGCCTTCGGTGGGAGCCACTTTCTTCTTTGAAGACGCTCGGCCAGAGAATGCGGCAGGTGGGAGGAAGTGCGTGGGAGTGGGCATAACGGTGCTCCCGCCTGGGGCTTCCGCGTCCCGTGACGTCGGCACAGCTGATTGTGACGTAGGAGGCCGCTGCGGGCTCCCGGCCGTTCGTCAATAGCGCCGGCGGCAGGGGCGAGGACCGTGGATCGGGAGGGGATAAAAAGTGTTTGTCTGTGGCCGGGGGGGCTGGCCGGCTCTCCCTGTGCGGAAATACGAGTTCCGGCCGCCGAGGAGCAGCGGGAGGGCCGAGCAGCGGAGACCTACCCTCCATCTCGCACGTAACGGAAACAGCGAAAGTGGCGCGCATTCAGGTCCATGCTACGGCGGATCCGCGGCGTCCGGGATCTCCATCATATAACTTTAAAACAATTCTCTAAACTTTCTGAAGTTTTCGCTGACAACGATCTCAATGAGAGATTAAAGGAAACGAGTTATGTCAGATCGGGAGTCGAACGGAGGTCTCTTTTCATAGGTAAAAGTTTACTTCTGACTCAATAGTCAGTTCTACAGCAGTCAGTAGCAGTTTACTTCTGACTGACAGCATATCCAGACACTCCGGGATGATGATGGCATTGAAACAGAGGATGACACGCGTAAAGCTGAAATACTAAACACCTTTTTCCAAAGCTGTTTCACAGAGGAAGACCGCACTGCAGTTCCTTCTCTAAATCCTCGCACAAACGAAAAAATAGCTGACATCGAAATAAGTGTCCAAGGAATAGAAAAGCAACTGGAATCACTCAACAGAGGAAAGTCCACTGGACCTGACGGGATACCAATTCGATTCTACACAGAGTACGCGAAAGAACTTGCCCCCCTTCTAACAGCCGTGTACCGCAAGTCTCTAGAGGAATGGAAGGTTCCAAATGATTGGAAAAGAGCACAGGTAGTCCCAGCCTTCAAGAAGGGTCGTTGAGCAGATGCGCAAAACTGTAGACCTACATCTCTGACGTCGATCTGTTGTAGAATTTTAGAACATGTTTTTTGCTCGCGTATCATGTCATTTCTGGAAACCCAGAATCTACTCTGTAGGAATCAACATGGATTCCGGAAACAGCAATCGTGTGAGACACAACTCGCTTTATTTGTTCATGAGACCCAGAAAATATTAGATACAGGCTCCCAGGTAGATGCTATTTTCCTTGACTTCCGGAAGGCGTTCGATACAGTTCCGCACTGTCGGCTGATAAACAAAGTAAGAGCCTACGGAATATCAGACCAGCTGTGTGGCTGGATTGAAGAGTTTTTAGCAAACAGAATATAGCATGTTGTTCTCAATGGAGAGACGTCTACAGACGTTAAAGTATTCTCTGGCGTGCCACAGGGGAGTGTTACATAAATGACCTAGTAGATAGTGTCGGAAGTTCCATGCGGCTTTTCGCGGATGATGCTGTAGTATACAGAGAAGTTGCAGCATTAGAAAATTGTAGCGAAATGCAGGAAGATCTGCAGCGGATAGGCACTTGGTGCAGGGAGTGGCAACTGACCCTTAACATCGACAAATGTAATGTATTGCGAATACATAGAAAGAAAGATCCTTTATTGTATGATAATATGATAGCAGAACAAACACTGGTAGCAGTTACTTCTGTAAAATATCTGGGAGTATTCGTACGGAACGATTTGAAGTGCAATGATCATATAAAATTAATTGTTGGTAAGGCGGGTACCAGGTTGAGATTCACTGTGAGACCTTAGAAAATGTAGTCCATCAACAAAGGAGGTGGCTTACAAAACGCTCGTTCGACCTATACTTGAGTATTGCTCATCAGTGTGGGATCCGTACCAGATCGGGTCGGCGGAGGAGATAGAGAAGATCCAAAGAAGAGCGGCGCGTTTCGTCACAGGGTTATTTGGTAACCGTGATAGCGTTACGGAGATGTTTAACAAATTCAAGTGGCAGACTCTGCAAGAGAGGCGCTCTGCATCGCGGTGTAGCTTGCTGTCCAGGTTTCGAGAGGGTGCGTTTCTGGATGAGGTATCGAATATATTGCTCCCCCCTACTTATACCTCCGGAGGAGATCACGAATGTAAAATTAGAGAGATTCGAGCGCGCACGGAGGCTTTCAGACAGTCGTTCTTCCCGCGAACCATACGCGACTGGAACAGAAAAGGGAGGTAATGACAGTCGCACGTAAAGTGCCCTCCATCACACACCGTTGGGTGGCTTGCGGAGTATAAATGTAGATGTAGATGTAGATGAATAGTGAATGCCTGAAAACTGACTAGAGGCTTCAAGCAAGCGAGAGTAATTGTCGCATCTACATTACTAAGCGTCCAACAGCCGTGCCGCAGTCGTTAACACGGTTCCCGTTGTAAGGCGTGTATATTTCTATTGTCGATTCTCAAATCCCCGATGTTATTCAATCTGTATACTGAGCAAGCAATAAAGGAAACAAAAGAAAAATTCGGAGTAGGTATTAAAATCCATGAAGAAGAAATAAAAACGTTGAGATTCGCCGATGACATTGTAATTCTGTCAGAGACAGCAAAGGACTTGGCAGAGCAGTTGAACGGAATGGACAGTGTCTTGAAAGGAGGATATAAGATGAACATCAACAAAAGCAAAACGAGGATAATGGAATGTAGTCGAATTAAGCCGGGTGATGCTGAGGGAATTAGATTAGCAAATGAGATACTTGAAGTAGTAATGGAGTTTTGCTATTTGGGGAGCAAAATAACTGATGATGGTCGAATTAGAGAGGATATAAAATGTAGACTGGCAATGGCAAGGAAAGTGTTTCTGAAGAAGAGAAATTTGTTAACATCGAGTATAGATTTAAGTGTCAGGAAGTCGTTTCTGAAAGTATTTGTATGGAGTGTAGCCATGTATGGAAGTGAAACGTGGACGATAAATAGTTTAGACAAGAAGAGAATAGAAGCTTTCGAAATGTGGTGCTACAGAAGAATGCTGAAGATTAGATGGGTAGATCAAATAACTAATGAGGAGGCATTGAATAGAATTGGGGAGAAGAGGAGCTTGTGGCACAACTTGACTAGAAGAAGGGATCGGTTGGTAGGACATGTTCTGAGACATCGAGGGATCACCAATTTAGTATTGGAGGGCAGCGTGGAGGGTAAAAATCGTAGAGGGAGACCAAGAGATGAATACATCAAGCAGATTCAGAAGGATGTAGGCTGCAGTAGGTACTGGGAGATGAAGAAGCTTGCACAGGATAGAGTAGCATGGAGAGCTGCATCAAACCAGTCTCAGGACTGAAGACCACAACAACAACATTCTGAAACCACAATTTATGAAAGATGTTTATATTTTATCAATAGGATTAAGTAGGAATAATTAATATTTGTCATGTTGGAACTAATTGTGGTAGCAGGGAATGTCTGAACCAAAGTATTATTGGCAGGATAGACCGCACGTTGATATAATTTTAAAAAGGGCGGGAGAGACCGCGTATGGACACATTTTCAGAAAAGAGCAGGAAAGACCGCGCATTGATACATTTCAAGAAAAGAGCGGGAAAGACCGCGAATTGATATATTTTGTAGTGGTAGCAGGGATTGTCTGCACCAGAAAGCATTGTTGGCGGGAGAGACCGCACATAAGCGTTCGTAGGAAGTCTTTAGTAAGCGAGAAGTGAAGCGAGTCGGTAGCAGGTCTGAAGCGAGAGGTTGAGAGGAGCGGTGTGTCTGCCAACCACCAGCTATGATATACAAGAGATTATAAACGTGTGTAGAGAGACATCAGCTAACTATTATCATAAGAGGAACTAATATTATTGAATTATTTTTTTTTAAAAACTCAAGGCTACTGAAGGTATGTTTGCGCAATGCTAGTTGTAAGAGTATTGTAACAAGTAAGTCCCATGTGAACGTTTGTAAAATCATAATTAATTTTGCCAGCAATATTGCATTACTGATTATAATCCATCGCAAAAACCATCAATGTAAAATTTTGAAAATTTTATTATTGTCAAGAAAAAGTTTAACTATGAATTACGTAAATTCAGTTAAATTAATTAAAGAATATCGTCGGCTTTGGTAATAAATACAGCCACTTATTATGACAGGCCACCAGTAGCTAATAAAATATAGTAAAACAGAGTAAGTATATTCATGCCGCAGTTCGATGTAGCTGTCAGATGGCGATCCAGTAACAGTAAAAAAGGTAAGGAACAGTTTTGGGTTATTGAGGTAACGACTGAGGGCCACGACGACGACACATTCTATGTGTCGTCGAAATAATCAGAAAATCACTTTTAATAAGCAGCATTTAAATTTGTATTCGAAGATTGCACTTGTTATTATTGAGAAAGAGAATTAATTTCAAAGGGAAGATTTCATTTGTTATTATTAAACAAGAGACAGAAATCCTAAGGGAAGGTTTCATAGGTTACTTACTGTAGAAGGGAAGTGTGGCGTGCGTACTGTAAGACCTTCAGTACACACACCATCAGGTTATTTGACTTGTCATTCTAATGAAGTAGGCAAGTGTCAGCAATATGTCTCGTGGTCTTATCGTGGCGTGTTAATCTTCTGGCGCTAGGTCAGACGATAGAAATGCCACTTGCACGCTTAGAGTAGCAGATTGACAGTGACCAACTTTAAAGAGAACTTGATTAATTTTCACACACATTTATTAAAATAATAACAAGCATAAAAATTACTTAACTTGGTTCTGGATGCTAATTACAATTGACAATCTGAAGTTCCTTTGGTATTGGTACGTTAATCTTATTCTCACATATAGCTCTGATACTTGACAAAAGTGTCTATACATTTATCTTCATGGCTATGTACAGGAATATGGTAATCTTATTAGGCGCAGACTGAAACTATACTACAGACTGCTGCAGACAAATGTAGAACTCGTACAGACTGGTACAGACTAATGCAGACTGGTGCAGACAAATGCAGACAAATGCAGACTGACTAATCGTAGGTCTGTACACTCGCTATAATACCTCGTGTGTTCATGTATCACTGCACGAGTGTGTTCCGCGGGGAGAAAAGGTTCTACGTAAGCAGCAATCTCATTCGCTGCGTTACATATTAATATGCGGCTCGGCGGAAGCAGAATTTGGTCCGTCTCTATGGCAGCGCCATCTCGTAGTGCGGAGATGGTCGAGCGCTGCGCCTGCGCTGTTGTGCTTAGCGAGGCGCGCTCTAGTGGGAAAGTTGTGTACGCGCTGACTACGCGGAACTATGTACACAAGGGGAAGGTTGCGTAAACAAAAGAGATAGAGAGGAGACGGGAAGGTTTCACCGTGAGGCCACCGAAATTAAATGCTATCGGCCTTGGCTAGCACTTGGATGCGTGACCTTCCAGTCTGCCGAATGCTGTTGGTGGCGGGGCACTCAGCCCTTATGAGAGCAGTATTGAGGAGCTGCTTGACTGAGAGGTAGCGGCTCCGTTCTCGTAACCTGACAAGACCACACGCTCCTCTATATACGCATCCAGAGACGCTTATGAACAGAGGATGCGGTCGGTCTGTACCGTTGGGTCTTTCGAGGCCTGTTCGGACGGAGATTAGTTTTTAATTTGGTTAATATTACTAAACGGCCAACCCGGGGCAGGGTTCCAGTTGCAGGTCGCCGCTCCAACGGCTTCCAGGGATTACACAGATTTGATTTTCAGTGTTTCATACAGTTTGAAATGATGTTATAAACTACTCATTACGAGCTATAGTCTTATGTTAAACACAGAAATGAGGTACTACTACAGTTAGAAACTGCGTATATTTCTTGAGGCAGCATACCTCCCGCTAGATGTTAGAGTCCTTCCTCGGGCATGGGTGTGTGTGTGTTGTTCTTAGCATAAGTCAGTTTAAGTTAGCTTAAGCAGTGCGTAAGTCCAGGGACCGATGACCTCAGCAGTTTGGTCCCTTAGGAATTCACACACACACATTTGAGGCAACGTAACTCACAGAGCGAAAATCACGCAGACTATATTCATCCAATATTTAAGAATGAGAGCACTTAGCGACTTACAATAGACTTTACACATCATTTCAAACCTCTTAAACGCTTCATCTCTGAAAAGGGAAAAATGTTAATCGCTTAGTACATTTTCGTCGCTCTTGCAGTAAAACTGCAACATCAGGAATAACGTTTTAATTTATTACTTCTTTAACACTAACTCTGTTCAGAACACATTTTTCAGACGGTATCCACAAATGCCACTGAGTGTACCTGCAAAATTATGTCATTCTACGACATATAGTTCGAAAGATATGACATTTTACGCATGAGAGTTCCTTCCTTTAAGTTTTCAAGAATAGAGGTTGCGGAATTCAACTGACTGAAACTAACTACTTTTATAGGTTTAGATTAAAGGTTCAAAATGGTTCAAATGGCTCTCAGCACTATGGGACTTAGCATCTGAGGTCATCAGTCCCCTAGACTTAGAACTACTTAAACCTAACTAAACTAAGGACATCACGCACATCCATGCCCGAGGCAGGATTCGAACCTGCGACCATAGCAGCAGCGCAGTTCGGGATTGAAGCGCCTAAAACCGCTCGGTCACAGCGGCCGGCTAGATTCGAGGAGGTAAACAAAAGAAGGAAGTCTTTCCGAAAGCGCACATCTTAACGCATCTGTGAAATCAAAATGTAGTGCTTGGTGAAAGGAAAAAATTTTGAAACGTCTTGGAAGATTAAAGGTGTGTAAGGGATCGAGAGTCGAAGCAGGAACCTTGGCTTTCGATGAGAAGTCTCTTATCGACTGAACTACCCACGCACATCTCACAATACCCCTTCACAACTTCACTGCTGCCTGTACCTATGTCCTACCTTCCAAAATTTATAGAAGTTCTCCTGCATGCCCTTCGAGGCACGCTGGAAAACCGACCAGTGTGCTTGTACACAAGGTGCGTTGTGCCGTCTGAAACTAAAGGTTTACGTTCTCCAACATTACATAGCTAGCAGTACATAGCGTTTTCCTTTGGCCAAACGGATATAGAATGAGGGTTCGAAAAAAAAAAAAAAAGGACTCTGCTTGTATGAGTGTGGTAGGATAGTTTCTTTTTTTGTATTATTGGGTCTGCAGTATGAAACACGCTGTAACATTACATTTTAAATTGAATTTACCAAGTTAGCTGCTAATACTTTTATTACATTTCGTACAACAGTGCTATTTTAAATTGAATCTTCCAAGTTATTCTGTTTCACACAATAGTGCTATTTCAGTCGTATTGCCATTGATGAATCCCTTTGTCAGTTGTCGCTTTTTTATTATAGTAAAATAAAGTCACGCAGTAATTTGACAGGTAGTTGACAGTTCTCAATTATGCTTTATGTTTACAAAGTGGTTATAGCTAGTCAGTTGTTTGAGTTGTAGATGATTTAGTTGATTGTGTGATCTTCGCTTGTTTATTTTTTATCCGTTATGTTCCAGAATGCCAACAAAATTTTCTACGTAATGTTTGTGTCTGAAGACGGTCTGTACGTTTAATATGTCGTGCGGTTAATTTTTCATTTTTATATTAATTTCCAATTTTTGTTGTATGTTCATTAGAGTCCTTCTGATATTATGTGTAACATCTGAAGCGCAGTTTCGATTTTGTCGATTTTATGGTTTTGGTTCTTTAAATGTATGAAGAGGCTCAACTGATTGCTATCAGTATCTCTCGTATCTTCTCCAAATTTGATGTTAAAATTTCGTACTGTTTGTCCAATGTAAAATTTGTTATAACAGTCACACGTAATTTTGTACGTGCCTGGGTTAGCGAATTCTTGTATTTTGGTTCTTCCAGAGCGGAATTTCGTGTTTGGGTTGTTGGTAGTTCTTAATGCTAGCTTTCAGGGTGTTTCTTTTAGTATATTGTTCATCTTGTTTGACAGTTTTCCCATGTACACCGCTGGTACCTATGCGGTTTGTTTGTCTGGTTGGGGTTACAAAGACAGTATTTTCAGAAAAAATGCTTCTCTGTGTAGCAAAGCAAGTAAAGTATACAGGGTGCAACAACACATAGCATGAAAGTCCGTTCGGTCTTTTTCGTCAATGAGCTTACTTCTCTGTTTTCTCATTAACTTCCTGAGGCAGTAGTGGAATTATCCGTTCACAGACCACTAGTCTTTAATTCCACCTACGAGTATATGCGTACAATTTGGTCTGATGATATTACACTTTAACCACATGTTTGCCGCTATTTGGCATAAGAGTTCAACATGTTCTGGATTGTATCTTCATTGTATTTTTCTGTTGCTGGTGTTGCTGAGTGGTGCATGTCAATTACTCTCTCATCATCTACCTTATCTATTATTGATGTCAACCACGTTTGGCCTTTAGGTAAGGCACTATTTTTAAAGCAACGACAATCAATCAAAATTAGATTTTCACGAAAAATATTTGTTGGTTTGTCACGATTGTTTTTGTGCCAGGTGTATACGACGTGATTCTACGGTATTTTTACAATTTAATTATTTACATTCCTGAATGTAGGCGAGCACTGGTAGGAATGCGAAAATTGCTTCCAGCACTTCTATGAGAGTTATTAAATTAAGTGTACTCTATAACGTGCTAAGAAATCATTCCTACTAGAGAATGCACATGCCATGTAAACAAAGATAGTCCTTCTCAAAGAAATATGTATTTACATCATTTTTACAAACAAACCAATAATATGGAGAAATTTTATTTTCACATTCTTCAGATGTTATTACTAGTAGAACGTCCACAGAATTAGGCTTCAGTTGACAGTAAACATGAAATGGATGAAGATAAATCGCATCCAAAGCATGTTCGTGCTGTAAAAGGAATATCTGTAAAAAAAAAAAAAAAAAAAAAAAAAAAAAAAAAAACCACTAAATCAAACAAAAAATTCAAAGATGTCAGATTGGTGTGGAATCTGCTAAGTATAATGTAGGAGACATTCTTCTACTCCTAATAACAGAAACATTCTGTAGAATTATGCCAAAGATTTGCTAAGACTCCTAAATCGAACCACTTGCAAGTTTGTGATTTAGACTCTGAGGCTGCTTTTTAACAACAGTTTATAGGAAAGCAGAGATTAATTTAACAATAGCAAGATTATAACGTTAGTCAATTTCACTGAAGATATGTGTTAACGACTTATTGACCAGATCAACTGTTTAATGAAGTAGGTGTTGTGGTGACATCTCCACTCTCCAACGAGACCCTTTCACTATAACATGCGTTGCCTGAAGCCCATCTTTGATATGACTAGTGAATCGAGTGGCGTTCTCATGTCGACGATATAAAACTGAGAACTGTCTGGCTGTCGAACGTGGCTGAAAACTGGAGTTTGCTACTCCTGATAACTATTTGCCCGTAAGTCACACGCCCTTGCAGAAGTTCATTAACCAAGGCGACATTCCAGACCGGCAGCGACCCTTACTTCTGCAAAGAGAAGGACATGCGGCTAAAAGGCCTGTTACAGCTGTGTGCTCAGGTCAAATGCGATTCTGTAGTGCGTACAGTGCTGGCCTTTGGAAGTGCAGAATCGTGAATACGTGCATACAACAAGCGTCCACTTGTCGTGTTCGGACAGATTAACTTATCAGTGCGACCGCCCAAAGTAGGTGGGAGTGACGCCATCTACATTCTTCATGTAAATGCACCAAATGAAGTCCGAAAACATTGTCAGGTCAAAGAAGAGGGAAAAAGAAACAGACACCACAGTTTCGTTGTGGCCGAGCTTTTCTAGGCGCTTCAGTCTGAACCGCGCGACCGCTACTCTCGCAGGTTCGAATCCTGCCTCGGACATGGATGTGTGTGATGTCCTTAGGTTAGTTAGGTTTAAGTAGTTCTAAGTTCTAGGGGACTACACAGCAGTTAAGTCCCATAGTGCTGAGAGCCATTTGAACCATTTTGAACTGCAGCAGGCCTATTGAGGATGCGACTAGACGAGCAAGGCCGCCGACGCTCGTTCGCCGCCTGTGTTGTGAGCGCTCGCGGTAAAATGTGACGGTCAGACATCGTTACGCAGCGCAGCACGGCCGACCGGTAGCGCAGAAATGCAAACAATTCGCTGCCTTCAGGGAAACGGCCACAATTTGGTTCGGCTTAGCCTTACATACGAGCATACGATACATATGGCGCAGTGCTAAGGGGAGACTAGTGAAAAATTTAAAAAAATCGTGTGTGTTATGCAAAGATGTTGTAGTATCCAAGTTTTGAAGTCCGTAACTTCATTAGTTTTCGAGTTTTCAATTTTTAGTAGGCTTTTAATGGTATGCCTGAAAACCAACTTTTGGTACTCACAACACGATTTTCATGTGCCATATTTTGTAAGAACATTCACAAGATATGGTTGAACCATTCTGTGCATTGATTTTATGAGAAATATTAATAATTCGTTTTCAATGCTTATTTCACATTTCAACCTAAAATTTTCTTTAATTACCGGTACATAAATGTGATGGTAAGATAAATGAAATTGTCGATAATATTAATGCATAGAAGTATGCAAACACAACAGGACTACTTCCGGAAAAAATTTCATTGAGATCGGTTAATATTTATGATACAAATGTTGGCACTGAGCTTACAAAAACAAACTTATGGTAAAATGTTAGTACAAGACACATACCCATTAAAATTCACCGACATTATCACGTTTTCCCTTCCTACTTCTATGAGGCTTCTTGTAATTTCAAGATAAGGGTAGCCTTTTTCTTGAATTTTTTGAATAAAAATCTTCTCATCGTCTTTTTGAGGAGTGCAGTGGTAGGGATATCTGCTTGTAAGCCAATGCCTATTTCTTTGGAGTTTGTTGACTGTACTGAACAGGATCTCAGTGTATTCCCTAAATTTGTATTTACACAGTCAACAGGCAAAGTAATTGATTTCCCAAGATTGGCTGCCAATTGCTTAACTTCAGTTTTCCTGGAAATCTTGCAACTTGTTTTTCCCAGTTTGAGTTCATGCCAAGTTCGGAGTAAAGATGGTTCTGTTTGATGTTGACAGAAATCAAAAATTCTCTTTTGGGATCTAAGAGTAAACACTCCATAGACGTAAGAGTCATCAAATTAAAAAAAAAAAAACAATTTTCAGGGTTGATCCTCCCATTGATATGGGGAGCAGCTTTTTTTAAAGCGATGAAAAGTAGCATTATGGTCGGATTAGAAACGTTAAATTGGTCATACACATCAGTATCAACGTATCAGTGCAGAATCCCCAAATCTATATGTTTACTGTATGCTATGGTGTTTTGATAATCTCTAATGTGATTCAGGAGGGCCATCTCATCGCTGCACGTGATCTCAACAGTCCCACGCGATTAGCGCCCGAGAAAATAGGTATATAGGAGTTCGCTCGGCCTACAGTAGCCGAAGTTGTAAACACGCTGGCCTCAAATCTAAACCACACCCTTGTTTACTTCACACGGAAGAGACGTTGCAGTACAACGAATCACGCAGGATACTGAACTACACGCGCCCGAAATGGGCACTGTTCAAGGATACGCTTGATAGTCGTATCCCAGAGACTCACGAAATTACGCCCTCATCGTCGCGCAATACTCGACTCCATTCCAGCAAACACACCACAACAACGCTCAGTGGCCCTGTCCCCGGAAATCCAGGGGATTTTGGCAACGCGCCAGGCACATTAACAGGCTACAGGGTATAATACAGGAAAACATACAAACACTTAAGGCCACAGAGTGGGAGAACATACTCCCAGGGCTAGATCCCATGCAACCCGGTGTGTGGAAGCTAACCCGTCACTTCACAAGGGAGAAACACTACATACCAGCTGTACAAAGACCAGACGGATCAGCATACTCTGCGGAGGAGAAAGCTGAACTGATGGCCAGACCACTCGCTGCATCTTTCACACCGAATCTGGTTCCCCTCCAATCCAGCTTTCACACCTGAAACCGACCCGGAGTTCACACGACTTGCTGCCAGCCCACGCGAGACGAAATACGACGAACTAGCACACATGAAATCTTATTGGTCATCAAGCTCACCACAGCTAGAAAAAGTCCTGGTCCGATGGAATTCAAAACCGTGTCCTCCAGGAGTTAACGGGTAAAGCTACCGAGTACCTAACACACATTGCGAATGCCATCCTACGACGCCAACACTTCCCTGATTATTGGAAGGCAGCCAGGGTCCTGATGTTCAGGAAGCCACGGAAAGACCACTCCCTCCCACAAAATTACCGATCCATTAGCCTGCTACGCTCAATCAGCTAGGTTGTTGAGAAGGTAATTCTTAAACGTCTCACTAGACACTGCATCAGCAGTATCATCCTGAGGCCAGAGCAATTCGGATTCAGAAGTCACCACTCAACAACTGCTCCACGTATTGGAATATATCACACGGCCACAACACCAACAAAGCAACAGGGCTTTGTTCCTAGACATCGAAAAGGCCTTCGATCGTCTATGGCACAAAGGTCTCATTCGCAGATTCAGTGAGGCTGGTTTCCTCGACGGACTCATACGTCTCATACACACATATCTCACAAACAGACGCTTGGACACTGATGTTCAGAGCAAACAGTCAACGCAGCACGCTATACAAGCGAGAGTACCCCAAGGCAGCATCCTGGGGCCCCTCTTGTTTAGCCTGTACATCAATGACTTCCTAGCCACACAAAACACGACGGTAGCCATCTACGCAGTTGACACGGCCATCCTAGAGCAAGATTGGAAACGGCCAAACATTAATCCACGGTTACAGACAGCACTCAGAACTGCTGAGCCTTGGTTGGAACGATGGTGTGTTAAAGTAGATGTCGACAAGTGCAAGGCTGTTCTGTTCACTCGCAGACCGAAATACCTGCACGAACACCAAAACTGCAGACAAATAACACTACGCACACGCCCAATGCGTTTGTGTAAGAAATTCAGATACCTCGGTATCTGGCCGGACCAGAATCATACATGGGGGGCGGCTACACTGAATACGTAACCAATTGAGGAAACGCAAGGTTCAAACAGCTTTACCCCATGCTCAACAGCCAAAGCACACTGAAGAGAAGGGTGTCAAGTCCATGTAAACGCAGTAATTAGACCACTGATGACGTATGTTAGACGCCCTGCTAAACACGCAGGTCAGGACAAGTAGCTGGAATTGTGGAAGGGGGCCAGAATGAGCGGCTGTCAGTTACACTCCAAACATAACACTTTATTTAGTTGTCCAAACATTACAGCGCAACTTCTAAGCTTGACTATCGACAGAAAACGTCTTTAATTCCAAAACGGCTAAAGGCTCATAAACTAAATACAACGCAAGCGTTGTAAGACTTGACTTGTCAGATGGATTAAGTTTTTTAAAAGCGTCTGAATGCGGATAAATTTAAAACAACACGACTAAAATAGCCTTTCAATAGACAGAAGGCCCAAGCTTTATGACCAGTAAGAAACCTTGTCCAAAACGGCTGATGGCCTTTGTTTGAAAAAAAAACTGCAAAAATTTTTTTAAGGCAGAAGGCCCAAAGCTTTTAACCTTAAATAGTATTTAAGCTCAAGACTTGATAAGTAAGAATCCAAAATTTTAAAATGGCTCAAGTCCCGTCATTTTAAGAACAATACAACTACAATAAATTTTCAATAGGCAGAATGTAATACTTGATAAGAAGGACCCTTAAAACAGCTGAAGGCTGATGCTTTTAAAAACAATACACTACAATAAATTTTCAAAAGGCAGAAAGCCCACAGCTTTATCTTTCAAAAGGTAAGACTTGCCCAATTTAGAAAACTTACTTTTAAAACAGCTGAAGGCCTTTGATTTTAAAAACACAATTACAAGCATACAAATCCCAAATATTGGCTATGAGCCATTATAAATACACAATTAAACGCCAATAAGAAAGGCAGTATAGGCAACGGCGCTCAGAAGTTTCCAGGGTCTGCCCTTTAAATCTTAACGTTCGCTCAGGTGAGACAAAAAGTCAGCCCAACTATACTCGATCCGCCGGCAACACAACCAATAGACAGTCAAGGACGCACTGACAAGACGACTTGCTAACCATCGACCAGCATACGAGAATTCCGAAGCGAAAACGTTACAGACATAGACAGCCACCCACAACCAAAAATACATTAAGCTCTCAAAATTACACACCATATTGGACAGCGACAACAAGTCAGGAAAGGACACTACCTGAATTAACGTCAGCGACCAGGGCGGGTAACCGGAACACTAACGGCCACAAGGTAGAAAATTCCGCTGGTGCACTTGAATTTCAAACCGACAAATATAGTTAATTCCACCACATGGCAGGTAAATCTTCACCAACTTGAACACTCGCTGTTGCTCCCAGGAATACCGCCAACAGCGGACCATCAACCAAGGGGACAACGTGAACAGATGTGGCGTCGGTAATTAAATCAACACTCAACTTTCATGTCATGGGTCGGTGAGCCACGACCCTCGTAGCACTCTGAACAGCCCCCACACGCTCCGACACTGCATAGAGACCCTCCAGCGGGCCCCGGGCGACTGCGCCGAGCGGAGACTTGCTTGCTGATCCGCTCCAACCTACCGACTGACTGCCAGTACGCCGACAACATTTAAAACAAGTTGTCAGTGGAAATGACACCAACTACACACAGAGTTTGACAAAGACTTGCACGAAGACTTGAACGACACTCAGCAGTGGTTGTGCAATCACGAAGACAAATCGGAAGTCGATACACACACACACACACACACACACAGCCAACCCGTAAGCGACTGGCTAGCCAATTCACGTCGTACAGTAGGACGACCGACCGACGATCCACGAAGACCGTCTCCGGCTCAAGTGGTGTGTGGCGGACATCCAGGCTTCACTGCTGCTCTAACCCGTCTGAACTAGTGCCACATTCCACCTTCACGACTGGCAGGACAAAACTACCCTCCTGGCACACTCCCACTGACTCCATGACAGACGACAACCGGGGAGTAATAGCAGTGCAGCAAAGATAACACGTGAGGGCTATATCGATAGGCGCTGCTGCTGTTGCTGACGGCAAACAAAGCAGCAACTCAGTGACAACAGAAATTGAAACTAACATAACGAGGTGGCAACACGAAGGAAACAGGATGTAAAATAAGAGATGGCACGAGCGAGAGCCACGCACGACTCAGTATGCAGCTCCATATTGGTGATACGCAGCTCCAACACGTCTGCGATGCCTGCAGATCATTCAGAAAAAAATGGTACATTACATATCAATATGCAACCTACACGATACATGAACAATGCGGACCTTCACAGAGAATACCGCCTTGAGACTCTCACGGAGGTAGTGAGAAACATGAGAAGTACCGGTGAACCCCTGCAGCAAAGCAAAATTAACTGGCACCACTAGGGATCAACCAACTGGCAAATTACGGAAGTCATATTGCTCACTAAACGCAAGCAACCCCAACCAAAACCCTTAGACAGTCTTCGATTTATGACCAATCGACCACTTACCTAACAATCTTGGCATATTACAGGTACAGACGCTGCAGCTGGTCCAGGATACTTCGCTGGTGCCCAGCCCAGCAGTACCTTTCCTCGAAAGGATTGACACTGTTTGTGACGACCTAAGCTATCACAATGGTACCGAGAATTGCACGATACCCAAAACCAACAAACATCCTACCCGTGCATGATCTTTCGCAGACAGCAAGAAACCGCTACTGCTCTTACTACCCGTCCAGACTACTGCTGAGCTTTTTCTCCCTTGGCGCTTGACTTGGCATTTTTTCTCCTCTGCCCTTGAAACCGTTACCCTTCGTTCGCTTTTCGACCACTATCTATCTCCTAGATGCTACTGTGTTAGTGAATAGTCCTACCCATATGCACGGATAACATCACGGCCCCACATCTCGTGATGTCCTCGATTAGTAAGTGACATACAGAGGTGACAGTAGACCTTTTGAGACGGCCACTACGTCGACGTGGGTGTGGAGGGGCTCCATCCTGCAAACATTCGGGTCACTATTCTTGTGTCAGGAAACCGGGTTGTTTGCAGCAACACAAGACTCAAAGGAAAGTGTGGATCAACACGGACGTCAGCACGGTGGACGATTGTTGCTGCTTCGCTTGACGCGGCGGCAATGTAAATCCTCCTCCCATGCTAGGTTCACCGGAAAAGCTCAGTGACACACAAGTCGCCGAAGTGGCGTCCAATTAAAAGAGTTGCACCAAGAAGTCGAGCCACGCGATATTACCTCAGAGAGAAGACTGCCGGCAGTGGTGCGGGCAACGACAACAGTCAAGGGAGTGGCACCTCGTCGTCTTTTCAAGTGTGTACGGCATCACATTGTACGTATGCATGTGTGGAGACTAGGAGGAGAACGAACATTGACAGATTTCATTCCTCATCGTCAGGTGGGCGTGGCCCATGGGGTGATGGTATGGATTCCATAGGGTACACAACTACATACATACATACATTAATTCATGTTCCGTAGATCATGAATACTACATTTTGTAATAATGTGGAACGAGTCACTTTAACATAAGTATTCTTTAATTAATTAATTTCCTTTTTTTTTACAGTTACTGTTTCATATCAAAGACTAGTTTGACTTATTAGTAACATTGTGTAAAAAATTCATTGTCTCGCAATTATTGTTACAAGAGAAGTAAATGTTTTCCTAAAAGTAATTTTGCGTTCTCTTACCCTATGCTATGGGGTCTGAGAGAAAGGCCGAAAATCGTTTATCGAGAGAAAGGCAGTGCTGCACTATTGCTTGGTCTTTCTCCAGTAAAACGTTCTTGTGAATCAGCCAAGGTGCTCACTACCTTTGCCGATTTTATGACGTTTTGTTAACGCAGACTCTGAAGACTTAGTAGTTTTGGATGCTTGCCTTACTGAGCAACCATTTTCAATACGGTCAAGAACTTGACGCTACAGCGGCTCAGTCAATGATGTCAATACTGAGTTGATGTTCTCGAACGATTTCTGGGAAAGAAGACGTGATTACATTCTAAATGTGTTCGAGAGGTAGGTATGTTTCAAAAGACCTCCACCCAGTGAAAGAACAACTATAGAAAAGAAAAATTACTTCAAGTTCTCTAAGGTGAGTAACGAGACATCAAAGGTAAATAAATACCAACAACGAACGACTGAACACACAAGAAGGGAGTCCCGAAATCAGAGAATATTTTATGGGCTAAAAGTCTGCAAAAAGTTTCTTGATGGGGTAAAAGTATGCCCTGCGGATTTCTGCCTTATTAGACCTGCATACTTTTAACACATTCTACATTTTCTTTTTCGGAAATCTACAGATAACGCACAACTAAAGGCATGGAGATGAAGGGGGATATTGGAAGCTTGTAGCCGCCGGTTCTCGTACCGTGTTTACATAATTCTTAGATAGATTTAGATTCTCCTAATACTCAATCAAAATTAAACAAATTTCACATCGAAAACGTACAAAAGTGACTTACCGCTTTTTCTACAGCTGTAAGCGTCCGACTGCCACGAGGTTGCAAAGCAGCACTGAGGAGGTTATGACGTATACGTCTCCTGGTGGAAGTATGATGAACTTCTGCCTCAGGGACCTGAAAACTTGATGTGTACTCTTGCCCCACGTGTACTTTTGCCCCAACTTATCCTATTTCGTTATTTGCTGTACTTCCCGACAAAAATTTTAATCGCAGCAGTATATATTTGTAGATTCACCATTACGTGTTAAAAGAAGTTGTTGACAGTACAATTTACACTATACTGTGAGGTGAAAAATATGAGAGGTTTGTTCGTAGTCTCCAGTTTCGCAGAAATCGTAGTATTCAAGAAAAGAATCATTGACTCCCTATGAAAGCTTTGAAGGGAGGATGACAAAAAATATTCCACGTACAAGTTGTCGTTTCCATTTAAATTTAAATTTGTGGTAAATTCTTATCGGACCAAACTGCTTAGGTCATCGGTCCCTAACCTTAAACACTACTTAATCTCACTTAAACTAACTTACGCTATGGACAACACACACACCCATGACTGAGGGAGGACTCGAACCTCCGACGGAGGGAACCATACGGTTCAAAATGGTTCAAATGGCTCTAAGCACTATGGGACTTAACATTTGTCCCCTAGACTTAGAACTACTCAAACCTAACTAACCTAAGAACATCACACACATCCATGTCCGAGGCAGGATTCGAACCTGCGACCGTAGCTGCAGCGCGGTTCCGGACTGAAGTGCCTAGAACCGCTCGGTCACAGATGCCGGCGAGCCGCGCGGTGTCGTTTCTAGTGAGGGTAATGTTTTCTACTTGAAAATACAGAATTTATTTTGCTTGTTAATATACACGTTTGAACTTTTTCTGAAGGCGTGGTTATTGACTGTGGCATCACATACGCCAACGCAAATTAACCTTATCACGGTACAAAACTCGATTAATCGAAACAGAATACTGAGGAAAGTGTCACTGTGCTTAAGATATTTTACTCTGATTGGAAGCATGCACGGTCTGTTACTGACACACCGTAGAACTTTCGTCTTGGTGTCAGAAGGGCTTACAGTAAAGAGACGCAATCCCAAGACTCGAAGTCGGAAAGCAACAGCAGCAGCCAGCGCATTATGTTTCGTCCAGCTTGCCCCGCTCTAATCTCCTTTTTGTGAACTCACGAATGACATTTCTCTCGCGCTGTGATTCGGCATACGCCGAGAGTGGGCTGCTAGGCAAGCTGCGAGCTGCGGCCTCTGCAAAACGCGGGACGCGGTGCGGCGCCTCCGTGGTTATCCCGTAGGCGAGTGCGCGGACACGCCTGGGATCTCCGACCCGGCACACTCCCACGGCGACCGTCTTCCTGAGACGAGTCCTTTTTCCTTTGTTACACGTGTCGCTCTCCATATCTACACACTCTCTCTACAGCGTATCGATAGCGGTGGCTCTAAAAGCTCCTGAAAAACGCAATGGGCGCAATATGGCCTGACTGACACAGGATGAAGGAAAATGCGATACTGTAGTAGTTTCTTCCGTGTACCTATCGCAAATCTCGAAAGCTCCTCTATCAGTCCACGTTCAGTAACTCGTTCTGTCTCCATAACGCGCTACACAGATCGACATTAAAAACAGTCCGCATCAGCTCAAACATAAATTTCAATGGTATTTTGTCAAATAACGACGTTACTGGAGAACCGTAACTGTTATGAGCAACAGAATATTTATAACGTACAGCAGCAACCGGCCACAGTTTGGTTTTTGTTCACTTTATTTAAAATGCACCGTCACCGGTTGCGAATGTACAAATTCCGCATCAGACGAGACGACCGATTTTAGAAAAACACTGCTGATTTACAAGTGAGTTGCCCCAGGACGAATAGAAAGTAACAGTTTCAGAGGTGTGACAATGCTGGCTTTGCTACAAATCTCGCTTTGGAATGCATCTTACGTAAAATGACCATCCGGCTCATTTGTTGTAAACGTTTTATTGCAGTAAACAATGCAGAAAAAGATAGGTTGTTACTAGCAGTAAAGAAGACACGTTAAATTTGCAGAAAGACGCAATTAACATAAACTTACATAAAACTTTCGGCCACAGCCATCACCAGCAAAAGAGGAACACACACCATTTACACACACAGGCAAGCACACCTCACGCCCACACGACCGCCAACTCCAGCATCTCGGGCTACATTCCTGCAGTGAATAACATTTACGAATTTTTTTAGTCGCCGCCCTCATTTATATTATTCACCGAAGAAAGTCGGGGAGTTGCGCAAATGGAAGCGACGAAGTTAACAACAAACTGGGATCCACGTTGTACACGAAGTGACAACAAATAATCGAAGACGTTGGATGTAACTGTTAGTCTGTCAATAAGAGGCTGGCGTAAGGGAGAAAGTCTTACGGACCCGCATCAAACCAGTTACGAGATTGATGACTGAACCTCCCTCACCCCCCCCCCCCCCACCCTCGGCCCCCTCCTACACAAAAAAAATAAAAATAAAAAAATCAAATAAACGGCTTCCATCATGAAAAAGGAGAAAAATTAGACTTTAACGTTCCGTCGACATTAAAGTTACTGAAGATGGAGCACAACGTCATTTACACAAAGACAACCGGATCACCCAGGTAATCGCATAGATTGGTTTACTGAAATCTGAGCCGTGCGCGGCTCGTCTTCAGGCCGTTTATCGCTCGTCACCTTGTCTTCACAGTACTGTCGTATCCTTCTTATTCGATTTACTTGCCTCACTAAGCTGCTGGTTTGCTTGCCCGAGGGTGGCAGCAGCAGCGCGTATCGATAGTGCACTGTCGTACCATCTCTGGAGCGACCGCTAGCATTTCCGGGTCGTAAAGTGTCTGGAGTTTAGTCGGGGACGGAGCGCCAGTGAGGCGCGGCCAGCCAGTACTTGTCGGGGGGCAAATAATGAGAAGTATTCATCAGAAAGGCGAGAGCAGCAATTGTGGAATGCTGTTGCATATACACGAAGACCCAGACAACTGAAACACCTGCCTTTTATCGTACAGGGCCCCAGCGAGCATGCAGAAGTGCCGCAATACGACGTTGCATGGACTCGACTAATATCTAAAGCAATGCTGGAGGGAACTGACACCATGAATCTTGCAGGGCTGTCCATAAATCCGCAAGAGTACGAGGGGCTGGAGATCTCTTCCGAACAGCACGTTGCAAGGCATCCAACATATGCTCAATAATGTTCATGTCTGGGGAGCTGGACGGCCAGCGGAATTTTTAAACTCAGAAGTGTTCCTGGAACCACTCTGTAGCAATTCTGGATGCATGGGGTGTCGCGTTGTCCTGCTGGAATTGCCCAAGTCTGTCGGAAAGCACAATGAACATGAATGGATGCAGGTGATCAGACAGGACGCTTACGTACGTGTCACCTGTCAGAGCTGTATCTAGCCGTATCAGGGGTCCCATATCACTCCAACTGCGCATGCTTCCGTACCTCCTTAACAACAGAGCTTTACAAGAACCTAGCAAGCTACATTCGATCAGAGGTGACCTACTTGATAAGACCCGAATCATTAAGATCCGGATGTAGATGAGAAACTTCGTGAGGGTAAAGGGCCAGAGCTACAGCCATATTCCTCAATGTATACATATATTTTACTTCGGAAAGTGTGACAACATTCTTGTTTTATTTCCAGATCTCTGCGTAATACTGTATGATGCGAATAAACGTGGTACTGTATGCCATGCTGCAGTGTATAGCATACTGTTTTGAGAAGACGCGTTGAATTAACACAAGCCTACATTATAGGTGTAGCCATGGCAAGAAATCGGATGGAGAGGTATATCGTGTGTGACTGGTGAAAAACAACCTGCTCTTTTCCTAGCCTGTATTAACCTTTTCATTTCTATGTAACTATCACACCCAAAATCCTCTGTAACTGGTTTTGTTCAAGAGGGTGAGAATGAGGTGCATGAGGAGGAGGGAGAGAGAGAGAGAGAGAGAGAGAGAGAGAGACCTAAGTTGTTAAAATCAATAATTTCTTCTAGTTTCAGAACAATTTACTTACTTTGAGGCCTACAGTTAAGGACAAAAATGGTTTTTTAAAGAAAGCTTTACCAGTAGGGCAAGGGGGGGGGGGATCAACACAATTTGTTAGTACACAATGCCTACATTCAGGGACAGGCATATATTCAGGTTCAAAACCTACTGTTACACTAAGTGGATTATGACCACCTGAGGACAATCCTCTTTTGATTGACAGGTCCTTAATCTGCATCAGCAGTAACAGCAACACCTGAGGACAATCCTATTTTTGATTGACAGGTCCTTAATCTGCATCAGCAGCAACAGCAACAGCAGTGGCCCCAGCTGCACCAGCAGCAACAGTAACAGCAGTGGCAGCAGCTGCAGCAGCAGTGGCAGGAACTGCAGCAGCAGCAATATTGTCATAAGTAGTATACATATTTTTCATCGAATACGCGTCAAACGAAAAAACTACAAAGAACGAAACTTGCCTAGCTTGAAGAGGGAAACCAGATGGTGCTATCGTTGGCCCGCTAGATGGCGCTGCCATAGGACAAACGGATGTCAACTGCGTTTTTTAAACAGGAATCCCCATTTTTTATTACATATTCGTGTAGTATGTAAAGAAATATGAATGTTTTAGTTGGACCACTTTCTTCGCTTTGTGATAGATCGCGCTGTAATAGTCACAAACATATGGCTCACAATTTTAGACGAACAGTTGGTAGCAGGTAGGTTTTTTAAACTAAAATACAGAATGTAGGTACGTTTGAACATTTTATTTCGGTTGTTCCAATGTGATACATGTAACTTTGTGAACTTTTCATTTCTGAGACCGCATGCAGTTACAGCGTGATTGCCTGTAAATACCACATTAATGTAATAAATGCTCAAAATGATATCCGTCAACCTCAATGTATTTGGCAATACGTGTAACGACATTCCTCTCAACAGCGTGTAGTTCGCCTTCGTTAATGTTCGCACATGCATTGACAATGCGCTGACGCATGTTGTCAGGCTTTGTCGGTGGATCACGATAGCAAATATCCTTCAACTTTCCCCACAGAAAGAAATCCGGGGACGTCAGATCCGGTGAACGTGCGGGCCATGGTATGGTGCTTCGACGACCAATCCATATGTCATGAAATATGCTATTCAATAGCGCTTCTACCGCACGCGAGCTATGTGCCGGACATCCATCATGTTGGAAGTGCATCGCCATTCTGTCATGCAGTGAAACATCTTGTAGTAACATCGGTAGAACGTTACGTAGGAAATTAGCATACATCGCACCATTTAGATTGCCATCGATAAAATGGGGGCTAATTATCTTTCCCCCCATAATGCCGCACCATACATTAGCCCGCCAGGGTCGCTGATGTTCCACTTGTCGCAGCCATCGTGGGTTTTCCGTTGCCCAATAGTGCATATTATGCCGGTTTACGTTACCGCTGTTGGTGAATAACGCTTCGTCGCTAAATAGATCGCGTGCAAAAAATCTATCATCGTTCCGTAATTTCTCTTGTGCCCAGTGGCAGAACTGTACACGACGTTGAGAGTCGTCGCCATGCAATTCCTGGTACATAGAAATATGGTACGGGTGCAATCGATGTTGATGTAGCACTCTCAACACCGACGTTTTCGAGATTCCCGATTCTCGCGCAATTTGTCTGCTACTGATATGCAGGTTAGCCGCGACAGCAGCTAAAGCACCTACTTGGGCATGATCGTTGGTCCAGGTCGTGGGTGACGTTTCACATGTGACTGAACACTTCCTGTTTCCTTAAATAACGTAACTATCCGGCGAACGGTCCGGACACTTGGATGATGTCATCCAGGATACCGAGTAGCATACATAGCACACGCCCGTTGGGCATTTTGATCACAATAGCCATACATCAACACGATATCGACCTTTTCTGCAATTGGTAAACGGTCCATTTTATCACGGGTAATGTATCACGAAGCAAATACCGTCCGCACTGGCGTAATGTTACATGATACCACGTACTTACTTACACGTTTGTGACTGTTACAGCGCCATCTATCAAAAAGCGCAAAAGGAGGTCCAACTAAGACATTCATATTTCTTTACGTACTACACAAATATGTAATAAAAATGGGGGTTCCTATTTAAAAAAAACGCAGTTGATATCCGTTTGACCTACGGCAGCGCCATCTAGCGGGCCAACCATAGTGCCATCTGGGTTCCCCCATCAAGCTAGACAAGTTCCGTTCTTTGTAGTTTTTTCGTTTGACTTTATTTCGTGAGATATTTGGCCCGGTCACGATCAATGGACCACCCTGTATACATCGATTGTTTTTTTTTTTCATCTCCATACTACTGTCTACAGTTAATTAAATTTCACCATAAACATGAAATATATCACACATTCACTGTTTTAGATGACTTCCTAGCAGACAAACAAGGGGGACAGGGATGGGTGTATGCGCCCCCTGCCACGTCTTCACTGTTGTGTCCCCCCTACCCTCCATCTCTACACCCTACATCTTCTTTCCCAAGGTGGCTTCCATCAACTCCCCCTCCCAGATGATGCCCTCTCTCCCTCCGTTTATCCCTCCTATCAACTCTGATCCTCACTCTCCCTCCTTTCCTCTGTCCTTTTCCCGGGCTCCCTCTCCCCCTTCCATCCTCTTTCTTCCCCACCTCCCCTCTCTTTGCCTCCTTCTCTCCCCCGAGTCCTCTTACATTTCCCTCCTCTGCCTCCTCTCATTCCCTCTCGCGTCTGCCCTTCTCCCCCTTTACTAGTCCTCTCCCTCCTTGGTTCCCCCCCCCCTTTTTTCGTTTTTTTTCCTTCCTCCCTCCTTGTTCTTCCCCCTCCTCCAGGTCTCCCTGCCTTTGGCTCGGGAGTGTCATCTTTGTGCCGCCACTTTCGTCCAGTGTTCTACAGTGAGTGTTCTACAGTGCGTGTTTTACAGTGAGTGTTCTGTGTTGTGTTTTTTGGGAAGTGTTGCAACGGCCATCATACTGTCGCTGGGTGTGCGTTTTATCTCTTGCGAACAGAAACCAGACTGTCGCCGTGTTTTTTAATTGTGTGTGTTCTATGTTACTTGTATGATTCCTGTGTCTTTTATTAACGTTGCCCACCCCTTTTCCTTTCTGTTTTAACTTTCCGCATTTTTCCGCCATTTTATACTTGACGTCACCGTTTTATCTCCTGTTTTTCTTGTTCCTTTTCTTCTTCCGTTCTTTAAAATAAAAGTCTGTAGGCTGTAGAGCAGTGTACTAAGCTGTTGCCAGCCCGCCCCCTTCGGGGGGAATTGAAAATCAATAAAGGAAAAAAAAGAATGGGTGTACGCTGAAGATATGCAGAAGCCATCGCAGATCACATGTAAGTGTCTATTCTAAAAAAATATTTTTCTTTCCGGTAATTATTGTGTGTATATGTCTTCATTGCAGGTGATGTCAGTGTAATGAATCGATTGGTGCCCCCCAATTCAGGCGAGGACGAAATGCCACAGTGGGTGGAGTAGATGGAGGAAGACCTTCGTCGGTGTAAGGAGATGAGGGAGATGCCAAGGAGCCAGAGCGAAATATGTAATACATTCTCACTCTGCTTACAATCAGTGTTCTTTCTTCCCTTGCAACAAGCAATGTCTAGAATGTTGTACTTCATTGGGTTCCTTATTCTTTCTCTTTTCTACAGCAGCTGCGTCAGGAGAAGAGTTCCCACCGTGGCTCAGGTAACGGGGACGGCGAAGCCAGTAACATCGAAACGAGGGCCTGTGCGGCACACTTCGCCAGCAAGCGCCCTGCTAATCGCCACGCGCAAAGCTGCAGCCGCTGCCGCCGCCGCTGTGGCTCTCGCTGCCGCCGCCGCCCCAGCGCAGGTCTGGCGTCCATGGATGCCCTCCCTGTGGCAAGCGGCTCGGGGCTCCAGCAGTGGCTGCTCGCAATCCTAATTATGCAATTAGGATCGATCTTCGCGCCAGTTTGCTGACCAAAATAAAGTTCACAAACCTAACCTTCCTCTCCCGTGGATGGGCAGTTTCCATATGTTAAGGGATGCACTTGGGCTCTGGTGGTATAATTGTGTTGGGGTGGGGGTGGGGGGTGCAATTGGGCTTTCCGTTCAGAAGCACCAGGGCTCGAGTTCTGGAAAGGGCACTGCCATTTTTAATTTCCCATCAAATCCTGGTTGGGGGGGGGGAGGGGTGGGGTGGGGTGGGATGTCAGCACAGCTCTGAGACAAAGAAATTCATACGAAAATTCGAAATTTCCGCCAAATTTCGTAATTCCCGCCAAAATTCAAAATTCAGGCCAATAGGGTACGTTAGGGGGGGGGGGGTGAGGGGGGGAGGGTGAGAGGAGGGAGAGGAGGGGGGGCACACGTGCAGGCTGAGAAGAACACTTGACGTCATCCAGGGGCGGGGTTGGGCGTGGTCGGGGGCGGGGTTGGCAGGGGTTTAGGTGATTAATTGATCGATTTAATTAGCTTGCATATTAATTTGATATCAAAATTGCACTGCGACCGGTCTTATACTACTGCTCTCGAGGGCATATGCATATCACTCGAGCTACATTTCTCGATGAGGAAAAGTTTCAACTTGAAACACGTATGTAACGCAGCAGCGATGGCGAGGCATTGTAGCATCTGTGACCAGAGAGTTTGCGCTTGACCGCGCGAGTGTTGCGAGCGGTTCTCAGTCTGTCAGTCAGTCGTTGCGAGTCGGTCAGTCAGTCGTTGCGAGTCTGTAGCTCTGTCTAGTTGAGAGCAGTACTCTAGTAGTAGTCGTGCAGTGCAGTACGCCAATAGTCGTCATGGAGAGCGGTCGGCAACACTGGTCAAGATGGTGAATAAGGTATACTGTTAATTAATATAATTATTAGATAATGAAAAATTTTATTTATTGTAACTATTCTCCAACAAGTCCCCAATAATAATTTTTATTTCAAAAGCATTTTTTTCAAAAATTTAATTTTTATTGAACTAAAGATTTCGTTGCACTTCCCATTTCACTCCACTTCTTTAAAAGAAAATTTTTAGTAAAATCACAAAAAAAAAGAGAATATTATTATTTGCAATGCAGTTCCTCCAAGCGGTGCGCAACAACAAGAGCAGAAATGTGACATCCATTTATTCTGAGGTAAGACTTTAATTCTGATTGTTTTGCACAGGGCCAAAGACCGATATTTCGGTTTAATTGTATTTTCTTGTCACTGAACGGACTTTAAATTTTGTGAAGAATTTATATTTGAGTCAGATTGCGAATTTCACATTTTGTTGCCATTGTCAGTACATTTCATTGTGGGCAGGTTACGCTTAGAGCAATGTCCATTAGCATCCCTAAATAATATTGTCCATTCTTTTAAATTTTGTGGGGAGGTTACACTCGGCTCCCATTTGTGTATTAAGTATTGTCATTTCATTTTCCTTTTAAATTACGGTGGGGAGGTTACACTTGGCGACACCCAGTCCAGGATCGTATTTCGTTGAGAGTCTTTTGAGCGACAGTCAGATATCTGCTCTTATTTGCTTAGATATAATTAGGATTTGGCGCAACGCTTTTATTAACTTGTGACTTTCTTTCTACAGGTCAACGGCAGTTCGTTGCTCTATTGTATTTGTGTGTTGCTTTTGCATTTGGGCTTATTTGTTTTTGAATAATTGTGACTATTGTAAAAATGCCGCGAAAGACTGTGAATAGTGTATCGCGAGGTATTATGAACGAATTTACCGACTTAAACAACGTGACCAATAGTAATTGTGACACGCAGTGTAATGATGACAATCCTGCGTTCACTGACAATCAATGCATTCCAACCACTAGTGATGACTTTTACCCTGATAATGAACAAACAAACTCAATTGTCTCGTCTGTTAATTTGACGACAATTGATGACGCAGAACGCTCTATTGTAATGAGCGCTGCCCAGCTTAACACACCCGATTCGGAAAACTCAAGTAATGTACAGACAAATTTGTCTAATGAAAATGAACAGATCACACAAAGTAGGACAGATTTATTTAATTCCGAAACAATGACTGATAGTATACATTTGACTGACAAACCTTTTTGTAAATTTCAAAATGACCAAATGGTTACAGAAAGTGAAACAATTCCAGATCCACTGTTGAACAGCACAGAGAATAGAAATGCTGACCTTGAGTCGAATCCAATTATGGCTTTGTTGCGACAAATGAGCAAACAACTTAGTGAACAGGACGAAAAATTTAATAAAATTAATGAAAAACTTGATAAGCAGAACAAACGACTGGAAGAAGAGAACAAACAATTTAGAGAATGGAACAAACAATTTTCTGAATGTATTAAACAGCCGAGGGAAAAACACGATAACCTTAATGAACAGAACAAACAAGCTAGCGAACAGATTACAGCTGTTACCATACAATGTCAGGACACTAAAGTACAATTACGTGTGAATACTAAGACTTGTGCTAATAACAGTAATGAAAAAGTTGGCACTGTTGCACAAGAATTATGTAGCACACGTGTAGGCACAACAGAATCACATAAAGACGAAGTTAATGTAGTCACTGAACAATGTTCAGCAAACGCAACACTGATACACGAAATTAATGCAGTCACTGAAGAATGCCCTAAAAACGAAGTACAGATACGCGACGAGTTTAATTTGAAGTCACTGGAAGTTTCACACACTGTGAATACGGAATTTGTTAATAAAAGTGAACGACACAACAACCAAATTGACGAAAGTATTACAGTAACAGCATTAACAATTATTTCGGTCACCAATACGTCACAGAATCCGCCACTTAGCAAACATTTGTCTGACTCACGCAGCGTGTATAATGTGAGCAATTTACAGCAACTACGCGACTTAAAATCCGAAAAGCCACGCGACTTAAAATCTGAAAAGCTACGCAACTTGAAATCCGAAATGACACAGACGAACAGATTCACACACAAACCTGAACGTGTTCTCAAATTCAGTGACGAGAGCGTTGATAATAAGCAATTTGTATTTGTAAGAAAATGTAAAGAATTTAATAATGACAGAACACAGGTACACGCTTTGAGCTATATACGACAATTTGTTTTTGTACTTTCACCGCTATTGCCTGTAATGCAGAAGCTAGCTTTGAACCTGATGCGACAATTTGCTATTGCATTTTCATCAGCGTTGCGTGTAATGAGGAAACTTGAATTAACGTGCTTACAACAATTTACTTTTGGAATTTTACCGCTATTGCTTGCAACGCAAAAGCTAAAATTTATTTGCAGTGCGTAATTGACCTCAGGGGATTCATTACGCTTTAATGAATATGTGCCGTAGCGAGCATAGGGCCCCGAGCTGTAGTAGTGCTGTTTCATCTTTAGTTTTCTGCACTGCTGCCTTTTCTTCTACTATCCTTTATATCTATCAAAACTGCTCTTTAACTATTGCTCTACGTAGTGTTAAGAAACGAGTAATGAAAACCCGATGTGATAAATTTTTACCGAATGTGACAATTTTCATTAGGCACTCCAGAATCACGAGAACTTAAATAACAGATAAAAGTCGTAATCATCAGTATGTGTAAAATTATCAGCAATAGGAACCATATTTTTGTAACAATAGATGTTTTTCACCACAGCAGCATGAAAGTAAGCCGCTTAGCATACCTAACCAACAATGTAGTCTACAAGGTCAACCAAACTTTAATGTTTCGCCGCGTGCACGTATAGTCCCAGCTCCAACAAATAGTAACGCATGGCAGCAAAGAAATAACTACGTACAGACAACACACTATTTCAATTCCTATCGCAATGCGCCGTATAGAAATTACTATCATGACAGACGTAAAATAACGAGCACAATTTTCAGCGTACATTTAATAACAGTCGATCTTATGAGCAGCAACAACATCAGCAACAACAAATAATCATGAATGAAACAGACAATAGGTGTCATCGATAGCGTAACACGTCAGTAAGAAATAACAGAACAGTTCGTATAGTGGATATGCCACAGCATCCTCCCGTAAATAATAACACGTACGATAAATTTTAACCAGATACAGCACAGATTGCATATTACAGTAACGCAAACATTACTTTTGACACGCAGAATTTTGTTCACGAGAATGTTATTTGAAACATGCTTTGTTGAATGCTCCACTTTTATCGCACCCAGATCTTAGTAGAAATTTTTCCATTGCCACTGACAATTCCAATACGCTTTAGGCGTACACATTTTTCAGGAAATAGAAGAAGATGGTTCAACAGTAATTAAAAACATCGCATTTGCAAGTCGCATTTTGTCACCTGCTGAACGAAATTATTCCGTCACAGAACTTGAAACATTATGTGTTGTATGGGCTTTCACGAGATTTAGGCATTTTCTTTATGGCAGACATACCACCGTTTACACAGACCACAGAGCGATACAATTTTTACTTTTGGCCAAATTCACTCACGACAGATTAAGCAGATGGAAACTTTATTTACAGGAATTTAATTTTACAATAGTTCACATTCCCGGCACACAAAATGTTATAGCAGACGCACTATCGCGTTCTCTCGGCAACAATCAGCAAGACGTAGCAACCAACTTCTGCAAAACAAATTTCAGTGTCATGTACATTCAGCAAGTTGCATTTTAAAACTTTATTTCATCGTCATTACAGGACATAGCAAAGGAGCAAAATAAAGACAATGTGTGGAAAGAAATTAAACACCTTTGGCAAGATAGGAAAAATGTTACGATTAGAAACCACTACACTGTACGCAATGACATTCTGTTTCGCCGCTCTCATCCAGACAGCAACAATTGGTTATTATGCATTCCTGACGAACTGGTTAACAAATTAATCTGGTACACTCATCTAAGTTACGCACATTACGGAGCACGAAAATGTTTTCTTATACTGAGATAGAACTGTTATTTTTCTAACATGGAGAAACGTATACGACGAGTTTTAGCGTCTTGTAAAATTTGCCAGAAAGCTAAATCAGACACCACTTCACATATTCCTCCTTTATATCCCATTATACCTGTTAAATTAAGACATATGGCCGCAGTAGATATTTTTGGTCCGATTCCGAGAACTAACAGAGGTTTTTGCTACATTTTTGTCGCTGTTGAGCTCACTTCAAAATTTGTTACTTTCACTCCGTTACGCAAAGCTACTGCTAAAACTGTTTCGAAAGCATTTGTAAAACATTTTCTATCTCATGTAGGGCATGTAATGAAAGTAATTTCTGACAATGGATCACAATTTCGTAGTAGCGTATGGACACGCATGTTACGAGCCAGAAACATTTCTCCGATCTATATATCCAAGTACCACGCTTCTTCGAACCCCTGTGAACGATTAATGAAAGAAATTGGTAAACTGTGCCGAATATACTGCCACAAAAGACATATTGATTGGGACACACACATATTCTCATTCCAAGATGTAATTAATTCCATTCCAAATGAATCCACTATGCTATCTCCGTCTGTTATACTGAAAAATGCTGAACCACCTAACCAAATTAAAGAATTAATAACATTTCCTACATCTCGTCGATTACGACACCACGAAATAATTGAAATTGCGCTGAACAACATCAAACGTGCCGCAGAGCGCCGGAGAAGACAGCAAAAACAGGTTTGTAGACGCCGCGACTTTCACGTTGGACAGAAGATACTAGTACGTACACACTATTTATCCAGCAAATTAAAAGGTAAGTGCAGTAAATTTGAACTTCTATACGCAGGTCCATATCGGATTCGCAGCATCCCTCACCCCAATGTTGTACACGTCGAAACTTTGAGAACTAGGAAATCGAAAGGCAATCACCACATCTCAAACATTAAACCGTTTATTGAGTGAAACCACTGTATGATTCAACACACTATGATGCCATTTACTAATGCAATTATTTCACCTGACTAATTACTGATGATTATCGTATTTTTTCTTGGCAAGTGCCCGGCAAGGTAAGGTTAGCAGGTCGCTTTTCTTGTCGTTACACATCAGACCGTGCATATTTTTCCAGATGAACTTACGTATTTTATGAATAATTATGCAATTGTATGTAATGACGTAGTAATTTTATCAAATTCTCTCTCCATTAAAGTATTTAATTCTCGCCTTGATTAATTACACTACATACAAGCTGAACACAACGAACGTCACATTTGTCTTTTTATGTACGATTGTATTCCAGATTTGTTTGTATGCAGTGTGAAATAGTTAAGATATAACACGCACCAGTTGACGTCGACATTTTTTTTTTGCCTTATGACATCTCAACATCGTGACTGTTTTACATTTTTTGCTGCTGCATTGTGGTATTCTATGTACATTTTTGCATCTGAACACTGTCAATGTCTTTGACATATTACGTTTTCTGTCATGTTATGCTGTATGGTTAATTATGTCACCATAAACCAGTCATTATTTAGTGGGTATAGGATTTAAATGCAAGACATTAATCTTTGTTCATCAATTTCAGAAAGAAATGATACATGTAAGAAATAAAGTCAACAGAAATGGGAATTTCACCTACGGAATAAACGAAAGGAGATGCAATAACTTTATGAGGAAGAGTAAATGGATCAGGATTGGCAGGCATTAACAAGAATATACAATACTCATCACAGAATAGCAGTCTTAACTAATTTTTTCTTTCAGAATGCAAGGTGATTGATGCAGGCTGTCAGAGAGAACTACACATCTTAGTTTTTAGTGATGAAATATGCTAGAGATAAGGAATAGTTATGTAATGAGTAACGAAGTTATTTTTTTTTGCAGATGATAATGAATACTGATGAATAATGATGAAGGATATGCTGTTATGAATAATGAAGTTTTTCTTTACAGGTGATGATAATAGTGAAGTTATGATGATATGGATAATGAAGTTTTCTTTACAGATGA